>NC_142756.1:45500-2445500 GCF_054948205.1 Urtica dioica subsp. dioica
ATTTTTAAGATTCTTGGCTTGTTAGGATGATGGTTACCCTAGTTTCGATAATATGTAAGCGTATAATTAGTTTTCGATCCCTACAAAAATTTCACAAACCCCCTTCAAAGCCAAAGGGGGGTAGTACACGAAAAACTTGCAAAATTTGAAAGTACCATAACTCTTTCAAATGGTGGCCGATTTTTACGATTCTTTGCTTGTTAAGATGATGGTTACCATATTTTCGAGAATATGTTGGCGTATAAGTAGTTTTTGATCGCTAAAAAAATTTCACAAACCCCCTTCAAATCCAAAGGGTAACCGTACACGAAAAATTTGCAAAATTTGAAAGTACCATAACTCTTTCAAATGGTGCCCGATTTTTAAGATTCTTGGCTTGTTAGGATGATGGCTACCATAGTTTCGATAATATGTAAGCGTATAATTAGTTTTCGATCCCTACAAAAATTTCACAAACCCCCTTCAAATCCAAAGGGGGTAGTACACGAAAAACTTGCAAAATTTGAAAGTACCATAACTCTTTCAAATGGTGCCCGATTTTTAAGATTCTTGGCTTGTTAATATGATGGTTACCATATTTTTGAGAATATGTTGGCGTATAATTAGTTTTCGATCCCTACAAAAATTTCACAAACCCCCTTCAAAGCCAAAGGGGTTAGTACACGAAATATTTGCAAAATTTGAAATTATCATATTTCTTTCAAATGGTGCCCGATTTTTAACATTCTTGGCTTGTTAGGATGATGATTACCCTAGTTTCGAGAATATGTAAGCGTATAATTAGTTTTCGATCCCTACAAAAATTTCACAAACCCCCTTCAAAGCCAAAGGGGGTAGTACACGAAAAACTTGCAAAATTTGAAAGTACCATAACTCTTTCAAATGGTGCCCGATTTTTAAGATTCGTGGCTTGTTAGGATGATGGTTACCATAGTTTCGAGAATATGTAGGCGTATAATTAGTTTACGATCCCTACAAAAATTTCACAAACCCCCTTCAAAGCCAAATGGGGTAGTACACGAAAAACTTGCAAAATTTGAAAGTACCATAACTCTTTCAAATGGTGCCCGATTTTTAAGATTCTTTGCTTGTTAAGATGATGGTTACCATATTTTCGAGAATATGTTGGCGTATAAGTAGTTTTCGATCGCTAAAAAAATTTCACAAACCCCCTTCAAATCCAAAGGGGTTTGTACACGAAAAATTAGCAAAATTTGAAAGTACAATAACTCTTTCAAATGGTGCCCGATTTTTAAGATTCTTGGCTTGTTAGGATGATGGTTACCATAGTTTCGAGAATATGTAAGCGTATAATTAGTTTTCGATCCCTACAAAAATTTCACAAACCCCCTTCAAAACCAAAGGGGGTAGTACACGAAAAACTTGCAAAATTTGAAAGTACCATAACTCTTTCAAATGGTGCCCGATTTTTAAGATTCTTTGCTTGTTAAGATGATGGTTACCATATTTTCGAGAATATGTTGGCGTATAAGTAGTTTTCGATCGCTACAAAAATTTTACAAAACCCCTTCAAATACAAAGGGGTTTGTACACGAAAAATTAGCAAAATTTGAAAGTACAATAACTCTTTCAAATGGTGCCCGATTTTTAAGATTCTTGGCTTGTTAGGATGATGGTTACCATATTTTCAATAATATGTAAGCGTATAATTAGTTTTCGATCCCTACAAAAATTTTACAAACCCCCTTCAAAGCAAAAGGGGGAAATACACGAAAAACTTACAAAATTTGAAAGTACGATAACTCTTTCAAATGGTGCCCGATTTTTAAGATTCTTTGCTTGTTAAGATGATGGTTACCATATTTTCGACAATATGTTGGCGTATAAGTAGTTTTCGATAGCTAAAAAAATTTCACAAACCCCCTTCAAATCCAAAGGGGTTAGTACACGAAAAATTTGAAAAATTTGAAAGTACAACAACTCTTTCAAATGCCCGATTTTTAGGATTCTTGGCTTGTTAGGATGATGGTTACCATAGTTTCGATAATATGTAAGCGTATAATTAGTTTTCGATCCCTACAAAAATTTCACAAACCCCCTTCAAAGCCAAAGGGGGTAGTACACGAAAAACTTACAAAATTTGAAAGTACCATAACTCTTTCAAATGGTGGCCGATTTTTAAGGTTCTTCGCTTGTTAAGATGATGGTTACCAAATTTTGGAGAATATGTTGGCGTATAAGTAGTTTTCGATCGCAAAAAAAATTTCACAAACCCCCTTCAAATCCAAAGGGGTTAGTACACGAAAAATTTGCAAAATTTGAAAGTACCATAACTCTTTCAAATGGTGCCCGATTTTTAAGATTCTTGGCTTGTTAGGATGATGGTTACCCTAGTTTCGATAATATGTAAGCGTATAATTAGTTTTCGATCCCTACAAAAATTTCACAAACCCCCTTCAAAGCCAAAGGGGGGTAGTACACGAAAAACTTGCAAAATTTGAAACTACCATAACTCTTTCAAATGGTGGCCGATTTTTACGATTCTTTGCTTGTTAAGATGATGGTTACCATATTTTCGAGAATATGTTGGCGTATAAGTAGTTTTTGATCGCTAAAAAAATTTCACAAAACCCCTTCAAATCCAAAGGGTAACCGTACACGAAAAATTTGCAAAATTTGAAAGTACCATAACTCTTTCAAATGGTGCCCGATTTTTAAGATTCTTGGCTTGTTAGGATGATGGCTACCATAGTTTCGATAATATGTAAGCGTATAATTAGTTTTCGATCCCTACAAAAATTTCACAAACCCCCTTCAAATCCAAAGGGGGTAGTACACGAAAAACTTGCAAAATTTGAAAGTACCATAACTCTTTCAAATGGTGCCCGATTTTTAAGATTCTTTGCCTGTTAATATGATGGTTACCATATTTTTGAGAATATGTTGGCGTATAAGTAGTTTTCGATCGCTAAAAAACTTTCACAAACCCCCTTCAAATCCAAAGGGGTTAGTACACGAAAAATTTGCAAAATTAGAAAATACCATAACTCTTTCAAATGGTGCCCGATTTTTAAGATTCTTGGCTTGTTAGGATAATGGTTACAATAGTTTCGATAATATGTAAGCGTATAATTAGTTTTCGATCCCTACAAAAATTTCACAAACCCCCTTCAAAGCCAAAGGGGGTAGTACACGAAACACTTGCAAAATTTGAAAGTACCATAACTCTTTCAAATGGTGGCCGATTTTTAAGGTTCTTCGCTTGTTAAGATGATGGTTACCAAATTTTGGAGAATATGTTGGCGTATAAGTAGTTTTCGATCGCTAAAAAAATTTCACAAACCCCCTTCAAATCCAAAGGGTAACCGTACACGAAAAATTTGCAAAATTTGAAAGTACCATAACTCTTTCAAATGGTGCCCGATTTTTAAGATTCTTGGCTTGTTAGGATGATGGCTACCATAGTTTCGATAATATGTAAGCGTATAATTAGTTTTCGATCCCTACAAAAATTTCACAAACCCCCTTCAAAGCCAAAGGGGGTAGTACACGAAAAACTTACAAAATATGAAAGTACCATAACTCTTTCAAATGGTGGCCGATTTTTAAGGTTCTTCGCTTGTTAAGATGATGGTTACCAAATTTTGGAGAATATGTTGGCGTATAAGTAGTTTTCGATCGCTAAAAGAATTTCACAAACCCCCTTCAAATCCAAAGGGGTTAGTACACGAAAAATTTGCAAAATTTGAAAGTACCATAACTCTTTCAAATGGTGCCCGATTTTTAAGATTCTTGGCTTGTTAGGATGATGGTTACCCTAGTTTCGATAATATGTAAGCGTATAATTAGTTTTCGATCCCTACAAAAATTTCACAAACCCCCTTCAAAGCCAAAGGGGGGTAGTACACGAAAAACTTGCAAAATTTGAAAGTACCATAACTCTTTCAAATGGTGGCCGATTTTTACGATTCTTTGCTTGTTAAGATGATGGTTACCATATTTTCGAGAATATGTTGGCGTATAAGTAGTTTTCGATCGCTAAAAAACTTTCACAAACCCCCTTCAAATCCAAAGGGGTTAGTACACGAAAAATTTGCAAAATTAGAAAATACCATAACTCTTTCAAATGGTGCCCGATTTTTAAGATTCTTGGCTTGTTAGGATAATGGTTACAATAGTTTCGATAATATGTAAGCGTATAATTAGTTTTCGATCCCTACAAAAATTTCACAAACCCCCTTCAAAGCCAAAGGGGGTAGTACACGAAACACTTGCAAAATTTGAAAGTACCATAACTCTTTCAAATGGTGGCCGATTTTTAAGGTTCTTCGCTTGTTAAGATGATGGTTACCAAATTTTGGAGAATATGTTGGCGTATAAGTAGTTTTCGATCGCTAAAAAAATTTCACAAACCCCCTTAAAATCCAAAGGGTAACCGTACACGAAAAATTTGCAAAATTTGAAAGTACCATAACTCTTTCAAATGGTGCCCGATTTTTAAGATTCTTGGCTTGTTAGGATGATGGCTACCATAGTTTCGATAATATGTAAGCGTATAATTAGTTTTCGATCCCTACAAAAATTTCACAAACCCCCTTCAAAGCCAAAGGGGGTAGTACACGAAAAACTTACAAAATATGAAAGTACCATAACTCTTTCAAATGGTGGCCGATTTTTAAGGTTCTTCGCTTGTTAAGATGATGGTTACCAAATTTTGGAGAATATGTTGGCGTATAAGTAGTTTTCGATCGCTAAAAGAATTTCACAAACCCCCTTCAAATCCAAAGGGGTTAGTACACGAAAAATTTGCAAAATTTGAAAGTACCATAACTCTTTCAAATGGTGCCCGATTTTTAAGATTCTTGGCTTGTTAGGATGATGGTTACCCTAGTTTCGATAATATGTAAGCGTATAATTAGTTTTCGATCCCTACAAAAATTTCACAAACCCCCTTCAAAGCCAAAGGGGGGTAGTACACGAAAAACTTGCAAAATTTGAAAGTACCATAACTCTTTCAAATGGTGGCCGATTTTTACGATTCTTTGCTTGTTAAGATGATGGTTACCATATTTTCGAGAATATGTTGGCGTATAAGTAGTTTTTGATCGCTAAAAAAATTTCACAAAACCCCTTCAAATCCAAAGGGTAACCGTACACGAAAAATTTGCAAAATTTGAAAGTACCATAACTCTTTCAAATGGTGCCCGATTTTTAAGATTCTTGGCTTGTTAGGATGATGGCTACCATAGTTTCGATAATATGTAAGCGTATAATTAGTTTTCGATCCCTACAAAAATTTCACAAACCCCCTTCAAATCCAAAGGGGGTAGTACACGAAAAACTTGCAAAATTTGAAAGTACCATAACTCTTTCAAATGGTGCCCGATTTTTAAGATTCTTTGCCTGTTAATATGATGGTTACCATATTTTTGAGAATATGTTGGCGTATAAGTAGTTTTCGATCGCTAAAAAAATTTCACAAACCCCCTTCAAATCCAAAGGGGTTAGTACACGAAAAATTTGCAAAATTTGAAAGTATCATAACTCTTTCAAACGGTGCCCAATTTTTAAGATTCTTTGCTTGTTAAGATGATGGTTACCATATTTTCGAGAATATGTTGGCGTATAAGTAGTTTTCGATCGCTAAAAAAATTTCACAAACCCCCTTCAAATCCAAAGGGGTTAGTACACGAAAAACTTGCAAAATTTGAAACTACCAGAACTCTTTCAAATGGTGCCCGATTTTTAAGATTCTTTGCTTGTTAGGATGATGGTTACCATATTATCGAGAATATGTAGGCGTATACTTAGTTTTCGATCACTAAAAAAATTTCACAAACCCCCTTCAAATCCAAAGGGTAACCGTACACGAAAAATTTGCAAAATTTGAAAGTACCATAACTCTTTCAAATGGTGCCCGATTTTTAAGATTCTTGGCTTGTTAGGATGATGGCTACCATAGTTTCGATAATATGTAAGCGTATAATTAGTTTTCGATCCCTACAAAAATTTCACAAACCCCCTTCAAATCCAAAGGGGGTAGTACACGAAAAACTTGCAAAATTTAAAAGTACCATAACTCTTTCAAATGGTGCCCGATTTTTAAGATTCTTTTCTTGTTAGGATAATGGTTACAATAGTTTCGATAATATGTAAGCGTATAATTAGTTTTCGATCCCTACAAAAATTTCACAAACCCCCTTCAAAGCCAAAGGGGGTGGTAGTACACGAAAAACTTGCAAAATTTCAAAGTACCATAACTCTTTCAAATGGTGCCCGATTTTTAAGGTTCTTCGTTTGTTAAGATGATGGTTACCAAATTTTCGAGAATATGTTGGCGTATAAGTAGTTTTCGATCGCTAAAAAAATTTCACAAACCCCCTTCAAATCCAAAGGGGTTAGTACACGAAAAATTTGCAAATTTTGAAAGTACCATAACTCTTTCAAATGGTGCCCGATTTTTAAGATTCTTGGCTTGTTAGGATGATGGCTACCATAGTTTCGATAATATGTAAGCGTATAATTAGTTTTCGATCCCTACAAAAATTTCACAAACCCCCTTCAAAGCCAAAGGGGGTAGTACACGAAAAACTTACAAAATATGAAAGTACCATAACTCTTTCAAATGGTGGCCGATTTTTAAGGTTCTTCGCTTGTTAAGATGATGGTTACCAAATTTTGGAGAATATGTTGGCGTATAAGTAGTTTTCGATCGCTAAAAAAATTTCACAAACCCCCTTCAAATCCAAAGGGGTTAGTACACGAAAAATTTGCAAAATTTGAAAGTACCATAACTCTTTCAAATGGTGCCCGATTTTTAAGATTCTTGGCTTGTTAGGATGATGGTTACCCTAGTTTCGATAATATGTAAGCGTATAATTAGTTTTCGATCCCTACAAAAATTTCACAAACCCCCTTCAAAGCCAAAGGGGGGTAGTACACGAAAAACTTGCAAAATTTGAAAGTACCATAACTCTTTCAAATGGTGGCCGATTTTTACGATTCTTTGCTTGTTAAGATGATGGTTACCATATTTTCGAGAATATGTTGGCGTATAAGTAGTTTTTGATCGCTAAAAAAATTTCACAAAACCCCTTCAAATCCAAAGGGTAACCGTACACGAAAAATTTGCAAAATTTGAAAGTACCATAACTCTTTCAAATGGTGCCCGATTTTTAAGATTCTTGGCTTGTTAGGATGATGGCTACCATAGTTTCGATAATATGTAAGCGTATAATTAGTTTTCGATCCCTATAAAAATTTCACAAACCCCCTTCAAATCCAAAGGGGGTAGTACACGAAAAACTTGCAAAATTTGAAAGTTCCATAACTCTTTCAAATGGTGCCCGATTTTTAAGATTGTTTGCCTGTTAATATGATGGTTACCATATTTTTGAGAATATGTTGGCGTATAAGTAGTTTTCGATCGCTAAAAAACTTTCACAAACCCCCTTCAAATCCAAAGGGGTTAGTACACGAAAAATTTGCAAAATTAGAAAATACCATAACTCTTTCAAATGGTGCCCGATTTTTAAGATTCTTGGCTTGTTAGGATGATGGTTACAATAGTTTCGATAATATGTAAGCGTATAATTAGTTTTCGATCCCTACAAAAATTTCACAAACCCCCTTCAAAGCCAAAGGGGGTAGTACACGAAAAACTTGCAAAATTTGAAAGTACCATAACTCTTTCAAATGGTGGCCGATTTTTAAGGTTCTTTGCTTGTTAAGATGATGGTTACCAAATTTTGGAGAATATGTTGGCGTATAAGTAGTTTTCGATCGCTAAAAAAATTTCACAAACCCCCTTCAAATCCAAAGGGTAACCGTACACGAAAAATTTGCAAAATTTGAAAGTACCATAACTCTTTCAAATGGTGCCCGATTTTTAAGATTCTTGGCTTGTTAGGATGATGGCTACCATAGTTTCGATAATATGTAAGCGTATAATTAGTTTTCGATCCCTACAAAAATTTCACAAACTCCCTTCAAATCCAAAGGGGGTAGTACACGAAAAACTTGCAAAATTTAAAAGTACCATAACTCTTTCAAATGGTGCCCGATTTTTAAGATTCTTTTCTTGTTAGGATAATGGTTACAATAGTTTCGATAATATGTAAGCGTATAATTAGTTTTCGATCCCTACAAAAATTTCACAAACCCCCTTCAAAGCCAAAGGGGGTGGTAGTACACGAAAAACTTGCAAAATTTCAAAGTACCATAACTCTTTCAAATGGTGCCCGATTTTTAAGGTTCTTCGCTTGTTAAGATGATGGTTACCAAATTTTCGAGAATATGTTGGCGTATAAGTAGTTTTCGATCGCTAAAAAAATTTCACAAACCCCCTTCAAATCCAAAGGGGTTAGTACACGAAAAATTTGCAAATTTTGAAAGTACCATAACTCATTCAAATGGTGCCCGATTTTTAAGATTCTTGGCTTGTTAGGATGATGGTTACCCTAGTTTCGATAATATGTAAGCGTATAATTAGTTTTCGATCCCTACAAAAATTTCAGAAACCCCCTTCAAAGCCAAAGGGGGGTAGTACACGAAAAACTTGCAAAATTTGAAAGTACCATAACTCTTTCAAATGGTGGCCGATTTTTACGATTCTTTGCTTGTTAAGATGATGGTTACCATATTTTCGAGAATATGTTGTCGTATAAGTAGTTTTTGATCGCTAAAAAAATTTCACAAACCCCCTTCAAATCCAAAGGGTAACCGTACACGAAAAATTTGCATAATTTGAAAGTACCATAACTCTTTCAAATGGTGCCCGATTTTTAAGATTCTTGGCTTGTTAGGATGATGGCTACCATAGTTTCGATAATATGTAAGCGTATAATTAGTTTTCGATCCCTACAAATATTTCACAAACCCCCTTCAAATCCAAAGGGGGTAGTACACGAAAAACTAGCAAAATTTGAAACTACCATAACTCTTTCAAATGGTGCCCGATTTTTAAGATTCTTTGCTTGTTAGGATGATGGTTACCATATTTTCGAGAATACGTAGGCGTATACTTAGTTTTCGATCACTAAAAAAATTTCACAAATCCCCTTCAAAGCCAAAGGGGTTAGTACACGAAATATTTGCAAAATTTGAAATTATCATATTTCTTTCAAATGGTGCCCGATTTTTAACATTCTTGGCTTGTTAGGATGATGGTTACCATAGTTTCGAGAATATGTAAGCGTATAATTAGTTTTCGATCCCTACAAAAATTTCACAAACCCCCTTCAAACCCAAAGGGGGTAGTACACGAAAAACTTGCAAAATTTGAAAGTACCATAACTCTTTCAAATGGTGCCCGATTTTTAAGATTCTTGGCTTGTTAGGATGATGGTTACCATAGTTTCTAGAATATGTAGGCGTATAATTAGTTTACGATCCCTACAAAAATTTCACAAACCCCCTTCAAAGCCAAAGGGGGTAGTACACGAAAAACTTGCAAAATTTGAAAGTACCATAACTCTTTCAAATGGTGGCCGATTTTTAAGATTCTTTGCTTGTTAAGATGATGGTTACCATATTTTCGAGAATATGTTGGCGTATAAGTAGTTTTCGATCGCTAAAAAAATTTCACAAACCCCCTTCAAATCCAAAGGGGTTAGTACACGAAAAATTTGAAAATTTGAAAGTACCATAACTCTTTCAAATGGTGCCCGATTTTTAAGATTCTTGGCTTGTTAGGATGATGGCTACCATATTTTGGATAATATGTAAGCGTATAATTATTTTTCGATCCCTACAAAAATTTCACAAACCCCCTTCAAAGCCAAATGGGGTAGTACACGTAAAACTTGCAAAATTTGAAAGTATCATAACTCTTTCAAATGGTGCCCGATTTTTAAGATTCTTGGCTTGTTAGGATCATGGTTACCTTAGTTTCGAGAATATGTAAGCGTATAATTAGTTTTCGATCCCTACAAAAATTTCACAAACCCCCTTCAAAGCCAAAGGGGGTAGTACACGAAAAAGTTGCAAAATTTGAAAGTACCATAACTCTTTCAAAAGGTGCCCGATTTTTAATATTCTTTGCTTGTTAAGATGATGGTTACCATATTTTCGAGAATATGTTGGCGTATACGTAGTTTTCGATAGCTAAAAAAATTTCACAAACCCCCTTCAAATCCAAAGGGGTTAGTACACGAAAAATTTGCAAAATTTGAAAGTACAATAACTCTTGCAAATGGTGACCGATTTTTAAGATTCTTGGCTTGTTAGGATGATGGCTACAATAGTTTTGATAATATGTAAGCGTATAATTAGTTTTCGATCCCTACAAAAATTTCACAAACCCCCTTCAAAGCCAAAGGGGGTAGTACACGAAAAACTTACAGAATTTGAAAGTACCATAACTCTTTCAAATGGTGCCCGATTTTTAAGATTCTTTGCTTGTTAAGATGATGTTTACCATATTTTCGAGAATATGTTGGCGTATAAGTAGTTTTCGATAGCTAAAACAATTTCACAAACCCCCTTCAAATCCAAAGGGGTTAGTACACGAAAAATTTGCAAAATTTGAAAGTACAATAACTCTTTCAAATGGTGCCCGATTTTTAAGATTCTTGGCTTGTTAGGATGATGGTTACCATAATTTCGATAATATGTAAGTGTATAATTAGTTTTCGGTCCCTACAAAAATTTCACAAACCCCCTTCAAAGCCAAAGGGGGTAGTACACGAAAAACATACAAAATTTGAAAGTACCATAACTCTTTCAAATGGTGGCCGATTTTTAAGATTCTTTCCTTGTTAAGATGATGGTTACCATATTTTCGAGAATATGTTGGCGTATAAGTAGTTTTCGATCGCTAAAAAAATTTCACAAACCCCCTTCAAATCCAAAGGGGTTAGTACACGAAAAATTTGCAAAATTTGAAAGTACCATAACTCTTTAAAATGGTGCCCGATTTTTAAGATTATTGGCTTGTTAGGATGATGGCTACCATAGTTTCGAGAATATGTAGGCGTATACTTAGTTTTCGATCACTAAAAAAATTTCACAAACACCCTTCAAAGCCAAAGGGGTTAGTACACGAAAAATTTGCAAAATTTGGAATTATCATATGTCTTTCAAATGGTGCCCGATTTTTAAGATTCTTGGCTTGTTAGGATGATGGTTACCATAGTTTCGAGAATATGTAAGCGTATAATTAGTTTTCGATCCCTACACAAATTTCACAAACCCCCTTCAAAGCCAAATGGGGTAGTACACGAAAAACTTGCAAAATTTGAAAGTACCATAACTCTTTCAATTGGTTCCCGATTTTTAAGATTATTGGCTTGTTAGGATCATGGTTACCATATTTTCGAGAATATTTTGGCGTATAAGTAGTTTTCGATCGCTAAAAAAATTTCACAAACCCCCTTCAAATCCAAAGGGGTTAGTACACGAAAAATTTGCAAAATTTGAAAGTACCATAACTCTTTCAAATGGTGCCCGATTTTTAAGATTATTGGCTTGTTAGGATGATGGCTACCATAGTTTGGATAATATGTAAGCGTATAATAAGTTTTCGATCCCTACAAAAATTTCACAAACCCCCTTCAAAGCCTAAGGGGGTAGTACACGAAAAACTTGCAAAATTTGAAACTACCATAACTCTTTCAAATGGTGCCCGATTTTTAAGATTCTTTGCTTGTTAGGATGATTGTTACTATATTTTCGATAATATGTAGGCGTATACTTAGTTTTCGATCACTATAAAAATTTCACAAACCCTCTTCAAAGCCAAAGGGGTTGTTAGTACACGAAAAATTTGCAAAATTTGAAATTATCATATTTCTTTCAAATGGTGCCCGATTTTTAAGATTCTTGGCTTGTTAGGATGATGCTTACCATAGTTTCGAGAATATGTAAGCGTATAATTAGTTTTTGATCCCTACAAAAATTTCACAAACCCCCTTCAAAGCCAAAGGGGGTAGTACACGAAAAACTTGCAAAATTTGAAAGTACCATAACTCTTTCAAATGGTGCCCGATTTTTAAGATTCTTGGCTTGTTAGGATGATGGTTACCATAATTTCGAGAATATGTAAGCGTATAATTAGTTTTCGATCCCTACAAAAATTTCACAAACACCCTTCAAAGCCAAAGGGGGTAGTACACGAAAAACATACAAAATTTGAAAGTACCATAACTCTTTCAAATGGTGCCCGATTTTTAAGATTCTTTGCTTGTTAAGATGATGGTTACCATATTTTCGAGAATATGTTGGCGTATAAGCAGTTTTCGATCGCTAAAAAAATTTCACAAACCCCCTTCAAATCCAAAGGGGTTAGTACACGAAAAATTTGCAAAATTTGAAAGTACAATAACTCTTTCAAATGGTGCCCGATTTTTAAGATTCTTTGCTTGTTAGGATGATGGTTACCATATTTTCGAGAATATGTAGGCGTATACTTAGTTTTCGATCACTAAAAAAATTTCACAAACCCCCTTCAAAGTCAAAGGGCAACGTACACGAAAAATTTGCAAAATTTGAAATTATCGTATTTCTTTCAAATGGTGCCCGATTTTTAAGATTATTGGCTTGTTAGGATGATGGTTACCATAGTTTCGAGAATATGTAAGCGTATAATTAGTTTTTGATCCCTACAAAAATTTCACAAACCCCCTTCAAAGCCAAAGGGGGTAGTACACGAAAAACTTGCAAAATTTGAAAGTACCATAACTCTTTCAAATGGTGCCCGATTTTTAAGATTCTTGGCTTGTTAGGATGATGGTTACCATAGTTTCGATAATATGTAAGCGTATAATTAGTTTTCGATCCCTACAAAAATTTCACAAACCCCCTTCAAAGCCAAAGTACACGAAAAACTTACAAAATTTGAAAGTACCATAACTCTTTCAAATGGTGCCCGATTTTTAAGATTCTTTGCTTGTTAAGATGATGGTTACCATATTTTCGAGAATATGTTGGCGTATAAGTAGTTTTCGATCGCTAAAAAAATTTCACAAACCCCCTTCAAATCCAAAGGGGTTAGTACACGAAAAATTTGCAAAATTTGAAAGTACAATAACTCTTTCAAATGGTGCCCGATTTTTAAGATTCTTGGCTTGTTTGGATGATGGTTACCATAGTTTCGATAATATGTAAGCGTATAATTAGTTTTCGATCCCTACAAAAATTTCACAAACCCCCTTCAAAGCCAAAGGGTACCCGTACACGAAAAACTTACAAAATTTGAAAGTACCATAACTCTTTCAAATGGTGCCCGATTTTTAAGATTCTTTGCTTGTTAAGATGATGGTTACCATATTTTCAAGAATATGTTGGCGTATAAGTAGTTTTCGATAGCTAAAAAAATTTCACAAACCCCCTTCAAATCCAAAGGGGTTAGTACACGAAAAATTTGCAAAATTTGAAAGTACAATAACTCTTTCAAATGGTAACCGATTTTTAAGATTCTTGGCTTGTTAGGATGATGGCTACCATAGTTTCGATAATATGTAAGCGTATAATAAGTTTTCGATCCCTACAAAAATTTCACAAACCCCCTTCAAAGCCAAAGGGGGTAGTACACGAAAAACTTGCAAAATTTGAAACTACCATAACTCTTTCAAATGGTGCCCGATTTTTAAGATTCTTTGCTTGTTAGGATGATTGTTACTATATTTTCGATAATATGTAGGCGTATACTTAGTTTTCGATCACTGTAAAAATTTCACAAACCCCCTTCAAAGCCAAAGGGGTTGTTAGTACACGAAAAATTTGCAAAATTTGAAATTATCATATTTCTTTCAAATGGTGCCCGATTTTTAAGATTCTTGGCTTGTTAGGATGATGCTTACCATAGTTTCGAGAATATGTAAGCGTATAATTAGTTTTAGATCCATACAAAAATTTCACAAACCCCCTTCAAAGCCAAAAGGGGTAGTACACGAAAAACTTGCAAAATTTGAAATTATCATATTTCTTTCAAATGGTGCCCGATTTTTAAGATTCTTGGCTTGTTAGGATGATGGTTACCATATTTTCGAGAATATGTTGGCGTATAAGCAGTTTTCGATCGCTAAAAAAATTTCACAAACCCCCTTCAAATCCAAAGGGGTTAGTACACGAAAAATTTGCAAAATTTGAAAGTACAATAACTCTTTCAAATGGTGCCCGATTTTTAAGATTCTTTGCTTGTTAGGATGATGGTTACCATATTTTCGAGAATATGTAGGCGTATACTTAGTTTTCGATCACTAAAAAAATTTCACAAACCCCCTTCAAAGTCAAAGGGTAACGTACACGAAAAATTTGCAAAATTTGAAATTATCGTATTTCTTTCAAATGGTGCCCGATTTTTAAGATTATTGGCTTGTTAGGATGATGGTTACCATAGTTTCGAGAATATGTAAGCGTATAATTAGTTTTTGATCCCTACAAAAATTTCACAAACCCCCTTCAAAGCCAAAGGGGGTAGTACACGAAAAACTTCCAAAATTTGAAAGTACCATAACTCTTTCAAATGGTGCCCGATTTTTAAGATTCTTGGCTTGTTAGGATGATGGTTACCATAGTTTCGATAATATGTAAGCGTATAATTAGTTTTCGATCCCTACAAAAATTTCACAAACCCCCTTCAAAGCCAAAGTACACGAAAAACTTACAAAATTTGAAAGTACCATAACTCTTTCAAATGGTGCCCGATTTTTAAGATTCTTTGCTTGTTAAGATGATGGTTACCATATTTTCGAGAATATGTTGGCGTATAAGTAGTTTTCGATCGCTAAAAAAATTTGACAAACCCCCTTCAAATCCAAAGGGGTAAGTACACGAAAAATTTGCAAAATTTGAAAGTACAATAACTCTTTCAAATGGTGCCCGATTTTTAAGATTCTTGGCTTGTTTGGATGATGGTTACCATAGTTTCGATAATATGTAAGCGTATAATTAGTTTTCGATCCCTACAAAAATTTCAGAAACCCCCTTCAAGGCCAAAGGGGGTAGTACACGAAAAACTTACAAAATTTGAAAGTACCATAACTCTTTCAAATGGTGCCCGATTTTTAAGATTCTTTGCTTGTTAAGATGATGGTTACCATATTTTCAAGAATATGTTGGCGTATAAGTAGTTTTCGATAGCTAAAAAAATTTCACAAACCCCCTTCAAATCCAAAGGGGTTAGTACACGAAAAATTTGCAAAATTTGAAAGTACAATAACTCTTTCAAATGGTGACCGATTTTTAAGATTCTTGGCTTGTTAGGATGATGGCTACCATAGTTTCGATAATATGTAAGCGTATAATTAGTTTTCGATCCCTACAAAAATTTCACAAACCCCTTCAAAACCAAATGGGGTAGTACACGAAAAACTTGCAAAATTTGAAACTACCATAACTCTTTCAAATGGTGCCTGATTTTTAAGATTCTTTGCTTGTTAGGATGATTGTTACCATATTTTCAATAATATGTAGGCGTATACTTAGTTTTCGATCACTATAAAAATTTCACAAACCCCTTAAAAGCCAAAGGGGTTGTTAGTACACGAAAAATTTGCAAAATTTGAAATTATCATATTTCTTTCAAATGGTGCCCGATTTTTAAGATTCTTGGCTTGTTAGGATGATGCTTACCATAGTTTCGAGAATATGTAAGCGTATAATTAGTTTTAGATCCATACAAAAATTTCACAAATCCCCTTCAAAGCCAAAGGGGGTAGTACACGAAAAACTTGCAAAATTTGAAATTATCATATTTCTTTCAAATGGTGCCCGATTTTTAAGATTCTTGGCTTGTTAGGATGATGGTTACCATAGTTTCGATAATATGTAAGCGTATAATTAGTTTTCGATCCCTACAAAAATTTCACAAACCCCCTTCAAAGCCAAAGGGGGTAGTACACGAAAAACTTACAAAATTTGAAAGTACCATAACTCTTTCAAATGGTGCCCGATTTTTAAGATTCTTTGCTTGTTAAGATGATGGTTACCATATTTTCGAGAATATGTTGGCGTATAAGCAGTTTTCGATCGCTAAAAAAATTTCACAAACCCCCTTCAAATCCAAAGGGGTTAGTACACGAAAAATTTGCAAACTTTGAAAGTACCATAACTCTTTCAAATGGTGCCCGATTTTTAAGATTCATGGCTTGTTAGGATGATGGTTACCATATTTTCGAGAATATGTTGGCGTATAAGCAGTTTTCGATCGCTAAAAAAATTTCACAAACCCCCTTCAAATCCAAAGGGGTTAGTACACGAAAAATTTGCAAAATTTGAAAGTACAATAACTCTTTCAAATGGTGCCCGATTTTTAAGATTCTTTGCTTGTTAGGATGATGGTTACCATATTTTCGAGAATATGTAGGCGTATACTTAGTTTTCGATCACTAAAAAAATTTCACAAACCCCCTTCAAAGTCAAAGGGTAACGTACACGAAAAATTTGCAAAATTTGAAATTATCGTATTTCTTTCAAATGGTGCCCGATTTTTAAGATTATTGGCTTGTTAGGATGATGGTTACCATAGTTTCGAGAATATGTAAGCGTATAATTAGTTTTTGATCCCTACAAAAATTTCACAAACCCCCTTCAAAGCCAAAGGGGGTAGTACACGAAAAACTTCCAAAATTTGAAAGTACCATAACTCTTTCAAATGGTGCCCGATTTTTAAGATTCTTGGCTTGTTAGGATGATGGTTACCATAGTTTCGATAATATGTAAGCGTATAATTAGTTTTCGATCCCTACAAAAATTTCACAAACCCCCTTCAAAGCCAAAGTACACGAAAAACTTACAAAATTTGAAAGTACCATAACTCTTTCAAATGGTGCCCGATTTTTAAGATTCTTTGCTTGTTAAGATGATGGTTACCATATTTTCGAGAATATGTTGGCGTATAAGTAGTTTTCGATCGCTAAAAAAATTTGACAAACCCCCTTCAAATCCAAAGGGGTAAGTACACGAAAAATTTGCAAAATTTGAAAGTACAATAACTCTTTCAAATGGTGCCCGATTTTTAAGATTCTTGGCTTGTTTGGATGATGGTTACCATAGTTTCGATAATATGTAAGCGTATAATTAGTTTTCGATCCCTACAAAAATTTCAGAAACCCCCTTCAAGGCCAAAGGGGGTAGTACACGAAAAACTTACAAAATTTGAAAGTACCATAACTCTTTCAAATGGTGCCCGATTTTTAAGATTCTTTGCTTGTTAAGATGATGGTTACCATATTTTCAAGAATATGTTGGCGTATAAGTAGTTTTCGATAGCTAAAAAAATTTCACAAACCCCCTTCAAATCCAAAGGGGTTAGTACACGAAAAATTTGCAAAATTTGAAAGTACAATAACTCTTTCAAATGGTGACCGATTTTTAAGATTCTTGGCTTGTTAGGATGATGGCTACCATAGTTTCGATAATATGTAAGCGTATAATTAGTTTTCGATCCCTACAAAAATTTCACAAACCCCTTCAAAACCAAAGGGGGTAGTACACGAAAAACTTGCAAAATTTGAAACTACCATAACTCTTTCAAATGGTGCCTGATTTTTAAGATTCTTTGCTTGTTAGGATGATTGTTACCATATTTTCAATAATATGTAGGCGTATACTTAGTTTTCGATCACTATAAAAATTTCACAAACCCCTTAAAAGCCAAAGGGGTTGTTAGTACACGAAAAATTTGCAAAATTTGAAATTATCATATTTCTTTCAAATGGTGCCCGATTTTTAAGATTCTTGGCTTGTTAGGATGATGCTTACCATAGTTTCGAGAATATGTAAGCGTATAATTAGTTTTAGATCCATACAAAAATTTCACAAATCCCCTTCAAAGCCAAAGGGGGTAGTACACGAAAAACTTGCAAAATTTGAAATTATCATATTTCTTTCAAATGGTGCCCGATTTTGAAGATTCTTGGCTTGTTAGGATGATGGTTACCATAGTTTTGATAATATGTAAGCGTATAATTAGTTTTCGATCCCTACAAAAATTTCACAAACCCCCTTCAAAGCCAAAGGGGGTAGTACACGAAAAACTTACAAAATTTGAAAGTACCATAACTCTTTCAAATGGTGCCCGATTTTTAAGATTCTTTGCTTGTTAAGATGATGGTTACCATATTTTCGAGAATATGTTGGCGTATAAGCAGTTTTCGATCGCTAAAAAAATTTCACAAACCCCCTTCAAATCCAAAGGGGTTAGTACACGAAAAATTTGCAAACTTTGAAAGTACCATAACTCTTTCAAATGGTGCCCGATTTTTAAGATTCTTGGCTTGTTAGGATGATGGTTACCATATTTTCGAGAATATGTTGGCGTATAAGTAGTTTTCGATAGCTAAAAAAATTTCACAAACCCCCTTCAAATCCAAAGGGGTTAGTACACGAAAAATTTGCAAAATTTGAAATTATCATATTTCTTTCAAATGGTGCCCGATTTTTAAGATTCTTGGCTTGTTAGGATGATGGTTACCATAGTTTCGATAATATGTAAGCGTATAATTAGTTTTCGATCCCTACAAAAATTTCACAAACCCCCTTCAAAGGCAAAGGGGGTAGTACACGAAAAACTTAAAAAATTTGAAAGTACCATAACTCTTTCAAATGGTGGCCGATTTTTAAGATTCTTTGCTTGTTAAGATGATGGTTACCATATTTTCGAGAATATGTTGGCGTATAAGTAGTTTTCGATCGCTAAAAAAATTTCACAAACCCCATTCAAATCCAAAGGGGTTAGTACACGAAAAATTTGCAAAATTTCAAATTACCATAACTTTTTCAAATGGTGCCCGATTTTTAAGATTCTTGGCTTGTTAGGATGATGGCTACCATAGTTTCGATAATATGTAAGCGTATAATTATTTTTCGATCCCTACAAAAATTTCACAAACCCCCTTCAAAGCCAAAGGGGGTAGTACACGAAAAACTTGCAAAATTTGAAACTACCATAACTCTTTCAAATGGTGCCCGATTTTTAAGATTCTTTGCTTGTTAGGATGATAGTTACCATATTTTCGAGAATATGTAGGCGTATACTTAGTTTTCGATCACTAAAAAAATTTCACAAACCCCCTTCAAAGCCAAAGGGGTTAGTACACGAAAAATTTGCAAAATTTGAAATTATCATATGTCTTTCAAATGGTGCCCGATTTTTAAGATTCTTGGCTTGTTAGGATGATGGTTACCATAGTTTCGAGAATATGTAAGCGTATAATTAGTTTTCGATCCCTACACAAATTTCACAAACCCCCTTCAAAACCAAAGGGGGTAGTACACGAAAAACTTGCAAAATTTGAAAGTACCATAACTCTTTCAAATGGTTCCCGATTTTTAAGATTATTGGCTTGTTAGGATCATGGTTACCATATTTTCGAGAATATTTTGGCGTATAAGTAGTTTTCGATCGCTAAAAAAATTTCACAAACCCCCTTCAAATCCAAAGGGGTTAGTACACGAAAAATTTGCAAAATTTGAAAGTACCATAACTCTTTCAAATGGTGCCCGATTTTTAAGATTATTGGCTTGTTAGGATGATGGCTACCATAGTTTCGATAATATGTAAGCGTATAATAAGTTTTCGATCCCTACAAAAATTTCACAAACCCCCTTCAAAGCCAAAGGGGGTAGTCCACGAAAAACTTGCAAAATTTGAAACTACCATAACTCTCTCAAATGGTGCCCGATTTTTAAGATTCTTTGCTTGTTAGGATGATTGTTACTATATTTTCGATAATATGTAGGCGTATACTTAGTTTTCGATCACTATAAAAATTTCTCAAACCCCCTTCAAAGCCAAAGGGGTTGTTAGTACACGAAAAATTTGCAAAATTTGAAATTATCATATTTCTTTCAAATGGTGCCCGATTTTTAAGATTCTTGGCTTGTTAGGATGATGCTTACCATAGTTTCGAGAATATGTAAGCGTATAATTAGTTTTAGATCCATACAAAAATTTCACAAATCCCCTTCAAAGCCAAAGGGGGTAGTACACGAAAAACTTGCATAATTTGAAATTATCATATTTCTTTCAAATGGTGCCCGATTTTTAAGATTCTTGGCTTGTTAGGATGATGGTTACCATAGTTTCGATAATATGTAAGCGTATAATTAGTTTTCGATCCCTACAAAAATTTCACAAACCCCCTTCAAAGCCAAAGGGGGTAGTACACGAAAAACTTATAAAATTTGAATGTACCATAACTCTTTCAAATGGTGCCCGATTTTTAAGATTCTTTGCTTGTTAAGATGATGGTTACCATATTTTCGAGAATATGTTGGCGTATAAGCAGTTTTCGATCGCTAAAAAAATTTCACAAACCCCCTTCAAATCCAAAGGGGTTAGTACACGAAAAATTTGCAAAATTTGAAAGTACAAGAACTCTTTCAAATGGTGCCCAATTTTTAAGATTCATGGCTTGTTAGGATGATGGTTACCATAGTTTCGATAATATGTAAGCGTATAATTAGTTTTCGATCCCTACAAAAATTTCACAAACCCCCTTCAAAGGCAAAGGGGGTAGTACACAAAAAACTTAAAAAATTTGAAAGTACCATAACTCTTTCAAATGGTGGCCGATTTTTAAGATTCTTTGCTTGTTAAGATGATGGTTACCATATTTTCGAGAATATGTTGGCGTATAAGTAGTCTTCGATCGCTAAAAAAATTTCACAAACCCCATTCAAATCCAAAGGGGTTAGTACACGAAAAATTTGCAAAATTTGAAATTACCATAACTCTTTCAAATGGTGCCCGATTTTTAAGATTCTTGGCTTGTTAGGATGATGGCTACCATAGTTTCGATAATATGTAAGCGTATAATTAGTTTTCGATCTCTACAAAAATTTCACAAACCCCCTTCAAAGCCAAAGGGGGTAGTACACGAAAAACTTGCAAAATTTGAAACTACCATAACTCTTTCAAATGGTGCCCGATTTTTAAGATTCTTTGCTTGTTAGGATGATGGTTACCATATTTTCGAGAATATGTAGGCGTATACTTAGTTTTCGATCACTAAAAAAATTTCACAAACCCCCTTTAAAGTCAAAGGGGTTAGTACACGAAAAATTTGCAAAATTTGAAATTATCATATTTCTTTCAAATGGTGCCCGATTTTTAAGATTCTTGGCTTGTTAGGATGATGGTTACCATAGTTTCGAGAATATGTAAGCGTATAATTAGTTTTCGATCCCTACACAAATTTCACAAACCCCCTTCAAAGCCAAAGGGGGTAGTACACGAAAAACTTGCAAAATTTGAAAGTACCATAACTCTTTCAAATGGTTCCCGATTTTTAAGATTATTGGCTTGTTAGGATCATGGTTACCATATTTTCGAGAATATTTTGGCGTATAAGTAGTTTTCGATCGCTAAAAAAATTTCACAAACCCCCTTCAAATCCAAAGGGGTTAGTACACGAAAAATTCGCAAAATTTGAAAGTACCATAACTCTTTCAAATGGTGCCCGATTTTTAAGATTCTTGGCTTGTTAGGATGATGCTTACCATAGTTTCGAGAATATGTAAGCGTATAATTAGTTTTAGATCCCTACAAAAATTTCACAAACCCCCTTCAAAGCCAAAGGGGGTAGTACACGAAAAACTTGCAAAATTTGAAATTATCATATTTCTTTCAAATGATGCCCGATTTTTAAGATTCTTGGCTTGTTAGGATGATGGTTACCATAGTTTCGATAATATGTAAGCGTATATTTAGTTTTCGATCCCTACAAAAATTTCACAAACCCCCTTCAAAGCCAAAGGGGGTAGTACACGAAAAACTTACAAAATTTGAATGTACCATAACTCTTTCAAATGGTGACCGATTTTTAAGATTCTTTGCTTGTTAAGATGATGGTTACCATATTTTCGAGAATATGTTGGCGTATAAGCAGTTTTCGATCGCTAAAAAAATTTCACAAACCCCCTTCAAATCCAAAGGGGTTAGTACACGAAAAATTTGCAAAATTTGAAAGTACAAGAACTCTTTCAAATGGTGCCCGATTTTTAAGATTCATGGCTTGTTAGGATGATGGTTACCATAGTTTCGATAATATGTAAGCGTATAATTAGTTTTCGATCCCTACAAAAATTTCACAAACCCCCTTCAAAGCCAAAGGGGGTAGTACACGAAAAACTTAAAAAATTTGAAAGTACCATAACTCTTTCAAATGGTGGCCGATTTTTAAGATTCTTTGCTTGTTAAGATGATGGTTACCATATTTTCGAGAATATGTTGGTGTATAAGTAGTCTTCAATCGCTAAAAAAATTTCACAAACCCCATTCAAATCCAAAGGGGTTAGTACACGAAAAATTTGCAAAATTTGAAATTACCATAACTCTTTCAAATGGTGCCCGATTTTTAAGATTCTTGGCTTGTTAGGATGATGGTTACCATAGTTTCGAGAATATGTAAGCGTATAATTAGTTTTCGATCCCTACACAAATTTCACAAACCCCCTTCAAAGCCAAAGGGGGTAGTACACGAAAAACTTGCAAAATTTGAAAGTACCATAACTCTTTCAAATGGTTCCCGATTTTTAAGATTATTGGCTTGTTAGGATCATGGTTACCATATTTTCGAGAATATTTTGGCGTATAAGTAGTTTTCGATCGCTAAAAAAATTTCACAAACCCCCTTCAAATCCAAAGGGGTTAGTACACGAAAAATTCGCAAAATTTGAAAGTACCATAACTCTTTCAAATGGTGCCCGATTTTTAAGATTCTTGGCTTGTTAGGATGATGCTTACCATAGTTTCGAGAATATGTAAGCGTATAATTAGTTTTAGATCCCTACAAAAATTTCACAAACCCCCTTCAAAGCCAAAGGGGGTAGTACACGAAAAACTTGCAAAATTTGAAATTATCATATTTCTTTCAAATGATGCCCGATTTTTAAGATTCTTGGCTTGTTAGGATGATGGTTACCATAGTTTCGATAATATGTAAGCGTATATTTAGTTTTCGATCCCTACAAAAATTTCACAAACCCCCTTCAAAGCCAAAGGGGGTAGTACACGAAAAACTTAAAAAATTTGAAAGTACCATAACTCTTTCAAATGGTGGCCGATTTTTAAGATTCTTTGCTTGTTAAAATGATGGTTACCATATTTTCGAGAATATGTTGGCGTATAATTAGTTTTCGATCGCTAAAAAAATTTCACAAACCCCATTCAAATCCAAAGGGGTTAGTACACGAAAAATTTGCAAAATTTGAAATTACCATAACTCTTTCAAATGGTGCCCGATTTTTAAGATTCTTGGCTTGTTAGGATGATGGCTACCATAGTTTCGATAATATGTAAGCGTATAATTAGTTTTCGATCCCTACAAAAATTTCACAAACCCCCTTCAAAGCCAAAGGGGGTAGTACAAGAAAAACTTACAAAATTTGAAAGTACCATAACTCTTTCAAATGGTGCCTGATTTTTAAGATTCTTTGCTTGTTAAGATGATGGTTACCATATTTTCAAGAATATGTTGGCGTATAAGTAGTTTTCGATCGCTAAAAAAATTTCACAAACCCCCTTCAAATCCAAAGGGGTTAGTACACGAAAAATTTGCAAAATTTGAAAGTACAATAACTCTTTCAAATGGTGCCCGATTTTTAAGATTCTTAGCTTGTTAGGATGATGGTTACCATAGTTTCGATAATATGTAAGCGTATAATTAGTTTTCGATCCCTACAAAAATTTCACAAACCCCCTTCAAAGCCAAAGGGGGTAGTACACGAAAAACTTGCAAAATTTGAAACTACCATAACTCTTTCAAATGGTGCCCGATTTTTAAGATTCTTTGCTTGTTAGGATGATGGTTACCATATTTTCGAGAATATGTAGGCGTATACTTAGTTTTCGATCACTAAAAAAATTTCACAAACCTCCTTCAAAGCCAAAGGGGATAGTACACGAAAAATTTGCAAAATTTGAAATTATCATATTTCTTTCAAATGGTGCCCGATTTTAAAGATTCTTGGCTTGTTAGGATGATGGTTACCATAGTTTCGAGAATATGTAAGCGTATAATTAGTTTTCGATCCCTACACAAATTTCACAAACCCCCTTCAAAGCCAAAGGGGGTAGTACACGAAAAACTTGCAATATTTGAAAGTACCATAACTCTTTCAAATGGTTCCCTATTTTTAAGATTATTGGCTTGTTAAGATCATGGTCACCATATTTTCGAGAATATTTTGGCGTATAAGTAGTTTTCGATCGCTAAAAAAATTTCACAAACCCCCTTCAAATCCAAAGGGGTTAGCACACGAAAAATTTGCAAAATTTGAAAGTACCATAACTCTTTCAAATGGTGCCCGATTTTTAAGATTCTTGGCTTGCTAGGATGATGGCTACCATAGTTTCGATAATATGTAAGCGTATAATAAGTTTTCGATCCCTACAAAAATTTCACAACCCCCCTTCAAAGCCAAATGGGGTAGTACACGAAAAACTTGCAAAATTTGAAACTACCATAACTCTTTCAAATGGTGCCCGATTTTAAAGATTCTTGGCTTGTTAGGATGATGGTTACCATAGTTTCGAGAATATGTAAGCGTATAATTAGTTTTCGATCCCTACACAAATTTCACAAACCCCCTTCAAAGCCAAAGGGGGTAGTACACGAAATACTTGCAATATTTGAAAGTACCATAACTCTTTCAAATGGTTCCCCATTTTTAAGATTATTGGCTTGTTAAGATCATGGTCACCATATTTTCGAGAATATTTTGGCGTATAAGTAGTTTTCGATCGCTAAAAAAATTTCACAAACCCCCTTCAAATCCAAAGGGGTTAGCACACGAAAAATTTGCAAAATTTGAAAGTACCATAACTCTTTCAAATGGTGCCCGATTTTTAAGATTCTTGGCTTGTTAGGATGATGGCTACCATAGTTTCGATAATATGTAAGCGTATAATAAGTTTTCGATCCCCACAAAAATTTCACAAACCCCCTTCAAAGCCAAAGGGGGTAGTACACGAAAAACATGCAAAATTTGAAACTACCATAACTCTTTCAAATGGTGCCCGATTTTTAAGATTCTTTGCTTGTTAGGATGATGGTTACCATATTTTCGAGAATATGTAGGCGTATACTTAGTTTTCGATCACTATAAAAATTTCACAAACCCCCTTCAAAGCCAAAGGGGTTAGTACACGAAAAATTTGCAAAATTTAAAATTATCATAATTCTTTCAAATGGTGCACGATTTTTAAGATTCTTAGCTTGTTAGGATGATGGTTACCATAGTTTCGAGAATATGTAAGCGTATAATTAGTTTTCGATCCCTAAAAAATTTCACAAACCCCCTTCAAAACCAAAGGAGGTAGTACACGAAAAACTTGCAAAATTTGAAATTATCATATTTCTTTCAAATGGTGCCCGATTTTTAAGATTCTTGGCTTGTTAGGATGATGGTTACCATAGTTTCGATAATATGTAAGCGTATAATTAGTTTTCGATCCCTACAAAAATTTCACAAACCCCCTTCAAAGCCAAAGGGGGTAGTACACGAAAAACATACAAAATTTGAAAGTACAATAACTCTTTCAAATGGTGGCCGATTTTTAAGATTCTTTGCTTGTTAAGATGATGGTTACGATATTTTCGAGAATATGTTGGCATATAAGTAGTTTTCGATCGCTAAAAAAATTTCACAAACCCCCTTCAAATCCAAAGGGGTTAGTACACGAAAAATTAGCAAAATTTGAAAGTACCATAACTCTTTCAAATGGTGCCCGATTTTTAAGATTCTTGGCTTGTTAGGATGATGGCTACCATAGTTTCGATAATATGTAAGCGTATAATTAGTTTTCGATCCCTACAAAAATTTCACAAACCCCCTTCAAAGCCAAAGGGGGTAGTACACGAAAAACTTGCAAAATTTGAAACTACCATAACTCTTTCAAATGGTGCCCGATTTTTAAGATTCTTTGCTTGTTAGGATGATGGTTACCATATTTTCGAGAATATGTAGGCGTATACTTAGTTTTCGATCACTAAAAAAATTTCACAAACCCCCTTCAAAGCCAAAGGGGTTAGTACACGAAAAATTTGCAAAATTTGAAATTATCATATTTCTTTCAAATGGTGCCCGATTTTTAAGATTCTTGGCTTGTTAGGATGATGGTTACCATAGTTTCGAGAATATGTAAGCGTATAATTAGTTTTCGATCCCTACACAAATTTCACAAACCCCCTTCAAAGCCAAAGGGGGTAGTACACGAAAAACTTGCAAAATTTGAAACTACCATAACTCTTTCAAATGGTGCCCGATATTTAAGATTCTTGGCTTGTTAGGATCATGGTTACCATAGTTTCGAGAATATGTAAGCGTATAATTATTTTTCGATCCCTACAAAAATTTCACAAACCCCCTTCAAAGCCAAAGGGGGTAGTACACAAAAAACTTGCAAAATTTGAAAGTACCATAACTCTTTCAAATGGTGCCCGATTTTTAAGATTCTTTGCTTGTTAAGTTGATGGTTACCATATCTTCGAGAATATGTTGGCGTATAAGTAGTTTTCGATTGCTAAAAAAATTTCACAAACCCCCTTCAAATCCAAAGGGGTTAGTACACGAAAAATTTGCAAAATTTGAAAGTACAATAACTCTTTCAAATGGTGCCCGATTTTTAAGATTCTTGGCTTGTTAGGATGATGGTTACCATAGTTTCGATAATATGTAAACTTATAATTAGTTTTCGATCCCTACAAAAATTTCACAAACCCCCTTCAAAGCCAAAGGGGGTAGTACACGAAAAACTTACAAAATTTGAAAGTACCATAACTCTTTCAAATGGTGGCCGATTTTTAAGATTCTTTGCTTGTTAAGATGATGGTTACCATATTTTCGAGAATATTTTGGCGTATAAGTAGTTTTCGATAGCTAAAAAAATTTCACAAACCCCGTTCAAATCCAAAGGGGTTAGTACACGAAAAATTTGCAAAATTTGAAAGTACCATAACTCTTTCAAATGGTGCCCGATTTTTAAGATTCTTGGCTTGTTAGGATGATGGTTACCATATTTTCGAGAATATGTTGGCGTATAAGTAGTTTTCGATAGCTAAAAAAATTTCACAAACCCCCTTCAAATCCAAAGGGGTTAGTACACGAAAAATTTGCAAAATTTGAAAGTACAATAACTCTTTCAAATGGTGCCCGATTTTTAAGATTCTTGGCTTGTTAGAATGATGGTTACCATAGTTTCGATAATATGTAAACTTATAATTAGTTTTCGATCCCTACAAAAATTTCACAAACCCCCTTCAAAGCCAAAGGGGGTAGTACACGAAAAACTTACAAAATTTGAAAGTACCATAACTCTTTCAAATGGTGGCCGATTTTTAAGATTCTTTGCTTGTTAAGATGATGGTTACCATATTTTCGAGAATATTTTGGCGTATAAGTAGTTTTCGATAGCTAAAAAAATTTCACAAACCCCGTTCAAATCCAAAGGGGTTAGTACACGAAAAATTTGCAAAATTTGAAAGTACCATAACTCTTTCAAATGGTGCCCGATTTTTAAGATTCTTGGCTTGTTAGGATGATGGCTACCATAGTTTCGATAATATGTAAGCGTATAATTAGTTTTCGATCCCTACAAAAATTTCACAAACCCCCTTCAAAACCAAAGGGGGTAGTACACGAAAAACTTGCAAAATTTGAAACTACCATAACTCTTTCAAATGGTGCCCGATTTTGAAGATTCTTTGCTTGTTAGGATGATGGCTACCATATTTTCGAGAATATGTAGGCGTATACTTAGTTTTCGATCACTATAAAAATTTCACAAACCCCCTTCAAAGCCAAAGGGGTTAGTACACGAAAAATTTGCAAAATTTGAAATTATCATAATTCTTTCAAATGGTGCACGATTTTTAAGATTCTTAGCTTGTTAGGATGATGGTTACCATAGTTTCGAGAATATGTAAGCGTATAATTAGTTTTCGATCCCTAAAAAATTTCACAAACCCCCTTCAAAACCAAAGGGGGTAGTACACGAAAAACTTGCAAAATTTGAAATTATCATATTTCTTTCAAATGGTGCCCCATTTTTAAGATTCTTGGCTTGTTAGGATGATGGTTACCATAGTTTCGATAATATGTAAGCGTTTAATTAGTTTTCGATCCCTACAAAAATTTCACAAACCCCCTTCAAAGCCAAATGGGCTAGTACACGAAAAACTTACAAAATTTGAAAGTACAATAACTCTTTCAAATGGTGGCCGATTTTTAAGATTCTTTGCCTGTTAAGATGATGGTTACGATATTTTCGAGAATATGTTGGCATATAAGTAGTTTTCGATCGCTAAAAAATTTCACAAACCCCCTTCAAATCCAAAGGGGTTAGTACACGAAAAATTTGCAAAATTTGAAAGTACAATAACTCTTTCAAATGGTGCCCGATTTTTAAGATTCTTGGCTTGTTAGGATGATGGTTACCATAGTTTCGATAATATGTAAGCGTATAATTAGTTTTCGATCCCTACAAAAATTTCACAAACCCCCTTCAAAGCCAAATGGGGTAGTACACGAAAAACTTACAAAATTTGAAAGTACAATAACTCTTTCAAATGGTGGCCGATTTTTAAGATTCTTTGCTTGTTAAGATGATGGTTACGATATTTTCGAGAATATGTTGGCATATAAGTAGTTTTCGATCGCTAAAAAAATTTCACAAACCCCCTTCAAATCCAAAGGGGTTAGTACACGAAAAATTAGCAAAATTTGAAAGTACCATAACTCTTTCAAATGGTGCCCGATTTTTAAGATTCTTGGCTTGTTAGGATGATGGCTACCATAGTTTCGATAATATGTAAGCGTATAATTAGTTTTCGATCCCTACAAAAATTTCACAAACCCCCTTCAAAGCCAAAGGGGGTAGTACACGAAAAACTTGCAAAATTTGAAACTACCATAACTCTTTCAAATGGTGCCCGATTTTTAAGATTCTTTGCTTGTTAGGATGATGGTTACCATATTTTCGAGAATATGTAGGCGTATACTTAGTTTTCGATCACTAAAAAAATTTCACAAACCCCCTTCAAAGCCAAAGGGGTTAGTACACGAAAAATTTGCAAAATTTGAAATTATCATATTTCTTTCAAATGGTGCCCGATTTTTAAGATTCTTGGCTTGTTAGGATGATGGTTACCATAGTTTCGAGAATATGTAAGCGTATAATTAGTTTTCGATCCCTACACAAATTTCACAAACCCCCTTCAAAGCCAAAGGGGGTAGTACACGAAAAACTTGCAAAATTTGAAACTACCATAACTCTTTCAAATGGTGCCCGATTTTTAAGATTCTTGGCTTGTTAGGATCATGGTTACCATAGTTTCGAGAATATGTAAGCGTATAATTATTTTTCGATCCCTACAAAAATTTCACAAACCCCCTTCAAAGCCAAAGGGGGTAGTACACAAAAAACTTGCAAAATTTGAAAGTACCATAACTCTTTCAAATGGTGCCCGATTTTTAAGATTCTTTGCTTGTTAAGTTGATGGTTACCATATCTTCGAGAATATGTTGGCGTATAAGTAGTTTTCGATCGCTAAAAAAATTTCACAAACCCCCTTCAAATCCAAAGGGGTTAGTACACGAAAAATTTGCAAAATTTGAAAGTACAATAACTCTTTCAAATGGTGCCCGATTTTTAAGATTCTTGGCTTGTTAGGATGATGGTTACCATAGTTTCGATAATATGTAAACTTATAATTAGTTTTCGATCCCTACAAAAATTTCACAAACCCCCTTCAAAGCCAAAGGGGGTAGTACACGAAAAACTTACAAAATTTGAAAGTACCATAACTCTTTCAAATGGTGGCCGATTTTTAAGATTCTTTGCTTGTTAAGATGATGGTTACCATATTTTCGAGAATATTTTGGCGTATAAGTAGTTTTCGATAGCTAAAAAAATTTCACAAACCCCGTTCAAATCCAAAGGGGTTAGTACACGAAAAATTTGCAAAATTTGAAAGTACCATAACTCTTTCAAATGGTGCCCGATTTTTAAGATTCTTGGCTTGTTAGGATGATGGCTACCATAGTTTCGATAATATGTAAGCGTATAATTAGTTTTCGATCCCTACAAAAATTTCACAAACCCCCTTCAAAACCAAAGGGGGTAGTACACGAAAAACTTGCAAAATTTGAAACTACCATAACTCTTTCAAATGGTGCCCGATTTTGAAGATTCTTTGCTTGTTAGGATGATGGCTACCATATTTTCGAGAATATGTAGGCGTATACTTAGTTTTCGATCACTATAAAAATTTCACAAACCCCCTTCAAAACCAAAGGGGTTAGTACACGAAAAATTTGCAAAATTTGAAATTATCATAATTCTTTCAAATGGTGCACGATTTTTAAGATTCTTAGCTTGTTAGGATGATGGTTACCATAGTTTCGAGAATATGTAAGCGTATAATTAGTTTTCGATCCCTAAAAAATTTCACAAACCCCCTTCAAAACCAAAGGGGGTAGTACACGAAAAACTTGCAAAATTTGAAATTATCATATTTCTTTCAAATGGTGCCCCATTTTTAAGATTCTTGGCTTGTTAGGATGATGGTTACCATAGTTTCGATAATATGTAAGCGTATAATTAGTTTTCGATCCCTACAAAAATTTCACAAACCCCCTTCAAAGTCAAATGGGGTAGTACACGAAAAACTTACAAAATTTGAAAGTACAATAACTCTTTCAAATGGTGGCCGATTTTTAAGATTCTTTGCCTGTTAAGATGATGGTTACGATATTTTTGAGAATATGTTGGCATATAAGTAGTTTTCGATCGCTAAAAAAATTTCACAAACCCCCTTCAAATCCAAAGGGGTTAGTACACGAAAAATTTGCAAAATTTGAAAGTACAATAACTCTTTCAAATGGTGCCCGATTTTTAAGATTCTTGGCTTGTTAGGATGATGGTTACCATAGTTTCGATAATATGTAAGCGTATAATTAGTTTTCGATCCCTACAAAAATTTCACAAACCCCCTTCAAAGCCAAATGGGGTAGTACACGAAAAACTTACAAAATTTGAAAGTACAATAACTCTTTCAAGTGGTGGCCGATTTTTAAGATTCTTTGCTTGTTAAGATGATGGTTACGATATTTTCGAGAATATGTTGGCATATAAGTAGTTTTCGATCGCTAAAAAAATTTCACAAACCCCCTTTAAATCCAAAGGGGTTAGTACACGAAAAATTAGCAAAATTTGAAAGTACCATAACTCTTTCAAATGGTGCCCGATTTTTAAGATTCTTGGCTTGTTAGGATGATGGCTACCATAGTTTCGATAATATGTAAGCGTATAATTAGTTTTCGATCCCTACAAAAATTTCACAAACCCCCTTCAAAGCCAAAGGGGGTAGTACACGAAAAACTTGCAAAATTTGAAACTTCCATAACTCTTTCAAATGGTGCCCGATTTTTAAGAATCTTTGCTTGTTAGGATGATGGTTACCATAGTTTCGAGAATATGTAAGCGTATAATTAGTTTTCGATCCCTAAAAAATTTCACAAACCCCCTTCAAAACCAAAGGGGGTAGTACACGAAAAACTTGCAAAATTTGAAATTATCATATTTCTTTCAAATGGTGCCCCATTTTTAAGATTCTTGGCTTGTTAGGATGATGGTTACCATAGTTTCGATAATATGTAAGCGTATAATTAGTTTTCGATCCCTACAAAAATTTCACAAACCCCCTTCAAAGTCAAATGGGGTAGTACACGAAAAACTTACAAAATTTGAAAGTACAATAACTCTTTCAAATGGTGGCCGATTTTTAAGATTCTTTGCCTGTTAAGATGATGGTTACGATATTTTTGAGAATATGTTGGCATATAAGTAGTTTTCGATCGCTAAAAAAATTTCACAAACCCCCTTCAAATCCAAAGGGGTTAGTACACGAAAAATTTGCAAAATTTGAAAGTACAATAACTCTTTCAAATGGTGCCCGATTTTTAAGATTCTTGGCTTGTTAGGATGATGGTTACCATAGTTTCGATAATATGTAAGCGTATAATTAGTTTTCGATCCCTACAAAAATTTCACAAACCCCCTTCAAAGCCAAATGGGGTAGTACACGAAAAACTTACAAAATTTGAAAGTACAATAACTCTTTCAAGTGGTGGCCGATTTTTAAGATTCTTTGCTTGTTAAGATGATGGTTACGATATTTTCGAGAATATGTTGGCATATAAGTAGTTTTCGATCGCTAAAAAAATTTCACAAACCCCCTTTAAATCCAAAGGGGTTAGTACACGAAAAATTAGCAAAATTTGAAAGTACCATAACTCTTTCAAATGGTGCCCGATTTTTAAGATTCTTGGCTTGTTAGGATGATGGCTACCATAGTTTCGATAATATGTAAGCGTATAATTAGTTTTCGATCCCTACAAAAATTTCACAAACCCCCTTCAAAGCCAAAGGGGGTAGTACACGAAAAACTTGCAAAATTTGAAACTTCCATAACTCTTTCAAATGGTGCCCGATTTTTAAGAATCTTTGCTTGTTAGGATGATGGTTACCATATTTTCGAGAATATGTAGGCGTACACTTAGTTTTCGATCACTAAAAAAATTTCACAAACCCCCTTCAAAGCCAAAGGGGTTAGTACACGAAAAATTTGCAAAATTTGAAATTATCATATTTCTTTCAAATGGTGCCCGATTTTTAAGATTCTTGGCTTGTTAGGATGATGGTTACCATAGTTTCGAGAATATGTAAGCGTATAATTAGTTTTCGATCCCTACACAAATTTCACTTAACACCCTTCAAAGCCAAAGGGGGTAGTACACGAAAAACTTGCAAAATTTGAAAGTACCATAACTCTTTCAAATGGTGCCCGATTTTAAGATTCTTGGCTTGTTAGGATCATGGTTACCATAGTTTCGAGAATATGTAAGCGTATAATTATTTTTCGATCCCTACAAAAATTTCACAAACCCCCTTCAAAGCCAAAGGGGGTAGTACACAAAAAACTTGCAAAATTTGAAAGTACCATAACTCTTTCAAATGGTGCCCGATTTTTAAGCTTCTTTGCTTGTTAAGATGATGGTTACCATATCTTCGAGAATATGTTGGCGTATAAGTAGTTTTCGATCGTTAAAAAAATTTCACAAACCCCCTTCAAATCTAAAGGGGTTAGTACACGAAAAATTTGCAAACTTTGAAAGTACCATAACTCTTTCAAATGGTGCCCGATTTTTAAGATTCTTGGCTTGTTAGGATGATGGTTACCATATTTTCGAGAATATGTTGGCGTATAAGTAGTTTTCGATAGCTAAAAAAATTTCACAAACCCCCTTCAAATCCAAAGGGGTTAGTACACGAAAAATTTGCAAAATTTGAAAGTACAATAACTCTTTCAAATGGTGCCCGATTTTTAAGATTCTTGGCTTGTTAGGATGATGGTTACCATAGTTTCGATAATATGTAAACTTATAATTAGTTTTCGATCCCTACAAAAATTTCACAAACCCCCTTCAAAGCCAAAGGGGGTAGTACACGAAAAACTTACAAAATTTGAAAGTACCATAACTCTTTCAAATGGTGGCCGATTTTTAAGATTCTTTGCTTGTTAAGATGATGGTTACCATATTTTCGAGAATATGTTGGCGTATAAGTAGTTTTCGATAGCTAAAAAAATTTCACAAACCCCGTTCAAATCCAAAGGGGTTAGTACATGAAAAATTTGCAAAATTTGAAAGTACCATAACTCTTTCAAATGGTGCCCGATTTTTAAGATTCTTGGCTTGTTAGGATGATGGCTACCATAGTTTCGATAATATGTAAGCGTATAATTAGTTTTCGATCCCTACAAAAATTTCACAAACCCCCTTCAAAGCCAAAGGGGGTAGTACACGAAAAACTTGCAAAATTTGAAACTACCATAACTCTTTCAAATGGTGCCCGATTTTGAAGATTCTTTGCTTGTTAGGATGATGGCTACCATATTTTCGAGAATATGTAGGCGTATACTTAGTTTTCGATCACTATAAAAATTTCACAAACCCCCTTCAAAGCCAAAGGGGTTAGTACACGAAAAATTTGCAAAATTTGAAATTATCATAATTCTTTCAAATGGTGCACGATTTTTAAGATTCTTAGCTTGTTAGGATGATGGTTACCATAGTTTCGAGAATATGTAAGCGTATAATTAGTTTTCGATCCCTAAAAAATTTCACAAACCCCCTTCAAAACCAAAGGGGGTAGTACACGAAAAACTTGCAAAATTTGAAATTATCATATTTCTTTCAAATGGTGCCCCATTTTTAAGATTCTTGGCTTGTTAGGATGATGGTTACCATAGTTTCGATAATATGTAAGCGTATAATTAGTTTTCGATCCCTACAAAAATTTCACAAACCCCCTTCAAAGCCAAAGGGGGTAGTACACGAAAAACTTACAAAATTTGAAAGTACAATAACTCTTTCAAATGGTGGCCGATTTTTAAGATTCTTTGCCTGTTAAGATGATGGTTACGATATTTTCGAGAATATGTTGGCATATAAGTAGTTTTCGATCGCTAAAAAAATTTCACAAACCCCCTTCAAATCCAAAGGGGTTAGTACACGAAAAATTTGCAAAATTTGAAAGTACAATAACTCTTTCAAATGGTGCCCGATTTTTAAGATTCTTGGCTTGTTAGGATGATGGTTACCATAGTTTCGATAATATGTAAGCGTATAATTAGTTTTCGATCCCTACAAAAATTTCACAAACCCCCTTCAAAGCCAAATGGGGTAGTACACGAAAAACTTACAAAATTTGAAAGTACAATAACTCTTTCAAGTGGTGGCCGATTTTTAAGATTCTTTGCTTGTTAAGATGATGGTTACGATATTTTCGAGAATATGTTGGCATATAAGTAGTTTTCGATCGCTAAAAAAATTTCACAAACCCCTTTCAAATCCAAAGGGGTTAGTACACGAAAAATTAGCAAAATTTGAAAGTACCATAACTCTTTCAAATGGTGCCCGATTTTTAAGATTCTTGGCTTGTTAGGATGATGGCTACCATAGTTTCGATAATATGTAAGCGTATAATTAGTTTTCGATCCCTACAAAAATTTCACAAACCCCTTTCAAAGCCAAAGGGGGTAGTACACGAAAAACTTGCAAAATTTGAAACTTTCATAACTCTTTCAAATGGTGCCCGATTTTTAAGAATCTTTGCTTGTTAGGATGATGGTTACCATATTTTCGAGAATATGTAGGCGTACACTTAGTTTTCGATCACTAAAAAAATTTCACAAACCCCCTTCAAAGCCAAAGGGGTTAGTACACGAAAAATTTGCAAAATTTGAAATTATCATATTTCTTTCAAATGGTGCCCGATTTTTAAGATTCTTGGCTTGTTAGGATGATGGTTACCATAGTTTCGAGAATATGTAAGCGTATAATTAGTTTTCGATCCCTACACAAATTTCACAAACCCCCTTCAAAGCCAAAGGGGGTAGTACACGAAAAACTTGCAAAATTTGAAAGTACCATAACTCTTTCAAATGGTGCCCGATTTTTAAGATTCTTGGCTTGTTATGATCATGGTTACCATAGTTTCGAGAATATGTAAGCGTATAATTATTTTTCGATCCCTACAAAAATTTCACAAACCCCCTTCAAAGCCAAAGGGGGTAGTACACAAAAAACTTGTAAAATTTGAAAGTACCATAAGTCTTTCAAATGGTGCCCGATTTTTAAGCTTCTTTGCTTGTTAAGATGATGGTTACCATATCTTCGAGAATATGTTGGCGTATAAGTAGTTTTCGATCGCTAAAAAAATTTCACAAACCCCCTTCAAATCCAAAGGGGTTAGTACACGAAAAATTTGCAAACTTTGAAAGTACCATAACTCTTTCAAATGGTGCCCGATTTTTAAAATTCTTGGCTTGTTAGGATGATGGTTACCATATTTTTGAGAATATGTTGGCGTATAAGTAGTTTTCGATAGCTAAAAAAATTTCACAAACCCCCTTCAAATCCAAAGGGGTTAGTACACGAAAAATTTGCAAAATTTGAAAGTACAATAAGATGATGGTTACGATATTTTCGAGAATATGTTGGCCTATAAGTCGTTTTCGATCGCTACAAAAATTTCACAAACCCCCTTCAAATCCAAAGGGGTTAGTACACGAAAAGTTTGCAAAATTTGAAAGTACAATAACTCTTTCAAATGGTGCCCGATTTTTAAGATTCTTGGCTTGTTAGGATGATGGTTACCATAGTTTCGATAATATGTAAGCGTATAATTAGTTTTCGATCCCTACAAAAATTTCACAAACCCCCTTCAAAGCCAAATGGGGTAGTAAACGAAAAACTTACAAAATTTGAAAGTACAGTAACTCTTTCAAATGGTGGCCGATTTTTAAGATTCTTTGCTTGTTAAGATGATGGTTACGATATTTTCGAGAATATGTTGGCCTATAAGTAGTTTTCGATAGCTAAAAAAATTTCACAAACCCCCTTCAAAGCGAAAGGGGTTAGTACACGAAAAATTTGCAAAATTTGAAAGTACCATAACTCTTTCAAATGGTGCCCGATTTTTAAGATTCTTGGCTTGTTAGGATGATGGCTACCATAGTTTCGATAATATGTAAGCGTATAATTAGTTTTCGATCCCTACAAAAATTTCACAAACCCCCTTCAAAGCCAAAGGGGGTAGTACACGAAAAACTTGCAAAATTTGAAACTACCATAACTCTTTCGAATGGTGGCCGATTTTTAAGATTCTTTGCTTGTTAAGATGATGGTTACGATATTTTCGAGAATATGTTGGCCTATAAGTAGTTTTCGATCGCTACAAAAATTTCACAAACCCCCTTCAAAGCCAAAGGGGTTAGTACAAGAAAAATTTGCAAAATTTGAAAGTACCATAACTCTTTCAAATGGTGCCCGATTTTTAAGATTCTTAGCTTGTTAGGATGATGGTTACCATAGTTTCGAGAATATGTAAGCGTATAATTAGTTTTCGATCCCTAAAAAATTTCACAAACCCCCTTCAAAACCAAAGGGGGTAGTACACGAAAAACTTGCAAAATTTGAAATTATCATATTTCTTTCAAATGGTGCCCGATTTTTAAGATTCTTGGCTTGTTAGGATCATGGCTACCATAGTTTCGATAATATGTAAGCGTATAATTAGTTTTCGATCCCTACAAAAATTTCACAAACCCCCTTCAAAGCCAAAGGGGGTAGTACACGAAAAACTTGCAAAATTTGAAACTACCATAACTCTTTCAAATGGTGCCCGATTTTGAAGATTCTTTGCTTGTTAGGATGATGGCTACCATATTTTCGAGAATATGTAGGCGTATACGTAGTTTTCGATCACTATAAAAATTTCACAAACCCCCTTCAAAGCCAAAGGGGTTAGTACAAGAAAAATTTGCAAAATTTGAAATTATCATAATTCTTTCAAATGGTGCACGATTTTTAAGATTCTTAGCTTGTTAGGATGATGGTTACCATAGTTTCGAGAATATGTAAGCGTATAATTAGTTTTCGATCCCTAAAAAATTTCACAAACCCCCTTCAAAACCAAAGGGGGTAGTACACGAAAAACTTGCAAAATTTGAAATTATCATATTTCTTTCAAATGGTGCCCGATTTTTAAGATTCTTGGCTTGTTAGGATGATGGTTACCATAGTTTCGATAATATGTAAGCGTATACTTAGTTTTCGATCCCTACAAAAATTTCACAAACCCCCTTCAAAGCCAAAGGGGGTAGTACACGAAAAACTTGCAAAATTTGAAACTACCATAACTCTTTCAAATGGTGCCCGATTTTGAAGATTCTTTGCTTGTTAGGATGATGGCTACCATATTTTCGAGAATATGTAGGCGTATACGTAGTTTTCGATCACTATAAAAATTTCACAAACCCCCTTCAAAGCCAAAGGGGTTAGTACAAGAAAAATTTGCAAAATTTGAAATTATCATAATTCTTTCAAATGGTGCACGATTTTTAAGATTCTTAGCTTGTTAGGATGATGGTTACCATAGTTTCGAGAATATGTAAGCGTATAATTAGTTTTCGATCCCTAAAAAATTTCACAAACCCCCTTCAAAACCAAAGGGGGTAGTACACGAAAAACTTGCAAAATTTGAAATTATCATATTTCTTTCAAATGGTGCCCGATTTTTAAGATTCTTGGCTTGTTAGGATGATGGTTACCATAGTTTCGATAATATGTAAGCGTATACTTAGTTTTCGATCCCTACAAAAATTTCACAAACCCCCTTCAAAGCCAAAGGGGGTAGTACACGAAAAACTTACAAAATTTGAAAGTACAATAACTCTTTCAAATGGTGGCCGATTTTTAAGATTCTTTGCCTGTTAAGATGATGGTTACGATATTTTCGAGAATATGTTGGCATATAAGTAGTTTTCGATCGCTAAAAAAATTTCACAAACCCCCTTCAAATCCAAAGGGGTTAGTACACGAAAAATTTGCAAAATTTGAAAGTACAATAACTCTTTCAAATGGTGCCCGATTTTTAAGATTCTTGGCTTGTTAGGATGATGGTTACCATAGTTTCGATAATATGTAAGCGTATAATTAGTTTTCGATCCCTACAAAAATTTCACAAACCCCCTTCAAAGCCAAATGGGGTAGTACACGAAAAACTTGCAAAATTTGAAATTATCATATTTCTTTCAAATGGTGCCCGATTTTTAAGATTCTTGGCTTGTTAGGATGATGGTTACCATAGTTTCGATAATATGTAAGCGTATACTTAGTTTTCGATCCCTACAAAAATTTCACAAACCCCCTTCAAAGCCAAAGGGGGTAGTACACGAAAAACTTACAAAATTTGAAATTATCATAACTCTTTCAAATGGTGCACGATTTTTAAGATTCTTAGCTTGTTAGGATGATGGTTACCATAGTTTCAAGAATATGTTGGCGTATAATTAGTTTACGATCCCTAAAAAATTTCACAAACCCCCTTCAAAACCAAAGGGGGTAGTACACGAAAAACTTGCAAAATTTGAAATTATCATATTTCTTTCAAATGGTGCCCGATTTTTAAGATTCTTGGCTTGTTAGGATGATGGTTACCATAGTTTCGATAATATGTAAGCGTATAATTAGTTTTCGATCCCTACAAAAATTTCACAAACCCCCTTCAAAGCCAAAGGGGGTAGTACACGAAAAACTTACAAAATTTGAAAGTACCATAACTCTTTCAAATGGTGCCCGATTTTTAAGATTCTTTGCTTGTTAAGATGATGGTTACCATATTTTCAAGAATATGTTGGCGTATAAGTAGTTTTCGATCGCTAAAAAAATTTCACAAACCCCCTTCAAATCCAAAGGGGTTAGTACACGAAAAATTTGCAAAATTTGAAAGTACAATAACTCTTTCAAATGGTGCCCGATTTTTAAGATTCTTGGCTTGTTAGGATGATGGTTACCATAGGTTCGAGAATATGTAAGCGTATAATTAGTTTTCGATCCCTACAAAAATTTCACAAACCCCCTTCAAAGCCAAAGGGGGTAGTACACGAAAAACTTGCAACATTTGAAAGTACCATAACTCTTTCAAATGGTGCCCGATTTTTAAGATTCTTGGCTTGTTAGGATCATGGTTACCATAGTTTCGAGAATATGTAAGCGTATAATTACTTTTCGATCCCTACAAAAATTTCACAAACCCCCTTCAAAGCCAAAGGGGGTAGTACACGAAAAACTTGCAACATTTGAAAGTACCATAACTCTTTCAAATGGTGCCCGATTTTTAAGATTCTTGGCTTGTTAGGATCATGGTTACCATAGTTTCGAGAATATTTTGGCGTATAAGTAGTTTTCGAACGCTAAAAAAATTTCACAAACCCCCTTTAAATCCAAAGGGGTTAGTACACGAAAAATTTGCAAAATTTGAAAGTACAATAACTCTTTCAAATGGTGCCCGATTTTTAAGATTCTTGGCTTGTTAGGATGATGGTTACCATAGTTTTCGATAATATGTAAGCGTATAATTAGTTTTCTATCCCTACAAAAATTTCACAAACCCCCTTCAAAGCCAAATGGGGTAGTACACGAAAAACTTGAAAAATTTGAAACTACCATAACTCTTTCAAATGGTGCCCGATTTTTAAGATTCTTTGCTTGTTAGGATGATGGTTACCATATTTTCGAGAATATGTAGGCGTATACGTAGTTTTCGATCACTTAAAAAATTTCACAAACCCCCTTCAAAGCGAAAGGGGTTAGTACACGAAAAATTTGCAAAATTTGAAATTATCATATTTCTTTCAAATTGTGCCCGATTTTTAAGATTCTTGGCTTGTTAGGATGATGGTTACCATAGTTTCGAGAATATGTAAGCGTATAATTAGTTTTCGATCCCTACACAAATTTCACAAACCCCCTTCAAAGCCAAAGGGGGTAGTACACGAAAAACTTACAAAATTTGAAAGTACCATAACTCTTTCAAATGGTGCCCGATTTTTAAGATTCTTTGCTTGTTAAGATGATGGTTACCATATTTTCAAGAATATGTTGGCGTATAAGTAGTTTTCGATCGCTAAAAAAATTTCACAAACCCCCTTCAAATCCAAAGGGGTTAGTACACGAAAAATTTGCAAAATTTGAAAGTACAATAACTCTTTCAAAAGGTGCCCGATTTTTAAGATTCTTGGCTTGTTAGGATGATGGTTACCATAGTTTCGATAATATGTAAGCGTATAATTAGTTTTCGATCCCTACAAAAATTTCACAAACCCCCTTCAAAGCCAAAGGGGGTACCCGTACACGAAAAACTTACAAAATTTGAAAGTACCATAACTCTTTCAAATGGTGCCCGATTTTTAAGATTCTTTGCTTGTTAAGATGATGGTTACCATATTTTCAAGAATATGTTGGCGTATAAGTAGTTTTCGATCGCTAAAAAAATTTCACAAACCCCCTTCAAATCCAAAGGGGTTAGTACACGAAAAATTTGCAAAATTTGAAAGTACCATAACTCTTTCAAATGGTGCCCGATTTTTAAGATTCTTTTCTTTTTGGGATGATGGTTACCATAGTTTCGATAATATGTAAGCGTATAATTAGTTTTCGATCCCCACAAAAATTTCTCAAACCCCCTTCAAAGCCAAATGGGGTAGTACACGAAAAACTTGAAAAATTTGAAACTACCATAACTCTTTCAAATGGTGCCCGATTTTTAAGATTCTTTGCTTGTTAGGATGATGGTTACCATATTTTCGAGAATATGTAGGCGTATACGTAGTTTTCGATCACTTAAAAAATTTCACAAACCCCCTTCAAAGCGAAAGGGGTTAGTACACGAAAAATTTGCAAAAATTTGAAATTATCATATTTCTTTCAAATTGTGCCCGATTTTTAAGATTCTTGGCTTGTTAGGATGATGGTTACCATAGTTTCGAGAATATGTAAGCGTATAATTAGTTTTCGATCCCTACACAAATTTCACAAACCCCCTTCAAAGCCAAAGGGGGTAGTACACGAAAAACTTACAAAATTTGAAAGTACCATAACTCTTTCAAATGGTGCCCGATTTTTAAGATTCTTTGCTTGTTAAGATGATGGTTACCATATTTTCAAGAATATGTTGGCGTATAAGTAGTTTTCGATCGCTAAAAAAATTTCACAAACCCCCTTCAAATCCAAAGGGGTTAGTACACGAAAAATTTGCAAAATTTGAAAGTACAATAACTCTTTCAAATGGTGCCCGATTTTTAAGATTCTTGGCTTGTTAGGATGATGGTTACCATAGTTTCGATAATATGTAAGCGTATAATTAGTTTTCGATCCCTACAAAAATTTCACAAACCCCCTTCAAAGCCAAAGGGGGTACCCGTACACGAAAAACTTACAAAATTTGAAAGTACCATAACTCTTTCAAATGGTGCCCGATTTTTAAGATTCTTTGCTTGTTAAGATGATGGTTACCATATTTTCAAGAATATGTTGGCGTATAAGTAGTTTTCGATCGCTAAAAAAATTTCACAAACCCCCTTCAAATCCAAAGGGGTTAGTACACGAAAAATTTGCAAAATTTGAAAGTACAATAACTCTTTCAAATGGTGCCCGATTTTTAAGATTCTTGGCTTGTTAGGATGATGGTTACCATAGGTTCGAGAATATGTAAGCGTATAATTAGTTTTCGATCCCTACAAAAATTTCACAAACCCCCTTCAAAGCCAAAGGGGGTAGTACACGAAAAACTTGCAACATTTGAAAGTACCATAACTCTTTCAAATGGTGCCCGATTTTTAAGATTCTTGGCTTGTTAGGATCATGGTTACCATAGTTTCGAGAATATGTAAGCGTATAATTAGTTTTCGATCCCTACAAATATTTCACAAACCCCCTTCAAATCCAAAGGGGGTAGTACACGAAAAACTTGCAACATTTGAAAGTACCATAACTCTTTCAAATGGTGCCCGATTTTTAAGATTCTTGGCTTGTTAGGATCATGGTTACCATAGTTTCGAGAATATTTTGGCGTATAAGTAGTTTTCGAACGCTAAAAAAATTTCACAAACCCCCTTCAAATCCAAAGGGGTTAGTACACGAAAAATTTGCAAAATTTGAAAGTACAATAACTCTTTCAAATGGTGCCCGATTTTTAAGATTCTTGGCTTGTTAGGATGATGGTTACCATAGTTTTCGATAATATGTAAGCGTATAATTAGTTTTCGATCCCTACAAAAATTTCACAAACCCCCTTCAAAGCCAAATGGGGTAGTACACGAAAAACTTGAAAAATTTGAAACTACCATAACTCTTTCAAATGGTGCCCGATTTTTAAGATTCTTTGCTTGTTAGGATGATGGTTACCATATTTTCGAGAATATGTAGGCGTATACGTAGTTTTCGATCACTTAAAAAATTTCACAAACCCCCTTCAAAGCGAAAGGGGTTAGTACACGAAAAATTTGCAAAATTTGAAATTATCATATTTCTTTCAAATTGTGCCCGATTTTTAAGATTCTTGGCTTGTTAGGATGATGGTTACCATAGTTTCGAGAATATGTAAGCGTATAATTAGTTTTCGATCCCTACACAAATTTCACAAACCCCCTTCAAAGCCAAAGGGGGTAGTACACGAAAAATTTGCAAAATTTGAAATTATCATATTTCTTTCAAATGGTGCCCGATTTTTAAGATTCTTGGCTTGTTAGGATGATGGTTACCATAGGTTCGAGAATATGTAAGCGTATAATTAGTTTTCGATCCCTACAAAAATTTCACAAACCCCCTTCAAAGCCAAAGGGGGTAGTACACGAAAAACTTGCAACATTTGAAAGTACCATAACTCTTTCAAATGGTGCCCGATTTTTAAGATTCTTGGCTTGTTAGGATCATGGTTACCATAGTTTCGAGAATATGTAAGCGTATAATTATTTTTCGATCCCTACAAAAATTTCACAAACCCCCTTCAAAGCCAAAGGGGGTAGTACACAAAAAACTTGCAAAATTTGAAAGAACCATAACTCTTTCAAATGGTGCCCGATTTTTAAGATTCTTTGCTTGTTAAGATGATGGTTACCATATTTTCGAGAATATGTTGGCGTATAAGTAGTTTTCGATAGCTAAAAAAATTTCACAAACCCCCTTCAAAACCAAAGGGTACCGTACACGAAAAACTTGCAAAATTTGAAATTATCATATTTCTTTCAAATGGTGCCCGATTTTTAAGATTATTGGCTTGTTAGGATGATGGTTACCATAGTTTCGATAATATGTAAGCGTATAATTAGTTTTCGATCCCTACAAAAATTTCACAAACCCCCTTCAAAGCCAAAGGGGGTAGTACACGAAAAACTTACAAAATTTGAAAGTACCATAACTCTTTCAAATGGTGCCCGATTTTTAAGATTCTTTGCTTGTTAAGATGATGGTTACCGTATTTTCAAGAATATGTTGGCGTATAAGTAGTTTTCGATCGCTAAAAAAATTTCACAAACCCCTTTCAAATCCAAAGGGGTTAGTACACGAAAAATTTGCAAAATTTGAAAGTACAATAACTCTTTCAAATGGTGCCCGATTTTTAAGATTCTTGGCTTGTTAGGATGATGGTTACCATAGGTTCGAGAATATGTAAGCGTATAATTAGTTTTCGATCCCTACAAAAATTTCACAAACCCCCTTCAAAGCCAAAGGGGGTAGTACACGAAAAACTTGCAACATTTGAAAGTACCATAACTCTTTCAAATGGTGCCCGATTTTTAAGATTCTTGGCTTGTTAGGATCATGGTTACCATAGTTTCGAGAATATGTAAGCGTATAATTAGTTTTCGATCCCTACAAAAATTTCACAAACCCCCTTCAAAGCCAAAGGGGGTAGTACACGAAAAACTTGCAACATTTGAAAGTACAATAACTCTTTCAAATGGTGCCCGATTTTTAAGATTCTTGGCTTGTTAGGATGATGGTTACCATAGGTTCGAGAATATGTAAGCGTATAATTAGTTTTCGATCCCTACAAAAATTTCACAAACCCCCTTCAAAGCCAAAGGGGGTAGTACACGAAAAACTTGCAACATTTGAAAGTACCATAACTCTTTCAAATGGTGCCCGATTTTTAAGATTCTTGGCTTGTTAGGATCATGGTTACCATAGTTTCGAGAATATGTAAGCGTATAATTAGTTTTCGATCCCTACAAAAATTTCACAAACCCCCTTCAAAGCCAAAGGGGGTAGTACACGAAAAACTTGCAACATTTGAAAGTACCATAACTCTTTCAAATGGTGCCCGATTTTTAAGATTCTTGGCTTGTTAGGATCATGGTTACCATAGTTTCGAGAATATTTTGGCGTATAAGTAGTTTTCGAACGCTAAAAAAATTTCACAAACCCCCTTCAAATCCAAAGGGGTTAGTACACGAAAAATTTGCAAAATTTGAAAGTACAATAACTCTTTCAAATGGTGCCCGATTTTTAAGATTCTTGGCTTGTTAGGATGATGGTTACCATAGTTTTCGATAATATGTAAGCGTATAATTAGTTTTCGATCCCTACAAAAATTTCACAAACCCCCTTCAAAGCCAAATGGGGTAGTACACGAAAAACTTGAAAAATTTGAAACTACCATAACTCTTTCAAATGGTGCCCGATTTTTAAGATTCTTTGCTTGTTAGGATGATGGTTACCATATTTTCGAGAATATGTAGGCGTATACGTAGTTTTCGATCACTTAAAAAATTTCACAAACCCCCTTCAAAGCGAAAGGGGTTAGTACACGAAAAATTTGCAAAATTTGAAATTATCATATTTCTTTCAAATTGTGCCCGATTTTTAAGATTCTTGGCTTGTTAGGATGATGGTTACCATAGTTTCGAGAATATGTAAGCGTATAATTAGTTTTCGATCCCTACACAAATTTCACAAACCCCCTTCAAAGCCAAAGGGGGTAGTACACGAAAAACTTACAAAATTTGAAAGTACCATAACTCTTTCAAATGGTGCCCGATTTTTAAGATTCTTTGCTTGTTAAGATGATGGTTACCATATTTTCAAGAATATGTTGGCGTATAAGTAGTTTTCGATCGCTAAAAAAATTTCACAAACCCCCTTCAAATCCAAAGGGGTTAGTACACGAAAAATTTGCAAAATTTGAAAGTACAATAACTCTTTCAAATGGTGCCCGATTTTTAAGATTCTTGGCTTGTTAGGATGATGGTTACCATAGTTTTCGATAATATGTAAGCGTATAATTAGTTTTCGATCCCTACAAAAATTTCACAAACCCCCTTCAAAGCCAAATGGGGTAGTACACGAAAAACTTGAAAAATTTGAAACTACCATAACTCTTTCAAATGGTGCCCGATTTTTAAGATTCTTTGCTTGTTAGGATGATGGTTACCATATTTTCGAGAATATGTAGGCGTATACGTAGTTTTCGATCACTTAAAAAATTTCACAAACCCCCTTCAAAGCGAAAGGGGTTAGTACACGAAAAATTTGCAAAATTTGAAATTATCATATTTCTTTCAAATTGTGCCCGATTTTTAAGATTCTTGGCTTGTTAGGATGATGGTTACCATAGTTTCGAGAATATGTAAGCGTATAATTAGTTTTCGATCCCTACACAAATTTCACAAACCCCCTTCAAAGCCAAAGGGGGTAGTACACGAAAAACTTACAAAATTTGAAAGTACCATAACTCTTTCAAATGGTGGCCGATTTTTAAGATTCTTTGCTTGTTAAGATGATGGTTACCATATTTTCGAGAATATGTTGGCATATAAGTAGTTTTCGATAGCTAAAAAAATTTCACAAACCCCCTTCAAATCCAAAGGGGTTAGTATACGAAAAATTTGCAAAATTTGAAAGTACAATAACTCTTTCAAATGGTGCCCGATTTTTAAAATTCTTGGCTTGTTAGGATGATGGTTACCATAGTTTCGATAATATGTAAACTTATAATTAGTTTTCGATCCCTACAAAAATTTCACAAACCCCCTTCAAAGCCAAAGGGGGTAGTACACGAAAAACTTGCAACATTTGAAAGTACCATAACTCTTTCAAATGGTGCCCGATTTTTAAGATTCTTGGCTTGTTAGGATCATGGTTACCATAGTTTCGAGAATATGTAAGCGTATAATTATTTTTCGATCCCTACAAAAATTTCACAAACCCCCTTCAAAGCCAAAGGGGGTAGTACACGAAAAACTTACAAAATTTGAAAGTACCATAACTCTTTCAAATGGTGGCCGATTTTTAAGATTCTTTGCTTGTTAAGATGATGGTTACCATATTTTCAAGAATATGTTGGCGTATAAGTAGTTTTCGAACGCTAAAAAAATTTCACAAACCCCCTTCAAATCCAAAGGGGTTAGTACACGAAAAATTTGCAAAATTTGAAAGTACAATAACTCTTTCAAATGGTGCCCGATTTTTAAGATTCTTGGCTTGTTAGGATGATGGTTACCATAGTTTTCGATAATATGTAAGCGTATAATTAGTTTTCGATCCCTACAAAAATTTCACAAACCCCCTTCAAAGCCAAATGGGGTAGTACACGAAAAACTTGAAAAATTTGAAACTACCATAACTCTTTCAAATGGTGCCCGATTTTTAAGATTCTTTGCTTGTTAGGATGATGGTTACCATATTTTCGAGAATATGTAGGCGTATACGTAGTTTTCGATCACTTAAAAAATTTCACAAACCCCCTTCAAAGCGAAAGGGGTTAGTACACGAAAAATTTGCAAAATTTGAAATTATCATATTTCTTTCAAATTGTGCCCGATTTTTAAGATTCTTGGCTTGTTAGGATGATGGTTACCATAGTTTCGAGAATATGTAAGCGTATAATTAGTTTTCGATCCCTACACAAATTTCACAAACCCCCTTCAAAGCCAAAGGGGGTAGTACACGAAAAATTTGCAAAATTTGAAATTATCATATTTCTTTCAAATGGTGCCCGATTTTTAAGATTCTTGGCTTGTTAGGATGATGGTTACCATACGTTCGAGAATATGTAAGCGTATAATTAGTTTTCGATCCCTACAAAAATTTCACAAACCCCCTTCAAAGCCAAAGGGGGTAATACACGAAAAACTTGCAACATTTGAAAGTACCATAACTCTTTCAAATGGTGCCCGATTTTTAAGATTCTTGGCTTGTTAGGATCATGGTTACCATAGTTTCGAGAATATGTAAGCGTATAATTATTTTTCGATCCCTACAAAAATTTCACAAACCCCCTTCAAAGCCAAAGGGGGTAGTACACAAAAAACTTGCAAAATTTGAAAGAACCATAACTCTTTCAAATGGTGCCCGATTTTTAAGATTCTTTGCTTGTTAAGATGATGGTTACCATATTTTCGAGAATATGTTGGCGTATAAGTAGTTTTCGATAGCTAAAAAAATTTCACAAACCCCCTTCAAATCCAAAGGGGTTAGTACACGAAAAATTTGCAAAATTTGAAAGTACAATAACTCTTTCAAATGGTGCCCGATTTTTAAAATTCTTGGCTTGTTAGGATGATGGTTACCATAGTTTCGATAATATGTAAACTTATAATTAGTTTTCGATCCCTACAAAAATTTCACAAACCCCCTTCAAAGCCAAAGGGGGTAGTACACGAAAAACTTACAAAATTTGAAAGTACCATAACTCTTTCAAATGGTGGCCGATTTTTAAGATTCTTTGCTCGTTAAGATGATGGTTACCATATTTTCGAGAATATGTTGGCGTATAAGTAGTTTTCGATAGCTAAAAAAATTTCACAAACCCCGTTCAAATCCAAAGGGGTTAGTACACGAAAAATTTGCAAAATTTGAAAGTACCATAACTCTTTCAAATGGTGCCCGATTTTTAAGATTCTTGGCTTGTTAGGATGATGGCTACCATAGTTTCGATAATATGTAAGCGTATAATTAGTTTTCGATCCCTACAAAAATTTCACAAACCCCCTTCAAAGCCAAAGGGGGTAGTACACGAAAAACTTGCAAAATTTGAAACTACCATAACTCTTTCAAATGGTGCCCGATTTTGAAGATTCTTTGCTTGTTAGGATGATGAATACCATATTTTCGAGAATATGTAGGCGTATACTTAGTTTTCGATCACTATAAAAATTTCACAAACCCCCTTCAAAGCCAAAGGGGTTAGTACAAGAAAAATTTGCAAAATTTGAAATTATCATAATTCTTTCAAATGGTGCACGATTTTTAAGATTCTTAGCTTGTTAGGATGATGGTTACCATAGTTTCGAGAATATGTAAGCGTATAATTAGTTTTCGATCCCTAAAAAATTTCACAAACCCCCTTCAAAACCAAAGGGGGTAGTACACGAAAAACTTGCAAAATTTGAAATTATCATATTTCTTTCAAATGGTGCCCGATTTTTAAGATTCTTGGCTTGTTAGGATGATGGTTACCATAGTTTCGATAATATGTAAGCGTATAATTAGTTTTCGATCCCTACAAAAATTTCACAAACCCCCTTCAAAGCCAAAGGGGGTAGTACACGAAAAACTTACAAAATTTGAAAGTACCATAACTCTTTCAAATGGTGGCCGATTTTTAAGATTCTTTGCTTGTTAAGATGATGGTTACCATATTTTCGAGAATATGTTGGCGTATAAGTAGTTTTCGATAGCTAAAAAAATTTCACAAACCCCGTTCAAATCCAAAGGGGTTAGTACACGAAAAATTTGCAAAATTTGAAAGTACCATAACTCTTTCAAATGGTGCCCGATTTTTAAGATTCTTGGTTTGTTAGGATGATGGCTACCATAGTTTCGATAATATGTAAGCGTATAATTAGTTTTCGATCCCTACAAAAATTTCACAAACCCCCTTCAAAGCCAAAGGGGGTAGTACACGAAAAACTTGCAAAATTTGAAACTACCATAACTCTTTCAAATGGTGCCCGATTTTGAAGATTCTTTGCTTGTTAGGATGATGAATACCATATTTTCGAGAATATGTAGACGTATACTTAGTTTTCGATCACTATAAAAATTTCACAAACCCCCTTCAAAGCCAAAGGGGTTAGTACAAGAAAAATTTGCAAAATTTGAAATTATCATAATTCTTTCAAATGGTGCACGATTTTTAAGATTCTTAGCTTGTTAGGATGATGGTTACCATAGTTTCGAGAATATGTAAGCGTATAATTAGTTTTCGATCCCTAAAAAATTTCACAAACCCCCTTCAAAACCAAAGGGGGTAGTACACGAAAAACTTGCAAAATTTGAAATTATCATATTTCTTTCAAATGGTGCCCGATTTTTAAGATTCTTGGCTTGTTAGGATGATGGTTACCATAGTTTCGATAATATGTAAGCGTATAATTAGTTTTCGATCCCTACAAAAATTTCACAAACCCCCTTCAAAGCCAAAGGGGGTAGTACACGAAAAACTTACAAAATTTGAAAGTACCATAACTCTTTCAAATGGTGCCCGATTTTTAAGATTCTTTGCTTGTTAAGATGATGGTTACCATATTTTCAAGAATATGTTGGCGTATAAGTAGTTTTCGATCGCTAAAAAAATTTCACAAACCCCCTTCAAATCCAAAGGGGTTAGTACACGAAAAATTTGCAAAATTTGAAAGTACAATAACTCTTTCAAATGGTGCCCGATTTTTAAGATTCTTGGCTTGTTAGGATGATGGTTACCATAGTTTTCGATAATATGTAAGCGTATAATTAGTTTTCGATCCCTACAAAAATTTCACAAACCCCCTTCAAAGCCAAATGGGGTAGGACACGAAAAACTTGAAAAATTTGAAACTACCATAACTCTTTCAAATGGTGCCCGATTTTTAAGATTCTTTGCTTGTTAGGATGATGGTTACCATATTTTCGAGAATATGTAGGCGTATACGTAGTTTTCGATCACTTAAAAAATTTCACAAACCCCCTTCAAAGCGAAAGGGGTTAGTACACGAAAAATTTGCAAAATTTGAAATTATCATATTTCTTTCAAATTGTGCCCGATTTTTAAGATTCTTGGCTTGTTAGGATGATGGTTACCATAGTTTCGAGAATATGTAAGCGTATAATTAGTTTTCGATCCCTACACAAATTTCACAAACCCCCTTCAAAGCCAAAGGGGGTAGTACACGAAAAATTTGCAAAATTTGAAATTATCATATTTCTTTCAAATGGTGCCCGATTTTTAAGATTCTTGGCTTGTTAGGATGATGGTTACCATAGTTTCGAGAATATGTAAGCGTATAATTATTTTTCGATCCCTACAAAAATTTCACAAACCCCCTTCAAAGCCAAATGGGGTAGTACACGAAAAACTTGCAACATTTGAAAGTACCATAACTCTTTCAAATGGTGCCCGATTTTTAAGATTCTTGGCTTGTTAGGATCATGGTTACCATAGTTTCGAGAATATGTAAGCGTATAATTATTTTTCGATCCCTACAAAAATTTCACAAACCCCCTTCAAAGCCAAAGGGGGTAGTACACAAAAAACTTGCAAAATTTGAAAGAACCATAACTCTTTCAAATGGTGCCCGATTTTTAAGATTCTTTGCTTGTTAAGATGATGGTTACCATATTTTCGAGAATATGTTGGCGTATAAGTAGTTTTCGATAGCTAAAAAAATTTCACAAACCCCCTTCAAATCCAAAGGGGTCAGTACACGAAAAATTTGCAAAATTTGAAAGTACAATAACTCTTTCAAATGGTGCCCGATTTTTAAAATTCTTGGCTTGTTAGGATGATGGTTACCATAGTTTCGATAATATGTAAACTTATAATTAGTTTTCGATCCCTACAAAAATTTCACAAACCCCCTTCAAAGCCAAAGGGGGTAGTACACGAAAAACTTACAAAATTTGAAAGTACCATAACTCTTTCAAATGGTGGCCGATTTTTAAGATTCTTTACTTGTTAAGATGATGGTTACCATATTTTCGAGAATATGTTGGCGTATAAGTAGTTTTCGATAGCTAAAAAAATTTAACAAACCCCGTTCAAATCCAAAGGGGTTAGTACACGAAAAATTTGCAAAATTTAAAAGTACCATAACTCTTTCAAATGGTGCCCGATTTTTAAGATTCTTGGCTTGTTAGGATGATGGCTACCATAGTTTCGATAATATGTAAGCGTATAATTCGTTTTCGATCCCTACAAAAATTTCACAAACCCCTTTCAAAGCCAAAGGGGGTAGTACACGAAAAACTTGCAAAATTTGAAACTACCATAACTCTTTCAAATGGTGCCCGATTTTTAAGATTCTTTGCTTGTTAGGATGATGGCTACCATAATTTCGAGAATATGTAGGCGTATACTTAGTTTTCGATCACTATAAAAATTTCACAAACCCCCTTCAAAGCCAAAGGGGTTAGTACAAGAAAAATTTGCAAAATTTGAAATTATCATAATTCTTTCAAATGGTGCACGATTTTTAAGATTCTTAGCTTGTTAGGATGATGGTTACCATAGTTTCGAGAATATGTAAGCGTATAATTAGTTTTCGATCCCTAAAAAATTTCACAAACCCCCTTCAAAGCGAAAGGGGTTAGTACACGAAAAATTTGCAAAATTTGAAATTATCATATTTCTTTCAAATTGTGCCCGATTTTTAAGATTCTTGGCTTGTTAGGATGATGGTTACCATAGTTTCGAGAATATGTAAGCGTATAATTAGTTTTCGATCCCTACACAAATTTCACAAACCCCCTTCAAAGCCAAAGGGGGTACTACACGAAAAATTTGCAAAATTTGAAATTATCATATTTCTTTCAAATGGTGCCCGATTTTTAAGATTCTTGGCTTGTTAGGATGATGGTTACCATAGGTTCGAGAATATGTAAGCGTATAATTAGTTTTCGATCCCTACAAAAATTTCACAAACCCCCTTCAAAGCCAAAGGGGGTAGTACACGAAAAACTTGCAACATTTGAAAGTACCATAACTCTTTCAAATGGTGCCCGATTTTTAAGATTCTTGGCTTGTTAGGATCATGGTTACCATAGTTTCGAGAATATGTAAGCGTATAATTATTTTTTGATCCCTACAAAAATTTCACAAACCCCCTTCAAAGCCAAAGGGGGTAGTACACAAAAAACTTGCAAAATTTGAAAGAACCATAACTCTTTCAAATGGTGCCCGATTTTTAAGATTCTTTGCTTGTTAAGATGATGGTTACCATATTTTCGAGAATATGTTGGCGTATAAGTAGTTTTCGATAGCTAAAAAAATTTCACAAACCCCCTTCAAATCCAAAGGGGTTAGTACACGAAAAATTTGCAAAATTTGAAAGTACAATAACTCTTTCAAATGGTGCCCGATTTTTAAAATTCTTGGCTTGTTAGGATGATGGTTACCATAGTTTCGATAATATGTAAACTTATAATTAGTTTTCGATCCCTACAAAAATTTCACAAACCCCCTTCAAAGCCAAAGGGGGTAGTACACGAAAAACTTACAAAATTTGAAAGTACCATAACTCTTTCAAATGGTGGCCGATTTTTAAGATTCTTTGCTTGTTAAGATGATGGTTACCATATTTTCGAGAATATGTTGTCGTATAAGTAGTTTTCGATAGCTAAAAAAATTTCACAAACCCCGTTCAAATCCAAAGGGGTTAGTACACGAAAAATTTGCAAAATTTGAAAGTACCATAACTCTTTCAAATGGTGCCCGATTTTTAAGATTCTTGGCTTGTTAGGATGATGGCTACCATAGTTTCGATAATATGTAAGCGTATAATTAGTTTTCGATCCCTACAAAAATTTCACAAACCCCCTTCAAAGCCAAAGGGGGTAGTACACGAAAAACTTGCAAAATTTGAAACTACCATAACTCTTTCAAATGGTGCCCGATTTTGAAGATTCTTTGCTTGTTAGGATGATGAATACCATATTTTCGAGAATATGTAGGCGTATACTTAGTTTTCGATCACTATAAAAATTTCACAAACCCCCTTCAAAGCCAAAGGGGTTAGTACAAGAAAAATTTGCAAAATTTGAAATTATCATAATTCTTTCAAATGGTGCACGATTTTTAAGATTCTTAGCTTGTTAGGATGATGGTTACCATAGTTTCGAGAATATGTAAGCGTATAATTAGTTTTCGATCCCTAAAAAATTTCACAAACCCCCTTCAAAACCAAAGGGGGTAGTACACGAAAAACTTGCAAAATTTGAAATTATCATATTTCTTTCAAATGGTGCCCGATTTTTAAGATTCTTGGCTTGTTAGGATGATGGTTACCATAGTTTCGATAATATGTAAGCGTATAATTAGTTTTCGATCCCTACAAAAATTTCACAAACCCCCTTCAAAGCCAAAGGGGGTAGTACACGAAAAACTTACAAAATTTGAAAGTACCATAACTCTTTCAAATGGTGGCCGATTTTTAAGATTCTTTGCTTGTTAAGATGATGGTTACCATATTTTCGAGAATATGTTGGCGTATAAGTAGTTTTCGATAGCTAAAAAAATTTCACAAACCCCGTTCAAATCCAAAGGGGTTAGTACACGAAAAATTTGCAAAATTTGAAAGTACCATAACTCTTTCAAATGGTGCCCGATTTTTAAGATTCTTGGTTTGTTAGGATGATGGCTACCATAGTTTCGATAATATGTAAGCGTATAATTAGTTTTCGATCCCTACAAAAATTTCACAAACCCCCTTCAAAGCCAAAGGGGGTAGTACACGAAAAACTTGCAAAATTTGAAACTACCATAACTCTTTCAAATGGTGCCCGATTTTGAAGATTCTTTGCTTGTTAGGATGATGAATACCATATTTTCGAGAATATGTAGACGTATACTTAGTTTTCGATCACTATAAAAATTTCACAAACCCCCTTCAAAGCCAAAGGGGTTAGTACAAGAAAAATTTGCAAAATTTGAAATTATCATAATTCTTTCAAATGGTGCACGATTTTTAAGATTCTTAGCTTGTTAGGATGATGGTTACCATAGTTTCGAGAATATGTAAGCGTATAATTAGTTTTCGATCCCTAAAAAATTTCACAAACCCCCTTCAAAACCAAAGGGGGTAGTACACGAAAAACTTGCAAAATTTGAAATTATCATATTTCTTTCAAATGGTGCCCGATTTTTAAGATTCTTGGCTTGTTAGGATGATGGTTACCATAGTTTCGATAATATGTAAGCGTATAATTAGTTTTCGATCCCTACAAAAATTTCACAAACCCCCTTCAAAGCCAAAGGGGGTAGTACACGAAAAACTTACAAAATTTGAAAGTACCATAACTCTTTCAAATGGTGCCCGATTTTTAAGATTCTTTGCTTGTTAAGATGATGGTTACCATATTTTCAAGAATATGTTGGCGTATAAGTAGTTTTCGATCGCTAAAAAAATTTCACAAACCCCCTTCAAATCCAAAGGGGTTAGTACACGAAAAATTTGCAAAATTTGAAAGTACAATAACTCTTTCAAATGGTGCCCGATTTTTAAGATTCTTGGCTTGTTAGGATGATGGTTACCATAGTTTTCGATAATATGTAAGCGTATAATTAGTTTTCGATCCCTACAAAAATTTCACAAACCCCCTTCAAAGCCAAATGGGGTAGGACACGAAAAACTTGAAAAATTTGAAACTACCATAACTCTTTCAAATGGTGCCCGATTTTTAAGATTCTTTGCTTGTTAGGATGATGGTTACCATATTTTCGAGAATATGTAGGCGTATACGTAGTTTTCGATCACTTAAAAAATTTCACAAACCCCCTTCAAAGCGAAAGGGGTTAGTACACGAAAAATTTGCAAAATTTGAAATTATCATATTTCTTTCAAATTGTGCCCGATTTTTAAGATTCTTGGCTTGTTAGGATGATGGTTACCATAGTTTCGAGAATATGTAAGCGTATAATTAGTTTTCGATCCCTACACAAATTTCACAAACCCCCTTCAAAGCCAAAGGGGGTAGTACACGAAAAATTTGCAAAATTTGAAATTATCATATTTCTTTCAAATGGTGCCCGATTTTTAAGATTCTTGGCTTGTTAGGATGATGGTTACCATAGTTTCGAGAATATGTAAGCGTATAATTATTTTTCGATCCCTACAAAAATTTCACAAACCCCCTTCAAAGCCAAATGGGGTAGTACACGAAAAACTTGCAACATTTGAAAGTACCATAACTCTTTCAAATGGTGCCCGATTTTTAAGATTCTTGGCTTGTTAGGATCATGGTTACCATAGTTTCGAGAATATGTAAGCGTATAATTATTTTTCGATCCCTACAAAAATTTCACAAACCCCCTTCAAAGCCAAAGGGGGTAGTACACAAAAAACTTGCAAAATTTGAAAGAACCATAACTCTTTCAAATGGTGCCCGATTTTTAAGATTCTTTGCTTGTTAAGATGATGGTTACCATATTTTCGAGAATATGTTGGAGTATAAGTAGTTTTCGATAGCTAAAAAAATTTCACAAACCCCCTTCAAATCCAAAGGGGTCAGTACACGAAAAATTTGCAAAATTTGAAAGTACAATAACTCTTTCAAATGGTGCCCGATTTTTAAAATTCTTGGCTTGTTAGGATGATGGTTACCATAGTTTCGATAATATGTAAACTTATAATTAGTTTTCGATCCCTACAAAAATTTCACAAACCCCCTTCAAAGCCAAAGGGGGTAGTACACGAAAAACTTACAAAATTTGAAAGTACCATAACTCTTTCAAATGGTGGCCGATTTTTAAGATTCTTTACTTGTTAAGATGATGGTTACCATATTTTCGAGAATATGTTGGCGTATAAGTAGTTTTCGATAGCTAAAAAAATTTAACAAACCCCGTTCAAATCCAAAGGGGTTAGTACACGAAAAATTTGCAAAATTTAAAAGTACCATAACTCTTTCAAATGGTGCCCGATTTTTAAGATTCTTGGCTTGTTAGGATGATGGCTACCATAGTTTCGATAATATGTAAGCGTATAATTCGTTTTCGATCCCTACAAAAATTTCACAAACCCCTTTCAAAGCCAAAGGGGGTAGTACACGAAAAACTTGCAAAATTTGAAACTACCATAACTCTTTCAAATGGTGCCCGATTTTTAAGATTCTTTGCTTGTTAGGATGATGGCTACCATAATTTCGAGAATATGTAGGCGTATACTTAGTTTTCGATCACTATAAAAATTTCACAAACCCCCTTCAAAGCCAAAGGGGTTAGTACAAGAAAAATTTGCAAAATTTGAAATTATCATAATTCTTTCAAATGGTGCACGATTTTTAAGATTCTTAGCTTGTTAGGATGATGGTTACCATAGTTTCGAGAATATGTAAGCGTATAATTAGTTTTCGATCCCTACAAAAATTTCACAAACCCCCTTCAAAGCCAAAGGGGGTAGTACACGAAAAACTTACAAAATTTGAAAGTACCATAACTCTTTCAAATGGTGCCCGATTTTTAAGATTCTTTGCTTGTTAAGATGATGGTTACCATATTTTCAAGAATATGTTGGCGTATAAGTAGTTTTCGATCGCTAAAAAAATTTCACAAACCCCCTTCAAATCCAAAGGGGTTAGTACACGAAAAATTTGCAAAATTTGAAAGTACAATAACTCTTTCAAATGGTGCCCGATTTTTAAGATTCTTGGCTTGTTAGGATGATGGTTACAATAGTTTCGATAATATGTAAGCGTATAATTAGTTTTCGATCCCTACAAAAATTTCACAAACCCCCTTCAAAGCCAAATGGGGTAGTACACGAAAAACTTGAAAAATTTGAAACTACCATAACTCTTTCAAATGGTGCCCGATTTTTAAGATTCTTTGCTTGTTAGGATGATGGTTACCATATTTTCGAGAATATGTAGGCGTATACGTAGTTTTCGATCACTTAAAAAATTTCACAAACCCCCTTCAAAGCGAAAGCGGTTAGTACACGAAAAATTTGCAAAATTTGAAATTATCATATTTCTTTCAAATGGTGCCCGATTTTTAAGATTCTTGGCTTGTTAGGATGATGGTTACCATAGTTTCGAGAATATGTAAGCGTATAATTAGTTTTCGATCCCTACACAAATTTCACAAACCCCCTTCAAAACCAAAGGGGGTAGTACACGAAAAATTTGCAAAATTTGAAATTATCATATTTCTTTCAAATGGTGCCCGATTTTTAAGATTCTTGGCTTGTTAGGATGATGGTTACCATAGGTTCGAGAATATGTAAGCGTATAATTAGTTTTCGATCCCTACAAAAATTTCACAAACCCCCTTCAAAGCCAAAGGGGGGGTAGTACACGAAAAACTTGCAACATTTGAAAGTACCATAACTCTTTCAAATGGTGCCCGATTTTTAAGATTCTTGGCTTGTTAGGATCATGGTTACCATAGTTTCGAGAATATGTAAGCGTATAATTATTTTTCGATCCCTACAAAAATTTCACAAACCCCCTTCAAAGCCAAAGGGGGTAGTACACAAAAAACTTGCAAAATTTGAAAGTACCATAACTCTTTCAAATGGTGCCCGATTTTTAAGATTCTTTGCTTGTTAAGATGATGGTTACCATATTTTCGAGAATATGTTGGCGTATAAGTAGTTTTCGATAGCTAAAAAAATTTCACAAACCCCCTTCAAATCCAAAGGGGTTAGCACACGAAAAATTTGCAAAATTTGAAAGTACAATAACTCTTTCAAATGGTGCCCCATTTTTAAGATTCTTTGCTTGTTAGGATGATGGTTACCATAGTTTCGATAATATGTAAACTTATAATTAGTTTTCGATCCCTACAAAAATTTCACAAACCGCTTTCAAAGCCAAAGGGGGTAGTACACGAAAAACTTACAAAATTTGAAAGTACCATAACTCTTTCAAATGGTGGCCGATTTTTAAGATTCTTTGCTTGTTAAGATGATGGTTACCATATTTTCGAGAATATGTTGGCGTATAAGTAGTTTTCGATAGCTAAAAAAATTTCACAAACCCCGTTCAAATCCAAAGGGGTTAGTACACGAAAAATTTGCAAAATTTGAAAGTACCATAATTCTTTCAAATGGTGCCCGATTTTTAAGATTCTTGGCTTGTTAGGATGATGGCTACCATAGTTTCGATAATATGTAAGCGTATAATTAGTTTTCGATCCCTACAAAAATTTCACAAACCCCCTTCAAAGCCAAAGGGGGTAGTACACGAAAAACTTGCAAAATTTGAAACTACCATAACTCTTTCAAATGGTGCCCGATTTTGAAGATTCTTTGCTTGTTAGGATGATGGCTACCATATTTTCGAGAATATGTAGGCGTATACTTAGTTTTCGATCACTATAAAAATTTCACAAACCCCCTTCAAAGCCAAAGGGGTTAGTACACGAAAAATTTGCAAAATTTGAAATTATCATAATTCTTTCAAATGGTGCACGATTTTTAAGATTCTTAGCTTGTTAGGATGATGGTTACCATAGTTTCGAGAATATGTAAGCGTATAATTAGTTTTCGATCCCTAAAAAATTTCACAAACACCCTTCAAAACCAAAGGGGGTAGTACACGAAAAACTTGCAAAATTTGAAATTATCATATTTCTTTCAAATGGTGCCCGATTTTTAAGATTCTTGGCTTGTTAGGATGATTGTTACCATAGTTTCGATAATATGTAAGCGTATAATTAGTTTTCGATCCCTACAAAAATTTCACAAACCCCCTTCAAAGCCAAAGGGGTAGTACACGAAAAACTTACAAAATTTGAAAGTACCATAACTCTTTCAAATGGTGCCCGATTTTTAAGATTCTTTGCTTGTTAAGATGATGGTTACCATATTTTCAAGAATATGTTGGCGTATAAGTAGTTTTCGATCGCTAAAAAAATTTCACAAACCCCCTTCAAATCCAAAGGGGTTAGTACACGAAAAATTTGCAAAATTTGAAAGTACAATAACTCTTTCAAATGGTGCCCGATTTTTAAGATTCTTGGCTTGTTAGGATGATGGTTACCATAGTTTCGATAATATGTAAGCGTATAATTAGTTTGCGATCCCTACAAAAATTTCACAAACCCCCTTCAAAGCCAAATGGGGTAGTACACGAAAAACTTACAAAATTTGAAAGTACAATAACTCTTTCAAATGGTGGCCGATTTTTAAGATTCTTTGCTTGTTAAGATGATGGTTACTATATTTTCGAGAATATGTTGGCGTAGAAGTAGTTTTCGATCGCTAAAAAAATTTCACAAACCCCCTTCAAATCCAAAGGGGTTAGTACACGAAAAATTTGTAAAATTTGAAAGTACCATAACTCTTTCAAATGGTGCCCGATTTTTAAGATTCTTGGCTTGTTAGGATGATGGCTACCATAGTTTCGATAATATGTAAGCGTATAATTAGTTTTCGATCCCTACAAAAATTTCACAAACCCCCTTCAAAGCCAAAGCGGGTAGTAATCGAAAAACTTGCAAAATTTGAAAGTACAATAACTCTTTCAAATGGTGCCCGATTTTTAAGATTCATGGCCTGTTAGGATGATGGCTACCATAGTTTCGTTAATATGTAAGCGTATAATTAGTTTTCGATACCTACAAAAATTTCACAAACCCCCTTCAAAGCCAAAGGGGGGAGTACACGAAAAACTTGCAAAATTTGAAAGTACCTTAACTCTTTCAAATGGTGCCCGATTTTTAAGATTCTTTGCTTGTTAAGATGATGGTTACCATATCTTCGAGAATATGTTGGCGTATAAGTAGTTTTCGATCGCTAAAAAAATTTCACAAACACCCTTCAAATCCAAAGGGGTTAGTACACGAAAAATTTGCAAAATTTGAAAGTACCATAACTCTTTCAAATGGTGCCCGATTTTTAAGATTCTTGGCTTGTTAGGATGATGGTTACCATAGTTTTGATAGTATGTAAGCGTATAATTAGTTTTCGATCCCTACAAAAATTTCACAAACCCCCTTCAAAGCCAAAGGGGGTAGTACACGAAAAACTAGCAAAATTTGAAAGTACCATAACACCTTCAAATGGTGCCCGATTTTTAAGATTCTTTGCTTGTTAAGATGATGGTTACCATAGTTTCGAGAACATGTAAGCGTTTAATTAGTTTTCGATCCCTACAAAAATTTCAATAACCCCCTTCAAAGCCAAAGGGGGTAGTACACGAAAAACTTGCAAAATTTGAAAGTACCATAACACTTTCAAATGGTGCCCGATTCTTAAGATTCTTGGCTTGTTAGGATGATGGTTACCATAGTTTCGAGAATATGTAAGCGTATAATTAGTTTTCGATCCCTACAAAAAGTTTACAAACCCCCTTCAAAGCCAAAGGGGGTAGTACACGAAAAACTTGCAAAATTTGAAAGTACCATAACTCTTTCAAATGGTGCCCGATTTTTAAGATTCTTTGCTTGTTAAGATGATGGTTACCATATTTTCGAGAATATGTTGGCGTATAAGTAGTTTTCGATCGCTAAAAAAATTTCACAAACCCCCTTCAAATCCAAAGGGGTTAGTACACGAAAAATTTGCAAAATTTGAAAATACCATAACTCTTTCAAATGGTGCCCGATTTTTAAGATTCTTGGCTTGTTAGGATGATGGTTACCATAGTTTCGATAATATGTAAGCGTATAATTAGTTTTCGATCCCTTCAAAAATTTCACAAACCCCCTTCAAAGCCAAAGGGGGTAGTACACGAAAAACTTGCAAAATTTGAAACTACCATAACTCTTTCAAATGGTGCCCGATTTTTAAGATTCTTTGCTTCTTAAGATGATGGTTACCATATTTTCGAGAATATGTAGGCGTATACTTTGTTTTCGATCACTAAAAAAATTTCACAAACCCCCTTCAAAGCCAAAGGGGTTAGTACACGAAAAATTTGCAAAATTTAAAATGATCATATTTCTTTCAAATGGTGCCCGATTTTTTAGATTCTTGGCTTGTTAGGATGATGGTTACCATAGTTTCGAGAACATGTAAGCGTATAATTAGTTTTCGATCCCTACAAAAATTTCACAAACCCCCTTCAAAGCCAAAGGGGGTAGTACACGAAAAACTTGCAAAATTTGAAAGTACCATAACACTTTCAAATGGTGCCCGATTCTTAAGATTCTTGGCTTGTTAGGATGATGGTTACCATAGTTTCGAGAATATGTAAGCGTATAATTAGTTTTCGATCCCTACAAAAATTTTACAAACCCCCTTCAAAGCCAAAGGGGGTAGTACACGAAAAACTTGCAAAATTTGAAAGTACCATAACTCTTTCAAATGGTGCCCGATTTTTAAGATTCTTGGCTTGTTAGGATGATGGTTACCATAGTTTTGATAGTATGTAAGCGTATAATTAGTTTTCGATCCCTACAAAAATTTCACAAACCCCCTTCAAAGCCAAAGGGGGTAGTACACGAAAAACTTGCAAAATTTGAAAGTACCATAACACCTTCAAATGGTGCCCGATTTTTAAGATTCTTTGCTTGTTAAGATGATGGTTACCATAGTTTCGAGAACATGTAAGCGTTTAATTAGTTTTCGATCCCTACAAAAATTTCAATAACCCCCTTCAAAGCCAAAGGGGGTAGTACACGAAAAACTTGCAAAATTTGAAAGTACCATAACACTTTCAAATGGTGCCCGATTCTTAAGATTCTTGGCTTGTTAGGATGATGGTTACCATAGTTTCGAGAATATGTAAGCGTATAATTAGTTTTCGATCCCTACAAAAAGTTTACAAACGCCCTTCAAAGCCAAAGGGGGTAGTACACGAAAAACTTGCAAAATTTGAAAGTACCATAACTCTTTCAAATGGTGCCCGATTTTTAAGATTCTTTGCTTGTTAAGATGATGGTTACCATATTTTCGGGAATATGTTGGCGTATAAGTAGTTTTCGATCGCTAAAAAAATTTCACAAACCCCCTTCAAATCCAAAGGGGTTAGTACACGAAAAATTTGCAAAATTTGAAAATACCATAACTCTTTCAAATGGTGCCCGATTTTTAAGATTCTTGGCTTGTTAGGATGATGGTTACCATTGTTTCGATAATATGTAAGCGTATAATTAGTTTTCGATCCCTTCAAAAATTTCACAAACCCCCTTCAAAGCCAAAGGGGGTAGTACACGAAAAACTTGCAAAATTTGAAAGTACCATAACTCTTTCAAATGGTGCCCGATTTTTAAGATTCTTTACCTCTTAAGATGATGGTTACCATATTTTCGAGAATATGTAGGCGTATACTTTGTTTTCGATCACTAAAAAAATTTCACAAACCCCCTTCAAAGCCAAAGGGGTTAGTACACGAAAAATTTGCAAAATTTGAAATGATCATATTTCTTTCAAATGGTGCCCGATTTTTTAGATTCTTGGCTTGTTAGGATGATGGTTACCATAGTTTCGAGAACATGTAAGCGTATAATTAGTTTTCGATCCCTACAAAAATTTCACAAACCCCCTTCAAAGCCAAAGGGGGTAGTACACGAAAAACTTGCAAAATTTGAAAGTACCATAACTCTTTCAAATGGTGCCCGATTTTTAAGATTCTTTGCTTGTTAAGATGATGGTTACCATATTTTCGAGAATATGTTGGCGTATAAGTAGTTTTCGATCGCTAAAAAAATTTCACAAACCCCCTTCAAATCCAAAAGTACACGAAAAATTTGCAAAATTTGAAAATACCATAACTCTTTCAAATGGTGCCCGATTTTTAAGATTCTTGGCTTGTTAGGATGATGGTTACCATAGTTTCGATAATATGTAAGCGTATAATTAGTTTTCGATCCCTTCAAAAATTTCACAAACCCCCTTCAAAGCCAAAGGGGGTAGTACACGAAAAACTTGCAAAATTTGAAACTACCATAACTCTTTCAAATGGTGCCCGATTTTTAAGATTCTTTGCTTCTTAAGATGATGGTTACCATATTTTCGAGAATATGTAGGCGTATACTTTGTTTTCGATCACTAAAAAAATTTCACAAACCCCCTTCAAAGCCAAAGGGGTTAGTACACGAAAAATTTGCAAAATTTAAAATGATCATATTTCTTTCAAATGGTGCCCGATTTTTTAGATTCTTGGCTTGTTAGGATGATGGTTACCATAGTTTCGAGAACATGTAAGCGTATAATTAGTTTTCGATCCCTACAAAAATTTCACAAACCCCCTTCAAAGCCAAAGGGGGTAGTACACGAAAAACTTGCAAAATTTGAAAGTACCATAACACTTTCAAATGGTGCCCGATTCTTAAGATTCTTGGCTTGTTAGGATGATGGTTACCATAGTTTCGAGAATATGTAAGCGTATAATTAGTTTTCGATCCCTACAAAAATTTTACAAACCCCCTTCAAAGCCAAAGGGGGTAGTACACGAAAAACTTGCAAAATTTGAAAGTACCATAACTCTTTCAAATGGTGCCCGATTTTTAAGATTCTTTGCTTGTTAAGATGATGGTTACCATATTTTTGAGAATATTTTGGCGTATAAGTAGTTTTCGATCGCTATAAAAATTTCACAAACCCCCTTCAAATCCAAAGGGGTTAGTACACGAAAAATTTGCAAAATTTGAGAGTACCATAACTCTTTTAAATGGTGCCCGATTTTTAAGATTCTTGGCTTGTTAGGATGATGGTTACCATAGTTTCGAGAATATGTAAGCGTATAATTAGTTTTCGATCCCTACAAAAATTTCACAAACCCCCTTCAAAGCCAAAGGGGGTAGTACACGAAAAACTTACAAAATTTGAAAGTACCATAACTCTTTCAAATGGTGCCCGATTTTTAAGATTCTTTGCTTGTTAAGATGATGGTTACCATATTTTCGAGAATATGTTGGCGTATAAGTAGTTTTCGATAGCTAAAAAAATTTCACAAACCCCCTTCAAATCCAAAGGGGTTAGTACACGAAAAATTTGCAAAATTTGAAAGTACCATAACTCTTTCAAATGGTGCCCGATTTTTAAGATTCTTGGCTTGTTAGGATGATGGTTACCATAGTTTCGATAATATGTAAGCGTATAATTAGTTTTCGATCCCTACAAAAATTTCACAAACCCCCTTCAAATCCAAAGGGGGTAGTACATGAAAAACTTTCAAAATTTGAAAGTACCATAACTCTTTCAAATGGTGCCCGATTTTTAAGATTCTTTGCTTGTTAAGATGATGGTTACCATATTTTCGAGAATATGTTGGCGTATAAGTAGTTTTCGATCGCTAAAAAAATTTCACAAACCCCCTTCAAATCCAAAGGGGTTAGTACACGAAAAATATGCAAAATTTGAAAGTACCATAACTCTTTCAAATGGTGCCCGATTTTTAAGATTCTTTGCTTGTTAAGATGATGGTTACCATATTTTCGAGAATATGTTGGCGTATAAGTAGTTTTCGATCGCTAAAAAAATTTCACAAACCCCCTTCAAATCCAAAGGGGTTAGTACACGAAAAATATGCAAAATTTGAAAGTACCATAACTCTTTCAAATGGTGCCCGATTTTTAAGATTCTTTGCTTGTTAAGATGATGGTTACCATATTTTCGAGAATATGTTGGCGTATAAGTAGTTTTCGATCGCTAAAAAAATTTCACAAACCCCCTTCAAATCCAAAGGGGTTAGTACACGAAAAATTTGCAAAATTTGAAAGTACCATAACTCTTTCAAATGGTGCCCGATTTTTAAGATTCTTTGCTTTTTGGGATGATGGTTACCATAGTTTCGATAATATGTAAGCGTATAATTAGTTTTCGATCCCCACAAAAATTTCTCAAACCCCCTTCAAAGCCAAATGGGGTAGTACACGAAAAACTTGCAAAATTTGAAACTATCATAACTCTTTCAAATGGTGCCCGATTTCTAAGATTCTTTGCTTGTTAAGATGATGGTTACCATATTTTCAAGAATATGTTGGCGTATAAGTAGTTTTCGATCGCTAAAAAAATTTCACAAACCCCCTTCAAATCCAAAGGTAACGTACACGAAAAATTTGCAAAATTTGAAAGTACCATAACTCTTTCAAATGGTGCCCGATTTTTAAGATTCTTTGCTTGTTAAGATGATGGTTACCATATTTTCGAGAATATGTTGGCGTATAAGTAGTTTTCGATCGCTAAAAAAATTTCACAAACCCCCTTCAAATCCAAAGGGGTTAGTACACGAAAAATTTGCAAAATTTGAAAGTACCATAACTCTTTCAAATGGTGCCCGATTTTTAAGATTCTTGGCTTGTTAGGATGATGGTTACCATAGTTTCGATAATATGTAAGCGTATAATTAGTTTTCGATCCCTACAAAAATTTCACAAACCCCCTTCAAAGCCAAAGGGGGTAGTACATGAAAAACTTTCAAAATTTGAAAGTACCATAACTCTTTCAAATGGTGCCCGATTTTTAAGATTCTTTGCTTGTTAAGATGATGGTTACCATATTTTCGAGAATATGTTGGCGTATAAGTAGTTTTCGATCGCTAAAAAAATTTCACAAACCCCCTTCAAATCCAAAGGGGTTAGTACACGAAAAATTTGCAAAATTTGAAAGTACCATAACTCTTTCAAATGGTGCCCGATTTTTAAGATTCTTGGCTTGTTAGGATGATGGTTACCATAGTTTCGATAATATGTAAGCGTATAATTAGTTTTCGATCCCTACAAAAATTTCACAAACCCCCTTCAAAGCCAAAGGGGGTAGTACATGAAAAACTTTCAAAATTTGAAAGTACCATAACTCTTTCAAATGGTGCCCGATTTTTAAGATTCTTTGCTTGTTAAGATGATGGTTACCATATTTTCGAGAATATGTTGGCGTATAAGTAGTTTTCGATCGCTAAAAAAATTTCACAAACCCCCTTCAAATCCAAAGGGGTTAGTACACGAAAAATATGCAAAATTTGAAAGTACCATAACTCTTTCAAATGGTGCCCGATTTTTAAGATTCTTGGCTTGTTAGGATGATGGTTACCTTAGTCTCAATAATATGTAAGCGTATAATTTGTTTTTGACCCCTACAAAAATTTCACAAACCCCCTTCAAAGCCAAAGGGGGTAGTACATGAAAAACTTGCAAAATTTGAAAGTACCATAACTCTTTCAAATGGTGCCCGATTTTTAAGATTCTTTGCTTGTTAAGATGATGGTTACCATATTTTCGAGAATATGTTGGCGTATAAGTAGTTTTCGATCGCTAAAAAAATTTCACAAACCCCCTTCAAATCCAAAGGGGTTAGTACACGAAAAATTTGCAAAATTTGAAAGTACCATAACTCTTTCAAATGGTGCCCGATTTTTAAGATTCTTGGCTTTTTAGGATGATGGTTACCATAGTTTCGATAATATGTAAGCGTATAATTAGTCTTCGATCCCTACAAAAATTTCACAAACCCCCTTCAAAGCCAAAGGGGGTAGTACACGAAAAACTTGCAAAATTTGAAAGTACCATAACTCTTTCAAATGGTGCCCGATTTTTAAGATTCTTTGCTTGTTAAGATGATTGTTACCATATTTTCGAGAATATGTTTGCGTATAAGTAGTTTTCGTCCCTAAAAAAATTTCACAAACCCCCTTCAAATCAAAAGGGGTTAGTACACGAAAAATTTGCAAAATTTGAAAGTACCATAACTCTTTCAAATGGTGCCCGATTTTTAAGATTCTTGGCTTTTTAGGATGATGGTTACCATAGTTTCGATAATATGTAAGCGTATAATTAGTTTTCGATCCCTACAAAAATTTCACAAACCCCCTTCAAAGCCAAAGGGGGTAGTACATGAAAAACTTTCAAAATTTGAAAGTACCATAACTCTTTCAAATGGTGCCCGATTTTTAAGATTCTTTGCTTGTTAAGATGATGGTTACCATATTTTCGAGAATATGTTGGCGTATAAGTAGTTTTCGATCGCTAAAAAAATTTCACAAACCCCCTTCAAATCCAAAGGGGTTAGTACACGAAAAATATGCAAAATTTGAAAGTACCATAACTCTTTCAAATGGTGCCCGATTTTTAAGATTCTTGGCTTGTTAGGATGATGGTTACCTTAGTCTCAATAATATGTAAGCGTATAATTTGTTTTTGACCCCTACAAAAATTTCACAAACCCCCTTCAAAGCCAAAGGGGGTAGTACACGAAAAACTTGCAAAATTTGAAAGTACCATAACTCTTTCAAATGGTGCCCGATTTTTAAGATTCTTTGCTTGTTAAGATGATGGTTACCATATTTTCGAGAATATGTTGGCGTATAAGTAGTTTTCGATCGCTAAAAAAATTTCACAAACCCCCTTCAAATCCAAAGGGGTTAGTACACGAAAAATTTGCAAAATTTGAAAGTACCATAACTCTTTCAAATGGTGCCCGATTTTTAAGATTCTTGGCTTTTTAGGATGATGGTTACCATAGTTTCGATAATATGTAAGCGTATAATTAGTTTTCGATCCCTACAAAAATTTCACAAACCCCCTTCAAAGCCAAAGGGGGTAGTACACGAAAAACTTGCAAAATTTGAAAGTACCATAACTCTTTCAAATGGTGCCCGATTTTTAAGATTCTTTGCTTGTTAAGATGATTGTTACCATATTTTCGAGAATATGTTTGCGTATAAGTAGTTTTCGTCCCTAAAAAAATTTCACAAACCCCCTTCAAATCAAAAGGGGTTAGTACACGAAAAATTTGCAAAATTTGAAAGTACCATAACTCTTTCAAATGGTGCCCGATTTTTAAGATTCTTGGCTTTTTAGGATGATGGTTACCATAGTTTCGATAATATGTAAGCGTATAATTAGTTTTCGATCCCAACAAAAATTTCACAAACCCCCTTCAAAGCCAAAGGGGGTAGTACACGAAAAACTTGCAAAATTTGAAAGTACCATAACTCTTTCAAATGGTACCCGATTTTTAAGATTCTTTGCTTGTTAAGATGATGGTTACCATATTTTTTAGAATATGTTGGCGTATAAGTAGTTTTCGATCGCTAAAAAAATTTCACAAACCCCCTTCAAATCCAATGGGGTTAGTACACGAAAAACATGCAAAATTTGAAAGTACCATAACTCTTTCAAATGGTGCCCGATTTTTAAGATTCTTTGCTTGTTAAGATGATGGTTACCATATTTTCGAGAATATCTTGGCGTATAAGTAGTTTTCGATCCCTAAAAAAATTTCACAAATCCCCTTCAAATCCAAAGGGGTGAGTACACGAAAAATTTGCAAAATTTGAAAGTACCATAACTCTTTCAAATGGTGCCCGATTTTTAAGATTCTTGGCTTTTTAGGATGATGGTTACCATAGTTTCGATAATATGTAAGCGTATAATTAGTTTTCGATCCCTTCAAAAATTTCACAAACCCCCTTCAAAGCCAAAGGGGGTAGTACACGAAAAACTTGCAAAATTTGAAAGTACCATAACTCTTTCAAATGGTGCCCGATTTTTAAGATTCTTTGCTTGTTAAGATGATTGTTACCATATTTTCGAGAATATGTTTGCGTATAAGTAATTTTCGATCGCTAAAAAAATTTCACAAACCCCCTTCAAATCAAAAGGGGTTAGTACACGAAAAATTTGCAAAATTTGAAAGTACCATAACTCTTTCAAATGGTGCCCGATTTTTAAGATTCTTGGCTTTTTAGGATGATGGTTACCATAGTTTCGATAATATGTAAGCGTATAATTAGTTTTCGATCCCAACAAAAATTTCACAAACCCCCTTCAAAGCCAAAGGGGGTAGTACACGAAAAACTTGCAAAATTTGAAAGTACCATAACTCTTTCAAATGGTACCCGATTTTTAAGATTCTTTGCTTGTTAAGATGATGGTTACCATATTTTTGAGAATATGTTGGCGTATAAGTAGTTTTCGATCGCTAAAAAAATTTCACAAACCCCCTTCAAATCCAATGGGGTTAGTACACGAAAAACATGCAAAATTTGAAAGTACCATAACTCTTTCAAATGGTGCCCGATTTTGAAGATTCTTTGCTTGTTAAGATGATGGTTACCATATTTTCGAGAATATCTTGGCGTATAAGTAGTTTTCGATCCCTAAAAAAATTTCACAAATCCCCTTCAAATCCAAAGGGGTGAGTACACGAAAAATTTGCAAAATTTGAAAGTACCATAACTCTTTCAAATGGTGCCCGATTTTTAAGATTCTTGGCTTTTTAGGATGATGGTTACCATAGTTTCGATAATATGTAAGCGTATAATTAGTTTTCGATCCCTACAAAAATTTCACAAACCCCCTTCAAAGCCAAAGGGGGTAGTACACGAAAAACTTGCAAAATTTGAAAGTACCATAACTCTTTCAAATGGTGCCCGATTTTTAAGATTCTTTGCTTGTTAAGATGATGGTTACCATATTTTCGAGAATATGTTGGCGTATAAGTAGTTTTCGATCGCTAAAAAAATTTCACAAACCCCCTTCAAATCCAAAGGGGTTAGTACACGAAAAATTTGCAAAATTTGAAAGTACCATAACTCTTTCAAATGGTGCCCGATTTTTAAGATTCTTTGCTTTTTGGGATGATGGTTACCATAGTTTCGATAATATGTAAGCGTATAATTAGTTTTCGATCCCCACAAAAATTTCTCAAACCCCCTTCAAAGCCAAATGGGGTAGTACACGAAAAACTTGCAAAATTTGAAAGTATCATAACTCTTTTAAATGGTGCCCGATTTCTAAGATTCTTTGCTTGTTAAGATGATGGTTACCATATTTTCAAGAATATGTTGGCGTATAAGTAGTTTTCGATCGCTAAAAAAATTTCACAAACCCCCTTCAAATCCAAAGGTAACGTACACGAAAAATTTGCAAAATTTGAAAGTACCATAACTCTTTCAAATGGTGCCCGATTTTTAAGATTCTTTGCTTGTTAAGATGATGGTTACCATATTTTCGAGAATATGTTGGCGTATAAGTAGTTTTCGATCGCTAAAAAAATTTCACAAACCCCCTTCAAATCCAAAGGGGTTAGTACACGAAAAATTTGCAAAATTTGAAAGTACCATAACTCTTTCAAATGGTGCCCGATTTTTAAGATTCTTTTCTTTTTGGGATGATGGTTACCATAGTTTCGATAATATGTAAGCGTATAATTAGTTTTCGATCCCCACAAAAATTTCTCAAACCCCCTTCAAAGCCAAATGGGGTAGTACACGAAAAACTTGCAAAATTTGAAAGTATCATAACTCCTTCAAATGGTGCCCGATTTCTAAGATTCTTTGCTTGTTAAGATGATGGTTACCATATTTTCAAGAATATGTTGGCGTATAAGTAGTTTTCGATCGCTAAAAAAATTTTACAAACCCCCTTCAAATCCAAAGGTAACGTACACGAAAAATTTGCAAAATTTGAAAGTACCATAACTCTTTCAAATGGTGCCCGATTTTTAAGATTCTTTGCTTGTTAAGATGATGGTTACCATATTTTCGAGAATATGTTGGCGTATAAGTAGTTTTCGATCGCTAAAAAAATTTCACAAACCCCCTTCAAATCCAAAGGGGTTAGTACACGAAAAATATGCAAAATTTGAAAGTACCATAACTCTTTCAAATGGTGCCCGATTTTTAAGATTCTTGGCTTTTTAGGATGATGGTTACCATAGTTTCGATAATATGTAAGCGTATAATTAGTTTTCGATCCCCACAAAAATTTCTCAAACCCCCTTCAAAGCCAAATGGAGTAGTACACGAAAAACTTGCAAAATTTGAAAGTATCATAACTCTTTCAAATGGTGCCCGATTTCTAAGATTCTTTGTTTGTTAAGATGTTGGTTACCATATTTTCAAGAATATGTTGGCGTATAAGTAGTTTTCGATCGCTAAAAAAATTTCACAAACCCCCTTCAAATCCAAAGGGGTTAGTATACGAAAAATTTGCAAAATTTGAAAGTACCATAACTCTTTCAAATGGTGCCCGATTTTTAAGATTCTTTGCTTGTTAAGATGATGGTTACCATATTTTCGAGAATATGTTGGCGTATAAGTAGTTTTCGATCGCTAAAAAAATTTCACAAACCCCCTTCAAATCCAAAGGGGTTAGTACACGAAAAATTTGCAAAATTTGAAAGTATCATAACTCTTTCAAATGGTGCCCGATTTTTAATATTCTTGGCTTTTTAGGGATGATGGTTACCATAGTTTCGATAATATGTAAGCGTATAATTAGTTTTCGATCCCTACAAAAATTTCACAAACCCCCTTCAAAGCCAAAGGGGGTAGTACACGAAAAACATGCAAAATTTGAAAGTACCATAACTCTTTCAAATGGTGCCCGATTTTTAAGATTCTTGGCTTTTTAGGATGATGGTTACCATAGTTTCGATAATATGTAAGCGTATAATTAATTTCACAAACCCCCTTCAAAGCCAAAGGGGGTAGTACACGAAAAACTTTCAAAATTTGAAAGTACCATAACTCTTTCAAATGGTGCTCGATTTTTAAGATTCTTTGCTTGTTAAGATGATGGTTACCATATTTTCGAGAATATGTTTGCGTATAAGTAGTTTTCGATCGCTAAAAAAATTTCACAAACCCCCTTCAAATCCAAAGGGGTTAGTACACGAAAAATTTGCAAAATTTGAAAGTACCATAACTCTTTCAAATGGTGCCCGATTTTTAAGATTCTTGGCTTTTTGGGATGATGGTTACCATAGTTTCGATAATATGTAAGCGTATAATTAGTTTTCGATCCCTACAAAAATTTCACAAACCCCCTTCAAAGCCAAAGGGGGTAGTACACGAAAAACATGCAAAATTTGAAAGTACCATAACTCTTTCAAATGGTGCCCGATTTTTAAGATTCTTTGCTTGTTAAGATGATGATTACCATATTTTCGAGAATATGTTGGCGTATAAGTAGTTTTCGATCGCTAAAAAAATTTCATAAACCCCCTTCAAATCCAAAGGGGTTAGTACACGAAAAATTTGCAAAATTTGAAAGTACCATAACTCTTTCAAATGGTGCCCGATTTTTAAAATTCTTGGCTTGTTAGGATGATGGTTACCATAGTTTCGATAATATGTAAGCGTATAATTAATTTTCGATCCCTTCAAAAATTTCACAAACCCCCTTCAAAGCCAAAGGGGGTAGTACACGAAAAACTTGCAAAATTTGAAAGTAAGTTTTCGATCACTAAAAAAATTTCACAAACCCCCTTCAAAGCCAAAGGGGTTAGTACACGAAAAATTTGCAAAATTTGAAATTATCATATTTCTTTCAAATGGTGCCCGATTTTTAAGATTCTTGGCTTGTTAAGATGATGGTTACCATAGTTTCGAGAATATGAAAGCGTATAATTAGTTTTCGATCTCTACAAAAATTTCACAAACCCCCTTCAAAGCCAAAGGGGTTAGTACACGAAAAACTTGCAAAATTTGAAATTATCATATTTCTTTCAAATGGTGCCCGATTTTTAAGATTCTTGGCTTGTTAGGATGATAGTTACCATAGTTTCGAGAATATGTAAGCGTATAATTAGTTTTCGATCGCTAAAAAAATTTCACAAAGCCCCTTCAAAGCCAAAGGGGGTAGTACACGAAAAACTTGCAAAATTTGAAAGTACCATAACTCTTTCAAATGGTGCCCGATTTTTAAGATTCTTGGCTTGTTAGAATGATGGTTACCATAGTTTCGAGAATATGTAAGCGTCTAATTAGTTTTCGATCCCTACAAAAATTTCACAAAACCCCCTTCAAAGCCAAAGGGGGTAGTACACGAAAAACTTGCAAAATTTGAAGTACCATAACTCTTTCAAATGGTGCCCGATTATTAAGATTCTTTTCTTGTTAAGATGATGGTTACCATATTTTCGAGAATATGTTGGCGTATAAGTAGTTTTCGATCGCTAAAAAAATTTCACAAACCCCCTTCAAATCCAAAGGGGTTAGTACACGAAAAACTTGCAAAATTTGAAACTACCATAACTCTTTCAAATGGTTCCCGATTTTTAAGATTCTTTGCTTGTTAGGATGATGGTTACCATATTTTCGAGAATATGTAAGCGTATAATTAGTTTTCGATCTCTACAAAAATTTCACAAACCCCCTTCAAAGCCAAAGGGGTTAGTACACGAAAAACTTGCAAAATTTGAAATTATCATATTTCTTTCAAATGGTGCCCGATTTTTAAGATTCTTGGCTTGTTAGGATGATGGTTACCATAGTTTCGAGAATATGTAAGCGTATAATTAGTTTTCGATCCCTACAAAAATTTCACAAACCCCCTTCAAAGCCAAAGGGGGTAGTACACGAAAAACTTGCAAAATTTGAAAGTACCATAACTCTTTCAAATGGTGCCCGATTTTTAAGATTCTTGGCTTGTTAGAATGATGGTTACCATAGTTTCGAGAATATGTAAGCGTCTAATTAGTTTTCGATCCCTACAAAAATTTCACAAAACCCCCTTCAAAGCCAAAGGGGGTAGTACACGAAAAACTTGCAAAATTTGAAGTACCATAACTCTTTCAAATGGTGCCCGATTTTTAAGATTCTTTGCTTGTTAAGATGATGGTTACCATATTTTCGAGAATATGTTGGCGTATAAGTAGTTTTCGATCGCTAAAAAAATTTCACAAACCCCCTTCAAATCCAAAGGGGTTAGTACACGAAAAATTTGCAAAATTTGAAACTACCATAACTCTTTCAAATGGTGCCCGATTTTTAAGATTCTTGGCTTGTTAGGATGATGGTTACCATAGTTTCGATAATATGTAAGCGTATAATTAGTTTTCGATCCCTTCAAAAATTTCACAAACCCCCTTCAAAGCCAAAGGGGGTAGTACACGAAAAACATGCAAAATTTGAAAGTACCATAACTCTTTCAAATGGTGCCCGATTTTTAAGATTCTTTGCTTGTTAAGATGATGGTTACCATATTTTCGAGAATATGTTGGCGTATAAGTAGTTTTCGATCGCTAAAAAAATTTCACAAACCCCCTTCAAATCCAAAGGGGTTAGTACACAAAAAATTTGTAAAATTTGAAAGTACCATAACTCTTTCAAATGGTGCCCGATTTTTAAGATTCTTGGCTTTTTAGGATGATGGTTACCATAGTTTCGATAATATGTAAGCGTATAATTAGTTTTCGATCCCTACAAAAATTTCACAAACCCCCTTCAAAGCCAAAGGGGGTAGGTAGTACACGAAAAACTTGCAAAATTTGAAAGTACCATAACTCTTTCAAATGGTGCCCGATTTTTAAGATTCTTTGCTTGTTAAGATGATGGTTACCATATTTTCGAGAATATGTTGGCGTATAAGTAGTTTTCGATCGCTAAAAAAATTTCACAAACCCCCTTCAAATCCAAAGGGGTTAGTACACGAAAAATTTGCAAAATTTAAAACTACCATAACTCTTTCAAATGGTGCCCGATTTTTAAGATTCTTGGCTTGTTAGGATGATGGTTACCATAGTTTCGATAATATGTAAGCGTATAATTAGTTTTCGATCCCTTCAAAAATTTCACAAACCCCCTTCAAAGCCAAAGGGGGTAGTACACGAAAAACTTGCAAAATTTGAAAGTACCATAACTCTTTCAAATGGTGCCCGATTTTTAAGATTCTTTGCTTGTTAAGATGATGGTTACCATATTTTCGAGAATATGTTGGCGTATAAGTAGTTTTCGATCGCTAAAAAAATTTCACAAACCCCCTTCAAATCCAAAGGGGTTAGTACACGAAAAATTTGCAAAATTTGAAAGTACCATAACTCTTTCAAATGGTGCCCGATTTTTAAGATTCTTGGCTTTTTAGGATGATGGTTACCATAGTTTCGATAATATGTAAGCGTATAATTAGTTTTCGATCCCTACAAAAATTTCACAAACCCCCTTCAAAGCCAAAGGGGGTAGGTAGTACACGAAAAACTTGCAAAATTTGAAAGTACCATAACTCTTTCAAATGGTGCCCGATTTTTAAGATTCTTTGCTTGTTAAGATGATGGTTACCATATTTTCGAGAATATGTTGGCGTATAAGTAGTTTTCGATCGCTAAAAAAATTTCACAAACCCCCTTCAAATCCAAAGGGGTTAGTACACGAAAAATTTGCAAAATTTGAAACTACCATAACTCTTTCAAATGGTGCCCGATTTTTAAGATTCTTGGCTTGTTAGGATGATGGTTACCATAGTTTCGATAATATGTAAGCGTATAATTAGTTTTCGATCCCTTCAAAAATTTCACAAACCCCCTTCAAAGCCAAAGGGGGTAGTACACGAAAAACTTGCAAAATTTGAAAGTACCATAACTCTTTCAAATGGTGCCCGATTTTTAAGATTCTTTGCTTGTTAAGATGATGGTTACCATATTTTCGAGAATATGTTGGCGTATAAGTAGTTTTCGATCGCTAAAAAAATTTCACAAACCCCCTTCAAATCCAAAGGGGTTAGTACACGAAAAATTTGCAAAATTTGAAAGTACCATAACTCTTTCAAATGGTGCCCGATTTTTAAGATTCTTGGCTTTTTAGGATGATGGTTACCATAGTTTCGATAATATGTAAGCGTATAATTAGTTTTCGATCCCTATAAAAATTTCACAAACCCCCTTCAAAGCCAAAGGGGGGTAGTACACGAAAAACTTGCAAAATTTGAAAGTACCATAACTCTTTCAAATGGTGCCCGATTTTTAAGATTCTTTGCTTGTTAAGATGATGGTTACTATATTTTCGAGAATATGTTGGCCTATAAGTAGTTTTCGATCGCTAAAAAAATTTCACAAACCCCCTTCAAATCCAAAGGGGTTAGTACACGAAAAACTTGCAAAATTTGAAACTACCATAACTCTTTCAAATGGTTCCCGATTTTTAAGATTCTTTGCTTGTTAGGATGATGGTTATCATATTTTCGTGAATATGTAGGCGTATACTTAGTTTTTGATCACTAAAAAAATTTCACAAACCCCCTTCAAAGCCAAAGGGGTTAGTACACGAAAAATTTGCAAAATTTGAAATTATCATATTTCTTTCAAATGGTGCCCGATTTTTAAGATTCTTGGCTTGTTAGGATGATGGTTACCATAGTTTCGAGAATATGAAAGCGTATAATTAGTTTTCGATCCCTACACAAATTTCACAAACCCCCTTCAAAGCCAAAGGGGGTAGTACACGAAAAACTTGCAAAATTTGAAAGTACCATAACTCTTTCAAATGGTGCCCGATTTTTAAGATTCTTTGCTTGTTAAGATGATGGTTACCATATTTTCGAGAATATGTTGGCGTATATGTACTTTTCGATCGCTAAAAAAATTTCACAAATCCCCTTCAAATCCAAAGGGGTTAGTACACGAAAAATTTGCAAAATTTGAAAGTACCATAACTCTTTCAAATGGTGCCCGATTTTTAAGATTCTTGGCTTTTTAGGATGATGGTTACCATAGTTTCGATAATATGTAAGCGTATAATTAGTTTTCGATCCCTACAAAAATTTCACAAACCCCCTTCAAAGCCAAAGGGGGTAGGTAGTACACGAAAAACTTGCAAAATTTGAAAGTACCATAACTCTTTCAAATGGTGCCCGATTTTTAAGATTCTTTGCTTGTTAAGATGATGGTTACCATATTTTCGAGAATATGTTGGCGTATAAGTAGTTTTCGATCGCTAAAAAAATTTCACAAACCCCCTTCAAATCCAAAGGGGTTAGTACACGAAAAATTTGCAAAATTTGAAACTACCATAACTCTTTCAAATGGTGCCCGATTTTTAAGATTCTTGGCTTGTTAGGATGATGGTTACCATAGTTTCGATAATATGTAAGCGTATAATTAGTTTTCGATCCCTTCAAAAATTTCACAAACCCCCTTCAAAGCCAAAGGGGGTAGTACACGAAAAACTTGCAAAATTTGAAAGTACCATAACTCTTTCAAATGGTGCCCGATTTTTAAGATTCTTTGCTTGTTAAGATGATGGTTACCATATTTTCGAGAATATGTTGGCGTATAAGTAGTTTTCGATCGCTAAAAAAATTTCACAAACCCCCTTCAAATCCAAAGGGGTTAGTACACGAAAAATTTGCAAAATTTGAAAGTACCATAACTCTTTCAAATGGTGCCCGATTTTTAAGATTCTTGGCTTTTTAGGATGATGGTTACCATAGTTTCGATAATATGTAAGCGTATAATTAGTTTTCGATCCCTACAAAAATTTCACAAACCCCCTTCAAAGCCAAAGGGGGTAGGTAGTACACGAAAAACTTGCAAAATTTGAAAGTACCATAACTCTTTCAAATGGTGCCCGATTTTTAAGATTCTTTGCTTGTTAAGATGATGGTTACCATATTTTCGAGAATATGTTGGCGTATAAGTAGTTTTCGATCGCTAAAAAAATTTCACAAACCCCCTTCAAATCCAAAGGGGTTAGTACACGAAAAATTTGCAAAATTTGAAACTACCATAACTCTTTCAAATGGTGCCCGATTTTTAAGATTCTTGGCTTGTTAGGATGATGGTTACCATAGTTTCGATAATATGTAAGCGTATAATTAGTTTTCGATCCCTTCAAAAATTTCACAAACCCCCTTCAAAGCCAAAGGGGGTAGTACACGAAAAACTTGCAAAATTTGAAAGTACCATAACTCTTTCAAATGGTGCCCGATTTTTAAGATTCTTTGCTTGTTAAGATGATGGTTACCATATTTTCGAGAATATGTTGGCGTATAAGTAGTTTTCGATCGCTAAAAAAATTTCACAAACCCCCTTCAAATCCAAAGGGGTTAGTACACGAAAAATTTGCAAAATTTGAAACTACCATAACTCTTTCAAATGGTGCCCGATTTTTAAGATTCTTGGCTTGTTAGGATGATGGTTACCATAGTTTCGATAATATGTAAGCGTATAATTAGTTTTCGATCCCTTCAAAAATTTCACAAACCCCCTTCAAAGCCAAAGGGGGTAGTACACGAAAAACTTGCAAAATTTGAAAGTACCATAACTCTTTCAAATGGTGCCCGATTTTTAAGATTCTTTGCTTGTTAAGATGATGGTTACCATATTTTCGAGAATATGTTGGCGTATAAGTAGTTTTCGATCGCTAAAAAAATTTCACAAACCCCCTTCAAATCCAAAGGGGTTAGTACACGAAAAATTTGCAAAATTTGAAAGTACCATAACTCTTTCAAATGGTGCCCGATTTTTAAGATTCTTGGCTTTTTAGGATGATGGTTACCATAGTTTCGATAATATGTAAGCGTATAATTAGTTTTCGATCCCTACAAAAATTTCACAAACCCCCTTCAAAGCCAAAGGGGGTAGGTAGTACACGAAAAACTTGCAAAATTTGAAAGTACCATAACTCTTTCAAATGGTGCCCGATTTTTAAGATTCTTTGCTTGTTAAGATGATGGTTACCATATTTTCGAGAATATGTTGGCGTATAAGTAGTTTTCGATCGCTAAAAAAATTTCACAAACCCCCTTCAAATCCAAAGGGGTTAGTACACGAAAAATTTGCAAAATTTGAAACTACCATAACTCTTTCAAATGGTGCCCGATTTTTAAGATTCTTGGCTTGTTAGGATGATGGTTACCATAGTTTCGATAATATGTAAGCGTATAATTAGTTTTCGATCCCTTCAAAAATTTCACAAACCCCCTTCAAAGCCAAAGGGGGTAGTACACGAAAAACTTGCAAAATTTGAAAGTACCATAACTCTTTCAAATGGTGCCCGATTTTTAAGATTCTTTGCTTGTTAAGATGATGGTTACCATATTTTCGAGAATATGTTGGCGTATAAGTAGTTTTCGATCGCTAAAAAAATTTCACAAACCCCCTTCAAATCCAAAGGGGTTAGTACACGAAAAATTTGCAAAATTTGAAAGTACCATAACTCTTTCAAATGGTGCCCGATTTTTAAGATTCTTGGCTTTTTAGGATGATGGTTACCATAGTTTCGATAATATGTAAGCGTATAATTAGTTTTCGATCCCTACAAAAATTTCACAAACCCCCTTCAAAGCCAAAGGGGGTAGGTAGTACACGAAAAACTTGCAAAATTTGAAAGTACCATAACTCTTTCAAATGGTGCCCGATTTTTAAGATTCTTTGCTTGTTAAGATGATGGTTACCATATTTTCGAGAATATGTTGGCGTATAAGTAGTTTTCGATCGCTAAAAAAATTTCACAAACCCCCTTCAAATCCAAAGGGGTTAGTACACGAAAAATTTGCAAAATTTGAAACTACCATAACTCTTTCAAATGGTGCCCGATTTTTAAGATTCTTGGCTTGTTAGGATGATGGTTACCATAGTTTCGATAATATGTAAGCGTATAATTAGTTTTCGATCCCTTCAAAAATTTCACAAACCCCCTTCAAAGCCAAAGGGGGTAGTACACGAAAAACTTGTAAAATTTGAAAGTACCATAACTCTTTCAAATGGTGCCCGATTTTTAAGATTCTTTGCTTGTTAAGATGATGGTTACCATATTTTCGAGAATATGTTGGCGTATAAGTAGTTTTCGATCGCTAAAAAAATTTCACAAACCCCCTTCAAATCCAAAGGGGTTAGTACACGAAAAATTTGCAAAATTTGAAAGTACCATAACTCTTTCAAATGGTGCCCGATTTTTAAGATTCTTGGCTTTTTAAGATGATGGTTACCATAGTTTCGATAATATGTAAGCGTATAATTAGTTTTCGATCCCTACAAAAATTTCACAAACCCCCTTCAAAGCCAAAGGGGGTAGGTAGTACACGAAAAACTTGCAAAATTTGAAAGTACCATAACTCTTTCAAATGGTGCCCGATTTTTAAGATTCTTTGCTTATTAAGATGATGGTTACCATATTTTCGAGAATATGTTGGCGTATAAGTAGTTTTCGATCGCTAAAAAAATTTCACAAACCCCCTTCAAATCCAAAGGGGTTAGTACACGAAAACTTTGCAAAATTTGAAACTACCATAACTCTTTCAAATGGTGCCCGATTTTTAAGATTCTTGGCTTGTTAGGATGATGGTTACCATAGTTTCGATAATATGTAAGCGTATAATTAGTTTTCGATCCCTTCAAAAATTTCACAAACCCCCTTCAAAGCCAAAGGGGGTAGTACACGAAAAACTTGCAAAATTTGAAAGTACCATAACTCTTTCAAATGGTGCCCGATTTTTAAGATTCTTTGCTTGTTAAGATGATGGTTACCATATTTTCGAGAATATGTTGGCGTATAAGTAGTTTTCGATCGCTAAAAAAATTTCACAAACCCCCTTCAAATCCAAAGGGGTTAGTACACGAAAAATTTGCAAAATTTGAAAGTACCATAACTCTTTCAAATGGTGCCCGATTTTTAAGATTCTTGGCTTTTTAGGATGATGGTTACCATAGTTTCGATAATATGTAAGCGTATAATTAGTTTTCGATCCCTACAAAAATTTCACAAACCCCCTTCAAAGCCAAAGGGGGTAGGTAGTACACGAAAAACTTGCAAAATTTGAAAGTACCATAACTCTTTCAAATGGTGCCCGATTTTTAAGATTCTTTGCTTGTTAAGATGATGGTTACCATATTTTCGAGAATATGTTGGCGTATAAGTAGTTTTCGATCGCTAAAAAAATTTCACAAACCCCCTTCAAATCCAAAGGGGTTAGTACACGAAAAATTTGCAAAATTTGAAACTACCATAACTCTTTCAAATGGTGCCCGATTTTTAAGATTCTTGGCTTGTTAGGATGATGGTTACCATAGTTTCGATAATATGTAAGCGTATAATTAGTTTTCGATCCCTTCAAAAATTTCACAAACCCCCTTCAAAGCCAAAGGGGGTAGTACACGAAAAACTTGCAAAATTTGAAAGTACCATAACTCTTTCAAATGGTGCCCGATTTTTAAGATTCTTTGCTTGTTAAGATGATGGTTACCATATTTTCGAGAATATGTTGGCGTATAAGTAGTTTTCGATCGCTAAAAAAATTTCACAAACCCCCTTCAAATCCAAAGGGGTTAGTACACGAAAAATTTGCAAAATTTGAAAGTACCATAACTCTTTCAAATGGTGCCCGATTTTTAAGATTCTTGGCTTTTTAGGATGATGGTTACCATAGTTTCGATAATATGTAAGCGTATAATTAGTTTTCGATCCCTACAAAAATTTCACAAACCCCCTTCAAAGCCAAAGGGGGTAGGTAGTACACGAAAAACTTGCAAAATTTGAAAGTACCATAACTCTTTCAAATGGTGCCCGATTTTTAAGATTCTTTGCTTGTTAAGATGATGGTTACCATATTTTCGAGAATATGTTGGCGTATAAGTAGTTTTCGATCGCTAAAAAAATTTCACAAACCCCCTTCAAATCCAAAGGGGTTAGTACACGAAAAATTTGCAAAATTTGAAACTACCATAACTCTTTCAAATGGTGCCCGATTTTTAAGATTCTTGGCTTGTTAGGATGATGGTTACCATAGTTTCGATAATATGTAAGCGTATAATTAGTTTTCGATCCCTTCAAAAATTTCACAAACCCCCTTCAAAGCCAAAGGGGGTAGTACACGAAAAACTTGCAAAATTTGAAAGTACCATAACTCTTTCAAATGGTGCCCGATTTTTAAGATTCTTTGCTTGTTAAGATGATGGTTACCATATTTTCGAGAATATGTTGGCGTATAAGTAGTTTTCGATCGCTAAAAAAATTTCACAAACCCCCTTCAAATCCAAAGGGGTTAGTACACGAAAAATTTGCAAAATTTGAAAGTACCATAACTCTTTCAAATGGTGCCCGATTTTTAAGATTCTTGGCTTTTTAGGATGATGGTTACCATAGTTTCGATAATATGTAAGCGTATAATTAGTTTTCGATCCCTACAAAAATTTCACAAACCCCCTTCAAAGCCAAAGGGGGTAGGTAGTACACGAAAAACTTGCAAAATTTGAAAGTACCATAACTCTTTCAAATGGTGCCCGATTTTTAAGATTCTTTGCTTGTTAAGATGATGGTTACCATATTTTCGAGAATATGTTGGCGTATAAGTAGTTTTCGATCGCTAAAAAAATTTCACAAACCCCCTTCAAATCCAAAGGGGTTAGTACACGAAAAATTTGCAAAATTTGAAACTACCATAACTCTTTCAAATGGTGCCCGATTTTTAAGATTCTTGGCTTGTTAGGATGATGGTTACCATAGTTTCGATAATATGTAAGCGTATAATTAGTTTTCGATCCCTTCAAAAATTTCACAAACCCCCTTCAAAGCCAAAGGGGGTAGTACACGAAAAACTTGCAAAATTTGAAAGTACCATAACTCTTTCAAATGGTGCCCGATTTTTAAGATTCTTTGCTTGTTAAGATGATGGTTACCATATTTTCGAGAATATGTTGGCGTATAAGTAGTTTTCGATCGCTAAAAAAATTTCACAAACCCCCTTCAAATCCAAAGGGGTTAGTACACGAAAAATTTGCAAAATTTGAAAGTACCATAACTCTTTCAAATGGTGCCCGATTTTTAAGATTCTTGGCTTTTTAGGATGATGGTTACCATAGTTTCGATAATATGTAAGCGTATAATTAGTTTTCGATCCCTATAAAAATTTCACAAACCCCCTTCAAAGCCAAAGGGGGGTAGTACACGAAAAACTTGCAAAATGTGAAAGTACCATAACTCTTTCAAATGGTGCCCGATTTTTAAGATTCTTTTCTTGTTAAGATGATGGTTACTATATTTTCGAGAATATGTTGGCCTATAAGTAGTTTTCGATCGCTAAAAAAATTTCACAAACCCCCTTCAAATCCAAAGGGGTTAGTACACGAAAAACTTGCAAAATTTGAAACTACCATAACTCTTTCAAATGGTTCCCGATTTTTAAGATTCTTTGCTTGTTAGGATGATGGTTATCATATTTTCGTGAATATGTAGGCGTATACTTAGTTTTTGATCACTAAAAAAATTTCACAAACCCCCTTCAAAGCCAAAGGGGTTAGTACACGAAAAATTTGCAAAATTTGAAATTATCATATTTCTTTCAAATGGTGCCCGATTTTTAAGATTCTTGGCTTGTTAGGATGATGGTTACCATAGTTTCGAGAATATGAAAGCGTATAATTAGTTTTCGATCCCTACACAAATTTCACAAACCCCCTTCAAAGCCAAAGGGGGTAGTACACGAAAAACTTGCAAAATTTGAAAGTACCATAACTCTTTCAAATGGTGCCCGATTTTTAAGATTCTTTGCTTGTTAAGATGATGGTTACCATATTTTCGAGAATATGTTGGCGTATATGTACTTTTAGATCGCTAAAAAAATTTCACAAACCCCCTTCAAATCCAAAGGGGTTAGTACACGAAAAATTTGCAAAATTTGAAAGTACAATAACTCTTTCAAATGGTGCCCGATTTTTAAGATTCTTGGCTTGTTAGGATGATGGTTACCATAGTTTCGATAATATGTAAGCGTATAATTAGTTTTCGATCCCTACAAAAATTTCACAAACCCCCTTCAAAGCCAAAGGGGGTAGTACACGAAAAACATGCAAAATTTGAAAGTACCATAACTCTTTCAAATGGTGCCCGATTTTTAAGATTCTTTGCTTGTTAAGATGATGGTTACCATATTTTCGAGAATATGTTGGCGTATAAGTAGTTTTCGATCGCTAAAAAAATTTCACAAACCCCCTTCAAATCCAAAGGGGTTAGTACACGAAAAATTTGTAAAATTTGAAAGTGCCATAACTCTTTCAAATGGTGCCCGATTTTTAAGATTCTTGGCTTTTTAGGATGATGGTTACCATAGTTTCGATAATATGTAAGCGTATAATTAGTTTTCGATCCCTACAAAAATTTCACAAACCCCCTTCAAAGCCAAAGGGGGTAGGTAGTACACGAAAAACTTGCAAAATTTGAAAGTACCATAACTCTTTCAAATGGTGCCCGATTTTTAAGATTCTTTGCTTGTTAAGATGATGGTTACCATATTTTCGAGAATATGTTGGCGTATAAGTAGTTTTCGATCGCTAAAAAAATTTCACAAACCCCCTTCAAATCCAAAGGGGTTAGTACACGAAAAATTTGCAAAATTTGAAACTACCATAACTCTTTCAAATGGTGCCCGATTTTTAAGATTCTTGGCTTGTTAGGATGATGGTTACCATAGATTCGAAAATATGTAAGCGTATAATTAGTTTTCGATCCCTTCAAAAATTTCACAAACCCCCTTCAAAGCCAAAGGGGGTAGTACACGAAAAACTTGCAAAATTTGAAAGTACCATAACTCTTTCAAATGGTGCCCGATTTTTAAGATTCTTTGCTTGTTAAGATGATGGTTACCATACTTTCGAGAATATGTTGGCGTATAAGTAGTTTTCGATCGCTAAAAAAATTTCACAAACCCCCTTCAAATCCAAAGGGGTTAGTACACGAAAAACTTGCAAAATTTGAAACTACCATAACTCTTTCAAATGGTTCCCGATTTTTAAGATTCTTTGCTTGTTAGGATGATGGTTACCATATTTTCGAGAATATGTAGCGTATACTTAGTTTTCGATCCCTACAAAAATTTCACAAACCCCCTTCAAAGCCAAAGGGGTTAGTACACGAAAAATTTGCAAAATTTGAAATTATCATATTTCTTTCAAATGGTGCCCGATTTTTAAGATTCTTGGCTTGTTAGGATGATAGTTACCATAGTTTCGAGAATATGTAATCGTATAATTAGTTTTCGATCGCTAAAAAAATTTCACAAACCCCCTTCAAAGCCAAAGGGGGTAGTACACGAAAAACTTGCAAAATTTGAAAGTACCATAACTCTTTCAAATGTTGCCCGATTTTTAAGATTCTTGGCTTGTTAGGATGATGGTTACCATAGTTTCCAGAATATGTAAGCCTCTAGTTAGTTTTCGATCCCTACAAAAATTTCACAAAACCCCCTTCAAAGCCAAAGGGGGTAGTACACGAAAAACTTGAAAAATTTGAAGTCCCATAACTCTTTCAAATGGTGCCCGATTTTTAAGATTCTTTGCTTGTTAAGATGATGGTTACCATATTTTCGAGAATATGTTGGCGTATAAGTAGTTTTCGATCGCTAAAAAAATTTCACAAACCCCCTTCAAATCCAAAGGGGTTAGTACACGAAAAACTTGCAAAATTTGAAACTACCATAACTCTTTCAAATGGTTCCCGATTTTTAAGATTCTTTGCTTGTTAGGATGATGGTTACCATATTTTCGAGAATATGTAGCGTATACTTAGTTTTCGATCCCTACAAAAATTTCACAAACCCCCTTCAAAGCCAAAGGGGTTAGTACACGAAAAATTTGAAAAATTTGAAATTATCATATTTCTTTCAAATGGTGCCCGATTTTTAAGATTCTTGGCTTGTTAGAATGATAGTTACCATAGTTTCGAGAATATGTAAGCGTATAATTAGTTTTCGATCGCTAAAAAAATTTCACAAACCCCCTTCAAAGCCAAAGGGGGTAGTACACGAAAAACTTGCAAAATTTGAAAGTACCATAACTCTTTCAAATGTTGCCCGATTTTTAAGATTCTTGGCTTGTTAGGATGATGGTTACCATAGTTTCGAGAATATGTAAGCCTCTAGTTAGTTTTCGATCCCTACAAAAATTTCACAAAACCCCCTTCAAAGCCAAAGGGGGTAGTACACGAAAAACATGAAAAATTTGAAGTCCCATAACTCTTTCAAATAGTGCCCGATTTTTAAGATTCTTTGCTTGTTAAGATGATGGTTACCATATTTTCGAGAATATGTTGGCGTATAAGTAGTTTTCGATCGCTAAAAAAATTTCACAAACCCCCTTCAAATCCAAAGGGGTTAGTACACGAAAAACTTGCAAAATTTGAAACTACCATAACTCTTTCAAATGGTTCCCGATTTTTAAGATTCTTTGCTTGTTAGGATGATGGTTACCATATTTTCGAGAATATGTAGGCGTATACTTAGTTTTCGATCACTAAAAAAATTTCACAAACCCCCTTCAAAGCCAAATGGGGTAGTACACGAAAAATTTGCAAAATTTGAAATTATCATATTTCTTTCAAATGGTGCCCGATTTTTAAGATTCTTGGCTTGTTAGGATGATGGTTACCATAGTTTCGATAATATGTAAGCGTATAATTAGTTTTCGATCCCTTCAAAAATTTCACAAACCCCCTTCAAAGCCAAAGGGGGTAGTACACGAAAAACTTTCAAAATTTGAAAGTACCATAACTCTTTCAAATGGTGCCCGATTTTTAAGATTCTTTGCTTGTTAAGATGATGGTTACCATATTTTCGAGAATATGTTGGCGTATAAGTAGTTTTCGATCGCTAAAAAAATTTCACAAACCCCCTTCAAATCCAAAGGGGTTAGTACACGAAAAATTTGCAAAATTTGAAAGTACCATAACTCTTTCAAATGGTGCCCGATTTTTAAGATTCTTGGCTTTTTATAATGATGGTTACCATAGTTTCGATAATATGTAAGCGTATAATTAGTTTTCGATCCCTACAAAAATTTCACAAACCCCCTTCAAAGCCAAAGGGGGTAGGTAGTACACGAAAAACTTGCAAAATTTGAAAGTACCATAACTCTTTCAAATGGTGCCCGATTTTTAAGATTCTTTGCTTGTTAAGATGATGGTTACCATATTTTCGAGAATATGTTGGCGTATAAGTAGTTTTCGATCGCTAAAAAAATTTCACAAACCCCCTTCAAATCCAAAGGGGTTAGTACACGAAAAATTTGCAAAATTTGAAACTACCATAACTCTTTCAAATGGTGCCCGATTTTTAAGATTCTTGGCTTGTTAGGATGATGGTTACCATAGTTTCGATAATATGTAAGCGTATAATTAGTTTTCGATCCCTTCAAAAATTTCACAAACCCCCTTCAAAGCCAAAGGGGGTAGTACACGAAAAACTTGCAAAATTTGAAAGTACCATAACTCTTTCAAATGGTGCCCGATTTTTAAGATTCTTTGCTTGTTAAGATGATGGTTACCATATTTTCGAGAATATGTTGGCGTATAAGTAGTTTTCGATCGCTAAAAAAATTTCACAAACCCCCTTCAAATCCAAAGGGGTTAGTACACGAAAAATTTGCAAAATTTGAAACTACCATAACTCTTTCAAATGGTGCCCGATTTTTAAGATTCTTGGCTTGTTAGGATGATGGTTACCATAGTTTCGATAATATGTAAGCGTATAATTAGTTTTCGATCCCTTCAAAAATTTCACAAACCCCCTTCAAAGCCAAAGGGGGTAGTACACGAAAAACTTGCAAAATTTGAAAGTACCATAACTCTTTCAAATGGTGCCCGATTTTTAAGATTCTTTGCTTGTTAAGATGATGGTTACCATATTTTCGAGAATATGTTGGCGTATAAGTAGTTTTCGATCGCTAAAAAAATTTCACAAACCCCCTTCAAATCCAAAGGGGTTAGTACACGAAAAATTTGCAAAATTTGAAACTACCATAACTCTTTCAAATGGTGCCCGATTTTTAAGATTCTTGGCTTGTTAGGATGATGGTTACCATAGATTCGAAAATATGTAAGCGTATAATTAGTTTTTGATCGCTAAAAAAATTTCACAAACCCCCTTCAAAGCCAAAGGGGTAGTACACGAAAAACTTGCAAAATTTGAAAGTACCATAACTCTTTCAAATGGTGCCCGATTTTTAAGATTCTTTGCTTGTTAAGATGATGGTTACCATACTTTCGAGAATATGTTGGCGTATAAGTAGTTTTCGATCGCTAAAAAAATTTCACAAACCCCCTTCAAATCCAAAGGGGTTAGTACACGAAAAACTTGCAAAATTTGAAACTACCATAACTCTTTCAAATGGTTCCCGATTTTTAAGATTCTTTGCTTGTTAGGATGATGGTTACCATATTTTCGAGAATATGTAGCGTATACTTAGTTTTCGATCCCTACAAAAATTTCACAAACCCCCTTCAAAGCCAAAGGGGGTAGGTAGTACACGAAAAACTTGCAAAATTTGAAAGTACCATAACTCTTTCAAATGGTGCTCGATTTTTAAGATTCTTTGCTTGTTAAGATGATGGTTACCATATTTTCGAGAATATGTTGGCGTATAAGTAATTGTCGATCGCTAAAAAAATTTCACAAACCCCCTTCAAATCCAAAGGGGTTAGTACACGAAAAATTTGCAAAATTTGAAAGTACCATAACTCTTTCAAATGGTGCCCGATTTTTAAGATTCTTGGCTTTTTAGGATGATGGTTACCATAGTTTCGATAATATGTAAGCGTATAATTAGTTTTCGATCCCTACATAAATTTCACAAACCCCCTTCAAAGCCAAAGGGGGTAGTACACGAAAAACTTGCAAAATTTGAAAGTACCATAACTCTTTCAAATGGTGCCCGATTTTTAAGATTCTTGGCTTGTTAGGATGATGGTTACCATAGATTCGAAAATATGTAAGCGTATAATTAGTTTTCGATCCCTTCAAAAATTTCACAAACCCCCTTCAAAGCCAAAGGGGGTAGTACACGAAAAACTTGCAAAATTTGAAAGTACCATAACTCTTTCAAATGGTGCCCGATTTTTAAGATTCTTTGCTTGTTAAGATGATGGTTACCATACTTTCGAGAATATGTTGGCGTATAAGTAGTTTTCGATCGCTAAAAAAATTTCACAAACCCCCTTCAAATCCAAAGGGGTTAGTACACGAAAAACATGCAAAATTTGAAACTACCATAACTCTTTCAAATGGTTCCCGATTTTTAAGATTCTTTGCTTGTTAGGATGATGGTTACCATATTTTCGAGAATATGTAGCGTATACTTAGTTTTCGATCCCTACAAAAATTTCACAAACCCCCTTCAAAGCCAAAGGGGGTAGTACACGAAAAACTTGCAAAATTTGAAAGTATCATAACTCTTTCAAACGGTGCCCGATTTTTAAGATTCTTTCCTTGTTAAGATGATGGTTACCATATTTTCGAGAATATGTTGGCGTATAAGTAGTTTTCGATCGCTAAAAAAATTTCACAAACCCCCTTCAAATCCAAAGGGGTTAGTACACGAAAAACTTGAAAAATTTGAAACTACCAGAACTCTTTCAAATGGTGCCCGATTTTTAAGATTCTTTGCTTGTTAGGATGATGGTTACCATATTTTCGAGAATATGTAGGCGTATACTTAGTTTTCGATCACTACAAAAATTTCACAAACCCCCTTCAAAGCCAAAGGGGTTAGTACACGAAAAATTTGCAAAATTTGAAATTATCATATTTCTTTCAAATGGTGCCCGATTTTTAAGATTCTTGGCTTGTTAGGATGATAGTTACCATAGTTTCGAGAATATGTAAGCGTATAATTAGTTTTCGATCGCTAAAAAAATTTCACAAACCCCCTTCAAAGCCAAAGGGGTAGTACACGAAAAACTTGAAAAATTTGAAAGTACCATAACTCTTTCAAATGGTGCCCGATTTTTAAGATTCTTTGCTTGTTAAGATGATGGTTACCATACTTTCGAGAATATGTTGGCGTATAAGTAGTTTTCGATCGCTAAAAAAATTACACAAACCCCCTTCAAATCCAAAGGGGTTAGTACACGAAAAACTTGCAAAATTTGAAACTACCATAACTCTTTCAAATGGTTCCCGATTTTTAAGATTCTTTGCTTGTTAGGATGATGGTTACCATATTTTCGAGAATATGTAGCGTATACTTAGTTTTTGATCCCTACAAAAATTTCACAAACCCCCTTCAAAGCCAAAGGGGTTAGTACACGAAAAATTTGCAAAATTTGAAATTATCATATTTCTTTCAAATGGTGCCCGATTTTTAAGATTCTTGGCTTGTTAGGATGATAGTTACCATAGTTTCGAGAATATGTAAGCGTATAATTAGTTTTCGATCGCTAAAAAAATTTCACAAACCCCCTTCAAAGCCAAAGGGGTAGTACACGAAAATCTTGCAAAATTTGAAAGTACCATAACTCTTTCAACTGGTGCCCGATTTTTAAGATTCTTGGCTTTATAGGATGATGGTTACCATAGATTCGAAAATATGTAAGCGTATAATTAGTTTTCGATCCCTTCAAAAATTTCACAAACCCCCTTCAATGCCAAAGGGGGTAGTACACGAAAAACTTGCAAAATTTGAAAGTACCATAACTCTTTCAAATGGTGCTCGATTTTTAAGATTCTTTGCTTGTTAAGATGATGGTTACCATATTTTCGAGAATATGTTGGCGTATAAGTAGTTTTCGATCGCTAAAAAAATTTCACAAACCCCCTTCAAATCCAAAGGGGTTAGTACACGAAAAATTTGCAAAATTTGAAAGTACCATAACTCTTTCAAATGGTGCCCGATTTTTAAGATTCTTGGCTTTTTAGGATGATGGTTACCATAGTTTCGATAATATGTAAGCGTATAATTAGTTTTCGATCCCTACATAAATTTCACAAACCCCCTTCAAAGCCAAAGGGGGTAGTACACGAAAAACTTGCAAAATTTGAAAGTACCATAACTCTTTCAAATGGTGCCCGATTTTTAAGATTCTTGGCTTGTTAGGATGATGGTTACCATAGATTCGAAAATATGTAAGCGTATAATTAGTTTTCGATCCCTTCAAAAATTTCACAAACCCCCTTCAAAGCCAAAGGGGGTAGTACACGAAAAACTTGCAAAATTTGAAAGTACCATAACTCTTTCAAATGGTGCCCGATTTTTAAGATTCTTTGCTTGTTAAGATGATGGTTACCATACTTTCGAGAATATGTTGGCGTATAAGTAGTTTTCGATCGCTAAAAAAATTTCACAAACCCCCTTCAAATCCAAAGGGGTTAGTACACGAAAAACATGCAAAATTTGAAACTACCATAACTCTTTCAAATGGTTCCCGATTTTTAAGATTCTTTGCTTGTTAGGATGATGGTTACCATATTTTCGAGAATATGTAGGCGTATACTTAGTTTTCGATCACTAAAAAAATTTCACAAACCCCCTTCAAAGCAAAAGGGTAAATACACGAAAAATTTGCAAAATTTGAAATTATCATATTTCTTTCAAATGGTGCCCGATTTTTAAGATTCTTGGCTTGTTAGGATGATGGTTACCATAGTTTCGAGAATATGAAAGCGTATAATTAGTTTTCGATCCCTACAAAAATTTCACAAACCCCCTTCAAAGCCAAAGGGGGTAGTACATGAAAAACTTGCAAAATTTGAAAGTACCATAACTCTTTCAACTTGTGCCCGATTTTTAAGATTCTTGGCTTGTTAGGATGATGGTTACCATAGTTTCGAGAATATGAAAGCGTATAATTAGTTTTCGATCCCTTCAAAAATTTCACAAACCCCCTTCAAAGCCAAAGGGGGTAGTACATGAAAAACTTGCAAAATTTGAAAGTACCATAACTCTTTCAACTGGTGCCCGATTTTTAAGATTCTTGGCTTGTTAGGATGATGGTTACCATAGTTTCGAGAATATGTAAGCCTCTAGTTAGTTTTCGATCCCTACAAAAATTTCACAAAACCCCCTTCAAAGCCAAAGGGGGTAGTACACGAAAAACTTGCAAAATTTGAAGTACCATAACTCTTTCAAATGGTGCCCGATTTTTAAGATTCTTTGCTTGTTAAGATGATGGTTACCAGATTTTCGAGAATATGTTGGCGTATAAGTAGTTTTCGATCGCTAAAAAAATTTCACAAACCCCCTTCAAATCCAAAGGGGTTAGTACACGAAAAATTTGCAAAATTTGAAAGTATCATAACTCTTTCAAACGGTGCCCGATTTTTAAGATTCTTTGCTTGTTAAGATGATGGTTACCATATTTTCGAGAATATGTTGGCGTATAAGTAGTTTTCGATCGCTAAAAAAATTTCACAAACTCCCTTCAAATCCAAAGGGGTTAGTACACGAAAAACTTGCAAAATTTGAAATTATCATATTTCTTTCAAATGGTGCCCGATTTTTAAGATTCTTGGCTTGTTAGGATGATAGTTACCATAGTTTCGAGAATATGTAAGCGTATAATTAGTTTTCGATCGCTAAAAAAATTTCACAAACCCCCTTCAAAGCCAAAGGGGTAGTACACGAAAATCTTGCAAAATTTGAAAGTACCATAACTCTTTCAACTGGTGCCCGATTTTTAAGATTCTTTGCTTGTTAGGATGATGGTTACCATATTTTCGAGAATATGTAGGCGTATACTTAGTTTTCGATCACTAAAAAAATTTCACAAACCCCCTTCAAAGCCAAAGGGGTTAGTACACGAAAAACTTGCGAAATTTGAAAGTACCATAACTCTTTCAAATGGTGCCCGATTTTTAAGATTCTTGGCTTGTAAGGATGATGGTTACCATAGTTTCGAGAATATGTAAGCGTATAATTAGTTTTCGATCCCTACAAAAATTTCACAAACCCCCTTCAAAGCCAAAGGGGGTAGTACACGAAAAACTTGCAAAATTTGAAAGTACCATAACTCTTTCAAATGGTGCCCGATTTTTAAGATTCTTGGCTTGTTAGGATGATGGTTACCATAGTTTCGAGAATATGAAAGCGTATTAGTTTTCGATCCCTACAAAAATTTCACAAACCCCCTTCAAAGCCAAAGAGGTTAGTACACGAAAAACTTGCAAAATTTGAAAGTACCATAACTCTTTCAACTGGTGCCCGATTTTTAAGATTCTTGGCTTGTTAGGATGATGGTTACCATAGTTTCGAGAATATGTAAGCGTCTAATTAGTTTTCGATCCCTACAAAAATTTCACAAACCCCCTTCAAAGCCAAAGGGGGTAGTACACGAAAAACTTGCAAAATTTGAAAGTACCATAACTCTTTCAAATGGTGCTCGATTTTTAAGATTCTTTGCTTGTTAAGATGATGGTTACCATATTTTCGAGAATATGTTGGCGTATAAGTAGTTTTCGATCACTAAAAAAATTTCACAAACCCCCTTCAAATCCAAAGGGGTTAGTACACGAAAAATTTGAAAAATTTGAAAGTACCATAACTCTTTCAAATGGTGCCCGATTTTTAAGATTCTTGGCTTTTTAGGATGATGGTTACCATAGTTTCGATAATATGTAAGCGTATAATTAGTTTTCGATCCCTACATAAATTTCACAAACCCCCTTCAAAGCCAAAGGGGGTAGTACACGAAAATCTTGCAAAATTTGAAAGTACCATAACTCTTTCAAATGGTGCCCGATTTTTAAGATTCTTGGCTTGTTAGGATGATGGTTACCATAGATTCGAAAATATGTAAGCGTATAATTAGTTTTCGATCCCTTCAAAAATTTCACAAACCCCCTTCAAAGCCAAAGGGGGTAGTACACGAAAAACTTGCAAAATTTGAAAGTACCATAACTCTTTCAAATGGTGCCCGATTTTTAAGATTCTTTGCTTGTTAAGATGATGGTTACCATACTTTCGAGAATATGTTGGCGTATAAGTAGTTTTCGATCGCTAAAAAAATTTCACAAACCCCCTTCAAATCCAAAGGGGTTAGTACACGAAAAACATGCAAAATTTGAAACTACCATAACTCTTTCAAATGGTTCCCGATTTTTAAGATTCTTTGCTTGTTAGGATGATGGTTACCATATTTTCGAGAATATGTAGGCGTATACTTAGTTTTCGATCACTAAAAAAATTTCACAAACCCCCTTCAAAGCAAAAGGGTAAATACACGAAAAATTTGCAAAATTTGAAATTATCATATTTCTTTCAAATGGTGCCCGATTTTTAAGATTCTTGGCTTTGTAGGATGATGGTTACCATAGTTTCGAGAATATGAAAGCGTATAATTAGTTTTCGATCCCTACAAAAATTTCACAAACCCCCTTCAAAGCCAAAGGGGGTAGTACATGAAAAACTTGCAAAATTTGAAAGTACCATAACTCTTTCAACTGGTGCCCGATTTTTAAGATTCTTGGCTTGTTAGGATGATGGTTACCATAGTTTCGAGAATATGAAAGCGTATAATTAGTTTTCGATCCCTACAAAACTTTCACAAACCCCCTTCAAAGCCAAAGGGGGTAGTACATGAAAAACTTGCAAAATTTGAAAGTACCATAACTCTTTCAACTGGTGCCCGATTTTTAAGATTCTTGGCTTGTTAGGATGATGGTTACCATAGTTTCGAGAATATGTAAGCCTCTAGTTAGTTTTCGATCCCTACAAAAATTTCACAAAACCCCCTTCAAAGCCAAAGGGGGTAGTACACGAAAAACTTGCAAAATTTGAAGTACCATAACTCTTTCAAATGGTGCCCGATTTTTAAGATTCTTTGCTTGTTAAGATGATGGTTACCATATTTTCGAGAATATGTTGGCGTATAAGTAGTTTTCGATCGCACAAACCCCCTTCAAATCCAAAGGGGTTAGTACACGAAAAATTTGCAAAATTTGAAAGTATCATAACTCTTTCAAACGGTGCCCAATTTTTAAGATTCTTTGCTTGTTAAGATGATGGTTACCATATTTTCGAGAATATGTTGGCGTATAAGTAGTTTTCGATCGCTAAAAAAATTTCACAAACCCCCTTCAAATCCAAAGGGGTTAGTACACGAAAAACTTGCAAAATTTGAAACTACCAGAACTCTTTCAAATGGTGCCCGATTTTTAAGATTCTTTGCTTGTTAGGATGATGGTTACCATATTATCGAGAATATGTAGGCGTATACTTAGTTTTCGATCACTAAAAAAATTTCACAAACCCCCTTCAAAGCCAAAGGGGTTAGTACACGAAAAACTTGCGAAATTTGAAAGTACCATAACTCTTTCAAATGGTGCCCGATTTTTAAGATTCTTGGCTTGTAAGGATGATGGTTACCATAGTTTCGAGAATATGTAAGCGTATAATTAGTTTTCGATCCTTACAAAAATTTCACAAACCCCCTTCAAAGCCAAAGGGGGTAGTACACGAAAAACTTGCAAAATTTGAAAGTACCATAACTCTTTCAAATGGTGCCCGATTTTTAAGATTCTTGGCTTGTTAGGATTATGGTTACCATAGTTTCGAGAATATGAAAGCGTATAATTAGTTTTCGATCCCTACAAAAATTTCACAAACCCCCTTCAAAGCCAAAGAGGTTAGTACACGAAAAACTTGCAAAATTTGAAAGTACCATAACTCTTTCAACTGGTGCCCGATTTTTAAGATTCTTGGCTTGTTAGGATGATGGTTACCATAGTTTCGAGAATATGTAAGCGTCTAATTAGTTTTCGATCCCTACAAAAATTTCACAAACCCCCTTCAAAGCCAAAGGGGGTAGTACACGAAAAACTTGCAAAATTTGAAAGTACCATAACTCTTTCAAATGGTGCTCGATTTTTAAGATTCTTTGCTTGTTAAGATGATGGTTACCATATTTTCGAGAATATGTTGGCGTATAAGTAGTTTTCGATCGCTAAAAAAATTTCACAAACCCCCTTCAAATCCAAAGGGGTTAGTACACGAAAAATTTGCAAAATTTGAAAGTACCATAACTCTTTCAAATGGTGCCCGATTTTTAAGATTCTGGGCTTGTTAGGATGATGGTTACCATAGTTTCGAGAATATGAAAGCGTATAAGTAGTTTTCGATCCCTACAAAAATTTCACAAACCCCCTTCAAAGCCAAAGAGGTTAGTACACGAAAAACTTGCAAAATTTGAAAGTACCATAACTCTTTCAACTGGTGCCCGATTTTTAAGATTCTTGGCTTGTTAGGATGATGGTTACCATAGTTTCGAGAATATGTAAGCGTCTAATTAGTTTTCGATCCCTACAAAAATTTCACAAACCCCCTTCAAAGCCAAAGGGGGTAGTACACGAAAAACTTGCAAAATTTGAAAGTACCATAACTCTTTCAAATGGTGCCCGATTTTTAAGATTCTTGGCTTGTTAGGATGATGGTTACCATAGTTTCGATAATATGTAAGCGTATAATTAGTTTTCGATCCCTACATAAATTTCACAAACCCCCTTCAAAGCCAAATGGGGTAGTACACGAAAAACTTGCAAAATTTGAAAGTACCATAACTCTTTCAAATGGTGCCCGATTTTTAAGATTCTTTGCTTGTTAAGATGATGGTTACCATACTTTCGAGAATATGTTGGCGTATAAGTAGTTTTCGATCGCTAAAAAAATTTCACAAACCCCCTTCAAATCCAAAGGGGTTAGTACACGAAAAACATGCAAAATTTGAAACTACCATAACTCTTTCAAATGGTTCCCGATTTTTAAGATTCTTTGCTTGTTAGGATGATGGTTACCATATTTTCGAGAATATGTAGGCGTATACTTAGTTTTCGATCACTAAAAAAATTTCACAAACCCCCTTCAAAGCAAAAGGGTAAATACACGAAAAATTTGCAAAATTTGAAATTATCATATTTCTTTCAAATGGTGCCCGATTTTTAAGATTCTTGGCTTGTTAGGATGATGGTTACCATAGTTTCGAGAATATGAAAGCGTATAATTAGTTTTCGATCCCTACAAAAATTTCACAAACCCCCTTCAAAGCCAAAGGGGGTAGTACATGAAAAACTTGCAAAATTTGAAAGTACCATAACTCTTTCAACTGGTGCCCGATTTTTAAGATTCTTGGCTTGTTAGGATGATGGTTACCATAGTTTCGAGAATATGAAAGCGTATAATTAGTTTTCGATCCCTACAAAAATTTCACAAACCCCCTTCAAAGCCAAAGGGGGTAGTACATGAAAAACTTGCAAAATTTGAAAGTACCATAACTCTTTCAACTGGTGCCCGATTTTTAAGATTCTTGGCTTGTTAGGATGATGGTTACCATAGTTTCGAGAATATGTAAGCCTCTAGTTAGTTTTCGATCCCTACAAAAATTTCACAAAACCCCCTTCAAAGCCAAAGGGGGTAGTACACGAAAAACTTGCAAAATTTGAAGTACCATAACTCTTTCAAATGGTGCCCGATTTTTAAGATTCTTTGCTTGTTAAGATGATGGTTACCATATTTTCGAGAATATGTTGGCGTATAAGTAGTTTTCGATCGCTAAAAAAATTTCAACAACCCCCTTCAAATCCAAAGGGGTTAGTACACGAAAAATTTGCAAAATTTGAAAGTATCATAACTCTTTCAAACGGTGCCCGATTTTTAAGATTCTTTCCTTGTTAAGATGATGGTTACCATATTTTCGAGAATATGTTGGCGTATAAGTAGTTTTCGATCGCTAAAAAAATTTCACAAACCCCCTTCAAATCCAAAGGGGTTAGTACACGAAAAACTTGCAAAATTTGAAACTACCAGAACTCTTTCAAATGGTGCCCGATTTTTAAGATTCTTTGCTTGTTAGGATGATGGTTACCATATTTTCGAGAATATGTAGGCGTATACTTAGTTTTCGATCACTAAAAAAATTTCACAAACCCCCTTCAAAGCCAAAGGGGTTAGTACACGAAAAACTTGCGAAATTTGAAAGTACCACAACTCTTTCAAATGGTGCAAGATTTTTAAGATTCTTGGCTTGTAAGGATGATGGTTACCATAGTTTCGAGAATATGTAAGCGTATAATTAGTTTTCGATCCCTACAAAAATTTCACAAACCCCCTTCAAAGCCAAAGGGGGTAGTACACGAAAAACATGCAAAATTTGAAAGTACCATAACTCTTTCAAATGGTGCCCGATTTTTAAGATTCTTGGCTTGTTAGGATTATGGTTACCATAGTTTCGAGAATATGAAAGCGTATAATTAGTTTTCGATCCCTACAAAAATTTCACAAACCCCCTTCAAATCCAAAGGGGTTAGTACACGAAAAATTTGCAAAATTTGAAAGTACCATAACTCTTTCAAATGGTGCCCGATTTTTAAGATTCTTGGCTTTTTAGGATGATGGTTACCATAGTTTCGATAATATGTAAGCGTATAATTAGTTTTCGATCCCTACATAAATTTCACAAACCCCCTTCAAAGCCAAAGGGGGTAGTACACGAAAAACTTGCAAAATTTGAAAGTACCATAACTCTTTCAAATGGTGCCCGATTTTTAAGATTCTTGGCTTGTTAGGATGATGGTTACCATAGATTCAAAAATATGTAAGCGTATAATTAGTTTTCGATCCCTTCAAAAATTTCACAAACCCCCTTCAAAGCCAAAGGGGGTAGTACACGAAAAACTTGCAAAATTTTAAAGTACCATAACTCTTTCAAATGGTGCCCGATTTTTAAGATTCTTTGCTTGTTAAGATGATGGTTACCTTACTTTCGAGAATATGTTGGCGTATAAGTAGTTTTCGATCGCTAAAAAAATTTCACAAACCCCCTTCAAATCCAAAGGGGTTAGTACACGAAAAACTTGCAAAATTTGAAACTACCATAACTCTTTCAAATGGTTCCCGATTTTTAAGATTCTTTGCTTGTTAGGATGATGGTTACCATATTTTCGAGAATATGTAGGCGTATAATTAGTTTTCGATCACTAAAAAAATTTCACAAACCCCCTTCAAAGCCAAAGGGTAAATACACGAAAAATTTGCAAAATTTGAAATTATCATATTTCTTTCAAATGGTGCCCGATTTTTAAGATTCTTGGCTTGTTAGGATGATGGTTACCATAGTTTCGAGAATATGAAAACGTATAATTAGTTTTCGATCCCTACAAAAATTTCACAAACCCCCTTCAAAGCCAAAGGGGGTAGTACATGAAAAACTTGCAAATTTTGAAAGTAACATAACTCTTTCAACTGGTGCCCGATTTTTAAGATTCTTGGCTTGTTAGGATTATTACCATAGTTTCGAGAATATGAAAGCGTATAATTAGTTTTCGATCCCTACAAAAATTTCACAAACCCCCTTCAAAGCCAAAGGGGGTGCTACATGAAAAACTTGCAAAATTTGAAAGTACCATAACTCTTTCAACTGGTGCCCGATTTTTAAGATTCTTGGCTTGTTAGGATGATGGTTACCATAGTTTCGAGAATATGTAAGCCTCTAGTTAGTTTTCGATCCCTACAAAAATTTCACAAAACCCCCTTCAAAGCCAAAGGGGGTAGTACACGAAAAACTTGCAAAATTTGAAGTACCATAACTCTTTCAAATGGTGCCCGATTTTTAAGATTCTTTGCTTGTTAAGATGATGGTTACCATATTTTCGAGAATATGTTGGCGTATAAGTAGTTTTCGATCGCTAAAAAAATTTCACAAACCCCCTTCAAATCCAAAGGGGTTAGTACACGAAAAATTTGAAAAATTTGAAAGTATCATAACTCTTTCAAACGGTGCCCGATTTTTAAGATTCTTTGCTTGTTAAGATGATGGTTACCATAGTTTCGAGAATATGTAAGCCTCTAGTTAGTTTTCGATCCCTACAAAAATTTCACAAAACCCCCTTCAAAGCCAAAGGGGGTAGTACACGAAAAATTTGAAAAATTTGAAAGTATCATAACTCTTTCAACTGGTGCCCGATTTTTAAGATTCTTGGCTTGTTAGGATGATGGTTACCATAGTTTCGAGAATATGTAAGCCTCTAGTTAGTTTTCGATCCCTACAAAAATTTCACAAAACCCCCTTCAAAGCCAAAGGGGGTAGTACACGAAAAACTTGCAAAATTTGAAGTACCATAACTCTTTCAAATGGTGCCCGATTTTTAAGATTCTTTGCTTGTTAAGATGATGGTTACCATATTTTCGAGAATATGTTGGCGTATAAGTAGTTTTCGATCGCTAAAAAAATTTCACAAACCCCCTTCAAATCCAAAGGGGTTAGTACACGAAAAATTTGAAAAATTTGAAAGTATCATAACTCTTTCAAACGGTGCCCGATTTTTAAGATTCTTTGCTTGTTAAGATGATGGTTACCATATTTTCGAGAATATGTTGGCGTATAAGTAGTTTTCGATCGCTAAAAAAATTTCACAAACCCCCTTCAAATCCAAAGGGGTTAGTACACGAAAAACTTGCAAAATTTGAAACTACCAGAACTCTTTCAAATGGTGCCCGATTTTTAAGATTCTTTGCTTGTTAGGATGATGGTTACCATATTTTCGAGAATATGTAGGCGTATACTTAGTTTTCGATCACTAAAAAAATTTCACAAACCCCCGTCAAAGCCAAAGGGGTTAGTACACGAAAAACTTGCGAAATTTGAAAGTACCATAACTCTTTCAAATGGTGCCCGATTTTTAAGATTCTTGGCTTGTAAGGATGATGGTTACCATAGTTTCGAGAATATGTAAGCGTATAATTAGTTTTCGATCCCTACAAAAATTTCAGAAACCCCCTTCAAAGTCAAAGGGGGTAGTACACGAAAAACTTGCAAAATTTGAAAGTACCATAACTCTTTCAAATGGTGCCCGATTTTTAAGATTCTTGGCTTGTTAGGATGATGGTTACCATAGTTTCGAGAATATGAAAGCGTATAATTAGTTTTCGATCCCTACAAAAATTTCACAAACCCCCTTCAAAGCCAAAGGGGTTAGTACACGAAAAATTTGCAAAATTTGAAATTATCATATTTCTTTCAAATGGTGCCCGATTTTTAAGATTCTTGGCTTGTTAGGATGATGGTTACCATAGTTTCGAGAATATGAAAGCGTATAATTAGTTTTCGATCCCTACAAAAATTTCACAAACCCCCTTCAAAGCCAAAGAGGTTAGTACACGAAAAACTTGCAAAATTTGAAAGTACCATAACTCTTTCAACTGGTGCCCGATTTTTAAGATTCTTGGCTTGTTAGGATGATGGTTACCATAGTTTCGAGAATATGTAAGCGTCTAATTAGTTTTCGATCCCTACAAAAATTTCACAAACCCCCTTCAAAGCCAAAGGGGGTAGTACACGAAAAACTTGCAAAATTTGAAAGTACCATAACTCTTTCAAATGGTGCTCGATTTTTAAGATTCTTTGTTTGTTAAAATGATGGTTACCATATTTTCGAGAATATGTTGGCGTATAAGTAGTTTTCGATCGCTAAAAAAATTTCACAAACCCCCTTCAAATCCAAAGGGGTTAGTACACGAAAAATTTGCCAACTTTGAAAGTACCATAACTCTTTCAAATGGTGCCCGATTTTTAAGATTCTTGGCTTTTTAGGATGATGGTTACCATAGTTTCGATAATATGTAAGCGTATAATTAGTTTTCGATCCCTACATAAATTTCACAAACCCCCTTCAAAGCCAAAGGGGGTAGTACACGAAAAACTTGCAAAATTTGAAAGTACCATAACTCTTTCAAATGGTGCCCGATTTTTAAGATTCTTGGCTTGTTAGGATGATGGTTACCATAGTTTCGAGAATATGAAAGCGTATAATTAGTTTTCGATCCCTACAAAAATTTCACAAACCCCCTTCAAAGCCAAAGAGGTTAGTACACGAAAAACTTGCAAAATTTGAAAGTACCATAAATCATTCAACTGGTGCCCGATTTTTAAGATTCTTGGCTTTTTAGGATGATGGTTACCATAGTTTCGATAATATGTAAGCGTATAATTAGTTTTCGATCCCTACATAAATTTCACAAACCCCCTTCAAAGCCAAAGGGGGTAGTACACGAAAAACTTGCAAAATTTGAAAGTACCATAACTCTTTCAAATGGTGCCCGATTTTTAAGATTCTTGGCTTGATAGGATGATGGTTACCATAGTTTCGAGAATATGAAAGCGTATAATTAGTTTTCGATCCCTACAAAAATTTCACAAACCCCCTTCAAATCCAAAGGGGTTAGTACACGAAAAATTTGCAAAATTTGAAAGTACCATAACTCTTTCAAATGGTGCCCGATTTTTAAGATTCTTGGCTTTTTAGGATGATGGTTACCATAGTTTCGATAATATGTAAGCGTATAATTAGTTTTCGATCCCTACATAAATTTCACAAACCCCCTTCAAAGCCAAAGGGGGTAGTACACGAAAAACTTGCAAAATTTGAAAGTACCATAACTCTTTCAAATGGTGCCCGATTTTTAAGATTCTTGGCTTGTTAGGATGATGGTTACCATAGATTCAAAAATATGTAAGCGTATAATTAGTTTTCGATCCCTTCAAAAATTTCACAAACCCCCTTCAAAGCCAAAGGGGGTAGTACACGAAAAACTTGCAAAATTTTAAAGTACCATAACTCTTTCAAATGGTGCCCGATTTTTAAGATTCTTTGCTTGTTAAGATGATGGTTACCTTACTTTCGAGAATATGTTGGCGTATAAGTAGTTTTCGATCGCTAAAAAAATTTCACAAACCCCCTTCAAATCCAAAGGGGTTAGTACACGAAAAACTTGCAAAATTTGAAACTACCATAACTCTTTCAAATGGTTCCCGATTTTTAAGATTCTTTGCTTGTTAGGATGATGGTTACCATATTTTCGAGAATATGTAGGCGTATAATTAGTTTTCGATCACTAAAAAAATTTCACAAACCCCCTTCAAAGCCAAAGGGTAAATACACGAAAAATTTGCAAAATTTGAAATTATCATATTTCTTTCAAATGGTGCCCGATTTTTAAGATTCTTGGCTTGTTAGGATGATGGTTACCATAGTTTCGAGAATATGAAAACGTATAATTAGTTTTCGATCCCTACAAAAATTTCACAAACCCCCTTCAAAGCCAAAGGGGGTAGTACATGAAAAACTTGCAAATTTTGAAAGTAACATAACTCTTTCAACTGGTGCCCGATTTTTAAGATTCTTGGCTTGTTAGGATTATTACCATAGTTTCGAGAATATGAAAGCGTATAATTAGTTTTCGATCCCTACAAAAATTTCACAAACCCCCTTCAAAGCCAAAGGGGGTAGTACACGAAAAACTTGCAAAATTTGAAAGTACTATAACTCTTTCAAATGGTGCTCGATTTTTAAGATTCTTTGCTTGTTAAGATGATGGTTACCATATTTTCGAGAATATGTTGGCGTATAAGTAATTGTCGATCGCTAAAAAAATTTCACAAACCCCCTTCAAATCCAAAGGGGTTAGTACACGAAAAATTTGCAAAATTTGAAAGTACCATAACTCTTTCAAATGGTGCCCGATTTTTAAGATTCTTGGCTTTTTAGGATGATGGTTACCATAGTTTCGATAATATGTAAGCGTATAATTAGTTTTCGATCCCTACATAAATTTCACAAACCCCCTTCAAAGCCAAAGGGGTAGTACACGAAAAACTTGCAAAATTTGAAAGTACCATAACTCTTTCAAATGGTGCCCGATTTTTAAGATTCTTGGCTTGTTAGGATGATGGTTACCATAGTTTCGAGAATATGTAAGCGTATAATTAGTTTTCGATCCCTACAAAAATTTCACAAACCCCCTTCAAAGCCAAAGGGGGTAGTACACGAAAAACTTGCAAAATTTGAAAGTACCATAACTCTTTCAACTGGTGCCCGATTTTTAAGATTCTTTGCTTGTTAGGATGATGGTTACCATATTTTCGAGAATATGTAGGCGTATACTTAGTTTTCGATCACTAAAAAAATTTCACAAACCCCCTTCAAAGCCAAAGGGGTTAGTACACGAAAAATTTGCAAAATTTGAAAGTACCATAACTCTTTCAAATGGTGCTCGATTTTTAAGATTCTTTGTTTGTTAAGATGATGGTTACCATATTTTCGAGAATATGTTGGCGTATAAGTAGTTTTCGATCGCTAAAAAAATTTCACAAACCCCCTTCAAATCCAAAGGGGTTAGTACACGAAAAACATGCAAAATTTGAAAGTACCATAACTCTTTCAAATGGTGCCCGATTTTTAAGATTCTTGGCTTGTTAGGATGATGGTTACCATAGATTCGAAAATATGTAAGCGTATAATTAGTTTTCGATCCCTACAAAAATTTCACAAACCCCCTTCAAAGCCAAAGGGGGTAGTACACGAAAAATTTGCAAAATTTGAAAGTATCATAACTCTTTCAAACGGTGCCCGATTTTTAAGATTCTTTGCTTGTTAAGATGATGGTTACCATATTTTCGAGAATATGTTGGCGTATAAGTAGTTTTCGATCGCTAAAAAAATTTCACAAACCCCCTTCAAATCCAAAGGGGTTAGTACACGAAAAATTTTGCAAAATTTGAAAGTACCATAACTCTTTCAAATGGTGCCCGATTTTTAAGATTCTTTGCTTGTTAGGATGATGGTTACCATAGTTTCGATAATATGTAAGCGTATAATTAGTTTTCGATCCCTTCAAAAATTTCACAAACCCCCTTCAAAGCCAAAGGGGGTAGTACACGAAAAACTTGCAAAATTTGAAAGTACCATAACTCTTTCAAATGGTGCCCGATTTTTAAGATTCTTTGCTTGTTAAGATGATGGTTACCATATTTTGGAGAATATGTTGGCGCATAAGTAGTTTTCGATCGCTAAAAAAATTTCACAAACCCCCTTCAAATCCAAAGGGGTTAGTACACGAAAAATTTGCAAAATTTGAAATTACCATAACTCTTTCAACTGGTGCCCGATTTTTAAGATTCTTGGCTTGTTAGGATGATGGTTACCATAGATTCGAAAATATGTAAGCGTATAATTAGTTTTCAATCCCTTCAAAAATTTCTCAAACCCCCTTCAAAGCCAAATGGGGTAGTACACGAAAAACTTACAAAATTTGAAAGTACCATAACTCTTTCAAATGGTGCCCGATTTTTAAGATTCTTTGCTTGTTAAGATGATGGTTACCATACTTTCGAGAATATGTTGGCGTATAAGTAGTTTTCGATCGCTAAAAAAATTTCACAAACCCCCTTCAAATCCAAAGGGGTTAGTACACGAAAAACTTGCAAAATTTGAAACTACCATAACTCTTTCAAATGGTTCCCGATTTTTAAGATTCTTTGCTTGTTAGGATGATGGTTACCATATTTTCGAGAATATGTAGGCGTATACTTAGTTTTCGATCACTAAAAAAATTTCACAAACCCCCTTCAAAGCCAAAGGGGTTAGTACACGAAAAATTTGCAAAATTTGAAATTATCATATTTCTTTCAAATGGTGCCCGATTTTTAAGATTCTTGGCTTGTTAGGATGATGGTTACCATAGTTTCGAGAATATGTAAGCGTATAATTAGTTTTCGATCCCTACAAAAATTTCACAAACCCCCTTCAAAGCCAAAGGGGGTAGTACACGAAAAACTTGCAAAATTTGAAAGTACCATAACTCTTTCAACTGGTGCCCGATTTTTAAGATTCTTTGCTTGTTAGGATGATGGTTACCATATTTTCGAGAATATGTAGGCGTATACTTAGTTTTCGATCACTAAAAAAATTTCACAAACCCCCTTCAAAGCCAAAGGGGTTAGTACACGAAAAATTTGCAAAATTTGAAAGTACCATAACTCTTTCAAATGGTGCTCGATTTTTAAGATTCTTTGTTTGTTAAGATGATGGTTACCATATTTTCGAGAATATGTTGGCGTATAAGTAGTTTTCGATCGCTAAAAAAATTTCACAAACCCCCTTCAAATCCAAAGGGGTTAGTACACGAAAAACATGCAAAATTTGAAAGTACCATAACTCTTTCAAATGGTGCCCGATTTTTAAGATTCTTGGCTTGTTAGGATGATGGTTACCATAGATTCGAAAATATGTAAGCGTATAATTAGTTTTCGATCCCTACAAAAATTTCACAAACCCCCTTCAAAGCCAAAGGGGGTAGTACACGAAAAATTTGCAAAATTTGAAAGTATCATAACTCTTTCAAACGGTGCCCGATTTTTAAGATTCTTTGCTTGTTAAGATGATGGTTACCATATTTTCGAGAATATGTTGGCGTATAAGTAGTTTTCGATCGCTAAAAAAATTTCACAAACCCCCTTCAAATCCAAAGGGGTTAGTACACGAAAAATTTTGCAAAATTTGAAAGTACCATAACTCTTTCAAATGGTGCCCGATTTTTAAGATTCTTTGCTTGTTAGGATGATGGTTACCATAGTTTCGATAATATGTAAGCGTATAATTAGTTTTCGATCCCTTCAAAAATTTCACAAACCCCCTTCAAAGCCAAAGGGGGTAGTACACGAAAAACTTGCAAAATTTGAAAGTACCATAACTCTTTCAAATGGTGCCCGATTTTTAAGATTCTTTGCTTGTTAAGATGATGGTTACCATATTTTGGAGAATATGTTGGCGCATAAGTAGTTTTCGATCGCTAAAAAAATTTCACAAACCCCCTTCAAATCCAAAGGGGTTAGTACACGAAAAATTTGCAAAATTTGAAATTACCATAACTCTTTCAACTGGTGCCCGATTTTTAAGATTCTTGGCTTGTTAGGATGATGGTTACCATAGATTCGAAAATATGTAAGCGTATAATTAGTTTTCAATCCCTTCAAAAATTTCTCAAACCCCCTTCAAAGCCAAATGGGGTAGTACACGAAAAACTTACAAAATTTGAAAGTACCATAACTCTTTCAAATGGTGCCCGATTTTTAAGATTCTTTGCTTGTTAAGATGATGGTTACCATACTTTCGAGAATATGTTGGCGTATAAGTAGTTTTCGATCGCTAAAAAAATTTCACAAACCCCCTTCAAATCCAAAGGGGTTAGTACACGAAAAACTTGCAAAATTTGAAACTACCATAACTCTTTCAAATGGTTCCCGATTTTTAAGATTCTTTGCTTGTTAGGATGATGGTTACCATATTTTCGAGAATATGTAGGCGTATACTTAGTTTTCGATCACTAAAAAAATTTCACAAACCCCCTTCAAAGCCAAAGGGGTTAGTACACGAAAAATTTGCAAAATTTGAAATTATCATATTTCTTTCAAATGGTGCCCGATTTTTAAGATTCTTGGCTTGTTAGGATGATGGTTACCATAGTTTCGAGAATATGTAAGCGTATAATTAGTTTTCGATCCCTACAAAAATTTCACAAACCCCCTTCAAAGCCAAAGGGGGTAGTACACGAAAAACTTGCAAAATTTGAAAGTACCATAACTCTTTCAACTGGTGCCCGATTTTTAAGATTCTTTGCTTGTTAGGATGATGGTTACCATATTTTCGAGAATATGTAGGCGTATACTTAGTTTTCGATCACTAAAAAAATTTCACAAACCCCCTTCAAAGCCAAAGGGGTTAGTACACGAAAAATTTGCAAAATTTGAAATTATCATATTTCTTTCAAATGGTGCCCGATTTTTAAGATTCTTGGCTTGTTAGGATGATGGTTACCATAGTTTCGAGAATATGTAAGCGTCTAATTAGTTTTCGATCCCTACAAAAATTTCACAAACCCCCTTCAAAGCCAAAGGGGGTAGTACACGAAAAACTTGCAAAATTTGAAAGTACCATAACTCTTTCAAATGGTGCTCGATTTTTAAGATTCTTTGTTTGTTAAGATGATGGTTACCATATTTTCGAGAATATGTTGGCGTATAAGTAGTTTTCGATCGCTAAAAAAATTTCACAAACCCCCTTCAAATCCGAAGGGGTTAGTACACGAAAAATTTGCAAAATTTGAAAGTACCATAACTCTTTCAAATGGTGCCCGATTTTTAAGATTCTTGGCTTGTTAGGATGATGGTTACCATAGTTTCGAGAATATGAAAGCGTATAATTAGTTATCGATCCCTACAAAAATTTCACAAACCCCCTTCAAAGCCAAAGGGGGTAGTACACGAAAAATTTGCAAAATTTGAAAGTATCATAACTCTTTCAAACGGTGCCCGATTTTTAAGATTCTTTGCTTGTTAAGATGATGGTTACCATATTTTCGAGAATATGTTGGCGTATAAGTAGTTTTCGATCGCTAAAAAAATTTCACAAACCCCCTTCAAATCCAAAGGGGTTAGTACACGAAAAATTTTGCAAAATTTGAAAGTACCATAACTCTTTCAAATGGTGCCCGATTTTTAAGATTCTTTGCTTGTTAGGATGATGGTTACCATAGTTTCGATAATATGTAAGCGTATAATTAGTTTTCGATCCCTTCAAAAATTTCACAAACCCCCTTCAAAGCCAAAGGGGGTAGTACACGAAAAACTTGCAAAATTTGAAAGTACCATAACTCTTTCAAATGGTGCCCGATTTTTAAGATTCTTTGCTTGTTAAGATGATGGTTACCATATTTTGGAGAATATGTTGGCGCATAAGTAGTTTTCGATCGCTAAAAAAATTTCACAAACCCCCTTCAAATCCAAAGGGGTTAGTACACGAAAAATTTGCAAAATTTGAAATTACCATAACTCTTTCAACTGGTGCCCGATTTTTAAGATTCTTGGCTTGTTAGGATGATGGTTACCATAGATTCGAAAATATGTAAGCGTATAATTAGTTTTCAATCCCTTCAAAAATTTCTCAAACCCCCTTCAAAGCCAAAGGGGGTAGTACACGAAAAACTTACAAAATTTGAAAGTACCATAACTCTTTCAAATGGTGCCCGATTTTTAAGATTCTTTGCTTGTTAAGATGATGGTTACCATACTTTCAAGAATATGTTGGCGTATAAGTAGTTTTCGATCGCTAAAAAAATTTCACAAACCCCCTTCAAATCCAAAGGGGTTAGTACACGAAAAACTTGCAAAATTTGAAACTACCATAACTCTTTCAAATGGTTCCCGATTTTTAAGATTCTTTGCTTGTTAGGATGATGGTTACCATATTTTCGAGAATATGTAGGCGTATACTTAGTTTTCGATCACTAAAAAAATTTCACAAACCCCCTTCAAAGCCAAAGGGGTTAGTACACGAAAAATTTGCAAAATTTGAAATTATCATATTTCTTTCAAATGGTGCCCGATTTTTAAGATTCTTGGCTTGTTAGGATGATGGTTACCATAGTTTCGAGAATATGAAAGCGTATAATTAGTTTTCGATCCCTACAAAAATTTCACAAACCCCCTTCAAAGCCAAAGGGGGTAGTACATGAAAAACTTGCAAAATATGAAAGTACCATAACTCTTTCAACTGGTGCCCGATTTTTAAGATTCTTGGCTTGTTAGGATGATGGTTACCATAGTTTCGAGAATATGTAAGCGTCTAATTAGTTTTCGATCCCTACAAAAATTTCACAAACCCCCTTCAAAGCCAAAAGGGGTAGTACACGAAAAACTTGCAAAATTTGAAAGTACCATAACTCTTTCAAATGGTGCTCGATTTTTAAGATTCTTTGCTTGTTAAGATGATGGTTACCATATTTTCGAGAATATGTTGGCGTATAAGTAGTTTTCGATCGCTAAAAAAATTTCACAAACCCCCTTCAAATCCAAAGGGGTTAGTACACGAAAAATTTGCAAAATTTGAAATTATCATATTTCTTTCAAATGGTGCCCGATTTTTAAGATTCTTGGCTTGTTAGGATGATAGTTACCATAGTTTCGAGAATATGTAAGCGTATAATTAGTTTTCGATCGCTAAAAAAATTTCACAAACCCCCTTCAAAGCCAAAGGGGGTAGTACACGAAAAACTTGCAAAATTTGAAAGTACCATAACTCTTTCAAATGTTTCCCGATTTTTAAGATTCTTGGCTTGTTAGGATGATGGTTACCATAGTTTCGAGAATATGTAAGCCTCTAGTTAGTTTTCGATCCCTACAAAAATTTCACAAACCCCCTTCAAAGCCAAAGGGGGTAGTACACGAAAAACTTGCAAAATTTGAAGTACCATAACTCTTTCAAATGGTGCCCGATTTTTAAGATTCTTTTCTTGTTAAGATGATGGTTACCATATTTTCGAGAATATGTTGGCGTATAAGTAGTTTTTGATCGCTAAAAAAATTTCACAAACCCCCTTCAAATCCAAAGGGGTTAGTACACGAAAAATTTTGCAAAATTTGAAAGTACCATAACTCTTTCAAATGGTGCCCGATTTTTAAGATTCTTTGCTTGTTAGGATGATGGTTACTATAGTTTCGATAATATGTAAGCGTATAATTAGTTTTCGATCCCTTCAAAAATTTCACAAACCCCCTTCAAAGCCAAAGGGGGTAGTACACGAAAAACTTGCAAAATTTGAAAGTACCATAACTCTTTCAAATGGTGCCCGATTTTTAAGATTCTTTGCTTGTTAAGATGATGGTTACCATATTTTGGAGAATATGTTGGCGTATAAGTAGTTTTCGATCGCTAAAAAAATTTCACAAACCCCCTTCAAATCCAAAGGGGTTTGTACACGAAAAATTTGCAAAATTTGAAAGTATCATAACTCTTTCAAACGGTGCCCGATTTTTAAGATTCTTTGCTTGTTAAGATGATGGTTACCATATTTTCGAGAATATGTTGGCGTATAAGTAGTTTTCGATCGCTAAAAAAATTTCACAAACCCCCTTCAAATCCAAAGGGGTTAGTACACGAAAAACTTGCAAAATTTGAAACTACTAGAACTCTTTCAAATGGTGCCCGATTTTTAAGATTCTTTGCTTGTTAGGATGATGGTTACCATATTTTCGAGAATATGTAGGCGTATACTTAGTTTTCGATCACTAAAAAAATTTCACAAACCCCCTTCAAAGCCAAAGGGGTTAGTACACGAAAAACTTGCGAAATTTGAAAGTACCATAACTCTTTCAAATGGTGCCCGATTTTTAAGATTCTTGGCTTGTTAGGATGATGGTTACCATAGTTTCGATAATATGTAAGCGTATAATTAGTTTTCGATCCCTTCAAAAATTTCACAAACCCCCTTCAAAGCCAAAGGGGGTAGTACACGAAAAACTTGCAAAATTTGAAAGTACCATAACTCTTTCAAATGGTGCCCGATTTTTAAGATTCTTTGCTTGTTAGGATGATGATTACCATAGTTTCGATAATATGTAAGCGTATAATTAGTTTTCGATCCCTTCAAAAATTTCACAAACCCCCTTCAAAGCCAAAGGGGGTAGTACACGAAAAACTTGCAAAATTTGAAAGTACCATAACTCTTTCAAATGGTGCCTGATTTTTAAGATTCTTTGCTTGTTAGGATGATGGTTACCATCGTTTCGATAATATGTAAGCGTATAATTAGTTTTCGATCCCTTCAAAAATTTCACAAACCCCCTTCAAAGCCAAAGGGGGTAGTACACGAAAAACTTGCAAAATTTGAAAGTACCATAACTCTTTCAAATGGTGCCCGATTTTTAAGATTCTTTGCTTGTTAGGATGATGGTTACCATATTTTCGAGAATATGTAGGCGTATACTTAGTTTTCGATCACTAAAAAAATTTCACAAACCCCCTTCAAAGCCAAAGGGGTTAGTACACGAAAAACTTGCAAAATTTGAAAGTACCATAACTCTTTCAAATGGTGCCCGATTTTTAAGATTCTTGGCTTGTTAGGATGATGGTTACCATAGTTTTGATAATATGTAAGCGTATAATTAGTTTTCGATCCCTTCAAAAATTTCACAAACACCCTTCAAAGCCAAAGGGGGTAGTACACGAAAAACTTGCAAAATTTGAAAGTACCATAACTCTTTCAAATGGTGCCCGATTTTTAAGATTCTTTGCTTGTTAGGATGACGGTTACCATAGTTTCGATAATATGTAAGCGTATAATTAGTTTTCGATCCCTTCAAAAATTTCACAAACCCCCTTCAAAGCCAAAGGGGGTAGTACACGAAAAACTTGCAAAATTTGAAAGTACCATAACTCTTTCAAATGGTGCCCGATTTTTAAGATTCTTTGCTTGTTAAGATGATGGTTACCATATTTTTGAGAATATGTTGGCGTATAAGTAGTTTTCGATCGCTAAAAAAATTTCACAAACCCCCTTCAAATCCAAAGGGGTTAGTACACGAAAAATTTGCAAAATTTGAAAGTATCATAACTCTTTCAAACGGTGCCCGATTTTTAAGATTCTTTGCTTGTTAAGATGATGGTTACCATATTTTCGAGAATATGTTGGCGTATAAGTAGTTTTCGATCGCTAAAAAAATTTCACAAACCCCCTTCAAATCCAAAGGGATTAGTACACGAAAAACTTGCAAAATTTGAAACTACCATAACTCTTTCAAATGGTGCCCGATTTTTAAGATTCTTTGCTTGTTAGGATGATGGTTACCATATTTTCGAGAATATGTAGGCGTATACTTAGTTTTCGATCACTAAAAAAATTTCACAAACCCCCTTCAAAGCCAAAGGGGTTAGTACACGAAAAACTTGCGAAATTTGAAAGTACCATAACTCTTTCAAATGGTGCCCGATTTTTAAGATTCTTGGCTTGTTAGGATGATGGTTACCATAGTTTCGATAATATGTAAGCGTATAATTAGTTTTCGATCCCTTCAAAAATTTCACAAACCCCCTTCAAAGCCAAAGGGGGTAGTACACGAAAAACTTGCAAAATTTGAAAGTACCATAACTCTTTCAAATGGTGCCTGATTTTTAAGATTCTTTGCTTGTTAGGATGATGGTTACCATAGTTTCGATAATATGTAAGCGTATAATTAGTTTTCGATCCCTTCAAAAATTTCACAAACCCCCTTCAAAGCCAAAGGGGGTAGTACACGAAAAACTTGCAAAATTTGAAAGTACCATAACTCTTTCAAATGGTGCCCGATTTTTAAGATTCTTTGCTTGTTAGGATGATGGTTACCATATTTTCGAGAATATGTAGGCGTATACTTAGTTTTCGATCACTAAAAAAATTTCACAAACCCCCTTCAAAGCCAAAGGGGTTAGTACACGAAAAACTTGCAAAATTTGAAAGTACCATAACTCTTTCAAATGGTGCCCGATTTTTAAGATTCTTGGCTTGTTAGGATGATGGTTACCATAGTTTTGATAATATGTAAGCGTATAATTAGTTTTCGATCCCTTCAAAAATTTCACAAACACCCTTCAAAGCCAAAGGGGGTAGTACACGAAAAACTTGCAAAATTTGAAAGTACCATAACTCTTTCAAATGGTGCCCGATTTTTAAGATTCTTTGCTTCTTAGGATGACGGTTACCATAGTTTCGATAATATGTAAGCGTATAATTAGTTTTCGATCCCTTCAAAAATTTCACAAACCCCCTTCAAAGCCAAAGGGGGTAGTACACGAAAAACTTGCAAAATTTGAAAGTACCATAACTCTTTCAAATGGTGCCCGATTTTTAAGATTCTTTGCTTGTTAAGATGATGGTTACCATATTTTTGAGAATATGTTGGCGTATAAGTAGTTTTCGATCGCTAAAAAAATTTCACAAACCCCCTTCAAATCCAAAGGGGTTAGTACATGAAAAATTTGCAAAATTTGAAAGTATCATAACTCTTTCAAACGGTGCCCGATTTTTAAGATTCTTTGCTTGTTCAGATGATGGTTACCATATTTTCGAGAATATGTTGGCGTATAAGTAGTTTTCGATCGCTAAAATAATTTCACAAACCCCCTTCAAATCCAAAGGGATTAGTACACGAAAAACTTGCAAAATTTGAAACTACCATAACTCTTTCAAATGGTGCCCGATTTTTAAGATTCTTTGCTTGTTAGGATGATGGTTACCATATTTTCGAGAATATGTAGGCGTATACTTAGTTTTCGATCACTAAAAAAATTTCACAAACCCCCTTCAAAGCCAAAGGGGTTAGTACACGAAAAACTTGCAAAATTTGAAACTACCATAACTCTTTCAAATGGTTCCCGATTTTTAAGATTCTTTGCTTGTTAGGATGATGGTTACCATATTTTCGAAAATATGTAGGCGTATACTTAGTTTTCGATCCCTTCAAAAATTTCACAAACCCCCTTCAAAGCCAAAGGGGTTAGTACACGAAAAATTTGCAAAATTTGAAATTATCATATTTCTTTCAAATTGTGCCCGATTTTTAAGATTCTTGGGTTGTTAGGATGATGGTTACCATAGTTTCGAGAATATGTAAGTGTATAATTAGTTTTCGATCCCTACGAAAATTTCACAAACCCCCTTCAAAGCCAAAGGGGGTAGTACACGAAAAACTTGCAAAATTTGAAACTACCATAACTCTTTCAACTGGTGCCCGATTTTTATGATTCTTGGCTTGTTAGGATGATGGTTACCATAGTTTCGAGAATATGCAAGCGTCTAATTAGTTTTCGATCCCTACGAAAATTTCACAAACCCCCTTCAAAGCCAAAGGGGGTAGTACACGAAAAACTTGCAAAATTTGAAAGTACCATAACTCTTTCAAATGGTGCTCGATTTTTAAGATTCTTTGCTTGTTAAGATGATGGTTACCATATTTTCGAGAATATGTTGGCGTATAAGTAATTTTCGATGGCTAAAAAAATTTCACAAACCCCCTTCAAATCCAAAGGGGTTAGTACACGAAAAATTTGCAAAATTTAAAAGTACCATAACTCTTTCAAATGGTGCCCGATTTTTAAGATTCTTGGCTTGTTAGGATGATGGTTACCATAGTTTCGAGAATATGTAAGCGTATAATTAGTTTTTGATCCCTACAAAAATTTCACAAACCCCCTTCAAAGCCAAAGGGGGTAGTACACGAAAAACTTGCAAAATTTGAAAGTACCATAACTCTTTCAAATGGTGCTCGATTTTTAAGATTCTTTGCTTGTTAAGATGATGGTTACCATATTTTCGAGAATATGTTGGCGTATAAGTAATTTTCGATCGCTAAAAAAATTTCAGAAACCCCCTTCAAATCCAAAGGGGTTAGTACACGAAAAATTTGCAAAATTTTAAAGTACCATAACTCTTTCAAATGGTGCCCGATTTTTAAGATTCTTGGCTTGTTAGGATGATGGTTACCATAGTTTCGATAAAATGTAAGCGTATAATTAGTTTTCGATCCCTTCAAAAATTTCACAAACCCCCTTCAAAGCCAAAGGGGGTAGTACACGAAAAACTTACAAAATTTGAAAGTACCATAACTCTTTCAAATGGTGCCCGATTTTTAAGATTCTTTGCTTGTTAAGATTATGGTTACCATATTTTCGAGAATATGTTGGCGTATAAGTAGTTTTCGATCGCTAAAAAAATTTCACAAACCCCCTTCAAATCCAAAGGGGTTAGTACACGAAAAACTTGCAAAATTTGAAAGTACCATAACTCTTTCAAATGGTGCCCGATTTTTAAGATTCTTGGCTTGTTAGGATGATGGTTACCATAGTTTCGATAATATGTAAGCGTATAATTAGTTTTCGATCCCTTCAAAAATTTCACAAACCCCCTTCAAAGCCAAAGGGGGTAGTACACGAAAAACTTGCAAAATTTGAAAGTACCATAACTCTTTCAAATGGTGCCCGATTTTTAAGATTCTTTGCTTGTTAAGATGATGGTTACCATATTTTCGAGAATATGTTGGCGTATAAGTAGTTTTTGATCGCTAAAAAAATGTCACAAACCCCCTTCAAATCCAAAGGGGTTAGTACACGAAAAATTTTGCAAAATTTGAAAGTACCATAACTCTTTCAAATGGTTCCCGATTTTTAAGATTCTTTGCTTGTTAGGATGATGGTTACCATAGTTTCGAGAATATGTAAGCGTCTAATTAGTTTTCGATCCCTACAAAAATTTCACAAACCCCCTTCAAAGCCAAAGGGGGTAGTACACGAAAAACTTGCAAAATTTGAAAGTACCATAACTCTTTCAAATGGTGCCTGATTTTTAAGATTCTTTGCTTGTTAGGATGATGGTTACCATAGTTTCGATAATATGTAAGCGTATAATTAGTTTTCGATCCCTTCAAAAATTTCACAAACCCCCTTCAAAGCCAAAGGGGGTAGTACACGAAAAACTTGCAAAATTTGAAAGTACCATAACTCTTTCAAATGGTGCCCGATTTTTAAGATTCTTTGCTTGTTAGGATGATGATTACCATAGTTTCGATAATATGTAAGCGTATAATTAGTTTTCGATCCCTTCAAAAATTTCACAAACCCCCTTCAAAGCCAAAGGGGGTAGTACACGAAAAACTTGCAAAATTTGAAAGTACCATAACTCTTTCAAATGGTGCCTGATTTTTAAGATTCTTTGCTTGTTAGGATGATGGTTACCATAGTTTCGATAATATGTAAGCGTATAATTAGTTTTCGATCCCTTCAAAAATTTCACAAACCCCCTTCAAAGCCAAAGGGGGTAGTACACGAAAAACTTGCAAAATTTGAAAGTACCATAACTCTTTCAAATGGTGCCCGATTTTTAAGATTCTTTGCTTGTTAGGATGATGGTTACCATATTTTCGAGAATATGTAGGCGTATACTTAGTTTTCGATCACTAAAAAAATTTCACAAACCCCCTTCAAAGCCAAAGGGGTTAGTACACGAAAAACTTGCAAAATTTGAAAGTACCATAACTCTTTCAAATGGTGCCCGATTTTTAAGATTCTTGGCTTGTTAGGATGATGGTTACCATAGTTTTGATAATATGTAAGCGTATAATTAGTTTTCGATCCCTTCAAAAATTTCACAAACACCCTTCAAAGCCAAAGGGGGTAGTACACGAAAAACTTGCAAAATTTGAAAGTACCATAACTCTTTCAAATGGTGCCCGATTTTTAAGATTCTTTGCTTGTTAGGATGACGGTTACCATAGTTTCGATAATATGTAAGCGTATAATTAGTTTTCGATCCCTTCAAAAATTTCACAAACCCCCTTCAAAGCCAAAGGGGGTAGTACACGAAAAACTTGCAAAATTTGAAAGTACCATAACTCTTTCAAATGGTGCCCGATTTTTAAGATTCTTTGCTTGTTAAGATGATGGTTACCATATTTTCGAGAATATGTTGGCGTATAAGTAGTTTTTGATCGCTAAAAAAATGTCACAAACCCCCTTCAAATCCAAAGGGGTTAGTACACGAAAAATTTTGCAAAATTTGAAAGTACCATAACTCTTTCAAATGGTTCCCGATTTTTAAGATTCTTTGCTTGTTAGGATGATGGTTACCATAGTTTCGAGAATATGTAAGCGTCTAATTAGTTTTCGATCCCTACAAAAATTTCACAAACCCCCTTCAAAGCCAAAGGGGGTAGTACACGAAAAACTTGCAAAATTTGAAAGTACCATAACTCTTTCAAATGGTGCCTGATTTTTAAGATTCTTTGCTTGTTAGGATGATGGTTACCATAGTTTCGATAATATGTAAGCGTATAATTAGTTTTCGATCCCTTCAAAAATTTCACAAACCCCCTTCAAAGCCAAAGGGGGTAGTACACGAAAAACTTGCAAAATTTGAAAGTACCATAACTCTTTCAAATGGTGCCCGATTTTTAAGATTCTTTGCTTGTTAGGATGATGATTACCATAGTTTCGATAATATGTAAGCGTATAATTAGTTTTCGATCCCTTCAAAAATTTCACAAACCCCCTTCAAAGCCAAAGGGGGTAGTACACGAAAAACTTGCAAAATTTGAAAGTACCATAACTCTTTCAAATGGTGCCTGATTTTTAAGATTCTTTGCTTGTTAGGATGATGGTTACCATAGTTTCGATAATATGTAAGCGTATAATTAGTTTTCGATCCCTTCAAAAATTTCACAAACCCCCTTCAAAGCCAAAGGGGGTAGTACACGAAAAACTTGCAAAATTTGAAAGTACCATAACTCTTTCAAATGGTGCCCGATTTTTAAGATTCTTTGCTTGTTAGGATGATGGTTACCATATTTTCGAGAATATGTAGGCGTATACTTAGTTTTCGATCACTAAAAAAATTTCACAAACCCCCTTCAAAGCCAAAGGGGTTAGTACACGAAAAACTTGCAAAATTTGAAAGTACCATAACTCTTTCAAATGGTGCCCGATTTTTAAGATTCTTGGCTTGTTAGGATGATGGTTACCATAGTTTTGATAATATGTAAGCGTATAATTAGTTTTCGATCCCTTCAAAAATTTCACAAACACCCTTCAAAGCCAAAGGGGGTAGTACACGAAAAACTTGCAAAATTTGAAAGTACCATAACTCTTTCAAATGGTGCCCGATTTTTAAGATTCTTTGCTTGTTAGGATGACGGTTACCATAGTTTCGATAATATGTAAGCGTATAATTAGTTTTCGATCCCTTCAAAAATTTCACAAACCCCCTTCAAAGCCAAAGGGGGTAGTACACGAAAAACTTGCAAAATTTGAAAGTACCATAACTCTTTCAAATGGTGCCCGATTTTTAAGATTCTTTGCTTGTTAAGATGATGGTTACCATATTTTTGAGAATATGTTGGCGTATAAGTAGTTTTCGATCGCTAAAAAAATTTCACAAACCCCCTTCAAATCCAAAGGGTGTACACGAAAAATTTGCAAAATTTGAAAGTATCATAACTCTTTCAAACGGTGCCCGATTTTTAAGATTCTTTGCTTGTTAAGATGATGGTTACCATATTTTCGAGAATATGTTGGCGTATAAGTAGTTTTCGATCGCTAAAATAATTTCACAAACCCCCTTCAAATCCAAAGGGATTAGTACACGAAAAACTTGCAAAATTTGAAACTACCATAACTCTTTCAAATGGTGCCCGATTTTTAAGATTCTTTGCTTGTTAGGATGATGGTTACCATATTTTCGAGAATATGTAGGCGTATACTTAGTTTTCGATCACTAAAAAAATTTCACAAACCCCCTTCAAAGCCAAAGGGGTTAGTACACGAAAAACTTGCAAAATTTGAAACTACCATAACTCTTTCAAATGGTTCCCGATTTTTAAGATTCTTTGCTTGTTAGGATGATGGTTACCATATTTTCGAAAATATGTAGGCGTATACTTAGTTTTCGATCCCTTCAAAAATTTCACAAACCCCCTTCAAAGCCAAAGGGGTTAGTACACGAAAAATTTGCAAAATTTGAAATTATCATATTTCTTTCAAATTGTGCCCGATTTTTAAGATTCTTGGGTTGTTAGGATGATGGTTACCATAGTTTCGAGAATATGTAAGTGTATAATTAGTTTTCGATCCCTACGAAAATTTCACAAACCCCCTTCAAAGCCAAAGGGGGTAGTACACGAAAAACTTGCAAAATTTGAAACTACCATAACTCTTTCAACTGGTGCCCGATTTTTATGATTCTTGGCTTGTTAGGATGATGGTTACCATAGTTTCGAGAATATGCAAGCGTCTAATTAGTTTTCGATCCCTACGAAAATTTCACAAACCCCCTTCAAAGCCAAAGGGGGTAGTACACGAAAAACTTGCAAAATTTGAAAGTACCATAACTCTTTCAAATGGTGCTCGATTTTTAAGATTCTTTGCTTGTTAAGATGATGGTTACCATTTTTCGAGAATATGTTGGCGTATAAGTAATTTTCGATGGCTAAAAAAATTTCACAAACCCCCTTCAAATCCAAAGGGGTTAGTACACGAAAAATTTGCAAAATTTAAAAGTACCATAACTCTTTCAAATGGTGCCCGATTTTTAAGATTCTTGGCTTGTTAGGATGATGGTTACCATAGTTTCGAGAATATGTAAGCGTATAATTAGTTTTTGATCCCTACAAAAATTTCACAAACCCCCTTCAAAGCCAAAGGGGGTAGTACACGAAAAACTTGCAAAATTTGAAAGTACCATAACTCTTTCAAATGGTGCTCGATTTTTAAGATTCTTTGCTTGTTAAGATGATGGTTACCATATTTTCGAGAATATGTTGGCGTATAAGTAATTTTCGATCGCTAAAAAAATTTCAGAAACCCCCTTCAAATCCAAAGGGGTTAGTACACGAAAAATTTGCAAAATTTTAAAGTACCATAACTCTTTCAAATGGTGCCCGATTTTTAAGATTCTTGGCTTGTTAGGATGATGGTTACCATAGTTTCGATAAAATGTAAGCGTATAATTAGTTTTCGATCCCTTCAAAAATTTCACAAACCCCCTTCAAAGCCAAAGGGGGTAGTACACGAAAAACTTACAAAATTTGAAAGTACCATAACTCTTTCAAATGGTGCTCGATTTTTAAGATTCTTTGCTTGTTAAGATGATGGTTACCATATTTTCGAGAATATGTTGGCGTATAAGTAATTTTCGATCGCTAAAAAAATTTCAGAAACCCCCTTCAAATCCAAAGGGGTTAGTACACGAAAAATTTGCAAAATTTTAAAGTACCATAACTCTTTCAAATGGTGCCCGATTTTTAAGATTCTTGGCTTGTTAGGATGATGGTTACCATAGTTTCGATAAAATGTAAGCGTATAATTAGTTTTCGATCCCTTCAAAAATTTCACAAACCCCCTTCAAAGCCAAAGGGGGTAGTACACGAAAAACTTACAAAATTTGAAAGTACCATAACTCTTTCAAATGGTGCCCGATTTTTAAGATTCTTTGCTTGTTAAGATTATGGTTACCATATTTTCGAGAATATGTTGGCGTATAAGTAGTTTTCGATCGCTAAAAAAATTTCACAAACCCCCTTCAAATCCAAAGGGGTTAGTACACGAAAAACTTGCAAAATTTGAAAGTACCATAACTCTTTCAAATGGTGCCCGATTTTTAAGATTCTTGGCTTGTTAGGATGATGGTTACCATAATTTCGATAATATGTAAGCGTCTAATTAGTTTTCGATCCCTACAAAAATTTCACAAACCCCCTTCAAAGCCAAAGGGGGTAGTACACGAAAAACTTGCAAAATTTGAAAGTACCATAACTCTTTCAAATGGTGCTCGATTTTTAAGATTCCTTGCTTGTTAAGATGATGGTTACCATATTTTCGAGAATATGTTGGCGTATAAGTAATTTTCGATGGCTAAAAAAATTTCACAAACCCCCTTCAAATCCAAAGGGGTTAGTACACGAAAAATTTGCAAAATTTTAAAGTACCATAACTCTTTCAAATGGTGCCCGATTTTTAAGATTCTTGGCTTGTTAGGATGATGGTTACCATAGTTTCGATAAAATGTAAGCGTATAATTAGTTTTCGATCCCTTCAAAAATTTCACAAACCCCCTTCAAAGCCAAAGGGGGTAGTACACGAAAAACTTGCAAAATTTGAAAGTACCATAACTCTTTCAAATGCTGCTGGATTTTTAAGATTCTTTGCTTGTTAAGATGATGGTTACCATATTTTTTAGAATATGTTGGCGTATAAGTAGTTTTCGATCGCTAAAAAAATTTCACAAATCCCCTTCAAATCCAAAGGGGTTAGTACACGAAAAATTTGCAAAATTTGAAAGTATCATAACTCTTTCAAACGGTGCCCGATTTTTAAGATTCTTTGCTTGTTAAGATGATGGTTACCATATTTTCGAGAATATGTTGGCGTATAAGTAGTTTTCGATCGCTAAAAAAATTTCACAAACCCCCTTCAAATCCAAAGGGGTTAGTACACGAAAAACTTGCAAAATTTGAAACTACCATAACTCTTTCAAATGGTGCCCGATTTTTAAGATTCTTTGCTTGTTAGGATGATGGTTACCATATTTTCGAGAATATGTAGGCGTATACTTAGTTTTCGATCACTAAAAAAATTTCACAAACCCCCTTCAAAGCCAAAGGGGTTAGTACACGAAAAACTTGCAAAATTTGAAACTACCATAACTCTTTCAAATGGTTCCTGATTTTTAAGATTCTTTGCTTGTTAGGATGATGGTTACCATATTTTCGAGAATATGTAGGCGTATACTTAGTTTTCGATCACTAAAAAAATTTCACAAACCCCCTTCAAAGCCAAAGGGGTTAATACACGAAACATTTGCAAAATTTGAAATTATCATATTTCTTTCAAATGGTGCCCGATTTTTAAGATTCTTGGGTTGTTAGGATGATGGTTACCATAGTTTAGAGAATATGTAAGCGTATAATTAGTTTTCGATCCCTACGAAAATTTCACAAACCCCCTTCAAAGCCAAAGGGGGTAGTACACGAAAAACTTGCAAAATTTGAAACGACCATAACTCTTTCAACTGGTGCCCGATTTTTAAGATTCTTGGCTTGTTAGGATGATGGTTACCATAGTTTCGAGAATATGTAAGCGTCTAATTAGTTTTGGATCCCTACAAAAATTTCACAAACCCCCTTCAAAGCCAAAGGGGGTAGTACACGAAAAACATGCAAAATTTGAAAGTACCATAACTCTTTCAAATGGTGCTCGATTTTTAAGATTCTTTGCTTGTTAAGATGATGGTTACCATATTTTCGAGAATATGTTGGCGTATAAGTAATTTTCGATCGCTAAAAAAATTTCACAAACCCCCTTCAAATCCAAAGGGGTTAGTACACGAAAAATTTGCAAAATTTAAAAGTACCATAACTCTTTCAAATGGTGCCCGATTTTTAAGATTCTTGGCTTGTTAGGATGATGGTTACCATAGTTTCGAGAATATGTAAGCGTATAATTAGTTTTTGATCCCTACAAAAATTTCACAAACCCCCTTCAAAGCCAAAGGGGGTAGTACACGAAAAACTTGCAAAATTTGAAAGTACCATAAGTCTTTCAAATGGTGCTCGATTTTTAAGATTCTTTGCTTGTTAAGATGATGGTTACCATATTTTCGAGAATATGTTGGCGTATAAGTAATTTTCGATCGCTAAAAAAATTTCACAAACCCCCTTCAAAGCCAAAGGGGTTAGTACACGAAAAATTTGCAAAATTTGAAATTATCATATTTCTTTCAAATGGTGCCCGATTTTTAAGATTCTTGGGTTGTTAGGATGATGGTTACCATAGTTTCGAGAATATGTAAGCGTATAATTAGTTTTCGATCCCTACGAAAATTTCACAAACCCCCTTCAAAGCCAAAGGGGGTAGTACACGAAAAACTTGCAAAATTTGAAACTACCATAACTCTTTCAAATGGTGCCCGATTTTTAAGATTCTTTGCTTGTTAAGATGATGGTTACCATATTTTCGAGAATATGTTGGCGTATAAGTAGTTTTCGATCGCTAAAAAAATTTCACAAACCCCCTTCAAATCCAAAGGGGTTAGTACACGAAAAACTTGCAAAATTTGAAAGTACCATAACTCTTTCAAATGGTGCCCGATTTTTTAGATTCTTTGCTTGTTAGGATGATGGTTACCATATTTTCGAGAATATGTAGGCGTATACTTAGTTTTCGATCACTAAAAAAATTTCACAAACCCCCTTCAAAGCCAAAGGGGTTAGTACACGAAAAACTTGCAAAATTTGAAACTACCATAACTCTTTCAAATGGTTCCCGATTTTTAAGATTCTTTGCTTGTTAGGATGATGGTTACCATATTTTCGAGAATATGTAGGCGTATACTTAGTTTTCGATCACTAAAAAAATTTCACAAACCCCCTTCAAAGCCAAAGGGGTTAGTACACGAAAAATTTGCAAAATTTGAAATTATCATATTTCTTTCAAATGGTGCCCGATTTTTAAGATTCTTGGCTTGTTAGGATGATGGTTACCATAGTTTTGATAAAATGTAAGCGTATAATTAGTTTTCGATCCCTTCAAAAATTTCACAAACCCCCTTCAAAGCCAAAGGGGGTAGTACACGAAAAACTTGCAAAATTTGAAAGTACCATAACTCTTTCAAATGGTGCCCGATTTTTAAGATTCTTTGCTTGTTAAGATGATGGTTACCATATTTTCGAGAATATGTTGGCGTATAAGTAGTTTTCGATCGCTAAAAAAATTTCACAAACCCCCTTCAAATCCAAAGGGGTTAGTACACGAAAAACTTGCAAAATTTGAAAGTACCATAACTCTTTCAAATGGTGCCCGATTTTTTAGATTCTTGGCTTGTTAGGATGATGGTTACCATAGTTTCGATAATATGTAAGCGTATAATTAGTTTTCGATCCCTTCAAAAATTTCACAAACCCCCTTCAAAGCCAAAGGGGGTAGTACACGAAAAACTTGCAAAATTTGAAAGTACCATAACTCTTTCAAATGGTGCCCGATTTTTAAGATTCTTTGCTTGTTAGGATGATGGTTACCATATTTTCGAGAATATGTTGGCGTATAAGTAGTTTTCGATCGCTAAAAAAATTTCACAAACCCCCTTCAAATCCAAAGGGGTTAGTACACGAAAAATTTTGCAAAATTTGAAAGTACCATAACTCTTTCAAATGGTGCCCGATTTTTAAGATTCTTTGCTTGTTAGGATGATGGTTACCATAGTTTCGATAATATGTAAGCGTATAATTAGTTTTCGATCCCTTCAAAAATTTCACAAACCCCCTTCAAAGCCAAAGGGGGTAGTACACGAAAAACTTGCAAAATTTGAAAGTACCATAACTCTTTCAAATGGTGCTGGATTTTTAAGATTCTATGCTTGTTAAGATGATGGTTACCATATTTTTTAGAATATGTTGGCGTATAAGTAGTTTTCGATCGCTAAAAAAATTTCACAAATCCCCTTCAAATCCAAAGGGGTTAGTACACGAAAAATTTGCAAAATTTGAAAGTATCATAACTCTTTCAAACGGTGCCCGATTTTTAAGATTCTTTGCTTGTTAAGATGATGGTTACCATATTTTCGAGAATATGTTGGCGTATAAGTAGTTTTCGATCGCTAAAAAAATTTCACAAACCCCCTTCAAATCCAAAGGGGTTAGTACACGAAAAACTTGCAAAATTTGAAACTACCATAACTCTTTCAAATGGTGCCCGATTTTTAAGATTCTTTGCTTGTTAGGATGATGGTTACCATATTTTCGAGAATATGTAGGCGTATACTTAGTTTTCGATCACTAAAAAAATTTCACAAACCCCCTTCAAAGCCAAAGGGGTTAGTACACGAAAAACTTGCAAAATTTGAAACTACCATAACTCTTTCAAATGGTTCCCGATTTTTAAGATTCTTTGCTTGTTAGGATGATGGTTACCATATTTTCGAGAATATGTAGGCGTATACTTAGTTTTCGATCACTAAAAAAATTTCACAAACCCCCTTCAAAGCCAAAGGGGTTAGTACACGAAAAATTTGCAAAATTTGAAATTATCATATTTCTTTCAAATGGTGCCCGATTTTTAAGATTCTTGGGTTGTTAGGATGATGGTTACCATAGTTTCGAGAATATGTAAGCGTATAATTAGTTTTCGATCCCTACGAAAATTTCACAAACCCCCTTCAAAGCCAAAGGGGGTAGTACACGAAAAACTTGCAAAATTTGAAACTACCATAACTCTTTCAACTGGTGCCCGATTTTTAAGATTCTTGGCTTGTTAGGATGATGGTTACCATAGTTTCGAGAATATGTAAGCGTCTAATTAGTATTCCATCCCTACAAAAATTTCACAAACCCCCTTCAAAGCCAAAGGGGGTAGTACACGAAAAACTTGCAAAATTTGAAAGTACCATAACTCTTTCAAATGGTGCTCGATTTTTAAGATTCTTTGCTTGTTAAGATGATGGTTACCATATTTTCGAGAATATGTTGGCGTATAAGTAATTTTCGATCGCTAAAAAAATTTCACAAACCCCCTTCAAATCCAAAGGGGTTAGTACACGAAAAATTTGAAAAATTTAAAAGTACCATAACTCTTTCAAATGGTGCCCGATTTTTAAGATTCTTGGCTTGTTAGGATGATGGTTACCATAGTTTCGAGAATATGTAAGCGTATAATTAGTTTTTGATCCCTACAAAAATTTCACAAACCCCCTTCAAAGCTTGCAAAATTTGAAAGTACCATAAGTCTTTCAAATGGTGCTCGATTTTTAAGATTCTTTGCTTGTTAAGATGATGGTTACCATATTTTCGAGAATATGTTGGCGTATAAGTAATTTTCGATCGCTAAAAAAATTTCACAAACCCCCTTCAAATCCAAAGGGGTTATTAGTACACGAAAAATTTGCAAAATTTTAAAGTACCATAACTCTTTCAAATGGTGCCCGATTTTTAAGATTCTTGGCTTGTTAGGATGATGGTTACCATAGTTTCGATAAAATGTAAGCGTATAATTAGTTTTCGATCCCTTCAAAAATTTCACAAACCCCCTTCAAAGCCAAAGGGGGTAGTACACGAAAAACTTGCAAAATTTGAAAGTACCATAACTCTTTCAAATGGTGCCCGATTTTTAAGATTCTTTGCTTGTTAAGATGATGGTTACCATATTTTCGAGAATATGTTGGCGTATAAGTAGTTTTCGATCGCTAAAAAAATTTCACAAACCCCCTTCAAATCCAAAGGGGTTAGTACACGAAAAACTTGCAAAATTTGAAAGTACCATAACTCTTTCAAATGGTGCCCGATTTTTTAGATTCTTGGCTTGTTAGGATGATGGTTACCATAGTTTCGATAATATGTAAGCGTATAATTAGTTTTCGATCCCTTCAAAAATTTCACAAACCCCCTTCAAAGCCAAAGGGGGTAGTACACGAAAAACTTGCAAAATTTGAAAGTACCATAACTCTTTCAAATGGTGCCCGATTTTTAAGATTCTTTGCTTGTTAAGATGATGGTTACCATATTTTCGAGAATATGTTGGCGTATAAGTAGTTTTCGATCGCTAAAAAAATTTCACAAACCCCCTTCAAAGCCAAAGGGGTTAGTACACGAAAAATTTGCAAAATTTGAAATTATCATATTTCTTTCAAATGGTGCCCGATTTTTAAGATTCTTGGGTTGTTAGGATGATGGTTACCATAGTTTCGAGAATATGTAAGCGTATAATTAGTTTTCGATCCCTACGAAAATTTCACAAACCCCCTTCAAAGCCAAAGGGGGTAGTACACGAAAAACTTGCAAAATTTGAAACTACCATAACTCTTTCAACTGGTGCCCGATTTTTAAGATTCTTGGCTTGTTAGGATGATGGTTACCATAGTTTCGAGAATATGTAAGCGTCTAATTAGTTTTCCATCCCTACAAAAATTTCACAAACCCCCTTCAAAGCCAAAGGGGGTAGTACACGAAAAACTTGCAAAATTTGAAAGTACCATAACTCTTTCAAATGGTGCTCGATTTTTAAGATTCTTTGCTTGTTAAGATGATGGTTACCATATTTTCGAGAATATGTTGGCGTATAAGTAATTTTCGATCGCTAAAAAAATTTCACAAACCCCCTTCAAATCCAAAGGGGTTAGTACACGAAAAATTTGCAAAATTTAAAAGTACCATAACTCTTTCAAATGGTGCCCGATTTTTAAGATTCTTGGCTTGTTAGGATGATGGTTACCATAGTTTCGAGAATATGTAAGCGTATAATTAGTTTTTGATCCCTACAAAAATTTCACAAACCCCCTTCAAAGCTTGCAAAATTTGAAAGTACCATAAGTCTTTCAAATGGTGCTCGATTTTTAAGATTCTTTGCTTGTTAAGATGATGGTTACCATATTTTCGAGAATATGTTGGCGTATAAGTAATTTTCGATCGCTAAAAAAATTTCACAAACCCCCTTCAAATCCAAAGGGGTTAGTACACGAAAAATTTGCAAAATTTTAAAGTACCATAACTCTTTCAAATGGTGCCCGATTTTTAAGATTCTTGGCTTGTTAGGATGATGGTTACCATAGTTTCGATAAAATGTAAGCGTATAATTAGTTTTCGATCCCTTCAAAAATTTCACAAACCCCCTTCAAAGCCAAAGGGGGTAGTACACGAAAAACTTGCAAAATTTGAAAGTACCATAACTCTTTCAAATGGTGCCCGATTTTTAAGATTCTTTGCTTGTTAAGATGATGGTTACCATATTTTCGAGAATATGTTGGCGTATAAGTAGTTTTCGATCGCTAAAAAAATTTCACAAACCCCCTTCAAATCCAAAGGGGTTAGTACACGAAAAACTTGCAAAATTTGAAAGTACCATAACTCTTTCAAATGGTGCCCGATTTTTTAGATTCTTGGCTTGTTAGGATGATGGTTACCATAGTTTCGATAATATGTAAGCGTATAATTAGTTTTCGATCCCTTCAAAAATTTCACAAACCCCCTTCAAAGCCAAAGGGGGTAGTACACGAAAAACTTGCAAAATTTGAAAGTACCATAACTCTTTCAAATGGTGCCCGATTTTTAAGATTCTTTGCTTGTTAAGATGATGGTTACCATATTTTCGAGAATATGTTGGCGTATAAGTAGTTTTCGATCGCTAAAAAAATTTCACAAACCCCCTTCAAATCCAAAGGGGTTAGTACACGAAAAATTTTGCAAAATTTGAAAGTACAATAACTCTTTCAAATCGTGCCCGATTTTTAAGATTCTTTGCTTGTTAGGATGATGGTTACCATAGTTTCGATAATATTTAAGCGTATAATTAGTTTTTGATCCCTTCAAAAATTTCACAAACCCCCTTCAAAGCCAAAGGGGGTAGTACACGAAAACTTGCAAAATTTGAAAGTACCATAACTCTTTCAAATGGTGCTGGATTTTTAAGATTCTTTGCTTGTTAAGATGATGGTTACCATATTTTTTAGAATATGTTGGCGTATAAGTAGTTTTCGATCGCTAAAAAAATTTCACAAATCCCCTTCAAATCCAAAGGGGTTAGTACACGAAAAATTTGCAAAATTTGAAATTATCATATTTCTTTCAAATGGTGCCCGATTTTTAAGATTCTTGGGTTGTTAGGATGATGGTTACCATAGTTTCGAGAATATGTAAGCGTATAATTAGTTTTCGATCCCTACGAAAATTTCACAAACCCCCTTCAAAGCCAAAGGGGGTAGTACACGAAAAACTTGCAAAATTTGAAACTACCATAACTCTTTCAAATGGTGCCCGATTTTTAAGATTCTTGGCTTGTTAGGATGATGGTTACCATAGTTTCGAGAATATGTAAGCGTATAATTAGTTTTTGATCCCTACAAAAATTTCACAAACCCCCTTCAAAGCCAAAGGGGGTAGTACACGAAAAACTTGCAAAATTTGAAAGTACCATAACTCTTTCAAATGGTGCTCGATTTTTAAGATTCTTTGCTTGTTAAGATGATGGTTACCATATTTTCGAGAATATGTTGGCGTATAAGTAATTTTCGATCGCTAAAAAAATTTCACAAACCCCCTTCAAATCCAAAGGGGTTAGTACACGAAAAATTTGCAAAATTTTAAAGTACCATAACTCTTTCAAATGGTGCCCGATTTTTAAGATTCTTGGCTTTTTAGGATGATGGTTACCATAGTTTCGATAATATGTAAGCGTATAATTAGTTTTCGATCCCTACAAAAATTTCACAAACCCCCTTCAAAGCCAAAGGGGGTAGTACACGAAAAACTTGCAAAATTTGAAAGTACCATAACCCTTTCAAATGGTGCCCGATTTTTAAGATTCTTTGCTTGTTAAGATGATGGTTACCATATTTTCGAGAATATGTTGGCGTATAAGTAGTTTTCGATCGCTAAAAAAATTTCACAAACCCCCTTCAAATCCTAAGGGGTTAGTACACGAAAAATTTGCAAAATTTGAAAGTACCATAACTCTTTCAATTGGTGCCCGATTTTTAAGATTCTTGGCTTGTTAGGATGATGGTTACCATAGTTTCGATAATATGTAAGCGTATAATTAGTTTTCGATCCCTTCAAAAATTTCACAAACCCCCTTCAAAGCCAAAGGCGGTAGTACACGAAAAACTTGCAAAATTTGAAATTATCATATTTCTTTCAAATGGTGCCCGATTTTTAAGATTCTTGGCTTGTTAGGATGATAGTTACCATAGTTTCGAGAATATGTAAGCGTATAATTAGTTTTCGATCGCTAAAAAAATTTCACAAACCCCCTTCAAAGCCAAAGGGGGTAGTACACGAAAAACTTGCAAAATTTGAAAGTACCATAACTCTTTCAAATGGTGCCCGATTTTTAAGATTCTTAGCTTGTTAGGATGATGGTTACCATAGTTTCGAGAATATGTAAGCGTCTAATTAGTTTTCGATCCCTACAAAAATTTCACAAAACCCCCTTTAAAGCCAAAGGGGGTAGTACACGAAAAACTTGCAAAATTTGAAAGTACCATAACTCTTTCAAATGGTGCTTGATTTTTAAGATTCTTTGCTTGTTAAGATGATGGTTACCATATTTTCGAGAATATGTTGGCGTATAAGTAGTTTTCGATCGCTAAAAAAATTTCACAAAACCCCTTCAAATCCAAAAGGGTTAGTACACGAAAAATTTGCAAAATTTGAAAGTACCATAACTCTTTCAATTGGTGCCCGATTTTTAAGATTCTTGGCTTGTTAGGATGATGGTTACCATAGTTTCGATAATATGTAAGCGTATAATTAGTTTTCGATCCCTTCAAAAATTTCACAAACCCCCTTCAAAGCCAAAGGCGGTAGTACACGAAAAACTTGCAAAATTTGAAATTATCATATTTCTTTCAAATGGTGCCCGATTTTTAAGATTCTTGGCTTGTTAGGATGATAGTTACCATAGTTTCGAGAATATGTAAGCGTATAATTAGTTTTCGATCGCTAAAAAAATTTCACAAACCCCCTTCAAAGCCAAAGGGGGTAGTACACGAAAAACTTGCAAAATTTGAAAGTACCATAACTCTTTCAAATGGTGCCCGATTTTTAAGATTCTTAGCTTGTTAGGATGATGGTTACCATAGTTTCGAGAATATGTAAGCGTCTAATTAGTTTTCGATCCCTACAAAAATTTCACAAAACCCCCTTCAAAGCCAAAGGGGGTAGTACACGAAAAACTTGCAAAATTTGAAAGTACCATAACTCTTTCAAATGGTGCTTGATTTTTAAGATTCTTTGCTTGTTAAGATGATGGTTACCATATTTTCGAGAATATGTTGGCGTATAAGTAGTTTTCGATCGCTAAAAAAATTTCACAAAACCCCTTCAAATCCAAAAGGGTTAGTACACGAAAAATTTGCAAAATTTGAAAGTACCATAACTCTTTCAAATGGTGCCCGATTTTTAAGATTCTTTGCTTTTTAGGATGATGGTTACCATAGTTTCGATAATATGTAAGCGTATAATTAGTTTTCGATCCCTACAAAAATTTCACAAACCCCCTTCAAAGCCAAAGGGGGTAGTACACGAAAAACTTGCAAAATTTGAAAGTACCATAACTCTTTCAAATGGTGCCCGATTTTTAAGATTCTTTGCTTGTTAAGATGATGGTTACCATATTTTCGAGAATATGTTGGCGTATAAGTAGTTTTCGATCGCTAAAAAAATTTCACAAACCCCCTTCAAATCCAAAGGGGTTAGTACACGAAAAACTTGCAAAATTTGAAAGTACCATAACTCTTTCAAATGGTGCCCGATTTTTAAGATTCTTTGCTTGTTAGGATGATGGTTACCATAGTTTCGAGAATATGTAAGCGTCTAATTAGTTTTCGATCCCTACAAAAATTTCACAAAACCCCCTTTAAAGCCAAAGGGGGTAGTACACGAAAAACTTGCAAAATTTGAAAGTACCATAACTCTTTCAAATGGTGCTTGATTTTTAAGATTCTTTGCTTGTTAAGATGATGGTTACCATATTTTCGAGAATATGTTGGCGTATAAGTAGTTTTCGATCGCTAAAAAAATTTCACAAAACCCCTTCAAATCCAAAAGGGTTAGTACACGAAAAATTTGCAAAATTTGAAAGTACCATAACTCTTTCAATTGGTGCCCGATTTTTAAGATTCTTGGCTTGTTAGGATGATGGTTACCATAGTTTCGATAATATGTAAGCGTATAATTAGTTTTCGATCCCTTCAAAAATTTCACAAACCCCCTTCAAAGCCAAAGGCGGTAGTACACGAAAAACTTGCAAAATTTGAAATTATCATATTTCTTTCAAATGGTGCCCGATTTTTAAGATTCTTGGCTTGTTAGGATGATAGTTACCATAGTTTCGAGAATATGTAAGCGTATAATTAGTTTTCGATCGCTAAAAAAATTTCACAAACCCCCTTCAAAGCCAAAGGGGGTAGTACACGAAAAACTTGCAAAATTTGAAAGTACCATAACTCTTTCAAATGGTGCCCGATTTTTAAGATTCTTAGCTTGTTAGGATGATGGTTACCATAGTTTCGAGAATATGTAAGCGTCTAATTAGTTTTCGATCCCTACAAAAATTTCACAAAACCCCCTTCAAAGCCAAAGGGGGTAGTACACGAAAAACTTGCAAAATTTGAAAGTACCATAACTCTTTCAAATGGTGCTTGATTTTTAAGATTCTTTGCTTGTTAAGATGATGGTTACCATATTTTCGAGAATATGTTGGCGTATAAGTAGTTTTCGATCGCTAAAAAAATTTCACAAAACCCCTTCAAATCCAAAAGGGTTAGTACACGAAAAATTTGCAAAATTTGAAAGTACCATAACTCTTTCAATTGGTGCCCGATTTTTAAGATTCTTGGCTTGTTAGGATGATGGTTACCATAGTTTCGATAATATGTAAGCGTATAATTAGTTTTCGATCCCTTCAAAAATTTCACAAACCCCCTTCAAAGCCAAAGGGGGTAGTACACGAAAAACTTGCAAAATTTGAAAGTACCATAACTCTTTCAAATGGTGCCCGATTTTTAAGATTCTTAGCTTGTTAGGATGATGGTTACCATAGTTTCGAGAATATGTAAGGGTCTAATTAGTTTTCGATCCCTACAAAAATTTCACAAAACCCCCTTCAAAGCCAAAGGGGGTAGTACACGAAAAACTTGCAAAATTTGAAAGTACCATAACTCTTTCAAATGGTGCTTGATTTTTAAGATTCTTTGCTTGTTAAGATGATGGTTACCATATTTTCGAGAATATGTTGGCGTATAAGTAGTTTTCGATCGCTAAAAAAATTTCACAAAACCCCTTCAAATCCAAAAGGGTTAGTACACGAAAAATTTGCAAAATTTGAAAGTACCATAACTCTTTCAAATGGTGCCCGATTTTTAAGATTCTTTGCTTTTTAGGATGATGGTTACCATAGTTTCGATAATATGTAAGCGTATAATTAGTTTTCGATCCCTACAAAAATTTCACAAACCCCCTTCAAAGCCAAAGGGGGTAGTACACGAAAAACTTGCAAAATTTGAAAGTACCATAACTCTTTCAAATGGTGCCCGATTTTTAAGATTCTTTGCTTGTTAAGATGATGGTTACCATATTTTCGAGAATATGTTGGCGTATAAGTAGTTTTCGATCGCTAAAAAAATTTCACAAACCCCCTTCAAATCCAAAGGGGTTAGTACACGAAAAACTAGCAAAATTTGAAACTACCATAACTCTTTCAAATGGTTCCCGATTTTTAAGATTCATTGTTTGTTAGGATGATGGTTACCCTATTTTCGAGAATATGTAGGCGTATACTTAGTTTTCGATCACTAAAAAAATTTCACAAACCCCCTTCAAAGCCAAAGGGGTTAGTACACGAAAAATTTGCAAAATTTGAAATTATCATATTTCTTTCAAATGGTGCCCGATTTTTAAGATTCTTGGCTTGTTAGGATGATGGTTACCATAGTTTCGAGAATATGTAAGCGTATAATTAGTTTTCGATCCCTACGAAAATTTCACAAACCCCCTTCAAAGCCAAAGGGGGTAGTACACGAAAAACTTGCAAAATTTGAAAGTACCATAACTCTTTCAACTGGTGCCCGATTTTTAAGATTCTTGGCTTGTTAGGATGATGGTTACCATAGTTTCGAGAATATGTAAGCGTCTAATTAGTTTTCGATCCCTACAAAAATTTCACAAACCCCTTTCAAAGCCAAAGGGGGTAGTACACGAAAAACTTGCAAAATTTGAAAGTACCATAACTCTTTCAAATGGTGCTCGATTTTTAAAATTCTTTGCTTGTTAAGATGATGGTTACCATATTTTCGAGAATATGTTGGCGTATAAGTAATTTTCGATCGCTAAAAAAATTTCACAAACACCCTTCAAATCCAAAGGGGTTAGTACACGAAAAATTTGCAAAAGTTTAAAGTACCATAACTCTTTCAAATGGTGCCCGATTTTTAAGATTCTTGGCTTTTTAGGATGATGGTTACCATAGTTTGGATAATATGTAAGCGTATAATTAGTTTTCGATCCCTACAAAAATTTCACAAACCCCCTTCAAAGCCAAATGGGGTAGTACACGAAAAACTTGCAAAATTTGAAATTACCATAACTCTTTCAAATGGTGCCCGATTTTTAAGATTCTTTACTTGTTAAGATGATGGTTACCATATTTTCGAGAATATGTTGGCGTATAAGTAGTTTTCGATCGCTAAAAAAATTTCACAAACCCCCTTCAAATCCAAAGGGGTTAGTACACGAAAAATTTGCAAAATTTGAAAGTACCATAACTCTTTCAATTGGTGCCCGATTTTTAAGATTCTTGGCTTGTTAGGATGATGGTTACCATAGTTTCGATAATATGTAAGCGTATAATTAGTTTTCGATCCCTTCAAAAATTTCACAAACCCCCTTCAAAGCCAAAGGCGGTAGTACACGAAAAACTTGCAAAATTTGAAATTATCATATTTCTTTCAAATGGTGCCCGATTTTTAAGATTCTTGGCTTGTTAGGATGATAGTTACCATAGTTTCGAGAATATGTAAGCGTATAATTAGTTTTCGATCGCTAAAAAAATTTCACAAACCCCCTTCAAAGCCAAAGGGGGTAGTACACGAAAAACTTGCAAAATTTGAAAGTACCATAACTCTTTCAAATGGTGCCTGATTTTTAAGATTCTTGGCTTGTTAGGATGATGGTTACCATAGTTTTAAGAATATGTAAGCGTCTAATTAGTTTTCAATCCCTACAAAAATTTCACAAAACCCCCTTCAAAGCCAAATGGGGTAGTACACGAAAAACTTGCAAAATTTGAAAGTACCATAACTCTTTCAAATGGTGCTCGATTTTTAAGATTCTTTGCTTGTTAAGATGATGGTTACCATATTTTCAAGAATATGTTGGCGTATAAGTAGTTTTCGATCGCTAAAAAAATTTCACAAAACCCCTTCAAATCCAAAAGGGTTAGTACACGAAAAATTTGCAAAATTTGAAAGTACCATAACTCTTTCAAATGGTGCCCGATTTTTAAGATTCTTGGCTTTTTAGGATGATGGTTACCATAGTTTCGATAATATGTAAGCGTATAATTAGTTTTCGATCGCTAAAAAAATTTCACAAACCCCCTTCAAAGCCAAAGGGGGTAGTACACGAAAAACTTGCAAAATTTGAAAGTACCATAACTCTTTCAAATGGTGCCCGATTTTTAAGATTCTTAGCTTGTTAGGATGATGGTTACCATAGTTTCGAGAATATGTAAGCGTCTAATTAGTTTTCGATCCCTACAAAAATTTCACAAAACCCCCTTCAAAGCCAAAGGGGGTAGTACACGAAAAACTTGCAAAATTTGAAAGTACCATAACTCTTTCAAATGGTGCTTGATTTTTAAGATTCTTTGCTTGTTAAGATGATGATTACCATATTTTCGAGAATATGTTGGCGTATAAGTAGTTTTCGATCGCTAAAAAAATTTCACAAAACCCCTTCAAATCCAAAAGGGTTAGTACACGAAAAATTTGCAAAATTTGAAAGTACCATAACTCTTTCAATTGGTGCCCGATTTTTAAGATTCTTGGCTTGTTAGGATGATGGTTACCATAGTTTCGATAATATGTAAGCGTATAATTAGTTTTCGATCCCTTCAAAAATTTCACAAACCCCCTTCAAAGCCAAAGGCGGTAGTACACGAAAAACTTGCAAAATTTGAAATTATCATATTTCTTTCAAATGGTGCCCGATTTTTAAGATTCTTGGCTTGTTAGGATGATAGTTACCATAGTTTCGAGAATATGTAAGCGTATAATTAGTTTTCGATCGCTAAAAAAATTTCACAAACCCCCTTCAAAGCCAAAGGGGGTAGTACACGAAAAACTTGCAAAATTTGAAAGTACCATAACTCTTTCAAATGGTGCCCGATTTTTAAGATTCTTAGCTTGTTAGGATGATGGTTACCATAGTTTCGAGAATATGTAAGCGTCTAATTAGTTTTCGATCCCTACAAAAATTTCACAAAACCCCCTTCAAAGCCAAAGGGGGTAGTACACGAAAAACTTGCAAAATTTGAAAGTACCATAACTCTTTCAAATGGTGCTTGATTTTTAAGATTCTTTGCTTGTTAAGATGATGGTTACCATATTTTTGAGAATATGTTGGCGTATAAGTAGTTTTCGATCGCTAAAAAAATTTCACAAAACCCCTTCAAATCCAAAAGGGTTAGTACACGAAAAATTTGCAAAATTTGAAAGTACCATAACTCTTTCAAATGGTGCCCGATTTTTAAGGTTCTTTGCTTTTTAGGATGATGGTTACCATAGTTTCGATAATATGTAAGCGTATAATTAGTTTTCGATCCCTACAAAAATTTCACAAACCCTCTTCAAAGCCAAAGGGGTTAGTACACGAAAAATTTGCAAAATTTGAAATTATCATATTTCTTTCAAATGGTGCCCGATTTTTAAGATTCTTGGCTTGTTAGGATGATGGTTACCATAGTTTCGAGAATATGTAAGCGTCTAATTAGTTTTCCATCCCTACAAAAATTTCACAAACCCCCTTCAAAGCCAAAGGGGGTAGTACACGAAAAACTTGCAAAATTTGAAATTATCATATTTCTTTCAAATGGTGCCCGATTTTTAAGATTCTTGGCTTGTTAGGATGATGGTTACCATAGTTTCGAGAATATGTAAGCGTATAATTAGTTTTCGATCCCTACGAAAATTTCACAAACCCCCTTCAAAGCCAAAGGGGGTAGTACACGAAAAACTTGCAAAATTTGAAAGTACCATAACTCTTTCAACTGGTGCCCGATTTTTAAGATTCTTGGCTTGTTAGGATGATGGTTACCATAGTTTCGAGAATATGTAAGCGTCTAATTAGTTTTCGATCCCTACAAAAATTTCACAAACCCCTTTCAAAGCCAAAGGGGGTAGTACACGAAAAACTTGCAAAATTTGAAAGTACCATAACTCTTTCAAATGGTGCTCGATTTTTAAAATTCTTTGCTTGTTAAGATGATGGTTACCATATTTTCGAGAATATGTTGGCGTATAAGTAATTTTCGATCGCTAAAAAAATTTCACAAACACCCTTCAAATCCAAAGGGGTTAGTACACGAAAAATTTGCAAAATTTTAAAGTACCATAACTCTTTCAAATGGTGCCCGATTTTTAAGATTCTTGGCTTTTTAGGATGATGGTTACCATAGTTTGGATAATATGTAAGCGTATAATTAGTTTTCGATCCCTACAAAAATTTCACAAACCCCCTTCAAAGCCAAATGGGGTAGTACACGAAAAACTTGCAAAATTTGAAAGTACCATAACTCTTTCAAATGGTGCCCGATTTTTAAGATTCTTTACTTGTTAAGATGATGGTTACCATATTTTCGAGAATATGTTGGCGTATAAGTAGTTTTCGATCGCTAAAAAAATTTCACAAACCCCCTTCAAATCCAAAGGGGTTAGTACACGAAAAATTTGCAAAATTTGAAAGTACCATAACTCTTTCAATTGGTGCCCGATTTTTAAGATTCTTGGCTTGTTAGGATGATGGTTACCATAGTTTCGATAATATGTAAGCGTATAATTAGTTTTCGATCCCTTCAAAAATTTCACAAACCCCCTTCAAAGCCAAAGGCGGTAGTACACGAAAAACTTGCAAAATTTGAAATTATCATATTTCTTTCAAATGGTGCCCGATTTTTAAGATTCTTGGCTTGTTAGGATGATAGTTACCATAGTTTCGAGAATATGTAAGCGTATAATTAGTTTTCGATCGCTAAAAAAATTTCACAAACCCCCTTCAAAGCCAAAGGGGGTAGTACACGAAAAACTTGCAAAATTTGAAAGTACCATAACTCTTTCAAATGGTGCCTGATTTTTAAGATTCTTGGCTTGTTAGGATGATGGTTACCATAGTTTTAAGAATATGTAAGCGTCTAATTAGTTTTCAATCCCTACAAAAATTTCACAAAACCCCCTTCAAAGCCAAATGGGGTAGTACACGAAAAACTTGCAAAATTTGAAAGTACCATAACTCTTTCAAATGGTGCTCGATTTTTAAGATTCTTTGCTTGTTAAGATGATGGTTACCATATTTTCAAGAATATGTTGGCGTATAAGTAGTTTTCGATCGCTAAAAAAATTTCACAAAACCCCTTCAAATCCAAAAGGGTTAGTACACGAAAAATTTGCAAAATTTGAAAGTACCATAACTCTTTCAAATGGTGCCCGATTTTTAAGATTCTTGGCTTTTTAGGATGATGGTTACCATAGTTTCGATAATATGTAAGCGTATAATTAGTTTTCGATCGCTAAAAAAATTTCACAAACCCCCTTCAAAGCCAAAGGGGGTAGTACACGAAAAACTTGCAAAATTTGAAAGTACCATAACTCTTTCAAATGGTGCCCGATTTTTAAGATTCTTAGCTTGTTAGGATGATGGTTACCATAGTTTCAAGAATATGTAAGCGTCTAATTAGTTTTCGATCCCTACAAAAATTTCACAAAACCCCCTTCAAAGCCAAAGGGGGTAGTACACGAAAAACTTGCAAAATTTGAAAGTACCATAACTCTTTCAAATGGTGCTTGATTTTTAAGATTCTTTGCTTGTTAAGATGATGATTACCATATTTTCGAGAATATGTTGGCGTATAAGTAGTTTTCGATCGCTAAAAAAATTTCACAAAACCCCTTCAAATCCAAAAGGGTTAGTACACGAAAAATTTGCAAAATTTGAAAGTACCATAACTCTTTCAATTGGTGCCCGATTTTTAAGATTCTTGGCTTGTTAGGATGATGGTTACCATAGTTTCGATAATATGTAAGCGTATAATTAGTTTTCGATCCCTTCAAAAATTTCACAAACCCCCTTCAAAGCCAAAGGCGGTAGTACACGAAAAACTTGCAAAATTTGAAATTATCATATTTCTTTCAAATGGTGCCCGATTTTTAAGATTCTTGGCTTGTTAGGATGATAGTTACCATAGTTTCGAGAATATGTAAGCGTATAATTAGTTTTCGATCGCTAAAAAAATTTCACAAACCCCCTTCAAAGCCAAAGGGGGTAGTACACGAAAAACTTGCAAAATTTGAAAGTACCATAACTCTTTCAAATGGTGCCCGATTTTTAAGATTCTTAGCTTGTTAGGATGATGGTTACTATAGTTTCGAGAATATGTAAGCGTCTAATTAGTTTTCGATCCCTACAAAAATTTCACAAAACCCCCTTCAAAGCCAAAGGGGGTAGTACACGAAAAACTTGCAAAATTTGAAAGTACCATAACTCTTTCAAATGGTGCTTGATTTTTAAGATTCTTTGCTTGTTAAGATGATGGTTACCATATTTTTGAGAATATGTTGGCGTATAAGAAGTTTTCGATCGCTAAAAAAATTTCACAAAACCCCTTCAAATCCAAAAGGGTTAGTACACGAAAAATTTGCAAAATTTGAAAGTACCATAACTCTTTCAAATGGTGCCCGATTTTTAAGGTTCTTTGCTTTTTAGGATGATGGTTACCATAGTTTCGATAATATGTAAGCGTATAATTAGTTTTCGATCCCTACAAAAATTTCACAAACCCTCTTCAAAGCCAAAGGGGTTAGTACACGAAAAATTTGCAAAATTTGAAATTATCATATTTCTTTCAAATGGTGCCCGATTTTTAAGATTCTTGGCTTGTTAGGATGATGGTTACCATAGTTTCGAGAATATGTAAGCGTCTAATTAGTTTTCCATCCCTACAAAAATTTCACAAACCCCCTTCAAAGCCAAAGGGGGTAGTACACGAAAAACTTGCAAAATTTGAAATTATCATATTTCTTTCAAATGGTGCCCGATTTTTAAGATTCTTGGCTTGTTAGGATGATGGTTACCATAGTTTCGAGAATATGTAAGCGTATAATTAGTTTTCGATCCCTACGAAAATTTAACAAACCCCCTTCAAAGCCAAAGGGGGTAGTACACGAAAAACTTGCAAAATTTGAAAGTACCATAACTCTTTCAACTGGTGCCCGATTTTTAAGATTCTTGGCTTGTTAGGATGATGGTTACCATAGTTTCGAGAATATGTAAGCGTCTAATTAGTTTTCGATCCCTACAAAAATTTCACAAACCCCTTTCAAAGCCAAATGGGGTAGTACACGAAAAACTTGCAAAATTTGAAAGTACCATAACTCTTTCAAATGGTGCTCGATTTTTAAAATTCTTTGCTTGTTAAGATGATGGTTACCATATTTTCGAGAATATGTTGGCGTATAAGTAATTTTCGATCGCTAAAAAAATTTCACAAACACCCTTCAAATCCAAAGGGGTTAGTACACGAAAAATTTGCAAAATTTTAAAGTACCATAACTCTTTCAAATGGTGCCCGATTTTTAAGATTCTTGGCTTTTTAGGATGATGGTTACCATAGTTTCGATAATATGTAAGCGTATAATTAGTTTTCGATCCCTACAAAAATTTCACAAACCCCCTTCAAAGCCAAATGGGGTAGTACACGAAAAACTTGCAAAATTTGAAAGTACCATAACTCTTTCAAATGGTGCCCGATTTTTAAGATTCTTTGCTTGTTAAGATGAAGGTTACCATATTTTCGAGAATATGTTGGCGTATAAGTAGTTTTCGATCGCTAAAAAAATTTCACAAACCCCCTTCAAATCCAAAGGGGTTAGTACACGAAAAATTTGCAAAATTTGAAAGTACCATAACTCTTTCAATTGGTGCCCGATTTTTAAGATTCTTGGCTTGTTAGGATGATGGTTACCATAGTTTCGATAATATGTAAGCGTATAATTAGTTTTCGATCCCTTCAAAAATTTCACAAACCCCCTTCAAAGCCAAAGGCGGTAGTACACGAAAAACTTGAAAAATTTGAAATTATCATATTTCTTTCAAATGGTGCCCGATTTTTAAGATTCTTGGCTTGTTAGGATGATAGTTACCATAGTTTCGAGAATATGTAAGCGTATAATTAGTTTTCGATCGCTAAAAAAATTTCACAAACCCCCTTCAAAGCCAAAGGGGGTAGTACACGAAAAACTTGCAAAATTTGAAAGTACCATAACTCTTTCAAATGGTGCCCGATTTTTAAGATTCTTGGCTTGTTAGGATGATGGTTACCATAGTTTCGAGAATATGTAAGCGTCTAATTAGTTTTCAATCCCTACAAAAATTTCACAAAACCCCCTTCAAAGCCAAAGGGGGTAGTACACGAAAAACTTGCAAAATTTGAAAGTACCATAACTCTTTCAAATGGTGCTCGATTTTTAAGATTCTTTGCTTGTTAAGATGATGGTTACCATATTTTCGAGAATATGTTGGCGTATAAGTAGTTTTCGATCGCTAAAAAAATTTCACAAAACCCCTTCAAATCCAAAAGGGTTAGTACACGAAAAATTTGCAAAATTTGAAAGTACCATAACTCTTTCAAATGGTGCCCGATTTTTAAGATTCTTGGCTTTTTAGGATGATGGTTACCATAGTTTCGATAATATGTAAGCGTATAATTAGTTTTCGATCCCTACAAAAATTTCACAAACCCTCTTCAAAGCCAAAGGGGTTAGTACACGAAAAATTTGCAAAATTTGAAATTATCATATTTCTTTCAAATGGTGCCCGATTTTTAAGATTCTTGGCTTGTTAGGATGATGGTTACCATAGTTTCGAGAATATGTAAGCGTATAATTAGTTTTCGATCCCTACGAAAATTTAACAAACCCCCTTCAAAGCCAAAGGGGGTAGTACACGAAAAACTTGCAAAATTTGAAAGTACCATAACTCTTTCAAATGGTGCTCGATTTTTAAGATTCTTTGCTTGTTAAGATGATGGTTACCATATTTTCGAGAATATGTTGGCGTATAAGTAGTTTTCGATCGCTAAAAAAATTTCACAAAACCCCTTCAAATCCAAAAGGGTTAGTACACGAAAAATTTGCAAAATTTGAAAGTACCATAACTCTTTCAAATGGTGCCCGATTTTTAAGATTCTTGGCTTTTTAGGATGATGGTTACCATAGTTTCGATAATATGTAAGCGTATAATTAGTTTTCGATCCCTACGAAAATTTCACAAACCCCCTTCAAAGCCAAAGGGGGTAGTACACGAAAAACTTGCAAAATTTGAAATTATCATATTTCTTTCAAATGGTGCCCGATTTTTAAGATTCTTGGCTTGTTAGGATGATGGTTACCATAGTTTCGAGAATATGTAAGCGTATAATTAGTTTTCGATCCCTACAAAAATTTCACAAACCCCCTTCAAAGCCAAAGGGGGTAGTCCACGAAAAACTTGCAAAATTTGAAAGTACCATAACTCTTTCAAATGGTGCCCGATTTTTAAGATTCTTTGCTTGTTAAGATGATGGTTACCATATTTTCGAGAATATGTTGGCGTATAAGTAGTTTTCGATCGCTAAAAAAATTTCACAAACCCCCTTCAAAGCCAAAGGGGGTAGTACACGAAAAACTTGCAAAATTTGAAAGTACCATAACTCTTTCAACTGGTGCCCGATTTTTAAGATTCTTGGCTTGTTAGGATGATGGTTACCATAGTTTCGAGAATATGTAAGCGTCTAATTAGTTTTCGATCCCTACAAAAATTTCACAAACCCCTTTCAAAGCCAAAGGGGGTAGTACACGAAAAACTTGCAAAATTTGAAAGTACCATAACTCTTTCAAATGGTGCCCGATTTTTAAGATTCTTTGCTTGTTAGGATGATGGTTACCATAGTTTCGAGAATATGTAAGCGTCTAATTAGTTTTCGATCCCTACAAAAATTTAACAAAACCCCCTTCAAAGCCAAAGGGGGTAGTACACGAAAAACTTGCAAAATTTGAAAGTACCATAACTCTTTCAAATGGTGCTCGATTTTTAAGATTCTTTGCTTGTTAAGATGATGGTTACCATATTTTCGAGAATATGTTGGCCTATAAGTAGTTTTCGATCGCTAAAAAAATTTCACAAAACCCCTTCAAATCCAAAAGGGTTAGTACACGAAAAATTTGCAAAATTTGAAAGTACCATAACTCTTTCAAATGGTGCCCGATTTTTAAGATTCTTGGCTTTTTAGGATGATGGTTACCATAGTTTCGATAATATGTAAGCGTATAATTAGTTTTCGATCCCTACAAAAATTTCACAAACCCCCTTCAAAGCCAAATGGGGTAGTCCACGAAAAACTTGCAAAATTTGAAAGTACCATAACTCTTTCAAATGGTGCCCGATTTTTAAGATTCTTTGCTTGTTAAGATGATGGTTACCATATTTTCGAGAATATGTTGGCGTATAAGTAGTTTTCGATCGCTAAAAAAATTTCACAAACCCCCTTCAAATCCAAAGGGGTTAGTACACGAAAAACTAGCAAAATTTGAAACTACCATAACTCTTTCAAATGGTTCCCGATTTTTAAGATTCATTGCTTGTTAGGATGATGGTTACCCTATTTTCGAGAATATGTAGGCGTATACTTAGTTTTCGATCACTAAAAAAATTTCACAAACCCCCTTCAAAGCCAAAGGGGTTAGTACACGAAAAATTTTCAAAATTTGAAATTATCATATTTCTTTCAAATGGTGCCCGATTTTTAAGATTCTTGGCTTGTTAGGATGATGGTTACCATAGTTTCGAGAATATGTAAGCGTATAATTAGTTTTCGATCCCTACGAAAATTTCACAAACCCCCTTCAAAGCCAAAGGGGGTAGTACACGAAAAACTTGCAAAATTTGAAAGTACCATAACTCTTTCAACTGGTGCCCGATTTTTAAGATTCTTGGCTTGTTAGGATGATGGTTACCATAGTTTCGAGAATATGTAAGCGTCTAATTAGTTTTCGATCCCTACAAAAATTTCACAAACCCCTTTCAAAGCCAAAGGGGGTAGTACACGAAAAACTTGCAAAATTTGAAAGTACCATAACTCTTTCAAATGGTGCCCGATTTTTAAGATTCTTTGCTTGTTAGGATGATGGTTACCATAGTTTCGAGAATATGTAAGCGTCTAATTAGTTTTCGATCCCTACAAAAATTTCACAAAACCCCCTTCAAAGCCAAAGGGGGTAGTACACGAAAAACTTGCAAAATTTGAAAGTACCATAACTCTTTCAAATGGTGCTCGATTTTTAAGATTCTTTGCTTGTTAAGATGATGGTTACCATATTTTCGAGAATACGTTGGCCTATAAGTAGTTTTCGATCGCTAAAAAAATTTCACAAAACCCCTTCAAATCCAAAAGGGTTAGTACACGAAAAATTTGCAAAATTTGAAAGTACCATAACTCTTTCAAATGGTGCCCGATTTTTAAGATTCTTGGCTTTTTAGGATGATGGTTACCATAGTTTCGATAATATGTAAGCGTATAATTATTTTTCGATCCCTACAAAAATTTCACAAACCCCCTTCAAAGCCAAAGGGGGTAGTCCACGAAAAACTTGCAAAATTTGAAAGTACCATAACTCTTTCAAATGGTGCCCGATTTTTAAGATTCTTTGCTTGTTAAGATGATGGTTACCATATTTTCGAGAATATGTTGGCGTATAAGTAGTTTTCGATCGCTAAAAAAATTTCACAAACCCCCTTCAAATCCAAAGGGGTTAGTACACGAAAAACTAGCAAAATTTGAAACTACCATAACTCTTTCAAATGGTTCCCGATTTTTAAGATTCATTGCTTGTTAGGATGATGGTTACCCTATTTTCGAGAATATGTAGGCGTATACTTAGTTTTCGATCACTAAAAAAATTTCACAAACCCCCTTCAAAGCCAAAGGGGTTAGTACACGAAAAATTTGCAAAATTTGAAATTATCATATTTCTTTCAAATGGTGCCCGATTTTTAAGATTCTTGGCTTGTTAGGATGATGGTTACCATAGTTTCGAGAATATGTAAGCGTATAATTAGTTTTCGATCCCTACGAAAATTTCACAAACCCCCTTCAAAGCCAAAGGGGGTAGTACACGAAAAACTTGCAAAATTTGAAAGTACCATAACTCTTTCAACTGGTGCCCGATTTTTAAGATTCTTGGCTTGTTAGGATGATGGTTACCATAGTTTCGAGAATATGTAAGCGTCTAATTAGTTTTCGATCCCTACAAAAATTTCACAAACCCCATTCAAAGCCAAAGGGGGTAGTACACGAAAAACTTGCAAAATTTGAAAGTACCATAACTCTTTCAAATGGTGCTCGATTTTTAAAATTCTTTGCTTGTTAAGATGATGGTTACCATATTTTCGAGAATATGTTGGCGTATAAGTAATTTTCGATCGCTAAAAAAATTTCACAAACACCCTTCAAATCCAAAGGGTAAAGTTAGTACACGAAAAATTTGCAAAATTTTAAAGTACCATAACTCTTTCAAATGGTGCCCGATTTTTAAGATTCTTGGCTTTTTAGGATGATGGTTACCATAGTTTCGATAATATGTAAGCGTATAATTAGTTTTCGATCCCTACAAAAATTTCACAAACCCCCTTCAAAGCCAAATGGGGTAGTACACGAAAAACTTGCAAAATTTGAAAGTACCATAACTCTTTCAAATGGTGCCCGATTTTTAAGATTCTTTGCTTGTTAAGATGATGGTTACCATATTTTCGAGAATATGTTGGCGTATAAGTAGTTTTCGATCGTTAAAAAAATTTCACAAACCCCCTTCAAATCCAAAGGGGTTAGTACACGAAAAATTTGCAAAATTTGAAAGTACCATAACTCTTTCAAATGGTGCCCGATTTTTAAGATTCTTGGCTTGTTAGGATGATGGTTACCATAGTTTCGATAATATGTAAGCGTATAATTAGTTTTCGATCCCTTCAAAAATTTCACAAACCCCCTTCAAAGCCAAAGGCGGTAGTACACGAAAAACTTGCAAAATTTGAAAGTACCATAACTCTTTCAAATGGTGCCCGATTCTTAAGATTCTTTGCTTGGTAAGATGATGGTTACCATATTTTCGAGAATATGTTGGCGTATAAGTAGTTTTCGATCGCTAAAAAAATTTCACAAACCCCCTTCAAATCCAAAGGGGTTAGTACACGAAAAACTTGCAAAATTTGAAAGTACCATAACTCTTTCAAATGGTGCCCGATTTTTAAGATTCTTGGCTTGTTCGGATGATGGTTACCATAGTTTCGATAATATGTAAGCGTATAATTAGTTTTCGATCCCTTCAAAAATTTCACAAACCCCCTTCAAAGCCAAAGGGGGTAGTACACGAAAAACTTGCAAAATTTGAAAGTACCATAACTCTTTCAAATGGTGCCCGATTTTTAAGATTCTTTGCTTGTTAAGATGACGGTTACCATATTTTCGAGAATATGTTGGCGTATAAGTAGTTTTCGATCGCTAAAAAAATTTCACAAACCCCCTTCAAATCCAAAGGGGTTAGTACACGAAAATTTTTGCAAAATTTGAAAGTACCATAACTATTTCAAATGGTGCCCGATTTTTAAGATTCTTTGCTTGTTAGGATGATGGTTACCATATTTTCGATAATATGTAAGCGTATAATTAGTTTTCGATCCCTTCAAAAATTTCACAAACCCCCTTCAAAGCCAAAGGGGGTAGTACACGAAAAACTTGCAAAATTTGAAAGTACCATAACTCTTTCAAATGGTGCTCGATTTTTAAGATTCTTTGCTTGTTAAGATGAAGGTTACCATATTTTCGAGAATATGTTGGCGTATAAGTAGTTTTCGATCGCTAAAAAAATTTCACAAACCCCCTTCAAATCCAAAGGGGTTAGTACACGAAAAACTTGCAAAATTTGAAACAACCATAACTCTTTCAAATGGTGCCCGATTTTTAAGATTCTTTGCTTGTAAGGATGATGGTTACCATATTTTCGAGAATATGTAGGCGTATACTTAGTTTTCGATCCCTACAAAAATTTCACAAACCCCCTTCAAAGCCAAAGGGGTTAGTACACGAAAAATTTGCAAAATTTGAAATTATCATATTTCTTTCAAATGGTGCCCGATTTTTAAGATTCTTGACTTGTTAGGATGATAGTTACCATAGTTTCGAGAATATGTAAGCGTATAATTAGTTTTCGATGGCTATAAAAATTTCACAAACCCCCTTCAAAGCCAAATGGGGTAGTACACGAAAAACTTCCAAAATTTGAAAGTACCATAACTCTTTCAAATGGTGCCCGATTTTTAAGATTCTTGGCTTGTTAGGATGATGGTTACCATAGTTTCGAGAATATGTAATCGTCTAATTAGTTTTCGATCCCTACAAAAATTTCACAAACCCCCTTCAAAGCCAAAGGGGGTAGTACACGAAAAACATGCAAAATTTGAAAGTACCATAACTCTTTCAAATGGTGCCCGATTTTTAAGATTCTTGGCTTTTTAGGATGATGGTTACCATAGTTTCGATAATATGTAAGCGTATAATTAGGTTTCGATCCCTACAAAAATTTCACAAACCCCCTTCAAAGCCAAAACTCTTTCAAATGGTACACGAAAAACTTGCAAAATTTGAAAGTACCATAACTCTTTCAAATGGTGCCCGATTTTTAAGATTCTTTGCTTGTTAAGATGATGGTTACCATATTTTCGAGAATATGTTGGCGTATAAGTAGTTTTCGATCGCTAAAAAAATTTCACAAACCCCCTTCAAATCCAAAGGGGTTAGTACATGAAAAACTTGCAAAATTTGAAAGTACCATAACTCTTTCAAATGGTGCCCGATTTTTAAGATTCTTGGCTTGTTAGGATGATGGTTACCATAGTTTCGATAATATGTAAGCGTATAATTAGTTTTCGATCCCTTCAAAAATTTCACAAACCCCCTTCAAAGCCAAAGGGGGTAGTACACGAAAAACTTGCAAAATTTGAAAGTACCATAACTCTTTCAAATGGTGCCCGATTTTTAAGATTCTTTGCTTGTTAAGATGATGGTTACCATATTTTTGAGAATATGTTGGCGTATAAGTAGTTTTCGATCGCTAGAAAAATTTCACAAACCCCCTTCAAATCCAAAGGGGTTAGTACACGAAAAATTTGCAAAATTTGAAAGTACCATAACTCTTTCAAATGGTGCCCGATTTTTAAGATTCTTGGCTTGTTAGGATGATGGTTACCATAGTTTCGATAAAATGTAAGCGTATAATTAGTTTTCGATCCCTTCAAAAATTTCACAAACCCCCTTTAAAGCCAAAGGGGGTAGTACACGAAAAACTTGCAAAATTTGAAAGTACCATAACTCTTTCAAATGGTGCCCGATTTTTAAGATTCTTTGCTTATTAAGATGATGGTTACCATATTTTCGAGAATATGTTGGCGTATAAGTAGTTTTCGATCGCTAAAAAAATTTCACAAACCCCCTTCAAATCCAAAGGGGTTAGTACACGAAAAACTTGCAAAATTTGAAACAACCATAACTCTTTCAAATGGTGCCCGATTTTTAAAATTCTTTGCTTGTTAGGATGATAGTTACCATATTTTCGAGAATATGTAGGCGTATACTTAGTTTTCGATCCCTACAAAAATTTCACAAACCCCCTTCAAAGCCAAAGGGGTTAGTACAAGAAAAATTTGCAAAATTTGAAATTATCATATTTCTTTCAAATGGTGCCCGATTTTTAAGATTCTTGACTTGTTAGGATGATAGTTACCATAGTTTCGAGAATATGTAAGCGTATAATTAGTTTTCGATGGCTATAAAAATTTCACAAACCCCCTTCAAAGCCAAATGGGGTAGTACACGAAAAACTTCCAAAATTTGAAAGTACCATAACTCTTTCAAATGGTGCCCGATTTTTAAGATTCTTGGCTTGTTAGGATGATGGTTACCATAGTTTCGAGAATATGTAATCGTCTAATTAGTTTTCGATCCCTACAAAAATTTCACAAACCCCCTTCAAAGCCAAAGGGGGTAGTACACGAAAAACATGCAAAATTTGAAAGTACCATAACTCTTTCAACCGGTGCCCGATTTTTAAGATTCTTTGCTTGTTAAGATGATGGTTACCATATTTTCGAGAATATGTTGGCGTATAAGTAGTTTTCGATCGCTAAAAAAATTTCACAAACCCCCTTCAAATCCAAAGGGGTTAGTACACGAAAAACTTGCAAAATTTGAAAGTACCATAACTCTTTCAAATGGTGCCCGATTTTTAAGATTCTTGGCTTGTTAGGATGATGGTTACCATAGTGTCGATAATATGTAAGCGTATAATTAGTTTTCGATCCCTTCAAAAATTTCACAAACCCCCTTCAAAGCCAAAGGGGGTAGTACACGAAAAACTTGCAAAATTTGAAAGTACCATAACTCTTTCAAATGGTGCCCGATTTTTAAGATTCTTTGCTTGTTAAGATGATGGTTACCATATTTTTGAGAATATGTTGGCGTATAAGTAGTTTTCGATCGCTAGAAAAATTTCACAAACCCCCTTCAAATCCAAAGGGGTTAGTACACGAAAAATTTGCAAAATTTGAAAGTACCATAACTCTTTCAAATGGTGCCCGATTTTTAAGATTCTTGGCTTGTTAGGATGATGGTTACCATAGTTTCGATAAAATGTAAGCGTATAATTAGTTTTCGATCCCTTCAAAAATTTCACAAACCCCCTTTAAAGCCAAAGGGGGTAGTACACGAAAAACTTGCAAAATTTGAAAGTACCATAACTCTTTCAAATGGTGCCCGATTTTTAAGATTCTTTGCTTATTAAGATGATGGTTACCATATTTTCGAGAATATGTTGGCCTATAAGTAGTTTTCGATCGCTAAAAAAATTTCACAAATCCCCTTCAAATCCAAAGGGGTTAGTACACGAAAAACTTGCAAAATTTGAAACAACCATAACTCTTTCAAATGGTGCCCGATTTTTAAAATTCTTTGCTTGTTAGGATGATAGTTACCATATTTTCGAGAATATGTAGGCGTATACTTAGTTTTCGATCCCTACAAAAATTTCACAAACCCCCTTCAAAGCCAAAGGGGTTAGTACACGAAAAATTTGCAAAATTTGAAATTATCATATTTCTTTCAAATGGTGCCCGATTTTTAAGATTCTTGACTTGTTAGGATGATAGTTACCATAGTTTCGAGAATATGTAAGCGTATAATTAGTTTTCGATGGCTATAAAAATTTCACAAACCCCCTTCAAAGCCAAATGGGGTAGTACACGAAAAACTTCCAAAATTTGAAAGTACCATAACTCTTTCAAATGGTGTCCGATTTTTAAGATTCTTGGCTTGTTAGGATGATGGTTACCATAGTTTCGAGAATATGTAAGCGTCTAATTAGTTTTCGATCCCTACAAAAATTTCACAAACCCCCTTCAAAGCCAAATGGGGTAGTACACGAAAAACTTGCAAAATTTGAAAGTACCATAACTCTTTCAAACGGTGCCCGATTTTTAAGATTCTTTGCTTGTTAAGATGATGGTTACCATATTTTCGAGAATATGTTGGCGTATAAGTAGTTTTCGATCGCTAAAAAAATTTCACAAACCCCCTTCAAATCCAAAGGGGTTAGTACACGAAAAACATGCAAAATTTGAAACAACCATAACTCTTTCAAATGGTGCCCGATTTTTAAGATTCTTTGCTTGTTAGGATGATGGTTACCATATTTTCGAGAATATGTAGGCGTATACTTAGTTTTCGATCCCTACAAAAATTTCACAAACCCCCTTCAAAGCCAAAGGGGTTAGTACACGAAAAATTTGCAAAATTTGAAATTATCATATTTCTTTCAAATGGTGCCCGATTTTTAAGATTCTTGACTTGTTAGGATAATAGTTACCATAGTTTCGAGAATATGTAAGCGTATAATTAGTTTTCGATGGCTATAAAAATTTCACAAACCCCCTTCAAAGCCAAATGGGGTAGTACACGAAAAACTTCCAAAATTTGAAAGTACCATAACTCTTTCAAATGGTGCCCGATTTTTAAGATTCTTGGCTTGTTAAGATGATGGTTACCATAGTTTCGAGAATATGTAAGCGTCTAATTAGTTTTCGATCCCTACAAAAATTTCACAAACCCCCTTCAAAGCCAAAGGGGGTAGTACACGAAAAACTTGCAAAATTTGAAAGTACCATAACTCTTTCAAATGGTGCTCGATTTTTAAGATTCTTTGCTTGTTAAGATGATGGTTACCATATTTTCGAGAATATGTTGGCGTATAAGTAGTTTTCGATCGCAAAAAAAATTTCACAAACCCCCTTCAAATCCAAAAGGGTTAGTACATGAAAAATTTGCAAAATTTGAAAGTACCATAACTCTTTCAAACGGTGCCCCATTTTTATGATTCTTTGCTTTTTAGGATGATGGTTACCATAGTTTCGATAATATGTAAGCGTATAATTAGTTTTCGATCCCTACAAAAATTTCACAAACCCCCTTCAAAGCCAAAACTCTTTCAAATGGTACACGAAAAACTTGCAAAATTTGAAAGTACCATAACTCTTTCAAATGGTGCCCGATTTTTAAGATTCTTTGCTTGTTAAGATGATGGTTACCATATTTTCGAGAATATGTTGGCGTATAAGTAGTTTTCGATCGCTAAAAAAATTTCACAAACCCCCTTCAAATCCAAAGGGGTTAGTACACGAAAAACTTGCAAAATTTGAAAGTACCATAACTCTTTCAAATGGTGCCCGATTTTTAAGATTCTTGGCTTGTTAGGATGATGGTTACCATAGTGTCGATAATATGTAAGCGTATAATTAGTTTTCGATCCCTTCAAAAATTTCACAAACCCCCTTCAAAGCCAAAGGGGGTAGTACACGAAAAACTTGCAAAATTTGAAAGTACCATAACTCTTTCAAATGGTGCCCGATTTTTAAGATTCTTTGCTTGTTAAGATGATGGTTACCATATTTTTGAGAATATGTTGGCGTATAAGTAGTTTTCGATCGCTAAAAAAATTTCACAAACCCCCTTCAAATCCAAAGGGGTTAGTACACGAAAAATTTGCAAAATTTAAAAGTACCATAACTCTTTCAAATGGTGCCCGATTTTTAAGATTCTTGGCTTGTTAGGATGATGGTTACCATAGTTTCGATAAAATGTAAGCGTATAATTAGTTTTCGATCCCTTCAAAAATTTCACAAACCCCCTTCAAAGCCAAAGGGGGTAGTACACGAAAAACTTGCAAAATTTGAAAGTACCATAACTCTTTCAAATGGTGCCCGATTTTTAAGATTGTTTGCTTATTAAGATGATGGTTACCATATTTTCGAGAATATGTTGGCGTATAAGTAGTTTTCGATCGCTAAAAAAATTTCACAAACCCCCTTCAAATCCAAAGGGGTTAGTACACGAAAAACTTGCAAAATTTGAAACAACCATAACTCTTTCAAATGGTGCCCGATTTTTAAGATTCTTTGCTTGTTAGGATGATAGTTACCATATTTTCGAGAATATGTAGGCGTATACTTAGTTTTCGATCCCTACAAAAATTTCACAAACCCCCTTCAAAGCCAAAGGGGTTAGTACACGAAAAATTTGCAAAATTTGAAATTATCATATTTCTTTCAAATGGTGCCCGATTTTTAAGATTCTTGACTTGTTAGGATGATAGTTACCATAGTTTCGAGAATATGTAAGCGTATAATTAGTTTTCGATGGCTATAAAAATTTCACAAACCCCCTTCAAAGCCAAATGGGGTAGTACACGAAAAACTTGCAAAATTTGAAAGTACCATAACTCTTTCAAATGGTGCCCGATTTTTAAGATTCTTGGCTTGTTAGGATGATGGTTACCATAGTTTCGAGAATATGTAAGCGTCTAATTAGTTTTCGATCCCTACAAAAATTTCACAAACCCCCTTCAAAGCCAAAGGGGGTAGTACACGAAAAACTTGCAAAATTTGAAAGTACCATAACTCTTTCAAACGGTGCCCGATTTTTAAGATTCTTTGCTTGTTAAGATGATGGTTACCATATTTTCGAGAAGATATTGGCGTATAAGTAGTTTTCGATCGCTAAAAAAATTTCACAAACCCCCTTCAAATCCAAAGGGGTTAGTACACGAAAAACATGCAAAATTTGAAACAACCATAACTCTTTCAAATGGTGCCCGATTTTTAAGATTCTTTGCTTGTTAGGATGATGGTTACCATATTTTCGAGAATATGTAGGCGTATACTTAGTTTTCGATCCCTACAAAAATTTCACAAACCCCCTTCAAAGCCAAAGGGGTTAGTACACGAAAAATTTGCAAAATTTGAAATTATCATATTTCTTTCAAATGGTGCCCGATTTTTAAGATTCTTGACTTGTTAGGATAATAGTTACCATAGTTTCGAGAATATGTAAGCGTATAATTAGTTTTCGATGGCTATAAAAATTTCACAAACCCCCTTCAAAGCCAAATGGGGTAGTACACGAAAAACTTCCAAAATTTGAAAGTACCATAACTCTTTCAAATGGTGCCCGATTTTTAAGATTCTTGGCTTGTTAGGATGATGGTTACCATAGTTTCGAGAATATGTAAGCGTCTAATTAGTTTTCGATCCCTACAAAAATTTCACAAACCCCCTTCAAAGCCAAAGGGGGTAGTACACGAAAAACTTGCAAAATTTGAAAGTACCATAACTCTTTCAAATGGTGCTCGATTTTTAAGATTCTTTGCTTGTTAAGATGATGGTTACCATATTTTCGAGAATATGTTGGCGTATAAGTAGTTTTCGATCGCAAAAAAAATTTCACAAACCCCCTTCAAATCCAAAAGGGTTAGTACACGAAAAATTTGCAAAATTTAAAGTACCATAACTCTTTCAAACGGTGCCCGATTTTTATGATTCTTGGCTTTTTAGGATGATGGTTACCATAGTTTCGATAATATGTAAGCGTATAATTAGTTTTCGATCCCTACAAAAATTTCACAAACCCCCTTCAAAGCCAAAGGGGGTAGTACACGAAAAACTTGCAAAATTTGAAAGTACCATAACTCTTTCAAATGGTGCCCGATTTTTAAGATTCTTGGCTTGTTAGGATGATGGTTACCATAGTTTCGATAAAATGTAAGCGTATAATTAGTTTTCGATCGCTTCAAAAATTTCACAAACCCCCTTCAAAGCCAAAGGGGGTAGTACACGAAAAACTTGCAAAATTAGAAAGTACCATAACTCTTTCAAATGGTGCCCGATTTTTAAGATTGTTTGCTTATTAAGATGATGGTTACCATATTTTCGAGAATATGTTGGCGTATAAGTAGTTTTCGATCGCTAAAAAAATTTCACAAACCCCCTTCAAATCCAAAGGGGTTAGTACACGAAAAACTTGCAAAATTTGAAACAACCATAACTCTTTCAAATGGTGCCCGATTTTTAAGATTCTTTGCTTGTTAGGATGATAGTTACCATATTTTCGAGAATATGTAGGCGTATACTTAGTTTTCGATCCCTACAAAAATTTCACAAACCCCCTTCAAAGCCAAAGGGGTTAGTACACGAAAAATTTGCAAAATTTGAAATTATCATATTTCTTTCAAATGGTGCCCGATTTTTAAGATTCTTGACTTGTTAGGATGATAGTTACCATAGTTTCGAGAATATGTAAGCGTATAATTAGTTTTCGATGGCTATAAAAATTTCACAAACCCCCTTCAAAGCCAAATGGGGTAGTACACGAAAAACTTGCAAAATTTGAAAGTACCATAACTCTTTCAAATGGTGCCCGATTTTTAAGATTCTTGGCTTGTTAGGATGATGGTTACCATAGTTTCGAGAATATGTAAGCGTCTAATTAGTTTTCGATCCCTACAAAAATTTCACAAACCCCCTTCAAAGCCAAAGGGGGTAGTACACGAAAAACTTGCAAAATTTGAAAGTACCATAACTCTTTCAAACGGTGCCCGATTTTTAAGATTCTTTGCTTGTTAAGATGATGGTTACCATATTTTCGAGAAGATATTGGCGTATAAGTAGTTTTCGATCGCTAAAAAAATTTCACAAACCCCCTTCAAATCCAAAGGGGTTAGTACACGAAAAACATGCAAAATTTGAAACAACCATAACTCTTTCAAATGGTGCCCGATTTTTAAGATTCTTTGCTTGTTAGGATGATGGTTACCATATTTTCGAGAATATGTAGGCGTATACTTAGTTTTCGATCCCTACAAAAATTTCACAAACCCCCTTCAAAGCCAAAGGGGTTAGTACACGAAAAATTTGCAAAATTTGAAATTATCATATTTCTTTCAAATGGTGCCCGATTTTTAAGATTCTTGACTTGTTAGGATAATAGTTACCATAGTTTCGAGAATATGTAAGCGTATAATTAGTTTTCGATGGCTATAAAAATTTCACAAACCCCCTTCAAAGCCAAATGGGGTAGTACACGAAAAACTTCCAAAATTTGAAAGTACCATAACTCTTTCAAATGGTGCCCGATTTTTAAGATTCTTGGCTTGTTAGGATGATGGTTACCATAGTTTCGAGAATATGTAAGCGTCTAATTAGTTTTCGATCCCTACAAAAATTTCACAAACCCCCTTCAAAGCCAAAGGGGGTAGTACACGAAAAACTTGCAAAATTTGAAAGTACCATAACTCTTTCAAATGGTGCTCGATTTTTAAGATTCTTTGCTTGTTAAGATGATGGTTACCATATTTTCGAGAATATGTTGGCGTATAAGTAGTTTTCGATCGCAAAAAAAATTTCACAAACCCCCTTCAAATCCAAAAGGGTTAGTACACGAAAAATTTGCAAAATTTAAAGTACCATAACTCTTTCAAACGGTGCCCGATTTTTATGATTCTTGGCTTTTTAGGATGATGGTTACCATAGTTTCGATAATATGTAAGCGTATAATTAGTTTTCGATCCCTACAAAAATTTCACAAACCCCCTTCAAAGCCAAAGGGGGTAGTACACGAAAAACTTGCAAAATTTGAAAGTACCATAACTCTTTCAAATGGTGCCCGATTTTTAAGATTCTTGGCTTGTTAGGATGATGGTTACCATAGTTTCGATAATATGTAAGCGTATAATTAGTTTTAGATCCCTTCAAAAATTTCACAAACCCCCTTCAAAGCCAAAGGGGGTAGTACACGAAAAACTTGCAAAATTTGAAAGTACCATAACTCTTTCAAATGGTGCCCGATTTTTAAGATTCTTTGCTTGTTAAGATGATGGTTACCATATTTTTGAGAATATGTTGGCGTATAAGTAGTTTTCGATCTCTAAAAAAATTTCACAAACCCCCTTCAAATCCAAAGGGGTTAGTACACGAAAAACTTGCAAAATTTGAAAGTACCATAACTCTTTCAAATGGTGCCCGATTTTTAAGATTCTTGGCTTGTTAGGATGATGGTTACCATAGTTTCGATAATATGTAAGCGTATAATTAGTTTTCGATCCCTTCAAAAATTTCACAAACCCCCTTCAAAGCCAAAGGGGGTAGTACACGAAAAACTTGCAAAATTTGAAAGTACCATAACTCTTTCAAATGGTGCCCGATTTTTAAGATTCTTTGCTTGTTAAGATGATGGTTACCATATTTTCGAGAATATGTTGGCGTATAAGTAGTTTTCGATCGCTAAAAAAATTTCACAAACCCCCTTCAAATCCAAAAGGGTTAGTACACGAAAAATTTGCAAAATTTGAAAGTACCATAACTCTTTCAAACGGTGCCCGATTTTTATGATTCTTGTCTTTTTAGGATGATGGTTACCATAGTTTCGATAATATGTAAGCGTATAATTAGTTTTCGATCCCTACAAAAATTTCACAAACCCCCTTCAAAGCCAAAGGGGGTAGTACACGAAAAACTTGCAAAATTTGAAAGTACCATAACTCTTTCAAATGGTGCCCGATTTTTAAGATTCTTTGCTTGTTAAGATGATGGTTACCATATTTTTGAGAATATGTTGGCGTATAAGTAGTTTTCGATCGCTAAAAAAATTTCACAAACCCCCTTCAAATCCAAAGGGGTTAGTACACGAAAAACTTGCAAAATTTGAAAGTACCATAACTCTTTCAAATGGTGCCCGATTTTTAAGATTCTTGGCTTGTTAGGATGATGGTTACCATAGTTTCGATAATATGTAAGCGTATAATTAGTTTTCGATCCCTTCAAAAATTTCACAAACCCCCTTCAAAGCCAAAGGGGGTAGTACACGAAAAACTTGCAAAATTTGAAAGTACCATAACTCTTTCAAATGGTGCCCGATTTTTAAGATTCTTTGCTTGTTAAGATGATGGTTACCATATTTTCGAGAATATGTTGGCGTATAAGTAGTTTTCGATCGCTAAAAAAATTTCACAAACCCCCTTCAAATCCAAAAGGGTTAGTACACGAAAAATTTGCAAAATTTGAAAGTACCATAACTCTTTCAAACGGTGCCCGATTTTTATGATTCTTGGCTTTTTAGGATGATGGTTACCATAGTTTCGATAATATGTAAGTGTATAATTAGTTTTCGATCCCTACAAAAATTTCACAAACCCCCTTCAAAGCCAAAGGGGGTAGTACACGAAAAACTTGCAAAATTTGAAAGTACCATAACTCTTTCAAATGGTGCCCGATTTTTAAGATTCTTGGCTTGTTAGGATGATGGTTACCATAGTTTCGATAATATGTAAGCGTATAATTAGTTTTAGATCCCTTCAAAAATTTCACAAACCCCCTTCAAAGCCAAAGGGGGTAGTACACGAAAAACTTGCAAAATTTGAAAGTACCATAACTCTTTCAAATGGTGCCCGATTTTTAAGATTCTTTGCTTGTTAAGATGATGGTTACCATATTTTTGAGAATATGTTGGCGTATAAGTAGTTTTCGATCGCTAAAAAAATTTCACAAACCCCCTTCAAATCCAAAGGGGTTAGTACACGAAAAACTTGCAAAATTTGAAAGTACCATAACTCTTTCAAATGGTGCCCGATTTTTAAGATTCTTGGCTTGTTAGGATGATGGTTACCATAGTTTCGATAATATGTAAGCGTATAATTAGTTTTCGATCCCTTCAAAAATTTCACAAACCCCCTTCAAAGCCAAAGGGGGTAGTACACGAAAAACTTGCAAAATTTGAAAGTACCATAACTCTTTCAAATGGTGCCCGATTTTTAAGATTGTTTGCTTGTTAAGATGATGGTTATCATATTTTTGAGAATATGTTGGCGTATAAGTAGTTTTCGATCCCTACGAAAATTTCACAAACCCCCTTCAAATCCAAAAGGGTTAGTACACGAAAAATTTGCAAAATTTGAAAGTATCATAACTCTTTCAAACGGTGCCCGATTTTTAAGATTCTTTGCTTGTTAAGATGATGGTTACCATATTTTCGAGAATATGTTGGCGTATAAGTAGTTTTCGATCGCTAAAAAAATTTCACAAACCCCCTTCAAATCCAAAGGGGTTAGTACACGAAAAACTTGCAAAATTTGAAACAACCATAACTCTTTCAAATGGTGCCCGATTTTTAAGATTCTTTGCTTGTTAGGATGATGGTTACCATATTTTCGAGAATATGTAGGCGTATACTTAGTTTTCGATCCCTACAAAAATTTCACAAACCCCCTCAAAGCCAAAGGGGTTAGTACACGAAAAATTTGCAAAATTTGAAATTATCATATTTCTTTCAAATGGTGCCCGATTTTTAAGATTCTTGACTTGTTAGGATGATAGTTACCATAGTTTCGAGAATATGTAAGCGTATAATTAGTTTTCGATGGCTATAAAAATTTCACAAACCCCCTTCAAAGCCAAATGGGGTAGTACACGAAAAACTTCCAAAATTTGAAAGTACCATAACTCTTTCAAATGGTGCCCGATTTTTAAGATTCTTGGCTTGTTAGGATGATGGTTACCATAGTTTCGAGAATATGTAAGCGTCTAATTAGTTTTCGATCCCTACAAAAATTTCACAAACCCCCTTCAAAGCCAAAGGGGGTAGTACACGAAAAACTTGCAAAATTTGAAAGTACCATAACTCTTTCAAATGGTGCCCGATTTTTAAGATTCTTTGCTTGTTAAGATGATGGTTACCATATTTTCGAGAATATGTTGGCGTATAAGTAGTTTTCGATCGCTAAAAAAATTTCACAAACCCCCTTCAAATCCAAAGGGGTTAGTACACGAAAAATTTGCAAAATTTGAAAGTACCATAACTCTTTCAAATGGTGCCCGATTTTTAAGATTCTTGGCTTGTTAAGACTATGGTTACCATAGTTTCGATAATATGTAAGCGTATAATTAGTTTTCGATCCCTTCAAAAATTTCACAAACCCCCTTCAAAGCCAAAGGGGGTAGTACACGAAAAACTTGCAAAATTTGAAAGTACCATAACTCTTTCAAATGGTGCCCGATTTTTAAGATTCTTGGCTTTTTACGAAGATGGTTACCATAGTTTCGATAATATGTAAGCGTATAATTAGTTTTCGATCCCTACAAAAATTTCACAAACCCCCTTCAAAGCCAAAGGTGGTAGTACACGAAAAACTTGCAAAATTTGAAAGTATCATAACTCTTTCAAACGGTGCCCGATTTTTAAGATTCTTTGCTTGTTAAGATGATGGTTACCATATTTTCGAGAATATGTTGGCGTATAAGTAGTTTTCGATCGCTAAAAAAATTTCACAAACCCCCTTCAAATCCAAAGGGGTTAGTACACGAAAAACTTGCAAAATTTGAAACAACCATAACTCTTTCAAATGGTGCCCGATTTTTAAGATTCTTTGCTTGTTAGGATGATGGTTACCATATTTTCGAGAATATGTAGGCGTATACTTAGTTTTCGATCCCTACAAAAATTTCACAAACCCCCTCAAAGCCAAAGGGGTTAGTACACGAAAAATTTGCAAAATTTGAAATTATCATATTTCTTTCAAATGGTGCCCGATTTTTAAGATTCTTGACTTGTTAGGATGATAGTTACCATAGTTTCGAGAATATGTAAGCGTATAATTAGTTTTCGATGGCTATAAAAATTTCACAAACCCCCTTCAAAGCCAAATGGGGTAGTACACGAAAAACTTCCAAAATTTGAAAGTACCATAACTCTTTCAAATGGTGCCCGATTTTTAAGATTCTTGGCTTGTTAGGATGATGGTTACCATAGTTTCGAGAATATGTAAGCGTCTAATTAGTTTTCGATCCCTACAAAAATTTCACAAACCCCCTTCAAAGCCAAAGGGGGTAGTACACGAAAAATTGCAAAATTTGAAAGTACCATAACTCTTTCAAATGGTGCCCGATTTTTAAGATTCTTTGCTTGTTAAGATGATGGTTACCATATTTTCGAGAATATGTTGGCGTATAAGTAGTTTTCGATCGCTAAAAAAATTTCACAAACCCCCTTCAAATCCAAAGGGGTTAGTACACGAAAAATTTGCAAAATTTGAAAGTACCATAACTCTTTCAAATGGTGCCCGATTTTTAAGATTCTTGGCTTGTTAAGACTATGGTTACCATAGTTTCGATAATATGTAAGCGTATAATTAGTTTTCGATCCCTTCAAAAATTTCACAAACCCCCTTCAAAGCCAAAGGGGGTAGTACACGAAAAACTTGCAAAATTTGAAAGTACCATAACTCTTTCAAATGGTGCCCGATTTTTAAGATTGTTTGCTTGTTAAGATGATGGTTATCATATTTTTGAGAATATGTTGGCGTATAAGTAGTTTTCGATCCCTACGAAAATTTCACAAACCCCCTTCAAATCCAAAAGGGTTAGTACACGAAAAATTTGCAAAATTTGAAAGTATCATAACTCTTTCAAACGGTGCCCGATTTTTAAGATTCTTTGCTTGTTAAGATGATGGTTACCATATTTTCGAGAATATGTTGGCGTATAAGTAGTTTTCGATCGCTAAAAAAATTTCACAAACCCCCTTCAAATCCAAAGGGGTTAGTACACGAAAAACTTGCAAAATTTGAAACAACCATAACTCTTTCAAATGGTGCCCGATTTTTAAGATTCTTTGCTTGTTAGGATGATGGTTACCATATTTTCGAGAATATGTAGGCGTATACTTAGTTTTCGATCCCTACAAAAATTTCACAAACCCCCTCAAAGCCAAAGGGGTTAGTACACGAAAAATTTGCAAAATTTGAAATTATCATATTTCTTTCAAATGGTGCCCGATTTTTAAGATTCTTGACTTGTTAGGATGATAGTTACCATAGTTTCGAGAATATGTAAGCGTATAATTAGTTTTCGATGGCTATAAAAATTTCACAAACCCCCTTCAAAGCCAAATGGGGTAGTACACGAAAAACTTCCAAAATTTGAAAGTACCATAACTCTTTCAAATGGTGCCCGATTTTTAAGATTCTTGGCTTGTTAGGATGATGGTTACCATAGTTTCGAGAATATGTAAGCGTCTAATTAGTTTTCGATCCCTACAAAAATTTCACAAACCCCCTTCAAAGCCAAAGGGGGTAGTACACGAAAAACTTGCAAAATTTGAAAGTACCATAACTCTTTCAAATGGTGCCCGATTTTTAAGATTCTTTGCTTGTTAAGATGATGGTTACCATATTTTCGAGAATATGTTGGCGTATAAGTAGTTTTCGATCGCTAAAAAAATTTCACAAACCCCCTTCAAATCCAAAGGGGTTAGTACACGAAAAATTTGCAAAATTTGAAAGTACCATAACTCTTTCAAATGGTGCCCGATTTTTAAGATTCTTGGCTTGTTAAGATGATGGTTACCATAGTTTCGATAATATGTAAGCGTATAATTAGTTTTCGATCCCTTCAAAAATTTCACAAACCCCCTTCAAAGCGAAAGGGGATAGTACACGAAAAACTTGCAAAATTTGAAAGTACCATAACTCTTTCAAATGGTGCCCGATTTTTAAGATTCTTTGCTTGTTAAGATGATGGTTACCATATTTTCGAGAATATGTTGGCGTATAAGTAGTTTTCGATCGCTAAAAAAATTTCACAAACCCCCTTCAAATCCAAAGGGGTTAGTACACGAAAAACTTGCAAAATTTGAAAGTACCATAACTCTTTCAAATGGTGCCCGATTTTTAAGATTCTTGGCTTGTTAGGATGATGGTTACCATAGTTTCGATAATATGTAAGCGTATAATTAGGTTTCGATCCCTTCAAAAATTTCACAAACCCCCTTCAAAGCCAAAGGGGGTAGTACACGAAAAACTTGCAAAATTTGAAACTACCATAACTCTTCCAAATGGTGCCCGATTTTTAAGATTCTTTGCTTGTTAAGATGATGGTTACCATATTTTCGAGAATATGTTTGCGTATAAGTAGTTTTCGATCGCTAAAAAAATTTCACAAACCCCCTTCAAATCCAAAGGGGTTAGTACACGAAAAACTTGCAAAATTTGAAAGTACCATAACTCTTTCAAATGGTGCCCGATTTTTAAGATTCTTTTCTTGTTAAGATGATGGTTACCATATTTTTGAGAATATGTTGGCGTATAAGTAGTTTTCGATTGCTAAAAAAATTTCACAAACCCCCTTCAAATCCAAAGGGGTTAGTACACGAAAAATTTGCAAAATTTGAAAGTACTATAACTCTTTCAAATGGTGCCCGATTTTTAAGATTCTTGGCTTGTTAGGATGATGGTTACCATAGTTTCGATAAAATGTAAGCGTATAATTAGTTTTCGATCCCTTCAAAAATTTCACAAACCCCCTTCAAAGCCAAAGGGGGTAGTACACGAAAAACTTGCAAAATTTGAAAGTACCATAACTCTTTCAAATGGTGCCCGATTTTTAAAATTCTTTGCTTGTTAAGATGATGGTTACCATATTTTCGAGAATATGTTGGCGTATAAGTAGTTTTCGATCGCTAAAAAAATTTCACAAACCCCCTTCAAATCCAAAGGGGTTAGTACACGAAAAACTTGCAAAATTTGAAAGTACCATAACTCTTTCAAATGGTGCCCGATTTTTAAGATTCTTTTCTTGTTAAGATGATGGTTACCATATTTTTGAGAATATGTTGGCGTATAAGTAGTTTTCGATTGCTAAAAAAATTTCACAAACCCCCTTCAAATCCAAAGGGGTTAGTACACGAAAAATTTGCAAAATTTGAAAGTACTATAACTCTTTCAAATGGTGCCCGATTTTTAAGATTCTTGGCTTGTTAGGATGATGGTTACCATAGTTTCGATAAAATGTAAGCGTATAATTAGTTTTCGATCCCTTCAAAAATTTCACAAACCCCCTTCAAAGCCAAAGGGGGTAGTACACGAAAAACTTGCAAAATTTGAAAGTACCATAACTCTTTCAAATGGTGCCCGATTTTTAAGATTCTTTGCTTGTTAAGATGATGGTTACCATATTTTCGAGAATATGTTGGCGTATAAGTAGTTTTCGATCGCTAAAAAAATTTCACAAACCCCCTTCAAATCCAAAGGGGTTAGTACACGAAAAATTTGCAAAATTTGAAAGTACCATAACTCTTTCAAATGGTGCCCGATTTTTAAGATTCTTGGCTTGTTAAGATGATGGTTACCATATTTTTTAGAATATGTTGGCGTATAAGTAGTTTTCGATCGCTAAAAAAATTTCACAAACCCCCTTCAAATCCAAAGGGGTTAGTACACGAAAAATTTGCAAAATTTGAAAGTATCATAACTCTTTCAAACGGTGCCCGATTTTTAAGATTCTTTGCTTGTTAAGATGATGGTTACCATATTTTCGAGAATATGTTGGCGTATAAGTAGTTTTCGATCGCTAAAAAAATTTCACAAACCCCCTTCAAATCCAAAGGGGTTAGTACACGAAAAACTTGCAAAATTTGAAACTACCATAACTCTTTCAAATGGTGCCCGATTTTTAAGATTCTTTGCTTGTTAGGATGATGGTTACCATATTTTCGAGAATATGTAGGCGTATACTTAGTTTTCGATCCCTACAAAAATTTCACAAACCCCCTTCAAAGCCAAAGGGGTTAGTACACGAAAAATTTGCAAAATTTGAAATTATCATATTTCTTTCAAATGGTGCCCGATTTTTAAGATTCTTGACTTGTTAGGATGATAGTTACCATAGTTTCGAGAATATGTAAGCGTATAATTAGTTTTTGATGCCTATAAAAATTTCACAAACCCCCTTCAAAGCCAAATGGGGTAGTACACGAAAAACTTCCAAAATTTGAAAGTACCATAACTCTTTCAAATGGTGCCCGATTTTTAAGATTCTTGGCTTGTTAGGATGATGGTTACCATAGTTTCGAGAATATGTAAGCGTCTAATTAGTTTTCGATCCCTACAAAAATTTCACAAACCCCCTTCAGAGCCAAAGGGGGTAGTACACGAAAAACATGCAAAATTTGAAAGTACCATAACTCTTTCAAATGGTGCTCGATTTTTAAGATTCTTTGCTTGTTAAGATGATGGTTACCATATTTTCGAGAATATGTTGGCGTATAAGTAGTTTTCGATCGCTAAAAAAATTTCACAAACCCCCTTCAAATCCAAAAGGGTTAGTACACGAAAAATTTGCAAAATTTGAAAGTACCATAACTCTTTCAAACGGTGCCCGATTTTTATGATTCTTGGCTTTTTAGGATGATGGTTACCATAGTTTCGATAATATGTAAGCGTATAATTAGTTTTCGATCCCTACAAAAATTTCACAAACACCCTTCAAAGCCAAAGGGGGTAGTACACGAAAAACTTGCAAAATTTGAAAGTACCATAACTCTTTCAAATGGTGCCCGATTTTTAAGATTCTTTGCTTGTTAAGATGATGGTTACCATATTTTCGAGAATATGTTGGCGTATAAGTAGTTTTCGATCGCTAAAAAAAATTCACAAACCCCCTTCAAATCCAAAGGGGTTAGTACACGAAAAACTTGCAAAATTTGAAAGTACCATAACTCTTTCAAATGGTGCCCGATTTTTAAGATTCTTGGCTTGTTAGGATGATGGTTACCATAGTTTCGATAATATGTAAGCGTATAATTAGTTTTCGATCCCTTCAAAAATTTCACAAACCCCCTTCAAAGCCAAAGGGGGTAGTACACGAAAAACTTGCAAAATTTGAAAGTACCATAACTCTTTCAAATGGTGCCCGATTTTTAAGATTCTTTGCTTGTTAAGATGATGGTTACCATATTTTCGAGAATATGTTGGCGTATAAGTAGTTTTCGATCGCTAAAAAAATTTCACAAACCCCCTTCAAATCCAAAGGGGTTAGTACACGAAAAACTTGCAAAATTTGAAAGTACCATAACTCTTTCAAATGGTGCCCGATTTTTAAGATTCTTGGCTTGTTAGGATGATGGTTACCATAGTTTCGATAATATGTAAGCGTATAATTAGTTTTCGATCCCTTCAAAAATTTCACAAACCCCCTTCAAAGCCAAAGGGGGTAGTACACGAAAAACTTGCAAAATTTGAAAGTACCATAACTCTTTCAAATGGTGCCCGATTTTTAAGATTCTTTGCTTGTTAATATGATGGTTACCATATTTTCGAGAATATGTTGGCGTATAAGTAGTTTTCGATCGCTAAAAAAATTTCACAAACCCCCTTCAAATCCAAAGGGGTTAGTACACGAAAAATTTTGCAAAATCTGAAAGTACTATAACTCTTTCAAATGGTTCCCGATTTTTAAGATTCTTTGCTTGTTAGGATGATGGTTACCATAGTTTCGATAATATGTAAGCGTATAATTAGTTTTCGATCCCTTCAAAAATTTCACAAACCCCCTTCAAAGCCATAGGGGGTAGTACACGAAAAACTTGCAAAATTTGAAAGTACCATAACTCTTTCAAATGGTGCCCGATTTTTAAGATTCTTTGCTTGTTAAGATGATGGTTACCATATTTTTTAGAATATGTTGGCGTATAAGTAGTTTTCGATCGCTAAAAAAATTTCACAAACCCCCTTCAAATCCAAATGGGTTAGTACACGAAAAATTTGCAAAAGTAGAAAGTATCATAACTCTTTCAAACGGTGCCCGATTTTTAAGATTCTTTGCTTGTTAAGATGATGGTTACCATATTTTCGAGAATATGTTGGCGTATAAGTAGTTTTCGATCGCTAAAAAAATTTCACAAACCCCCTTGAAATCCAAAGGGGTTAGTACACGAAAAACTTGCAAAATTTGAAACTACCATAACTCTTTCAAATGTTGCCCGATTTTTAAGATTCTTTGCTTGTTAGGATGATGGTTGCCATATTTTCGAGAATATGTAGGCGTATACTTAGTTTTCGATCCCTACAAAAATTTCACAAACCCCCTTCAAAGCCAAAGGGGTTAGTACACGAAAAATTTGCAAAATTTGAAATTATCATATTTCTTTCAAATGGTGCCCGATTTTTAAGATTCTTGACTTGTTAGGATGATAGTTACCATAGTTTCGAGAATATGTATGCGTATAATTAGTTTTCGATGGCTATAAAAATTTCACAAACCCCCTTCAAAGCCAAATGGGGTAGTACACGAAAAACTTCCAAAATTTGAAAGTCCCATAACTCTTTCAAATGGTGCCCGATTTTTAAGATTCTTGGCTTGTTAGGATGATGGTTACCATAGTTTCGAGAATATGTAAGCGTCTAATTAGTTTTCGATCCCTACAAAAATTTCACAAACCCCCTTCAACGCCAAAGGGGGTAGTACACGAAAAACTTGCAAAATTTGAAAGTACCATAACTCTTTCAAATGGTGCTCGAATTTTAAGATTCTTTGCTTGTTAAGATGATGGTTACCATATTTTCGAGAATATGTTGGCGTATAAGTAGTTTTCGATCGCTAAAAAAATTTCACAAACCCCCTGCAAATCCAAAAGGGTTAGTACACGAAAAATTTGCAAAATTTGAAAGTACCATAACTCTTTCAAATGGTGCCCGATTTTTATGATTCTTGGCTTTTTAGGATGATGGTTACCATAGTTTCGATAATATGTAAGCGTATAATTAGTTTTCGATCCCTACAAAAATTTCACAAACCCCCTTCAAAGCCAAAGGGGGTAGTACACGAAAAACTTGCAAAATTTGAAAGTACCATAACTCTTTCAAATGGTGCCCGATTTTTAAGATTCTTTGCTTGTTAAGATGATGGTTACCATATTTTCGAGAATATGTTGGCGTATAAGTAGTTTTCGATCGCTAAAAAAATTTCACAAACCACCTTCAAATCCAAAGGGGTTAGTACACGAAAAACTTGCAAAATTTGAAAGTACCATAACTCTTTCAAATGGTGCCCGATTTTTAAGATTCTTGGCTTGTTAGGATGATGGTTACCATAATTTCGATAATATGTAAGCGTATAATTAGTTTTCGATCCCTTCAAAAATTTCACAAACCCCCTTCAAAGCCAAAGGGGGTAGTACACGAAAAACTTGCAAAATTTGAAAGTACCATAACTCTTTCAAATGGTGCCCGATTTTTAAGATTCTTTGCTTGTTAAGATGATGGTTACCATATTTTCGAGAATATGTTGGCGTATAAGTAGTTTTCGATCGCTAAAAAAATTTCACAAACCCCCTTCAAATCCAAAGGGGTTAGTACACGAAAAATTTGCAAAATTTGAAAGTGCCATAACTCTTTCAAATGGTGCCCGATTTTTAAGATTCTTTGCTTGTTAGGATGATGGTTACCATAGTTTCGATAATATGTAAGCGTATAATTAGTTTTCGATCCCTTCAAAAATTTCACAAACCCCCTTCAAAGCCAAAGGGGGTAGTACACGAAAAACTTGCAAAATTTGAAAGAACCATAACTCTTTCAAATGGTGCCCGATTTTTAAGATTCTTTGCTTGTTAAGATGATGGTTACCATATTTTTGAGAATATGTTGGCGTATAAGTAGTTTTCGATCGCTAAAAAAATTTCACAAACCCCCTTCAAATCCAAAGGGGTTAGTATACGAAAAATTTGCAAAATTTGAAAGTATCATAACTCTTTCAAATGGTGCCCGATTTTTAAGATTCTTGGCTTGTTAAGATGATGGTTACCATATTCTCGAGAATATGTTGGCGTATAAGTAGTTTTCAATCGCTAAAAAAATTTCACAAACCCCCTTCAAATCCAAAGGGGTTAGTATACGAAAAACTTGCAAAATTTGAAACTACCATAACTCTTTCAAATGGTGCCAGATTTTTAAGATTCTTTGCTTGTTAGGATGATGGTTACCATATTTTCGAGAATATGTAGGCGTATACTTAGTTTTCGATCCCTACAAAAATTTCACAAACCCCCTTCAAAGCCAAAGGGTTTAGTACACGAAAAATTTGCAAAATTTGAAAGTACCATAACTCTTTCAAATGGTGCCCGATTTTTAAGATTCTTGGCTTGTTAGGATGATGGTTACCATAGTTTCGATAATATGTAAGCGTATAATTAGTTTTCGATCCCTTTAAAAATTTCACAAACCCCCTTCAAAGCCAAAGGGGGTAGTACACGAAAAACTTGCAAAATTTGAAAGTACCATAACTCTTTCAAATGGTGCCCGATTTTTAAGATTCTTTGCTTGTTAAGATGATGGTTACCATATTTTCTAGAATATGTTGGCGTATAAGTAGTTTTCGATCGCTAAAAAAATTTCACAAACCCCCTTCAAATCCAAAGGGGTTAGTACACGAAAAATTTGCAAAATTTGAAAGTACCATAACTCTTTTAAATGGTGCTCGATTTTTAAGATTCTTTGCTTGTTAAGATGATGGTTACCATATTTTCGAGAATATGTTGGCGTATAAGTAGTTTTTGATCGCTAAAAAAATTTCACAAACCCCCTTCAAATCCAAAAGGGTTAGTACACGAAAAATTTGCAAAATTTGAAAGTACCATAACTCTTTCAAATGGTGCCCGATTTTTAAGATTCTTGGCTTTTTAGGATGATGGTTACCATAGTTTCGATAATATGTGAGCGTATAATTAGTTTTCGATCCCTACAAAAATTTCACAAACCCCCTTCAAAGCCAAAGGGGGTAGTACACGAAAACTTGCAAAATTTGAAAGTACCATAACTCTTTCAAATGGTGCCCGATTTTTAAGATTCTTGGCTTTTTACGAAGATGGTTACCATAGTTTCGATAATATGTAAGCGTATAATTAGTTTTCGATCCCTACAAAAATTTCACAAACCCCCTTCAAAGCCAAAGGTGGTAGTACACGAAAAACTTGCAAAATTTGAAAGTACCATAACTCTTTCAAATGGTGCCCGATTTTTAAGATTCTTTGCTTGTTAAGATGATGGTTACCATATTTTCGAGAATATGTTGGCGTATAAGTAGTTTTCGATCGCTAAAAAATTTTCACAAACCCCCTTCAAATCCAAAGGGGTTAGTACACGAAAAATTTGCAAAATTTGAAAGTACCATAACTCTTTCAAATGGTGCCCGATTTTTAAGATTCTTTGCTTGTTAGGATGATGGTTACCATAGTTTCGATAATATGTAAGCGTATAATTAGTTTTCAATCCCTTCAAAAATTTCACAAACCCCCTTCAAAGCCAAAGGGGGTAGTACACGAAAAACTTGCAAAATTTGAAAGTACCATAACTCTTTCAAATGGTGCCCGATTTTTAAGATTCTTTGCTTGTTAAGATGATGGTTACCATATTTTCGAGAATATGTTGGCGTATAAGTAGTTTTCGATCGCTAAAAAAATTTCACAAACCCCCTTCAAATCCAAAGGGGTTAGTACACGAAAAATTTGCAAAATTTGAAAGTGCCATAACTCTTTCAAATGGTTCCCGATTTTTAAGATTCTTTGCTTGTTAGGATGATGGTTACCATAGTTTCGATAATATGTAAGCGTATAATTAGTTTTCAATCCCTTCAAAAATTTCACAAACCCCCTTCAAAGCCAAAGGGGTTAGTACACGAAAAATTTGCAAAATTTGAAAGTATCATAACTCTTTCAAATGGTGCCCGATTTTTAAGATTCTTTGCTTGTTAGGATGATGGTTACCATATTTTCGAGAATATGTAGGCGTATACTTAGTTTTCGATCCCTAAAAAAAATTCACAAACCCCCTTCAAAGCCAAAGGGGTTAGTACACGAAATATTTGCAAAATTTGAAAGTACCATAACTCTTTCAAATGGTGCCCGATTTTTAAGATTCTTGGCTTGTTAGGATGATGGTTACCATAGTTTCGATAATATGTAAGCGTATAATTAGTTTTCGATCCCTTCAAAAATTTCACAAACCCCCTTCAAAGCCAAAGGGGGTAGTACACGAAAAACTTGCAAAATTTGAAAGTACCATAACTCTTTCAAATGGTGCCCGATTTTTAAGATTCTTTGCTTGTTAATATGATGGTTACCATATTTTCGAGAATATGTTGGCGTATAAGTAGTTTTCGATCGCTAAAAAAATTTCACAAACCCCCTTCAAATCCAAAGGGGTTAGTACACGAAAAACTTGCAAAATTTGAAAGTACCATAACTCTTTCAAATGGTGCCCGATTTTTAAGATTCTTGGCTTGTTAGGATGATGGTTACCATAGTTTCGATAATATGTAAGCGTATAATTAGTTTTCGATCCCTTCAAAAATTTCACAAACCCCCTTCAAAGCCAAAGGGGGTAGTACACGAAAAACTTGCAAAATTTGAAAGTACCATAACTCTTTCAAATGGTGCCCGATTTTTAAGATTCTTTGCTTGTTAATATGATGGTTACCATATTTTCGAGAATATGTTGGCGTATAAGTAGTTTTCGATCGCTAAAAAAATTTCACAAACCCCCTTCAAATCCAAAGGGGTACACGAAAAATTTTGCAAAATCTGAAAGTACTATAACTCTTTCAAATGGTTCCCGATTTTTAAGATTCTTTGCTTGTTAGGATGATGGTTACCATAGTTTCGATAATATGTAAGCGTATAATTAGTTTTCGATCCCTTCAAAAATTTCACAAACCCCCTTCAAAGCCATAGGGGGTAGTACACGAAAAACTTGCAAAATTTGAAAGTACCATAACTCTTTCAAATGGTGCCCGATTTTTAAGATTCTTTGCTTGTTAAGATGATGGTTACCATATTTTTTAGAATATGTTGGCGTATAAGTAGTTTTCGATCGCTAAAAAAATTTCACAAACCCCCTTCAAATCCAAATGGGTTAGTACACGAAAAATTTGCAAAAGTAGAAAGTATCATAACTCTTTCAAATGTTGCCCGATTTTTAAGATTCTTTGCTTGTTAGGATGATGGTTGCCATATTTTCGAGAATATGTAGGCGTATACTTAGTTTTCGATCCCTACAAAAATTTCACAAACCCCCTTCAAAGCCAAAGGGGTTAGTACACGAAAAATTTGCAAAATTTGAAATTATCATATTTCTTTCAAATGGTGCCCGATTTTTAAGATTCTTGGCTTGTTAGGATGATGGTTACCATAGTTTCGAGAATATTTAAGCGTCTAATTAGTTTTCGATCCCTACAAAAATTTCACAAACCCCCTTCAACGCCAAAGGGGGTAGTACACGAAAAACTTGCAAAATTTGAAAGTACCATAACTCTTTCAAATGGTGCTCGATTTTTAAGATTCTTTGCTTGTTAAGATGATGGTTACCATATTTTCGAGAATATGTTGGCGTATAAGTAGTTTTCGATCGCTAAAAAAATTTCACAAACCCCCTGCAAATCCAAAAGGGTTAGTACACGAAAAATTTGCAAAATTTGAAAGTACCATAACTCTTTCAAATGGTGCCCGATTTTTATGATTCTTGGCTTTTTAGGATGATGGTTACCATAGTTTCGATAATATGTAAGCGTATAATTAGTTTTCGATCCCTACAAAAATTTCACAAACCCCCTTCAAAGCCAAAGGGGGTAGTACACGAAAAACTTGCAAAATTTGAAAGTACCATAACTCTTTCAAATGGTGCCCGATTTTTAAGATTCTTTGCTTGTTAAGATGATGGTTACCATATTTTCGAGAATATGTTGGCGTATAAGTAGTTTTCGATCGCTAAAAAAATTTCACAAACCACCTTCAAATCCAAAGGGGTTAGTACACGAAAAACTTGCAAAATTTGAAAGTACCATAACTCTTTCAAATGGTGCCCGATTTTTAAGATTCTTGGCTTGTTAGGATGATGGTTACCATAATTTCGATAATATGTAAGCGTATAATTAGTTTTCGATCCCTTCAAAAATTTCACAAACCCCCTTCAAAGCCAAAGGGGGTAGTACACGAAAAACTTGCAAAATTTGAAAGTACCATAACTCTTTCAAATGGTGCCCGATTTTTAAGATTCTTTGCTTGTTAAGATGATGGTTACCATATTTTCGAGAATATGTTGGCGTATAAGTAGTTTTCGATCGCTAAAAAAATTTCACAAACCCCCTTCAAATCCAAAGGGGTTAGTACACGAAAAATTTGCAAAATTTGAAAGTGCCATAACTCTTTCAAATGGTGCCCGATTTTTAAGATTCTTTGCTTGTTAGGATGATGGTTACCATAGTTTCGATAATATGTAAGCGTATAATTAGTTTTCGATCCCTTCAAAAATTTCACAAACCCCCTTCAAAGCCAAAGGGGGTAGTACACGAAAAACTTGCAAAATTTGAAAGAACCATAACTCTTTCAAATGGTGCCCGATTTTTAAGATTCTTTGCTTGTTAAGATGATGGTTACCATATTTTTGAGAATATGTTGGCGTATAAGTAGTTTTCGATCGCTAAAAAAATTTCACAAACCCCCTTCAAATCCAAAGGGGTTAGTATACGAAAAATTTGCAAAATTTGAAAGTATCATAACTCTTTCAAATGGTGCCCGATTTTTAAGATTCTTGGCTTGTTAAGATGATGGTTACCATATTCTCGAGAATATGTTGGCGTATAAGTAGTTTTCAATCGCTAAAAAAATTTCACAAACCCCCTTCAAATCCAAAGGGGTTAGTATACGAAAAACTTGCAAAATTTGAAACTACCATAACTCTTTCAAATGGTGCCAGATTTTTAAGATTCTTTGCTTGTTAGGATGATGGTTACCATATTTTCGAGAATATGTAGGCGTATACTTAGTTTTCGATCCCTACAAAAATTTCACAAACCCCCTTCAAAGCCAAAGGGTTTAGTACACGAAAAATTTGCAAAATTTGAAAGTACCATAACTCTTTCAAATGGTGCCCGATTTTTAAGATTCTTGGCTTGTTAGGATGATGGTTACCATAGTTTCGATAATATGTAAGCGTATAATTAGTTTTCGATCCCTTTAAAAATTTCACAAACCCCCTTCAAAGCCAAAGGGGGTAGTACACGAAAAACTTGCAAAATTTGAAAGTACCATAACTCTTTCAAATGGTGCCCGATTTTTAAGATTCTTTGCTTGTTAAGATGATGGTTACCATATTTTCTAGAATATGTTGGCGTATAAGTAGTTTTCGATCGCTAAAAAAATTTCACAAACCCCCTTCAAATCCAAAGGGGTTAGTACACGAAAAATTTGCAAAATTTGAAAGTACCATAACTCTTTTAAATGGTGCTCGATTTTTAAGATTCTTTGCTTGTTAAGATGATGGTTACCATATTTTCGAGAATATGTTGGCGTATAAGTAGTTTTTGATCGCTAAAAAAATTTCACAAACCCCCTTCAAATCCAAAAGGGTTAGTACACGAAAAATTTGCAAAATTTGAAAGTACCATAACTCTTTCAAATGGTGCCCGATTTTTAAGATTCTTGGCTTTTTAGGATGATGGTTACCATAGTTTCGATAATATGTGAGCGTATAATTAGTTTTCGATCCCTACAAAAATTTCACAAACCCCCTTCAAAGCCAAAGGGGGTAGTACACGAAAACTTGCAAAATTTGAAAGTACCATAACTCTTTCAAATGGTGCCCGATTTTTAAGATTCTTGGCTTTTTACGAAGATGGTTACCATAGTTTCGATAATATGTAAGCGTATAATTAGTTTTCGATCCCTACAAAAATTTCACAAACCCCCTTCAAAGCCAAAGGTGGTAGTACACGAAAAACTTGCAAAATTTGAAAGTACCATAACTCTTTCAAATGGTGCCCGATTTTTAAGATTCTTTGCTTGTTAAGATGATGGTTACCATATTTTTCGAGAATATGTTGGCGTATAAGTAGTTTTCGATCGCTAAAAAATTTTCACAAACCCCCTTCAAATCCAAAGGGGTTAGTACACGAAAAATTTGCAAAATTTGAAAGTACCATAACTCTTTCAAATGGTGCCCGATTTTTAAGATTCTTTGCTTGTTAGGATGATGGTTACCATAGGTTCGATAATATGTAAGCGTATAATTAGTTTTCAATCCCTTCAAAAATTTCACAAACCCCCTTCAAAGCCAAAGGGGGTAGTACACGAAAAACTTGCAAAATTTGAAAGTACCATAACTCTTTCAAATGGTGCCCGATTTTTAAGATTCTTTGCTTGTTAAGATGATGGTTACCATATTTTCGAGAATATGTTGGCGTATAAGTAGTTTTCGATCGCTAAAAAAATTTCACAAACCCCCTTCAAATCCAAAGGGGTTAGTACACGAAAAATTTGCAAAATTTGAAAGTGCCATAACTCTTTCAAATGGTGCCCGATTTTTAAGATTCTTTGCTTGTTAGGATGATGGTTACCATAGTTTCGATAATATGTAAGCGTATAATTAGTTTTCAATCCCTTCAAAAATTTCACAAACCCCCTTCAAAGCCAAAGGGGGTAGTACACGAAAAACTTGCAAAATTTGAAAGAACCATAACTCTTTCAAATGGTGCCCGATTTTTAAGATTCTTTGCTTGTTAAGATGATGGTTACCATATTTTTGAGAATATGTTGGCGTATAAGTAGTTTTCGATCCCTAAAAAAATTTCACAAACCCCCTTCAAATCCAAAGGGGTTAGTATACGAAAAATTTGCAAAATTTGAAAGTATCATAACTCTTTCAAATGGTGCCCGATTTTTAAGATTCTTGGCTTGTTAAGATGATGGTTACCATATTCTCGAGAATATGTTGGCGTATAAGTAGTTTTCGATCGCTAAAAAAATTTCACAAACCCCCTTCAAATCCAAAGGGGTTAGTATACGAAAAACTTGCAAAATTTGAAACTACCATAACTCTTTCAAATGGTGCCAGATTTTTAAGATTCTTTGCTTGTTAGGATGATGGTTACCATATTTTCGAGAATATGTAGGCGTATACTTAGTTTTCGATCCCTACAAAAATTTCACAAACCCCCTTCAAAGCCAAAGGGTTTAGTACACGAAAAATTTGCAAAATTTGAAAGTACCATAACTCTTTCAAATGGTGCCCGATTTTTAAGATTCTTGGCTTGTTAGGATGATGGTTACCATAGTTTCGATAATATGTAAGCGTATAATTAGTTTTCGATCCCTTTAAAAATTTCACAAACCCCCTTCAAAGCCAAAGGGGGTAGTACACGAAAAACTTGCAAAATTTGAAAGTACCATAACTCTTTCAAATGGTGCCCGATTTTTAAGATTCTTTGCTTGTTAAGATGATGGTTACCATATTTTCTAGAATATGTTGGCGTATAAGTAGTTTTCGATCGCTAAAAAAATTTCACAAACCCCCTTCAAATCCAAAGGGGTTAGTACACGAAAAATTTGCAAAATTTGAAAGTACCATAACTCTTTCAAATGGTGCCCGATTTTTAAGATTCTTTGCTTGTTAAGATGATGGTTACCATATTTTCGAGAATATGTTGGCGTATAAGTAGTTTTCGATCGCTAAAAAAATTTCACAAACCCCCTTCAAATCCAAAGGGGTTAGTACACGAAAAATTTACAAAATTTGAAAATACCATAACTCTTTCAAATGGTGCCCGATTTTTAAGATTCTTGGCTTGTTAGGATGATGGTTACCATAGTTTCGATAATATGTAAGCGTATAATTAGTTTTCGATCCCTTCAAAAATTTCACAAACCCCCTTCAAACCAAAGGGGGTAGTACACGAAAAACTTGCAAAATTTGAAAGTACCATAACTCTTTCAAATGGTGCCCGATTTTTAAGATTCTTTGCTTGTTAAGATGATGGTTACCATATTTTCGAGAATATGTTGGCGTGTAAGTAGTTTTCGATCACTAAAAAAATTTCACAAACCCCCTTCAAATCCAAAGGGGTTAGTACACGAAAAATTTGCAAAATATGAAAGTACCATAACTCTTTCAAATTGTGCCCGATTTTTAAGATTCTTGGCTTTTTAGGATGATGGTTACCATAGTTTCGATAATATGTAAGCGTATAATTAGTTTTCGATCCCTACAAAAATTTCACAAACCCCCTTCAAAGCCAAAGGGGGTAGTACACGAAAAACATGCAAAATTTGAAAGTACCATAACTCTTTCAAATGGTGCCCGATTTTTAAGATTCTTGGCTTTTTAGGATGATGGTTACCATAGTTTCGAGAATATGTAAGCGTATAATTAGTTTTCGATCCCTACAAAAATTTCACAAACCCCCTTCAAAGCCAAAGGGCCGTACACGAAAAACTTGCAAAATTTGAAAGTACCATAACTCTTTTAAATGGTGCCCGATTTTTAAGATTCTTTGCTTGTTAGGATGATGGTTACCATATTTTCGAGAATATGTAGGCGTATACTTAGTTTTCGATCCCTACAAAAATTTCACAAACCCCCTTCAAAGCCAAAGGGGTTAGTACACGAAAAATTTGCAAAATTTGAAAGTACCATAACTCTTTCAAATGGTGCCCGATTTTTAAGATTCTTGGCTTGTTAGGATGATGGTTACCATAGTTTCGATAATATGTAAGCGTATAATTAGTTTTCGATCCCTTCAAAAATTTCACAAACCCCCTTCAAAGCCAAAGGGGGTAGGTAGTACACGAAAAACTTGCAAAATTTGAAAGTACCATAACTCTTTCAAATGGTGCCCGATTTTTAAGATTCTTTGCTTGTTAAGATGATGGTTACCATATTTTCGAGAATATGTAGGCGTATAAGTAGTTTTCGATCGCTAAAAAAATTTCACAAACCCCCTTCAAATCCAAAGGGGTTAGTACACGAAAAATTTGCAAAATTTGAAAGTACCATAACTCTTTTAAATGGTGCTCGATTTTTAAGATTCTTTGCTTGTTAAGATGATGGTTACCATATTTTCGAGAATATGTTGGCGTATAAGTAGTTTTTGATCGCTAAAAAAATTTCACAAACCCCCTTCAAATCCAAAAGGGTTAGTACACGAAAAATTTGCAAAATTTGAAAGTACCATAACTCTTTCAAATGGTGCCCGATTTTTAAGATTCTTGGCTTTTTAGATTGATGGTTACCATAGTTTCGATAATATGTGAGCGTATAATTAGTTTTCGATCCCTACAAAAATTTCACAAACCCCCTTCAAAGCCAAAGGGGGTAGTACACGAAAAACTTGCAAAATTTGAAAGTACCATAACTCTTTCAAATGGTGCCCGATTTTTAAGATTCTTTGCTTGTTAAGATGATGGTTACCATATTTTCGAGAATATGTTGGCGTATAAGTAGTTTTCGATCGCTAAAAAAATTTCACAAACCCCCTGCAAATCCAAAAGGGTTAGTACACGAAAAATTTGCAAAATTTGAAAGTACCATAACTCTTTCAAATGGTGCCCGATTTTTATGATTCTTGGCTTTTTAGGATGATGGTTACCATAGTTTCGATAATATGTAAGCGTATAATTAGTTTTCGATCCCTACAAAAATTTCACAAACCCCCTTCAAAGCCAAAGGGGGTAGTACACGAAAAACTTGCAAAATTTGAAAGTACCATAACTCTTTCAAATGGTGCCCGATTTTTAAGATTCTTTTCTTGTTAAGATGATGGTTACCATATTTTCGAGAATATGTTGGCGTATAAGTAGTTTTCGATCGCTAAAAAAATTTCACAAACCACCTTCAAATCCAAAGGGGTTAGTACACGAAAAACTTGCAAAATTTGAAAGTACCATAACTCTTTCAAATGGTGCCCGATTTTTAAGATTCTTGGCTTGTTAGGATGATGGTTACCATAATTTCGATAATATGTAAGCGTATAATTAGTTTTCGATCCCTTCAAAAATTTCACAAACCCCCTTCAAAGCCAAAGGGGGTAGTACACGAAAAACTTGCAAAATTTGAAAGTACCATAACTCTTTCAAATGGTGCCCGATTTTTAAGATTCTTTGCTTGTTAAGATGATGGTTACCATATTTTCGAGAATATGTTGGCGTATAAGTAGTTTTCGATCGCTAAAAAAATTTCACAAACCCCCTTCAAATCCAAAGGGGTTAGTACACGAAAAATTTGCAAAATTTGAAAGTGCCATAACTCTTTCAAATGGTGCCCGATTTTTAAGATTCTTTGCTTGTTAGGATGATGGTTACCATAGTTTCGATAATATGTAAGCGTATAATTAGTTTTCGATCCCTTCAAAAATTTCACAAACCCCCTTCAAAGCCAAAGGGGGTAGTACACGAAAAACTTGCAAAATTTGAAAGAACCATAACTCTTTCAAATGGTGCCCGATTTTTAAGATTCTTTGCTTGTTAAGATGATGGTTACCATATTTTTGAGAATATGTTGGCGTATAAGTAGTTTTCGATCGCTAAAAAAATTTCACAAACCCCCTTCAAATCCAAAGGGGTTAGTATACGAAAAATTTGCAAAATTTGAAAGTATCATAACTCTTTCAAATGGTGCCCGATTTTTAAGATTCTTGGCTTGTTAAGATGATGGTTACCATATTCTCGAGAATATGTTGGCGTATAAGTAGTTTTCAATCGCTAAAAAAATTTCACAAACCCCCTTCAAATCCAAAGGGGTTAGTATACGAAAAACTTGCAAAATTTGAAACTACCATAACTCTTTCAAATGGTGCCAGATTTTTAAGATTCTTTGCTTGTTAGGATGATGGTTACCATATTTTCGAGAATATGTAGGCGTATACTTAGTTTTCGATCCCTACAAAAATTTCACAAACCCCCTTCAAAGCCAAAGGGTTTAGTACACGAAAAATTTGCAAAATTTAAAAGTACCATAACTCTTTCAAATGGTGCCCGATTTTTAAGATTCTTGGCTTGTTAGGATGATGGTTACCATAGTTTCGATAATATGTAAGCGTATAATTAGTTTTCGATCCCTTTAAAAATTTCACAAACCCCCTTCAAAGCCAAAGGGGGTAGTACACGAAAAACTTGCAAAATTTGAAAGTACCATAACTCTTTCAAATGGTGCCCGATTTTTAAGATTCTTTGCTTGTTAAGATGATGGTTACCATATTTTCTAGAATATGTTGGCGTATAAGTAGTTTTCGATCGCTAAAAAAATTTCACAAACCCCCTTCAAATCCAAAGGGGTTAGTACACGAAAAATTTGCAAAATTTGAAAGTACCATAACTCTTTTAAATGGTGCTCGATTTTTAAGATTCTTTGCTTGTTAAGATGATGGTTACCATATTTTCGAGAATATGTTGGCGTATAAGTAGTTTTTGATCGCTAAAAAAATTTCACAAACCCCCTTCAAATCCAAAAGGGTTAGTACACGAAAAATTTGCAAAATTTGAAAGTACCATAACTCTTTCAAATGGTGCCCGATTTTTAAGATTCTTGGCTTTTTAGGATGATGGTTACCATAGTTTCGATAATATGTGAGCGTATAATTAGTTTTCGATCCCTACAAAAATTTCACAAACCCCCTTCAAAGCCAAAGGGGGTAGTACACGAAAACTTGCAAAATTTGAAAGTACCATAACTCTTTCAAATGGTGCCCGATTTTTAAGATTCTTGGCTTTTTACGAAGATGGTTACCATAGTTTCGATAATATGTAAGCGTATAATTAGTTTTCGATCCCTACAAAAATTTCACAAACCCCCTTCAAAGCCAAAGGTGGTAGTACACGAAAAACTTGCAAAATTTGAAAGTACCATAACTCTTTCAAATGGTGCCCGATTTTTAAGATTCTTTGCTTGTTAAGATGATGGTTACCATATTTTCGAGAATATGTTGGCGTATAAGTAGTTTTCGATCGCTAAAAAATTTTCACAAACCCCCTTCAAATCCAAAGGGGTTAGTACACGAAAAATTTGCAAAATTTGAAAGTACCATAACTCTTTCAAATGGTGCCCGATTTTTAAGATTCTTTGCTTGTTAGGATGATGGTTACCATAGGTTCGATAATATGTAAGCGTATAATTAGTTTTCAATCCCTTCAAAAATTTCACAAACCCCCTTCAAAGCCAAAGGGGGTAGTACACGAAAAACTTGCAAAATTTGAAAGTACCATAACTCTTTCAAATGGTGCCCGATTTTTAAGATTCTTTGCTTGTTAAGATGATGGTTACCATATTTTCGAGAATATGTTGGCGTATAAGTAGTTTTCGATCGCTAAAAAAATTTCACAAACCCCCTTCAAATCCAAAGGGGTTAGTACACGAAAAATTTGCAAAATTTGAAAGTGCCATAACTCTTTCAAATGGTGCCCGATTTTTAAGATTCTTTGCTTGTTAGGATGATGGTTACCATAGTTTCGATAATATGTAAGCGTATAATTATTTTTCAATCCCTTCAAAAATTTCACAAACCCCCTTCAAAGCCAAAGGGGGTAGTACACGAAAAACTTGCAAAATTTGAAAGAACCATAACTCTTTCAAATGGTGCCCGATTTTTAAGATTCTTTGCTTGTTAAGATGATGGTTACCATATTTTTGAGAATATGTTGGCGTATAAGTAGTTTTCGATCCCTAAAAAAATTTCACAAACCCCCTTCAAATCCAAAGGGGTTAGTATACGAAAAATTTGCAAAATTTGAAAGTATCATAACTCTTTCAAATGGTGCCCGATTTTTAAGATTCTTGGCTTGTTAAGATGATGGTTACCATATTCTCGAGAATATGTTGGCGTATAAGTAGTTTTCGATCGCTAAAAAAATTTCACAAACCCCCTTCAAATCCAAAGGGGTTAGTATACGAAAAACTTGCAAAATTTGAAACTACCATAACTCTTTCAAATGGTGCCAGATTTTTAAGATTCTTTGCTTGTTAGGATGATGGTTACCATATTTTCGAGAATATGTAGGCGTATACTTAGTTTTCGATCCCTACAAAAATTTCACAAACCCCCTTCAAAGCCAAAGGGTTTAGTACACGAAAAATTTGCAAAATTTGAAAGTACCATAACTCTTTCAAATGGTGCCCGATTTTTAAGATTCTTGGCTTGTTAGGATGATGGTTACCATAGTTTCGATAATATGTAAGCGTATAATTAGTTTTCGATCCCTTTAAAAATTTCACAAACCCCCTTCAAAGCCAAAGGGGGTAGTACACGAAAAACTTGCAAAATTTGAAAGTACCATAACTCTTTCAAATGGTGCCCGATTTTTAAGATTCTTTGCTTGTTAAGATGATGGTTACCATATTTTCTAGAATATGTTGGCGTATAAGTAGTTTTCGATCGCTAAAAAAATTTCACAAACCCCCTTCATATCCAAAGGGGTTAGTACACGAAAAATTTGCAAAATTTGAAAGTACCATAACTCTTTTAAATGGTGCTCGATTTTTAAGATTCTTTGCTTGTTAAGATGATGGTTACCATATTTTCGAGAATATGTTGGCGTATAAGTAGTTTTTGATCGCTAAAAAAATTTCACAAACCCCCTTCAAATCCAAAAGGGTTAGTACACGAAAAATTTGCAAAATTTGAAAGTACCATAACTCTTTCAAATGGTGCCCGATTTTTAAGATTCTTGGCTTTTTAGGATGATGGTTACCATAGTTTCGATAATATGTGAGCGTATAATTAGTTTTCGATCCCTACAAAAATTTCACAAACCCCCTTCAAAGCCAAAGGGGGTAGTACACGAAAACTTGCAAAATTTGAAAGTACCATAACTCTTTCAAATGGTGCCCGATTTTTAAGATTCTTGGCTTTTTACGAAGATGGTTACCATAGTTTCGATAATATGTAAGCGTATAATTAGTTTTCGATCCCTACAAAAATTTCACAAACCCCCTTCAAAGCCAAAGGTGGTAGTACACGAAAAACTTGCAAAATTTGAAAGTACCATAACTCTTTCAAATGGTGCCCGATTTTTAAGATTCTTTGCTTGTTAAGATGATGGTTACCATATTTTCGAGAATATGTTGGCGTATAAGTAGTTTTCGATCGCTAAAAAATTTTCACAAACCCCCTTCAAATCCAAAGGGGTTAGTACACGAAAAATTTGCAAAATTTGAAAGTACCATAACTCTTTCAAATGGTGCCCGATTTTTAAGATTCTTTGCTTGTTAGGATGATGGTTACCATAGGTTCGATAATATGTAAGCGTATAATTAGTTTTCAATCCCTTCAAAAATTTCACAAACCCCCTTCAAAGCCAAAGGGGGTAGTACACGAAAAACTTGCAAAATTTGAAAGTACCATAACTCTTTCAAATGGTGCCCGATTTTTAAGATTCTTTGCTTGTTAAGATGATGGTTACCATATTTTCGAGAATATGTTGGCGTATAAGTAGTTTTCGATCGCTAAAAAAATTTCACAAACCCCCTTCAAATCCAAAGGGGTTAGTACACGAAAAATTTGCAAAATTTGAAAGTGCCATAACTCTTTCAAATGGTGCCCGATTTTTAAGATTCTTTGCTTGTTAGGATGATGGTTACCATAGTTTCGATAATATGTAAGCGTATAATTAGTTTTCAATCCCTTCAAAAATTTCACAAACCCCCTTCAAAGCCAAAGGGGGTAGTACACGAAAAACTTGCAAAATTTGAAAGAACCATAACTCTTTCAAATGGTGCCCGATTTTTAAGATTCTTTGCTTGTTAAGATGATGGTTACCATATTTTTGAGAATATGTTGGCGTATAAGTAGTTTTCGATCCCTAAAAAAATTTCACAAACCCCCTTCAAATCCAAAGGGGTTAGTATACGAAAAATTTGCAAAATTTGAAAGTATCATAACTCTTTCAAATGGTGCCCGATTTTTAAGATTCTTGGCTTGTTAAGATGATGGTTACCATATTCTCGAGAATATGTTGGCGTATAAGTAGTTTTCGATCGCTAAAAAAATTTCACAAACCCCCTTCAAATCCAAAGGGGTTAGTATACGAAAAACTTGCAAAATTTGAAACTACCATAACTCTTTCAAATGGTGCCAGATTTTTAAGATTCTTTGCTTGTTAGGATGATGGTTACCATATTTTCGAGAATATGTAGGCGTATACTTAGTTTTCGATCCCTACAAAAATTTCACAAACCCCCTTCAAAGCCAAAGGGTTTAGTACACGAAAAATTTGCAAAATTTGAAAGTACCATAACTCTTTCAAATGGTGCCCGATTTTTAAGATTCTTGGCTTGTTAGGATGATGGTTACCATAGTTTCGATAATATGTAAGCGTATAATTAGTTTTCGATCCCTTTAAAAATTTCACAAACCCCCTTCAAAGCCAAAGGGGGTAGTACACGAAAAACTTGCAAAATTTGAAAGTACCATAACTCTTTCAAATGGTGCCCGATTTTTAAGATTCTTTGCTTGTTAAGATGGTGGTTACCATATTTTCTAGAATATGTTGGCGTATAAGTAGTTTTTAATCGCTAAAAAAATTTCACAAACCCCCTTCAAATCCAAAGGGGTTAGTACACGAAAAATTTGCAAAATTTGAAAGTACCATAACTCTTTCAAATGGTGCCCGATTTTTAAGATTCTTTGCTTGTTAAGATGATGGTTACCATATTTTCGAGAATATGTTGGCGTATAAGTAGTTTTCGATCGCTAAAAAAATTTCACAAACCCCCTTCAAATCAAAAGGGGTTAGTACACGAAAAACTTGCAAAATTTGAAAGTACCATAACTCTTTCAAATGGTGCCCGATTTTTAAGATTCTTGGCTTGTTAGGATGATGGTTACCATAGTTTCGATAATATGTAAGCGTATAATTAGTTTTCGATCCCTTCAAAAATTTCACAAACCCCCTTCAAAGCCAAAGGGGGTAGTACACGAAAAACTTGCAAAATTTGAAAGTACCATAACTCTTTCAAATGGTGCCCGATTTTTAAGATTCTTTGCTTGTTAAGATGATGGTTACCATATTTTCGAGAATATGTTGGCGTATAAGTAGTTTTCGATCGCTAAAAAAATTTCACAAACCCCCTTCAAAGCCAAAGGGGGTAGTAAACGAAAAACTTGCAAAATTTGAAAGTACCATAACTCTTTCAAATGGTGCCCGATTTTTAAGATTCTTTGCTTGTTAAGATGGTGGTTACCATATTTTCTAGAATATGTTGGCGTATAAGTAGTTTTCGATCCCTAAAAAAATTTCACAAACCCCCTTCAAATCCAAAGGGGTTAGTATACGAAAAATTTGCAAAATTTGAAAGTATCATAACTCTTTCAAATGGTGCCCGATTTTTAAGATTCTTGGCTTGTTAAGATGATGGTTACCATATTCTCGAGAATATGTTGGCGTATAAGTAGTTTTCGATCGCTAAAAAAATTTCACAAACCCCCTTCAAATCCAAAGGGGTTAGTATACGAAAAACTTGCAAAATTTGAAACTACCATAACTCTTTCAAATGGTGCCAGATTTTTAAGATTCTTTGCTTGTTAGGATGATGGTTACCATATTTTCGAGAATATGTAGGCGTATACTTAGTTTTCGATCCCTACAAAAATTTCACAAACCCCCTTCAAAGCCAAAGGGTTTAGTACACGAAAAATTTGCAAAATTTGAAAGTACCATAACTCTTTCAAATGGTGCCCGATTTTTAAGATTCTTGGCTTGTTAGGATGATGGTTACCATAGTTTCGATAATATGTAAGCGTATAATTAGTTTTCGATCCCTTTAAAAATTTCACAAACCCCCTTCAAAGCCAAAGGGGGTAGTACACGAAAAACTTGCAAAATTTGAAAGTACCATAACTCTTTCAAATGGTGCCCGATTTTTAAGATTCTTTGCTTGTTAAGATGATGGTTACCATATTTTCTAGAATATGTTGGCGTATAAGTAGTTTTCGATCGCTAAAAAAATTTCACAAACCCCCTTCAAATCCAAAGGGGTTAGTACACGAAAAATTTGCAAAATTTGAAAGTACCATAACTCTTTCAAATGGTGCCCGATTTTTAAGATTCTTTGCTTGTTAAGATGATGGTTACCATATTTTCGAGAATATGTTGGCGTATAAGTAGTTTTCGATCGCTAAAAAAATTTCACAAACCCCCTTCAAATCCAAAGGGGTTAGTACACGAAAAATTTACAAAATTTGAAAATACCATAACTCTTTCAAATGGTGCCCGATTTTTAAGATTCTTGGCTTGTTAGGATGATGGTTACCATAGTTTCGATAATATGTAAGCGTATAATTAGTTTTCGATCCCTTCAAAAATTTCACAAACCCCCTTCAAAGCCAAAGGGGGTAGGTAGTACACGAAAAACTTGCAAAATTTGAAAGTACCATAACTCTTTCAAATGGTGCCCGATTTTTAAGATTCTTTGCTTGTTAAGATGATGGTTACCATATTTTCGAGAATATGTAGGCGTATAAGTAGTTTTCGATCGCTAAAAAAATTTCACAAACCCCCTTCAAATCCAAAGGGGTTAGTACACGAAAAATTTGCAAAATTTGAAAGTACCATAACTCTTTTAAATGGTGCTCGATTTTTAAGATTCTTTGCTTGTTAAGATGATGGTTACCATATTTTCGAGAATATGTTGGCGTATAAGTAGTTTTTGATCGCTAAAAAAATTTCACAAACCCCCTTCAAATCCAAAAGGGTTAGTACACGAAAAATTTGCAAAATTTGAAAGTACCATAACTCTTTCAAATGGTGCCCGATTTTTAAGATTCTTGGCTTTTTAGATTGATGGTTACCATAGTTTCGATAATATGTGAGCGTATAATTAGTTTTCGATCCCTACAAAAATTTCACAAACCCCCTTCAAAGCCAAAGGGGGTAGTACACGAAAAACTTGCAAAATTTGAAAGTACCATAACTCTTTCAAATGGTGCCCGATTTTTAAGATTCTTTGCTTGTTAAGATGATGGTTACCATATTTTCGAGAATATGTTGGCGTATAAGTAGTTTTCGAACGCTAAAAAAATTTCACAAACCCCCTTCAAATCCAAAGGGGTTAGTACACGAAAAATTTGGAAAATTTGAAAGTATCATAACTCTTTCAAATGGTGCCCGATTTTTAAGATTCTTTGCTTGTTAAGATGATGGTTACCATATTTTCGAGAATATGTTGGCGTATAAGTAGTTTTCGATCGCTAAAAAAATTTCACAAACACCCTTCAAATCCAAAGGGGTTAGTACACGAAAAACTTGCAAAATTTGAAAGTACCATAACTCTTTCAAATGGTGCCCGATTTTTAAGATTCTTGGCTTGTTAGGATGATGGTTACCATAGTTTCGATAATATGTAAGCGTATAATTAGTTTTCGATCCCTTCAAAAATTTCACAAACCCCCTTCAAATCCAAAGGGGGTAGTACACGAAAAACTTGTAAAATTTGAAAGTACCATAACTCTTTCAAATGGTGCCCGATTTTTAAGATTCTTTGCTTGTTAAGATGATGGTTACCATATTTTCGAGAATATGTGGCGTATAAGTAGTTTTTGATCGCTAAAAAAATTTCACAAACTCCCTTCAAATCCAAAAGGGTTAGTACACGAAAAATTTGCAAAATTTGAAAGTACCATAACTCTTTCAAATGGTGCCCGATTTTTAAAATTCTTTGCTTGTTAGGATGATGGTTACCATATTTTCGAGAATATGTAGGCGTATACTTAGTTTTCGATCCCTACAAAAATTTCACAAACCCCCTTCAAAGCCAAAGGGGTTAGTACACGAAAAATTTGCAAAATTTGAAAGTACCATAACTCTTTCAAATGGTGCCCGATTTTTAAAATTCTTGGCTTGTTAGGATGATGGTTACCATAGTTTCGATAATATGTAAGTGTATAATTAGTTTTCGATCCCTTCAAAAATTTCACAAACCCCCTTCAAAGCCAAAGGGGTAGTACACGAAAAATTTGCAAAATTTGAAAGTACCAAAACTCTTTCAAATGGTGCCCGATTTTTAAGATTCTTGGCTTTTTAGGATGATGGTTACCATAGTTTCGATAATATGTAAGCGTATAATTAGTTTTCGATCCCTACAAAAATTTCACAAACCCCCTTCAAAGCCAAAGGGGGTAGTACACGAAAATTTGCAAAATTTGAAAGTACCATAACTCTTTCAAATGGTGCCCGATTTTTAAGATTCTTTGCTTGTTAAGATGATGGTTACCATATTTTCGAGAATATGTTGGCGTATAAGTAGTTTTTGATCGCTAAAAAAATTTCACAAACCCCCTTCAAATCCAAAAGGGTTAGTACACGAAAAATTTGCAAAATTTGAAAGTACCATAACTCTTTCAAATGGTGCCCGATTTTTAAGATTCTTGGCTTTTTAGGATGATGGTTACCATAGTTTCGATAATATGTAAGCGTATAATTAGTTTTCGATCACTACAAAAATTTCACAAACCCCCTTCAAAGCCAAAGGGGGTAGTACACGAAAAACTTGCAAAATTTGAAAGTACCATAACTCTTTCAAATGGTGCCCGATTTTTAAGATTCTTTGCTTGTTAAGATGATGGTTACCATATTTTCGAGAATATGTTGGCGTATAAGTAGTTTTCGATCGCTAAAAAAATTTCACAAACCCCCTTCAAATCCAAAGGGGTTAGTACACGAAAAATTTGCAAAATTTGAAAGTACCATAACTCTTTCAAATGGTGTCCGATTTTTAAGATTCTTGGCTTTTTAGGATGATGGTTACCATAGTTTCGATAATATGTAAGCGTATAATTAGTTTTCGATCCCTACAAAAATTTCACAAACCCCCTTCAAAGCCAAAGGGGGTAGTAAACGAAAAACTTGCAAAATTTGAAAGTACCATAACTCTTTCAAATGGTGCCCGATTTTTAAGATTCTTTGCTTGTTAAGATGGTGGTTACCATATTTTCTAGAATATGTTGGCGTATAAGTAGTTTTTAATCGCTAAAAAAATTTCACAAACCCCCTTCAAATCCAAAGGGGTTAGTACACGAAAAATTTGCAAAATTTGAAAGTACCATAACTCTTTCAAATGGTGCCCGATTTTTAAGATTCTTTGCTTGTTAAGATGATGGTTACCATATTTTCGAGAATATGTTGGCGTATAAGTAGTTTTCGATCGCTAAAAAAATTTCACAAACCCCCTTCAAATCAAAAGGGGTTAGTACACGAAAAACTTGCAAAATTTGAAAGTACCATAACTCTTTCAAATGGTGCCCGATTTTTAAGATTCTTGGCTTGTTAGGATGATGGTTACCATAGTTTCGATAATATGTAAGCGTATAATTAGTTTTCGATCCCTTCAAAAATTTCACAAACCCCCTTCAAAGCCAAAGGGGGTAGTACACGAAAAACTTGCAAAATTTGAAAGTACCATAACTCTTTCAAATGGTGCCCGATTTTTAAGATTCTTTGCTTGTTAAGATGATGGTTACCATATTTTCGAGAATATGTTGGCGTATAAGTAGTTTTCGATCGCTAAAAAAATTTCACAAACCCCCTTCAAATCCAAAGGGGTTAGTACACGAAAAATTTGCAAAATTTGAAAGTGCCATAACTCTTTCAAATGGTGCCCGATTTTTAAGATTCTTTGCTTGTTAGGATGATGGTTACCATAGTTTCGATAATATGTAAGCGTATAATTAGTTTTCAATCCCTTCAAAAATTTCACAAACCCCCTTCAAAGCCAAAGGGGGTAGTACACGAAAAACTTGCAAAATTTGAAAGAACCATAACTCTTTCAAATGGTGCCCGATTTTTAAGATTCTTTGCTTGTTAAGATGATGGTTACCATATTTTTGAGAATATGTTGGCGTATAAGTAGTTTTCGATCCCTAAAAAAATTTCACAAACCCCCTTCAAATCCAAAGGGGTTAGTATACGAAAAATTTGCAAAATTTGAAAGTATCATAACTCTTTCAAATGGTGCCCGATTTTTAAGATTCTTGGCTTGTTAAGATGATGGTTACCATATTCTCGAGAATATGTTGGCGTATAAGTAGTTTTCGATCGCTAAAAAAATTTCACAAACCCCCTTCAAATCCAAAGGGGTTAGTATACGAAAAACTTGCAAAATTTGAAACTACCATAACTCTTTCAAATGGTGCCAGATTTTTAAGATTCTTTGCTTGTTAGGATGATGGTTACCATATTTTCGAGAATATGTAGGCGTATACTTAGTTTTCGATCCCTACAAAAATTTCACAAACCCCCTTCAAAGCCAAAGGGTTTAGTACACGAAAAATTTGCAAAATTTGAAAGTACCATAACTCTTTCAAATGGTGCCCGATTTTTAAGATTCTTGGCTTGTTAGGATGATGGTTACCATAGTTTCGATAATATGTAAGCGTATAATTAGTTTTCGATCCCTTTAAAAATTTCACAAACCCCCTTCAAAGCCAAAGGGGGTAGTACACGAAAAACTTGCAAAATTTGAAAGTACCATAACTCTTTCAAATGGTGCCCGATTTTTAAGATTCTTTGCTTGTTAAGATGATGGTTACCATATTTTCTAGAATATGTTGGCGTATAAGTAGTTTTCGATCGCTAAAAAAATTTCACAAACCCCCTTCAAATCCAAAGGGGTTAGTACACGAAAAATTTGCAAAATTTGAAAGTACCATAACTCTTTCAAATGGTGCCCGATTTTTAAGATTCTTTGCTTGTTAAGATGATGGTTACCATATTTTCGAGAAAATGTTGGCGTATAAGTAGTTTTCGATCGCTAAAAAAATTTCACAAACCCCCTTCAAATCCAAAGGGGTTAGTACACGAAAAATTTACAAAATTTGAAAATACCATAACTCTTTCAAATGGTGCCCGATTTTTAAGATTCTTGGCTTGTTAGGATGATGGTTACCATAGTTTCGATAATATGTAAGCGTATAATTAGTTTTCGATCCCTTCAAAAATTTCACAAACCCCCTTCAAACCAAAGGGGGTAGTACACGAAAAACTTGCAAAATTTGAAAGTACCATAACTCTTTCAAATGGTGCCCGATTTTTAAGATTCTTTGCTTGTTAAGATGATGGTTACCATATTTTCGAGAATATGTTGGCGTGTAAGTAGTTTTCGATCACTAAAAAAATTTCACAAACCCCCTTCAAATCCAAAGGGGTTAGTACACGAAAAATTTGCAAAATATGAAAGTACCATAACTCTTTCAAATTGTGCCCGATTTTTAAGATTCTTGGCTTTTTAGGATGATGGTTACCATAGTTTCGATAATGTGTAAGCGTATAATTAGTTTTCGATCCCTACAAAAATTTCACAAACCCCCTTCAAAGCCAAAGGGGGTAGTACACGAAAAACTTGCAAAATTTGAAAGTACCATAACTCTTTCAAATGGTGCCCGATTTTTAAGATTCTTGGCTTTTTAGGATGATGGTTACCATAGTTTCGAGAATATGTAAGCGTATAATTAGTTTTCGATCCCTACAAAAATTTCACAAACCCCCTTCAAAGCCAAAGGGCCGTACACGAAAAACTTGCAAAATTTGAAAGTACCATAACTCTTTTAAATGGTGCCCGATTTTTAAGATTCTTTGCTTGTTAGGATGATGGTTACCATATTTTCGAGAATATGTAGGCGTATACTTAGTTTTCGATCCCTACAAAAATTTCACAAACCCCCTTCAAAGCCAAAGGGGTTAGTACACGAAAAATTTGCAAAATTTGAAAGTACCATAACTCTTTCAAATGGTGCCCGATTTTTAAGATTCTTGGCTTGTTAGGATGATGGTTACCATAGTTTCGATAATAAGTAAGCGTATAATTAGTTTTCGATCCCTTCAAAAATTTCACAAACCCCCTTCAAAGCCAAAGGGGGTAGGTAGTACACGAAAAACTTGCAAAATTTGAAAGTACCATAACTCTTTCAAATGGTGCCCGATTTTTAAGATTCTTTGCTTGTTAAGATGATGGTTACCATATTTTCGAGAATATGTAGGCGTATAAGTAGTTTTCGATCGCTAAAAAAATTTCACAAACCCCCTTCAAATCCAAAGGGGTTAGTACACGAAAAATTTGCAAAATTTGAAAGTACCATAACTCTTTTAAATGGTGCTCGATTTTTAAGATTCTTTGCTTGTTAAGATGATGGTTACCATATTTTCGAGAATATGTTGGCGTATAAGTAGTTTTTGATCGCTAAAAAAATTTCACAAACCCCCTTCAAATCCAAAAGGGTTAGTACACGAAAAATTTGCAAAATTTGAAAGTACCATAACTCTTTCAAATGGTGCCCGATTTTTAAGATTCTTGGCTTTTTAGATTGATGGTTACCATAGTTTCGATAATATGTGAGCGTATAATTAGTTTTCGATCCCTACAAAAATTTCACAAACCCCCTTCAAAGCCAAAGGGGGTAGTACACGAAAAACTTGCAAAATTTGAAAGTACCATAACTCTTTCAAATGGTGCCCGATTTTTAAGATTCTTTGCTTGTTAAGATGATGGTTACCATATTTTCGAGAATATGTGGCGTATAAGTAGTTTTTGATCGCTAAAAAAATTTCACAAACTCCCTTCAAATCCAAAAGGGTTAGTACACGAAAAATTTGCAAAATTTGAAAGTACCATAACTCTTTCAAATGGTGCCCGATTTTTAAAATTCTTTGCTTGTTAGGATGATGGTTACCATATTTTCGAGAATATGTAGGCGTATACTTAGTTTTCGATCCCTACAAAAATTTCACAAACCCCCTTCAAAGCCAAAGGGGTTAGTACACGAAAAATTTGCAAAATTTGAAAGTACCATAACTCTTTCAAATGGTGCCCGATTTTTAAAATTCTTGGCTTGTTAGGATGATGGTTACCATAGTTTCGATAATATGTAAGTGTATAATTAGTTTTCGATCCCTTCAAAAATTTCACAAACCCCCTTCAAAGCCAAAGGGGTAGTACACGAAAAATTTGCAAAATTTGAAAGTACCAAAACTCTTTCAAATGGTGCCCGATTTTTAAGATTCTTGGCTTTTTAGGATGATGGTTACCATAGTTTCGATAATATGTAAGCGTATAATTAGTTTTCGATCCCTACAAAAATTTCACAAACCCCCTTCAAAGCCAAAGGGGGTAGTACACGAAAATTTGCAAAATTTGAAAGTACCATAACTCTTTCAAATGGTGCCCGATTTTTAAGATTCTTTGCTTGTTAAGATGATGGTTACCATATTTTCGAGAATATGTTGGCGTATAAGTAGTTTTTGATCGCTAAAAAAATTTCACAAACCCCCTTCAAATCCAAAAGGGTTAGTACACGAAAAATTTGCAAAATTTGAAAGTACCATAACTCTTTCAAATGGTGCCCGATTTTTAAGATTCTTGGCTTTTTAGGATGATGGTTACCATAGTTTCGATAATATGTAAGCGTATAATTAGTTTTCGATCACTACAAAAATTTCACAAACCCCCTTCAAAGCCAAAGGGGGTAGTACACGAAAAACTTGCAAAATTTGAAAGTACCATAACTCTTTCAAATGGTGCCCGATTTTTAAGATTCTTTGCTTGTTAAGATGATGGTTACCATATTTTCGAGAATATGTAGGCGTATAAGTAGTTTTCGATCGCTAAAAAAATTTCACAAACCCCCTTCAAATCCAAAGGGGTTAGTACACGAAAAATTTGCAAAATTTGAAAGTACCATAACTCTTTTAAATGGTGCTCGATTTTTAAGATTCTTTGCTTGTTAAGATGATGGTTACCATATTTTCGAGAATATGTTGGCGTATAAGTAGTTTTTGATCGCTAAAAAAATTTCACAAACCCCCTTCAAATCCAAAAGGGTTAGTACACGAAAAATTTGCAAAATTTGAAAGTACCATAACTCTTTCAAATGGTGCCCGATTTTTAAGATTCTTGGCTTTTTAGATTGATGGTTACCATAGTTTCGATAATATGTGAGCGTATAATTAGTTTTCGATCCCTACAAAAATTTCACAAACCCCCTTCAAAGCCAAAGGGGGTAGTACACGAAAAACTTGCAAAATTTGAAAGTACCATAACTCTTTCAAATGGTGCCCGATTTTTAAGATTCTTTGCTTGTTAAGATGATGGTTACCATATTTTCGAGAATATGTGGCGTATAAGTAGTTTTTGATCGCTAAAAAAATTTCACAAACTCCCTTCAAATCCAAAAGGGTTAGTACACGAAAAATTTGCAAAATTTGAAAGTACCATAACTCTTTCAAATGGTGCCCGATTTTTAAAATTCTTTGCTTGTTAGGATGATGGTTACCATATTTTCGAGAATATGTAGGCGTATACTTAGTTTTCGATCCCTACAAAAATTTCACAAACCCCCTTCAAAGCCAAAGGGGTTAGTACACGAAAAATTTGCAAAATTTGAAAGTACCATAACTCTTTCAAATGGTGCCCGATTTTTAAAATTCTTGGCTTGTTAGGATGATGGTTACCATAGTTTCGATAATATGTAAGTGTATAATTAGTTTTCGATCCCTTCAAAAATTTCACAAACCCCCTTCAAAGCCAAAGGGGTAGTACACGAAAAATTTGCAAAATTTGAAAGTACCAAAACTCTTTCAAATGGTGCCCGATTTTTAAGATTCTTGGCTTTTTAGGATGATGGTTACCATAGTTTCGATAATATGTAAGCGTATAATTAGTTTTCGATCCCTACAAAAATTTCACAAACCCCCTTCAAAGCCAAAGGGGGTAGTACACGAAAATTTGCAAAATTTGAAAGTACCATAACTCTTTCAAATGGTGCCCGATTTTTAAGATTCTTTGCTTGTTAAGATGATGGTTACCATATTTTCGAGAATATGTTGGCGTATAAGTAGTTTTTGATCGCTAAAAAAATTTCACAAACCCCCTTCAAATCCAAAAGGGTTAGTACACGAAAAATTTGCAAAATTTGAAAGTACCATAACTCTTTCAAATGGTGCCCGATTTTTAAGATTCTTGGCTTTTTAGGATGATGGTTACCATAGTTTCGATAATATGTAAGCGTATAATTAGTTTTCGATCACTACAAAAATTTCACAAACCCCCTTCAAAGCCAAAGGGGGTAGTACACGAAAAACTTGCAAAATTTGAAAGTACCATAACTCTTTCAAATGGTGCCCGATTTTTAAGATTCTTTGCTTGTTAAGATGATGGTTACCATATTTTCGAGAATATGTTGGCGTATAAGTAGTTTTCGATCGCTAAAAAAATTTCACAAACCCCCTTCAAATCCAAAGGGGTTAGTACACGAAAAATTTGCAAAATTTGAAAGTACCATAACTCTTTCAAATGGTGTCCGATTTTTAAGATTCTTGGCTTTTTAGGATGATGGTTACCATAGTTTCGATAATATGTAAGCGTATAATTAGTTTTCGATCCCTACAAAAATTTCACAAACCCCCTTCAAAGCCAAAGGGGGTAGTAAACGAAAAACTTGCAAAATTTGAAAGTACCATAACTCTTTCAAATGGTGCCCGATTTTTAAGATTCTTTGCTTGTTAAGATGGTGGTTACCATATTTTCTAGAATATGTTGGCGTATAAGTAGTTTTTAATCGCTAAAAAAATTTCACAAACCCCCTTCAAATCCAAAGGGGTTAGTACACGAAAAATTTGCAAAATTTGAAAGTACCATAACTCTTTCAAATGGTGCCCGATTTTTAAGATTCTTTGCTTGTTAAGATGATGGTTACCATATTTTCGAGAATATGTTGGCGTATAAGTAGTTTTCGATCGCTAAAAAAATTTCACAAACCCCCTTCAAATCAAAAGGGGTTAGTACACGAAAAACTTGCAAAATTTGAAAGTACCATAACTCTTTCAAATGGTGCCCGATTTTTAAGATTCTTGGCTTGTTAGGATGATGGTTACCATAGTTTCGATAATATGTAAGCGTATAATTAGTTTTCGATCCCTTCAAAAATTTCACAAACCCCCTTCAAAGCCAAAGGGGGTAGTATACGAAAAACTTGCAAAATTTGAAAGTACCATAACTCTTTCAAATGGTGCCCGATTTTTAAGATTCTTTGCTTGTTAAGATGATGGTTACCATATTTTCGAGAATATGTTGGCGTATAAGTAGTTTTCGATCGCTAAAAAAATTTCACAAACCCCCTTCAAATCCAAAGGGGTTAGTACACGAAAAACTTGCAAAATTTGAAACTACCATAACTCTTTCAAATGGTTCCCGATTTTTAAGATTCTTTGCTTGTTAGGATGATGGTTACCATATTTTTTAGAATATGTAGGCGTATACTTAGTTTTCGATCACTAAAAAAATTTCACAAACCCCCTTCAAAGCCAAAGGGGTTAGTACACGAAAAATTTGCAAAATATGAAATTATCAAATTTCTTTCAAATGGTGCCCGATTTTTAAGATTCTTGGCTTGTTAGGATGATGGTTACCATAGTTTCGAGAATATGAAAGTGTATAATTAGTTTTCGATCCCTACAAAAATTTCACAAACCCCCTTCAAAGCCAAAGGGGGTAGTACACGAAAAACTTGCAAAATTTGGAAGTACCACTAAAAAAATTTCACAAACCCCCTTCAAATCCAAAGGGGTTAGTACACGAAAAACTTGCAAAATTTGAAACTACCATATTTCTTTCAAATGGTGCCCGATTTTTAAGATTCTTGGCTTGTTAGGATGATGGTTACCATAGTTTCGAAAATATGTAAGCGTATAATTAGTTTTCGATCCCTACAAAAATTTCAAAAACCCCCTTCAAAGGCAAAGGGGGTAGTACACGAAAAACTTGTAAAATTTGAAAGTACCATAACTCTTTCAACTGGTGCCCGATTTTTAAGATTCTTGGCTTGTTAGGATGATGGTTACCATAGTTTCGAGAATATGTAAGCGTCTAATTAGTTTTCGATCCCTACAAAAATTTCACAAACCCCCTTCAAAGCCAAAGGGGGGTAGTACACGAAAAACTTGCAAAATTTGAAAGTACCATCACTCTTTCCAATGGTGCTCGATGTTTAAGATTTTTTGCTTGTTAAGATGATGGTTACCATATTTTCGAGAATATGTTGGCGTATAAGTAGTTTTCGATCGCTAAAAAAATTTCACAAACCCCCTTCAAATCCAAAGGGGTTAGTACACGAAAAATTTACAAAATTTGAAAGTACCATAACTCTTTCAAATGGTGCCCGATTTTTAAGATTCTTGGCATGTTAGGATGATGGTTACCATAGTTTCGATAATATGTAAGCGTCTAATTAGTTTTCGATCCCTTCAAAAATTTCACAAACCCCCTTCAAAGCCAAATGGGGTAGTACACGAAAAACTTGCAAAATTTGAAAGTACCATAACTCTTTCAAATGGTGCCCGATTTTTAAGATTCTTTGCTTGTTAAGATGATGGTTACCATATTTTCGAGAATATGTTGGCGTATAAGTAGTTTTCGATCGCTAAAAAAATTTCACAAACCCCCTTCAAATCCAAAGGGGTTAGTACACGAAAAACTTGCAAAATTTGAAACTACCATAACTCTTTCAAATGGTTCCCGATTTTTAAGATTCTTTGCTTGTTAGGATGATGGTTACCATATTTTCGAGAATATTTAGGCGTATACTTAGTTTTCGATCACTAAAAAAATTTCACAAACCCCCTTCAAAGCCAAAGGGGTTAGTACACGAAAAATTTGCAAAATTTGAAATTATCATATTTCTTTCAAATGGTGCCCGATTTTTAAGATTCTTGGCTTGTTAGGATTATGGTTACCATAGTTTCGAAAATATGTAAGCGTATAATTAGTTTTCGATCCCTACAAAAATTTCAAAAACCCCCTTCAAAGCCAAAGGGGGTAGTACACGAAAAACTTGCAAAATTTAAAAGTACCATAACTCTTTCAACTGGTGCCCGATTTTTAAGATTCTTGGCTTGTTAGGATGATGGTTACCATAGTTTCGAGAATATGTAAGCGTCTAATTAGTTTTCGATCCCTACAAAAATTTCACAAACCCCCTTCAAAGCCAAAGGGGGTAGTACACGAAAAACTTGTAAAATTTGAAAGTACCATAACTCTTTCAAATGGTTCCCAATTTTTAAGATTCTTTGCTTGTTAGGATGATGGTTACCATATTTTCGAGAATATGTAGGCGTATAATTAGTTTTCGATCCCTACAAAAATTTCACAAACCCCCTTCAAAGCCAAATGGGGTAGTACACAAAAAACTTGCAAAATTTGAAAGTACCACTAAAAAAATTTCACAAACCCCCTTCAAATTCAAAGGGGTTAGTACACGAAAAATTTGCAAAATTTGAAAGTACCATAACTCTTTCAAATGGTGCCCGATTTTTAAGATTCTTTGCTTGTTAGGATGATGGTTACCATATTTTCGAGAATATATAGGCGTATACTTAGTTTTCGATCACTAAAAAAATTTCACAAACCCCCTTCAAAGCCAAAGGGGTTTGTACACGAAAAATTTGCAAAATTTGAAATTATCATATTTCTTTCAAATGGTGCCCGATTTTTAAGATTCTTTGCTTGTTAGGATGATGGTTACCATAGTTTCGAGAATATGTAAGCGTATAATTAGTTTTCGATCCCTACAAAAATTTCACAAACCCCCTTCAAAGCCAAAGGGCCGTACACGAAAAACTTGCAAAATTTGAAAGTACTATAACTCTTTTAAATGGTGCCCGATTTTTAAGATTCTAGGCTTGTTCGGATGATGGTTACCATAGTTTCGAAAATATTTAAGCGTCTAAATAGTTTTCGATCCCTACAAAAATTTCAGAAACCCCCTTCAAAGCCAAAGGGGGTAGTACACGAAAAACTTGCAAAATTTGAAAGTACCATAACTCTTTCAAATGGTGCCCGATTTTTAAGATTCTTTGCTTGTTGAGATGATGGTTACCATATTTTCGAGAATATGTTGGCGTATAAGTAGTTTTCGATCGCTAAAAAAATTTCACAAACCCCCTTCAAATCCAAAGGGGTTAGTACACGAAAAATTTGCAAAATTTGAAAGTACCATAACTCTTTCAAATGGTGTCCGATTTTTAAGATTCTTGGCTTTTTAGGATGATGGTTACCATAGTTTCGATAATATGTAAGCGTATAATTAGTTTTCGATCCCTACAAAAATTTCACAAACCCCCTTCAAAGCCAAAGGGGGTAGTAAACGAAAAACTTGCAAAATTTGAAAGTACCATAACTCTTTCAAATGGTGCCCGATTTTTAAGATTCTTTGCTTGTTAAGATGGTGGTTACCATATTTTCTAGAATATGTTGGCGTATAAGTAGTTTTTAATCGCTAAAAAAATTTCACAAACCCCCTTCAAATCCAAAGGGGTTAGTACACGAAAAATTTGCAAAATTTGAAAGTACCATAACTCTTTCAAATGGTGCCCGATTTTTAAGATTCTTTGCTTGTTAAGATGATGGTTACCATATTTTCGAGAATATGTTGGCGTATAAGTAGTTTTCGATCGCTAAAAAAATTTCACAAACCCCCTTCAAATCCAAAGGGGTTAGTACACGAAAAATTTGCAAAATTTGAAAGTACCATAACTCTTTCAAATGGTGCCCGATTTTTAAGATTCTTGGCTTGTTAGGATGATGGTTACCATAGTTTCGATAATATGTAAGCGTCTAAATAGTTTTCGATCCCTACAAAAATTTCACAAACCCCCTTCAAAGCCAAAGGGGGTAGTACACGAAAAACTTGCAAAATTTGAAAGTACCATAACTCTTTCAAATGGTGCCCGATTTTTAAGATTCTTTGCTTGTTAAGATGATGGTTACCATATTTTCGAGAATATGTTGGCGTATAAGTAGTTTTCGATCGCTAAAAAAATTTCACAAACCCCATTCAAATCCAAAGGGAACGTACACGAAAAATTTGCAAAATTTGAAAATACCATAACTCTTTCAAATGGTGCCCGATTTTTAAGATTCTTGGCTTGTTAGGATGATGGTTACCATAGTTTCGAAATTATGTAAGCGTATAATTAGTTTTCGATCCCTACAAAAATTTCACAAACCCCCTTCAAAGCCAAAGGGGGTAGTACACGAAAAACTTGCAAAATTTGAAAGTAACATAACTCTTTCAAATGGTGCCCGATTTTTAAGATTCTTTGCTTGTTAAGATGATGGTTACCATATTTTCGAGAATATGTTGGCGTATAAGTAGTTTTCGATCGCTAAAAAAATTTCACAAACCCCCTTCAAATCCAAAGGGGTTAGTACACGAAAAACTTGCAAAATTTGAAAGTACCATAACTCTTTCAAATGGTGCCCGATTTTTAAGATTCTTGGCTTTTTAGGATGATGGTTACCATAGTTTCGATAATATGTAAGCGTATAATTAGTTTTCGATCCCTTCAAAAATTTCACAAACCCCCTTCAAAGCCAAAGGGGGTAGTACACGAAAAACTTGCAAAATTTGAAAGTACCATAACTCTTTCAAATGGTGCCCGATTTTTAAGATTCTTGGCTTTTTAGGATGATGGTTACCATAGTTTCGATAATATGTAAGCGTATAATTAGTTTTCGATCCCTTCAAAAATTTCACAAACCCCCTTCAAAGCCAAAGGGGGTAGTACACGAAAAACTTGCAAAATTTGAAAGTACCATAACTCTTTCAAATGGTGCCCGATTTTTAAGATTCTTTGCTTGTTAAGATGATGGTTACCATATTTTCGAGAATATGTTGGCGTATAAGTAGTTTTCGAACGCTAAAAAAATTTCACAAACCCCCTTCAAAGCCAAAGGGGGTAGTACACGAAAAACTTGCAAAATTTGAAAGTACCATAACTCTTTCAAATGGTGCCCGATTTTTAAGATTCTTTGCTTGTTAAGATGGTGGTTACCATATTTTCTAGATTATGTTGGCGTATAATTAGTTTTCGATCCCTACAAAAATTTCACAAACCCCCTTCAAATCCAAAGGGGTTAGTACACGAAAAATTTGCAAAATTTGAAAGTACCATAACTCTTTCAAATGGTGCCCGATTTTTAAGATTCTTTGCTTGTTAAGATGATGGTTACCATATTTTCGAGAATATGTTGGCGTATAAGTAGTTTTCGATCGCTAAAAAAATTTCACAAACCCCCTTCAAATCCAAAGGGGTTAGTACACGAAAAATTTGCAAAATTTGAAAGTACCATAACTCTTTCAAATGGTGCCCGATTTTTAAGATTCTTGGCTTGTTAGGATGATGGTTACCATAGTTTCGATAATATGTAAGCGTCTAAATAGTTTTCGATCCCTACAAAAATTTCACAAACCCCCTTCAAAGCCAAAGGGGGTAGTACACGAAAAACTTGCAAAATTTGAAAGTACCATAACTCTTTCAAATGGTGCCCGATTTTTAAGATTCTTTGCTTGTTAAGATGATGGTTACCATATTTTCGAGAATATGTTGGCGTATAAGTAGTTTTCGATCGCTAAAAAAATTTCACAAACCCCCTTCAAATCCAAAGGGGTTAGTACACGAAAAACTTGCAAAATTTGAAAGTACCATAACTCTTTCAAATGGTGCCCGATTTTTAAGATTCTTGGCTTTTTAGGATGATGGTTACCATAGTTTCGAGAATATGTTGGCGTATAAGTAGTTTTCGATCGCTAAAAAAATTTCACAAACCCCCTTCAAATCCAAAGGGGTTAGTACACGAAAAATTTGCAAAATTTGAAAGTACCATAACTCTTTCAAATGGTGCCCGATTTTTAAGATTCTTTGCTTGTTAGGATGATGGTTACCATATTTTCGAGAATATGTTGGCGTATAAGTAGTTTTCGATCGCTAAAAAAATTTCACAAACCCCCTTCAAATCCAAAGGGGTTAGTACACGAAAAATTTGCAAAATTTGAAAGTACCATAACTCTTTCAAATGGTGCCCGATTTTTAAGATTCTTGGCTTGTTAGGATGATGGTTACCATAGTTTCGATAATATGTAAGCGTATAATTAGTTTTCGATCCCTACAAAAATTTCACAAACCCCCTTCAAAGCCAAAGGGGGTAGTACACGAAAAACTTGCAAAATTTGAAAGTACCATAACTCTTTCAAATGGTGCCCGATTTTTAAGATTCTTTGCTTGTTAAGATGATGGTTACCATATTTTCGAGAATATGTTGGCGTATAACTAGTTTTCGATCGCTAAAAAAATTTCACAAACCCCATTCAAATCCAAAGGGAACGTACACGAAAAATTTGCAAAATTTGAAAATACCATAACTCTTTCAAATGGTGCCCGATTTTTAAGATTCTTGGCTTGTTAGGATGATGGTTACCATAGTTTCGAAATTATGTAAGCGTATAATTAGTTTTCGATCCCTACAAAAATTTCACAAACCCCCTTCAAAGCCAAAGGGGGTAGTACACGAAAAACTTGCAAAATTTGAAAGTAACATAACTCTTTCAAATGGTGCCCGATTTTTAAGATTCTTTGCTTGTTAAGATCATGGTTACCATATTTTCGAGAATATGTTGGCGTATAAGTAGTTTTCGATCGCTAAAAAAATTTCACAAACCCCCTTCAAATCCAAAAGGGTTAGTACACGAAAAATTTGCAAAATTTGAAAGTACCATAACTCTTTCAAATGGTGCCCGATTTTTAAGATTCTTGGCTTTTTAGGATGATGGTTACCATAGTTTCGATAATATGTAAGCGTATAATTAGTTTTCGATCCCTTCAAAAATTTCACAAACCCCCTTCAAAGCCAAATGGGGTAGTACACGAAAAACTTGCAAAATTTGAAAGTACCATAACTCTTTAAAATGGTGCCCGATTTTTAAGATTCTTTGCTTGTTAAGATGATGGTTACCATATTTTCGAGAATATGTTGGCGTATAAGTAGTTTTCGATCGCTAAAAAAATTTCACAAACCCCATTCAAATCTAAAGGGAACGTACACGAAAAATTTGCAAAATTTGAAAATACCATAACTCTTTCAAATGGTGCCCGATTTTTAAGATTCTTGGCTTGTTAGGATGATGGTTACCATAGTTTCGAAATTATGTAAGCGTATAATTAGTTTTCGATCCCTACAAAAATTTCACAAACCCCCTTCAAAGCCAAAGGGGGTAGTACACGAAAAACTTGCAAAATTTTAAAGTAACATAACTCTTTCAAATGGTGCCCGATTTTTAAGATTCTTTGCTTGTTAAGATGATGGTTACCATATTTTCGAGAATATGTTGGCGTATAAGTAGTTTTCGATCGCTAAAAAAATTTCACAAACCCCCTTCAAATCCAAAGGGGTTAGTACACGAAAAACTTGCAAAATTTGAAAATACTATAACTCTTTCAAATGGTGCCCGATTTTTAAGATTCTTGGCTTTTTAGGATGATGGTTACCATATTTTCTAGAATATGTTGGCGTATAAGTAGTTTTTGATCGCTAAAAAAATTTCACAAACCCCCTTCAACTCCAAAGGGGTTAGTACACGAAAAATTTGCAAAATTTGAAAGTACCATAACTCATTCAAATGGTGCCCGATTTTTAAGATTCTTTGCTTGTTAAGATGATGATTACCATATTTTCGAGAATATGTTGGCGTATAAGTAGTTTTCGATCGCTAAAAAAATTTCACAAACCCCCTTCAAATCCAAAGGGGTTAGTACACGAAAAATTTGCAAAATTTGAAAGTACCATAACTCTTTCAAATGGTGCCCGATTTTTAAGATTCTTGGCTTGTTAGGATGATGGTTACCATAGTTTCGATAATATGTAAGCGTATAATTAGTTTTCGATCCCTACAAAAATTTCACAAACCCCCTTCAAAGCCAAAGGGGGTAGTACACGAAAAACTTGCAAAATTTGAAAGTACCATAACTCTTTCAAATGGTGCCCGATTTTTAAGATTCTTTGCTTGTTAAGATGATGGTTACCATATTTTCGAGAATATGTTGGCGTATAAGTAGTTTTCGATCGCTAAAAAAATTTCACAAACCCCATTCAAATCCAAAGGGAACGTACACGAAAAATTTTCAAAATTTGAAAATACCATAACTCTTTCAAATGGTGCCCGATTTTTAAGATTCTTGGCTTGTTAGGATGATGGTTACCATAGTTTCGAAATTATGTAAGCGTATAATTAGTTTTCGATCCCTACAAAAATTTCACAAACCCCCTTCAAAGCCAAAGGGGGTAGTACACGAAAAACTTGCAAAATTTGAAAGTAACATAACTCTTTCAAATGGTGCCCGATTTTTAAGATTCTTTGCTTGTTAAGATGATGGTTACCATATTTTCGAGAATATGTTGGCGTATAAGTAGTTTTCGATCGCTAAAAAAATTTCACAAACCCCCTTCAAATCCAAAGGGGTTAGTACACGAAAAATTTGCAAAAGTTGAAAGTACCATAACTCTTTCAAATGGTGCCCGATTTTTAAGATTCTTGGCTTGTTAGGATGATGGTTACCATAGTTTCGATAATATGTAAGCGTATAATTAGTTTTCGATCCCTTCAAAAATTTCACAAACCCCCTTCAAAGCCAAAGGGGGTAGTACACGAAAAACTTGCAAAATTTGAAAGTACCATAACTCTTTCAAATGGTGCCCGATTTTTAAGATTCTTTGCTTGTTAAGATGATGGTTACCATATTTTCGAGAATATGTTGGCGTATAAGTAGTTTTCGAACGCTAAATAAATTTCACAAACCCCCTTAAAATCCAAAGGGGTTAGTACACGAAAAATTTGCAAAATTTGAAAGTACCATAACTCTTTCAAATGGTGCCCGATTTTTAAGATTCTTGGCTTGTTAGGATGATGGTTACCATAGTTTCGATAATATGTAAGCGTATAATTAGTTTTCGATCCCTACAAAAATTTCACAAACCCCCTTCAAAGCCAAAGGGGGTAGTACACGAAAAACTTGCAAAATTTGAAAGTACCATAACTCTTTCAAATGGTGCCCGATTTTTAAGATTCTTTGCTTGTTAAGATGATGGTTACCATATTTTCGAGAATATGTTGGCGTATAAGTAGTTTTCGATCGCTAAAAAAATTTCACAAACCCCATTCAAATCCAAAGGGAACGTACACGAAATATTTGCAAAATTTGAAAATACCATAACTCTTTCAAATGGTGCCCGATTTTTAAGATTCTTGGCTTGTTAGGATGATGGTTACCATAGTTTCGAAATTATGTAAGCGTATAATTAGTTTTCGATCCCTACAAAAATTTCACAAACCCCCTTCAAAGCCAAAGGGGGTAGTACACGAAAAACTTGCAAAATTTGAAAGTAACATAACTCTTTCAAATGGTGCCCGATTTTTAAGATTCTTTGCTTGTTAAGATGATGGTTACCATATTTTCGAGAATATGTTGGCGTATAAGTAGTTTTCGATCGCTAAAAAAATTTCACAAACCCCCTTCAAATCCAAAGGGGTTAGTACACGAAAAACTTGCAAAATTTGAAAGTACCATAACTCTTTCAAATGGTGCCCGATTTTTAAGATTCTTGGCTTTTTAGGATGATGGTTACCATAGTTTCGATAATACGTAAGCGTATAATTAGTTTTCGATCCCTTCAAAAATTTCACAAACCCCCTTCAAAGCCAAATGGGGTAGTACACGAAAAACTTGCAAAATTTGAAAGTACCATAACTCTTTCAAATGGTGCCCGATTTTTAAGATTCTTTGCTTGTTAAGATGATGGTTACCATATTTTCGAGAATATGTTGGCGTATAAGTAGTTTTTGATCGCTAAAAAAATTTCACAAACCCCCTTAAAATCCAAAGGGGTTAGTACACGAAAAATTTGCAAAATTTGAAAGTACCATAACTCTTTCAAATGGTGCCCGATTTTTAAGATTCTTGGCTTGTTAGGATGATGGTTACCATAGTTTCGATAATATGTAAGCGTATAATTAGTTTTCGATCCCTACAAAAATTTCACAAACCCCCTTCAAAGCCAAAGGGGATAGTACAGGAAAAACTTGCAAAATTTGAAAGTACCATAACTCTTTCAAATGGTGCCCGATTTTTAAGATTCTTTGCTTGTTAAGATGATGGTTACCATATTTTCGAGAATATGTTGGCGTATAAGTAGTTTTCGATCGCTAAAAAAATTTCACAAACCCCCTTAAAATCCAAAGGGGTTAGTACACGAAAAATTTGCAAAATTTGAAAGTACCATAACTCTTTCAAATGGTGCCCGATTTTTAAGATTCTTGGCTTGTTAGGATGATGGTTACCATAGTTTCGAAATTATGTAAGCGTATAATTAGTTTTCGATCCCTACAAAAATTTCACAAACCCCCTTCAAAGCCAAAGGGGGTAGTACACGAAAAACTTGCAAAATTTGAAAGTAACATAACTCTTTCAAATGGTGCCCGATTTTTAAGATTCTTTGCTTGTTAAGATCATGGTTACCATATTTTCGAGAATATGTTGGCGTATAAGTAGTTTTCGATCGCTAAAAAAATTTCACAAACCCCCTTCAAATCCAAAGGGGTTAGTACACGAAAAATTTGCAAAATTTGAAAGTACCATAACTCTTTCAAATGGTGCCCGATTTTTAAGATTCTTGGCTTTTTAGGATGATGGTTACCATAGTTTCGATAATATGTAAGCGTATAATTAGTTTTCGATCCCTTCAAAAATTTCACAAACCCCCTTCAAAGCCAAATGGGGTAGTACACGAAAAACTTGCAAAATTTGAAAGTACCATAACTCTTTCAAATGGTGCCCGATTTTTAAGATTCTTTGCTTGTTAAGATGATGGTTACCATATTTTCGAGAATATGTTGGCGTATAAGTAGTTTTTGATCGCTAAAAAAATTTCACAAACCCCCTTAAAATCCAAAGGGGTTAGTACACGAAAAATTTGCAAAATTTGAAAGTACCATAACTCTTTCAAATGGTGCCCGATTTTTAAGATTCTTGGCTTGTTAGGATGATGGTTACCATAGTTTCGATAATATGTAAGCGTATAATTAGTTTTCGATCCCTACAAAAATTTCACAAACCCCCTTCAAAGCCAAAGGGGGTAGTACACGAAAAACTTGCAAAATTTGAAAGTACCATAACTCTTTCAAATGGTGCCCGATTTTTAAGATTCTTTGCTTGTTAAGATGATGGTTACCATATTTTCGAGAATATGTTGGCGTATAAGTAGTTTTCGATCGCTAAAAAAATTTCACAAACCCCATTCAAATCCAAAGGGAACGTACACGAAAAATTTGCAAAATTTGAAAATACCATAACTCTTTCAAATGGTGCCCGATTTTTAAGATTCTTGGCTTGTTAGGATGATGGTTACCATAGTTTCGATAATATGTAAGCGTATAATTAGTTTTCGATCCCTACAAAAATTTCACAAACCCCCTTCAAAGCCAAAGGGGGTAGTACACGAAAAACTTGCAAAATTTGAAAGTACCATAACTCTTTCAAATGGTGCCCGATTTTTAAGATTCTTTGCTTGTTAAGATGATGGTTACCATATTTTCGAGAATATGTTGGCGTATAAGTAGTTTTCGATCGCTAAAAAAATTTCACAAACCCCATTCAAATCCAAAGGGAACGTACACGAAAAATTTGCAAAATTTGAAAGTACCATAACTCTTTCAAATGGTGCCCGATTTTTAAGATTCTTGGCTTGTTAGGATGATGGTTACCATAGTTTCGATAATATGTAAGCGTATAATTAGTTTTCGATCCCTACAAAAATTTCACAAACCCCCTTCAAAGCCAAAGGGGGTAGTACACGAAAAACTTGCAAAATTTGAAAGTACCATAACTCTTTCAAATGGTGCCCGATTTTTAAGATTCTTTGCTTGTTAAGATGATGGTTACCATATTTTCGAGAATATGTTGGCGTATAAGTAGTTTTCGATCGCTAAAAAAATTTCACAAACCCCATTCAAATCCAAAGGGAACGTACACGAAAAATTTGCAAAATTTGAAAATACCATAACTCTTTCAAATGGTGCCCGATTTTTAAGATTCTTGGCTTGTTAGGATGATGGTTACCATAGTTTCGATAATATGTAAGCGTATAATTAGTTTTCGATCCCTACAAAAATTTCACAAACCCCCTTCAAAGCCAAAGGGGGTAGTACACGAAAAACTTGCAAAATTTGAAAGTACCATAACTCTTTCAAATGGTGCCCGATTTTTAAGATTCTTTGCTTGTTAAGATGATGGTTACCATATTTTCGAGAATATGTTGGCGTATAAGTAGTTTTCGATCGCTAAAAAAATTTCACAAACCCCATTCAAATCCAAAGGGAACGTACACGAAAAATTTGCAAAATTTGAAAGTACCATAACTCTTTCAAATGGTGCCCGATTTTTAAGATTCTTGGCTTGTTAGGATGATGGTTACCATAGTTTCGATAATATGTAAGCGTATAATTAGTTTTCGATCCCTACAAAAATTTCACAAACCCCCTTCAAAGCCAAAGGGGGTAGTACACGAAAAACTTGCAAAATTTGAAAGTACCATAACTCTTTCAAATGGTGCCCGATTTTTAAGATTCTTTGCTTGTTAAGATGATGGTTACCATATTTTCGAGAATATGTTGGCGTATAAGTAGTTTTCGATCGCTAAAAAAATTTCACAAACCCCCTTCAAATCCAAAGGGGTTAGTACACGAAAAATTTGCAAAATTTGAAAGTACCATAACTCTTTCAAATGGTGCCCGATTTTTAAGATTCTTGGCTTGTTAGGATGATGGTTACCATAGTTTCGATAATATGTAAGCGTCTAAATAGTTTTCGATCCCTACAAAAATTTCACAAACCCCCTTCAAAGCCAAAGGGGGTAGTACACGAAAAACTTGCAAAATTTGAAAGTACCATAACTCTTTCAAATGGTGCCCGATTTTTAAGATTCTTTGCTTGTTAAGATGGTGGTTACCATATTTTCTAGAATATGTTGGCGTATAAGTAGTTTTTGATCGCTAAAAAAATTTCACAAACCCCCTTCAACTCCAAAGGGGTTAGTACACGAAAAATTTGCAAAATTTGAAAGTACCATAACTCTTTCAAATGGTGCCCGATTTTTAAGATTCTTTGCTTGTTAAGATGATGGTTACCATATTTTCGAGAATATGTTGGCGTATAAGTAGTTTTCGATCGCTAAAAAAATTTCACAAACCCCCTTCAAATCCAAAGGGGTTAGTACACGAAAAATTTGCAAAATTTGAAAGTACCATAACTCTTTCAAATGGTGCCCGATTTTTAAGATTCTTGGCTTGTTAGGATGATGGTTACCATAGTTTCGATAATATGTAAGCGTATAATTAGTTTTCGATCCCTACAAAAATTTCACAAACCCCCTTCAAAGCCAAAGGGGATAGTACACGAAAAACTTGCAAAATTTGAAAGTACCATAACTCTTTCAAATGGTGCCCGATTTTTAAGATTCTTTGCTTGTTAAGATGATGGTTACCATATTTTCGAGAATATGTTGGCGTATAAGTAGTTTTCGATCGCTAAAAAAATTTCACAAACCCCATTCAAATCCAAAGGGAACGTACACGAAAAATTTGCAAAATTTGAAAATACCATAACTCTTTCAAATGGTGCCCGATTTTTAAGATTCTTGGCTTGTTAGGATGATGGTTACCATAGTTTCGAAATTATGTAAGCGTATAATTAGTTTTCGATCCCTACAAAAATTTCACAAACCCCCTTCAAAGCCAAAGGGGGTAGTACACGAAAAACTTGCAAAATTTGAAAGTAACATAACTCTTTCAAATGGTGCCCGATTTTTAAGATTCTTGGCTTGTTAGGATGATGGTTACCATAGTTTCGAAATTATGTAAGCGTATAATTAGTTTTCGATCCCTACAAAAATTTCACAAACCCCCTTCAAAGCCAAAGGGGGTAGTACACGAAAAACTTGCAAAATTTGAAAGTAACATAACTCTTTCAAATGGTGCCCGATTTTTAAGATTCTTTGCTTGTTAAGATGATGGTTACCATATTTTCGAGAATATGTTGGCGTATAAGTAGTTTTCGATCGCTAAAAAAATTTCACAAACCCCCTTCAAATCCAAAGGGGTTAGTACACGAAAAATTTGCAAAATTTGAAAGTACCATAACTCTTTCAAATGGTGCCCGATTTTTAAGATTCTTTGCTTTTTAGGATGGTGGTTACCATAGTTTCGATAATATGTAAGCGTATAATTAGTTTTCGATCCCTTCAAAAATTTCACAAACCCCCTTCAAAGCCAAATGGGGTAGTACACGAAAAACTTGCAAAATTTGAAAGTACCATAACTCTTTCAAATGGTGCCCGATTTTTAAGATTCTTTGCTTGTTAAGATGATGGTTACCATATTTTCGAGAATATGTTGGCGTATAAGTAGTTTTTGATCGCTAAAAAAATTTCATAAACCCCCTTAAAATCCAAAGGGGTTAGTACACGAAAAATTTGCAAAATTTGAAAGTACCATAACTCTTTCAAATGGTGCCCGATTTTTAAGATTCTTGGCTTGTTAGGATGATGGTTACCATAGTTTCGATAATATGTAAGCGTATAATTAGTTTTCGATCCCTACAAAAATTTCACAAACCCCCTTCAAAGCCAAAGGGGATAGTACACGAAAAACTTGCAAAATTTGAAAGTACCATAACTCTTTCAAATGGTGCCCGATTTTTAAGATTCTTTGCTTGTTAAGATGATGGTTACCATATTTTCGAGAATATGTTGGCGTATAAGTAGTTTTCGATCGCTAAAAAAATTTCACAAACCCCATTCAAATCCAAAGGGAACGTACACGAAAAATTTGCAAAATTTGAAAATACCATAACTCTTTCAAATGGTGCCCGATTTTTAAGATTCTTGGCTTGTTAGGATGATGGTTACCATAGTTTCGAAATTATGTAAGCGTATAATTAGTTTTCGATCCCTACAAAAATTTCACAAACCCCCTTCAAAGCCAAAGGGGGTAGTACACGAAAAACTTGCAAAATTTGAAAGTAACATAACTCTTTCAAATGGTGCCCGATTTTTAAGATTCTTTGCTTGTTAAGATCATGGTTACCATATTTTCGAGAATATGTTGGCGTATAAGTAGTTTTCGATCGCTAAAAAAATTTCACAAACCCCCTTCAAATCCAAAGGGGTTAGTACACGAAAAATTTGTAAAATTTGAAAGTACCATAACTCTTTCAAATGGTGCCCGATTTTTAAGATTCTTTGCTTTTTAGGATGGTGGTTACCATAGTTTCGATAATATGTAAGCATATAATTAGTTTTTGATCGCTAAAAAAATTTCACAAACCCCCTTAAAATCCAAAGGGGTTAGTACACGAAAAATTTGCAAAATTTGAAAGTACCATAACTCTTTCAAATGGTGCCCGATTTTTAAGATTCTTGGCTTGTTAGGATGATGGTTACCATAGTTTCGATAATATGTAAGCGTATAATTAGTTTTTGATCGCTAAAAAAATTTCACAAACCCCCTTCAACTCCAAAGGGGTTAGTACACGAAAAATTTGCAAAATTTGAAAGTACCATAACTCTTTCAAATGGTGCCCGATTTTTAAGATTCTTTGCTTGTTAAGATGATGGTTACCATATTTTCGAGAATATGTTGGCGTATAAGTAGTTTTCGATCGCTAAAAAAATTTCACAAACCCCCTTCAAATCCAAAGGGGTTAGTACACGAAAAATTTGCAATATTTGAAAGTACCATAACTCTTTCAAATGGTGCCCGATTTTTAAGATTCTTGGCTTGTTAGGATGATGGTTACCATAGTTTCGATAATATGTAAGCGTATAATTAGTTTTCGATCCCTACAAAAATTTCACAAACCCCCTTCAAAGCCAAAGGGGGTAGTACACGAAAAACTTGCAAAATTTGAAAGTACCATAACTCTTTCAAATGGTGCCCGATTTTTAAGATTCTTTGCTTGTTAAGATGATGGTTACCATATTTTCGAGAATATGTTGGCGTATAACTAGTTTTCGATCGCTAAAAAAATTTCACAAACCCCATTCAAATCCAAAGGGAACGTACACGAAAAATTTGCAAAATTTGAAAATACCATAACTCTTTCAAATGGTGCCCGATTTTTAAGATTCTTGGCTTGTTAGGATGATGGTTACCATAGTTTCGAAATTATGTAAGCGTATAATTAGTTTTCGATCCCTACAAAAATTTCACAAACCCCCTTCAAAGCCAAAGGGGGTAGTACACGAAAAACTTGCAAAATTTGAAAGTAACATAACTCTTTCAAATGGTGCCCGATTTTTAAGATTCTTTGCTTGTTAAGATCATGGTTACCATATTTTCGAGAATATGTTGGCGTATAAGTAGTTTTCGATCGCTAAAAAAATTTCACAAACCCCCTTCAAATCCAAAAGGGTTAGTACACGAAAAATTTGCAAAATTTGAAAGTACCATAACTCTTTCAAATGGTGCCCGATTTTTAAGATTCTTGGCTTTTTAGGATGATGGTTACCATAGTTTCGATAATATGTAAGCGTATAATTAGTTTTCGATCCCTTCAAAAATTTCACAAACCCCCTTCAAAGCCAAATGGGGTAGTACACGAAAAACTTGCAAAATTTGAAAGTACCATAACTCTTTCAAATGGTGCCCGATTTTTAAGATTCTTTGCTTGTTAAGATGATGGTTACCATATTTTCGAGAATATGTTGGCGTATAAGTAGTTTTTGATCGCTAAAAAAATTTCACAAACCCCCTTAAAATCCAAAGGGGTTAGTACACGAAAAATTTGCAAAAGTTGAAAGTACCATAACTCTTTCAAATGGTGCCCGATTTTTAAGATTCCTTGCTTGTTAGGATGATGGTTACCATAGTTTCGATAATATGTAAGCGTATAATTAGTTTTCGATCCCTACAAAAATTTCACAAACCCCCTTCAAAGCCAAAGGGGGTAGTACACGAAAAACTTGCAAAATTTGAAAGTACCATAACTCTTTCAAATGGTGCCCGATTTTTAAGATTCTTTGCTTGTTAAGATGATGGTTACCATATTTTCGAGAATATGTTGGCGTATAAGTAGTTTTCGATCGCTAAAAAAATTTCACAAACCCCATTCAAATCCAAAGGGAACGTACACGAAAAATTTGCAAAATTTGAAAATACCATAACTCTTTCAAATGGTGCCCGATTTTTAAGATTCTTGGCTTGTTAGGATAATGGTTACCATAGTTTCGAAATTATGTAAGCGTATAATTAGTTTTCGATCCCTACAAAAATTTCACAAACCCCCTTCAAAGCCAAAGGGGGTAGTACACGAAAAACTTGCAAAATTTGAAAGTAACATAACTCTTTCAAATGGTGCCCGATTTTTAAGATTCTTTGCTTGTTAAGATGATGGTTACCATATTTTCGAGAATATGTTGGCGTATAAGTAGTTTTCGATCGCTAAAAAAATTTCACAAACCCCCTTCAAATCCAAAGGGGTTAGTACACGAAAAATTTGCAAAATTTGAAAGTACCATAACTCTTTCAAATGGTGCCCGATTTTTAAGATTCTTGGCTTGTTAGGATGATGGTTACCATAGTTTCGATAATATGTAAGCGTCTAAATAGTTTTCGATCCCTACAAAAATTTCACAAACCCCCTTCAAAGCCAAAGGGGGTAGTACACGAAAAACTTGCAAAATTTGAAAGTACCATAACTCTTTCAAATGGTGCCCGATTTTTAAGATTCTTTGCTTGTTAAGATGGTGGTTACCATATTTTCTAGAATATGTTGGCGTATAAGTAGTTTTTGATCGCTAAAAAAATTTCACAAACCCCCTTCAACTCCAAAGGGGTTAGTACACGAAAAATTTGCAAAATTTGAAAGTACCATAACTCTTTCAAATGGTGCCCGATTTTTAAGATTCTTTGCTTGTTAAGATGATGGTTACCATATTTTCGAGAATATGTTGGCGTATAAGTAGTTTTCGATCGCTAAAAAAATTTCACAAACCCCCTTCAAATCCAAAGGGGTTAGTACACGAAAAATTTGCAAAATTTGAAAGTACCATAACTCTTTCAAATGGTGCCCGATTTTTAAGATTCTTGGCTTGTTAGGATGATGGTTACCATAGTTTCGATAATATGTAAGCGTATAATTAGTTTTCGATCCCTACAAAAATTTCACAAACCCCCTTCAAAGCCAAAGGGGGTAGTACACGAAAAACTTGCAAAATTTGAAAGTACCATAACTCTTTCAAATGGTGCCCGATTTTTAAGATTCTTTGCTTGTTAAGATGATGGTTACCATATTTTCGAGAATATGTTGGCGTATAAGTAGTTTTCGATCGCTAAAAAAATTTCACAAACCCCATTCAAATCCAAAGGGAACGTACACGAAAAATTTGCAAAATTTGAAAATACCATAACTCTTTCAAATGGTGCCCGATTTTTAAGATTCTTGGCTTGTTAGGATGATGGTTACCATAGTTTCGAAATTATGTAAGCGTATAATTAGTTTTCGATCCCTACAAAAATTTCACAAACCCCCTTCAAAGCCAAAGGGGGTAGTACACGAAAAACTTGCAAAATTTGAAAGTAACATAACTCTTTCAAATGGTGCCCGATTTTTAAGATTCTTTGCTTGTTAAGATCATGGTTACCATATTTTCGAGAATATGTTGGCGTATAAGTAGTTTTCGATCGCTAAAAAAATTTCACAAACCCCCTTCAAATCCAAAGGGGTTAGTACACGAAAAATTTGTAAAATTTGAAAGTACCATAACTCTTTCAAATGGTGCCCGATTTTTAAGATTCTTTGCTTTTTAGGATGGTGGTTACCATAGTTTCGATAATATGTAAGCGTATAATTAGTTTTTGATCGCTAAAAAAATTTCACAAACCCCCTTCAACTCCAAAGGGGTTAGTACACGAAAAATTTGCAAAATTTGAAAGTACCATAACTCTTTCAAATGGTGCCCGATTTTTAAGATTCTTTGCTTGTTAAGATGATGGTTACCATATTTTCGAGAATATGTTGGTGTATAAGTAGTTTTCGATCGCTAAAAAAATTTCACAAACCCCCTTCAAATCCAAAGGGGTTAGTACACGAAAAATTTGCAAAATTTGAAAGTACCATAACTCTTTCAAATGGTGCCCGATTTTTAAGATTCTTGGCTTGTTAGGATGATGGTTACCATAGTTTCGATAATATGTAAGCGTATAATTAGTTTTCGATCCCTACAAAAATTTCACAAACCCCCTTCAAAGCCAAAGGGGGTAGTACACGAAAAACTTGCAAAATTTGAAAGTACCATAACTCTTTCAAATGGTGCCCGATTTTTAAGATTCTTTGCTTGTTAAGATGATGGTTACCATATTTTCGAGAATATGTTGGCGTATAACTAGTTTTCGATCGCTAAAAAAATTTCACAAACCCCATTCAAATCCAAAGGGAACGTACACGAAAAATTTGCAAAATTTGAAAATACCATAACTCTTTCAAATGGTGCCCGATTTTTAAGATTCTTGGCTTGTTAGGATGATGGTTACCATAGTTTCGAAATTATGTAAGCGTATAATTAGTTTTCGATCCCTACAAAAATTTCACAAACCCCCTTCAAAGCCAAAGGGGGTAGTACACGAAAAACTTGCAAAATTTGAAAGTAACATAACTCTTTCAAATGGTGCCCGATTTTTAAGATTCTTTGCTTGTTAAGATCATGGTTACCATATTTTCGAGAATATGTTGGCGTATAAGTAGTTTTCGATCGCTAAAAAAATTTCACAAACCCCCTTCAAATCCAAAGGGGTTAGTACACGAAAAATTTGTAAAATTTGAAAGTACCATAACTCTTTCAAATGGTGCCCGATTTTTAAGATTCTTTGCTTTTTAGGATGGTGGTTACCATAGTTTCGATAATATGTAAGCGTATAATTAGTTTTTGATCGCTAAAAAAATTTCACAAACCCCCTTCAACTCCAAAGGGGTTAGTACACGAAAAATTTGCAAAATTTGAAAGTACCATAACTCTTTCAAATGGTGCCCGATTTTTAAGATTCTTTGCTTGTTAAGATGATGGTTACCATATTTTCGAGAATATGTTGGCGTATAAGTAGTTTTCGATCGCTAAAAAAATTTCACAAACCCCCTTCAAATCCAAAGGGGTTAGTACACGAAAAATTTGCAAAATTTGAAAGTACCATAACTCTTTCAAATGGTGCCCGATTTTTAAGATTCTTGGCTTGTTAGGATGATGGTTACCATAGTTTCGATAATATGTAAGCGTATAATTAGTTTTCGATCCCTACAAAAATTTCACAAACCCCCTTCAAAGCCAAAGGGGGTAGTACACGAAAAACTTGCAAAATTTGAAAGTACCATAACTCTTTCAAATGGTGCCCGATTTTTAAGATTCTTTGCTTGTTAAGATGATGGTTACCATATTTTCGAGAATATGTTGGCGTATAAGTAGTTTTCGATCGCTAAAAAAATTTCACAAACCCCATTCAAATCCAAAGGGAACGTACACGAAAAATTTGCAAAATTTGAAAATACCATAACTCTTTCAAATGGTGCCCGATTTTTAAGATTCTTGGCTTGTTAGGATGATGGTTACCATAGTTTCGAAATTATGTAAGCGTATAATTAGTTTTCGATCCCTACAAAAATTTCACAAACCCCCTTCAAAGCCAAAGGGGGTAGTACACGAAAAACTTGCAAAATTTGAAAGTAACATAACTCTTTCAAATGGTGCCCGATTTTTAAGATTCTTTGCTTGTTAAGATCATGGTTACCATATTTTCGAGAATATGTTGGCGTATAAGTAGTTTTCGATCGCTAAAAAAATTTCACAAACCCCCTTCAAATCCAAAGGGGTTAGTACACGAAAAATTTGTAAAATTTGAAAGTACCATAACTCTTTCAAATGGTGCCCGATTTTTAAGATTCTTTGCTTTTTAGGATGGTGGTTACCATAGTTTCGATAATATGTAAGCGTATAATTAGTTTTTGATCGCTAAAAAAATTTCACAAACCCCCTTCAACTCCAAAGGGGTTAGTACACGAAAAATTTGCAAAATTTGAAAGTACCATAACTCTTTCAAATGGTGCCCGATTTTTAAGATTCTTTGCTTGTTAAGATGATGGTTACCATATTTTCGAGAATATGTTGGTGTATAAGTAGTTTTCGATCGCTAAAAAAATTTCACAAACCCCCTTCAAATCCAAAGGGGTTAGTACACGAAAAATTTGCAAAATTTGAAAGTACCATAACTCTTTCAAATGGTGCCCGATTTTTAAGATTCTTGGCTTGTTAGGATGATGGTTACCATAGTTTCGATAATATGTAAGCGTATAATTAGTTTTCGATCCCTACAAAAATTTCACAAACCCCCTTCAAAGCCAAAGGGGGTAGTACACGAAAAACTTGCAAAATTTGAAAGTACCATAACTCTTTCAAATGGTGCCCGATTTTTAAGATTCTTTGCTTGTTAAGATGATGGTTACCATATTTTCGAGAATATGTTGGCGTATAACTAGTTTTCGATCGCTAAAAAAATTTCACAAACCCCATTCAAATCCAAAGGGAACGTACACGAAAAATTTGCAAAATTTGAAAATACCATAACTCTTTCAAATGGTGCCCGATTTTTAAGATTCTTGGCTTGTTAGGATGATGGTTACCATAGTTTCGAAATTATGTAAGCGTATAATTAGTTTTCGATCCCTACAAAAATTTCACAAACCCCCTTCAAAGCCAAAGGGGGTAGTACACGAAAAACTTGCAAAATTTGAAAGTAACATAACTCTTTCAAATGGTGCCCGATTTTTAAGATTCTTTGCTTGTTAAGATCATGGTTACCATATTTTCGAGAATATGTTGGCGTATAAGTAGTTTTCGATCGCTAAAAAAATTTCACAAACCCCCTTCAAATCCAAAGGGGTTAGTACACGAAAAATTTGTAAAATTTGAAAGTACCATAACTCTTTCAAATGGTGCCCGATTTTTAAGATTCTTTGCTTTTTAGGATGGTGGTTACCATAGTTTCGATAATATGTAAGCGTATAATTAGTTTTTGATCGCTAAAAAAATTTCACAAACCCCCTTCAACTCCAAAGGGGTTAGTACACGAAAAATTTGCAAAATTTGAAAGTACCATAACTCTTTCAAATGGTGCCCGATTTTTAAGATTCTTTGCTTGTTAAGATGATGGTTACCATATTTTCGAGAATATGTTGGCGTATAAGTAGTTTTCGATCGCTAAAAAAATTTCACAAACCCCCTTCAAATCCAAAGGGGTTAGTACACGAAAAATTTGCAAAATTTGAAAGTACCATAACTCTTTCAAATGGTGCCCGATTTTTAAGATTCTTGGCTTGTTAGGATGATGGTTACCATAGTTTCGATAATATGTAAGCGTATAATTAGTTTTCGATCCCTACAAAAATTTCACAAACCCCCTTCAAAGCCAAAGGGGGTAGTACACGAAAAACTTGCAAAATTTGAAAGTACCATAACTCTTTCAAATGGTGCCCGATTTTTAAGATTCTTTGCTTGTTAAGATGATGGTTACCATATTTTCGAGAATATGTTGGCGTATAACTAGTTTTCGATCGCTAAAAAAATTTCACAAACCCCATTCAAATCCAAAGGGAACGTACACGAAAAATTTGCAAAATTTGAAAATACCATAACTCTTTCAAATGGTGCCCGATTTTTAAGATTCTTGGCTTGTTAGGATGATGGTTACCATAGTTTCGAAATTATGTAAGCGTATAATTAGTTTTCGATCCCTACAAAAATTTCACAAACCCCCTTCAAAGCCAAAGGGGGTAGTACACGAAAAACTTGCAAAATTTGAAAGTAACATAACTCTTTCAAATGGTGCCCGATTTTTAAGATTCTTTGCTTGTTAAGATCATGGTTACCATATTTTCGAGAATATGTTGGCGTATAAGTAGTTTTCGATCGCTAAAAAAATTTCACAAACCCCCTTCAAATCCAAAAGGGTTAGTACACGAAAAATTTGCAAAATTTGAAAGTACCATAACTCTTTCAAATGGTGCCCGATTTTTAAGATTCTTGGCTTTTTAGGATGATGGTTACCATAGTTTCGATAATATGTAAGCGTATAATTAGTTTTCGATCCCTTCAAAAATTTCACAAACCCCATTCAAAGCCAAATGGGGTAGTACACGAAAAACTTGCAAAATTTGAAAGTACCATAACTCTTTCAAATGGTGCCCGATTTTTAAGATTCTTTGCTTGTTAAGATGATGGTTACCATATTTTCGAGAATATGTTGGCGTATAAGTAGTTTTTGATCGCTAAAAAAATTTCACAAACCCCCTTAAAATCCAAAGGGGTTAGTACACGAAAAATTTGCAAAATTTGAAAGTACCATAACTCTTTCAAATGGTGCCCGATTTTTAAGATTCTTGGCTTGTTAGGATGATGGTTACCATAGTTTCGATAATATGTAAGCGTATAATTAGTTTTCGATCCCTACAAAAATTTCACAAACCCCCTTCAAAGCCAAAGGGGGTAGTACACGAAAAACTTGCAAAATTTGAAAGTACCATAACTCTTTCAAATGGTGCCCGATTTTTAAGATTCTTTGCTTGTTAAGATGATGGTTACCATATTTTCGAGAATATGTTGGCGTATAAGTAGTTTTCGATCGCTAAAAAAATTTCACAAACCCCATTCAAATCCAAAGGGAACGTACACGAAAAATTTGCAAAATTTGAAAATACCATAACTCTTTCAAATGGTGCCCGATTTTTAAGATTCTTGGCTTGTTAGGATAATGGTTACCATAGTTTCGAAATTATGTAAGCGTATATTTAGTTTTCGATCCCTACAAAAATTTCACAAACCCCCTTCAAAGCCAAAGGGGGTAGTACACGAAAAACTTGCAAAATTTGAAAGTAACATAACTCTTTCAAATGGTGCCCGATTTTTAAGATTCTTTGCTTGTTAAGATGATGGTTACCATATTTTCGAGAATATGTTGGCGTATAAGTAGTTTTCGATCGCTAAAAAAATTTCACAAACCCCCTTCAAATCCAAAGGGGTTAGTACACGAAAAATTTGCAAAATTTGAAAGTACCATAACTCTTTCAAATGGTGCCCGATTTTTAAGATTCTTGGCTTGTTAGGATGATGGTTACCATAGTTTCGATAATATGTAAGCGTCTAAATAGTTTTCGATCCCTACAAAAATTTCACAAACCCCCTTCAAAGCCAAAGGGGGTAGTACACGAAAAACTTGCAAAATTTGAAAGTACCATAACTCTTTCAAATGGTGCCCGATTTTTAAGATTCTTTGCTTGTTAAGATGGTGGTTACCATATTTTCTAGAATATGTTGGCGTATAAGTAGTTTTTGATCGCTAAAAAAATTTCACAAACCCCCTTCAACTCCAAAGGGGTTAGTACACGAAAAATTTGCAAAATTTGAAAGTACCATAACTCTTTCAAATGGTGCCCGATTTTTAAGATTCTTTGCTTGTTAAGATGATGGTTACCATATTTTCGAGAATATGTTGGCGTATAAGTAGTTTTCGATCGCTAAAAAAATTTCACAAACCCCCTTCAAATCCAAAGGGGTTAGTACACGAAAAATTTGCAAAATTTGAAAGTACCATAACTCTTTCAAATGGTGCCCGATTTTTAAGATTCTTGGCTTGTTAGGATGATGGTTACCATAGTTTCGATAATATGTAAGCGTATAATTAGTTTTCGATCCCTACAAAAATTTCACAAACCCCCTTCAAAGCCAAAGGGGGTAGTACACGAAAAACTTGCAAAATTTGAAAGTACCATAACTCTTTCAAATGGTGCCCGATTTTTAAGATTCTTTGCTTGTTAAGATGATGGTTACCATATTTTCGAGAATATGTTGGCGTATAAGTAGTTTTCGATCGCTAAAAAAATTTCACAAACCCCATTCAAATCCAAAGGGAACGTACACGAAAAATTTGCAAAATTTGAAAATACCATAACTCTTTCAAATGGTGCCCGATTTTTAAGATTCTTGGCTTGTTAGGATGATGGTTACCATAGTTTCGAAATTATGTAAGCGTATAATTAGTTTTCGATCCCTACAAAAATTTCACAAACCCCCTTCAAAGCCAAAGGGGGTAGTACACGAAAAACTTGCAAAATTTTAAAGTAACATAACTCTTTCAAATGGTGCCCGATTTTTAAGATTCTTTGCTTGTTAAGATGATGGTTACCATATTTTCGAGAATATGTTGGCGTATAAGTAGTTTTCGATCGCTAAAAAAATTTCACAAACCCCCTTCAAATCCAAAGGGGTTAGTACACGAAAAATTTGCAAAATTTGAAAGTACCATAACTCTTTCAAATGGTGCCCGATTTTTAAGATTCTTGGCTTTTTAGGATGATGGTTACCATAGTTTCGATAATATGTAAGCGTATAATTAGTTTTCGATCCCTTCAAAAATTTCACAAACCCCCTTCAAAGCCAAATGGGGTAGTACACGAAAAACTTGCAAAATTTGAAAGTACCATAACTCTTTCAAATGGTGCCCGATTTTTAAGATTCTTTGCTTGTTAAGATGATGGTTACCATATTTTCGAGAATATGTTGGCGTATAAGTAGTTTTTGATCGCTAAAAAAATTTCACAAACCCCCTTAAAATCCAAAGGGGTTAGTACACGAAAAATTTGCAAAATTTGAAAGTACCATAACTCTTTCAAATGGTGCCCGATTTTTAAGATTCTTGGCTTGTTAGGATGATGGTTACCATAGTTTCGATAATATGTAAGCGTATAATTAGTTTTCGATCCCTACAAAAATTTCACAAACCCCCTTCAAAGCCAAAGGGGGTAGTACACGAAAAACTTGCAAAATTTGAAAGTACCATAACTCTTTCAAATGGTGCCCGATTTTTAAGATTCTTTGCTTGTTAAGATGATGGTTACCATATTTTCGAGAATATGTTGGCGTATAAGTAGTTTTCGATCGCTAAAAAAATTTCACAAACCCCATTCAAATCCAAAGGGAACGTACACGAAAAATTTGCAAAATTTGAAAATACCATAACTCTTTCAAATGGTGCCCGATTTTTAAGATTTTTGGCTTGTTAGGATGATGGTTACCATAGTTTCGAAATTATGTAAGCGTATAATTAGTTTTCGATCCCTACAAAAATTTCACAAACCCCCTTCAAAGCCAAAGGGGGTAGTACACGAAAAACTTGCAAAATTTGAAAGTAACATAACTCTTTCAAATGGTGCCCGATTTTTAAGATTCTTTGCTTGTTAAGATCATGGTTACCATATTTTCGAGAATATGTTGGCGTATAAGTAGTTTTCGATCGCTAAAAAAATTTCACAAACCCCCTTCAAATCCAAAGGGGTTAGTACACGAAAAATTTGCAAAATTTGAAAGTACCATAACTCTTTCAAATGGTGCCCGATTTTTAAGATTCTTGGCTTGTTAGGATGATGGTTACCATAGTTTCGATAATATGTAAGCGTCTAAATAGTTTTCGATCCCTACAAAAATTTCACAAACCCCCTTCAAAGCCAAAGGGGGTAGTACACGAAAAACTTGCAAAATTTGAAAGTACCATAACTCTTTCAAATGGTGCCCGATTTTTAAGATTCTTTGCTTGTTAAGATGGTGGTTACCATATTTTCTAGAATATGTTGGCGTATAAGTAGTTTTTGATGCAAAAAAAAATTTCACAAACCCCCTTCAACTCCAAAGGGGTTAGTACACGAAAAATTTGCAAAATTTGAAAGTACCATAACTCTTTCAAATGGTGCCCGATTTTTAAGATTCTTTGCTTGTTAAGATGATGGTTACCATATTTTCGAGAATATGTTGGCGTATAAGTAGTTTTCGATCGCTAAAAAAATTTCACAAACCCCCTTCAAATCCAAAGGGGTTAGTACACGAAAAATTTGCAAAATTTGAAAGTACCATAACTCTTTCAAATGGTGCCCGATTTTTAAGATTCTTGGCTTGTTAGGATGATGGTTACCATAGTTTCGATAATATGTAAGCGTATAATTAGTTTTCGATCCCTACAAAAATTTCACAAACCCCCTTCAAAGCCAAAGGGGGTAGTACACGAAAAACTTGCAAAATTTGAAAGTACCATAACTCTTTCAAATGGTGCCCGATTTTTAAGATTCTTTGCTTGTTAAGATGATGGTTACCATATTTTCGAGAATATGTTGGCGTATAAGTAGTTTTCGATCGCTAAAAAAATTTCACAAACCCCATTCAAATCCAAAGGGAACGTACACGAAAAATTTTCAAAATTTGAAAATACCATAACTCTTTCAAATGGTGCCCGATTTTTAAGATTCTTGGCTTGTTAGGATGATGGTTACCATAGTTTCGAAATTATGTAAGCGTATAATTAGTTTTCGATCCCTACAAAAATTTCACAAACCCCCTTCAAAGCCAAAGGGGGTAGTACACGAAAAACTTGCAAAATTTGAAAGTAACATAACTCTTTCAAATGGTGCCCGATTTTTAAGATTCTTTGCTTGTTAAGATGATGGTTACCATATTTTCGAGAATATGTTGGCGTATAAGTAGTTTTCGATCGCTAAAAAAATTTCACAAACCCCCTTCAAATCCAAAGGGGTTAGTACACGAAAAATTTGCAAAATTTGAAACTACCATAACTCTTTCAAATGGTGCCCGATTTTTAAGATTCTTGGCTTTTTAGGATGATGGTTACCATAGTTTCGATAATATGTAAGCGTATAATTAGTTTTCGATCCCTACAAAAATTTCACAAACCCCCTTCAAAGCCAAAGGGGGTAGTACACGAAAAACTTGCAAAATTTGAAAGTACCATAACTCTTTCAAATGGTGCCCGATTTTTAAGATTCTTTGCTTGTTAAGATGGTGGTTACCATATTTTCTAGAATATGTTGGCGTATAAGTAGTTTTTGATGCAAAAAAAAATTTCACAAACCCCCTTCAACTCCAAAGGGGTTAGTACACGAAAAATTTGCAAAATTTGAAAGTACCATAACTCTTTCAAATGGTGCCCGATTTTTAAGATTCTTTGCTTGTTAAGATGATGGTTACCATATTTTCGAGAATATGTTGGCGTATAAGTAGTTTTCGATCGCTAAAAAAATTTCACAAACCCCCTTCAAATCCAAAGGGGTTAGTACACGAAAAATTTGCAAAATTTGAAAGTACCATAACTCTTTCAAATGGTGCCCGATTTTTAAGATTCTTGGCTTGTTAGGATGATGGTTACCATAGTTTCGATAATATGTAAGCGTATAATTAGTTTTCGATCCCTACAAAAATTTCACAAACCCCCTTCAAAGCCAAAGGGGGTAGTACACGAAAAACTTGCAAAATTTGAAAGTACCATAACTCTTTCAAATGGTGCCCGATTTTTAAGATTCTTTGCTTGTTAAGATGATGGTTACCATATTTTCGAGAATATGTTGGCGTATAAGTAGTTTTCGATCGCTAAAAAAATTTCACAAACCCCATTCAAATCCAAAGGGAACGTACACGAAAAATTTTCAAAATTTGAAAATACCATAACTCTTTCAAATGGTGCCCGATTTTTAAGATTCTTGGCTTGTTAGGATGATGGTTACCATAGTTTCGAAATTATGTAAGCGTATAATTAGTTTTCGATCCCTACAAAAATTTCACAAACCCCCTTCAAAGCCAAAGGGGGTAGTACACGAAAAACTTGCAAAATTTGAAAGTAACATAACTCTTTCAAATGGTGCCCGATTTTTAAGATTCTTTGCTTGTTAAGATGATGGTTACCATATTTTCGAGAATATGTTGGCGTATAAGTAGTTTTCGATCGCTAAAAAAATTTCACAAACCCCCTTCAAATCCAAAGGGGTTAGTACACGAAAAATTTGCAAAATTTGAAACTACCATAACTCTTTCAAATGGTGCCCGATTTTTAAGATTCTTGGCTTTTTAGGATGATGGTTACCATAGTTTCGATAATATGTAAGCGTATAATTAGTTTTCGATCCCTTCAAAAATTTCACAAACCCCCTTCAAAGCCAAATGGGGTAGTACACGAAAAACTTGCAAAATTTGAAAGTACCATAACTCTTTCAAATGGTGCCCGATTTTTAAGATTCTTTGCTTGTTAAGATGATGGTTACCATATTTTCGAGAATATGTTGCCGTATAAGTAGTTTTCGATCGCTAAAAAAATTTCACAAACCCCCTTCAAATCCAAAGGGGTTAGTACACGAAAAATTTGCAAAATTTGAAAGTACCATAACTCTTTCAAATGGTGCCCGATTTTTAAGATTCTTGGCTTGTTAGGATGATGGTTACCATAGTTTCGATAATATGTAAGCGTCTAAATAGTTTTCGATCCCTACAAAAATTTCACAAACCCCCTTCAAAGCCAAAGGGGGTAGTACACGAAAAACTTGCAAAATTTGAAAGTACCATAACTCTTTCAAATGGTGCCGATTTTTAAGATTCTTTACTTGTTAAGATGGTGGTTACCATATTTTCTAGAATATGTTGGCGTATAAGTAGTTTTTGATCGCTAAAAAAATTTCACAAACCCCCTTCAACTCCAAAGGGGTTAGTACACGAAAAATTTGCAAAATTTGAAAGTACCATAACTCTTTCAAATGGTGCCCGATTTTTAAGATTCTTTGCTTGTTAAGATGATGGTTACCATATTTTCGAGAATATGTTGGCGTATAAGTAGTTTTCGATCGCTAAAAAAATTTCACAAACCCCCTTCAAATCCAAAGGGGTTAGTACACGAAAAATTTGCAAAATTTGAAAGTACCATAACTCTTTCAAATGGTGCCCGATTTTTAAGATTCTTGGCTTGTTAGGATGATGGTTACCATAGTTTCGATAATATGTAAGCGTATAATTAGTTTTCGATCCCTACAAAAATTTCACAAACCCCCTTCAAAGCCAAAGGGGGTAGTACACGAAAAACTTGCAAAATTTGAAAGTACCATAACTCTTTCAAATGGTGCCCGATTTTTAAGATTCTTTGCTTGTTAAGATGATGGTTACCATATTTTCGAGAATATGTTGGCGTATAAGTAGTTTTCGATCGCTAAAAAAATTTCACAAACCCCATTCAAATCCAAAGGGAACGTACACGAAAAATTTGCAAAATTTGAAAATACCATAACTCTTTCAAATGGTGCCCGATTTTTAAGATTCTTGGCTTGTTAGGATGATGGTTACCATAGTTTCGAAATTATGTAAGCGTATAATTAGTTTTCGATCCCTACAAAAATTTCACAAACCCCCTTCAAAGCCAAAGGGGGTAGTACACGAAAAACTTGCAAAATTTGAAAGTAACATAACTCTTTCAAATGGTGCCCGATTTTTAAGATTCTTTGCTTGTTAAGATGATGGTTACCATATTTTCGAGAATATGTTGGCGTATAAGTAGTTTTCGATCGCTAAAAAAATTTCACAAACCACCTTCAAATCCAAAGGGGTTAGTACACGCAAAATTTGAAAGTACCATAACTCTTTCAAATGGTGCCCGATTTTTAAGATTCTTGGCTTGTTAGGATGATGGTTACCATAGTTTCGATAATATGTAAGCGTATAATTAGTTTTCGATCCCTACAAAAATTTCACAAACCCCCTTCAAAGCCAAAGAGGGTAGTACACGAAAAACTTGCATATTATCGAAAGGGGTATATTTTCACAAACCCCCTTCAAATCCAAAGGGATTAGTACACGAAAAATTTGCAAAATTTGAAAGTACCATAACTCTTTCAAATGGTGCCCGATTTTTAAGATTCTTGGCTTGTTAGGATGATGGTTACCATAGTTTCGATAATATGTAAGCGTATAATTAGTTTTCGATCCCTACAAAAATTTCACAAACCCCCTTCAAAGCCAAAGGGGGTAGTACACGAAAAACTTGCAAAATTTGAAATTACCATAACTCTTTCAAATGGTGCCCGATTTTTAAGATTCTTTGCTTGTTAAGATGATGGTTACCATATTTTCGAGAATATGTTGGCGTATAAGTAGTTTTCGATCGCTAAAAAAATTTCACAAACCACCTTCAAATCCAAAGGGGTTAGTACACGCAAAATTTGAAAGTACCATAACTCTTTCAAATGGTGCCCGATTTTTAAGATTCTTGGCTTGTTAGGATGATGGTTACCATAGTTTCGATAATATGTAAGCATATAATTAGTTTTCGATCCCTACAAAAATTTCACAAACCCCCTTCAAAGCCAAAGAGGGTAGTACACGAAAAACTTGCAAAATTTGAAAGTACCATAACTCTTTCAAATGGTGCCCGATTTTTAAGATTCTTTGCTTGTTAAGATGATGGTTACCATATTTTCGAGAATATGTTGGCGTATAAGTAGTTTTCGAACGCTAAATAAATTTCACAAACCCCCTTAAAATCCAAAGGGGTTAGTACACGAAAAATTTGCAAAATTTGAAAGTACCATAACTCTTTCAAATGGTGCCCGATTTTTAAGATTCTTGGCTTGTTAGGATGATGGTTACCATAGTTTCGATAATATGTAAGCGTCTAAATAGTTTTCGATCCCTACAAAAATTTCATAAACCCCCTTCAAAGCCAAAGGGGGTAGTACACGAAAAACTTGCAAAATTTGAAAGTACCATAACTCTTTCAAATGGTGCCCGATTTTTAAGATTCTTTGCTTGTTAAGATGATGGTTACCATATTTTCGAGAATATGTTGGCGTATAAGTAGTTTTCGATCGCTAAAAAAATTTCACAAACCCCCTTCAAATCCAAAGGGGTTAGTACACGAAAAACTTGCAAAATTTGAAAGTACCATAACTCTTTCAAATGGTGCCCGATTTTTAAGATTCTTGGCTTTTTAGGATGATGGTTACCATACTTTCGATAATATGTAAGCGTATAATTAGTTTTCGATCCCTTCAAAAATTTCACAAACCCCCTTCAAAGCCAAAGGGGGTAGTACACGAAAAACTTGCAAAATTTGAAAGTACCATAACTCTTTCAAATGGTGCCCGATTTTTAAGATTCTTGGCTTTTTAGGATGATGGTTACCATAGTTTCGATAATATGTAAGCGTATAATTAGTTTTCGATCCCTTCAAAAATTTCACAAACCCCCTTCAAAGCCAAAGGGGGTAGTACACGAAAAACTTGCAAAATTTGAAAGTACCATAACTCTTTCAAATGGTGCCCGATTTTTAAGATTCTTTGCTTGTTAAGATGATGGTTACCATATTTTCGAGAATATGTTGGCGTATAAGTAGTTTTCGAACGCTAAAAAAATTTCACAAACCCCCTTCAAAGCCAAAGGGGGTAGTACACGAAAAACTTGCAAAATTTGAAAGTTCCATAACTGTTTCAAATGGTGCCCGATTTTTAAGATTCTTTGCTTGTTAAGATGGTGGTTACCATATTTTCTAGAATATGTTGGCGTATAAGTAGTTTTTAATCGCTAAAAAAATTTCACAAACCCCCTTCAAATCCAAAGGGGTTAGTACACGAAAAATTTGCAAAATTTGAAAGTACCATAACTCTTTCAAATGGTGCCCGATTTTTAAGATTCTTTGCTTGTTAAGATGATGGTTACCATATTTTCGAGAATATGTTGGCGTATAAGTAGTTTTCGATCGCTAAAAAAATTTCACAAACCCCCTTCAAATCCAAAGGGTTTAGTACACGAAAAATTTGCAAAATTTGAAAGTACCATAACTCTTTCAAATGGTGCCCGATTTTTAAGATTCTTGGCTTGTTAGGATGATGGTTACCATAGTTTCGAGAATATGTAAGCGTATAATTAGTTTTCGATCCCTACAAAAATTTCACAAACCCCCTTCAAAGCCAAAGGGCCGTACACGAAAAACTTGCAAAATTTGAAAGTACCATAACTCTTTTAAATGGTGCCCGATTTTTAAGATTCTTGGCTTGTTCGGATGATGGTTACCATAGTTTCGAAAATATGTAAGCGTCTAAATAGTTTTCGATCCCTACAAAAATTTCACAAACCCCCTTCAAAGCCAAAGGGGGTAGTACACGAAAAACTTGCAAAATTTGAAAGTACCATAACTCTTTCAAATGGTGCTCGATTTTTAAGATTCTTTGCTTGTTAAGATGATGGTTACCATATTTTCGAGAATATGTTGGCGTATAAGTAGTTTTCGATCGCTAAAAAAATTTCACAAACCCCCTTCAAATCCAAAGGGGTTAGTACACGAAAAATTTGCAAAATTTGAAAGTACCATAACTCTTTCAAATTGTGCCCGATTTTTAAGATTCTTGGCTTTTTAGGATGATGGTTACCATAGTTTTGATAATATGTAAGCGTATAATGAGTTGTCGATCCCTACAAAAATTTCACAAACCCCCTTCAAAGCCAAAGGGGGTATAGTACACGAAAAACTTGCAAAATTTGAAAGTACCATAACTCTTTCAAATGGTGCCCGATTTTTAAGATTATTTGCTTGTTAAGATGATGGTTACCATATTTTCGAGAATATGTTGGCGTATAAGTAGTTTTCGATCGCTAAAAAAATTTCACAAACCCCCTTCAAATCCAAAGGGGTTAGTACACGAAAAACTTGCAAATTTTGAAACTACCATAACTCTTTCAAATGGTGCCCGATTTTTAAGATTCTTTGCTTGTTAGGATGATGGTTACCATATTTTCGAGAATATATAGGCGTATACTTAGTTTTCGATCACTAAAAAAATTTCACAAACCCCCTTCAAAGCCAAAAGGGTTAGTACACGAAAAATTTGCAAAATTTGGAATTATCAAATTTCTTTCAAATGGTGCCCGATTTTTAAGATTCTTGGCTTGTTAGGATGATGGTTACCATATTTTCGAGAATATGTTGGCGTATAAGTAGTTTTCGATCGCTAAAAAAATTTCACAAACCCCCTTCAAAGCCAAAGGGTTTAGTACACGAAAAATTTGCAAAATTTGAAATTATCATATTTCTTTCAAATGGTGCCCGATTTTTAAGATTCTTGGCTTGTTAGGATGATGGTTACCATAGTTTCGAGAATATGTAAGCGTATAATTAGTTTTCGATCCCTACAAAAATTTCACAAACCCCCTTCAAAGCCAAAGGGCCGTACACGAAAAACTTGCAAAATTTGAAAGTACCATAACTCTTTTAAATGGTGCCCGATTTTTAAGATTTTTGGCTTGTTCGGATGATGGTTACCATAGTTTCGAAAATATGTAAGCGTCTAAATAGTTTTCGATCCCTACAAAAATTTCACAAACCCCCTTCAAAGCCAAAGGGGGTAGTACACGAAAAACTTGCAAAATTTGAAAGTACCATAACTCTTTCAAATGGTGCTCGATTTTTAAGATTCTTTGCTTGTTAAGATGATGGCTACCATATTTTCGAGAATATGTTGGCGTATAAGTAGTTTTCGATCGCTAAAAAAATTTCACAAACCCCCTTCCAATCCAAAGGGGTTAGTACACGAAAAATTTGCAAAATTTGAAAGTACCATAACTCTTTCAAATTGTGCCCGATTTTTAAGATTCTTGGCTTTTTAGGATGATGGTTACCATAGTTTTGATAATATGTAAGCGTATAATGAGTTTTCGATCCCTACAAAAATTTCACAAACCCCCTTCAAAGCCAAAGGGGGTATAGTACACGAAAAACTTGCAAAATTTGAAAGTACCATAACTCTTTCAAATGGTGCCCGATTTTTAAGATTCTTTGCTTGTTAAGATGATGGTTACCATATTTTCGAGAATATGTTGGCGTATAAGTAGTTTTCGATCGCTAAAAAAATTTCACAAACCCCCTTCAAATCCAAAGGGGTTAGTACACGAAAAACTTGCAAAATTTGAAACTACCATAACTCTTTCAAATGGTGCCCGATTTTTAAGATTATTTGCTTGTTAAGATGATGGTTACCATATTTTCGAGAATATGTTGGCGTATAAGTAGTTTTCGATCGCTAAAAAAATTTCACAAACCCCCTTCAAATCCAAAGGGGTTAGTACACGAAAAACTTGCAAAATTTGAAACTACCATAACTCTTTCAAATGGTGCCCGATTTTTAAGATTCTTTGCTTGTTAGGATGATGGTTACCATATTTTCGAGAATATATAGGCGTATACTTAGTTTTCGATCACTAAAAAAATTTCACAAACCCCCTTCAAAGCCAAAGGGGTTAGTACACGAAAAATTTGCAAAATTTGGAATTATCAAATTTCTTTCAAATGGTGCCCGATTTTTAAGATTCTTGGCTTGTTAGGATGATGGTTACCATATTTTCGAGAATATGTTGGCGTATAAGTAGTTTTCGATCGCTAAAAAAATTTCACAAACCCCCTTCAAAGCCAAAGGGTTTAGTACACGAAAAATTTGCAAAATTTGAAATTATCATATTTCTTTCAAATGGTGCCCGATTTTTAAGATTCTTGGCTTGTTAGGATGATGGTTACCATAGTTTCGAGAATATGTAAGCGTATAATTAGTTTTCGATCCCTACAAAAATTTCACAAACCCCCTTCAAAGCCAAAGGGCCGTACACGAAAAACTTGCAAAATTTGAAAGTACCATAACTCTTTTAAATGGTGCCCGATTTTTAAGATTTTTGGCTTGTTCGGATGATGGTTACCATAGTTTCGAAAATATGTAAGCGTCTAAATAGTTTTCGATCCCTACAAAAATTTCACAAACCCCCTTCAAAGCCAAAGGGGGTAGTACACGAAAAACTTGCAAAATTTGAAAGTACCATAACTCTTTCAAATGGTGCTCGATTTTTAAGATTCTTTGCTTGTTAAGATGATGGCTACCATATTTTCGAGAATATGTTGGCGTATAAGTAGTTTTCGATCGCTAAAAAAATTTCCTAAACCCCCTTCCAATCCAAAGGGGTTAGTACACGAAAAATTTGCAAAATTTGAAAGTACCATAACTCTTTCAAATTGTGCCCGATTTTTAAGATTCTTGGCTTTTTAGGATGATGGTTACCATAGTTTTGATAATATGTAAGCGTATAATGAGTTTTCGATCCCTACAAAAATTTCACAAACCCCCTTCAAAGCCAAAGGGGGTATAGTACACGAAAAACTTGCAAAATTTGAAAGTACCATAACTCTTTCAAATGGTGCCCGATTTTTAAGATTCTTTGCTTGTTAAGATGATGGTTACCATATTTTCGAGAATATGTTGGCGTATAAGTAGTTTTCGATCGCTAAAAAAATTTCACAAACCCCCTTCAAATCCAAAGGGGTTAGTACACGAAAAACTTGCAAAATTTGAAACTACCATAACTCTTTCAAATGGTGCCCGATTTTTAAGATTATTTGCTTGTTAAGATGATGGTTACCATATTTTCGAGAATATGTTGGCGTATAAGTAGTTTTCGATCGCTAAAAAAATTTCACAAACCCCCTTCAAATCCAAAGGGGTTAGTACACGAAAAACTTGCAAAATTTGAAACTACCATAACTCTTTCAAATGGTGCCCGATTTTTAAGATTCTTTGCTTGTTAGGATGATGGTTACCATATTTTCGAGAATATATAGGCGTATACTTAGTTTTCGATCACTAAAAAAATTTCACAAACCCCCTTCAAAGCCAAAGGGGTTAGTACACGAAAAATTTGCAAAATTTGGAATTATCAAATTTCTTTCAAATGGTGCCCGATTTTTAAGATTCTTGGCTTGTTAGGATGATGGTTACCATATTTTCGAGAATATGTTGGCGTATAAGTAGTTTTCGATCGCTAAAAAAATTTCACAAACCCCCTTCAAAGCCAAAGGGTTTAGTACACGAAAAATTTGCAAAATTTGAAATTATCATATTTCTTTCAAATGGTGCCCGATTTTTAAGATTCTTGGCTTGTTAGGATGATGGTTACCATAGTTTCGAGAATATGTAAGCGTATAATTAGTTTTCGATCCCTACAAAAATTTCACAAACCCCCTTCAAAGCCAAAGGGCCGTACACGAAAAACTTGCAAAATTTGAAAGTACCATAACTCTTTTAAATGGTGCCCGATTTTTAAGATTTTTGGCTTGTTCGGATGATGGTTACCATAGTTTCGAAAATATGTAAGCGTCTAAATAGTTTTCGATCCCTACAAAAATTTCACAAACCCCCTTCAAAGCCAAAGGGGGTAGTACACGAAAAACTTGCAAAATTTGAAAGTACCATAACTCTTTCAAATGGTGCTCGATTTTTAAGATTCTTTGCTTGTTAAGATGATGGCTACCATATTTTCGAGAATATGTTGGCGTATAAGTAGTTTTCGATCGCTAAAAAAATTTCACAAACCCCCTTCCAATCCAAAGGGGTTAGTACACGAAAAATTTGCAAAATTTGAAAGTACCATAACTCTTTCAAATTGTGCCCGATTTTTAAGATTCTTGGCTTTTTAGGATGATGGTTACCATAGTTTTGATAATATGTAAGCGTATAATGAGTTTTCGATCCCTACAAAAATTTCACAAACCCCCTTCAAAGCCAAAGGGGGTATAGTACACGAAAAACTTGCAAAATTTGAAAGTACCATAACTCTTTCAAATGGTGCCCGATTTTTAAGATTCTTTGCTTGTTAAGATGATGGTTACCATATTTTCGAGAATATGTTGGCATATAAGTAGTTTTCGATCGCTAAAAAAATTTCACAAACCCCCTTCAAATCCAAAGGGGTTAGTACACGAAAAACTTGCAAAATTTGAAACTACCATAACTCTTTCAAATGGTGCCCGATTTTTAAGATTATTTGCTTGTTAAGATGATGGTTACCATATTTTCGAGAATATGTTGGCGTATAAGTAGTTTTCGATCGCTAAAAAAATTTCACAAACCCCCTTCAAATCCAAAGGGGTTAGTACACGAAAAACTTGCAAAATTTGAAACTACCATAACTCTTTCAAATGGTGCCCGATTTTTAAGATTCTTTGCTTGCTAGGATGATGGTTACCATATTTTCGAGAATATATAGGCGTATACTTAGTTTTCGATCACTAAAAAAATTTCACAAACCCCCTTCAAAGCCAAAGGGGTTAGTACACGAAAAATTTGCAAAATTTGGAATTATCAAATTTCTTTCAAATGGTGCCCGATTTTTAAGATTCTTGGCTTGTTAGGATGATGGTTACCATATTTTCGAGAATATGTTGGCGTATAAGTAGTTTTCGATCGCTAAAAAATTTCACAAACCCCCTTCAAAGCCAAAGGTTTTAGTACACGAAAAATTTGCAAAATTTGAAATTATCATATTTCTTTCAAATGGTGCCCGATTTTTAAGATTCTTGGCTTGTTAGGATGATGGTTACCATAGTTTCGAGAATATGTAAGCGTATAATTAGTTTTCGATCCCTACAAAAATTTCACAAACCCCCTTCAAAGCCAAAGGGCCGTACACGAAAAACTTGCAAAATTTGAAAGTACCATAACTCTTTTAAATGGTGCCCGATTTTTAAGATTTTTGGCTTGTTCGGATGATGGTTACCATAGTTTCGAAAATATGTAAGCGTCTAAATAGTTTTCGATCCCTACAAAAATTTCACAAACCCCCTTCAAAGCCAAAGGGGGTAGTACACGAAAAACTTGCAAAATTTGAAAGTACCATAACTCTTTCAAATGGTGCTCGATTTTTAAGATTCTTTGCTTGTTAAGATGATGGTTACCATATTTTCGAGAATATGTTGCCGTATAAGTAGTTTTCGATCGCTAAAAAAATTTCACAAACCCCCTTCCAATCCAAAGGGGTTAGTACACGAAAAATTTGCAAAATTTGAAAGTACCATAACTCTTTCAAATTGTGCCCGATTTTTAAGATTCTTGGCTTTTTAGGATGATGGTTACCATAGTTTTGATAATATGTAAGCGTATAATGAGTTTTCGATCCCTACAAAAATTTCACAAACCCCCTTCAAAGCCAAAGGGGGTATAGTACACGAAAAACTTGCAAAATTTGAAAGTACCATAACTCTTTCAAATGGTGCCCGATTTTTAAGATTCTTTGCTTGTTAAGATGATGGTTACCATATTTTCGAGAATATGTTGGCGTATAAGTAGTTTTCGATCGCTAAAAAAATTTCACAAACCCCCTTCAAATCCAAAGGGGTTAGTACACGAAAAACTTGCAAAATTTGAAACTACCATAACTCTTTCAAATGGTGCCCGATTTTTAAGATTCTTTGCTTGTTAGGATGATGGTTACCATATTTTCGAGAATATATAGGCGTATACTTAGTTTTCGATCACTAAAAAAATTTCACAAACCCCCTTCAAAGCCAAAGGGGTTAGTACACGAAAAATTTGCAAAATTTGGAATTATCAAATTTCTTTCAAATGGTGCCCGATTTTTAAGATTCTTGGCTTGTTAGGATGATGGTTACCATAGTTTCGAGAATATGTAAGCGTATAATTAGTTTTCGATCCCTACAAAAATTTCACAAACCCCCTTCAAAGCCAAAGGGCCGTACACGAAAAACTTGCAAAATTTGAAAGTACCATAACTCTTTTAAATGGTGCCCGATTTTTAAGATTCTTGGCTTTTTCGGATGATGGTTACCATAGTTTCGAAAATATGTAAGCGTCTAAATAGTTTTCGATCCCTACAAAAATTTCACAAACCCCCTTCAAAGCCAAAGGGGGTAGTACACGAAAAACTTGCAAAATTTGAAAGTACCATAACTCTTTCAAATGGTGCTCGATTTTTAAGATTCTTTGCTTGTTAAGATGATGGTTACCATATTTTCGAGAATATGTTGGCGTATAAGTAGTTTTCGATCGCTAAAAAAATTTCACAAACCCGCTTCAAATCCAAAGGGGTTAGTACACGAAAAACTTGCAAAATTTGAAACTACCATAACTCTTTCAAATGGTGCCCGATTTTTAAGATTCTTTGCTTGTTAGGATGATGGTTACCATATTTTCGAGAATATATAGGCGTATACTTAGTTTTCGATCACTAAAAAAATTTAACAAACCCCCTTCAAAGCCAAAGGGTTTAGTACACGAAAAATTTGCAAAATTTGAAATTATCATATTTCTTTCAAATGGTGCCCGATTTTTAAGATTCTTGGCTTGTTAGGATGATGGTTACCATAGTTTCGAGAATATGTAAGCGTATAATTAGTTTTCGATCCCTACAAAAATTTCACAAACCCCCTTCAAAGCCAAAGGGCCGTACACGAAAAACTTGCAAAATTTGAAAGTACCATAACTCTTTTAAATGGTGCCCGATTTTTAAGATTCTTGGCTTGTTCGGATGATGGTTACCATAGTTTCGAAAATATGTAAGCGTCTAAATAGTTTTCGATCCCTACAAAAATTTCACAAACCCCCTTCAAAGCCAAAGGGGGTAGTACACGAAAAACTTGCAAAATTTGAAAGTACCATAACTCTTTCAAATGGTGCTCGATTTTTAAGATTCTTTGCTTGTTAAGATGATGGTTACCATATTTTCGAGAATATGTTAGCGTATAAGTAGTTTTCGATCGCTAAAAAAATTTCACAAACCCCCTTCAAATCCAAAGGGGTTAGTACACGAAAAACTTGCAAAATTTGAAACTACCATAACTCTTTCAAATGGTGCCCGATTTTTAAGATTCTTTGCTTGTTAGGATGATGGTTACCATATTTTCGAGAATATATAGGCGTATACTTAGTTTTCGATCACTAAAAAAATTTAACAAACCCCCTTCAAAGCCAAAGGGTTTAGTACACGAAAAATTGGAAAAAATTTGAAATTATCATATTTCTTTCAAATGGTGCCCGATTTTTAAGATTCTTGGCTTGTTAGGATGATGGTTACCATAGTTTCGAGAATATGTAAGCGTATAATTAGTTTTCGATCCCTACAAAAATTTCACAAACCCCCTTCAAAGCCAAAGGGCCGTACACGAAAAACTTGCAAAATTTGAAAGTACCATAACTCTTTTAAATGGTGCCCGATTTTTAAGATTCTTGGCTTGTTCGGATGATGGTTACCATAGTTTCGAAAATATGTAAGCGTCTAAATAGTTTTCGATCCCTACAAAAATTTCACAAACCCCCTTCAAAGCCAAAGGGGGTAGTACACGAAAAACTTGCAAAATTTGAAAGTACCATAACTCTTTCAAATGGTGCTCGATTTTTAAGATTCTTTGCTTGTTAAGATGATGGTTACCATATTTTCGAGAATATGTTGGCGTATAAGTAGTTTTCGATCGCTAAAAAAATTTCACAAACCCCCTTCAAATCCAAAGGGGTTAGTACACGAAAAACTTGCAAAATTTGAAACTACCATAACTCTTTCAAATGGTGCCCGATTTTTAAGATTCTTTGCTTGTTAGGATGATGGTTACCATATTTTCGAGAATATATAGGCGTATACTTAGTTTTCGATCACTAAAAAAATTTAACAAACCCCCTTCAAAGCCAAAGGGTTTAGTACACGAAAAATTTGCAAAATTTGAAATTATCATATTTCTTTCAAATGGTGCCCGATTTTTAAGATTCTTGGCTTGTTAGGATGATGGTTACCATAGTTTCGAGAATATGTAAGCGTATAATTAGTTTTCGATCCCTACAAAAATTTCACAAACCCCCTTCAAAGCCAAAGGGCCGTACACGAAAAACTTGCAAAATTTGAAAGTACCATAACTCTTTTAAATGGTGCCCGATTTTTAAGATTCTTGGCTTGTTCGGATGATGGTTACCATAGTTTCGAAAATATGTAAGCGTCTAAATAGTTTTCGATCCCTACAAAAATTTCACAAACCCCCTTCAAAGCCAAAGGGGGTAGTACACGAAAAACTTGCAAAATTTGAAAGTACCATAACTCTTTCAAATGGTGCTCGATTTTTAAGATTCTTTGCTTGTTAAGATGATGGTTACCATATTTTCGAGAATATGTTGGCGTATAAGTAGTTTTCGATCGCTAAAAAAATTTCACAAACCCCCTTCAAATCCAAAGGGGTTAGTACACGAAAAACTTGCAAAATTTGAAACTACCATAACTCTTTCAAATGGTGCCCGATTTTTAAGATTCTTTGCTTGTTAGGATGATGGTTACCATATTTTCGAGAATATATAGGCGTATACTTAGTTTTCGATCACTAAAAAAATTTCACAAACCCCCTTCAAAGCCAAAGGGGTTAGTACACGAAAAATTTGCAAAATTTGGAATTATCAAATTTCTTTCAAATGGTGCCCGATTTTTAAGATTCTTGGCTTGTTAGGATGATGGTTACCATAGTTTCGAGAATATGTAAGCGTATAAGTAGTTTTCGATCGCTAAAAAAATTTCACAAACCCCCTTCAAATCCAAAGGGGTTAGTACACGAAAAACTTGCAAAATTTGAAACTACCATAACTCTTTCAAATGGTGCCCGATTTTTAAGATTCTTTGCTTGTTAGGATGATGGTTACCATATTTTCGAGAATATATAGGCGTATACTTAGTTTTCGATCACTAAAAAAATTTCACAAACCCCCTTCAAAGCCAAAGGGTTTAGTACACGAAAAATTTGCAAAATTTGAAATTATCATATTTCTTTCAAATGGTGCCCGATTTTTAAGATTCTTGGCTTGTTAGGATGATGGTTACCATAGTTTCGAGAATATGTAAGCATATAATTAGTTTTCGATCCCTACAAAAATTTCACAAACCCCCTTCCAATCCAAAGGGGTTAGTACACGAAAAATTTGCAAAATTTGAAAGTACCATAACTCTTTCAAATTGTGCCCGATTTTTAAGATTCTTGGCTTTTTAGGATGATGGTTACCATAGTTTTGATAATATGTAAGCGTATAATGAGTTTTCGATCCCTACAAAAATTTCACAAACCCCCTTCAAAGCCAAAGGGGGTATAGTACACGAAAAACTTGCAAAATTTGAAAGTACCATAACTCTTTCAAATGGTGCCCGATTTTTAAGATTCTTTGCTTGTTAAGATGATGGTTACCATATTTTCGAGAATATGTTGGCGTATAAGTAGTTTTCGATCGCTAAAAAAATTTCACAAACCCCCTTCAAATCCAAAGGGGTTAGTACACGAAAAACTTGCAAAATTTGAAACTACCATAACTCTTTCAAATGGTGCCCGATTTTTAAGATTCTTTGCTTGTTAGGATGATGGTTACCATATTTTCGAGAATATATAGGCGTATACTTAGTTTTCGATCACTAAAAAAATTTAACAAACCCCCTTCAAAGCCAAAGGGTTTAGTACACGAAAAATTTGCAAAATTTGAAATTATCATATTTCTTTCAAATGGTGCCCGATTTTTAAGATTCTTGGCTTGTTAGGATGATGGTTACCATAGTTTCGAGAATATGTAAGCGTATAATTAGTTTTCGATCCCTACAAAAATTTCACAAACCCCCTTCAAAGCCAAAGGGCCGTACACGAAAAACTTGCAAAATTTGAAAGTACCATAACTCTTTTAAATGGTGCCCGATTTTTAAGATTCTTGGCTTGTTCGGATGATGGTTACCATAGTTTCGAAAATATGTAAGCGTCTAAATAGTTTTCGATCCCTACAAAAATTTCACAAACCCCCTTCAAAGCCAAAGGGGGTAGTACACGAAAAACTTGCAAAATTTGAAAGTACCATAACTCTTTCAAATGGTGCTCGATTTTTAAGATTCTTTGCTTGTTAAGATGATGGTTACCATATTTTCGAGAATATGTTGGCGTATAAGTAGTTTTCGATCGCTAAAAAAATTTCACAAACCCCCTTCAAATCCAAAGGGGTTAGTACACGAAAAACTTGCAAAATTTGAAACTACCATAACTCTTTCAAATGGTGCCCGATTTTTAAGATTCTTTGCTTGTTAGGATGATGGTTACCATATTTTCGAGAATATATAGGCGTATACTTAGTTTTCGATCACTAAAAAAATTTCACAAACCCCCTTCAAAGCCAAAGGGGTTAGTACACGAAAAATTTGCAAAATTTGGAATTATCAAATTTCTTTCAAATGGTGCCCGATTTTTAAGATTCTTGGCTTGTTAGGATGATGGTTACCATAGTTTCGAGAATATGTAAGCGTATAAGTAGTTTTCGATCGCTAAAAAAATTTCACAAACCCCCTTCAAATCCAAAGGGGTTAGTACACGAAAAACTTGCAAAATTTGAAACTACCATAACTCTTTCAAATGGTGCCCGATTTTTAAGATTCTTTGCTTGTTAGGATGATGGTTACCATATTTTCGAGAATATATAGGCGTATACTTAGTTTTCGATCACTAAAAAAATTTCACAAACCCCCTTCAAAGCCAAAGGGTTTAGTACACGAAAAATTTGCAAAATTTGAAATTATCATATTTCTTTCAAATGGTGCCCGATTTTTAAGATTCTTGGCTTGTTAGGATGATGGTTACCATAGTTTCGAGAATATGTAAGCATATAATTAGTTTTCGATCCCTACAAAAATTTCACAAACCCCCTTCCAATCCAAAGGGGTTAGTACACGAAAAATTTGCAAAATTTGAAAGTACCATAACTCTTTCAAATTGTGCCCGATTTTTAAGATTCTTGGCTTTTTAGGATGATGGTTACCATAGTTTTGATAATATGTAAGCGTATAATGAGTTTTCGATCCCTACAAAAATTTCACAAACCCCCTTCAAAGCCAAAGGGGGTATAGTACACGAAAAACTTGCAAAATTTGAAAGTACCATAACTCTTTCAAATGGTGCCCGATTTTTAAGATTCTTTGCTTGTTAAGATGATGGTTACCATATTTTCGAGAATATGTTGGCGTATAAGTAGTTTTCGATCGCTAAAAAAATTTCACAAACCCCCTTCAAATCAAAAGGGGTTAGTACACGAAAAACTTGCAAAATTTGAAACTACCATAACTCTTTCAAATGGTGCCCGATTTTTAAGATTCTTTGCTTGTTAGGATGATGGTTACCATATTTTCGAGAATATATAGGCGTATACTTAGTTTTCGATCACTAAAAAAATTTAACAAACCCCCTTCAAAGCCAAAGGGTTTAGTACACGAAAAATTTGCAAAATTTGAAATTATCATATTTCTTTCAAATGGTGCCCGATTTTTAAGATTCTTGGCTTGTTAGGATGATGGTTACCATAGTTTCGAGAATATGTAAGCGTATAATTAGTTTTCGATCCCTACAAAAATTTCACAAACCCCCTTCAAAGCCAAAGGGCCGTACACGAAAAACTTGCAAAATTTGAAAGTACCATAACTCTTTTAAATGGTGCCCGATTTTTAAGATTCTTGGCTTGTTCGGATGATGGTTACCATAGTTTCGAAAATATGTAAGCGTCTAAATAGTTTTCGATCCCTACAAAAATTTCACAAACCCCCTTCAAAGCCAAAGGGGGTAGTACACGAAAAACTTGCAAAATTTGAAAGTACCATAACTCTTTCAAATGGTGCTCGATTTTTAAGATTCTTTGCTTGTTAAGATGATGCTTACCATATTTTCGAGAATATGTTGGCGTATAAGTAGTTTTCGATCGCTAAAAAAATTTCACAAACCCCCTTCAAATCCAAAGGGGTTAGTACACGAAAAACTTGCAAAATTTGAAACTACCATAACTCTTTCAAATGGTGCCCGATTTTTAAGATTCTTTGCTTGTTAGGATGATGGTTACCATATTTTCGAGAATATATAGGCGTATACTTAGTTTTCGATCATTAAAAAAATTTCACAAACCCCCTTCAAAGCCAAAGGGTTTAGTACACGAAAAATTTGCAAAATTTGAAATTATCATATTTCTTTCAAATGGTGCCCGATTTTTAAGATTCTTGGCTTGTTAGGATGATGGTTACCATAGTTTCGAGAATATATAAGCGTATAATTAGTTTTCGATCCCTACAAAAATTTCACAAACCCCCTTCAAAGCCAAAGGGCCGTACACGAAAAACTTGCAAAATTTGAAAGTACCATAACTCTTTTAAATGGTGCCCGATTTTTAAGATTCTTGGCTTGTTCGGATGATGGTTACCATAGTTTCGAAAATATGTAAGCGTCTAAATAGTTTTCGATCCCTACAAAAATTTCACAAACCCCCTTCAAAGCCAAAGGGGGTAGTACACGAAAAACTTGCAAAACTTGAAAGTACCATAACTCTTTCAAATGGTGCTCGATTTTTAAGATTCTTTGCTTGTTAAGATGATGGTTACCATATTTTCGAGAATATGTTGGCGTATAAGTAGTTTTCGATCGCTAAAAAAATTTCACAAACCCCCTTCAAATCCAAAGGGGTTAGTACACGAAAAACTTGCAAAATTTGAAACTACCATAACTCTTTCAAATGGTGCCCGATTTTTAAGATTCTTTGCTTGTTAGGATGATGGTTACCATATTTTCGAGAATATATAGGCGTATACTTAGTTTTCGATCACTAAAAAAATTTCACAAACCCCCTTCAAAGCCAAAGGGTTTAGTACACGAAAAATTTGCAAAATATGAAATTATCATATTTCTTTCAAATGGTGCCCGATTTTTAAGATTCTTGGCTTGTTAGGATGATGGTTACCATAGTTTCGAGAATATGTAAGCGTATAATTAGTTTTCGATCCCTACAAAAATTTCACAAACCCCCTTCAAAGCCAAAGGGCCGTACACGAAAAACTTGCAAAATTTGAAAGTACCATAACTCTTTTAAATGGTGCCCGATTTTTAAGATTCTTGGCTTGTTCGGATGATGGTTACCATAGTTTCGAAAATATGTAAGCGTCTAAATAGTTTTCGATCCCTACAAAAATTTCACAAACCCCCTTCAAAGCCAAAGGGGGTAGTACACGAAAAACTTGCAAAATTTGAAAGTACCATAACTCTTTCAAATGGTGCTCGATTTTTAAGATTCTTTGCTTGTTAAGATGATGGTTACCATATTTTCGAGAATATGTTGGCGTATAAGTAGTTTTCGATCGCTAAAAAAATTTCACAAACCCCCTTCAAATCCAAAGGGGTTAGTACACGAAAAACTTGCAAAATTTGAAACTACCATAACTCTTTCAAATGGTGCCCGATTTTTAAGATTCTTTGCTTGTTAGGATGATGGTTACCATATTTTCGAGAATATATAGGCGTATACTTAGTTTTCGATCACTAAAAAAATTTAACAAACCCCCTTCAAAGCCAAAGGGTTTAGTACACGAAAAATTTGCAAAATTTGAAATTATCATATTTCTTTCAAATGGTGCCCGATTTTTAAGATTCTTGGCTTGTTAGGATGATGGTTACCATAGTTTCGAGAATATGTAAGCGTATAATTAGTTTTCGATCCCTACAAAAATTTCACAAACCCCCTTCAAAGCCAAAGGGCCGTACAGAAAAACTTGCAAAATTTGAAAGTACCATAACTCTTTTAAATGGTGCCCGATTTTTAAGATTCTTGGCTTGTTCGGATGATGGTTACCATAGTTTCGAAAATATGTAAGCGTCTAAATAGTTTTCGATCCCTACAAAAATTTCACAAACCCCCTTCAAAGCCAAAGGGGGTAGTACACGAAAAACTTGCAAAATTTGAAAGTACCATAACTCTTTCAAATGGTGCTCGATTTTTAAGATTCTTTGCTTGTTAAGATGATGCTTACCATATTTTTGAGAATATGTTGGCGTATAAGTAGTTTTCGATCGCTAAAAAAATTTCACAAACCCCCTTCAAATCCAAAGGGGTTAGTACACGAAAAACTTGCAAAATTTGAAACTACCATAACTCTTTCAAATGGTGCCCGATTTTTAAGATTCTTTGCTTGTTAGGATGATGGTTACCATATTTTCGAGAATATATAGGCGTATACTTAGTTTTCGATCACTAAAAAAATTTCACAAACCCCCTTCAAAGCCAAAGGGTTTAGTACACGAAAAATTTGCAAAATTTGAAATTATCATATTTCTTTCAAATGGTGCCCGATTTTTAAGATTCTTGGCTTGTTAGGATGATGGTTACCATAGTTTCGAGAATATGTAAGCGTATAATTAGTTTTCGATCCCTACAAAAATTTCACAAACCCCCTTCAAAGCCAAAGGGCCGTATACGAAAAACTTGCAAAATTTGAAAGTACCATAACTCTTTTAAATGGTGCCCGATTTTTAAGATTCTTGGCTTGTTCGGATGATGGTTACCATAGTTTCGAAAATATGTAAGCGTCTAAATAGTTTTCGATCCCTACAAAAATTTCACAAACCCCCTTCAAAGCCAAAGGGGGTAGTACACGAAAAACTTGCAAAATTTGAAAGTACCATAACTCTTTCAAATGGTGCTCGATTTTTAAGATTCTTTGCTTGTTAAGATGATGGTTACCATATTTTCGAGAATATGTTGGCGTATAAGTAGTTTTCGATCGCTAAAAAAATTTCACAAACCCCCTTCAAATCCAAAGGGGTTAGTACACGAAAAACTTGCAAAATTTGAAACTACCATAACTCTTTCAAATGGTGCCCGATTTTTAAGATTATTTGCTTGTTAGGATAATGGTTACCATATTTTCGAGAATATATAGGCGTATACTTAGTTTTCGATCACTAAAAAAATTTCACAAACCCCCTTCAAAGCCAAAGGGTTTAGTACACGAAAAATTTGCAAAATTTGAAATTATCATATTTCTTTCAAATGGTGCCCGATTTTTAAGATTCTTGGCTTGTTAGGATAATGGTTACCATAGTTTCGAGAATATGTAAGCGTATAATTAGTTTTCGATCCCTACAAAAATTTCACAAACCCCCTTCGAAGCCAAAGGGCCGTACACGAAAAACTTTCAAAATTTGAAAGTACCATAACTCTTTTAAATGGTGCCCGATTTTTAAGATTCTTGGCTTGTTCGGATGATGGTTACCATAGTTTCGAAAATATGTAAGCGTCTAAATAGTTTTCGATCCCTACAAAAATTTCACAAACCCCCTTCAAAGCCAAAGGGGGTAGTACACGAAAAACTTGCAAAATTTGAAAGTACCATAACTCTTTCAAATGGTGCTCGATTTTTAAGATTCTTTGCTTGTTAAGATGATGGTTACCATATTTTCGAGAACATGTTGGCGTATAAGTAGTTTTCGATCGCTAAAAAAATTTCCCAAACCCCCTTCAAATCCAAAGGGGTTAGTACACGAAAAACTTGCAAAATTTGAAACTACCATAACTCTTTCAAATGGTGCCCGATTTTTAAGATTCTTTGCTTGTTAGGATGATGGTTACCATATTTTCGAGAATATATAGGCGTATACTTAGTTTTCGATCACTAAAAAAATTTCACAAACCCCCTTCAAAGCCAAAGGGTTTAGTACACGAAAAATTTGCAAAATTTGAAATTATCATATTTCTTTCAAATGGTGCCCGATTTTTAAGATTCTTGGCTTGTTAGGATGATGGTTACCATAGTTTCGAGAATATGTAAGCGTATAATTAGTTTTCGATCCCTACAAAAATTTCACAAACCCCCTTCAAAGCCAAAGGGCAGTACACGAAAAACTTGCAAAATTTGAAAGTACCATAACTCTTTTAAATGGTGCCCGATTTTTAAGATTCTTGGCTTGTTCGGATGATGGTTACCATAGTTTCGAAAATATGTAAGCGTCTAAATAGTTTTCGATCCCTACAAAAATTTCACAAACCCCCTTCAAAGCCAAAGGGTACACGAAAAACTTGCAAAATTTGAAAGTACCATAACTCTTTCAAATGGTGCTCGATTTTTAAGATTCTTTGCTTGTTAAGATGATGGTTACCATATTTTCGAGAATATGTTGGCGTATAAGTAGTTTTCGATCGCTAAAAAAATTTCACAAACCCCCTTCAAATCCAAAGGGGTTAGTACACGAAAAATTTGCAAAATTTGAAAATACCATAACTCTTTCAAATGGTGCCCGATTTTTAAGATTCTTGGCTTGTTAGGATGATGGTTACCATAGTTTCGATAATATGTAAGCGTATAATTAGTTTTCGATCCCTTCAAAAATTTCACAAACCCCCTTCAAACCAAAGGGGGTAGTACACGAAAAACTTGTAAAATATGAAAGTACCATAACTCTTTCAAATTGTACCCGATTTTTAAGATTCTTGGCTTTTTAGGATGATGGTTACCATAGTTTCGATAATATGTAAGCGTATAATTAGTTTTCGATCCCTACAAAAATTTCACAAACCCCCTTCAAAGCCAAATGGGGTAGTACACGAAAAACTTGCAAAATTTGAAAGTACCATAACTCTTTCAAATGGTGCCCGATTTTTAAGATTCTTTGCTTGTTAAGATGATGGTTACCATATTTTCGAGAATATGTTGGCGTATAAGTAGTTTTCGATCGCTAAAAAAATTTCACAAACCCCCTTCAAATCCAAAGGGGTTAGTACACGAAAAACTTGCAAAATTTGAAACTACCATAACTATTTCAAATGGTGCCCGATTTTTAAGATTCTTTGCTTGTTAGGATGATGGTTACCATATTTTCGAGAATATATAGGCGTATACTTAGTTTTCCATCACTAAAAAAATTTCACAAACCCCCTTCAAATCCAAAGGGGTTAGTACACGAAAAATTTGCAAAATTTGAAATTATCAAATTTCTTTCAAATGGTGCCCGATTTTTAAGATTCTTGGCTTGTTAGGATGATGGTTACCATAGTTTCGAGAATATGTAAGCGTATAATTAGTTTTCGATCCCTACAAAAATTTCACAAACCCCCTTCAAAGCCAAAGGGCCGTACACGAAAAACTTGCAAAATTTGAAAGTACCATAACTCTTTTAAATGGTGCCCGATTTTTAAGATTCTTGGCTTGTTCGGATGATGGTTACCATAGTTTCGAAAATATGTAAGCGTCTAAATAGTTTTCGATCCCTACAAAAATTTCACAAACCCCCTTCAAAGCCAAAGGGGGTAGTACACGAAAAACTTGCAAAATTTGAAAGTACCATAACTCTTTCAAATGGTGCTCGATTTTTAAGATTCTTGGCTTTTTAGGATGATGGTGACCATAGTTTCGATAATATGTAAGCGTATAATTAGTTTTCGATCCCTACAAAAATTTCACAAACCCCCTTCAAAGCCAAAGGGGGTAGTACACGAAAAACTTGCAAAATTTGAAAGTACCATAACTCTTTCAAATGGTGCCCGATTTTTAATATTCTTGGCTTTTTAGGATGATGGTTACCATAGTTTCGAGAATATGTAAGCGTATAATTAGTTTTCGATCCCTACAAAAATTTCACAAACCCCCTTCAAAGCCAAAGGGCCGTACACGAAAAACTTGCAAAATTTGAAAGTACCATAACTCTTTTAAATGGTGCCCGATTTTTAAGATTCTTGGCTTGTTCGGATGATGGTTACCATAGTTTCGAAAATATGTAAGCGTCTAAATAGTTTTCGATCCCTACAAAAATTTCACAAACCCCCTTCAAAGCCAAAGGGGGTAGTACACGAAAAACTTGCAAAATTTGAAAGTACCATAACTCTTTCAAATGGTGCTCGATTTTTAAGATTCTTTGCTTGTTAAGATGATGGTTACCATATTTTCGAGAATATGTTGGCGTATAAGTAGTTTTCGATCGCTAAAAAAATTTCACAAACCCCCTTCAAATCCAAAGGGGTTAGTACACGAAAAATTTGCAAAATTTGAAAATACCATAACTCTTTCAAATGGTGCCCGATTTTTAAGATTCTTGGCTTGTTAGGATGATGGTTACCATAGTTTCGATAATATGTAAGCGTATAATTAGTTTTCGATCCCTACAAAAATTTCACAAACCCCCTTCAAAGCCAAATGGGGTAGTACAAGAAAAACTTGCAAAATTTGAAAGTACCATAACTCTTTCAAATGGTGCCCGATTTTTAAGATTCTTTGCTTGTTAAGATGATGGTTACCATATTTTCGAGAATATGTTGGCGTATAAGTAGTTTTCGATTGCTAAAAAAATTTCACAAACCCCCTTCAAATCCAAAGGGGTTAGTACACGAAAAATTTGCAAAATTTGAAAGTACCATAACTCTTTCAAATGGTGCCCGATTTTTAAGATTCTTGGCTTGTTAGGATGATGGTTACCATAGTTTCGATAATATGTAAGCGTATAATTATTTTTCGATCCCTTCAAAAATTTCACAAACCCCCTTCAAACCAAAGGGGGTAGTACACGAAAAACTTGCAAAATTTGAAAGTACCATAACTCTTTCAAATGGTGCCCGATTTTTAAGATTCTTTGCTTGTTAAGATGATGGTTACCATATTTTCGAGAATATGTTGGCGTATAAGTAGTTTTCGATCGCTAAAAAAATTTCACAAACCCCCTTCAAATCCAAAGGGGTTAGTACACGAAAAACTTGCAAAATTTGAAACTACCATAACTCTTTCAAATGGTGCCCGATTTTTAAGATTCTTTGCTTGTTAGGATGATGGTTACCATATTTTCGAGAATATATAGGCGTATACTTAGTTTTCCATCACTAAAAAAATTTCACAAACCCCCTTCAAATCCAAAGGGGTTAGTACACGAAAAATTTGCAAAATTTGAAATTATCAAATTTCTTTCAAATGGTGCCCGATTTTTAAGATTCTTGGCTTGTTAGGATGATGGTTACCATAGTTTCGAGAATATGTAAGCGTATAATTAGTTTTCGATCCCTACAAAAATTTCACAAACCCCCTTCAAAGCCAAAGGGCCGTACACGAAAAACTTGCAAAATTTGAAAGTACCATAACTCTTTTAAATGGTGCCCGATTTTTAAGATTCTTGGCTTGTTCGGATGATGGTTACCATAGTTTCGAAAATATGTAAGCGTCTAAATAGTTTTCGATCCCTACAAAAATTTCACAAACCCCCTTCAAAGCCAAAGGGGGTAGTACACGAAAAACTTGCAAAATTTGAAAGTACCATAACTCTTTCAAATGGTGCTCGATTTTTAAGATTCTTTGCTTGTTAAGATGATGCTTACCATATTTTTGAGAATATGTTGGCGTATAAGTAGTTTTCGATCGCTAAAAAAATTTCACAAACCCCCTTCAAATCCAAAGGGGTTAGTACACGAAAAACTTGCAAAATTTGAAAATACCATAACTCTTTCAAATGGTGCCCGATTTTTAAGATTCTTGGCTTGTTAGGATGATGGTTACCATAGTTTCGATAATATGTAAGCGTATAATTAGTTTTCGATCCCTTCAAAAATTTCACAAACCCCCTTCAAACCAAAGGGGGTAGTACACGAAAAACTTGTAAAATATGAAAGTACCATAACTCTTTCAAATTGTACCCGATTTTTAAGATTCTTGGCTTTTTAGGATGATGGTTACCATAGTTTCGATAATATGTAAGCGTATAATTAGTTTTCGATCCCTACAAAAATTTCACAAACCCCCTTCAAAGCCAAATGGGGTAGTACACGAAAAACTTGCAAAATTTGAAAGTACCATAACTCTTTCAAATGGTGCCCGATTTTTAAGATTCTTTGCTTGTTAAGATGATGGTTACCATATTTTCGAGAATATGTTGGCGTATAAGTAGTTTTCGATCGCTAAAAAAATTTCACAAACCCCCTTCAAATCCAAAGGGGTTAGTACACGAAAAACTTGCAAAATTTGAAACTACCATAACTATTTCAAATGGTGCCCGATTTTTAAGATTCTTTGCTTGTTAGGATGATGGTTACCATATTTTCGAGAATATATAGGCGTATACTTAGTTTTCCATCACTAAAAAAATTTCACAAACCCCCTTCAAATCCAAAGGGGTTAGTACACGAAAAATTTGCAAAATTTGAAATTATCAAATTTCTTTCAAATGGTGCCCGATTTTTAAGATTCTTGGCTTGTTAGGATGATGGTTACCATAGTTTCGAGAATATGTAAGCGTATAATTAGTTTTCGATCCCTACAAAAATTTCACAAACCCCCTTCAAAGCCAAAGGGCCGTACACGAAAAACTTGCAAAATTTGAAAGTACCATAACTCTTTTAAATGGTGCCCGATTTTTAAGATTCTTGGCTTGTTCGGATGATGGTTACCATAGTTTCGAAAATATGTAAGCGTCTAAATAGTTTTCGATCCCTACAAAAATTTCACAAACCCCCTTCAAAGCCAAAGGGGGTAGTACACGAAAAACTTGCAAAATTTGAAAGTACCATAACTCTTTCAAATGGTGCTCGATTTTTAAGATTCTTGGCTTTTTAGGATGATGGTGACCATAGTTTCGATAATATGTAAGCGTATAATTAGTTTTCGATCCCTACAAAAATTTCACAAACCCCCTTCAAAGCCAAAGGGGGTAGTACACGAAAAACTTGCAAAATTTGAAAGTACCATAACTCTTTCAAATGGTGCCCGATTTTTAATATTCTTGGCTTTTTAGGATGATGGTTACCATAGTTTCGAGAATATGTAAGCGTATAATTAGTTTTCGATCCCTACAAAAATTTCACAAACCCCCTTCAAAGCCAAAGGGCCGTACACGAAAAACTTGCAAAATTTGAAAGTACCATAACTCTTTTAAATGGTGCCTGATTTTTAAGATTCTTGGCTTGTTAGGATGATGGTTACCATTGTTTTTAAAATATGTAAGCGTCTAAATAGTTTTCGATCCCTACAAAAATTTCACAAACCCCCTTCAAAGCCAAAGGGGGTAGTACACGAAAAACTTGCAAAATTTGAAAGTACCATAACTCTTTCAAATGGTGCTCGATTTTTAAGATTCTTTGCTTGTTAAGATGATGGTTACCATATTTTCGAGAATATGTTGGCGTATAAGTAGTTTTCGATCGCTAAAAAAATTTCACAAACCCCCTTCAAATCCAAAGGGGTTAGTACACGAAAAATTTGCAAAATTTGAAAATACCATAACTCTTTCCAATGGTGCCCAATTTTTAAGATTCTTGGCTTGTTAGGATGATGGTTACCATAGTTTCGATAATATGTAAGCGTATAATTATTTTTCGATCCCTTCAAAAATTTCACAAACCCCCTTCAAACCAAAGGGGGTAGTACACGAAAAACTTGCAAAATTTGAAAGTACCATAACTCTTTCAAATGGTGCCCGATTTTTAAGATTCTTTGCTTGTTAAGATGATGGTTACCATATTTTCGAGAATATGTTGGCGTATAAGTAGTTTTCGATCGCTAAAAAAATTTCACAAACCCCCTTCAAATCCAAAGGGGTTAGTACACGAAAAATTTGCAAAATTTGAAAGTACCATAACTCTTTCAAATGGTGCCCGATTTTTAAGATTCTTGGCTTGTTAGGATGATGGTTACCATAGTTTCGAAAATATGTAAGCGTATAATTAGTTTTCGATCCCTACAAAAATTTCACAAACCCCATTCAAAGCCAAAGGGGGTAGTACACGAAAAACTTGCAAAATTTGAAACTACCATAACTCTTTCAAATGGTGCCCGATTTTTAAGATTCTTTGCTTGTTAAGATGATGGTTACCATATTTTCGAGAATATGTTGGCGTATAAGTAGTTTTCGATCGCTAAAAAAATTTCACAAACCCCCTTCAAATCCAAAGGGGTTAGTACACGAAAAATTTGCAAAATTTGAAAGTACCATAACTCTTTCAAATGGTGCCCGATTTTTAAGATTCTTTGCTTGTTAAGATGATGGTTACCATATTTTCGAGAATATGTTGGCGTATAAGTAGTTTTCGATCGCTAAAAAAATTTCACAAACCCCCTTCAAATCCAAAGGGGTTAGTACACGAAAAATTTGCAAAATTTGAAAGTACAATAACTCTTTCAAATGGTGCCCGATTTTTTAGATTCTTGGCTTGTTAGGATGATGGTTACCATAGTTTCGATAATATGTAAGCGTATAATTAGTTTTCGATCCCTACAAAAATTTCACAAACCCCCTTCAAAGCCAAATGGGGTAGTACACGAAAAACTTGCAAAATTTGAAAGTACCATAACTCTTTCAAATGGTGCCCGATTTTTAAGATTCTTTGCTTGTTAAGATGATGGTTACCATATTTTCGAGAATATGTTGGCGTATAAGTAGTTTTCGATCGCTAAAAAAATTTCACAAACCCCCTTCAAATCCAAAGGGGTTAGTACACGAAAAATTTGCAAAATTTGAAAGTACCATAACTCTTTCAAATGGTGCCCGATTTTTAAGATTCTTGGCTTGTTAGGATGATGGTTACCATAGTTTCGAAAATATGTAAGCGTATAATTAGTTTTCGATCCCTACAAAAATTTCACAAACCCCCTTCAAAGCCAAAGGGGGTAGTACACGAAAAACTTGCAAAATTTGAAAGTACCATAACTCTTTCAAATGGTGCCCGATTTTTAAGATTCTTTGCTTGTTAAGATGATGGTTACCATATTTTCGAGAATATGTTGGCGTATAAGTAGTTTTCGATCGCTAAAAAAATTTCACAAACCCCCTTCAAATCCAAAGGGGTTAGTACACGAAAAATTTGCAAAATTTGAAAGTACCATAACTCTTTCAAATGGTGCCCGATTTTTAAGATTCTTTGCTTGTTAAGATGATGGTTACCATATTTTCGAGAATATGTTGGCGTATAAGTAGTTTTCGATCGCTAAAAAAATTTCACAAACCCCCTTCAAATCCAAAGGGGTTAGTACACGAAAAATTTGCAAAATTTGAAATTACCATAACTCTTTCAAATGGTGCCCGATTTTTAAGATTCTTGGCTTTTTAGGATGATGGTTACCATAGTTTCGATAATATGTAAGCGTATAATTAGTTTTCGATCCCTACAAAAATTTCACAAACCCCCTTCAAAGCCAAACGGGGTAGTACATGAAAAACTTGCAAAATTTGAAAGTACCATAACTCTTTCAAATGGTGCTCGATTTTTAAGATTCTTTGCTTGTTAAGATGATGGTTACCATATTTTCGAGAATATGTTGGCGTATAAGTAGTTTTCGATCGCTAAAAAAATTTCACAAACCCCCTTCAAATCCAAAGGGGTTAGTACACGAAAAATTTGCAAAATTTGAAAGTACCATAACTCTTTCAAATGGTGCCCGATTTTTTAGATTCTTGGCTTTTTAGGATGATGGTTACCATAGTTTCGAGAATATGTAAGCGTATAATTAGTTTTCGATCCCTACAAAAATTTCACAAACCCCCTTCAAAGCCAAATGGGGTAGTACACGAAAAACTTGCAAAATTTGAAAGTACCGTAACTCTTTCAAATGGTGCCCGATTTTTAAGATTCTTTGCTTGTTAAGATGATGGTTACCATATTTTCGAGAATATGTTGGCGTATAAGTAGTTTTCGATTGCTAAAAAAATTTCACAAACCCCCTTCAAATCCAAAGGGGTTAGTACACGAAAAATTTGCAAAATTTGAAAGTACCATAACTCTTTCAAATGGTGCCCGATTTTTAAGATTCTTGGCTTGTTAGGATGATGGTTACCATAGTTTCGAAAATATGTAAGCGTATAATTAGTTTTCGATCCCTACAAAAATTTCACAAACCCCCTTCAAAGCCAAACGGGGTAGTACACGAAAAACTTGCAAAATTTGAAAGTACCATAACTCTTTCAAATGGTGCTCGATTTTTAAGATTCTTTGCTTGTTAAGATGATGGTTACCATATTTTCGAGAATATGTTGGCGTATAAGTAGTTTTCGATCGCTAAAAAAATTTCACAAACCCCCTTCAAATCCAAAGGGGTTAGTACACGAAAAATTTGCAAAATTTGAAAATACCATAACTCTTTCCAATGGTGCCCAATTTTTAAGATTCTTGGCTTGTTAGGATGATGGTTACCATAGTTTCAATAATATGTAAGCGTATAATTATTTTTCGATCCCTTCAAAAATTTCACAAACCCCCTTCAAACCAAAGGGGGTAGTACACGAAAAACTTGCAAAATTTGAAAGTACCATAACTCTTTCAAATGGTGCCCGATTTTTAAGATTCTTTGCTTGTTAAGATGATGGTTACCATATTTTCGAGAATATGTTGGCGTATAAGTAGTTTTCGATCGCTAAAAAAATTTCACAAACCCCCTTCAAATCCAAAGGGGTTAGTACACGAAAAATTTGCAAAATTTGAAAGTACCATAACTCTTTCAAATGGTGCCCGATTTTTTAGATTCTTGGCTTTTTAGGATGATGGTTACCATAGTTTCGAGAATATGTAAGCGTATAATTAGTTTTCGATCCCTACAAAAATTTCACAAACCCCCTTCAAAGCCAAATGGGGTAGTACACGAAAAACTTGCAAAATTTGAAAGTACCGTAACTCTTTCAAATGGTGCCCGATTTTTAAGATTCTTTGCTTGTTAAGATGATGGTTACCATATTTTCGAGAATATGTTGGCGTATAAGTAGTTTTCGATTGCTAAAAAAATTTCACAAACCCCCTTCAAATCCAAAGGGGTTAGTACACCAAAAATTTGCAAAATTTGAAAGTACCATAACTCTTTCAAATGGTGCCCGATTTTTAAGATTCTTGGCTTGTTAGGATGATGGTTACCATAGTTTCGAAAATATGTAAGCGTATAATTAGTTTTCGATCCCTACAAAAATTTCACAAACCCCCTTCAAAGCCAAACGGGGTAGTACACGAAAAACTTGCAAAATTTGAAAGTACCATAACTCTTTCAAATGGTGCTCGATTTTTAAGATTCTTTGCTTGTTAAGATGATGGTTACCATATTTTCGAGAATATGTTGGCGTATAAGTAGTTTTCGATCGCTAAAAAAATTTCACAAACCCCCTTCAAATCCAAAGGGGTTAGTACACGAAAAATTTGCAAAATTTGAAAATACCATAACTCTTTCCAATGGTGCCCAATTTTTAAGATTCTTGGCTTGTTAGGATGATGGTTACCATAGTTTCGATAATATGTAAGCGTATAATTATTTTTCGATCCCTTCAAAAATTTCACAAACCCCCTTCAAACCAAATGGGGTAGTACACGAAAAACTTGCAAAATTTGAAAGTACCATAACTCTTTCAAATGGTGCCCGATTTTTAAGATTCTTTGCTTGTTAAGATGATGGTTACCATATTTTCGAGAATATGTTGGCGTATAAGTAGTTTTCGATCGCTAAAAAAATTTCACAAACCCCCTTCAAATCCAAAGGGGTTAGTACACGAAAAATTTGCAAAATTTGAAAGTACCATAACTCTTTCAAATGATTCCCGATTTTTAAGATTCTTGGCTTGTTAGGATGATGGTTACCATAGTTTCGAAAATATGTAAGCGTATAATTAGTTTTCGATCCCTACAAAAATTTCACAAACCCCCTTCAAAGCCAAAGGGGGTAGTACACGAAAAACTTGCAAAATTTGAAAGTACCATAACTCTTTCAAATGGTGCCCGATTTTTAAGATTCTTTGCTTGTTAAGATGATGGTTACCATATTTTCGAGAATATGTTGGCGTATAAGTAGTTTTCGATCGCTAAAAAAATTTCACAAACCCCCTTCAAATCCAAAGGGGTTAGTACACGAAAAATTTGCAAAATTTGAAAGTACCATAACTCTTTCAAATGATTCCCGATTTTTAAGATTCTTGGCTTGTTAGGATGATGGTTACCATAGTTTCGAAAATATGTAAGCGTATAATTAGTTTTCGATCCCTACAAAAATTTCACAAACCCCCTTCAAAGCCAAAGGGGGTAGTACACGAAAAACTTGCAAAATTTGAAAGTACCATAACTCTTTCAAATGGTGCCCGATTTTTAAGATTCTTTGCTTGTTAAGATGATGGTTACCATATTTTCGAGAATATGTTGGCGTATAAGTAGTTTTCGATCGCTAAAAAAATTTCACAAACCCCCTTCAAATCCAAAGGGGTTAGTACACGAAAAATTTGCAAAATTTGAAAGTACCATAACTCTTTCAAATGGTGCCCGATTTTTAAGATTCTTTGCTTGTTAAGATGATGGTTACCATATTTTCGAGAATATGTTGGCGTATAAGTAGTTTTCGATCGCTAAAAAAATTTCACAAACCCCCTTCAAATCCAAAGGGGTTAGTACACGAAAAATTTGCAAAATTTGAAAGTACCATAACTCTTTCAAATGGTGCCCGATTTTTTAGATTCTTGGCTTTTTAGGATGATGGTTACCATAGTTTCGAGAATATGTAAGCGTATAATTAGTTTTCGATCCCTACAAAAATTTCACAAACCCCCTTCAAAGCCAAATGGGGTAGTACACGAAAAACTGGCAAAATTTGAAAGTACCGTAACTCTTTCAAATGGTGCCCGATTTTTAAGATTCTTTGCTTGTTAAGATGATGGTTACCATATTTTCGAGAATATGTTGGCGTATAAGTAGTTTTCGATTGCTAAAAAAATTTCACAAACCCCCTTCAAATCCAAAGGGGTTAGTACACGAAAAATTTGCAAAATTTGAAAGTACCATAACTCTTTCAAATGGTGCCCGATTTTTAAGATTCTTGGCTTGTTAGGATGATGGTTACCATAGTTTCGAAAATATGTAAGCGTATAATTAGTTTTCGATCCCTACAAAAATTTCACAAACCCCCTTCAAAGCCAAAGGGGGTAGTACACGAAAAACTTGCAAAATTTGAAAGTACCATAACTCTTTCAAATGGTGCCCGATTTTTAAGATTCTTTGCTTGTTAAGATGATGGTTACCATATTTTCGAGAATATGTTGGCGTATAAGTAGTTTTCGATCGCTAAAAAAATTTCACAAACCCCCTTCAAATCCAAAGGGGTTAGTACACGAAAAATTTGCAAAATTTGAAAGTACCATAACTCTTTCAAATGGTGCCCGATTTTTTAGATTCTTGGCTTTTTAGGATGATGGTTACCATAGTTTCGAGAATATGTAAGCGTATAATTAGTTTTCGATCCCTACAAAAATTTCACAAACCCCCTTCAAAGCCAAATGGGGTAGTACACGAAAAACTTGCAAAATTTGAAAGTACCGTAACTCTTTCAAATGGTGCCCGATTTTTAAGATTCTTTGCTTGTTAAGATGATGGTTACCATATTTTCGAGAATATGTTGGCGTATAAGTAGTTTTCGATTGCTAAAAAAATTTCACAAACCCCCTTCAAATCCAAAGGGGTTAGTACACGAAAAATTTGCAAAATTTGAAAGTACCATAACTCTTTCAAATGGTGCCCGATTTTTAAGATTCTTGGCTTGTTAGGATGATGGTTACCATAGTTTCGAAAATATGTAAGCGTATAATTAGTTTTCGATCCCTACAAAAATTTCACAAACCCCCTTCAAAGCCAAACGGGGTAGTACACGAAAAACTTGCAAAATTTGAAAGTACCATAACTCTTTCAAATGGTGCTCGATTTTTAAGATTCTTTGCTTGTTAAGATGATGGTTACCATATTTTCGAGAATATGTTGGCGTATAAGTAGTTTTCGATCGCTAAAAAAATTTCACAAACCCCCTTCAAATCCAAAGGGGTTAGTACACGAAAAATTTGCAAAATTTGAAAATACCATAACTCTTTCCAATGGTGCCCAATTTTTAAGATTCTTGGCTTGTTAGGATGATGGTTACCATAGTTTCGATAATATGTAAGCGTATAATTATTTTTCGATCCCTTCAAAAATTTCACAAACCCCCTTCAAACCAAAGGGGGTAGTACACGAAAAACTTGCAAAATTTGAAAGTACCATAACTCTTTCAAATGGTGCCCGATTTTTAAGATTCTTTGCTTGTTAAGATGATGGTTACCATATTTTCGAGAATATGTTGGCGTATAAGTAGTTTTCGATCGCTAAAAAAATTTCACAAACCCCCTTCAAATCCAAAGGGGTTAGTACACGAAAAATTTGCAAAATTTGAAAGTAACATAACTCTTTCAAATGATTCCCGATTTTTAAGATTCTTGGCTTGTTAGGATGATGGTTACCATTGTTTCGAAAATATGTAAGCGTATAATTAGTTTTCGATCCCTACAAAAATTTCACAAACCCCCTTCAAAGCCAAAGGGGGTAGTACACGAAAAACTTGCAAAATTTGAAAGTACCATAACTCTTTCAAATGGTGCCCGATTTTTAAGATTCTTTGCTTGTTAAGATGATGGTTACCATATTTTCGAGAATATGTTGGCGTATAAGTAGTTTTCGATCGCTAAAAAAATTTCACAAACCCCCTTCAAATCCAAAGGGGTTAGTACACGAAAAATTTGCAAAATTTGAAAGTACCATAACTCTTTCAAATGGTGCCCGATTTTTAAGATTCTTTGCTTGTTAAGATGATGGTTACCATATTTTCGAGAATATGTTGGCGTATAAGTAGTTTTCGATCGCTAAAAAAATTTCACAAACCCCCTTCAAATCCAAAGGGGTTAGTACACGAAAAATTTGCAAAATTTGAAAGTACCATAACTCTTTCAAATGGTGCCCGATTTTTAAGATTCTTTGCTTGTTAAGATGATGGTTACCATATTTTCGAGAATATGTTGGCGTATAATTAGTTTTCGATCGCTAAAAAAATTTCACAAACCACCTTCAAATCCAAAGGGGTTAGTACACGAAAAATTTGCAAAATTTGAAAGTACCATAACTCTTTCAAATGGTGCCCGATTTTTTAGATTCTTGGCTTTTTAGGATGATGGTTACCATAGTTTCGAGAATATGTAAGCGTATAATTAGTTTTCGATCCCTACAAAAATTTCACAAACCCCCTTCAAAGCCAAAGGGGGTAGTACACGAAAAACTTGCAAAATTTGAAAGTACCATAACTCTTTCAAATGGTGCTCGATTTTTAAGATTCTTTGCTTGTTAAGATGATGGTTACCATATTTTCGAGAATATGTTGGCGTATAAGTAGTTTTCGATCGCTAAAAAAATTTCACAAACCCCCTTCAAATCCAAAGGGGTTAGTACACGAAAAATTTGCAAAATTTGAAAATACCATAACTCTTTCCAATGGTGCCCAATTTTTAAGATTCTTGGCTTGTTAGGATGATGGTTACCATAGTTTCGATAATATGTAAGCGTATAATTATTTTTCGATCCCTTCAAAAATTTCACAAACCCCCTTCAAACCAAATGGGGTAGTACACGAAAAACTTGCAAAATTTGAAAGTACCATAACTCTTTCAAATGGTGCCCGATTTTTAAGATTCTTTGCTTGTTAAGATGATGGTTACCATATTTTCGAGAATATGTTGGCGTATAAGTAGTTTTCGATCGCTAAAAAAATTTCACAAACCCCCTTCAAATCCAAAGGGGTTAGTACACGAAAAATTTGCAAAATTTGAAAGTACCATAACTCTTTCAAATGATTCCCGATTTTTAAGATTCTTGGCTTGTTAGGATGATGGTTACCATAGTTTCGAAAATATGTAAGCGTATAATTAGTTTTCGATCCCTACAAAAATTTCACAAACCCCCTTCAAAGCCAAAGGGGGTAGTACACGAAAAACTTGCAAAATTTGAAAGTACCATAACTCTTTCAAATGGTGCCCGATTTTTAAGATTCTTTGCTTGTTAAGATGATGGTTACCATATTTTCGAGAATATGTTGGCGTATAAGTAGTTTTCGATCGCTAAAAAAATTTCACAAACCCCCTTCAAATCCAAAGGGGTTAGTACACGAAAAATTTGCAAAATTTGAAAGTACCATAACTCTTTCAAATGATTCCCGATTTTTAAGATTCTTGGCTTGTTAGGATGATGGTTACCATAGTTTCGAAAATATGTAAGCGTATAATTAGTTTTCGATCCCTACAAAAATTTCACAAACCCCCTTCAAAGCCAAAGGGGGTAGTACACGAAAAACTTGCAAAATTTGAAAGTACCATAACTCTTTCAAATGGTGCCCGATTTTTAAGATTCTTTGCTTGTTAAGATGATGGTTACCATATTTTCGAGAATATGTTGGCGTATAAGTAGTTTTCGATCGCTAAAAAAATTTCACAAACCCCCTTCAAATCCAAAGGGGTTAGTACACGAAAAATTTGCAAAATTTGAAAGTACCATAACTCTTTCAAATGGTGCCCGATTTTTAAGATTCTTTGCTTGTTAAGATGATGGTTACCATATTTTCGAGAATATGTTGGCGTATAAGTAGTTTTCGATCGCTAAAAAAATTTCACAAACCCCCTTCAAATCCAAAGGGGTTAGTACACGAAAAATTTGCAAAATTTGAAAGTACCATAACTCTTTCAAATGGTGCCCGATTTTTTAGATTCTTGGCTTTTTAGGATGATGGTTACCATAGTTTCGAGAATATGTAAGCGTATAATTAGTTTTCGATCCCTACAAAAATTTCACAAACCCCCTTCAAAGCCAAATGGGGTAGTACACGAAAAACTGGCAAAATTTGAAAGTACCGTAACTCTTTCAAATGGTGCCCGATTTTTAAGATTCTTTGCTTGTTAAGATGATGGTTACCATATTTTCGAGAATATGTTGGCGTATAAGTAGTTTTCGATTGCTAAAAAAATTTCACAAACCCCCTTCAAATCCAAAGGGGTTAGTACACGAAAAATTTGCAAAATTTGAAAGTACCATAACTCTTTCAAATGGTGCCCGATTTTTAAGATTCTTGGCTTGTTAGGATGATGGTTACCATAGTTTCGAAAATATGTAAGCGTATAATTAGTTTTCGATCCCTACAAAAATTTCACAAACCCCCTTCAAAGCCAAAGGGGGTAGTACACGAAAAACTTGCAAAATTTGAAAGTACCATAACTCTTTCAAATGGTGCCCGATTTTTAAGATTCTTTGCTTGTTAAGATGATGGTTACCATATTTTCGAGAATATGTTGGCGTATAAGTAGTTTTCGATCGCTAAAAAAATTTCACAAACCCCCTTCAAATCCAAAGGGGTTAGTACACGAAAAATTTGCAAAATTTGAAAGTACCATAACTCTTTCAAATGGTGCCCGATTTTTTAGATTCTTGGCTTTTTAGGATGATGGTTACCATAGTTTCGAGAATATGTAAGCGTATAATTAGTTTTCGATCCCTACAAAAATTTCACAAACCCCCTTCAAAGCCAAATGGGGTAGTACACGAAAAACTTGCAAAATTTGAAAGTACCGTAACTCTTTCAAATGGTGCCCGATTTTTAAGATTCTTTGCTTGTTAAGATGATGGTTACCATATTTTCGAGAATATGTTGGCGTATAAGTAGTTTTCGATTGCTAAAAAAATTTCACAAACCCCCTTCAAATCCAAAGGGGTTAGTACACGAAAAATTTGCAAAATTTGAAAGTACCATAACTCTTTCAAATGGTGCCCGATTTTTAAGATTCTTGGCTTGTTAGGATGATGGTTACCATAGTTTCGAAAATATGTAAGCGTATAATTAGTTTTCGATCCCTACAAAAATTTCACAAACCCCCTTCAAAGCCAAACGGGGTAGTACACGAAAAACTTGCAAAATTTGAAAGTACCATAACTCTTTCAAATGGTGCTCGATTTTTAAGATTCTTTGCTTGTTAAGATGATGGTTACCATATTTTCGAGAATATGTTGGCGTATAAGTAGTTTTCGATCGCTAAAAAAATTTCACAAACCCCCTTCAAATCCAAAGGGGTTAGTACACGAAAAATTTGCAAAATTTGAAAATACCATAACTCTTTCCAATGGTGCCCAATTTTTAAGATTCTTGGCTTGTTAGGATGATGGTTACCATAGTTTCGATAATATGTAAGCGTATAATTATTTTTCGATCCCTTCAAAAATTTCACAAACCCCCTTCAAACCAAAGGGGGTAGTACACGAAAAACTTGCAAAATTTGAAAGTACCATAACTCTTTCAAATGGTGCCCGATTTTTAAGATTCTTTGCTTGTTAAGATGATGGTTACCATATTTTCGAGAATATGTTGGCGTATAAGTAGTTTTCGATCGCTAAAAAAATTTCACAAACCCCCTTCAAATCCAAAGGGGTTAGTACACGAAAAATTTGCAAAATTTGAAAGTAACATAACTCTTTCAAATGATTCCCGATTTTTAAGATTCTTGGCTTGTTAGGATGATGGTTACCATTGTTTCGAAAATATGTAAGCGTATAATTAGTTTTCGATCCCTACAAAAATTTCACAAACCCCCTTCAAAGCCAAAGGGGGTAGTACACGAAAAACTTGCAAAATTTGAAAGTACCATAACTCTTTCAAATGGTGCCCGATTTTTAAGATTCTTTGCTTGTTAAGATGATGGTTACCATATTTTCGAGAATATGTTGGCGTATAAGTAGTTTTCGATCGCTAAAAAAATTTCACAAACCCCCTTCAAATCCAAAGGGGTTAGTACACGAAAAATTTGCAAAATTTGAAAGTACCATAACTCTTTCAAATGGTGCCCGATTTTTAAGATTCTTTGCTTGTTAAGATGATGGTTACCATATTTTCGAGAATATGTTGGCGTATAAGTAGTTTTCGATCGCTAAAAAAATTTCACAAACCCCCTTCAAATCCAAAGGGGTTAGTACACGAAAAATTTGCAAAATTTGAAAGTACCATAACTCTTTCAAATGGTGCCCGATTTTTAAGATTCTTTGCTTGTTAAGATGATGGTTACCATATTTTCGAGAATATGTTGGCGTATAATTAGTTTTCGATCGCTAAAAAAATTTCACAAACCACCTTCAAATCCAAAGGGGTTAGTACACGAAAAATTTGCAAAATTTGAAAGTACCATAACTCTTTCAAATGGTGCCCGATTTTTTAGATTCTTGGCTTTTTAGGATGATGGTTACCATAGTTTCGAGAATATGTAAGCGTATAATTAGTTTTCGATCCCTACAAAAATTTCACAAACCCCCTTCAAAGCCAAATGGGGTAGTACACGAAAAACTTGCAAAATTTGAAAGTACCATAACTCTTTCAAATGGTGCCCGATTTTTAAGATTCTTTGCTTGTTAAGATGATGGTTACCATATTTTCGAGAATATGTTGGCGTATAAGTAGTTTTCGATTGCTAAAAAAATTTCACAAACCCCCTTCAAATCCAAAGGGGTTAGTACACGAAAAATTTGCAAAATTTGAAAGTACCATAACTCTTTCAAATGGTGCCCGATTTTTAAGATTCTTGGCTTGTTAGGATGATGGTTACCATAGTTTCAAAAATATGTAAGCGTATAATTAGTTTTCGATCCCTACAAAAATTTCACAAACCCCCTTCAAAGCCAAAGGGGGTAGTACACGAAAAACTTGCAAAATTTGAAAGTACCATAACTCTTTCAAATGGTGCCCGATTTTTAAGATTCTTTGCTTGTTAAGATGATGGTTACCATATTTTCGAGAATACGTTGGCGTATAAGTAGTTTTCGATCGCTAAAAAAATTTCACAAACCCCCTTCAAATCCAAAGGGGTTAGTACACGAAAAATTTGCAAAATTTGAAAGTACCATAACTCTTTCAAATGGTGCCCGATTTTTAAGATTCTTTGCTTGTTAAGATGATGGTTACCATATTTTCGAGAATATGTTGGCGTATAAGTAGTTTTCGATCGCTAAAAAAATTTCACAAACCCCCTTCAAATCCAAAGGGGTTAGTACACGAAAAATTTGCAAAATTTGAAAGTACAATAACTCTTTCAAATGGTGCCCGATTTTTTAGATTATTGGCTTGTTAGGATGATGGTTACCATAGTTTCGATAATATGTAAGCGTATAATTAGTTTTCGATCCCTACAAAAATTTCACAAACCCCCTTCAAAGCCAAATGGGGTAGTACACGAAAAACTTGCAAAATTTGAAAGTACCATAACTCTTTCAAATGGTGCCCGATTTTTAAGATTCTTTGCTTGTTAAGATGATGGTTACCATATTTTCGAGAATATGTTGGCGTATAAGTAGTTTTCGATCGCTAAAAAAATTTCACAAACCCCCTTCAAATCCAAAGGGGTTAGTACACGAAAAATTTGCAAAATTTGAAAGTACCATAACTGTTTCAAATGGTGCCCGATTTTTAAGATTCTTGGCTTGTTAGGATGATGGTTACCATAGTTTCGAAAATATGTAAGCGTATAATTAGTTTTCGATCCCTACAAAAATTTCACAAACCCCCTTCAAAGCCAAAGGGGGTAGTACACGAAAAACTTGCAAAATTTGAAAGTACCATAACTCTTTCAAATGGTGCCCGATTTTTAAGATTCTTTGCTTGTTAAGATGATGGTTACCATATTTTCGAGAATACGTTGGCGTATAAGTAGTTTTCGATCGCTAAAAAAATTTCACAAACCCCCTTCAAATCCAAAGGGGTTAGTACACGAAAAATTTGCAAAATTTGAAAGTACCATAACTCTTTCAAATGGTGCCCGATTTTTAAGATTCTTTGCTTGTTAAGATGATGGTTACCATATTTTCGAGAATATGTTGGCGTATAAGTAGTTTTCGATCGCTAAAAAAATTTCACAAACCCCCTTCAAATCCAAAGGGGTTAGTACACGAAAAATTTGCAAAATTTGAAAGTACAATAACTCTTTCAAATGGTGCCCGATTTTTTAGATTATTGGCTTGTTAGGATGATGGTTACCATAGTTTCGATAATATGTAAGCGTATAATTAGTTTTCGATCCCTACAAAAATTTCACAAACCCCCTTCAAAGCCAAATGGGGTAGTACACGAAAAACTTGCAAAATTTGAAAGTACCATAACTCTTTCAAATGGTGCCCGATTTTTAAGATTCTTTGCTTGTTAAGATGATGGTTACCATATTTTCGAGAATATGTTGGCGTATAAGTAGTTTTCGATCGCTAAAAAAATTTCACAAACCCCCTTCAAATCCAAAGGGGTTAGTACACGAAAAATTTGCAAAATTTGAAAGTACCATAACTGTTTCAAATGGTGCCCGATTTTTAAGATTCTTGGCTTGTTAGGATGATGGTTACCATAGTTTCGAAAATATGTAAGCGTATAATTAGTTTTCGATCCCTACAAAAATTTCACAAACCCCCTTCAAAGCCAAAGGGGGTAGTACACGAAAAACTTGCAAAATTTGAAAGTACCATAACTCTTTCAAATGGTGCCCGATTTTTAAGATTCTTTGCTTGTTAAGATGATGGTTACCATATTTTCGAGAATATGTTGGCGTATAAGTAGTTTTCGATCGCTAAAAAAATTTCACAAACCCCCTTCAAATCCAAAGGGGTTAGTACACGAAAAATTTGCAAAATTTGAAAGTACCATAACTCTTTCAAATGGTGCCCGATTTTTAAGATTCTTTGCTTGTTAAGATGATGGTTACCATATTTTCGAGAATATGTTGGCGTATAAGTAGTTTTCGATCGCTAAAAAAATTTCACAAACCCCCTTCAAATCCAAAGGGGTTAGTACACGAAAAATTTGCAAAATTTGAAAGTACAATAACTCTTTCAAATGGTGCCCGATTTTTTAGATTCTTGGCTTGTTAGGATGATGGTTACCATAGTTTCGATAATATGTAAGCGTATAATTAGTTTTCGATCCCTACAAAAATTTCACAAACCCCCTTCAAAGCCAAATGGGGTAGTACACGAAAAACTTGCAAAATTTGAAAGTACCATAACTCTTTCAAATGGTGCCCGATTTTTAAGATTCTTTGCTTGTTAAGATGATGGTTACCATATTTTCGAGAATACGTTGGCGTATAAGTAGTTTTCGATCGCTAAAAAAATTTCACAAACCCCCTTCAAATCCAAAGGGGTTAGTACACGAAAAATTTGCAAAATTTGAAAGTACCATAACTCTTTCAAATGGTGCCCGATTTTTAAGATTCTTTGCTTGTTAAGATGATGGTTACCATATTTTCGAGAATATGTTGGCGTATAAGTAGTTTTCGATCGCTAAAAAAATTTCACAAACCCCCTTCAAATCCAAAGGGGTTAGTACACGAAAAATTTGCAAAATTTGAAAGTACAATAACTCTTTCAAATGGTGCCCGATTTTTTAGATTATTGGCTTGTTAGGATGATGGTTACCATAGTTTCGATAATATGTAAGCGTATAATTAGTTTTCGATCCCTACAAAAATTTCACAAACCCCCTTCAAAGCCAAATGGGGTAGTACACGAAAAACTTGCAAAATTTGAAAGTACCATAACTCTTTCAAATGGTGCCCGATTTTTAAGATTCTTTGCTTGTTAAGATGATGGTTACCATATTTTCGAGAATATGTTGGCGTATAAGTAGTTTTCGATCGCTAAAAAAATTTCACAAACCCCCTTCAAATCCAAAGGGGTTAGTACACGAAAAATTTGCAAAATTTGAAAGTACCATAACTGTTTCAAATGGTGCCCGATTTTTAAGATTCTTGGCTTGTTAGGATGATGGTTACCATAGTTTCGAAAATATGTAAGCGTATAATTAGTTTTCGATCCCTACAAAAATTTCACAAACCCCCTTCAAAGCCAAAGGGGATAGTACACGAAAAACTTGCAAAATTTGAAAGTACCATAACTCTTTCAAATGGTGCCCGATTTTTAAGATTCTTTGCTTGTTAAGATGATGGTTACCATATTTTCGAGAATATGTTGGCGTATAAGTAGTTTTCGATCGCTAAAAAAATTTCACAAACCCCCTTCAAATCCAAAGGGGTTAGTACACGAAAAATTTGCAAAATTTGAAAGTACCATAACTCTTTCAAATGGTGCCCGATTTTTAAGATTCTTTGCTTGTTAAGATGATGGTTACCATATTTTCGAGAATATGTTGGCGTATAAGTAGTTTTCGATCGCTAAAAAAATTTCACAAACCCCCTTCAAATCCAAAGGGGTTAGTACACGAAAAATTTGCAAAATTTGAAAGTACAATAACTCTTTCAAATGGTGCCCGATTTTTTAGATTCTTGGCTTGTTAGGATGATGGTTACCATAGTTTCGATAATATGTAAGCGTATAATTAGTTTTCGATCCCTACAAAAATTTCACAAACCCCCTTCAAAGCCAAATGGGGTAGTACACGAAAAACTTGCAAAATTTGAAAGTACCATAACTCTTTCAAATGGTGCCCGATTTTTAAGATTCTTTGCTTGTTAAGATGATGGTTACCATATTTTCGAGAATATGTTGGCGTATAAGTAGTTTTCGATCGCTAAAAAAATTTCACAAACCCCCTTCAAATCCAAAGGGGTTAGTACACGAAAAATTTGCAAAATTTGAAAGTACCATAACTCTTTCAAATGGTGCCCGATTTTTAAGATTCTTGGCTTGTTAGGATGATGGTTACCATAGTTTCGAAAATATGTAAGCGTATAATTAGTTTTCGATCCCTACAAAAATTTCACAAACCCCCTTCAAAGCCAAAGGGGGTAGTACACGAAAAACTTGCAAAATTTGAAAGTACCATAACTCTTTCAAATGGTGCCCGATTTTTAAGATTCTTTGCTTGTTAAGATGATGGTTACCATATTTTCGAGAATACGTTGGCGTATAAGTAGTTTTCGATCGCTAAAAAAATTTCACAAACCCCCTTCAAATCCAAAGGGGTTAGTACACGAAAAATTTGCAAAATTTGAAAGTACCATAACTCTTTCAAATGGTGCCCGATTTTTAAGATTCTTTGCTTGTTAAGATGATGGTTACCATATTTTCGAGAATATGTTGGCGTATAAGTAGTTTTCGATCGCTAAAAAAATTTCACAAACCCCCTTCAAATCCAAAGGGGTTAGTACACGAAAAATTTGCAAAATTTGAAAGTACAATAACTCTTTCAAATGGTGCCCGATTTTTTAGATTCTTGGCTTGTTAGGATGATGGTTACCATAGTTTCGATAATATGTAAGCGTATAATTAGTTTTCGATCCCTACAAAAATTTCACAAACCCCCTTCAAAGCCAAATGGGGTAGTACACGAAAAACTTGCAAAATTTGAAAGTACCATAACTCTTTCAAATGGTGCCCGATTTTTAAGATTCTTTGCTTGTTAAGATGATGGTTACCATATTTTCGAGAATATGTTGGCGTATAAGTAGTTTTCGATCGCTAAAAAAATTTCACAAACCCCCTTCAAATCCAAAGGGGTTAGTACACGAAAAATTTGCAAAATTTGAAAGTACCATAACTCTTTCAAATGGTGCCCGATTTTTAAGATTCTTGGCTTGTTAGGATGATGGTTACCATAGTTTCGAAAATATGTAAGCGTATAATTAGTTTTCGATCCCTACAAAAATTTCACAAACCCCCTTCAAAGCCAAATGGGGTAGTACACGAAAAACTTGCAAAATTTGAAAGTACCATAACTCTTTCAAATGGTGCCCGATTTTTAAGATTCTTTGCTTGTTAAGATGATGGTTACCATATTTTCGAGAATATGTTGGCGTATAAGTAGTTTTCGATCGCTAAAAAAATTTCACAAACCCCCTTCAAATCCAAAGGGGTTAGTACACGAAAAATTTGCAAAATTTGAAAGTACCATAACTCTTTCAAATGGTGCCCGATTTTTAAGATTCTTTGCTTGTTAAGATGATGGTTACCATATTTTCGAGAATATGTTGGCGTATAAGTAGTTTTCGATCGCTAAAAAAATTTCACAAACCCCCTTCAAATCCAAAGGGGTTAGTACACGAAAAATTTGCAAAATTTGAAAGTACAATAACTCTTTCAAATGGTGCCCGATTTTTTAGATTCTTGGCTTGTTAGGATGATGGTTACCATAGTTTCGATAATATGTAAGCGTATAATTAGTTTTCGATCCCTACAAAAATTTCACAAACCCCCTTCAAAGCCAAATGGGGTAGTACACGAAAAACTTGCAAAATTTGAATGTACCATAACTCTTTCAAATGGTGCCCGATTTTTAAGATTCTTTGCTTGTTAAGATGATGGTTACCATATTTTCGAGAATATGTTGGCGTATAAGTAGTTTTCGATTGCTAAAAAAATTTCACAAACCCCCTTCAAATCCAAAGGGGTTAGTACACGAAAAATTTGCAAAATTTGAAAGTACCATAACTCTTTCAAATGGTGCCCGATTTTTAAGATTCTTTGCTTGTTAAGATGATGGTTACCATATTTTCGAGAATATGTTGGCGTATAAGTAGTTTTCGATCGCTAAAAAAATTTCACAAACCCCCTTCAAATCCAAAGGGGTTAGTACACGAAAAATTTGCAAAATTTGAAAGTACCATAACTCTTTCAAATGGTGCCCGATTTTTAAGATTCTTTGCTTGTTAAGATGATGGTTACCATATTTTCGAGAATATGTTGGCGTATAAGTAGTTTTCGATCGCTAAAAAAATTTCACAAACCACCTTCAAATCCAAAGGGGTTAGTACACGAAAAATTTGCAAAATTTGAAAGTACCATAACTCTTTCAAATGGTGCCCGATTTTTTAGATTCTTGGCTTTTTAGGATGATGGTTACCATAGTTTCGAGAATATGTAAGCGTATAATTAGTTTTCGATCCCTACAAAAATTTCACAAACCCCCTTCAAAGCCAAATGGGGTAGTACACGAAAAACTTGCAAAATTTGAAAGTACCATAACTCTTTCAAATGGTGCCCGATTTTTAAGATTCTTTGCTTGTTAAGATGATGGTTACCATATTTTCGAGAATATGTTGGCGTATAAGTAGTTTTCGATCGCTAAAAAAATTTCACAAACCCCCTTCAAATCCAAAGGGGTTAGTACACGAAAAATTTGCAAAATTTGAAAGTACAATAACTCTTTCAAATGGTGCCCGATTTTTTAGATTCTTGGCTTGTTAGGATGATGGTTACCATAGTTTCGATAATATGTAAGCGTATAATTAGTTTTCGATCCCTACAAAAATTTCACAAACCCCCTTCAAAGCCAAATGGGGTAGTACACGAAAAACTTGCAAAATTTGAAAGTACCATAACTCTTTCAAATGGTGCCCGATTTTTAAGATTCTTTGCTTGTTAAGATGATGGTTACCATATTTTCGAGAATATGTTGGCGTATAAGTAGTTTTCGATCGCTAAAAAAATTTCACAAACCCCCTTCAAATCCAAAGGGGTTAGTACACGAAAAATTTGCAAAATTTGAAAGTACCATAACTCTTTCAAATGGTGCCCGATTTTTAAGATTCTTGGCTTGTTAGGATGATGGTTACCATAGTTTCGAAAATATGTAAGCGTATAATTAGTTTTCGATCCCTACAAAAATTTCACAAACCCCCTTCAAAGCCAAATGGGGTAGTACACGAAAAACTTGCAAAATTTGAAAGTACCATAACTCTTTCAAATGGTGCCCGATTTTTAAGATTCTTTGCTTGTTAAGATGATGGTTACCATATTTTCGAGAATATGTTGGCGTATAAGTAGTTTTCGATCGCTAAAAAAATTTCACAAACCCCCTTCAAATCCAAAGGGGTTAGTACACGAAAAATTTGCAAAATTTGAAAGTACCATAACTCTTTCAAATGGTGCCCGATTTTTAAGATTCTTTGCTTGTTAAGATGATGGTTACCATATTTTCGAGAATATGTTGGCGTATAAGTAGTTTTCGATCGCTAAAAAAATTTCACAAACCCCCTTCAAATCCAAAGGGGTTAGTACACGAAAAATTTGCAAAATTTGAAAGTACAATAACTCTTTCAAATGGTGCCCGATTTTTTAGATTCTTGGCTTGTTAGGATGATGGTTACCATAGTTTCGATAATATGTAAGCGTATAATTAGTTTTCGATCCCTACAAAAATTTCACAAACCCCCTTCAAAGCCAAATGGGGTAGTACACGAAAAACTTGCAAAATTTGAATGTACCATAACTCTTTCAAATGGTGCCCGATTTTTAAGATTCTTTGCTTGTTAAGATGATGGTTACCATATTTTCGAGAATATGTTGGCGTATAAGTAGTTTTCGATTGCTAAAAAAATTTCACAAACCCCCTTCAAATCCAAAGGGGTTAGTACACGAAAAATTTGCAAAATTTGAAAGTACCATAACTCTTTCAAATGGTGCCCGATTTTTAAGATTCTTTGCTTGTTAAGATGATGGTTACCATATTTTCGAGAATATGTTGGCGTATAAGTAGTTTTCGATCGCTAAAAAAATTTCACAAACCCCCTTCAAATCCAAAGGGGTTAGTACACGAAAAATTTGCAAAATTTGAAAGTACCATAACTCTTTCAAATGGTGCCCGATTTTTAAGATTCTTTGCTTGTTAAGATGATGGTTACCATATTTTCGAGAATATGTTGGCGTATAAGTAGTTTTCGATCGCTAAAAAAATTTCACAAACCACCTTCAAATCCAAAGGGGTTAGTACACGAAAAATTTGCAAAATTTGAAAGTACCATAACTCTTTCAAATGGTGCCCGATTTTTTAGATTCTTGGCTTTTTAGGATGATGGTTACCATAGTTTCGAGAATATGTAAGCGTATAATTAGTTTTCGATCCCTACAAAAATTTCACAAACCCCCTTCAAAGCCAAATGGGGTAGTACACGAAAAACTTGCAAAATTTGAAAGTACCATAACTCTTTCAAATGGTGCCCGATTTTTAAGATTCTTTGCTTGTTAAGATGATGGTTACCATATTTTCGAGAATATGTTGGCGTATAAGTAGTTTTCGATCGCTAAAAAAATTTCACAAACCCCCTTCAAATCCAAAGGGGTTAGTACACGAAAAATTTGCAAAATTTGAAAGTACAATAACTCTTTCAAATGGTGCCCGATTTTTTAGATTCTTGGCTTGTTAGGATGATGGTTACCATAGTTTCGATAATATGTAAGCGTATAATTAGTTTTCGATCCCTACAAAAATTTCACAAACCCCCTTCAAAGCCAAATGGGGTAGTACACGAAAAACTTGCAAAATTTGAAAGTACCATAACTCTTTCAAATGGTGCCCGATTTTTAAGATTCTTTGCTTGTTAAGATGATGGTTACCATATTTTCGAGAATATGTTGGCGTATAAGTAGTTTTCGATCGCTAAAAAAATTTCACAAACCCCCTTCAAATCCAAAGGGGTTAGTACACGAAAAATTTGCAAAATTTGAAAGTACCATAACTCTTTCAAATGGTGCCCGATTTTTAAGATTCTTGGCTTGTTAGGATGATGGTTACCATAGTTTCGAAAATATGTAAGCGTATAATTAGTTTTCGATCCCTACAAAAATTTCACAAACCCCCTTCAAAGCCAAATGGGGTAGTACACGAAAAACTTGCAAAATTTGAAAGTACCATAACTCTTTCAAATGGTGCCCGATTTTTAAGATTCTTTGCTTGTTAAGATGATGGTTACCATATTTTCGAGAATATGTTGGCGTATAAGTAGTTTTCGATCGCTAAAAAAATTTCACAAACCCCCTTCAAATCCAAAGGGGTTAGTACACGAAAAATTTGCAAAATTTGAAAGTACCATAACTCTTTCAAATGGTGCCCGATTTTTAAGATTCTTTGCTTGTTAAGATGATGGTTACCATATTTTCGAGAATATGTTGGCGTATAAGTAGTTTTCGATCGCTAAAAAAATTTCACAAACCCCCTTCAAATCCAAAGGGGTTAGTACACGAAAAATTTGCAAAATTTGAAAGTACAATAACTCTTTCAAATGGTGCCCGATTTTTTAGATTCTTGGCTTGTTAGGATGATGGTTACCATAGTTTCGATAATATGTAAGCGTATAATTAGTTTTCGATCCCTACAAAAATTTCACAAACCCCCTTCAAAGCCAAATGGGGTAGTACACGAAAAACTTGCAAAATTTGAATGTACCATAACTCTTTCAAATGGTGCCCGATTTTTAAGATTCTTTGCTTGTTAAGATGATGGTTACCATATTTTCGAGAATATGTTGGCGTATAAGTAGTTTTCGATTGCTAAAAAAATTTCACAAACCCCCTTCAAATCCAAAGGGGTTAGTACACGAAAAATTTGCAAAATTTGAAAGTACCATAACTCTTTCAAATGGTGCCCGATTTTTAAGATTCTTTGCTTGTTAAGATGATGGTTACCATATTTTCGAGAATATGTTGGCGTATAAGTAGTTTTCGATCGCTAAAAAAATTTCACAAACCCCCTTCAAATCCAAAGGGGTTAGTACACGAAAAATTTGCAAAATTTGAAAGTACCATAACTCTTTCAAATGGTGCCCGATTTTTAAGATTCTTTGCTTGTTAAGATGATGGTTACCATATTTTCGAGAATATGTTGGCGTATAAGTAGTTTTCGATCGCTAAAAAAATTTCACAAACCACCTTCAAATCCAAAGGGGTTAGTACACGAAAAATTTGCAAAATTTGAAAGTACCATAACTCTTTCAAATGGTGCCCGATTTTTTAGATTCTTGGCTTTTTAGGATGATGGTTACCATAGTTTCGAGAATATGTAAGCGTATAATTAGTTTTCGATCCCTACAAAAATTTCACAAACCCCCTTCAAAGCCAAATGGGGTAGTACACGAAAAACTTGCAAAATTTGAAAGTACCATAACTCTTTCAAATGGTGCCCGATTTTTAAGATTCTTTGCTTGTTAAGATGATGGTTACCATATTTTCGAGAATATGTTGGCGTATAAGTAGTTTTCGATTGCTAAAAAAATTTCACAAACCCCCTTCAAATCCAAAGGGGTTAGTACACGAAAAATTTGCAAAATTTGAAAGTACCATAACTCTTTCAAATGGTGCCCGATTTTTAAGATTCTTGGCTTGTTAGGATGATGGTTACCATAGTTTCGAAAATATGTAAGCGTATAATTAGTTTTCGATCCCTACAAAAATTTCACAAACCCCCTTCAAAGCCAAAGGGGGTAGTACACGAAAAACTTGCAAAATTTGAAAGTACCATAACTCTTTCAAATGGTGCTCGATTTTTAAGATTCTTTGCTTGTTAAGATGATGGTTACCATATTTTCGAGAATATGTTGGCGTATAAGTAGTTTTCGATCGCTAAAAAAATTTCACAAACCCCCTTCAAATCCAAAGGGGTTAGTACACGAAAAATTTGCAAAATTTGAAAATACCATAACTCTTTCCAATGGTGCCCAATTTTTAAGATTCTTGGCTTGTTAGGATGATGGTTACCATAGTTTCGATAATATGTAAGCGTATAATTATTTTTCGATCCCTTCAAAAATTTCACAAACCCCCTTCAAACCAAAGGGGGTAGTACACGAAAAACTTGCAAAATTTGAAAGTACCATAACTCTTTCAAATGGTGCCCGATTTTTAAGATTCTTTGCTTGTTAAGATGATGGTTACCATATTTTCGAGAATATGTTGGCGTATAAGTAGTTTTCGATCGCTAAAAAAATTTCACAAACCCCCTTCAAATCCAAAGGGGTTAGTACACGAAAAATTTGCAAAATTTGAAAGTACCATAACTCTTTCAAATGGTGCCCGATTTTTAAGATTCTTGGCTTTTTAGGATGATGGTTACCATAGTTTCGATAATATGTAAGCGTATAATTAGTTTTCGATCCCTACAAAAATTTCACAATCCCCCTTCAAAGCCAAAGGGGGTAGTACACGAAAAACTTGCAAAATTTGAAAGTACCATAACTCTTTCAAATGGTGCCCGATTTTTAAGATTCTTTGCTTGTTAAGATGATGGTTACCATATTTTCGAGAATATGTTGGCGTATAAGTAGTTTTCGATCGCTAAAAAAATTTCACAAACCCCCTTCAAATCCAAAGGGGTTAGTACACGAAAAATTTGCAAAATTTGAAAGTACCATAACTCTTTCAAATGGTGCCCGATTTTTAAGATTCTTTGCTTGTTAAGATGATGGTTACCATATTTTCGAGAATATGTTGGCGTATAAGTAGTTTTCGATCGCTAAAAAAATTTCACAAACCACCTTCAAATCCAAAGGGGTTAGTACACGAAAAATTTGCAAAATTTGAAAGTACCATAACTCTTTCAAATGGTGCCCGATTTTTTAGATTCTTGGCTTTTTAGGATGATGGTTACCATAGTTTTGAGAATATGTAAGCGTATAATTAGTTTTCGATCCCTACAAAAATTTCACAAACCCCCTTCAAAGCCAAATGGGGTAGTACACGAAAAACTTGCAAAATTTGAAAGTACCATAACTCTTTCAAATGGTGCCCGATTTTTAAGATTCTTTGCTTGTTAAGATGATGATTACCATATTTTCGAGAATATGTTGGCGTATAAGTAGTTTTCGATCGCTAAAAAAATTTCACAAACCCCCTTCAACTCCAAAGGGGTTAGTACACGAAAAATTTACAAAATTTGAAAGTACCATAACTCTTTCAAATGGTGCCCGATTTTTAAGATTCTTGGCTTGTTAGGATGATGGTTACCATAGTTTCGAAAATATGTAAGCGTATAATTAGTTTTCGATCCCTACAAAAATTTCACAAACCCCCTTCAAAGCCAAAGGGGGTAGTACACGAAAAACTTGCAAAATTTTAAAGTACCATAACTCTTTCAAATGGTGCTCGATTTTTAAGATTCTTTGCTTGTTAAGATGATGGTTACCATATTTTCGAGAATATGTTGGCGTATAAGTAGTTTTCGATCGCTAAAAAAATTTCACAAACCCCCTTCAAATCCAAAGGGGTTAGTACACGAAAAATTTGCAAAATTTGAAAGTACCATAACTCTTTCAAATGGTGCCCGATTTTTAAGATTCTTTGCTTGTTAAGATGATGGTTACCATATTTTCGAGAATATGTTGGCGTATAAGTAGTTTTCGATCGCTAAAAAAATTTCACAAACCCCCTTCAAATCCAAAGGGGTTAGTACACGAAAAATTTGCAAAATTTGAAAGTACCGTAACTCTTTCAAATGGTGCCCGATTTTTTAGATTCTAGGCTTTTTAGGATGATGGTTACCATAGTTTCGATAATATGTAAGCGTATAATTAGTTTTCGATCGCTAAAAAAATTTCAGAAACCCCCTTAAAAGCCAAATGGGGTAGTACACGAAAAACTTGCAAAATTTGAAAGTACCATAACTCTTTCAAATGGTGCCCGATTTTTAAGATTCTTTGCTTGTTAAGATGATGGTTACCATATTTTCGAGAATATGTTGGCGTATAAGTAGTTTTCGATTGCTAAAAAAATTTCACAAACCCCCTTCAAATCCAAAGGAGTTAGTACACGAAAAATTTGCAAAATTTGAAAGTACCATAACTCTTTCAAATGGTGCCCGATTTTTAAGATTCTTGGCTTGTTAGGATGATGGTTACCATAGTTTCGATAATATGTAAGCGTATAATTAGTTTTCGATCCATACAAAAATTTCAGAAACCCCCTTCAAAGCCAAAGGGGGTAGTACACGAAAAACTTGCAAAATTTGAAAGTACCATAACTCTTTCAAATGATGCCCGATTTTTAAGATTCTTTGCTTGTTAAGATGATGGTTACCATATTTTCGAGAATATGTTGGCGTATAAGTAGTTTTCGATCGCTAAAAAAATTTCACAAACCCCATTCAAATCCAAAGTGAACGTACACGAAAAATTTGCAAAATTTGAAAATACCATAACTCTTTCAAATGGTGCCCGATTTTTAAGATTCTTGGCTTGTTAGGATGATGGTTACCATAGTTTCGATAATATGTAAGCGTATAATTAGTTTTCGATCCCTACAAAAATTTCACAAACCCCCTTCAAAGCCAAAGGGGGTAGTACACGAAAAACTTGCAAAATTTGAAAGTACCATAACTCTTTCAAATGATGCCCGATTTTTAAGATTCTTTGCTTGTTAAGATGATGGTTACCATATTTTCGAGAATATGTTGGCGTATAAGTAGTTTTCGATCGCTAAAAAAATTTCACAAACCCCATTCAAATCCAAAGTGAACGTACACGAAAAATTTGCAAAATTTGAAAATACCATAACTCTTTCAAATGGTGCCCGATTTTTAAGATTCTTGGCTTGTTAGGATGATGGTTACCATAGTTTCGAAAATATGTAAGCGTATAATTAGTTTTCGATCCCTACAAAAATTTCACAAACCCCCTTCAAAGCCAAAGGGGGTAGTACACGAAAAACTTTCAAAATTTGAAAGTAACATAACTCTTTCAAATGGTGCCCGATTTTTAAGATTCTTTGCTTGTTAAGATGATGGTTACCTTATTTTCGAGAATATGTTGGCGTATAAGTAGTTTTCGATAGCTAAAAAAATTTCACAAACCCCCTTCAAATCCAAAGGGGTTAGTACACGAAAAACTTGCAAAATTTGAAACTACCATAACTCTTTCAAATGGTGCCCGATTTTTAAGATTCTTTGCTTGTTAGGATGATGGTTACCATATTTTCGAGAATATATAGGCGTATACTTAGTTTTCGATCACTAAAAAAATTTCACAAACCCCCTTCAAAGCCAAAGGGGTTAGTACACGAAAAATTTGCAAAATTTGAAATTATCATATTTCTTTCAAATGGTGCCCGATTTTTAAGATTCTTGGCTTGTTAGGTTGATGGTTACCATAGTTTCGAGAATATGTAAGCGTCTAATTAGTTTTCGATCCCTACAAAAATTTCACAAACCCCCTTCAAAGCCAAAGGGGGTAGTACACGAAAAACTTGCAAAATTTGAAAGTACCATAACTCTTTCAAATGGTGCCCGATTTTTAAGATTCTTTGCTTGTTAAGATGATGGTTACCATATTTTCGAGAATATGTTAGCGTATAAGTAGTTTTTGATCGCTAAAAAAACTTCACAAACCCCCTTCAAATCCAAAGGGGTTAGTACACGAAAAATTTGCAAAATTTGAAAGTACCATAACTCTTTCAAATGGTGCCCGATTTTTAAGATTCTTGGCTTTTTAGGATGATGGTTACCATAGTTTCGATAATATGTAAGCGTATAATTAGTTTTCGATCCCTACAAAAATTTCACAAACCCCCTTCAAAGCCAAAGGGTAGTACACGAAAAACTTGCAAAATTTGAAAGTACCATAACTCTTTCAAATGATGCCCGATTTTTAAAATTCTTTGCTTGTTAAGATGATGGTTACCATATTTTCGAGAATATGTTGGCGTATAAGTAGTTTTCGATCGCTAAAAAAATTTCACAAACCCCATTCAAATCCAAAGTGAACGTACACGAAAAATTTGCAAAATTTGAAAATACCATAACTCTTTCAAATGGTGCCCGATTTTTAAGATTCTTGGTTTGTTAGGATGATGGTTACCACAGTTTCGAAAATATGTAAGCGTATAATTAGTTTTCGATCCCTACAAAAATTTCACAAACCCCCTTCAAAGCCAAAGGGGGTAGTACACGAAAAACTTTCAAAATTTGAAAGTAACATAACTCTTTCAAATGGTGCCCGATTTTTAAGATTCTTTGCTTGTTAAGATGATGGTTACCTTATTTTTGAGAATATGTTGGCGTATAAGTAGTTTTCGATTGCTAAAAAAATTTCACAAACCCCCTTCAAATCCAAAGGGGTTAGTACACGAAAAATTTGCAAAATTTGAAAGTACCATAACTCTTTCAAATGGTGCCCGATTTTTAAGATTCTTGGCTTGTTAGGATGATGGTTACCATAGTTTCGAAAATATGTAAGCGTATAATTAGTTTTCGATCCCTACAAAAATTTCACAAACCCCCTTCAAAGCCAAAGGGGGTAGTACACGAAAAACTTGCAAAATTTGAAAGTACCATAACTCTTTCAAATGGTGCTCGATTTTTAAGATTCTTTGCTTGTTAAGATGATGGTTACCATATTTTCGAGAATATGTTGGCGTATAAGTAGTTTTCGATCGCTAAAAAAATTTCACAAACCCCCTTCAAATCCAAAGGGGTTAGTACACGAAAAATTTGCAAAATTTGAAAATACCATAACTCTTTCCAATGGTGCCCAATTTTTAAGATTCTTGGCTTGTTAGGATGATGGTTACCATAGTTTCGATAATATGTAAGCGTATAATTATTTTTCGATCGCTAAAAAAACTTCACAAACCCCCTTCAAATCCAAAGGGGTTAGTACACGAAAAATTTGCAAAATTTGAAAGTACCATAACTCTTTCAAATGGTGCCCGATTTTTAAGATTCTTGGCTTTTTAGGATGATGGTTACCATAGTTTCGATAATATATAAGCGTATAATTAGTTTTCGATCCCTACAAAAATTTCACAAACCCCCTTCAAAGCCAAAGGGTAGTACACGAAAAACTTGCAAAATTTGAAAGTACCATAACTCTTTCAAATGATGCCCGATTTTTAAGATTCTTTGCTTGTTAAGATGATGGTTACCATATTTTCGAGAATATGTTGGCGTATAAGTAGTTTTCGATCGCTAAAAAAATTTCACAAACCCCATTCAAATCCAAAGTGAACGTACACGAAAAATTTGCAAAATTTGAAAATACCATAACTCTTTCAAATGGTGCCCGATTTTTAAGATTCTGGGCTTGTTAGGATGATGGTTACCATAGTTTCGAAAATATGTAAGCGTATAATTAGTTTTCGATCCCTACAAAAATTTCACAAACCCCCTTCAAAGCCAAAGGGGGTAGTACACGAAAAACATTCAAAATTTGAAAGTAACATAACTCTTTCAAATGGTGCCCGATTTTTAAGATTCTTTGCTTGTTAAGATGATGGTTACCTTATTTTCGAGAATATGTTGGCGTATAAGTAGTTTTCGATCGCTAAAAAAATTTCACAAACCCCCTTCAAATCCAAAGGGGTTAGTACACGAAAAACTTGCAAAATTTGAAACTACCATAACTCTTTCAAATGGTGCCCGATTTTTAAGATTCTTTGCTTGTTAGGATGATGGTTACCATATTTTCGAGAATATATAGGCGTATACTTAGTTTTCGATCACTAAAAAAATTTCACAAACCCCCTTCAAAGCCAAAGGGGTTAGTACACGAAAAATTTGCAAAATTTGAAATTATCATATTTCTTTCAAATGGTGCCCGATTTTTAAGATTCTTGGCTTGTTAGGATGATGGTTACCATAGTTTCGAAAATATGTAAGCGTATAATTAGTTTTCGATCCCTACAAAAATTTCACAAACCCCCTTCAAAGCCAAAGGGGGTAGTACACGAAAAACTTTCAAAATTTGAAAGTAACATAACTCTTTCAAATGGTGCCCGATTTTTAAGATTCTTTGCTTGTTAAGATGATGGTTACCTTATTTTCGAGAATATGTTGGCGTATAAGTAGTTTTCGATCGCTAAAAAAATTTCACAAACCCCCTTCAAATCCAAAGGGGTTAGTACACGAAAAACTTGCAAAATTTGAAACTACCATAACTCTTTCAAATGGTGCCCGATTTTTAAGATTCTTTGCTTGTTAGGATGATGGTTACCATATTTTCGAGAATATATAGGCGTATACTTAGTTTTCGATCACTAAAAAAATTTCACAAACCCCCTTCAAAGCCAAAGGGGTTAGTACACGAAAAATTTGCAAAATTTGAAATTATCATATTTCTTTCAAATGGTGCCCGATTTTTAAGATTCTTGGCTTGTTAGGATGATGGTTACCATAGTTTCGAAAATATGTAAGCGTATAATTAGTTTTCGATCCCTACAAAAATTTCACAAACCCCCTTCAAAGCCAAAGGGGGTAGTACACGAAAAACTTTCAAAATTTGAAAGTAACATAACTCTTTCAAATGGTGCCCGATTTTTAAGATTCTTTGCTTGTTAAGATGATGGTTACCTTATTTTCGAGAATATGTTGGCGTATAAGTAGTTTTCGATCGCTAAAAAAATTTCACAAACCCCCTTCAAATCCAAAGGGGTTAGTACACGAAAAACTTGCAAAATTTGAAACTACCATAACTCTTTCAAATGGTGCCCGATTTTTAAGATTCTTTGCTTGTTAGGATGATGGTTACCATATTTTCGAGAATATATAGGCGTATACTTAGTTTTCGATCACTAAAAAAATTTCACAAACCCCCTTCAAAGCCAAAGGGGTTAGTACACGAAAAATTTGCAAAATTTGAAATTATCATATTTCTTTCAAATGGTGCCCGATTTTTAAGATTCTTGGCTTGTTAGGTTGATGGTTACCATAGTTTCGAGAATATGTAAGCGTCTAATTAGTTTTCGATCCCTACAAAAATTTCACAAACCCCCTTCAAAACCAAAGGGGGTAGTACACGAAAAACTTGCAAAATTTGAAAGTACCATAACTCTTTCAAATGGTGCCCGATTTTTAAGATTCTTTGCTTGTTAAGATGATGGTTACCATATTTTCGAGAATATGTTGGCGTATAAGTAGTTTTCGATCGCTAAAAAAATTTCACAAACCCCCTTCAAATCCAAAGGGGTTAGTACACGAAAAATTTGCAAAATTTGAAAGTACCATAACTCTTTCAAATGGAGCCCGATTTTTAAGGTTCTTGGCTTTTTAGGATGATGGTTACCATAGTTTCGACAATATGTAAGCGTATAATTAGTTTTCGATCCCTACAAAAATTTCACAAACCCCCTTCAAAGCCAAAGGGGTTAGTACACGAAAAACTTGCAAAATTTGAAATTATCATATTTCTTTCAAATGGTGCCCGATTTTTAAGATTCTTTGCTTGTTAGGATGATGGTTACCATAGTTTCGAGAATATGTAAGCGTATAAGTAGTTTTCGATCGCTAAAAAAATTTCACAAACCCCCTTCAAAGCCAAAGGGGTTAGTACACGAAAAATTCGCGAAATTTGAAAGTACCATAACTCTTTCAAATGGTGCCCGATTTTTAAGATTCTTGGCTTGTTAGGATGATGGTTACAGTAGTTTCGATAATATGTAAGCGTCTAATTAGTTTTCGATCCCAACAAAAATTTCACAAACCCCCTTCAAAGCCAAAGGGGGTAGTACACGAAAAACTTGCAAAAGTTGAAAGTACCATAACTCTTTCAAATGGTGCCCGATTTTTAAGATTCTTTGCTTGTTAAGATGATGGTTACCTTATTTTCGAGAATATGTTGGCGTATAAGTAGTTTTCGATCGCTAAAAAAATTTCACAAACCCCCTTCAAATCCAAAGGGGTTAGTACACGAAAAACTTGCAAAATTTGAAACTACCATAACTCTTTCAAATGGTGCCCGATTTTTAAGATTCTTTGCTTGTTAGGATGATGGTTACCATATTTTCGAGAATATATAGGCGTATACTTAGTTTTCGATCACTAAAAAAATTTCACAAACCCCCTTCAAAGCCAAAGGGGTTAGTACACGAAAAATTTGCAAAATTTGAAATTATCATATTTCTTTCAAATGGTGCCCGATTTTTAAGATTCTTGGCTTGTTAGGATGATGGTTACCATAGTTTCGAAAATATGTAAGCGTATAATTAGTTTTCGATCCCTACAAAAATTTCACAAACCCCCTTCAAAGCCAAAGGGGGTAGTACACGAAAAACTTTCAAAATTTGAAAGTAACATAACTCTTTCAAATGGTGCCCGATTTTTAAGATTCTTTGCTTGTTAAGATGATGGTTACCTTATTTTCGAGAATATGTTGGCGTATAAGTAGTTTTCGATCGCTAAAAAAATTTCACAAACCCCCTTCAAATCCAAAGGGGTTAGTACACGAAAAACTTGCAAAATTTGAAACTACCATAACTCTTTCAAATGGTGCCCGATTTTTAAGATTCTTTGCTTGTTAGGATGATGGTTACCATATTTTCGAGAATATATAGGCGTATACTTAGTTTTCGATCACTAAAAAAATTTCACAAACCCCCTTCAAAGCCAAAGGGGTTAGTACACGAAAAATTTGCAAAATTTGAAATTATCATATTTCTTTCAAATGGTGCCCGATTTTTAAGATTCTTGGCTTGTTAGGTTGATGGTTACCATAGTTTCGAGAATATGTAAGCGTCTAATTAGTTTTCGATCCCTACAAAAATTTCACAAACCCCTTCAAAGCCAAAGGGGGTAGTACACGAAAAACTTGCAAAATTTGAAAGTACCATAACTCTTTCAAATGGTGCCCGATTTTTAAGATTCTTTGCTTGTTAAGATGATGGTTACCATATTTTCGAGAATATGTTGGCGTATAAGTAGTTTTCGATCGCTAAAAAAATTTCACAAACCCCCTTCAAATCCAAAGGGGTTAGTACACGAAAAATTTGCAAAATTTGAAAGTACCATAACTCTTTCAAATGGAGCCCGATTTTTAAGGTTCTTGGCTTTTTAGGATGATGGTTACCATAGTTTCGACAATATGTAAGCGTATAATTAGTTTTCGATCCCTACAAAAATTTCACAAACCCCCTTCAAAGCCAAAGGGGTTAGTACACGAAAAACTTGCAAAATTTGAAATTATCATATTTCTTTCAAATGGTGCCCGATTTTTAAGATTCTTTGCTTGTTAGGATGATGGTTACCATAGTTTCGAGAATATGTAAGCGTATAAGTAGTTTTCGATCGCTAAAAAAATTTCACAAACCCCCTTCAAAGCCAAAGGGGTTAGTACACGAAAAATTCGCAAAATTTGAAAGTACCATAACTCTTTCAAATGGTGCCCGATTTTTAAGATTCTTGGCTTGTTAGGATGATGGTTACCATAGTTTCGATAATATGTAAGCGTCTAATTAGTTTTCGATCCCAACAAAAATTTCACAAACCCCCTTCAAAGCCAAAGGGGGTAGTACACGAAAAACTTGCAAAAGTTGAAAGTACCATAACTCTTTCAAATGGTGCCCGATTTTTAAGATTCTTTGCTTGTTAAGATGATGGTTACCATATTTTCGAGAATATGTTGGCGTATAAGTAGTTTTTGATCGCTAAAAAAATTTCACAAACCCCCTTCAAATCCAAAGGGGTTAGTACACGAAAAATTTGCAAAATTTGAAAGTACCATAACTCATTCAAATGGTGCCCGATTTTTAAGATTCTTTGCTTGTTAAGATGATGGTTACCATATTTTCGAGAATATGTTGGCGTATAAGTAGTTTTCGATCGCTAAAAAAATTTCACAAACCCCCTTCAAATCCAAAGGGGTTAGTACACGAAAAATTTGCAAAATTTGAAAGTACCATAACTCTTTCAAATGGTGCCCGATTTTTAAGATTCTTGGCTTTTTAGGATGATGGTTACCATAGTTTCGATAATATGTAAGCGTATAATTAGTTTTCGATCCCTACAAAAATTTCACAAACCCCCTTCAAAGCCAAAGGGTAGTACACGAAAAACTTGCAAAATTTGAAAGTACCATAACTCTTTCAAATGGTGCCCGATTTTTAAGATTCTTTGCTTGTTAAGATGATGGTTACCATATTTTGGAGAATATGTTGGCGTATAAGTAGTTTTCGATCGCTAAAAAAATTTCACAAACCCCCTTCAAATCCAAAGGGGTTAGTACACGAAAAATTTGCAAAATTTGAAAGTACCATAACTCTTTCAAATGGTGCCCGATTTTTAAGATTCTTGGCTTTTTAGGATGATGGTTACCATAGTTTCGATAATATGTAAGCGTATAATTAGTTTTCGATCCCTACAAAAATTTCACAAACCCCCTTCAAAGCCAAAGGGGGTAGTACACGAAAAACTTGCAAAATTTGAAAGTACCATAACTCTTTCAAATGGTGCCCGATTTTTAAGATTCTTTGCTTGTTAAGATGATGGTTACGATATTTTCGAGAATATGTTGGCGTATAAGTAGTTTTCGATCGGTAAAAAAATTTCACAAACCCCCTTCAAATCCAAAGGGGTTAGTACACGAAAAATTTGCAAAATTTGAAAGTACCATAACTCTTTCAAATGGTGCCCGATTTTTAAGATTCTTGGCTTTTTAGGATGATGGTTACCATAGTTTCGATAATATGTAAGCATATAATTAGTTTTCGATCCCTTCAAAAATTTCACAAACCCCCTTCAAAGCCAAAGGGGGTAGTACACGAAAAACTTGCAAAATTTGAAAGTACCATAACTCTTTCAAATGGTGCCCGATTTTTAAGATTCTTTGCTTGTTCAGATGATGGTTACCATATTTTCGAGAATATGTTGGCGTATAAGTAGTTTTTGATCGCTAAAAAAATTTCACAAACCCCCTTCAAATCCAAAGGGGTTAGTACACGAAAAATTTGCAAAATTTGAAAGTACCATAACTCATTCAAATGGTGCCCGATTTTTAAGATTCTTTGCTTGTTAAGATGATGGTTACCATATTTTCGAGAATATGTTGGCGTATAAGTAGTTTTCGATCGCTAAAAAAATTTCACAAACCCCCTTCAAATCCAAAGGGGTTAGTACACGAAAAATTTGCAAAATTTGAAAGTACCATAACTCTTTCAAATGGTGCCCGATTTTTAAGATTCTTGGCTTTTTAGGATGATGGTTACCATATTTTCGATAATATGTAAGCTTATAATTAGTTTTCGATCCCTTCAAAAATTTCACAAACCTCCTTCAAAGCCAAAGGGGGTAGTACACGAAAAACTTGCAAAATTTGAAAGTACCATAACTCATTCAAATGGTGCCCGATTTTTAAGATTCTTTGCTTGTTAAGATGATGGTTACCATATTTTCGAGAATATGTTGGCGTATAAGTAGTTTTCGATCGCTAAAAAAATTTCACAAACCCCCTTCAAATCCAAAGGGGTTAGTACACGAAAAATTTGCAAAATTTGAAAGTACCATAACTCTTTCAAATGGTGCCCGATTTTTAAGATTCTTGGCTTTTTAGGATGATGGTTACCATAGTTTCGATAATATGTAAGCTTATAATTAGTTTTCGATCCCTTCAAAAATTTCACAAACCTCCTTCAAAGCCAAAGGGGGTAGTACACGAAAAACTTGCAAAATTTGAAAGTACCATAACTCTTTCAAATGGTGCCCGATTTTTAAGATTCTTTGCTTGTTAAGATGATGGTTACCATATTTTTGAGAATATGTTGGCGTATAAGTAGTTTTTGATCGCTAAAAAAATTTCACAAACCCCCTTCAAATCCAAAGGGGTTAGTACACGAAAAATTTGCAAAATTTGAAAGTACCATAACTCTTTCAAATGGTGCCCGATTTTTAAGATTCTTTGCTTGTTAAGATGATGGTTACCATATTTTCGAGAATATGTTGGCGTATAAGTAGTTTTCGATCGCTAAAAAAATTTCACAAACCCCCTTCAAATCCAAAGGGGTTAGTACACGAAAAATTTGCAAAATTTGAAAGTACCATAACTCTTTCAAATGGAGCCCGATTTTTAAGGTTCTTGGCTTTTTAGGATGATGGTTACCATAGTTTCGACAATATGTAAGCGTATAATTAGTTTTCGATCCCTACAAAAATTTCACAAACCCCCTTCAAAGCCAAAGGGGTTAGTACACGAAAAACTTGCAAAATTTGAAATTATCATATTTCTTTCAAATGGTGCCCGATTTTTAAGATTCTTTGCTTGTTAGGATGATGGTTACCATAGTTTCGAGAATATGTAAGCGTATAAGTAGTTTTCGATCGCTATAAAAATTTCACAAACCCCCTTCAAAGCCAAAGGGGTTAGTACACGAAAAATTCGCAAAATTTGAAAGTACCATAACTCTTTCAAATGGTGCCCGATTTTTAAGATTCTTGGCTTGTTAGGATGATGGTTACCATAGTTTCGATAATATGTAAGCGTCTAATTAGTTTTCGATCCCAACAAAAATTTCACAAACCCCCTTCAAAGCCAAAGGGGGTAGTACACGAAAAACTTGCAAAAGTTGAAAGTACCATAACTCTTTCAAATGGTGCCCGATTTTTAAGATTCTTTGCTTGTTAAGATGATGGTTACCATATTTTCGAGAATATGTTGGCGTATAAGTAGTTTTCGATCGCTAAAAAAATTTCACAAACCCCCTTCAAATCCAAAGGGGTTAGTACACGAAAAATTTGCAAAATTTGAAAGTACCATAACTCATTCAAATGGTGCCCGATTTTTAAGATTCTTTGCTTGTTAAGATGATGGTTACCATATTTTCGAGAATATGTTGGCGTATAAGTAGTTTTCGATCGCTAAAAAAATTTCACAAACCCCCTTCAAATCCAAAGGGGTTAGTACACGAAAAATTTGCAAAATTTGAAAGTACCATAACTCTTTCAAATGGTGCCCGATTTTTAAGATTCTTGGCTTTTTAGGATGATGGTTACCATAGTTTCGATAATATGTAAGCGTATAATTAGTTTTCGATCCCTACAAAAATTTCACAAACCCCCTTCAAAGCCAAAGGGGGTAGTACACGAAAAACTTGCAAAATTTGAAAGTACTATAACTCTTTCAAATGGTGCCCGATTTTTAAGATTCTTTGCTTGTTAAGATGATGGTTACCATATTTTCGAGAATATGTTGGCGTATAAGTAGTTTTCGATCGCTAAAAAAATTTCACAAACCCCCTTCAAATCCAAAGGGGTTAGTACACGAAAGATTTGCAAAATTTGAAAGTACCATAACTCTTTCAAATGGTGCCCGATTTTTAAGATTCTTGGCTTTTTAGGATGATGGTTACCATAGTTTCGATAATATGTAAGCGTATAATTAGTTTTCGATCCCTACAAAAATTTCACAAACCCCCTTCAAAGCCAAAGGGTAGTACACGAAAAACTTGCAAAATTTGAAACTACCATAACTCTTTCAAATGGTGCCCGATTTTTAAGATTCTTTGCTTGTTAAGATGATGGTTACCATATTTTGGAGAATATGTTGGCGTATAAGTAGTTTTCGATCGCTAAAAAAATTTCACAAACCCCCTTCAAATCCAAAGGGGTTAGTACACGAAAAATTTGCAAAATTTGAAAGTACCATAACTCTTTCAAATGGTGCCCGATTTTTAAGATTCTTGGCTTTTTAGGATGATGGTTACCATAGTTTCGATAATATGTAAGCGTATAATTAGTTTTCGATCCCTACAAAAATTTCACAAACCCCCTTCAAAGCCAAAGGGGGTAGTACACGAAAAACTTGCAAAATTTGAAAGTACCATAACTCTTTCAAATGGTGCCCGATTTTTAAGATTCTTTGCTTGTTAAGATGATGGTTACGATATTTTCGAGAATATGTTGGCGTATAAGTAGTTTTCGATCGGTAAAAAAATTTCACAAACCCCCTTCAAATCCAAAGGGGTTAGTACACGAAAAATTTGCAAAATTTGAAAGTACCATAACTCTTTCAAATGGTGCCCGATTTTTAAGATTCTTGGCTTTTTAGGATGATGGTTACCATAGTTTCGATAATATGTAAGCGTATAAGTAGTTTTCGATCGCTAAAAAAATTTCACAAACCCCCTTCAAAGCCAAAGGGGGTAGTACACGAAAAACTTGCAAAATTTGAAAGTACCATAACTCTTTCAAATGGTGCCCGATTTTTAAGATTCTTTGCTTGTTAAGATGATGGTTACCATATTTTCGAGAATATGTTGGCGTATAAGTAGTTTTTGATCGCTAAAAAAATTTCACAAACCCCCTTCAAAGCCAAAGGGGCACGTACACGAAAAATTTGCAAAATTTAAAAGTACCATAACTCTTTCAAATGGTGCCCGATTTTTAAGATTCTTTGTTTGTTAAGATGATGGTTACCATATTTTCGAGAATATGTTGGCGTATAAGTAGTTTTCGATCGCCAAAAAAATTTCACAAACCCCCTTCAAATCCAAAGGGGTTAGTACACGAAAAATTTGCAAAATTTGAAAGTACCATAACTCTTTCAAATGGTGCCCGATTTTTAAGATTCTTTGCTTGTTAAGATGATGGTTACCATATTTTCGAGAATATGTTGGCGTATAAGTAGTTTTCGATCGCTAAAAAAATTTCACAAACCCCCTTCAAATACAAAGGGGTTAGTACACGAAAAATTCGCAAAATTTGAAAGTACCATAACTCTTTCAAATGGTGCCCGATTTTTAAGATTCTTTGCTTTTTAGGATGATGGTTACCATAGTTTCGATAATATGTAAGCGTATAATTAGTTTTCGATCCCTACAAAAATTTCAGAAACCCCCTTCAAAGCCAAAGGGGGTAGTACACGAAAAACTTACAAAATTTGAAAGTACCATAACTCTTTCAAATGGTGCCCGATTTTTAAGATTCTTTGCTTGTTAAGATGATGGTTACCATATTTTCGAGAATATGTTGGCGTATAGGTAGTTTTCGATCGCTAAAAAAATTTCACAAACCCCCTTCAAATCCAAAGGGGTTAGTACACGAAAAATTTGCAAAATTTGAAAGTACCATAACTCTTTCAAATGGTGCCCGATTTTTAAGATTCTTGGCTTTTTAGGATGATGGTTACCATAGTTTCGATAATATGTAAGCGTATAATTAGTTTTCGATCCCTATAAAAATTTCACAAACCCCCTTCAAAGCCAAAGGGGGTAGTACACGAAAAACTTGCAAAATTTGAAAGTACCATAACTCTTCCAAATGGTGCCCGATTTTTAAGATTCTTTGCTTGTTAAGATGATGGTTACCATATTTTCGAGAATATGTTGGCGTATAAGTAGTTTTCGATCGCTAAAAAAATTTCACAAACCCCCTTCAAATCCAAAGGGGTTAGTACACGAAAGATTTGCAAAATTTGAAAGTACCATAACTCTTTCAAATGGTGCCCGATTTTTAAGATTCTTGGCTTTTTAGGATGATGGTTACCATAGTTTCGATAATATGTAAGCGTATAATTAGTTTTCGATCCCTACAAAAATTTCACAAACCCCCTTCAAAGCCAAAGGGTAGTACACGAAAAACTTGCAAAATTTGAAACTACCATAACTCTTTCAAATGGTGCCCGATTTTTAAGATTCTTTGCTTGTTAAGATGATGGTTACCATATTTTGGAGAATATGTTGGCGTATAAGTAGTTTTCGATCACTAAAAAAATTTCACAAACCCCCTTCAAATCCAAAGGGGTTAGTACACGAAAAATTTGCAAAATTTGAAAGTACCATAACTCTTTCAAATGGTGCCCGATTTTTAAGATTCTTGGCTTTTTAGGATGATGGTTACCATAGTTTCGATAATATGTAAGCGTATAATTAGTTTTCGATCCCTACAAAAATTTCACAAACCCCCTTCAAAGCCAAAGGGGGTAGTACACGAAAAACTTGCAAAATTTGAAAGTACCATAACTCTTTCAAATGGTGCCCGATTTTTAAGATTCTTTGCTTGTTAAGATGATGGTTACGATATTTTCGAGAATATGTTGGCGTATAAGTAGTTTTCGATCGGTAAAAAAATTTCACAAACCCCCTTCAAATCCAAAGGGGTTAGTACACGAAAAATTTGCAAAATTTGAAAGTACCATAACTCTTTCAAATGGTGCCCGATTTTTAAGATTCTTGGCTTTTTAGGATGATGGTTACCATAGTTTCGATAATATGTAAGCATATAATTAGTTTTTGATCCCTTCAAAAATTTCACAAACCCCCTTCAAAGCCAAAGGGGGTAGTACACGAAAAACTTGCAAAATTTGAAAGTACCATAACTCTTTCAAATGGTGCCCGATTTTTAAGATTCTTGGCTTTTTAGGATGATGGTTACCATAGTTTCGATAATATGTAAGCGTATAATTAGTTTTCGATCCCTATAAAAATTTCACAAACCCCCTTCAAAGCCAAAGGGGGTAGTACACGAAAAACTTGCAAAATTTGAAAGTACCATAACTCTTTCAAATGGTGCCCGATTTTTAAGATTCTTTGCTTGTTAAGATGATGGTTACCATATTTTCGAGAATATGTTGGCGTATAAGTAGTTTTCGATCGCTAAAAAAATTTCACAAACCCCCTTCAAATCCAAAGGGGTTAGTACACGAAAGATTTGCAAAATTTGAAAGTACCATAACTCTTTCAAATGGTGCCCGATTTTTAAGATTCTTGGCTTTTTAGGATGATGGTTACCATAGTTTCGATAATATGTAAGCGTATAATTAGTTTTCGATCCCTACAAAAATTTCACAAACCCCCTTCAAAGCCAAAGGGTAGTACACGAAAAACTTGCAAAATTTGAAACTACCATAACTCTTTCAAATGGTGCCCGATTTTTAAGATTCTTTGCTTGTTAAGATGATGGTTACCATATTTTGGAGAATATGTTGGCGTATAAGTAGTTTTCGATCGCTAAAAAAATTTCACAAACCCCCTTCAAATCCAAAGGGTAACAGTACACGAAAAATTTGCAAAATTTGAAAGTACCATAACTCTTTCAAATGGTGCCCGATTTTTAAGATTCTTGGCTTTTTAGGATGATGGTTACCATAGTTTCGATAATATGTAAGCGTATAATTAGTTTTCGATCCCTACAAAAATTTCACAAACCCCCTTCAAAGCCAAAGGGGGTAGTACACGAAAAACTTGCAAAATTTGAAAGTACCATAACTCTTTCAAATGGTGCCCGATTTTTAAGATTCTTTGCTTGTTAAGATGATGGTTACGATATTTTCGAGAATATGTTGGCGTATAAGTAGTTTTCGATCGGTAAAAAAATTTCACAAACCCCCTTCAAATCCAAAGGGGTTAGTACACGAAAAATTTGCAAAATTTGAAAGTACCATAACTCTTTCAAATGGTGCCCGATTTTTAAGATTCTTGGCTTTTTAGGATGATGGTTACCATAGTTTCGATAATATGTAAGCATATAATTAGTTTTTGATCCCTTCAAAAATTTCACAAACCCCCTTCAAAGCCAAAGGGGGTAGTACACGAAAAACTTGCAAAATTTGAAAGTACCATAACTCTTTCAAATGGTGCCCGATTTTTAAGATTCTTTGCTTGTTCAGATGATGGTTACCATATTTTCGAGAATATGTTGGCGTATAAGTAGTTTTTGATCGCTAAAAAAATTTCACAAACCCCCTTCAAATCCAAAGGGGTTAGTACACGAAAAATTTGCAAAATTTGAAAGTACCATAACTCTTTCAAATGGTGCCCGATTTTTAAGATTCTTTGCTTGTTAAGATGATGGTTACCATATTTTCGAGAATATGTTGGCGTATAAGTAGTTTTTGATCGCTAAAAAAATTTCACAAACCCCCTTCAAATCCAAAGGGGTTAGTACACGAAAAATTTGCAAAATTTGAAAGTACCATAACTCTTTCAAATGGTGCCCGGTTTTTAAGATTCTTGGCTTTTTAGGATGATGGTTACCATAGTTTCGATAATATGTAAGCGTATAATTAGTTTTCGATCCCTACAAAAATTTCAGAAACCCCCTTCAAAGCCAAAGGGGGTAGTACACGAAAAACTTACAAAATTTGAAAGTACCATAACTCTTTCAAATGGTGCCCGATTTTTAAGATTCTTTGCTTGTTAAGATGATGGTTACCATATTTTCGAGAATATGTTGGCGTATAGGTAGTTTTCGATCGCTAAAAAAATTTCACAAACCCCCTTCAAATCCAAAGGGGTTAGTACACGAAAAATTTGCAAAATTTGAAAGTACCATAACTCTTTCAAATGGTGCCCGATTTTTAAGATTCTTGGCTTTTTAGGATGATGGTTACCATAGTTTCGATAATATGTAAGCGTATAATTAGTTTTCGATCCCTATAAAAATTTCACAAACCCCCTTCAAAGCCAAAGGGGGTAGTACACGAAAAACTTGCAAAATTTGAAAGTACCATAACTCTTTCAAATGGTGCCCGATTTTTAAGATTCTTTGCTTGTTAAGATGATGGTTACCATATTTTCGAGAATATGTTGGCGTATAAGTAGTTTTTGATCGCTAAAAAAATTTCACAAACCCCCTTCAAAGCCAAAGGGGCACGTACACGAAAAATTTGCAAAATTTGAAAGTACCATAACTCTTTCAAATGGTGCCCGATTTTTAAGATTCTTTGTTTGTTAAGATGATGGTTACCATATTTTCGAGAATATGTTGGCGTATAAGTAGTTTTCGATCGCCAAAAAAATTTCACAAACCCCCTTCAAATCCAAAGGGGTTAGTACACGAAAAATTTGCAAAATTTGAAAGTACCATAACTCTTTCAAATGGTGCCCGATTTTTAAGATTCTTTGCTTGTTAAGATGATGGTTACCATATTTTCGAGAATATGTTGGCGTATAAGTAGTTTTCGATCGCTAAAAAAATTTCACAAACCCCCTTCAAATACAAAGGGGTTAGTACACGAAAAATTCGCAAAATTTGAAAGTACCATAACTCTTTCAAATGGTGCCCGATTTTTAAGATTCTTGGCTTTTTAGGATGATGGTTACCATAGTTTCGATAATATGTAAGCGTATAATTAGTTTTCGATCCCTACAAAAATTTCACAAACCCCCTTCAAAGCCAAAGGGGGTAATACACGAAAAACTTGCAAAATTTGAAAGTACCATAACTCTTTCAAATGGTGCCCGATTTTTAAGATTCTTTGCTTGTTAAGATGATGGTTACCATATTTTCGAGAATATGTTGGCGTATAAGTAGTTTTCGATCGCCAAAAAAATTTCACAAACCCCCTTCAAATCCAAAGGGGTTAGTACACGAAAAATTTGCAAAATTTGAAAGTACCATAACTCTTTCAAATGGTGCCCGATTTTTAAGATTCTTTGCTTGTTAAGATGATGGTTACCATATTTTCGAGAATATGTTGGCGTATAAGTAGTTTTCGATCGCTAAAAAAATTTCACAAACCCCCTTCAAATCCAAAGGGGTTAGTACACGAAAAATTTGCAAAAGTTGAAAGTACCATAACTCTTTCAAATGGTGCCCGGTTTTTAAGATTCTTGGCTTTTTAGGATGATGGTTACCATAGTTTCGATAATATGTAAGCGTATAATTAGTTTTCGATCCCTACAAAAATTTCAGAAACCCCCTTCAAAGCCAAAGTGGGTAGTACACGAAAAACTTTCAAAATTTAAAAGTACCATAACTCTTTCCAATGGTGCCCGATTTTTAAGATTCTTTGCTTGTTAAGATGATGGTTACCATATTTTCGAGAATATGTTGGCGTATAAGTAGTTTTCGATCGCCAAAAAAATTTCACAAACCCCCTTCAAATCCAAAGGGGTTAGTACACAAAAAATTTGCAAAATTTGAAAGTATCATAACTCTTTCAAATGGTGCCCGATTTTTAAGATTCTTTGCTTGTTAAGATGATGGTTACCATATTTTCGAGAATATGTTGGCGTATAAGTAGTTTTCGATCGCTAAAAAAATTTCACAAACCCCCTTCAAATCCAAAGGGGTTAGTACACGAAAAATTTGCAAAAGTTGAAAGTACCATAACTCTTTCAAATGGTGCCCGGTTTTTAAGATTCTTGGCTTTTTAGGATGATGGTTACCATAGTTTCGATAATATGTAAGCGTATAATTAGTTTTCGATCCCTACAAAAATTTCACAAACCCCCTTCAAAGCCAAAGGGGGTAGTACACGAAAAACTTGCAAAATTTGAAAGTACCATAACTCTTTCAAATGGTGCCCGATTTTTAAGATTCTTTGCTTGTTAAGATGATGGTTACCATATTTTCGAGAATATGTTGGCGTATAAGTAGTTTTCGATCGCCAAAAAAATTTCACAAACCCCCTTCAAATCCAAAGGGGTTAGTACACGAAAAATTTGCAAAATTTGAAAGTACCATAACTCTTTCAAATGGTGCCCGATTTTTAAGATTCTTTGCTTGTTAAGATGATGGTTACCATATTTTCGAGAATATGTTGGCGTATAAGTAGTTTTCGATCGCTAAAAAACTTTCACAAACCCCCTTCAAATCCAAAGGGGTTAGTACACGAAAAATTTGCAAAAGTTGAAAGTACCATAACTCTTTCAAATGGTGCCCGGTTTTTAAGATTCTTGGCTTTTTAGGATGACGGTTACCATAGTTTCGATAATATGTAAGCGTATAATTAGTTTTCGATCCCTACAAAAATTTCAGAAACCCCCTTCAAAGCCAAAGTGGGTAGTACACGAAAAACTTTCAAAATTTAAAAGTACCATAACTCTTTCCAATGGTGCCCGATTTTTAAGATTCTTTGCTTGTTAAGATGATGGTTACCATATTTTCGAGAATATGTTGGCGTATAAGTAGTTTTCGATCGCCAAAAAAATTTCACAAACCCCCTTCAAATCCAAAGGGGTTAGTACACAAAAAATTTGCAAAATTTGAAAGTATCATAACTCTTTCAAATGGTGCCCGATTTTTAAGATTCTTTGCTTGTTAAGATGATGGTTACCATATTTTCGAGAATATGTTGGCGTATAAGTAGTTTTCGATCGCCAAAAAAATTTCACAAACCCCCTTCAAATCCAAAGGGGTTAGTACACGAAAAATTTGCAAAATTTGAAAGTACCATAACTCTTTCAAATGGTGCCCGATTTTTAAGATTCTTTGCTTGTTAAGATGATGGTTACCATATTTTCGAGAATATGTTGGCGTATAAGTAGTTTTCGATCGCTAAAAAAATTTCACAAACCCCCTTCAAATACAAAGGGGTTAGTACACGAAAAATTCGCAAAATTTGAAAGTACCATAACTCTTTCAAATGGTGCCCGATTTTTAAGATTCTTGGCTTTTTAGGATGATGGTTACCATAGTTTCGATAATATGTAAGCGTATAATTAGTTTTCGATCCCTACAAAAATTTCACAAACCCCCTTCAAAGCCAAAGGGGGTAATACACGAAAAACTTGCAAAATTTGAAAGTACCATAACTCTTTCAAATGGTGCCCGATTTTTAAGATTCTTTGCTTGTTAAGATGATGGTTACCATATTTTCGAGAATATGTTGGCGTATAAGTAGTTTTCGATCGCCAAAAAAATTTCACAAACCCCCTTCAAATCCAAAGGGGTTAGTACACGAAAAATTTGCAAAATTTGAAAGTACCATAACTCTTTCAAATGGTGCCCGATTTTTAAGATTCTTTGCTTGTTAAGATGATGGTTACCATATTTTCGAGAATATGTTGGCGTATAAGTAGTTTTCGATCGCTAAAAAAATTTCACAAACCCCCTTCAAATCCAAAGGGGTTAGTACACGAAAAATTTGCAAAAGTTGAAAGTACCATAACTCTTTCAAATGGTGCCCGGTTTTTAAGATTCTTGGCTTTTTAGGATGATGGTTACCATAGTTTCGATAATATGTAAGCGTATAATTAGTTTTCGATCCCTACAAAAATTTCAGAAACCCCCTTCAAAGCCAAAGTGGGTAGTACACGAAAAACTTTCAAAATTTAAAAGTACCATAACTCTTTCCAATGGTGCCCGATTTTTAAGATTCTTTGCTTGTTAAGATGATGGTTACCATATTTTCGAGAATATGTTGGCGTATAAGTAGTTTTCGATCGCCAAAAAAATTTCACAAACCCCCTTCAAATCCAAAGGGGTTAGTACACAAAAAATTTGCAAAATTTGAAAGTATCATAACTCTTTCAAATGGTGCCCGATTTTTAAGATTCTTTGCTTGTTAAGATGATGGTTACCATATTTTCGAGAATATGTTGGCGTATAAGTAGTTTTCGATCGCTAAAAAAATTTCACAAACCCCCTTCAAATCCAAAGGGGTTAGTACACGAAAAATTTGCAAAAGTTGAAAGTACCATAACTCTTTCAAATGGTGCCCGGTTTTTAAGATTCTTGGCTTTTTAGGATGATGGTTACCATAGTTTCGATAATATGTAAGCGTATAATTAGTTTTCGATCCCTACAAAAATTTCACAAACCCCCTTCAAAGCCAAAGGGGGTAGTACACGAAAAACTTGCAAAATTTGAAAGTACCATAACTCTTTCAAATGGTGCCCGATTTTTAAGATTCTTTGCTTGTTAAGATGATGGTTACCATATTTTCGAGAATATGTTGGCGTATAAGTAGTTTTCGATCGCCAAAAAAATTTCACAAACCCCCTTCAAATCCAAAGGGGTTAGTACACGAAAAATTTGCAAAATTTGAAAGTACCATAACTCTTTCAAATGGTGCCCGATTTTTAAGATTCTTTGCTTGTTAAGATGATGGTTACCATATTTTCGAGAATATGTTGGCGTATAAGTAGTTTTCGATCGCTAAAAAACTTTCACAAACCCCCTTCAAATCCAAAGGGGTTAGTACACGAAAAATTTGCAAAAGTTGAAAGTACCATAACTCTTTCAAATGGTGCCCGGTTTTTAAGATTCTTGGCTTTTTAGGATGATGGTTACCATAGTTTCGATAATATGTAAGCGTATAATTAGTTTTCGATCCCTACAAAAATTTCAGAAACCCCCTTCAAAGCCAAAGTGGGTAGTACACGAAAAACTTTCAAAATTTAAAAGTACCATAACTCTTTCCAATGGTGCCCGATTTTTAAGATTCTTTGCTTGTTAAGATGATGGTTACCATATTTTCGAGAATATGTTGGCGTATAAGTAGTTTTCGATCGCCAAAAAAATTTCACAAACCCCCTTCAAATCCAAAGGGGTTAGTACACAAAAAATTTGCAAAATTTGAAAGTATCATAACTCTTTCAAATGGTGCCCGATTTTTAAGATTCTTTGCTTGTTAAGATGATGGTTACCATATTTTCGAGAATATGTTGGCGTATAAGTAGTTTTCGATCGCTAAAAAAATTTCACAAACCCCCTTCAAATCCAAAGGGGTTAGTACACGAAAAATTTGCAAAAGTTGAAAGTACCATAACTCTTTCAAATGGTGCCCGGTTTTTAAGATTCTTGGCTTTTTAGGATAATGGTTACCATAGTTTCGATAATATGTAAGCGTATAATTAGTTTTCGATCCCTACAAAAATTTCACAAACCCCCTTCAAAGCCAAAGGGGGTAGTACACGAAAAACTTGCAAAATTTGAAAATACCATAACTCTTTCAAATGGTGCCCGATTTTTAAGATTCTTTGCTTGTTAAGATGATGGTTACCATATTTTCGAGAATATGTTGGCGTATAAGTATTTTTTGATCGCTAAAAAAATTTCACATACCCCCTTCAAATCCAAAGGGGTTAGTACACGAAAAATTTGCAAAATTTGAAAGTACCATAACTCTTTCAAATGGTGCCCGATTTTTAAGATTCTTTGCTTGTTAAGATGATGGTTACCATATTTTCGAGAATATGTTGGCGTATAAGTAGTTTTCGATCGCTAAAAAAATTTCACAAACCCCCTTCAAATCCAAAGGGGTTAGTACACGAAAAATTTGCAAAAGTTGAAAGTACCATAACTCTTTCAAATGGTGCCCGGTTTTTAAGATTCTTGGCTTTTTAGGATAATGGTTACCATAGTTTCGATAATATGTAAGCGTATAATTAGTTTTCGATCCCTACAAAAATTTCACAAACCCCCTTCAAAGCCAAAGGGGGTAGTACACGAAAAACTTGCAAAATTTGAAAATACCATAACTCTTTCAAATGGTGCCCGATTTTTAAGATTCTTTGCTTGTTAAGATGATGGTTACCATATTTTCGAGAATATGTTGGCGTATAAGTATTTTTCGATCGCTAAAAAAATTTCACAAACCCCCTTCAAAGCCAAAGGGGGTAGTACACGAAAAACTTGCAAAATTTGAAAGTACTAGAACTCTTTCAAATGGTGCCCAATTTTTAAGATTATTGGCTTGTTAGGATGATGGTTACCATAGTTTCGAGAATATATAAGCGTCTAATTAGTTTTCGATCCCTACAAAAATTTCACAAACCCCCTTCAAAGCCAAAGTACACGAAAAACTTGCAAAATTTGAAAGTACCATAACTCTTTCAAATGGTGCCCGATTTTTAAGATTCTTTGCTTGTTAAGATGATGGTTACCATATTTTCGAGAATATGTTGGCGTATAAGTAGTTTTCGATCGCTAAAAAAATTTCACAAACCCCCTTCAAATCCAAACGGGTTAGTACACGAAAAATTTGCAAAATTTGAAAGTACCATAACTCTTTCAAATGGTGCCCGATTTTTAAGATTCTTTGCTTGTTAAGATGATGGTTACCATATTTTCGAGAATATGTTGGCGTATAAGTAGTTTTCGATCGCTAAAAAAATTTCACAAACCCCCTTCAAATCCAAAGGGGTTAGTACACGAAAAATTTGCAAAAGTTGAAAGTACCATAACTCTTTCAAATGGTGCCCGGTTTTTAAGATTCTTGGCTTTTTAGGATGATGGTTACGATAGTTTCGATAATATGTAAGCGTATAATTAGTTTTCGATCCCTACAAAAATTTCAGAAACCCCCTTCAAAGCCAAAGTGGGTAGTACACGAAAAACTTGCAAAATTTGAAAGTACCATAACTCTTTCAAATGGTGCCCGATTTTTAAGATTCTTTGCTTGTTAAGATGATGGTTACCATATTTTCAAGAATATGTTGGCGTATAAGTAGTTTTCGATCGCTAAAAAAATTTTACAAACCCCCTTCAAATCCAAAGGGGTTAGTACACGAAAAATTTGCAAAATTTGAAAGTACCATAACTCTTTCAAATGGTGCCCGATTTTTAAGATTCTTGGCTTTTTAGGATAATGGTTACCATAGTTTCGATAATATGTAAGCGTATAATTAGTTTTTGATCCCTACAAAAATTTCACAAACCCCCTTCAAAGCCAAAGGGGGTAGTACACGAAAAACTTGCAAAATTTGAAAATACCATAACTCTTTCAAATGGTGCCCGATTTTTAAGATTCTTTGCTTGTTAAGATGATGGTTACCATATTTTCGAGAATATGTTGGCGTATAAGTAGTTTTCGATCGCCAAAAAAATTTCACAAACCCCCTTCAAATCCAAAGGGGTTAGTACACGAAAAATTTGCAAAATTTGAAAGTACCATAACTCTTTCAAATGGTGCCCGATTTTTAAGATTCTTTGCTTGTTAAGATGATGGTTACCATATTTTCGAGAATATGTTGGCGTATAAGTAGTTTTCGATCGCTAAAAAACTTTCACAAACCCCCTTCAAATCCAAAGGGTAACGTACACGAAAAATTTGCAAAAGTTGAAAGTACCATAACTCTTTCAAATGGTGCCCGGTTTTTAAGATTCTTGGCTTTTTAGGATGATGGTTACCATAGTTTCGATAATATGTAAGCGTATAATTAGTTTTCGATCCCTACAAAAATTTCAGAAACCCCCTTCAAAGCCAAAGTGGGTAGTACACGAAAAACTTTCAAAATTTAAAAGTACCATAACTCTTTCCAATGGTGCCCGATTTTTAAGATTCTTTGCTTGTTAAGATGATGGTTACCATATTTTCGAGAATATGTTGGCGTATAAGTAGTTTTCGATCGCCAAAAAAATTTCACAAACCCCCTTCAAATCCAAAGGGGTTAGTACACAAAAAATTTGCAAAATTTGAAAGTATCATAACTCTTTCAAATGGTGCCCGATTTTTAAGATTCTTTGCTTGTTAAGATGATGGTTACCATATTTTCGAGAATATGTTGGCGTATAAGTAGTTTTCGATCGCTAAAAAAATTTCACAAACCCCCTTCAAATCCAAAGGGGTTAGTACACGAAAAATTTGCAAAAGTTGAAAGTACCATAACTCTTTCAAATGGTGCCCGGTTTTTAAGATTCTTGGCTTTTTAGGATAATGGTTACCATAGTTTCGATAATATGTAAGCGTATAATTAGTTTTCGATCCCTACAAAAATTTCACAAACCCCCTTCAAAGCCAAAGGGGGTAGTACACGAAAAACTTGCAAAATTTGAAAATACCATAACTCTTTCAAATGGTGCCCGATTTTTAAGATTCTTTGCTTGTTAAGATGATGGTTACCATATTTTCGAGAATATGTTGGCGTATAAGTATTTTTTGATCGCTAAAAAAATTTCACATACCCCCTTCAAATCCAAAGGGGTTAGTACACGAAAAATTTGCAAAATTTGAAAGTACCATAACTCTTTCAAATGGTGCCCGATTTTTAAGATTCTTTGCTTGTTAAGATGATGGTTACCATATTTTCGAGAATATGTTGGCGTATAAGTAGTTTTCGATCGCTAAAAAAATTTCACAAACCCCCTTCAAATCCAAAGGGGTTAGTACACGAAAAATTTGCAAAAGTTGAAAGTACCATAACTCTTTCAAATGGTGCCCGGTTTTTAAGATTCTTGGCTTTTTAGGATAATGGTTACCATAGTTTCGATAATATGTAAGCGTATAATTAGTTTTCGATCCCTACAAAAATTTCACAAACCCCCTTCAAAGCCAAAGGGGGTAGTACACGAAAAACTTGCAAAATTTGAAAATACCATAACTCTTTCAAATGGTGCCCGATTTTTAAGATTCTTTGCTTGTTAAGATGATGGTTACCATATTTTCGAGAATATGTTGGCGTATAAGTATTTTTCGATCGCTAAAAAAATTTCACAAACCCCCTTCAAAGCCAAAGGGGGTAGTACACGAAAAACTTGCAAAATTTGAAAGTACCAGAACTCTTTCAAATGGTGCCCAATTTTTAAGATTATTGGCTTGTTAGGATGATGGTTACCATAGTTTCGAGAATATATAAGCGTCTAATTAGTTTTCGATCCCTACAAAAATTTCACAAACCCCCTTCAAAGCCAAAGTACACGAAAAACTTGCAAAATTTGAAAGTACCATAACTCTTTCAAATGGTGCCCGATTTTTAAGATTCTTTGCTTGTTAAGATGATGGTTACCATATTTTCGAGAATATGTTGGCGTATAAGTAGTTTTCGATCGCTAAAAAAATTTCACAAACCCCCTTCAAATCCAAACGGGTTAGTACACGAAAAATTTGCAAAATTTGAAAGTACCATAACTCTTTCAAATGGTGCCCGATTTTTAAGATTCTTTGCTTGTTAAGATGATGGTTACCATATTTTCGAGAATATGTTGGCGTATAAGTAGTTTTCGATCGCTAAAAAAATTTCACAAACCCCCTTCAAATCCAAAGGGGTTAGTACACGAAAAATTTGCAAAAGTTGAAAGTACCATAACTCTTTCAAATGGTGCCCGGTTTTTAAGATTCTTGGCTTTTTAGGATGATGGTTACGATAGTTTCGATAATATGTAAGCGTATAATTAGTTTTCGATCCCTACAAAAATTTCAGAAACCCCCTTCAAAGCCAAAGTGGGTAGTACACGAAAAACTTGCAAAATTTGAAAGTACCATAACTCTTTCAAATGGTGCCCGATTTTTAAGATTCTTTGCTTGTTAAGATGATGGTTACCATATTTTCAAGAATATGTTGGCGTATAAGTAGTTTTCGATCGCTAAAAAAATTTTACAAACCCCCTTCAAATCCAAAGGGGTTAGTACACGAAAAATTTGCAAAATTTGAAAGTACCATAACTCTTTCAAATGGTGCCCGATTTTTAAGATTCTTGGCTTTTTAGGATAATGGTTACCATAGTTTCGATAATATGTAAGCGTATAATTAGTTTTTGATCCCTACAAAAATTTCACAAACCCCCTTCAAAGCCAAAGGGGGTAGTACACGAAAAACTTGCAAAATTTGAAAATACCATAACTCTTTCAAATGGTGCCCGATTTTTAAGATTCTTTGCTTGTTAAGATGATGGTTACCATATTTTCGAGAATATGTTGGCGTATAAGTAGTTTTCGATCGCCAAAAAAATTTCACAAACCCCCTTCAAATCCAAAGGGGTTAGTACACGAAAAATTTGCAAAATTTGAAAGTACCATAACTCTTTCAAATGGTGCCCGATTTTTAAGATTCTTTGCTTGTTAAGATGATGGTTACCATATTTTCGAGAATATGTTGGCGTATAAGTAGTTTTCGATCGCTAAAAAACTTTCACAAACCCCCTTCAAATCCAAAGGGTAACGTACACGAAAAATTTGCAAAAGTTGAAAGTACCATAACTCTTTCAAATGGTGCCCGGTTTTTAAGATTCTTGGCTTTTTAGGATGATGGTTACCATAGTTTCGATAATATGTAAGCGTATAATTAGTTTTCGATCCCTACAAAAATTTCAGAAACCCCCTTCAAAGCCAAAGTGGGTAGTACACGAAAAACTTTCAAAATTTAAAAGTACCATAACTCTTTCCAATGGTGCCCGATTTTTAAGATTCTTTGCTTGTTAAGATGATGGTTACCATATTTTCGAGAATATGTTGGCGTATAAGTAGTTTTCGATCGCCAAAAAAATTTCACAAACCCCCTTCAAATCCAAAGGGGTTAGTACACAAAAAATTTGCAAAATTTGAAAGTATCATAACTCTTTCAAATGGTGCCCGATTTTTAAGATTCTTTGCTTGTTAAGATGATGGTTACCATATTTTCGAGAATATGTTGGCGTATAAGTAGTTTTCGATCGCTAAAAAAATTTCACAAACCCCCTTCAAATCCAAAGGGGTTAGTACACGAAAAATTTGCAAAAGTTGAAAGTACCATAACTCTTTCAAATGGTGCCCGGTTTTTAAGATTCTTGGCTTTTTAGGATAATGGTTACCATAGTTTCGATAATATGTAAGCGTATAATTAGTTTTCGATCCCTACAAAAATTTCACAAACCCCCTTCAAAGCCAAAGGGGGTAGTACACGAAAAACTTGCAAAATTTGAAAATACCATAACTCTTTCAAATGGTGCCCGATTTTTAAGATTCTTTGCTTGTTAAGATGATGGTTACCATATTTTCGAGAATATGTTGGCGTATAAGTATTTTTTGATCGCTAAAAAAATTTCACATACCCCCTTCAAATCCAAAGGGGTTAGTACACGAAAAATTTGCAAAATTTGAAAGTACCATAACTCTTTCAAATGGTGCCCGATTTTTAAGATTCTTTGCTTGTTAAGATGATGGTTACCATATTTTCGAGAATATGTTGGCGTATAAGTAGTTTTCGATCGCTAAAAAAATTTCACAAACCCCCTTCAAATCCAAAGGGGTTAGTACACGAAAAATTTGCAAAAGTTGAAAGTACCATAACTCTTTCAAATGGTGCCCGGTTTTTAAGATTCTTGGCTTTTTAGGATAATGGTTACCATAGTTTCGATAATATGTAAGCGTATAATTAGTTTTTGATCCCTACAAAAATTTCACAAACCCCCTTCAAAGCCAAAGGGGGTAGTACACGAAAAACTTGCAAAATTTGAAAATACCATAACTCTTTCAAATGGTGCCCGATTTTTAAGATTCTTTGCTTGTTAAGATGATGGTTACCATATTTTCGAGAATATGTTGGCGTATAAGTATTTTTCGATCGCTAAAAAAATTTCACAAACCCCCTTCAAAGCCAAAGGGGGTAGTACACGAAAAACTTGCAAAATTTGAAAGTACCAGAACTCTTTCAAATGGTGCCCAATTTTTAAGATTATTGGCTTGTTAGGATGATGGTTACCATAGTTTCGAGAATATATAAGCGTCTAATTAGTTTTCGATCCCTACAAAAATTTCACAAACCCCCTTCAAAGCCAAAGTACACGAAAAACTTGCAAAATTTGAAAGTACCATAACTCTTTCAAATGGTGCCCGATTTTTAAGATTCTTTGCTTGTTAAGATGATGGTTACCATATTTTCGAGAATATGTTGGCGTATAAGTAGTTTTCGATCGCTAAAAAAATTTCACAAACCCCCTTCAAATCCAAACGGGTTAGTACACGAAAAATTTGCAAAATTTGAAAGTACCATAACTCTTTCAAATGGTGCCCGATTTTTAAGATTCTTTGCTTGTTAAGATGATGGTTACCATATTTTCGAGAATATGTTGGCGTATAAGTAGTTTTCGATCGCTAAAAAAATTTCACAAACCCCCTTCAAATCCAAAGGGGTTAGTACACGAAAAATTTGCAAAAGTTGAAAGTACCATAACTCTTTCAAATGGTGCCCGGTTTTTAAGATTCTTGGCTTTTTAGGATGATGGTTACGATAGTTTCGATAATATGTAAGCGTATAATTAGTTTTCGATCCCTACAAAAATTTCAGAAACCCCCTTCAAAGCCAAAGTGGGTAGTACACGAAAAACTTGCAAAATTTGAAAGTACCATAACTCTTTCAAATGGTGCCCGATTTTTAAGATTCTTTGCTTGTTAAGATGATGGTTACCATATTTTCAAGAATATGTTGGCGTATAAGTAGTTTTCGATCGCTAAAAAAATTTTACAAACCCCCTTCAAATCCAAAGGGGTTAGTACACGAAAAATTTGCAAAATTTGAAAGTACCATAACTCTTTCAAATGGTGCCCGATTTTTAAGATTCTTGGCTTTTTAGGATAATGGTTACCATAGTTTCGATAATATGTAAGCGTATAATTAGTTTTTGATCCCTACAAAAATTTCACAAACCCCCTTCAAAGCCAAAGGGGGTAGTACACGAAAAACTTGCAAAATTTGAAAATACCATAACTCTTTCAAATGGTGCCCGATTTTTAAGATTCTTTGCTTGTTAAGATGATGGTTACCATATTTTCGAGAATATGTTGGCGTATAAGTATTTTTTGATCGCTAAAAAAATTTCACATACCCCCTTCAAATCCAAAGGGGTTAGTACACGAAAAATTTGCAAAATTTGAAAGTACCATAACTCTTTCAAATGGTGCCCGATTTTTAAGATTCTTTGCTTGTTAAGATGATGGTTACCATATTTTCGAGAATATGTTGGCGTATAAGTAGTTTTCGATCGCCAAAAAAATTTCACAAACCCCCTTCAAATCCAAAGGGGTTAGTACACGAAAAATTTGCAAAATTTGAAAGTACCATAACTCTTTCAAATGGTGCCCGATTTTTAAGATTCTTTGCTTGTTAAGATGATGGTTACCATATTTTCGAGAATATGTTGGCGTATAAGTAGTTTTCGATCGCTAAAAAACTTTCACAAACCCCCTTCAAATCCAAAGGGGTTAGTACACGAAAAATTTGCAAAAGTTGAAAGTACCATAACTCTTTCAAATGGTGCCCGGTTTTTAAGATTCTTGGCTTTTTAGGATGATGGTTACCATAGTTTCGATAATATGTAAGCGTATAATTAGTTTTCGATCCCTACAAAAATTTCAGAAACCCCCTTCAAAGCCAAAGTGGGTAGTACACGAAAAACTTTCAAAGTTTAAAAGTACCATAACTCTTTCCAATGGTGCCCGATTTTTAAGATTCTTTGCTTGTTAAGATGATGGTTAACATATTTTCGAGAATATGTTGGCGTATAAGTAGTTTTCGATCGCCAAAAAAATTTCACAAACCCCCTTCAAATCCAAAGGGGTTAGTACACAAAAAAATTGCAAAATTTGAAAGTATCATAACTCTTTCAAATGGTGCCCGATTTTTAAGATTCTTTGCTTGTTAAGATGATGGTTACCATATTTTCGAGAATATGTTGGCGTATAAGTAGTTTTCGATCGCTAAAAAAATTTCACAAACCCCCTTCAAATCCAAAGGGGTTAGTACACGAAAAATTTGCAAAAGTTGAAAGTACCATAACTCTTTCAAATGGTGCCCGGTTTTTAAGATTCTTGGCTTTTTAGGATAATGGTTACCATAGTTTCGATAATATGTAAGCGTATAATTAGTTTTCGATCCCTACAAAAATTTCACAAACCCCCTTCAAAGCCAAAGGGGGTAGTACACGAAAAACTTGCAAAATTTGAAAATACCATAACTCTTTCAAATGGTGCCCGATTTTTAAGATTCTTTGCTTGTTAAGATGATGGTTACCATATTTTCGAGAATATGTTGGCGTATAAGTATTTTTTGATCGCTAAAAAAATTTCACATACCCCCTTCAAATCCAAAGGGGTTAGTACACGAAAAATTTGCAAAATTTGAAAGTACCATAACTCTTTCAAATGGTGCCCGATTTTTAAGATTCTTTGCTTGTTAAGATGATGGTTACCATATTTTCGAGAATATGTTGGCGTATAAGTAGTTTTCGATCGCTAAAAAAATTTCACAAACCCCCTTCAAATCCAAAGGGGTTAGTACACGAAAAATTTGCAAAAGTTGAAAGTACCATAACTCTTTCAAATGGTGCCCGGTTTTTAAGATTCTTGGCTTTTTAGGATAATGGTTACCATAGTTTCGATAATATGTAAGCGTATAATTAGTTTTCGATCCCTACAAAAATTTCACAAACCCCCTTCAAAGCCAAAGGGGGTAGTACACGAAAAACTTGCAAAATTTGAAAATACCATAACTCTTTCAAATGGTGCCCGATTTTTAAGATTCTTTGCTTGTTAAGATGATGGTTACCATATTTTCGAGAATATGTTGGCGTATAAGTATTTTTCGATCGCTAAAAAAATTTCACAAACCCCCTTCAAAGCCAAAGGGGGTAGTACACGAAAAACTTGCAAAATTTGAAAGTACCAGAACTCTTTCAAATGGTGCCCAATTTTTAAGATTATTGGCTTGTTAGGATGATGGTTACCATAGTTTCGAGAATATATAAGCGTCTAATTAGTTTTCGATCCCTACAAAAATTTCACAAACCCCCTTCAAAGCCAAAGTACACGAAAAACTTGCAAAATTTGAAAGTACCATAACTCTTTCAAATGGTGCCCGATTTTTAAGATTCTTTGCTTGTTAAGATGATGGTTACCATATTTTCGAGAATATGTTGGCGTATAAGTAGTTTTCGATCGCTAAAAAAATTTCACAAACCCCCTTCAAATCCAAACGGGTTAGTACACGAAAAATTTGCAAAATTTGAAAGTACCATAACTCTTTCAAATGGTGCCCGATTTTTAAGATTCTTTGCTTGTTAAGATGATGGTTACCATATTTTCGAGAATATGTTGGCGTATAAGTAGTTTTCGATCGCTAAAAAAATTTCACAAACCCCCTTCAAATCCAAAGGGGTTAGTACACGAAAAATTTGCAAAAGTTGAAAGTACCATAACTCTTTCAAATGGTGCCCGGTTTTTAAGATTCTTGGCTTTTTAGGATGATGGTTACGATAGTTTCGATAATATGTAAGCGTATAATTAGTTTTCGATCCCTACAAAAATTTCAGAAACCCCCTTCAAAGCCAAAGTGGGTAGTACACGAAAAACTTGCAAAATTTGAAAGTACCATAACTCTTTCAAATGGTGCCCGATTTTTAAGATTCTTTGCTTGTTAAGATGATGGTTACCATATTTTCAAGAATATGTTGGCGTATAAGTAGTTTTCGATCGCTAAAAAAATTTTACAAACCCCCTTCAAATCCAAAGGGGTTAGTACACGAAAAATTTGCAAAATTTGAAAGTACCATAACTCTTTCAAATGGTGCCCGATTTTTAAGATTCTTGGCTTTTTAGGATAATGGTTACCATAGTTTCGATAATATGTAAGCGTATAATTAGTTTTTGATCCCTACAAAAATTTCACAAACCCCCTTCAAAGCCAAAGGGGGTAGTACACGAAAAACTTGCAAAATTTGAAAATACCATAACTCTTTCAAATGGTGCCCGATTTTTAAGATTCTTTGCTTGTTAAGATGATGGTTACCATATTTTCGAGAATATGTTGGCGTATAAGTATTTTTTGATCGCTAAAAAAATTTCACATACCCCCTTCAAATCCAAAGGGGTTAGTACACGAAAAATTTGCAAAATTTGAAAGTACCATAACTCTTTCAAATGGTGCCCGATTTTTAAGATTCTTTGCTTGTTAAGATGATGGTTACCATATTTTCGAGAATATGTTGGCGTATAAGTAGTTTTCGATCGCTAAAAAAATTTCACAAACCCCCTTCAAATCCAAAGGGGTTAGTACACGAAAAATTTGCAAAAGTTGAAAGTACCATAACTCTTTCAAATGGTGCCCGGTTTTTAAGATTCTTGGCTTTTTAGGATAATGGTTACCATAGTTTCGATAATATGTAAGCGTATAATTAGTTTTCGATCCCTACAAAAATTTCACAAACCCCCTTCAAAGCCAAAGGGGGTAGTACACGAAAAACTTGCAAAATTTGAAAATACCATAACTCTTTCAAATGGTGCCCGATTTTTAAGATTCTTTGCTTGTTAAGATGATGGTTACCATATTTTCGAGAATATGTTGGCGTATAAGTATTTTTCGATCGCTAAAAAAATTTCACAAACCCCCTTCAAAGCCAAAGGGGGTAGTACACGAAAAACTTGCAAAATTTGAAAGTACCAGAACTCTTTCAAATGGTGCCCAATTTTTAAGATTATTGGCTTGTTAGGATGATGGTTACCATAGTTTCGAGAATATATAAGCGTCTAATTAGTTTTCGATCCCTACAAAAATTTCACAAACCCCCTTCAAAGCCAAAGTACACGAAAAACTTGCAAAATTTGAAAGTACCATAACTCTTTCAAATGGTGCCCGATTTTTAAGATTCTTTGCTTGTTAAGATGATGGTTACCATATTTTCGAGAATATGTTGGCGTATAAGTAGTTTTCGATCGCTAAAAAAATTTCACAAACCCCCTTCAAATCCAAACGGGTTAGTACACGAAAAATTTGCAAAATTTGAAAGTACCATAACTCTTTCAAATGGTGCCCGATTTTTAAGATTCTTTGCTTGTTAAGATGATGGTTACCATATTTTCGAGAATATGTTGGCGTATAAGTAGTTTTCGATCGCTAAAAAAATTTCACAAACCCCCTTCAAATCCAAAGGGGTTAGTACACGAAAAATTTGCAAAAGTTGAAAGTACCATAACTCTTTCAAATGGTGCCCGGTTTTTAAGATTCTTGGCTTTTTAGGATGATGGTTACGATAGTTTCGATAATATGTAAGCGTATAATTAGTTTTCGATCCCTACAAAAATTTCAGAAACCCCCTTCAAAGCCAAAGTGGGTAGTACACGAAAAACTTGCAAAATTTGAAAGTACCATAACTCTTTCAAATGGTGCCCGATTTTTAAGATTCTTTGCTTGTTAAGATGATGGTTACCATATTTTCAAGAATATGTTGGCGTATAAGTAGTTTTCGATCGCTAAAAAAATTTTACAAACCCCCTTCAAATCCAAAGGGGTTAGTACACGAAAAATTTGCAAAATTTGAAAGTACCATAACTCTTTCAAATGGTGCCCGATTTTTAAGATTCTTGGCTTTTTAGGATAATGGTTACCATAGTTTCGATAATATGTAAGCGTATAATTAGTTTTTGATCCCTACAAAAATTTCACAAACCCCCTTCAAAGCCAAAGGGGGTAGTACACGAAAAACTTGCAAAATTTGAAAGTACCATAACTCTTTCAAATGGTGCCCGATTTTTAAGATTTTTTGTTTTTAAGATGATGGTTACCATATTTTCGAGAATATGTTGGCGTATAAGTAGTTTTCGATCGCTAAAAAAATTTCACAAACCCCCTTCAAATCCAAAGGGGTTAGTACACGAAAAATTTGCAAAATTTGAAAGTACCATAACTCTTTCAAATGGTGCCCGATTTTTAAGATTCTTTGCTTGTTAAGATGATGGTTACCATATTTTCGAGAATATGTTGGCGTATAAGTAGTTTTCGATCTCTAAAAAAATTTCACAAACCCCCTTCAAATCCAAAGGGGTTAGTACACGAAAAATTTGCAAAAGTTGAAAGTACCATAACTCTTTCAAATGGTGCCCGGTTTTTAAGATTCTTGGCTTTTTAGGATAATGGTTACCATAGTTTCGATAATATGTAAGCGTATAATTAGTTTTCGATCCCTACAAAAATTTCACAAACCCCCTTCAAAGCCAAAGGGGGTAGTACACGAAAAACTTGCAAAATTTGAAAATACCATAACTCTTTCAAATGGTGCCCGATTTTTAAGATTCTTTGCTTGTTAAGATGATGGTTACCATATTTTCGAGAATATGTTGGCGTATAAGTAGTTTTCGATCGCTAAAAAAATTTCACAAACCCCCTTCAAATCCAAACGGGTTAGTACACGAAAAATTTGCAAAATTTGAAAGTACCATAACTCTTTCAAATGGTGCCCGATTTTTAAGATTCTTTGCTTGTTAAGATGATGGTTACCATATTTTCGAGAATATGTTGGCGTATAAGTAGTTTTCGATCGCTAAAAAAATTTCACAAACCCCCTTCAAATCCAAAGGGGTTAGTACACGAAAAATTTGCAAAAGTTGAAAGTACCATAACTCTTTCAAATGGTGCCCGGTTTTTAAGATTCTTGGCTTTTTAGGATGATGGTTACGATAGTTTCGATAATATGTAAGCGTATAATTAGTTTTCGATCCCTACAAAAATTTCAGAAACCCCCTTCAAAGCCAAAGTGGGTAGTACACGAAAAACTTGCAAAATTTGAAAGTACCATAACTCTTTCAAATGGTGCCCGATTTTTAAGATTCTTTGCTTGTTAAGATGATGGTTACCATATTTTCAAGAATATGTTGGCGTATAAGTAGTTTTCGATCGCTAAAAAAATTTCACAAACCCCCTTCAAATCCAAAGGGGTTAGTACACGAAAAATTTGCAAAATTTGAAAGTACCATAACTCTTTCAAATGGTGCCCGATTTTTAAGATTCTTGGCTTTTTAGGATAATGGTTACCATAGTTTCGATAATATGTAAGCGTATAATTAGTTTTCGATCCCTACAAAAATTTCACAAACCCCCTTCAAAGCCAAAGGGGGTAGTACACGAAAAACTTGCAAAATTTGAAAGTACCATAACTCTTTCAAATGGTGCCCGATTTTTAAGATTCTTTGCTTCTTAAGATGATGGTTACCATATTTTCGAGAATATGTTGGCGTATAAGTAGTTTTCGATCGCTAAAAAAATTTCACAAACCCCCTTCAAATCCAAAGGGGTTAGTACACGAAAAATTTGCAAAATTTGAAAGTACCATAACTCTTTCAACTGGTGCCCGATTTTTAAGATTCTTGGCTTTTTAGGATGATGGTTACCATAGTTTCGATAATATGTAAGCGTATAATTAGTTTTCGATCCCTACAAAAATTTCACAAACCCCCTTCAAAGCCAAAGAGGGTAGTACACGAAAAACTTGCAAAATTTGAAAGTACCATAACTCTTTCAAATGGTGCCCGATTTTTAAGATTCTTTGCTTGTTAAGATGATGGTTACCATATTTTCGAGAATATCTTGACGTATAAGTAGTTTTCGATCGCTAAAAAAATTTCACAAACCCCCTTCAAATCCAAAGGGGTTAGTACACGAAAAATTTGCAAAATTTGAAAGTACCATAACTCTTTCAAATGGTGCCCGATTTTTAAGATTCTTTGCTTGTTAGGATGATAGTTACCATAGTTTCGAGAATATTTAAAGGTATAATTAGTTTTCGATCGCTAAAAAAATTTCACAAACCCCCTTCAAAGCCAAAGGGGGTAGTACACGAAAAACTTGCAAAATTTGAAAGTACCATAACTCTTTCAAATGGTGCCCAATTTTTAAGATTATTGGCTTGTTAGGATGATGGTTACCATAGTTTCGAGAATATATAAGCGTCTAATTAGTTTTCGATCCCTACAAAAATTTCACAAACCCCCTTCAAAGCAAAAGGGGGTAGTACACGAAAAACTTGCAAAATTTTAAAGTACCATAACTCTTTCAAATGGTGCTCGATTTTTAAGATTCTTTGCTTGTTAAGATGATGGTTACCATATTTTCGAGAATATGTTGGCGTATAAGTAGTTTTCGATCGCTAAAAAAATTTCACAAACCCCCTTCAAATCCAAAGGGGTTAGTACACGAAAAATTTGCAAAATTTGAAAGTACCATAACTCTTTCAAATGGTGCCCGATTTTTAAGATTCTTGGCTTTTTAGGATAATGGTTACCATAGTTTCGATAATATGTAAGCGTATAATTAGTTTTCGATCCCTACAAAAATTTCACAAACCCCCTTCAAAGCCAAAGGGGGTAGTACACGAAAAACTTGCAAAATTTGAAAGTACCATAACTCTTTCAAATGGTGCCTGATTTTTAAGATTCTTTGCTTGTTAAGATGATGGTTACCATATTTTCGAGAATATGTTGGCGTATAAGTATTTTTTTATCGCTAAAAAAATTTCACATACCCCCTTCAAATCCAAAGGGGTTAGTACACGAAAAATTTGCAAAATTTGAAAGTACCATAACTCTTTCAAATGGTGCCCGATTTTTAAGATTCTTTGCTTCTTAAGATGATGGTTACCATATTTTCGAGAATATGTTGGCGTATAAGTAGTTTTCGATCGTTAAAAAAATTTCACAAACCCCCTTCAAATCCAAAGGGGTTAGTACACGAAAAATTTGCAAAATTTGAAAGTACCATAACTCTTTCAACTGGTGCCCGATTTTTAAGATTCTTGGCTTTTTAGGATGATGGTTACCATAGTTTCGATAATATGTAAGCGTATAATTAGTTTTCGATCCCTACAAAAATTTCACAAACCCTCTTCAAAGCCAAAGAGGGTAGTACACGAAAAACTTGCAAAATTTGAAAGTACCATAACTCTTTCAAATGGTGCCCGATTTTTAAGACTCTTTGCTTGTTAAGATGATGGTTACCATATTTTCGAGAATATCTTGACGTATAAGTAGTTTTCGATCGCTAAAAAAATTTCACAAACCCCCTTCAAATCCAAAGGGGTTAGTACACGAAAAATTTGCAAAATTTGAAAGTACCATAACTCTTTCAAATGGTGCCCGATTTTTAAGATTCTTGGCTTTTTAGGATGATGGTTACCATAGTTTCGATAATATGTAAGCGTATAATTAGTTTTCGATCCCTACAAAAATTTCACAAACCCCCTTCAAAGCCAAAGAGGGTAGTACACGAAAAACTTGCAAAATTTGAAAGTACCATAACTCTTTCAAATGGTGCCCGATTTTTAAGATTCTTTGCTTGTTAAGATGATGGTTACCATATTTTCGAGAATATGTTGGCGTATAAGTAGTTTTCGATCGCTAAAAAAATTTCACAAACCCCCTTCAAATCCAAAGGGGTTAGTACACGAAAAATTTGCAAAATTTGAAAGTACCATAACTATTTCAAATGGTGCCCGATTTTTAAGATTCTTGGCTTTTTAGGATAATGGTTACCATAGTTTCGATAATATGTAAGCGTATAATTAGTTTTCGATCCCTACAAAAATTTCACAAACCCCCTTCAAAGCCAAAGGGGGTAGTACACGAAAAACTTGCAAAATTTGAAAGTACCATAACTCTTTCAAATGGTGCCCGATTTTTAAGATTCTTTGCTTGTTAAGATGATGGTTACCATATTTTCGAGAATATGTTGGCGTATAAGTATTTTTTGAACGCTAAAAAAATTTCACATACCCCCTTCAAATCCAAAGGGGTTAGTACACGAAAAATTTGCAAAATTTGAAAGTACCATAACTCTTTCAAATGGTGCCCGATTTTTAAGATTCTTTGCTTGTTAAGATGATGGTTACCATATTTTCGAGAATATGTTGGCGTATAAGTAGTTTTTAATCTCTAAAAAAATTTCACAAACCCCCTTCAAATCCAAAGGGGTTAGTACACGAAAAATTTGCAAAATTTGAAAGTACCATAACTCTTTCAAATGGTGCCCGATTTTTAAGATTCTTGGCTTTTTAGGATGATGGTTACCATAGTTTCGATAATATGTAAGCGTATAATTAGTTTTCGATCCCTACAAAAATTACACAAACCCCCTTCAAAGCCAAAGGGGGTAGTACACGAAAAACTTGCAAAATTTGAAAGTACCATAACTCTTTCAAATGGTGCCCGATTTTTAAGATTCTTTGCTTCTTAAGATGATGGTTACCATATTTTCGAGAATATGTTGGCGTATAAGTAGTTTTCGATCGCTAAAAAAATTTCACAAACCCCCTTCAAATCCAAAGGGGTTAGTACACGAAAAATTTGCAAAATTTGAAAGTACCATAACTCTTTCAAATGGTGCCCGATTTTTAAGATTCTTTGCTTGTTAAGATGATGGTTAACATATTTTCGAGAATATGTTGGCGTATAAGTAGTTTTCGATCGCTAAAAAAATTTCACAAACCCCCTTCAAATCCAAAGGGGTTAGTACACGAAAAATTTGCAAAATTTGAAAGTACCATAACTCTTTCAAATGGTGCCCGATTTTTAAGATTCTTTGCTTGTTAAGATGATGGTTACCATATTTTCGAGAATATGTTGGTGTATAAGTAGTTTTCGATCGCTAAAAAAATTTCACAAACCCCCTTCAAATCCAAAGGGGTTAGTACACGAAAAATTTGCAAAATTTGAAAGTACCATAACTCTTTCAAATGGTGCCCGATTTTTAAGATTCTTTGCTTCTTAAGATGATGGTTACCATATTTTCGAGAATATGTTGGCGTATAAGTAGTTTTCGATCGCTAAAAAAATTTCACAAACCCCCTTCAAATCCAAAGGGGTTAGTACACGAAAAATTTGCAAAATTTGAAAGTACCATAACTCTTTCAAATGGTGCCCGATTTTTAAGATTCTTTGCTTGTTAAGATGATGGTTAACATATTTTCGAGAATATGTTGGCGTATAAGTAGTTTTCGATCGCTAAAAAAATTTCACAAACCCCCTTCAAATCCAAAGGGGTTAGTACACGAAAAATTTGCAAAATTTGAAAGTACCATAACTCTTTCAAATGGTGCCCGATTTTTAAGATTCTTTGCTTGTTAAGATGATGGTTACCATATTTTCGAGAATATGTTGGCGTATAAGTAGTTTTTAATCTCTAAAAAAATTTCACAAACCCCCTTCAAATCCAAAGGGGTTAGTACACGAAAAATTTGCAAAATTTGAAAGTACCATAACTCTTTCAAATGGTGCCCGATTTTTAAGATTCTTGGCTTTTTAGGATGATGGTTACCATAGTTTCGATAATATGTAAGCGTATAATTAGTTTTCGATCCCTACAAAAATTTCACAAACCCCCTTCAAAGCCAAAGGGGGTAGTACACGAAAAACTTGCAAAATTTGAAAGTACCATAACTCTTTCAAATGGTGCCCGATTTTTAAGATTCTTTGCTTCTTAAGATGATGGTTACCATATTTTCGAGAATATGTTGGCGTATAAGTAGTTTTCGATCGCTAAAAAAATTTCACAAACCCCCTTCAAATCCAAAGGGGTTAGTACACGAAAAATTTGCAAAATTTGAAAGTACCATAACTCTTTCAAATGGTGCCCGATTTTTAAGATTCTTTGCTTGTTAAGATGATGGTTAACATATTTTCGAGAATATGTTGGCGTATAAGTAGTTTTCGATCGCTAAAAAAATTTCACAAACCCCCTTCAAATCCAAAGGGGTTAGTACACGAAAAATTTGCAAAATTTGAAAGTACCATAACTCTTTCAAATGGTGCCCGATTTTTAAGATTCTTTGCTTGTTAAGATGATGGTTACCATATTTTCGAGAATATGTTGGTGTATAAGTAGTTTTCGATCGCTAAAAAAATTTCACAAACCCCCTTCAAATCCAAAGGGGTTAGTACACGAAAAATTTGCAAAATTTGAAAGTACCATAACTCTTTCAAATGGTGCCCGATTTTTAAGATTCTTTGCTTCTTAAGATGATGGTTACCATATTTTCGAGAATATGTTGGCGTATAAGTAGTTTTCGATCGCTAAAAAAATTTCACAAACCCCCTTCAAATCCAAAGGGGTTAGTACACGAAAAATTTGCAAAATTTGAAAGTACCATAACTCTTTCAAATGGTGCCCGATTTTTAAGATTCTTTGCTTGTTAAGATGATGGTTAACATATTTTCGAGAATATGTTGGCGTATAAGTAGTTTTCGATCGCTAAAAAAATTTCACAAACCCCCTTCAAATCCAAAGGGGTTAGTACACGAAAAATTTGCAAAATTTGAAAGTACCATAACTCTTTCAAATGGTGCCCGATTTTTAAGATTCTTGGCTTTTTAGGATGATGGTTACCATAGTTTCGATAATATGTAAGCGTATAATTAGTTTTCGATCCCTACAAAAATTTCACAAACCCCCTTCAAAGCCAAAGGGGGTAGTACACGAAAAACTTGCAAAATTTGAAAGTACCATAACTCTTTCAAATGGTGCCCGATTTTTAAGATTCTTTGCTTGTTAAGATGATGATTACCATATTTTCGAGAATATGTTGGCGTATAAGTAGTTTTCGATCGCTAAAAAAATTTCACAAACCCCCTTCAAATCCAAAGGGGTTAGTACACGAAAAATTTGCAAAATTTGAAAGTACCATAACTCTTTCAAATGGTGCCCGATTTTTAAGATTCTTGGCTTTTTAGGATGATGGTTACCATAGTTTCGATAATATGTAAGCGTATAATTAGTTTTCGATCCCTACAAAAATTTCACAAACCCCCTTCAAAGCCAAAGGGGGTAGTACACGAAAAACTTGCAAAATTTGAAAGTACCATAACTCTTTCAAATGGTGCCCGATTTTTAAGATTCTTTGCTTGTTAAGATGATGGTTACCATATTTTCGAGAATATGTTGGCGTATAAGTATTTTTTGAACGCTAAAAAAATTTCACATACCCCCTTCAAATCCAAAGGGGTTAGTACACGAAAAATTTGCAAAATTTGAAAGTACCATAACTCTTTCAAATGGTGCCCGATTTTTAAGATTCTTTGCTTGTTAAGATGATGGTTACCATATTTTCGAGAATATGTTGGCGTATAAGTAGTTTTCAATCTCTAAAAAAATTTCACAAACCCCCTTCAAATCCAAAGGGGTTAGTACACGAAAAATTTGCAAAATTTGAAAGTACCATAACTCTTTCAAATGGTGCCCGATTTTTAAGATTCTTGGCTTTTTAGGATGATGGTTACCATAGTTTCGATAATATGTAAGCATATAATTAGTTTTCGATCCGTACAAAAATTTCACAAACCCCCTTCAAAGCCAAAGGGGGTAGTACACGAAAAACTTGCAAAATTTGAAAGTACCATAACTCTTTCAAATGGTGCCCGATTTTTAAGATTCTTTGCTTCTTAAGATGATGGTTACCATATTTTCGAGAATATGTTGGCATATAAGTAGTTTTCGATCGCTAAAAAAATTTCACAAACCCCCTTCAAATCCAAAGGGGTTAGTACACGAAAAATTTGCAAAATTTGAAAGTACCATAACTCTTTCAAATGGTGCCCGATTTTTAAGATTCTTTGCTTGTTAAGATGATGGTTAACATATTTTCGAGAATATGTTGGCGTATAAGTAGTTTTCGATCGCTAAAAAAATTTCACAAACCCCCTTCAAATCCAAAGGGGTTAGTACACGAAAAATTTGCAAAATTTGAAAGTACCATAACTCTTTCAAATGGTGCCCGATTTTTAAGATTCTTTGCTTGTTAAGATGATGGTTACCATATTTTCGAGAATATGTTGGCGTATAAGTAGTTTTCGATCGCTAAAAAAATTTCACAAACCCCCTTCAAATCCAAAGGGGTTAGTACACGAAAAATTTGCAAAATTTGAAAGTACCATAACTCTTTCAAATGGTGCCCGATTTTTAAGATTCTTGGCTTGTTAGGATGATAGTTACCATAGTGTCAAGAATATGTAAGCGTATAATTAGTTTTCGATCGCTAAAAAAATTTCACAAACCCCCTTCAAAGCCAAAGGGGGTAGTACACGAAAATCTTGCAAAATTTGAAAGTACCATAACTCTTTCAAATGGTGCCCGATTTTTAAGATTATTGGCTTGTTAGGATGATGGTTACCATAGTTTCGAGAATATATAAGCGTCTAATTAGTTTTCGATCCCTACAAAAATTTCACAAACCCCCTTCAAAGCCAAAGGGGGTAGTACACGAAAAACTTGCAAAATTTTAAAGTACCATAACTCTTTCAAATGGTGCTCGATTTTTAAGATTCTTTGCTTGTTAAGATGATGATTACCATATTTTCGAGAATATGTTGGCGTATAAGTAGTTTTCGATCGCCAAAAAAATTTCACAAACCCCCTTCAAATCCAAAGGGGTTAGTACACGAAAAATTTGCAAAATTTGAAAGTACCATAACTCTTTCAAATGGTGCCCGATTTTTAAGATTCTTGGCTTTTTAGGATGATGGTTACCATAGTTTCGATAATATGTAAGCGTATAATTAGTTTTCGATCCCTACAAAAATTTCACAAACCCCCTTCAAAGCCAAAGGACACGAAAAACTTGCAAAATTTGAAAGTACCATAACTCTTTCAAATGGTGCCCGGTTTTTAAGATTCTTTGCTTGTTAAGATGATGGTTACCATATTTTCGAGAATATGTTGGCGTATAAGTATTTTTTAATCGCTAAAAAAATTTCACAAACCCCCTTGAAATCCAAAGGGGTTAGTACACGAAAAATTTGCGAAATTTGAAAGTACCATAACTCTTTCAAATGGTGCCCGATTTTTAAGATTCTTTGCTTGTTAAGATAATGGTTACCATATTTTCGAGAATATGTTGGCGTATAAGTAGTTTTCAATCGCTAAAAAAATTTCACAAACCCCCTTCAAAGCCAAAGGGGGTAGTACACGAAAAACTTGCAAAATTTGAAAGTACCATAACTCTTTCAAATGGTGCCCGATTTTTAAGATTCTTTGCTTGTTAAGATGATGGTTACCATATTTTCGAGAATATGTTGGCGTATAAGTAGTTTTCGATCACTAAAAAAATTTCACAAACCCCCTTCAAATCCAAAGGGGTTAGTACACGAAAAATTTGCAAAATTTGAAAGTACCATAATTCTTTCAAATGGTGCCCGATTTTTAAGATTCTTTGCTTGTTAAGATGATGGTTACCATATTTTTGAGAATATGTTAGCGTATAAGTAGTTTTCAATCGCTAAAAAAATTTCACAAACCCCCTTCAAATCCAAAGGGGTTAGTACACGAAAAATTTGCAAAATTTGAAAGTACCATAACTCTTTCAAATGGTGCCCGATTTTTAAGATTCTTTGCTTGTTAAGATGATGGTTACCATATTTTCGAGAATATGTTGGCGTATAAGTAGTTTTCGATCGCTAAAAAAATTTCACAAACCCCCTTCAAATCCACAGGGGTTAGTACACGAAAAATTTGCAAAATTTGAAAGTACCATAACTCTTTCAAATGGTGCCCGATTTTTAAGATTCTTTGCTTGTTAAGATGATGGTTACCATATTTTCGAGAATATGTTGGCGTATAAGTAGTTTTCAATCGCTAAAAAAATTTCACAAACCCCCTTCAAATCCAAAGGGGTTAGTACACGAAAAATTTGCAAAATTTGAAAGTACCATAACTCTTTCAAATGGTGCCCGATTTTTAAGATTCTTGGCTTTTTAGGATGATGGTTACCATAGTTTCGATAATATGTAAGCGTATAATTAGTTTTCGATCCCTACAAAAATTTCACAAACCCCCTTCAAAGCCAAATGGGGTAGTACACGAAAAACTTGCAAAATTTGAAAGTACCATAACTCTTTCAAATGATGCCCGATTTTTAAGATTCTTTGCTTATTAAGATGATGGTTAACATATTTTCGAGAATATGTTGGCGTATAAGTAGTTTTCGATAGCTAAAAAAATTTCACAAACCCCCTTCAAGTCCAAAGGGGTTAGTACACGAAAAATTTGCAAAATTTGAAAGTACCATAACTCTTTCAAATGGTGCCCGATTTTTAAGATTCTTTGCTTGTTAAGATGATGGTTACCATATTTTCGAGAATATGTTGGCGTATAAGTAGTTTTCAATCGCTAAAAAAATTTTACAAACCCCCTTCAAATCCAAAGGGGTTAGTACACGAAAAATTTGCAAAATTTGAAAGTACCATAACTCTTTCAAATGGTGCCCGATTTTTAAGATTATTGGCTTTTTAGGATGATGGTTACCATAGTTTCGATAATATGTAAGCGTATAATTAGTTTTCGATCCCTACAAAAATTACACAAACCCCCTTCAAAGCCAAAGGGGGTAGTACACGAAAAACTTGCAAAATTTGAAAGTACCATAACTCTTTCAAATGGTGCCCGATTTTTAAGATTCTTTGCTTGTTAAGATGATGGTTACCATATTTTCGAGAATATGTTGGCGTATAAGTAGTTTTCGATCGCTAAAAAAATTTCACAAACCCCCTTCAAATCCAAAGGGGTACACGAAAAATTTGCAAAATTTGAAAGTACCATAACTATTTCAAATGGTGCCCGATTTTTAAGATTCTTGGCTTTTTAGGATAATGGTTACCATAGTTTCGATAATATGTAAGCGTATAATTAGTTTTCGATCCCTACAAAAATTTCACAAACCCCCTTCAAAGCCAAAGGGGGTAGTACACGAAAAACTTGCAAAATTTGAAAGTACCATAACTCTTTCAAATGGTGCCCGATTTTTAAGATTCTTTGCTTGTTAAGATGATGGTTACCATATTTTCGAGAATATGTTGGCGTATAAGTATTTTTTGAACGCTAAAAAAATTTCACATACCCCCTTCAAATCCAAAGGGGTTAGTACACGAAAAATTTCAAAATTTGAAAGTACCATAACTCTTTCAAATGGTGCCCGATTTTTAAGATTCTTTGCTTGTTAAGATGATGGTTACCATATTTTCGAGAATATGTTGGCGTATAAGTAGTTTTCAATCTCTAAAAAAATTTCACAAACCCCCTTCAAATCCAAAGGGGTTAGTACACGAAAAATTTGCAAAATTTGAAAGTACCATAACTCTTTCAAATGGTGCCCGATTTTTAAGATTCTTGGCTTTTTAGGATGATGGTTACCATAGTTTCGATAATATGTAAGCGTATAATTAGTTTTCGATCCCTACAAAAATTTCACAAACCCCCTTCAAAGCCAAAGGGGGTAGTACACGAAAAACTTGCAAAATTTGAAAGTACCATAACTCTTTCAAATGGTGCTCGATTTTTAAGATTCTTGGCTTTTTAGGATGATGGTTACCATAGTTTCGATAATATGTAAGCGTATAATTAGTTTTCGATCCCTACAAAAATTTCACAAACCCCCTTCAAAGCCAAAGAGGGTAGTACACGAAAAACTTGCAAAATTTGAAAGTACCATAACTCTTTCAAATGGTGCCCGATTTTTAAGATTCTTTGCTTGTTAAGATGATGGTTACCATATTTTCGAGAATATGTTGGCGTATAAGTAATTTTCGATCGCTAAAAAAATTTCACAAACCCCCTTCAAATCCAAAGGGGTTAGTACACGAAAAATTTGCAAAATTTGAAAGTACCATAACTCTTTCAAATGGTGCCCGATTTTTAAGATTCTTGGCTTGTTAGGATGATAGTTACCATAGTTTCAAGAATATGTAAGCATATAATTAGTTTTCGATCGCTAAAAAAATTTCACAAACCCCCTTCAAAGCCAAAGGGGGTAGTACACGAAAAACTTGCAAAATTTGAAAGTACCATAACTCTTTCAAATGGTGCCCGATTTTTAAGATTATTGGCTTGTTAGGATGATGGTTACCATAGTTTCGAGAATATATAAGCGTCTAATTAGTTTTCGATCCCTACAAAAATTTCACAAACCCCCTTCAAAGCCAAAGGGGGTAATACACGAAAAACTTGCAAAATTTGAAAGTACCATAACTCTTTCAAATTGTGCTCGATTTTTAAGATTCTTTGCTTGTTAAGATGATGGTTACCATATTTTCGAGAATATGTTGGCGTATAAGTAGTTTTCGATCGCTAAAAAAATTTCACAAACCCCCTTCAAATCCAAAGGGGTTAGTACACGAAAAATTTGCAAAATTTGAAAGTACCATAACTCTTTCAAATGGTGCCCGATTTTTAAGATTCTTGGCTTTTTAGGATGATGGTTACCATAGTTTCTATAATATGTAAGCGTATAATTAGTTTTCGATCCCTACAAAAATTTCACAAACCCCCTTCAAAGCCAAATGGGGTAGTACACGAAAAACTTGCAAAATTTGAAAGTACCATAACTCTTTCAAATGATGCCCGATTTTTAAGATTCTTTGCTTGTTAAGATGATGGTTAACATATTTTCGAGAATATGTTGGCGTATAAGTAGTTTTCGATAGCTAAAAAAATTTCACAAACCCCCTTCAAGTCCAAAGGGGTTAGTACACGAAAAATTTGCAAAATTTGAAAGTACCATAACTCTTTCAAATGGTGCCCGATTTTTAAGATTCTTTGCTTGTTAAGATGATGGTTACCATATTTTCGAGAATATGTTGGCGTATAAGTAGTTTTCAATCGCTAAAAAAATTTCACAAACCCCCTTCAAATCCAAAGGGGTTAGTACACGAAAAATTTGCAAAATTTGAAAGTACCATAACTCTTTCAAATGGTGCCCGATTTTTAAGATTATTGGCTTTTTAGGATGATGGTTACCATAGTTTCGATAATATGTAAGCGTATAATTAGTTTTCGATCCCTACAAAAATTACACAAACCCCCTTCAAAGCCAAAGGGGGTAGTACACGAAAAACTTGCAAAATTTGAAAGTACCATAACTCTTTCAAATGGTGCCCGATTTTTAAGATTCTTTGCTTCTTAAGATGATGGTTACCATATTGTCGAGAATATGTTGGCGTATAAGTAGTTTTCGATCGCTAAAAAAATTTCACAAACCCTCTTCAAATCCAAAGGGGTTAGTACACGAAAAATTTGCAAAATTTGAAAGTACCATAACTCTTTCAAATGGTGCCCGATTTTTAAGATTCTTGGCTTTTTAGGATGATGGTTACCATAGTTTCGATAATATGTAAGCGTATAATTAGTTTTCGATCCCTACAAAAATTTCACAAACCCCCTTCAAAGCCAAAGGGGGTAGTACACGAAAAAGTTGCAAAATTTGAAAGTACCATAACTCTTTCAAATGGTGCCCGATTTTTAAGATTCTTTGCTTCTTAAGATGATGGTTACCATATTTTCGAGAATATGTTGGCGTATAAGTAGTTTTCGATCGCTAAAAAAATTTCACAAACCCCCTTCAAATCCAAAGGGGTTAGTACACGAAAAATTTGCAAAATTTGAAAGTACCATAACTCTTTCAAATGGTGCTCGATTTTTAAGATTCTTGGCTTTTTAGGATGATGGTTACCATAGTTTCGATAATATGTAAGCGTATAATTAGTTTTCGATCCCTACAAAAATTTCACAAACCCCCTTCAAAGCCAAAGAGGGTAGTACACGAAAAACTTGCAAAATTTGAAAGTACCATAACTCTTTCAAATGGTGCCCGATTTTTAAGATTCTTTGCTTGTTAAGATGATGGTTACCATATTTTCGAGAATATGTTGGCGTATATGTAATTTTCGATCGCTAAAAAAATTTCACAAACCCCCTTCAAATCCAAAGGGGTTAGTACACGAAAAATTTGCAAAATTTGAAAGTACCATAACTCTTTCAAATGGTGCCCGATTTTTAAGATTCTTGGCTTGTTAGGATGATAGTTACCATAGTTTCAAGAATATGTAAGCATATAATTAGTTTTCGATCGCTAAAAAAATTTCACAAACCCCCTTCAAAGCCAAAGGGGGTAGTACACGAAAAACTTGCAAAATTTGAAAGTACCATAACTCTTTCAAATGGTGCCCGATTTTTAAGATTATTGGCTTGTTAGGATGATGGTTACCATAGTTTCGAGAATATATAAGCGTCTAATTAGTTTTCGATCCCTACAAAAATTTCACAAACCCCCTTCAAAGCCAAAGGGGGTAATACACGAAAAACTTGCAAAATTTGAAAGTACCATAACTCTTTCAAATTGTGCTCGATTTTTAAGATTCTTTGCTTGTTAAGATGATGGTTACCATATTTTCGAGAATATGTTGGCGTATAAGTAGTTTTCGATCGCTAAAAAAATTTCACAAACCCCCTTCAAATCCAAAGGGGTTAGTACACGAAAAATTTGCAAAATTTGAAAGTACCATAACTCTTTCAAATGGTGCCCGATTTTTAAGATTCTTGGCTTTTTAGGATGATGGTTACCATAGTTTCTATAATATGTAAGCGTATAATTAGTTTTCGATCCCTACAAAAATTTCACAAACCCCCTTCAAAGCCAAATGGGGTAGTACACGAAAAACTTGCAAAATTTGAAAGTACCATAACTCTTTCAAATGATGCCCGATTTTTAAGATTCTTTGCTTGTTAAGATGATGGTTAACATATTTTCGAGAATATGTTGGCGTATAAGTAGTTTTCGATAGCTAAAAAAATTTCACAAACCCCCTTCAAGTCCAAAGGGGTTAGTACACGAAAAATTTGCAAAATTTGAAAGTACCATAACTCTTTCAAATGGTGCCCGATTTTTAAGATTCTTTGCTTGTTAAGATGATGGTTACCATATTTTCGAGAATATGTTGGCGTATAAGTAGTTTTCAATCGCTAAAAAAATTTCACAAACCCCCTTCAAATCCAAAGGGGTTAGTACACGAAAAATTTGCAAAATTTGAAAGTACCATAACTCTTTCAAATGGTGCCCGATTTTTAAGATTATTGGCTTTTTAGGATGATGGTTACCATAGTTTCGATAATATGTAAGCGTATAATTAGTTTTCGATCCCTACAAAAATTACACAAACCCGCTTCAAAGCCAAAGGGGGTTGTACACGAAAAACTTGCAAAATTTGAAAGTACCATAACTCTTTCAAATGGTGCCCGATTTTTAAGATTCTTTGCTTCTTAAGATGATGGTTACCATATTTTCGAGAATATGTTGGCGTATAAGTAGTTTTCGATCGCTAAAAAAATTTCACAAACCCTCTTCAAATCCAAAGGGGTTAGTACACGAAAAATTTGCAAAATTTGAAAGTACTATAACTCTTTCAAATGGTGCCCGATTTTTAAGATTCTTGGCTTTTTAGGATGATGGTTACCATAGTTTCGATAATATGTAAGCGTATAATTAGTTTTCGATCCCTACAAAAATTTCACAAACCCCCTTCAAAGCCAAAGGGGGTAGTACACGAAAAACTTGCAAAATTTGAAAGTACCATAACTCTTTCAAATGGTGCCCGATTTTTAAGATTCTTTGCTTCTTAAGATGATGGTTACCATATTTTCGAGAATATGTTAGCGTATAAGTAGTTTTCGATCGCTAAAAAAATTTCACAAACCCCCTTCAAATCCAAAGGGGTTAGTACACGAAAAATTTGCAAAATTTGAAAGTACCATAACTCTTTCAAATGGTGCTCGATTTTTAAGATTCTTGGCTTTTTAGGATGATGGTTACCATAGTTTCGATAATATGTAAGCGTATAATTAGTTTTCGATCCCTACAAAAATTTCACAAACCCCCTTCAAAGCCAAAGAGGGTAGTACACGAAAAACTTGCAAAATTTGAAAGTACCATAACTCTTTCAAATGGTGCCCGATTTTTAAGATTCTTTGCTTCTTAAGATGATGGTTACCATATTTTCGAGAATATGTTGGCGTATAAGTAGTTTTCGATCGCTAAAAAAATTTCACAAACCCCCTTCAAATCCAAAGGGGTTAGTACACGAAAAATTTGCAAAATTTGAAAGTACCATAACTCTTTCAAATGGTGCCCGATTTTTAAGATTCTTTGCTTGTTAAGATGATGGTTACCATATTTTCGAGAATATGTTGGCGTATAAGTAGTTTTCGATCGCTAAAAAAATTTCACAAACCCCCTTCAAATCCAAAGGGTAACGTACACGAAAAATTTGCAAAATTTGAAAGTACCATAACTCTTTCAAATGGTGCCCGATTTTTAAGATTCTTTGCTTGTTAAGATGATGGTTACCAAATTTTCGAGAATATGTTGGCGTATAAGTAGTTTTCGATCGCTAAAAAAATTTCACAAACCCCCTTCAAATCCAAAGGGGTTAGTACACGAAAAATTTGCAAAATTTGAAAGTACCATAACTCTTTCAAATGGTGCCCGATTTTTAAGATTCTTGGCTTTTTACGATGATGGTTACCATAGTTTCGATAATATGTAAGCGTATAATTAGTTTTCGATCGCTAAAAAAATTTCACAAACCCCCTTCAAAGCCAAAGGGGGTAGTACACGAAAAACTTGCAAAATTTGAAAGTACCATAACTCTTTCAAATGGTGCCCGATTTTTAAGATTATTGGCTTGTTAGGATGATGGTTACCATAGTTTCGAGAATATATAAGCGTCTAATTAGTTTTCGATCCCTACAAAAATTTCACAAACCCCCTTCAAAGCCAAAGGGGGTAATACACGAAAAACTTGCAAAATTTGAAAGTACCATAACTCTTTCAAATGGTGCCCGATTTTTAAGATTCTTTGCTTGTTAAGATGATGGTTACCATATTTTCGAGAATATGTTGGCGTATAAGTAGTTTTCGATCGCTAAAAAAATTTCACAAACCCCCTTCAAATCCAAAGGGGTTAGTACACGAAAAATTTGCAAAATTTGAAAGTACCATAACTCTTTCAAATGGTGCCCGATTTTTAAGATTCTTTGCTTGTTAAGATGATGGTTACCATATTTTCGAGAATATGTTGGCGTATAAGTAGTTTTCGATCGCTAAAAAAATTTCACAAACCCCCTTCAAATCCAAAGGGGTTAGTACACGAAAAATTTGCAAAATTTGAAAGTATCATAACTCTTCCAAATGGTGCCCGATTTTTAAGATTCTTTGCTTGTTAAGATGATGGTTACCAAATTTTCGAGAATATGTTGGCGTATAAGTAGTTTTCGATCGCTAAAAAAATTTCACAAACCCCCTTCAAATCCAAAGGGGTTAGTACACGAAAAATTTGCAAAATTTGAAAGTACCATAACTCTTTCAAATGGTGCCCGATTTTTAAGATTCTTTGCTTGTTAAGATGATGGTTACCATATTTTCGAGAATATGTTGGCGTATAAGTAGTTTTCAATCGCTAAAAAAATTTCACAAACCCTCTTCAAATCCAAAGGGGTTAGTACACGAAAAATTTGCAAAATTTGAAAGTACCATAACTCTTTCAAATGGTGCCCGATTTTTAAGATTCTTGGCTTTTTAGGATGATGGTTACCATAGTTTCGATAATATGTAAGCGTATAATTAGTTTTCGATCCCTACAAAAATTTCACAAACCCCCTTCAAAGCCAAAGAGGGTAGTACACGAAAAACTTGCAAAATTTGAAAGTACCATAACTCTTTCAAATGGTGCCCGATTTTTAAGATTCTTTGCTTGTTAAGATGATGGTTACCATATTTTCGAGAATATGTTGGCGTATAAGTAGTTTTCGATCGCCAAAAAAATTTCACAAACCCCCTTCAAATCCAAAGGGGTTAGTACACGAAAAATTTGCAAAATTTGAAAGTACCATAACTATTTCAAATGGTGCCCGATTTTTAAGATTCTTGGCTTTTTAGGATAATGGTTACCATAGTTTCGATAATATGTAAGCGTATAATTAGTTTTCCATCCCTACAAAAATTTCACAAACCCCCTTCAAAGCCAAAGGGGGTAGTACACGAAAAACTTGCAAAATTTGAAAGTACCATAACTCTTTCAAATGGTGCCCGATTTTTAAGATTCTTTGCTTGTTAAGATGATGGTTACCATATTTTCGAGAATATTTTGGCGTATAAGTATTTTTTGAACGCTAAAAAAATTTCACATACCCCCTTCAAATCCAAAGGGGTTAGTACACGAAAAATTTGCAAAATTTGAAAGTACCATAACTCTTTCAAATGGTGCCCGATTTTTAAGATTCTTTGCTTGTTAAGATGATGGTTACCATATTTTCGAGAATATGTTGGCGTATAAGTAGTTTTCAATCTCTAAAAAAATTTCACAAACCCCCTTCAAATCCAAAGGGGTTAGTACACGAAAAATTTGCAAAATTTGAAAGTACCATAACTCTTTCAAATGGTGCCCGATTTTTAAGATTCTTGGCTTTTTAGGATGATGGTTACCATAGTTTCGATAATATGTAAGCGTATAATTAGTTTTCGATCCCTACAAAAATTTCACAAACCCCCTTCAAAGCCAAAGGGGGTAGTACACGAAAAACTTGCAAAATTTGAAAGTACCATAACTCTTTCAAATGGTGCCCGATTTTTAAGATTCTTTGCTTCTTAAGATGATGGTTACCATATTTTCGAGAATATGTTGGCGTATAAGTAGTTTTCGATCGCTAAAAAAATTTCACAAACCCCCTTCAAATCCAAAGGGGTTAGTACACGAAAAATTTGCAAAATTTGAAAGTACCATAACTCTTTCAAATGGTGCTCGATTTTTAAGATTCTTGGCTTTTTAGGATGATGGTTACCATAGTTTCGATAATATGTAAGCGTATAATTAGTTTTCGATCCCTACAAAAATTTCACAAACCCCCTTCAAAGCCAAAGAGGGTAGTACACGAAAAACTTGCAAAATTTGAAAGTACCATAACTCTTTCAAATGGTGCCCGATTTTTAAGATTCTTTGCTTCTTAAGATGATGGTTACCATATTTTCGAGAATATGTTGGCGTATAAGTAGTTTTCGATCGCTAAAAAAATTTCACAAACCCCCTTCAAATCCAAAGGGGTTAGTACACGAAAAATTTGCAAAATTTGAAAGTACCATAACTCTTTCAAATGGTGCCCGATTTTTAAGATTCTTTGCTTGTTAAGATGATGGTTACCATATTTTCGAGAATATGTTGGCGTATAAGTAGTTTTCGATCGCTAAAAAAATTTCACAAACCCCCTTCAAATCCAAAGGGGTTAGTACACGAAAAATTTGCAAAATTTGAAAGTACCATAACTCTTTCAAATGGTGCCCGATTTTTAAGATTCTTTGCTTGTTAAGATGATGGTTACCAAATTTTCGAGAATATGTTGGCGTATAAGTAGTTTTCGATCGCTAAAAAAATTTCACAAACCCCCTTCAAATCCAAAGGGGTTAGTACACGAAAAATTTGCAAAATTTGAAAGTACCATAACTCTTTCAAATGGTGCCCGATTTTTAAGATTCTTGGCTTTTTACGATGATGGTTACCATAGTTTCGATAATATGTAAGCGTATAATTAGTTTTCGATCGCTAAAAAAATTTCACAAACCCCCTTCAAAGCCAAAGGGGGTAGTACACGAAAAACTTGCAAAATTTGAAAGTACCATAACTCTTTCAAATGGTGCCCGATTTTTAAGATTATTGGCTTGTTAGGATGATGGTTACCATAGTTTCGAGAATATATAAGCGTCTAATTAGTTTTCGATCCCTACAAAAATTTCACAAACCCCCTTCAAAGCCAAAGGGGGTAATACACGAAAAACTTGCAAAATTTGAAAGTACCATAACTCTTTCAAATGGTGCCCGATTTTTAAGATTCTTTGCTTGTTAAGATGATGGTTACCATATTTTCGAGAATATGTTGGCGTATAAGTAGTTTTCGATCGCTAAAAAAATTTCACAAACCCCCTTCAAATCCAAAGGGGTTAGTACACGAAAAATTTGTAAAATTTGAAAGTACCATAACTCTTTCAAATGGTGCCCGATTTTTAAGATTCTTTGCTTGTTAAGATGATGGTTACCATATTTTCGAGAATATGTTGGCGTATAAGTAGTTTTCGATCGCTAAAAAAATTTCACAAACCCCCTTCAAATCCAAAGGGGTTAGTACACGAAAAATTTACAAAATTTGAAAGTACCATAACTCTTTCAAATGGTGCCCGATTTTTAAGATTCTTGGCTCTTTAGGATGATGGTTACCATAGTTTCGATAATATGTAAGCGTATAATTAGTTTTCGATCCCTACAAAAATTTCACAAACCCCCTTCAAAGCCAAAGGGGGTAGTACACGAAAAACTTGCAAAATTTGAAAGTACCATAACTCTTTCAAATGGTGCCCGATTTTATGGATTCTTTGCTTGTTAAGATGATGGTTACCATATTTTCGAGAATATGTTGGCGTATAAGTAGTTTTCGATCGCTAAAAAAATTTCACAAACCCCCTTCAAATCCAAAGGGGTTAGTACACGAAAAATTTGCAAAATTTGAAAGTACCATAACTCTTTCAAATGGTGCTCGATTTTTAAGATTCTTGGCTTGTTAAGATGATGGTTACCATATTTTCGAGAATATGTAAGCGTATAATTAGTTTTCGATCCCTACAAAAATTTCAGAAACCCCCTTCAAAGCCAAAGGGGGTAGTACACGAAAAACTTGCAAAATTTGAAAGTACCATAACTCTTTCAAATGGTGCCCGATTTTTAAGATTCTTTGCTTGTTAAGATGATGGTTACCATATTTTCGAGAATATGTTGGCGTATAAGTAGTTTTCGATCGCTAAAAAAATTTCACAAACCCCCTTCAAATCCAAAGGGGTTAGTACACGAAAAATTTGCAAAATTTGAAAGTACCATAACTCTTTCAAATGGTGCCCGATTTTTAAGATTCTTGGCTTTTTAGGATGATGGTTACCATAGTTTCGATAATATGTAAGCGTATAATTAGTTTTCGATCCCTACAAAAATTTCACAAACCCCCTTCAAAGCAAAAGGGGGTAGTACACGAAAAACTTTCAAAATTTGAAAGTACCATCACTCTTTCAAATGGTGCCCGATTTTTAAGATTCTTTGCTTGTTAAGATGATGGTTACCATATTTTCGAGAATATGTTGGCGTATAAGTATTTTTTGAACGCTAAAAAAATTTCACATACCCCCTTCAAATCCAAAGGGGTTAGTACACGAAAAATTTGCAAAATTTGAAAGTACCATAACTCTTTCAAATGGTGCCCGATTTTTAAGATTCTTGGCTTGTTAGGATGATAGTTACCATAGTTTCAAGAATATGTAAGCGTATAATTAGTTTTCGATCGTTAAAAAAATTTCACAAACCCCCTTCAAAGCCAAAGGGGGTAGTACACGAAAAACTTGCAAAATTTGAAAGTACCATAACTCTTTCAAATGGTGCCCGATTTTTAAGATTATTGGCTTGTTAGGATGATGGTTACCATAGTTTTGAGAATATATAAGCGTCTAATTAGTTTTCGATCCCTACAAAAATTTCACAAACCCCCTTCAAAGCCAAAGGGGGTAATACACGAAAAACTTGCAAAATTTGAACGTACCATAACTCTTTCAAATGGTGCTCGATTTTTAAGATTCTTTGCTTGTTAAGATGATGGTTACCATATTTTCGAGAATATGATGGCGTATAAGTAGTTTTCGATCGCTAAAAAAATTTCACAAACCCCCTTCAAATACAAAGGGGTTAGTACACGAAAAATTTGCAAAATTTGAAAGTACCATAACTCTTTCAAATGGTGCCCGATTTTTAAGATTCTTGGCTCTTTAGGATGATGGTTACCATAGTTTCGATAATATGTAAGCGTATAATTAGTTTTCGATCCCTACAAAAATTTCACAAACCCCCTTCAAAGCCAAAGGGGGTAGTACACGAAAAACTTGCAAAATTTGAAAGTACCATAACTCTTTCAAATGGTGCCCGATTTTATGGATTCTTTGCTTGTTAAGATGATGGTTACCATATTTTCGAGAATATGTTGGCGTATAAGTAGTTTTCGATCGCTAAAAAAATTTCACAAACCCCCTTCAAATCCAAAGGGGTTAGTACACGAAAAATTTGCAAAATTTGAAAGTACCATAACTCTTTCAAATGGTGCTCGATTTTTAAGATTCTTGGCTTGTTAAGATGATGGTTACCATATTTTCGAGAATATGTAAGCGTATAATTAGTTTTCGATCCCTACAAAAATTTCAGAAACCCCCTTCAAAGCCAAAGGGGGTAGTACACGAAAAACTTGCAAAATTTGAAAGTACCATAACTGTTTCAAATGGTGCCCGATTTTTAAGATTCTTTGCTTGTTAAGATGATGGTTACCATATTTTCGAGAATATGTTGGCGTATAAGTAGTTTTCGATCGCTAAAAAAATTTCACAAACCCCCTTCAAATCCAAAGGGGTTAGTACACGAAAAATTTGCAAAATTTGAAAGTACCATAACTCTTTCAAATGGTGCCCGATTTTTAAGATTCTTGGCTTTTTAGGATGATGGTTACCATAGTTTCGATAATATGTAAGCGTATAATTAGTTTTCGATCCCTACAAAAATTTCACAAACCCCCTTCAAAGCCAAAGGGGGTAGTACACGAAAAACTTTCAAAGTTTGAAAGTACCATAACTCTTTCAAATGGTGCCCGATTTTTAAGATTCTTTGCTTGTTAAGATGATGGTTACCATATTTTCGAGAATATGTTGGCGTATAAGTATTTTTTGAACGCTAAAAAAATTTCACATACCCCCTTCAAATCCAAAGGGGTTAGTACACGAAAAATTTGCAAAATTTGAAAGTACCATAACTCTTTCAAATGGTGCCCGATTTTTAAGATTCTTGGCTTGTTAGGATGATAGTTACCATAGTTTCAAGAATATGTAAGCGTATAATTAGTTTTCGATCGCTAAAAAAATTTCACAAACCCCCTTCAAAGCCAAAGGGGGTAGTACACGAAAAACTTGCAAAATTTGAAAGTACCATAACTCTTTCAAATGGTGCCCGATTTTATGGATTCTTTGCTTGTTAAGATGATGGTTACCATATTTTCGAGAATATGTTGGCGTATAAGTAGTTTTCGATCGCTAAAAAAATTTCACAAACCCCCTTCAAATCCAAAGGGGTTAGTACACGAAAAATTTGCAAAATTTGAAAGTACCATAACTCTTTCAAATGGTGCTCGATTTTTAAGATTCTTGGCTTGTTAAGATGATGGTTACCATATTTTCGAGAATATGTAAGCGTATAATTAGTTTTCGATCCCTACAAAAATTTCAGAAACCCCCTTCAAAGCCAAAGGGGGTAGTACACGAAAAACTTGCAAAATTTGAAAGTACCATAACTCTTTCAAATGGTGCCCGATTTTTAAGATTCTTTGCTTGTTAAGATGATGGTTACCATATTTTCGAGAATATGTTGGCGTATAAGTAGTTTTCGATCGCTAAAAAAATTTCACAAACCCCCTTCAAATCCAAAGGGGTTAGTACACGAAAAATTTGCAAAATTTGAAAGTACCATAACTCTTTCAAATGGTGCCCGATTTTTAAGATTCTTTGCTTGTTAAGATGATGGTTACCATATTTTCGAGAATATGTTGGCGTATAAGTAGTTTTCGATCGCTAAAAAAATTTCACAAACCCCCTTCAAATCCAAAGGGGTTAGTACACGAAAAATTTGCAAAATTTGAAAGTACCATAACTCTTTCAAATGGTGCTCGATTTTTAAGATTCTTGGCTTGTTAAGATGATGGTTACCATATTTTCGAGAATATGTAAGCGTATAATTAGTTTTCGATCCCTACAAAAATTTCAGAAACCCCCTTCAAAGCCAAAGGGGGTAGTACACGAAAAACTTGCAAAATTTGAAAGTACCATAACTCTTTCAAATGGTGCCCGATTTTTAAGATTCTTTGCTTGTTAAGATGATGGTTACCATATTTTCGAGAATATGTTGGCGTATAAGTAGTTTTCGATCGCTAAAAAAATTTCACAAACCCCCTTCAAATCCAAAGGGGTTAGTACACGAAAAATTTGCAAAATTTGAAAGTACCATAACTCTTTCAAATGGTGCCCGATTTTTAAGATTCTTGGCTTTTTAGGATGATGGTTACCATAGTTTCGATAATATGTAAGCGTATAATTAGTTTTCGATCCCTACAAAAATTTCACAAACCCCCTTCAAAGCCAAAGGGGGTAGTACACGAAAAACTTTCAAAATTTGAAAGTACCATAACTCTTTCAAATGGTGCCCGATTTTTAAGATTCTTTGCTTGTTAAGATGATGGTTACCATATTTTCGAGAATATGTTGGCGTATAAGTATTTTTTGAACGCTAAAAAAATTTCACATACCCCCTTCAAATCCAAAGGGGTTAGTACACGAAAAATTTGCAAAATTTGAAAGTACCATAACTCTTTCAAATGGTGCCCGATTTTTAAGATTCTTGGCTTGTTAGGATGATAGTTACCATAGTTTCAAGAATATGTAAGCGTATAATTAGTTTTCGATCGCTAAAAAAATTTCACAAACCCCCTTCAAAGCCAAAGGGGGTAGTACACGAAAAACTTGCAAAATTTGAAAGTACCATAACTCTTTCAAATGGTGCCCGATTTTTAAGATTATTGGCTTGTTAGGATGATGGTTGCCATAGTTTTGAGAATATATAAGCGTCTAATTAGTTTTCGATCCCTACAAAAATTTCACAAACCCCCTTCAAAGCCAAAGGGGGTAATACACGAAAAACTTGCAAAATTTGAAAGTACCATAACTCTTTCAAATGGTGCTCGATTTTTAAGATTCTTTGCTTGTTAAGATGATGGTTACCATATTTTCGAGAATATGATGGCGTATAAGTAGTTTTCGATCGCTAAAAAAATTTCACAAACCCCCTTCAAATACAAAGGGGTTAGTACACGAAAAATTTGCAAAATTTGAAAGTACCATAACTCTTTCAAATGGTGCCCGATTTTTAAGATTCTTGGCTCTTTAGGATGATGGTTACCATAGTTTCGATAATATGTAAGCGTATAATTAGTTTTCGATCCCTACAAAAATTTCACAAACCCCCTTCAAAGCCAAAGGGGGTAGTACACGAAAAACTTGCAAAATTTGAAAGTACCATAACTCTTTCAAATGGTGCCCGATTTTATGGATTCTTTGCTTGTTAAGATGATGGTTACCATATTTTCGAGAATATGTTGGCGTATAAGTAGTTTTCGATCGCTAAAAAAATTTCACAAACCCCCTTCAAATCCAAAGGGGTTAGTACACGAAAAATTTGCAAAATTTGAAAGTACCATAACTCTTTCAAATGGTGCCCGATTTTTAAGATTCTTTGCTTGTTAAGATGATGGTTACCATATTTTCGAGAATATGTTGGCGTATAAGTAGTTTTCGATCGCTAAAAAAATTTCACAAACCCCCTTCAAATCAAAAGGGGTTAGTACACGAAAAATTTGCAAAATTTAAAAGTACCATAACTCTTTCAAATGGTGCTCGATTTTTAAGATTCTTGGCTTGTTAAGATGATGGTTACCATATTTTCGAGAATATGTAAGCGTATAATTAGTTTTCGATCCCTACAAAAATTTCAGAAACCCCCTTCAAAGCCAAAGGGGGTAGTACACGAAAAACTTGCAAAATTTGAAAGTACCATAACTCTTTCAAATGGTGCCCGATTTTTAAGATTCTTTGCTTGTTAAGATGATGGTTACCATATTTTCGAGAATATGTTGGCGTATAAGTAGTTTTCGATCGCTAAAAAAATTTCACAAACCCCCTTCAAATCCAAAGGGGTTAGTACACGAAAAATTTGCAAAATTTGAAAGTACCATAACTCTTTCAAATGGTGCCCGATTTTTAAGATTCTTGGCTTTTTAGGATGATGGTTACCATAGTTTCGATAATATGTAAGCGTATAATTAGTTTTCGATCCCTACAAAAATTTCACAAACCCCCTTCAAAGCCAAAGGGGGTAGTACACGAAAAACTTTCAAAGTTTGAAAGTACCATAACTCTTTCAAATGGTGCCCGATTTTTAAGATTCTTTGCTTGTTAAGATGATGGTTACCATATTTTCGAGAATATGTTGGCGTATAAGTATTTTTTGAACGCTAAAAAAATTTCACATACCCCCTTCAAATCCAAAGGGGTTAGTACACGAAAAATTTGCAAAATTTGAAAGTACCATAACTCTTTCAAATGGTGCCCGATTTTTAAGATTCTTGGCTTGTTAGGATGATAGTTACCATAGTTTCAAGAATATGTAAGCGTATAATTAGTTTTCGATCGCTAAAAAAATTTCACAAACCCCCTTCAAAGCCAAAGGGGGTAGTACACGAAAAACTTGCAAAATTTGAAAGTACCATAACTCTTTCAAATGGTGCCCGATTTTATGGATTCTTTGCTTGTTAAGATGATGGTTACCATATTTTCGAGAATATGTTGGCGTATAAGTAGTTTTCGATCGCTAAAAAAATTTCACAAACCCCCTTCAAATCCAAAGGGGTTAGTACACGAAAAATTTGCAAAATTTGAAAGTACCATAACTCTTTCAAATGGTGCTCGATTTTTAAGATTCTTGGCTTGTTAAGATGATGGTTACCATATTTTCGAGAATATGTAAGCGTATAATTAGTTTTCGATCCCTACAAAAATTTCAGAAACCCCCTTCAAAGCCAAAGGGGGTAGTACACGAAAAACTTGCAAAATTTGAAAGTACCATAACTCTTTCAAATGGTGCCCGATTTTTAAGATTCTTTGCTTGTTAAGATGATGGTTACCATATTTTCGAGAATATGTTGGCGTATAAGTAGTTTTCGATCGCTAAAAAAATTTCACAAACCCCCTTCAAATCCAAAGGGGTTAGTACACGAAAAATTTGCAAAATTTGAAAGTACCATAACTCTTTCAAATGGTGCCCGATTTTTAAGATTCTTTGCTTGTTAAGATGATGGTTACCATATTTTCGAGAATATGTTGGCGTATAAGTAGTTTTCGATCGCTAAAAAAATTTCACAAACCCCCTTCAAATCCAAAGGGGTTAGTACACGAAAAATTTGCAAAATTTGAAAGTACCATAACTCTTTCAAATGGTGCTCGATTTTTAAGATTCTTGGCTTGTTAAGATGATGGTTACCATATTTTCGAGAATATGTAAGCGTATAATTAGTTTTCGATCCCTACAAAAATTTCAGAAACCCCCTTCAAAGCCAAAGGGGGTAGTACACGAAAAACTTGCAAAATTTGAAAGTACCATAACTCTTTCAAATGGTGCCCGATTTTTAAGATTCTTTGCTTGTTAAGATGATGGTTACCATATTTTCGAGAATATGTTGGCGTATAAGTAGTTTTCGATCGCTAAAAAAATTTCACAAACCCCCTTCAAATCCAAAGGGGTTAGTACACGAAAAATTTGCAAAATTTGAAAGTACCATAACTCTTTCAAATGGTGCCCGATTTTTAAGATTCTTGGCTTTTTAGGATGATGGTTACCATAGTTTCGATAATATGTAAGCGTATAATTAGTTTTCGATCCCTACAAAAATTTCACAAACCCCCTTCAAAGCCAAAGGGGGTAGTACACGAAAAACTTTCAAAATTTGAAAGTACCATAACTCTTTCAAATGGTGCCCGATTTTTAAGATTCTTTGCTTGTTAAGATGATGGTTACCATATTTTCGAGAATATGTTGGCGTATAAGTATTTTTTGAACGCTAAAAAAATTTCACATACCCCCTTCAAATCCAAAGGGGTTAGTACACGAAAAATTTGCAAAATTTGAAAGTACCATAACTCTTTCAAATGGTGCCCGATTTTTAAGATTCTTGGCTTGTTAGGATGATAGTTACCATAGTTTCAAGAATATGTAAGCGTATAATTAGTTTTCGATCGCTAAAAAAATTTCACAAACCCCCTTCAAAGCCAAAGGGGGTAGTACACGAAAAACTTGCAAAATTTGAAAGTACCATAACTCTTTCAAATGGTGCCCGATTTTTAAGATTATTGGCTTGTTAGGATGATGGTTGCCATAGTTTTGAGAATATATAAGCGTCTAATTAGTTTTCGATCCCTACAAAAATTTCACAAACCCCCTTCAAAGCCAAAGGGGGTAATACACGAAAAACTTGCAAAATTTGAAAGTACCATAACTCTTTCAAATGGTGCTCGATTTTTAAGATTCTTTGCTTGTTAAGATGATGGTTACCATATTTTCGAGAATATGATGGCGTATAAGTAGTTTTCGATCGCTAAAAAAATTTCACAAACCCCCTTCAAATACAAAGGGGTTAGTACACGAAAAATTTGCAAAATTTGAAAGTACCATAACTCTTTCAAATGGTGCCCGATTTTTAAGATTCTTGGCTCTTTAGGATGATGGTTACCATAGTTTCGATAATATGTAAGCGTATAATTAGTTTTCGATCCCTACAAAAATTTCACAAACCCCCTTCAAAGCCAAAGGGGGTAGTACACGAAAAACTTGCAAAATTTGAAAGTACCATAACTCTTTCAAATGGTGCCCGATTTTATGGATTCTTTGCTTGTTAAGATGATGGTTACCATATTTTCGAGAATATGTTGGCGTATAAGTAGTTTTCGATCGCTAAAAAAATTTCACAAACCTCCTTCAAATCCAAAGGGGTTAGTACACGAAAAATTTGCAAAATTTGAAAGTACCATAACTCTTTCAAATGGTGCCCGATTTTTAAGATTCTTTGCTTGTTAAGATGATGGTTACCATATTTTCGAGAATATGTTGGCGTATAAGTAGTTATCGATCGCTAAAAAAATTTCACAAACCCCCTTCAAATCCAAAGGGGTTAGTACACGAAAAATTTGCAAAATTTGAAAGTACCATAACTCTTTCAAATGGTGCTCGATTTTTAAGATTCTTGGCTTGTTAAGATGATGGTTACCATATTTTCGAGAATATGTAAGCGTATAATTAGTTTTCGATCCCTACAAAAATTTCAGAAACCCCCTTCAAAGCCAAAGGGGGTAGTACACGAAAAACTTGCAAAATTTGAAAGTACCATAACTCTTTCAAATGGTGCCCGATTTTTAAGATTCTTTGCTTGTTAAGATGATGGTTACCATATTTTCGAGAATATGTTGGCGTATAAGTAGTTTTCGATCGCTAAAAAAATTTCACAAACCCCCTTCAAATCCAAAGGGGTTAGTACACGAAAAATTTGCAAAATTTGAAAGTACCATAACTCTTTCAAATGGTGCCCGATTTTTAAGATTCTTGGCTTTTTAGGATGATGGTTACCATAGTTTCGATAATATATAAGCGTATAATTAGTTTTCGATCCCTACAAAAATTTCACAAACCCCCTTCAAAGCCAAAGGGGGTAGTACACGAAAAACTTTCAAAATTTGAAAGTACCATAACTCTTTCAAATGGTGCCCGATTTTTAAGATTCTTTGCTTGTTAAGATGATGGTTACCATATTTTCGAGAATATGTTGGCGTATAAGTATTTTTTTAACGCTAAAAAAATTTCACATACCCCCTTCAAATCCAAAGGGGTTAGTACACGAAAAATTTGCAAAATTTGAAAGTACCATAACTCTTTCAAATGGTGCCCGATTTTTAAGATTCTTTGCTTGTTAAGATGATGGTTACCATATTTTCGAGAATATGTTGGCGTATAAGTAGTTTTCGATCGCTAAAAAAATTTCACAAACCCCCTTCAAATCCAAAGGGGTTAGTACACGAAAAATTTGCAAAATTTGAAAGTATCATAACTCTTTCAAATGGTGCCCGATTTTTAAGATTCTTTGCTTGTTAAGATGATGGTTACCAAATTTTCGAGAATATGTTGGCGTATAAGTAGTTTTCGATCGCTAAAAAAATTTCACAAACCCCCTTCAAATCCAAAGGGGTTAGTACACGAAAAATTTGCAAAATTTGAAAGTACCATAACTCTTTCAAATGGTGCCCGATTTTTAAGATTCTTTGCTTGTTAAGATGATGGTTACCATATTTTCGAGAATATGTTGGCGTATAAGTAGTTTTCAATCGCTAAAAAAATTTCACAAACCCCCTTCAAATCCAAAGGGGTTAGTACACGAAAAATTTGCAAAATTTGAAAGTACCATAACTCTTTCAAATGGTGCCCGATTTTTAAGATTCTTGGCTTTTTAGGATGATGGTTACCATAGTTTCGATAATATGTAAGCGTATAATTAGTTTTCGATCCCTACAAAAATTTCACAAACCCCCTTCAAAGCCAAAGAGGGTAGTACACAAAAAACTTGCAAAATTTGAAAGTACCATAACTCTTTCAAATGGTGCCCGATTTTTAAGATTCTTTGCTTGTTAAGATGATGGTTACCATATTTTCGAGAATATGTTGGCGTATAAGTAGTTTTCAATCGCTAAAAAAATTTCACAAACCCCCTTCAAATCCAAAGGGGTTAGTACACGAAAAATTTGCAAAATTTGAAAGTACCATAACTCTTTCAAATGGTGCCCGATTTTTAAGATTCTTGGCTTTTTAGGATGATGGTTACCATAGTTTCGATAATATGTAAGCGTATAATTAGTTTTCGATCCCTACAAAAATTTCACAAACCCCCTTCAAAGCCAGAGGGGGTAGTACACGAAAAACTTGCAAAATTTGAAAGTACCATAACTCTTTCAAATGGTGCCCGATTTTTAAGATTCTTTGCTTGTTAAGATGATGGTTACCATATTTTCGAGAATATGTTGGCGTATAAGTAGTTTTCGATCGCTAAAAAAATTTCACAAACCCCCTTCAAATCCAAAGGGGTTAGTACACGAAAAATTTGCAAAATTTGAAAGTACCATAACTCTTTCAAATGGTGCCCGATTTTTAAGATTCTTGGCTTGTTAGGATGATAGTTACCATAGTTTCAAGAATATGTAAGCGTATAATTAGTTTTCGATCGCTAAAAAAATTTCACAAACCCCCTTCAAAGCCAAAGGGTAGTACACGAAAAACTTGCAAAATTTGAAAGTACCATAACTCTTTCAAATGGTGCCCGATTTTTAAGATTATTGGCTTGTTAGGATGATGGTTACCATAGTTTTGAGAATATATAAGCGTCTAATTAGTTTTCGATCCCTACAAAAATTTCACAAACCCCCTTCAAAGCCAAAGGGGGTAATACACGAAAAACTTGCAAAATTTGAAAGTACCATAACTCTTTCAAATGGTGCTCGATTTTTAAGATTCTTTGCTTGTTAAGATGATGGTTACCATATTTTCGAGAATATGTTGGCGTATAAGTAGTTTTCGATCGCTAAAAAAATTTCACAAACCCCCTTCAAATACAAAGGGGTTAGTACACGAAAAATTTGCAAAATTTGAAAGTACCATAACTCTTTCAAATGGTGCCCGATTTTTAAGATTCTTGGCTTTTTATGATGATGGTTACCATAGTTTCGATAATATGTAAGCGTATAATTAGTTTTCGATCCCTACAAAAATTTCACAAACCCCCTTCAAAGCCAAAGGGGGTAGTACACGAAAAACTTGCAAAATTTGAAAGTACCATAACTCTTTCAAATGGTGCCCGATTTTATGGATTCTTTGCTTGTTAAGATGATGGTTACCATATTTTCGAGAATATGTTGGCGTATAAGTAGTTTTCGATCGCTAAAAAAATTTCACAAACCCCCTTCAAATCCAAAGGGGTTAGTACACGAAAAATTTGCAAAATTTGAAAGTACCATAACTCTTTCAAATGGTGCCCGATTTTTAAGATTCTTTGCTTGTTAAGATGATGGTTACCATATTTTCGAGAATATGTTGGCGTATAAGTAGTTTTCGATCGCTAAAAAAATTTCACAAACCCCCTTCAAATCCAAAGGGGTTAGTACACGAAAAATTTGCAAAATTTGAAAGTACCATAACTCTTTCAAATGGTGCTCGATTTTTAAGATTCTTGGCTTGTTAAGATGATGGTTACCATATTTTCGAGAATATGTAAGCGTATAATTAGTTTTCGATCCCTACAAAAATTTCAGAAACCCCCTTCAAAGCCAAAGGGGGTAGTACACGAAAAACTTGCAAAATTTGAAAGTACCATAACTCTTTCAAATGGTGCCCGATTTTTAAGATTCTTTGCTTGTTAAGATGATGGTTACCATATTTTCGAGAATATGTTGGCGTATAAGTAGTTTTCGATCGCTAAAAAAATTTCACAAACCCCCTTCAAATCTAAAGGGGTTAGTACACGAAAAATTTGCAAAATTTGAAAGTACCATAACTCTTTCAAATGTTGCCCGATTTTTAAGATTCTTGGCTTTTTAGGATGATGGTTACCATAGTTTCGATAATATGTAAGCGTATAATTAGTTTTCGATCCCTACAAAAATTTCACAAACCCCATTTCAAAGCCAAAGGGGGTAGTACACGAAAAACTTTCAAAATTTGAAAGTACCATAACTCTTTCAAATGGTGCCCGATTTTTAAGATTCTTTGCTTGTTAAGATGATGGTTACCATATTTTCGAGAATATGTTGGCGTATAAGTATTTTTTGAACGCTAAAAAAATTTCACATACCCCCTTCAAATCCAAAGGGGTTAGTACACGAAAAATTTGCAAAATTTGAAAGTACCATAACTCTTTCAAATGGTGCCCGATTTTTAAGATTCTTTGCTTGTTAAGATGATGGTTACCATATTTTCGAGAATATGTTGGCGTATAAGTAGTTTTCGATCGCTAAAAAAATTTCACAAACCCCCTTCAAATCCAAAGGGGTTAGTACACGAAAAATTTGCAAAATTTGAAAGTATCATAACTCTTTCAAATGGTGCCCGATTTTTAAGATTCTTTGCTTGTTAAGATGATGGTTACCAAATTTTCGAGAATATGTTGGCGTATAAGTAGTTTTCGATCGCTAAAAAAATTTCACAAACCCCCTTCAAATCCAAAGGGGTTAGTACACGAAAAATTTGCAAAATTTGAAAGTACCATAACTCTTTCAAATGGTGCCCGATTTTTAAGATTCTTTGCTTGTTAAGATGATGGTTACCATATTTTCGAGAATATGTTGGCGTATAAGTAGTTTTCAATCGCTAAAAAAATTTCACAAACCCCTTTCAAATCCAAAGGGGTTAGTACACGAAAAATTTGCAAAATTTGAAAGTACCATAACTCTTTCAAATGGTGCCCGATTTTTAAGATTCTTGGCTTTTTAGGATGATGGTTACCATAGTTTCGATAATATGTAAGCGTATAATTAGTTTTCGATCCCTACAAAAATTTCACAAACCCCCTTCAAAGCCAAAGAGGGTAGTACACGAAAAACTTGCAAAATTTGAAAGTACCATAACTCTTTCAAATGGTGCCCGATTTTTAAGATTCTTTGCTTGTTAAGATGATGGTTACCATATTTTCGAGAATATGTTGGCGTATAAGTAGTTTTCAATCGCTAAAAAAATTTCACAAACCCCCTTCAAATCCAAAGGGCTTAGTACACGAAAAATTTGCTAAATTTGAAAGTACCATAACTCTTTCAAATGGTGCCCGATTTTTAAGATTCTTGGCTTTTTAGGATGATGGTTACCATAGTTTCGATAATATGTAAGCGTATAATTAGTTTTCGATCCCTACAAAAATTTCACAAACCCCCTTCAAAGCCAGAGGGGGTAGTACACGAAAAACTTGCAAAATTTGAAAGTACCATAACTCTTTCAAATGGTGCCCGATTTTTAAGATTCTTTGCTTGTTAAGATGATGGTTACCATATTTTCGAGAATATGTTGGCGTATAAGTAGTTTTCGATCGCTAAAAAAATTTCACAAACCCCCTTCAAATCCAAAGGGGTTAGTACACGAAAAATTTGCAAAATTTGAAAGTACCATAACTCTTTCAAATGGTGCCCGATTTTTAAGATTCTTTGCTTGTTAAGATGATGGTTACCATATTTTCGAGAATATGTTGGCGTATAAGTAGTTTTCAATCGCTAAAAAAATTTCACAAACCCCCTTCAAATCCAAAGGGGTTAGTACACGAAAAATTTGCAAAATTTGAAAGTACCATAACTCTTTCAAATGGTGCCCGATTTTTAAGATTCTTGGCTTTTTAGGATGATGGTTACCATAGTTTCGATAATATGTAAGCGTATAATTAGTTTTCGATCCCTACAAAAATTTCACAAACCCCCTTCAAAGCCAAAGAGGGTAGTACACGAAAAACTTGCAAAATTTGAAAGTACCATAACTCTTTCAAATGGTGCCCGATTTTTAAGATTCTTGGCTTTTTAGGATGATGGTTTCCATAGTTTCGATAATATGTAAGCGTATAATTAGTTTTCGATCCCTACAAAAATTTCACAAACCCCCTTCAAAGCCAAAGGGGGTAGTACACGAAAAACTTGCAAAATTTGAAAGTACCATAACTCTTTCAAATGGTGCCCGATTTGTAAGATTCTTTGCTTGTTAAGATGATGGTTACCATATTTTCGGGAATATGTTGGCGTATAAGTAGTTTTTGATCGCTAAAAAAATTTCACAAACCCCCTTCAAATCCAAAGGGGTTAATACACGAAAAATTTGCAAAATTTGAAAGTACCATAACTCTTTCAAATGGTGCCCGATTTTTAAGATTCTTTGCTTGTTAAGATGATGGTTACCATATTTTCGAGAATATGTTGGCGTATAAGTAGTTTTCGATCACTAAAAAAATTTCACAAACCCCCTTCAAATCCAAAGGGGTTAGTTAGTACACGAAAAATTCGCAAAATTTGAAAGTACCATAACTCTTTCAAATGGTGCCCGATTTTTAAGATTCTTGGCTTGTTAGGATGATAGTTACCATAGTTTCAAGAATATGTAAGCGTATAATTAGTTTTCGATCGCTAAAAAAATTTCACAAACCCCCTTCAAAGCCAAAGGAGGTAGTACACGAAAAACTTGCAAAATTTGAAAGTACCATAACTCTTTCAAATGGTGCCCGATTTTTAAGATTATTGGCTTGTTAGGATGATGGTTACCATAGTTTCGAGAATATATAAGCGTCTAATTAGTTTTCGATCCCTACAAAAATTTCACAAACCCCTTTCAATGCCAAATGGGGTAGTACACGAAAAACTTGCAAAATTTGAAAGTACCATAACTCTTTCAAATGGTGCCCGATTTTTAAGATTCTTTGCTTGTTAAGATGATGGTTACCATATTTTCGAGAATATGTAAGCGTATAATTAGTTTTCGATCCCTACAAAAATTTCAGAAACCCCCTTCAAAGCCAAAGGGGGTAATACATGAAAAACTTGCAAAATTTGAAGGTACCATAACTCTTTCAAATGGTGCTCGATTTTTAAGATTCTTTGCTTGTTAAGATGATGGTTACCATATTTTCGAGAATATGTTGGCGTATAAGTAGTTTTCAATCGCTAAAAAAATTTCACAAACCCCCTTCAAATCCAAAGGGCTTAGTACACGAAAAATTTGCTAAATTTGAAAGTACCATAACTCTTTCAAATGGTGCCCGATTTTTAAGATTCTTGGCTTTTTAGGATGATGGTTACCATAGTTTCGATAATATGTAAGCGTATAATTAGTTTTCGATCCCTACAAAAATTTCACAAACCCCTTTCAAAGCCAAATGGGGTAGTACACGAAAAACTTGCAAAATTTGAAAGTACCATAACTCTTTCAAATGGTGCCCGATTTTTAAGATTCTTTGCTTGTTAAGATGATGGTTACCATATTTTCGAGAATATGTAAGCGTATAATTAGTTTTCGATCCCTACAAAAATTTCAGAAACCCCCTTCAAAGCCAAAGGGGGTAATACACGAAAAACTTGCAAAATTTGAAGGTACCATAACTCTTTCAAATGGTGCCCGAGTTTTAAGATTCTTTGCTTGTTAAGATGATGGTTACCATATTTTCGAGAATATGTTGGCGTATAAGTAGTTTTCGATCGCTAAAAAAATTTCACAAACCCCCTTCAAATCCAAAGGGGTTAGTACACGAAAAATTCGCAAAATTTGAAAGTACCATAACTCTTTCAAATGGTGCCCGATTTTTAAGATTCTTGGCTTGTTAGGATGATAGTTACCATAGTTTCGATAATATGTAAGCGTATAATTAGTTTTCGATCCCTACAAAAATTTCACAAACCCCCTTCAAAGCCAAAGGGGGTAGTACACGAAAAACTTGCAAAATTTGAAAGTACCATAACTCTTTCAAATGGTGCCCGATTTTTAAGATTATTGGCTTGTTAGGATGATGGTTACCATAGTTTCGAGAATATATAAGCGTCTAATTAGTTTTCGATCCCTACAAAAATTTCACCAACCCCTTTCAAAGCCAAATGGGGTAGTACACGAAAAACTTGCAAAATTTGAAAGTACCATAACTCTTTCAAATGGTGCCCGATTTTTAAGATTCTTTTCTTGTTAAGATGATGGTTACCATATTTTCGAGAATATGTAAGCGTATAATTAGTTTTCGATCCCTACAAAAATTTCAGAAACCCCCTTCAAAGCCAAAGGGGGTAATACATGAAAAACTTGCAAAATTTGAAGGTACCATAACTCTTTCAAATGGTGCTCGATTTTTAAGATTCTTTGCTTGTTAAGATGATGGTTACCATATTTTCGAGAATATGTTGGCGTATAAGTAGTTTTCGATCGCTAAAAAAATTTCAAAAACCCCCTTCAAATCCAAAGGGGTTAGTACACGAAAAATTTGCAAAATTTGAAAGTACCATAACTCTTTCAAATGGTGCCCGATTTTTAAGATTCTTGGCTTTTTAGGATGATGGTTACCATAGTTTCGATAATATGTAAGCGTATAATTAGTTTTCGATCCCTACAAAAATTTCACAAACCCCCTTCAAAGCAAAAGGGGGTAGTACACGAAAAACTAGCAAAATTTGAAAGTACCATAACTCTTTCAAATGGTGCCCGATTTTTAAGATTCTTTTCTTGTTAAGATGATGGTTACCATATTTTCGAGAATATGTTGGCGTATAAGTAGTTTTCGATCGCTAAAAAAATTTCACAAACCCCCTTCAAATCCAAAGGGGTTAATACACGAAAAATTTGCAAAATTTGAAAGTACCATAACTCTTTCAAATGGTGCCCGATTTTTAAGATTCTTGGCTTTTTAGGATGATGGTTACCATAGTTTCGATAATATGTAAGCGTATAATTAGTTTTCGATCCCTACAAAAATTTCACAAACCCCCTTCAAAGCCAAAGATGGTAGTACACGAAAAACTTGCAAAATTTGAAAGTACCATAACTCCTTCAAATGGTGCCCGATTTTTAAGATTCTTTGCTTGTTAAGATGATGGTTACCATATTTTCGAGAATATGTTGGCGTATAAGTAGTTTTCGATCGCTAAAAAAATTTCACAAACCCCCTTCAAATCCAAAGGGGTTAATACACGAAAAATTTGCAAAATTTGAAAGTACCATAACTCTTTCAAATGGTGCCCGATTTTTAAGATTCTTTGCTTGTTAAGATGATGGTTACCATATTTTCGAGAATATGTTGGCGTATAAGTAGTTTTCGATCGCTAAAAAAATTTCACAAACCCCCTTCAAATCCAAAGGGGTTAGTACACGAAAAATTTGCAAAATTTGAAAGTACCATAACTCTTTCAAATGGTGCCCGATTTTTAAGATTCTTTGCTTGTTAAGATGATGGTTACCATATTTTCGAGAATATGTTGGCGTATAAGTAGTTTTCAATCGCTAAAAAAATTTCACAAACCCCCTTCAAATCCAAAGGGGTTAGTACACGAAAAATTTGCAAAATTTGAAAGTACCATAACTCTTTCAAATGGTGCCCGATTTTTAAGATTCTTGGCTTTTTAGGATGATGGTTACCATAGTTTCGATAATATGTAAGCGTATAATTAGTTTTCGATCCCTACAAAAATTTCACAAACCCCCTTCAAAGCCAGAGGGGGTAGTACACGAAAAACTTGCAAAATTTGAAAGTACCATAACTCTTTCAAATGGTGCCCGATTTTTAAGATTCTTTGCTTGTTAAGATGATGGTTACCATATTTTCGAGAATATGTTGGCGTATAAGTAGTTTTCGATTGCTAAAAAAATTTCACAAACCCCCTTCAAATCCAAAGGGGTTAGTACACGAAAAATTTGCAAAATTTGAAAGTACCATAACTCTTTCAAATGGTGCTCGATTTTTAAGATTCTTGGCTTGTTAAGATGATGGTTACCATATTTTCGAGAATATGTAAGCGTATAATTAGTTTTCGATCCCTACAAAAATTTCAGAAACCCCCTTCAAAGCCAAAGGGGGTAGTACACGAAAAACTTGCAAAATTTGAAAGTACCATAACTCTTTCAAATGGTGCGCGATTTTTAAGATTCTTTGCTTGTTAAGATGATGGTTACCATATTTTCGAGAATATGTTGGCGTATAAGTAGTTTTCGATCGCTAAAAAAATTTCACAAACCCCCTTCAAATCCAAAGGGGTTAGTACACGAAAAATTTGCAAAATTTGAAAGTACCATAACTCTTTCAAATGGTGCCCGATTTTTAAGATTATTGGCTTTTTAGGATGATGATTACCATAGTTTCGATAATATGTAAGCGTATAATTAGTTTTCGATCCCTAAAAAATTCCCCAAACCCCCTTCAAAGCCAAAGGGGGTAGTACACGAAAAACTTTCAAAATTTGAAAGTACCATAACTCTTTCAAATGGTGCCCGATTTTTAAGATTCTTTGCTTGTTATGATGATGGTTACCATATTTTCGAGAATATGTTGGCGTATAAGTATTTTTTGAACGCTAAAAAAATTTCACATACCCCCTTCAAATCCAAAGGGGTTAGTACACGAAAAATTTGCAAAATTTGAAAGTACCATAACTCTTTCAAATGGTGCCCGATTTTTAAGATTCTTTGCTTGTTAAGATGATGGTTACAATATTTTCGAGAATATGTTGGCGTATAAGTAGTTTTCGATCGCTAAAAAAATTTCACAAACCCCCTTCAAATCCAAAGGGGTTAGTACACGAAAAATTTGCAAAATTTGAAAGTACCATAACTCTTTCAAATGGTGCCCGATTTTTAAGATGCTTGGCTTTTTAGGATGATGGTTACCATAGTTTCGATAATATGTAAGCGTATAATTAGTTTTCGATCCCTACAAAAATTTCACAAACCCCCTTCAAAGCCAAAGGGGGTAGTACACGAAAAACTTGCAAAATTTGAAAGTACCATAACTCTTTCAAATGGTGCCCGATTTTTAAGATTCTTTGCTTGTTAAGATGATGGTTACCATATTTTCGAGAATATGTTGGCGTATAAGTAGTTTTCGATCGCTAAAAAAATTTCACAAACCCCCTTCAAATCCAAAGGGGTTAATACACGAAAAATTTGCAAAATTTGAAAGTACCATAACTCTTTCAAATGGTGCCCGATTTTTAAGATTCTTGGCTTTTTAGGATGATGGTTACCATAGTTTCGATAATATGTAAGCGTATAATTAGTTTTCGATCCCTACAAAAATTTCACAAACCCCCTTCAAAGCCAAAGGGGGTAGTACACGAAAAACATGCAAAATTTGAAAGTACCATAACTCTTTCAAATGGTGCCCGATTTTTAAGATTCTTTGCTTGTTAAGATGATGGTTACCATATTTTCGGGAATATGTTGGCGTATAAGTAGTTTTTGATCGCTAAAAAAATTTCACAAACCCCCTTCAAATCCAAAGGGGTTAATACACGAAAAATTTGCAAAATTTGAAAGTACCATAACTCTTTCAAATGGTGCCCGATTTTTAAGATTCTTTGCTTGTTAAGATGATGGTTACCATATTTTCGAGAATATGTTGGCGTATAAGTAGTTTTCGATCGCTAAAAAAATTTCACAAACCCCCTTCAAATCCAAAGGGGTTAGTACACGAAAAATTTGCAAAATTTGAAAGTACCATAACTCTTTCAAATGGTGCCCGATTTTTAAGATTCTTGGCTTGTTAGGATGATAGTTACCATAGTTTCGAGAATATGTAAGCGTATAATTAGTTTTCGATCGCTAAAAAAATTTCACAAACCCCCTTCAAAGCCAAAGGGGGTAGTACACGAAAAACTTGCAAAATTTGAAAGTACCATAACTCTTTCAAATGGTGCCCGATTTTTAAGATTATTGGCTTGTTAGGATGATGGTTACCATAGTTTCGAGAATATATAAGCGTCTAATTAGTTTTCGATCCCTACAAAAATTTCACAAACCCCTTTCAAAGCCAAATGGGGTAGTACACGAAAAACTTGCAAAATTTGAAAGTACCATAACTCTTTGAAATGGTGCCCGATTTTTAAGATTCTTTGCTTGTTAAGATGATGGTTACCATATTTTCGAGAATATGTTGGCGTATAAGTATTTTTTAATCGCTAAAAAAATTTCACAAACCCCCTTCAAATCCAAAGGGGTTAGTACACGAAAAATTTGCAAAATTTGAAAGTACCATAACTCTTTCAAATGGTGCCAGATTTTTAAGATTCTTTGCTTGTTAAGATGATGGTTACCATATTTTCGAGAATATGTTGGCGTATAAGTAGTTTTCAATCGCTAAAAAAATTTCACAAACCCCCTTCAAAGCCTACCGTACACGAAAAACTTGCAAAATTTGAAAGTACCATAACTCTTTCAAATGGTGCCCGATTTTTAAGATTCTTTGCTTGTTAAGATGATGGTTACCATATTTTCGAGAATATGTTGGCGTTTAAGTAGTTTTTGATCGCTAAAAAAATTTCACAAACCCACTTCAAATCCAAAGGGGTTAGTACACGAAAAATTTGCAAAATTTGAAAGTACCATAACTCTTTCAAATGGTGCCCGATTTTTAAGATTATTTGCTTGTTAAGATGATGGTTACCATATTTTCGAGAATATGTTGGCGTATAAGTAGTTTTCTATCGCTAAAAAAATTTCACAAACCCCCTTCAAATCCAAAGGGGATAGTACACGAAAAATTTGCAAAATTTGAAAGTACCATAACTCTTTCAAATGGTGACCGATTTTTAAGATTCTTGGCTTTTTAGGATGATGGTTACCATAGTTTCGATAATATGTAAGCGTATAATTAGTTTTCGATCCCTACAAAAATTTCACAAACCCCCTTCAAAACCAAAGGGGGTAGTACACGAAAAACTTGCAAAATTTGAAAGTACCATAACTCTTTCAAATGGTGCCCGATTTTTAAGATTATTGGCTTGTTAGGATGATGGTTACCATAGTTTCGAGAATATATAAGCGTCTAATTAGTTTTCGATCCCTACAAAAATTTCACAAACCCCCTTCAAAGCCAAATGGGGTAGTACACGAAAAACTTGCAAAATTTGAAAGTACCATAACTCTTTCAAATGGTGCTCGATTTTTAAGATTCTTTGCTTGTTAAGATGATGGTTACCATATTTTAGAGAATATGTTGGCGTATAAGTAGTTTTCGATCGCTAAAAAAATTTCACAAACCCCCTTCAAATCCAAAGGGGTTAGTACACGAAAAATTTGCAAAATTTGAAAGTACCATAACTCTTTCAAATGGTGCCCGATTTTTAAGATTCTTGGCTTTTTAGGATGATGGTTACCATAGTTTCTATAATATGTAAGCGTATTATTAGTTTTCGATCCCTACAAAAATTTCACAAACCCCCTTCAAAGCCAAAGGGGGTAGTACACGAAAAACGTGCAAAATTTGATAGTACCATAACTCTTTCAAATGGTGCCCGATTTTTAAGATTCTTTGCTTGTTAAGATGATGGTTACCATATTTTCGAGAATATATTGGCGTATAAGTATTTTTTGATCGCTAAAAAAATTTCACAAACCCCCTTCAAATCCAAAGGGGTTAGTACACGAAAAATTTGCAAAATTTGAAAGTACCATAACTCTTTCAAATGGTGCCCGATTTTTAAGATTCTTTGCTTGTTAAGATGATGGTTACCATATTTTCGAGAATATGTTGGCGTATAAGTAGTTTTCGATCGCTAAAAAAATTTCACAAACCCCCTTCAAATCCAAAGGGGTTAGTACACGAAAAATTTGCAAAATTTGAAAGTACCATAACTCTTTCAAATGGTGCCCGATTTTTAAGATTCTTGGCTTTTTAGGATGATGGTTACCATAGTTTCTATAATATGTAAGCGTATTATTAGTTTTCGATCCCTACAAAAATTTCACAAACCCCCTTCAAAGCCAAAGGGGGTAGTACACGAAAAACGTGCAAAATTTGATAGTACCATAACTCTTTCAAATGGTGCCCGATTTTTAAGATTCTTTGCTTGTTAAGATGATGGTTACCATATTTTCGAGAATATATTGGCGTATAAGTATTTTTTGATCGCTAAAAAAATTTCACAAACCCCCTTCAAATCCAAAGGGGTTAGTACACGAAAAATTTGCAAAATTTGAAAGTACCATAACTCTTTCAAATGGTGCCCGATTTTTAAGATTCTTTGCGTGTTAAGATGATGGCTACCATATTTTCGAGAATATGTTGGCGTATAAGTAGTTTTCAATCGCTAAAAAAATTTCACAAACCCCCTTCAAATCCAAAGGGGTTAGTACACGAAAAATTTGCAAAATCTGAAAGTACCATAACTCTTTCAAATGGTGCCCGATTTTTAAGATTCTTGGCTTTTTAGGATGATGGTTACCATAGTTTCGATAATATGTAAGCGTATAATTAGTTTTCGATCCCTACAAAAATTTCACAAACCCCCTTCAAAGCCAAAGGGGGTAGTACACGAAAAACTTGCAAAATTTGAAAGTACCATAACTCTTTCAAATGGTGCCCGATTTTTAAGATTCTTTGCTTGTTAAGATGATGGTTACCATATTTTAGAGAATATGTTGGCGTATAAGTAGTTTTCGATCGCTAAAAAAATTTCACAAACCCCCTTCAAATCCAAAGGGGTTAGTACACGAAAAATTTGCAAAATTTGAAAGTACCATAACTCTTTCAAATGGTGCCCGATTTTTAAGATTCTTTGCTTGTTAAGATGATGGTTACCATATTTTCGAGAATATGTTGGCGTATAAGTAGTTTTCAATCGCTAAAAAAATTTCACAAACCCCCTTCAAAGCCTACCGTACACGAAAAACTTGCAAAATTTGAAAGTACCATAACTCTTTCAAATGGTGCCCGATTTTTAAGATTCTTTGCTTGTTAAGATGATGGTTACCATATTTTCGAGAATATGTTGGCGTTTAAGTAGTTTTTGATCGCTAAAAAAATTTCACAAACCCACTTCAAATCCAAAGGGGTTAGTACACGAAAAATTTGCAAAATTTGAAAGTACCATAACTCTTTCAAATGGTGCCCGATTTTTAAGATTATTTGCTTGTTAAGATGATGGTTACCATATTTTCGAGAATATGTTGGCGTATAAGTAGTTTTCTATCGCTAAAAAAATTTCACAAACCCCCTTCAAATCCAAAGGGGATAGTACACGAAAAATTTGCAAAATTTGAAAGTACCATAACTCTTTCAAATGGTGACCGATTTTTAAGATTCTTGGCTTTTTAGGATGATGGTTACCATAGTTTCGATAATATGTAAGCGTATAATTAGTTTTCGATCCCTACAAAAATTTCACAAACCCCCTTCAAAACCAAAGGGGGTAGTACACGAAAAACTTGCAAAATTTGAAAGTACCATAACTCTTTCAAATGGTGCCCGATTTTTAAGATTATTGGCTTGTTAGGATGATGGTTACCATAGTTTCGAGAATATATAAGCGTCTAATTAGTTTTCGATCCCTACAAAAATTTCACAAACCCCCTTCAAAGCCAAATGGGGTAGTACACGAAAAACTTGCAAAATTTGAAAGTACCATAACTCTTTCAAATGGTGCCCGATTTTTAAGATTCTTTGCTTGTTAAGATGATGGTTACCATATTTTAGAGAATATGTTGGCGTATAAGTAGTTTTCGATCGCTAAAAAAATTTCACAAACCCCCTTCAAATCCAAAGGGGTTAGTACACGAAAAATTTGCAAAATTTGAAAGTACCATAACTCTTTCAAATGGTGCCCGATTTTTAAGATTCTTTGCTTGTTAAGATGATGGTTACCATATTTTCGAGAATATGTTGGCGTATAAGTAGTTTTCAATCGCTAAAAAAATTTCACAAACCCCCTTCAAAGCCTACCGTACACGAAAAACTTGCAAAATTTGAAAGTACCATAACTCTTTCAAATGGTGCCCGATTTTTAAGATTCTTTGCTTGTTAAGATGATGGTTACCATATTTTCGAGAATATGTTGGCGTTTAAGTAGTTTTTGATCGCTAAAAAAATTTCACAAACCCACTTCAAATCCAAAGGGGTTAGTACACGAAAAATTTGCAAAATTTGAAAGTACCATAACTCTTTCAAATGGTGCCCGATTTTTAAGATTATTTGCTTGTTAAGATGATGGTTACCATATTTTCGAGAATATGTTGGCGTATAAGTAGTTTTCTATCGCTAAAAAAATTTCACAAACCCCCTTCAAATCCAAAGGGGATAGTACACGAAAAATTTGCAAAATTTGAAAGTACCATAACTCTTTCAAATGGTGACCGATTTTTAAGATTCTTGGCTTTTTAGGATGATGGTTACCATAGTTTCGATAATATGTAAGCGTATAATTAGTTTTCGATCCCTACAAAAATTTCACAAACCCCCTTCAAAACCAAAGGGGGTAGTACACGAAAAACTTGCAAAATTTGAAAGTACCATAACTCTTTCAAATGGTGCCCGATTTTTAAGATTATTGGCTTGTTAGGATGATGGTTACCATAGTTTCGAGAATATATAAGCGTCTAATTAGTTTTCGATCCCTACAAAAATTTCACAAACCCCCTTCAAAGCCAAATGGGGTAGTACACGAAAAACTTGCAAAATTTGAAAGTACCATAACTCTTTCAAATGGTGCTCGATTTTTAAGATTCTTTGCTTGTTAAGATGATGGTTACCATATTTTAGAGAATATGTTGGCGTATAAGTAGTTTTCGATCGCTAAAAAAATTTCACAAACCCCCTTCAAATCCAAAGGGGTTAGTACACGAAAAATTTGCAAAATTTGAAAGTACCATAACTCTTTCAAATGGTGCCCGATTTTTAAGATTCTTGGCTTTTTAGGATGATGGTTACCATAGTTTCTATAATATGTAAGCGTATTATTAGTTTTCGATCCCTACAAAAATTTCACAAACCCCCTTCAAAGCCAAAGGGGGTAGTACACGAAAAACGTGCAAAATTTGATAGTACCATAACTCTTTCAAATGGTGCCCGATTTTTAAGATTCTTTGCTTGTTAAGATGATGGTTACCATATTTTCGAGAATATATTGGCGTATAAGTATTTTTTGATCGCTAAAAAAATTTCACAAACCCCCTTCAAATCCAAAGGGGTTAGTACACGAAAAATTTGCAAAATTTGAAAGTACCATAACTCTTTCAAATGGTGCCCGATTTTTAAGATTCTTTGCTTGTTAAGATGATGGTTACCATATTTTCGAGAATATGTTGGCGTATAAGTAGTTTTCGATCGCTAAAAAAATTTCACAAACCCCCTTCAAATCCAAAGGGGTTAGTACACGAAAAATTTGCAAAATTTGAAAGTACCATAACTCTTTCAAATGGTGCCCGATTTTTAAGATTCTTGGCTTTTTAGGATGATGGTTACCATAGTTTCTATAATATGTAAGCGTATTATTAGTTTTCGATCCCTACAAAAATTTCACAAACCCCCTTCAAAGCCAAAGGGGGTAGTACACGAAAAACGTGCAAAATTTGATAGTACCATAACTCTTTCAAATGGTGCCCGATTTTTAAGATTCTTTGCTTGTTAAGATGATGGTTACCATATTTTCGAGAATATATTGGCGTATAAGTATTTTTTGATCGCTAAAAAAATTTCACAAACCCCCTTCAAATCCAAAGGGGTTAGTACACGAAAAATTTGCAAAATTTGAAAGTACCATAACTCTTTCAAATGGTGCCCGATTTTTAAGATTCTTTGCGTGTTAAGATGATGGCTACCATATTTTCGAGAATATGTTGGCGTATAAGTAGTTTTCAATCGCTAAAAAAATTTCACAAACCCCCTTCAAATCCAAAGGGGTTAGTACACGAAAAATTTGCAAAATCTGAAAGTACCATAACTCTTTCAAATGGTGCCCGATTTTTAAGATTCTTGGCTTTTTAGGATGATGGTTACCATAGTTTCGATAATATGTAAGCGTATAATTAGTTTTCGATCCCTACAAAAATTTCACAAACCCCCTTCAAAGCCAAAGGGGGTAGTACACGAAAAACTTGCAAAATTTGAAAGTACCATAACTCTTTCAAATGGTGCCCGATTTTTAAGATTCTTTGCTTGTTAAGATGATGGTTACCATATTTTAGAGAATATGTTGGCGTATAAGTAGTTTTCGATCGCTAAAAAAATTTCACAAACCCCCTTCAAATCCAAAGGGGTTAGTACACGAAAAATTTGCAAAATTTGAAAGTACCATAACTCTTTCAAATGGTGCCCGATTTTTAAGATTCTTTGCTTGTTAAGATGATGGTTACCATATTTTCGAGAATATGTTGGCGTATAAGTAGTTTTCGATCGCTAAAAAAATTTCACAAACCCCCTTCAAATCCAAAGGGGTTAGTACACGAAAAATTTGCAAAATTTGAAAGTACCATAACTCTTTCAAATGGTGCCCGATTTTTAAGATTCTTGGCTTTTTAGGATGATGGTTACCATAGTTTCGATAATATGTAAGCGTATAATTAGTTTTCGATCCCTACAAAAATTTCACAAACCCCCTTCAAAGCCAAAGGGGGTAGTACACGAAAAACTTGCAAAATTTGAAAGTACCATAACTCTTTCAAATGGTGCCCGATTTTTAAGATTCTTTGCTTGTTAAGATGATGGTTACCATATTTTCGAGAATATGTTGGCGTATAAGTAGTTTTCGATCGCTAAAAAAATTTCACAAACCCCCTTCAAATCCAAAGGGGTTAATACACGAAAAATTTGCAAAATTTGAAAGTACCATAACTCTTTCAAATGGTGCCCGATTTTTAAGATTCTTGGCTTTTTAGGATGATGGTTACCATAGTTTCGATAATATGTAAGCGTATAATTAGTTTTCGATTCCTACAAAAATTTCACAAACCCCCTTCAAAGCCAAAGGGGGTAGTACACGAAAAACTTGCAAAATTTGAAAGTACCATAACTCTTTCAAATGGTGCCCGATTTTTAAGATTCTTTGCTTGTTAAGATGATGGTTACCATATTTTCGAGAATATGTTGGCGTATAAGTAGTTTTCGATCCCAAAAAAAATTTCACAAACCCCCTTCAAATCCAAAGGGGTTAGTACACGAAAAATTTGCAAAATTTGAAAGTACAATAACTCTTTCAAATGGTGACCGATTTTTAAGATTCTTGGCTTTTTAGGATGATGGTTACCATAGTTTCGATAATATGTAAGCGTATAATTAGTTTTCGATCCCTACAAAAATTTCACAAACCCCCTTCAAAACCAAAGGGGGTAGTACACGAAAAATTTGCAAAATTTGAAAGTACCATAACTCTTTCAAATGGTGCCCGATTTTTAAGATTATTGGCTTGTTAGGATGATGGTTACCATAGTTTCGAGAATATATAAGCGTCTAATTAGTTTTCGATCCCTACAAAAATTTCACAAACCCCCTTCAAAGCCAAATGGGGCAGTACACGAAAAACTTGCAAAATTTGAAAGTACCATAACTCTTTCAAATGGTGCTCGATTTTTAAGATTCTTTGCTTGTTAAGATGATGGTTACCATATTTTAGAGAATATGTTGGCGTATAAGTAGTTTTCGATCGCTAAAAAAATTTCACAAACCCCCTTCAAATCCAAAGGGGTTAGTACACGAAAAATTTGCAAAATTTGAAAGTACCATAACTCTTTCAAATGGTGCCCGATTTTTAAGATTCTTGGCTTTTTAGGATGATGGTTACCATAGTTTCTATAATATGTAAGCGTATTATTAGTTTTCGATCCCTACAAAAATTTCACAAACCCCCTTCAAAGCCAAAGGGGGTAGTACACGAAAAACGTGCAAAATTTGATAGTACCATAACTCTTTCAAATGGTGCCCGATTTTTAAGATTCTTTGCTTGTTAAGATGATGGTTACCATATTTTCGAGAATATATTGGCGTATAAGTATTTTTTGATCGCTAAAAAAATTTCACAAACCCCCTTCAAATCCAAAGGGGTTAGTACACGAAAAATTTGCAAAATTTGAAAGTACCATAACTCTTTCAAATGGTGCCCGATTTTTAAGATTCTTTGCGTGTTAAGATGATGGCTACCATATTTTCGAGAATATGTTGGCGTATAAGTAGTTTTCAATCGCTAAAAAAATTTCACAAACCCCCTTCAAATCCAAAGGGGTTAGTACACGAAAAATTTGCAAAATCTGAAAGTACCATAACTCTTTCAAATGGTGCCCGATTTTTAAGATTCTTCGCTTTTTAGGATGATGGTTACCATAGTTTCGATAATATGTAAGCGTATAATTAGTTTTCGATCCCTACTAAAATTTCACAAACCCTCTTCAAAGCCAAAGGGGGTAGTACACGAAAAACTTGCAAAATTTGAAAGTACCATAACTCTTTCAAATGGTGCCCGATTTTTAAGATTCTTGGCTTTTTAGGATGATGGTTACCATAGTTTCGAGAATATGTAAGCGTCTAATTACTTTTCGATCCCTACAAAAATTTCACAAACCCCCTTCAAAGCCAAAGGGGGTAGTACACGAAAAATTTGCAAAATTTGAAAGTACCATAACTCTTTCAAATGGTGCTCGATTTTTAAGATTCTTTGCTTGTTAAGATGATGGTTACCATATTTTCGAGAATATGTTGGCGTATAAGTAGTTTTCGATCGCTAAAAAAATTTCACAAACCCCCTTCAAATCCAAATGGCTTAGTACACGAAAAATTTGAAAAATTTGAAAGTACCATCACTCTTTCAAATGGTGCCCGATTTTTAAGATTCTTGGCTTTTTAGGATGATGGTTACCATAGTTTCGATAATATGTAAGCGTATAATTAGTTTTCGATCCCTTCAAAACTTTCACATACCCCCTTCAAAGCCAAAGGGGGTAGTACACGAAAAACTTACAAAATTTAAAAGTACTATAACTCTTTCAAATGGTGCCCGATTTTTAAGATTCTTTGCTTGTTAAGATGATGGTTACCATATTTTCGAGAATATGTTGGCGTATAAGTAGTTTTCGATCGCTAAAAAAATTTCACAAACCCCCTTCAAATCCAAAGGGGTTAGTACACGAAAAATTTGCAAAATTTGAAAGTACCATAACTCTTTCAAATGGTGCCCGATTTTTAAGATTCTTGGCTTTTTAGGATGATGGTTACCATAGTTTCGATAATATGTAAGCGTATAATTAGTTTTCGATCCCTACAAAAATTTCACAAACCCCCTTCAAAGACAAAGATGGTAGTACACGAAAAACTTGCAAAATTTGAAAGTACCATAACTCTTTCAAATGGTGCCCGATTTTTAAGATTCTTTGCTTGTTAAGATGATGGTTACCATATTTTCGAGAATATGTTGGCGTATAAGTAGTTTTCGATCGCTAAAAAAATTTCACAAACCCCCTTCAAATCCAAAGGGGTTAGTACACGAAAAATTTGCAAAATTTGAAAGTACCATAACTCTTTCAAATGGTGACCGATTTTTAAGATTCTTGGCTTTTTAGGATGATGGTTACCATAGTTTCGATAATATGTAAGCGTATAATTAGTTTTCGATCCCTACAAAAATTTCACAAACCCCCTTCAAAACCAAAGGGGGTAGTACACGAAAAATTTGCAAAATTTGAAAGGACCATAACTCTTTCAAATGGTGCCCGATTTTTAAGATTATTGGCTTGTTAGGATGATGGTTACCATAGTTTCGAGAATATAAAAGCGTCTAATTAGTTTTCGATCCCTACAAAAATTTCACAAACCCCCTTCAAAGCCAAATGGGGCAGTACACGAAAAACTTGCAAAATTTGAAAGTACCATAACTCTTTCAAATGGTGCTCGATTTTTAAGATTCTTTGCTTGTTAAGATGATGGTTACCATATTTTAGAGAATATGTTGGCGTATAAGTAGTTTTCGATCGCTAAAAAAATTTCACAAACCCCCTTCAAATCCAAAGGGGTTAGTACACGAAAAATTTGCAAAATTTGAAAGTACCATAACTCTTTCAAATGGTGCCCGATTTTTAAGATTCTTCGCTTTTTAGGATGATGGTTACCATAGTTTCGATAATATGTAAGCGTATTATTATTTTTCGATCCCTACAAAAATTTCACAAACCCCCTTCAAAGACAAAGGGGGTAGTACACGAAAAACGTGCAAAATTTGATAGTACCATAACTCTTTCAAATGGTGCCCGATTTTTAAGATTCTTTGCTTGTTAAGATGATGGTTACCATATTTTCGAGAATATATTGGCGTATAAGTATTTTTTGATCGCTAAAAAAATTTCACAAACCCCCTTCAAATCCAAAGGGGTTAGTACACGAAAAATTTGCAAAATTTGAAAGTACCATAACTCTTTCAAATGGTGCCCGATTTTTAAGATTCTTTGCGTGTTAAGATGATGGCTACCATATTTTCGAGAATATGTTGGCGTATAAGTAGTTTTCAATCGCTAAAAAAATTTCACAAACCCCCTTCAAATCCAAAGGGGTTAGTACACGAAAAATTTGCAAAATCTGAAAGTACCATAACTCTTTCAAATGGTGCCCGATTTTTAAGATTCTTCGCTTTTTAGGATGATGGTTACCATAGTTTCGATAATATGTAAGCGTATAATTAGTTTTCGATCCCTACTAAAATTTCACAAACCCTCTTCAAAGCCAAAGGGGGTAGTACACGAAAAACTTGCAAAATTTGAAAGTACCATAACTCTTTCAAATGGTGCCCGATTTTTAAGATTCTTGGCTTTTTAGGATGATGGTTACCATAGTTTCGAGAATATGTAAGCGTCTAATTACTTTTCGATCCCTACAAAAATTTCACAAACCCCCTTCAAAGCCAAAGGGGGTAGTACACGAAAAATTTGCAAAATTTGAAAGTACCATAACTCTTTCAAATGGTGCTCGATTTTTAAGATTCTTTGCTTGTTAAGATGATGGTTACCATATTTTCGAGAATATGTTGGCGTATAAGTAGTTTTCGATCGCTAAAAAAATTTCACAAACCCCCTTCAAATCCAAATGGCTTAGTACACGAAAAATTTGAAAAATTTGAAAGTACCATCACTCTTTCAAATGGTGCCCGATTTTTAAGATTCTTGGCTTTTTAGGATGATGGTTACCATAGTTTCGATAATATGTAAGCGTATAATTAGTTTTCGATCCCTTCAAAACTTTCACATACCCCCTTCAAAGCCAAAGGGGGTAGTACACGAAAAACTTACAAAATTTAAAAGTACTATAACTCTTTCAAATGGTGCCCGATTTTTAAGATTCTTTGCTTGTTAAGATGATGGTTACCATATTTTCGAGAATATGTTGGCGTATAAGTAGTTTTCGATCGCTAAAAAAATTTCACAAACCCCCTTCAAATCCAAAGGGGTTAGTACACGAAAAATTTGCAAAATTTGAAAGTACCATAACTCTTTCAAATGGTGCCCGATTTTTAAGATTCTTGGCTTTTTAGGATGATGGTTACCATAGTTTCGATAATATGTAAGCGTATAATTAGTTTTCGATCCCTACAAAAATTTCACAAACCCCCTTCAAAGACAAAGATGGTAGTACACGAAAAACTTGCAAAATTTGAAAGTACCATAACTCTTTCAAATGGTGCCCGATTTTTAAGATTCTTTGCTTGTTAAGATGATGGTTACCATATTTTCGAGAATATGTTGGCGTATAAGTAGTTTTCGATCGCTAAAAAAATTTCACAAACCCCCTTCAAATCCAAAGGGGTTAGTACACGAAAAATTTGCAAAATTTGAGAGTACCATAACTCTTTCAAATGGTGCCCGATTTTTAAGATTCTTGGCTTTTTAGGATGATGGTTACCATAGTTTCGATAATATGTAAGCGTATAATTAGTTTTTGATCCCTACAAAAATTTCACAAACCCCCTTCAAAGGCAAAGGGGGTAGTACACGAAAAACTTACAAAATTTGAAAGTACCATAACTCTTTCAAATGGTGCCCGATTTTTAAGATTCTTTGCTTATTAAGATGATGGTTACCATATTTTCGAGAATATGTTGGCGTATAAGTAGTTTTTGATCGCTAAAAAAATTTCACAAACCCCCTTCAAATCCAAAGGGGCACGGACACGAAAAATTTGCAAAATTTGAAAGTACCATAACTCTTTCAAATGGTGCCCGATTTTTAAGATTCTTGGCTTGTTAAGATGATGGTTACCATAGTTTCGATAATATGTAAGCGTATAATTAGTTTTCGATCCCTACTAAAATTTCACAAACCCTCTTCAAAGCCAAAGGGGGTAGTACACGAAAAACTTGCAAAATTTGAAAGTACCATAACTCTTTCAAATGGTGCCCGATTTTTAAGATTCTTGGCTTTTTAGGATGATGGTTACCATAGTTTCGAGAATATGTAAGCGTCTAATTACTTTTCGATCCCTACAAAAATTTCACAAACCCCCTTCAAAGCCAAAGGGGGTAGTACACGAAAAATTTGCAAAATTTGAAAGTACCATAACTCTTTCAAATGGTGCTCGATTTTTAAGATTCTTTGCTTGTTAAGATGATGGTTACCATATTTTCGAGAATATGTTGGCGTATAAGTAGTTTTCGATCGCTAAAAAAATTTCACAAACCCCCTTCAAATCCAAATGGGTTAGTACACGAAAAATTTGAAAAATTTGAAAGTACCATCACTCTTTCAAATGGTGCCCGATTTTTAAGATTCTTGGCTTTTTAGGATGATGGTTACCATAGTTTCGATAATATGTAAGCGTATAATTAGTTTTCGATCCCTTCAAAACTTTCACATACCCCCTTCAAAGCCAAAGGGGGTAGTACACGAAAAACTTACAAAATTTAAAAGTACTATAACTCTTTCAAATGGTGCCCGATTTTTAAGATTCTTTGCTTGTTAAGATGATGGTTACCATATTTTCGAGAATATGTTGGCGTATAAGTAGTTTTCGATCGCTAAAAAAATTTCACAAACCCCCTTCAAATCCAAAGGGGTTAGTACACGAAAAATTTGCAAAATTTGAAAGTACCATAACTCTTTCAAATGGTGCCCGATTTTTAAGATTCTTGGCTTTTTAGGATGATGGTTACCATAGTTTCGATAATATGTAAGCGTATAATTAGTTTTCGATCCCTACAAAAATTTCACAAACCCCCTTCAAAGACAAAGATGGTAGTACACGAAAAACTTGCAAAATTTGAAAGTACCATAACTCTTTCAAATGGTGCCCGATTTTTAAGATTCTTTGCTTGTTAAGATGATGGTTACCATATTTTCGAGAATATGTTGGCGTATAAGTATTTTTTTATCGCTAAAAAAATTTCACAAACCCCCTTCAAATCCAAAGGGGTAGTACACGAAAAATTTGCAAAATTTGAAAGTACCATAACTCTTTCAAATGGTGCCCGATTTTTATGATTCTTTGCTTGTTAAGATGATGGTTACCATATTTTCGAGAATATGTTGGCGTATAAGTAGTTTTCAATCGCTAAAAAAATTTCACAAACCCCCTTCAAATCCAAAGGGGTTAATACACGAAAAACTTGCAAAATTTGAAAGTACCATAACTCTTTCAAATGGTGCCCGATTTTTAAGATTCTTTGCTTGTTAAGATGATGGTTACCATATTTTCGAGAATATGTTGGCGTATAAGTAGTTTTCGATCGCTAAAAAAATTTCACAAACCCCCTTCAAATCCAAAGGGGTTAGTACACGAAAAATTTGCAAAATTTGAAAGTACCATAACTCTTTCAAATGGTGCCCGATTTTTAAGATTCTTGGCTTTTTAGGATGATGGTTACCATAGTTTCGATAATATGTAAGCGTATAATTAGTTTTCGATCCCTACAAAAATTTCACAAACCCCCTTCAAAGACAAAGATGGTAGTACACGAAAAACTTGCAAAATTTGAAAGTACCATAACTCCTTCAAATGGTGCCCGATTTTTAAGATTCTTTGCTTGTTAAGATGATGGTTACCATATTTTCGAGAATATGTTGGCGTATAAGTATTTTTTTGATCGCTAAAAAAATTTCACAAACCCCCTTCAAATCCAAAGGGGTTAGTACACGAAAAATTTGCAAAATTTGAAAGTACCATAACTCTTTCAAATGGTGCCCGATTTTTAAGATTCTTTGCTTGTTAAGATGATGGTTACCATATTTTCGAGAATATGTTGGCGTATAAGTAGTTTTCAATCGCTAAAAAAATTTCACAAACCCCCTTCAAATCCAAAGAGGTTAGTACACGAAAAATTTGCAAAATTTGAAAGTACCATAACTCTTTCAAATGGTGCCCGATTTTTAAGATTCTTGGCTTTTTAGGATGATGGTTACCATAGTTTCGATAATATGTAAGCGTATAATTAGTTTTCGATCCCTACAAAAATTTCACAAACCCCCTTCAAAGCCAAAGGGGGTAGTACACGAAAAACTTGCAAAATTTGAAAGTACCATAACTCTTTCAAATTGTGCCCGATTTTTAAGATTCTTTGCTTGTTAAGATGATGGTTACCATATTTTCGAGAATATGTTGGCGTATAAGTAGTTTTCGATCGCTAAAAAAATTTCACAAACCCCCTTCAAATCCAAAGGGGTTAGTACACGAAAAATTTGCAAAATTTGAAAGTACCATAACTCTTTCAAATGGTGCCCGATTTTTAAGATTCTTGGCTTTTTAGGATGATGGTTACCATAGTTTCGATAATATGTAAGCGTATAATTAGTTTTCGATCCCTACAAAAATTTCACAAACCCCCTTCAAAGCCAAAGGGGGTAGTACACGAAAAACTTACAAAATTTGAAAGTACCATAACTCTTTCAAATGGTGCCCGATTTTTAAGATTCTTTGCTTATTAAGATGATGGTTACCATGTTTTCGAGAATATGTTGGCGTATAAGTAGTTTTTGATCGCTAAAAAAATTTCACAAACCCCCTTCAAATCCAAAGGGGCACGGACACGAAAAATTTGCAAAATTTGAAAGTACCATAACTCTTTCAAATGGTGCCCGATTTTTAAGATTCTTTGCTTGTTAAGATGATGGTTACCATATTTTCGAGAATATGTTGGCGTATAAGTAGTTTTCGATCGCTAAAAAAATTTCACAAACCCCCTTCAAATCCAAAGGGGTTAGTACACGAAAAATTTGCAAAATTTGAAAGTACCATAACTCTTTCAAATGGTGCCCGATTTTTAAGATTCTTGGCTTTTTAGGATGATGGTTACCATAGTTTCGATAATATGTAAGCGTATAATTAGTTTTCGATCCCTACAAAAATTTCACAAACCCCCTTCAAAGCCAAAGGGGTAGTACACGAAAAACTTGCAAAATTTGAAAGTACCATAACTCTTTCAAATGGTGCCCGATTTTTAAGATTCTTTGCTTGTTAAGATGATGGTTACCATATTTTCGAGAATATGTTGGCGTATAAGTAGTTTTCGATCGCTAAAAAAATTTCACAAACCCCCTTCAAATCCAAAGGGGGTTAGTACACGAAAAATTTGCAAAATTTGAAAGTACCATAACTCTTTCAAATGGTGCCCGATTTTTAAGATTCTTCGTTTTTTAGGATGATGGTTACCATAGTTTCGATAATATGTAAGCGTATAATTAGTTTTCGATCCCTACTAAAATTTCACAAACCCTCTTCAAAGCCAAAGGGGGTAGTACACGAAAAACTTGCAAAATTTGAAAGTACCATAACTCTTTCAAATGGTGCCCGATTTTTAAGATTCTTGGCTTTTTAGGATGATGGTTACCATAGTTTCGAGAATATGTAAGCGTATAATTAGTTTTCGATCGCTAAAAAAATTTCACAAACCCCCTTCAAATCCAAATGGGTTAGTACACGAAAAATTTGAAAAATTTGAAAGTACCATCACTCTTTCAAATGGTGCCCGATTTTTAAGATTCTTGGCTTTTTAGGATGATGGTTACCATAGTTTCGATAATATGTAAGCGTATAATTAGTTTTCGATCCCTTCAAAACTTTCACATACCCCCTTCAAAGCCAAAGGGGGTAGTACACGAAAAACTTACAAAATTTAAAAGTACTATAACTCTTTCAAATGGTGCCCGATTTTTAAGATTCTTTGCTTGTTAAGATGATGGTTACCATATTTTCGAGAATATGTTGGCGTATAAGTAGTTTTCGATCGCTAAAAAAAATTCACAAACCCCCTTCAAATCCAAAGGGGTTAGTACACGAAAAATTTGCAAAATTTGAAAGTACCATAACTCTTTCAAATGGTGCCCGATTTTTAAGATTCTTCGCTTTTTAGGATGATGGTTACCATAGTTTCGATAATATGTAAGCGTATAATTAGTTTTCGATCCCTACAAAAATTTCACAAACCCCCTTCAAAGACAAAGATGGTAGTACACGAAAAACTTGCAAAATTTGAAAGTACCATAACTCCTTCAAATGGTGCCCGATTTTTAAGATTCTTTGCTTGTTAAGATGATGGTTACCATATTTTCGAGAATATGTTGGCGTATAAGTATTTTTTTATCGCTAAAAAAATTTCACAAACCCCCTTCAAATCCAAAGGGGTTAGTACACGAAAAATTTGCAAAATTTGAAAGTACCATAACTCTTTCAAATGGTGCCCGATTTTTAAGATTCTTTGCTTGTTAAGATGATGGTTACCATATTTTCGAGAATATGTTGGCGTATAATTAGTTTTCGATCCCTACAAAAATTTCACAAACCCCCTTCAAAGCCAAAGGGGGTAGTACACGAAAAACTTGCAAAATTTGAAAGTACCATAACTCTTTCAAATGGTGCCCGATTTTTAAGATTCTTTGCTTCTTAAGATGATGGTTACCATATTTTCGAGAATATGTTGGCGTATAAGTAGTTTTCGATCGCTAAAAAAATTTCACAAACCCCCTTCAAATCCAAAGGGGTTAGTACACGAAAAATTTGCAAAATTTGAAAGTACCATAACTCTTTCAAATGGTGCCCGATTTTTAAGATTCTTTGCTTGTTAAGATGATGGTTAACATATTTTCGAGAATATGTTGGCGTATAAGTAGTTTTCGATCGCTAAAAAAATTTCACAAACCCCCTTCAAATCCAAAGGGGTTAGTACACGAAAAATTTGCAAAATTTGAAAGGACCATAACTCTTTCAAATGGTGCCCGATTTTTAAGATTCTTGGCTTTTTAGGATGATGGTTACCATAGTTTCGATAATATGTAAGCGTATAATTAGTTTTCGATCCCTACAAAAATTTCACAAACCCCCTTCAAAGCCAAAGGGGCACGGACACGAAAAATTTGCAAAATTTGAAAGTACCATAACTCTTTCAAATGGTGCCCGATTTTTAAGATTCTTTGCTTGTTAAGATGATGGTTACCATATTTTCGAGAATATGTTGGCGTATAAGTAGTTTTCGATCGCTAAAAAAATTTCACAAACCCCCTTCAAATCCAAAGGGGTTAATACACGAAAAATTTGCAAAATTTGAAAGTACCATAACTCTTTCAAATGGTGCCCGATTTTTAAGATTCTTGGCTTTTTAGGATGATGGTTACCATAGTTTCGATAATATGTAAGCGTATAATTAGTTTTCGATCCCTACAAAAATTTCACAAACCCCCTTCAAAGCCAAAGGGGTAGTACACGAAAAACTTGCAAAATTTGAAAGTACCATAACTCTTTCAAATGGTGCCCGATTTTTAAGATTCTTTGCTTGTTAAGATGATGGTTACCATATTTTCGAGAATATGTTGGCGTATAAGTAGTTTTCGATCGCTAAAAAAATTTCACAAACCCCCTTCAAATCCAAAGGGGGTTAGTACACGAAAAATTTGCAAAATTTGAAAGTACCATAACTCTTTCAAATGGTGCCCGATTTTTAAGATTCTTCGCTTTTTAGGATGATGGTTACCATAGTTTCGATAATATGTAAGCGTATAATTAGTTTTCGATCCCTACTAAAATTTCACAAACCCTCTTCAAAGCCAAAGGGGGTAGTACACGAAAAACTTGCAAAATTTGAAAGTACCATAACTCTTTCAAATGGTGCCCGATTTTTAAGATTCTTGGCTTTTTAGGATGATGGTTACCATAGTTTCGAGAATATGTAAGCGTATAATTAGTTTTCGATCGCTAAAAAAATTTCACAAACCCCCTTCAAATCCAAATGGGTTAGTACACGAAAAATTTGAAAAATTTGAAAGTACCATCACTCTTTCAAATGGTGCCCGATTTTTAAGATTCTTGGCTTTTTAGGATGATGGTTACCATAGTTTCGATAATATGTAAGCGTATAATTAGTTTTCGATCCCTTCAAAACTTTCACATACCCCCTTCAAAGCCAAAGGGGGTAGTACACGAAAAACTTACAAAATTTAAAAGTACTATAACTCTTTCAAATGGTGCCCGATTTTTAAGATTCTTTGCTTGTTAAGATGATGGTTACCATATTTTAAAGAATATGTTGGCGTATAAGTAGTTTTCGATCGCTAAAAAAATTTCACAAACCCCCTTCAAATCCAAAGGGTGACGTACACGAAAAACTTGCAAAATTTGAAAGTACCATAACTCTTTCAAATGGTGCCCGATTTTTAAGATTCTAGGCTTGTTAGGATGATAGTTACCATAGTTTCGAGAATATGTAAGCGTATAATTAGTTTTCGATCGCTAAAAAAATTTCACAAACCCCCTTCAAAGCCAAAGGGGGTAGTACACGAAAAACTTGCAAAATTTGAAAGTACCATAACTCTTACAAATGGTGCCCGATTTTTAAGATTATTGGCTTGTTAGGATGATGGTTACCATAGTTTCGAGAATATATAAGCGTCTAATTCGTTTTCGATCCCTACAAAAATTTCACAAACCCCCTTCAAAGCCAAAGGGGGTAGTACACGAAAAACTTGCAAAATTTGAAAGTACCATAACTCTTTCAAATGGTGCTCGATTTTTAAGATTCTTTGCTTGTTAAGATGATGGTTACCATATTTTCGAGAATATGTTGGCGTATAAGTAGTTTTCGATCGCTAAAAAAATTTCACAAACCCCCTTCAAATCCAAAGGGGTTAGTACACGAAAAATTTGCAAAATTTGAAAGTACCATAACTCTTTCAAATGGTGCCCGATTTTTAAGATTCTTCGCTTTTTAGGATGATGGTTACCATAGTTTCGATAATATGTAAGCGTATAATTAGTTTTCGATCCCTACAAAAATTTCACAAACCCTTTTCAAAGCCAAAGGGGGTAGTACACAAAAAACTTGCAAAATTTGAAAGTACCATAACTCTTTCAAATGGTGCCCGATTTTTAAGATTATTGGCTTGTTAGGATGATGGTTACCATAGTTTCGAGAATATATAAGCGTCTAATTCGTTTTCGATCCCTACAAAAATTTCACAAACCCCCTTCAAAGCCAAAGGGGGTAGTACACGAAAAACTTGCAAAATTTGAAAGTACCATAACTCTTTCAAATGGTGCCCGATTTTTAAGATTCTTTGCTTGTTAAGATGATGGTTACCATATTTTCGAGAATATGTTGGCGTATAAGTAGTTTTTGATCGCTAAAAAAATTTCACAAACCCCCTTCAAATCCAAAGGGGTTAGTACACGAAAAAATTGCAAAATTTGAAACTGCCATAGCTCTTTCATATGGTGTGAGATTTTGAAGATTCTTGTCTCTTTTGGTCGATGGTTACCATATTTTTTAGAATATGTAGGTGTATCATTAGTTTTCGATCCCTATAAAAATTTCACAAATCCTATTCAAAGCCAAAGGGGTTAGTACACGAAAAAATTGCAAAATTTGAAACTGCCATAACTATTTCATATGGTGTGAGATTTTGAAGATTCTTGTCTCTTTTGGTCGATGGTTACCACATTTTTGAAAATATGTAGGCGTATAATTAGTTTTCGACGCCTATAAAAATTTCACAAATCCTCTTAAAAGCCAAAGGGGGTAGTACACGAAAAACTTATAAAATTTGAAAGTACCATAACTCTTTCAAATGGTGCCCGATTTTTAAGATTCTTGGCTTTTTAGGATGATGGTTACCATAGTTTCGATAATATGTAAGCGTATAATTAGTTTTCGATCCCTACAAAAATTTCACAAACCCCCTTCAAAGCCAAAGGGGGTAGTACACGAAAAACTTGCAAAAGTTGAAAGTACCATAACTCTTTCAAATGGTGCCCGATTTTTAAGACTCTTTGCTTGTTAAGATGATGGTTACCATATTTTCGAGAATATGTTGGCGTATAAGGAGTTTTCGATCGCTAAAAAAATTTCACAAACCCCCTTCAAATCCAAAGGGGTTAGTACACGAAAAATTTGCAAAATTTGAAAGTACCATAACTCTTTCAAATGGTGCCCGATTTTTAAGATTCTTGGCTCTTTAGGATGATGGTTACCATAGTTTCGAGAATTTATAAGCGTCTAATTCGTTTTCGATCCCTACAAAAATTTCACAAACCCCCTTCAAAGCCAAAGGGGGTAGTACACGAAAAACTTGCAAAATTTGAAAGTACCATAACTCTTTCAAATGGTGCCCGATTTTTAAGATTCTTGGCTTGTTAGGATGATAGTTACCATAGTTTCGAGAATATATAAGCGTCTAATTCGTTTTCGATCCCTACAAAAATTTCACAAACCCCCTTCAAAGCCAAAGGGGGTAGTACACGAAAAACTTGCAAAATTTGAAAGTACCATAACTCTTTCAAATGGTGCCCGATTTTTAAGATTCTTTGCTTGTTAAGATGATGGTTACCATATTTTCGAGAATATGTTGGCGTATAAGTAGTTTTCGATCGCTAAAAAAATTTCACAAACCCCCTTCAAATCCAAAGGGGTTAGTACACGAAAAAATTGCAAAATTTGAAACTGCCATAGCTCTTTCATATGGTGTGAGATTTTGAAGATTCTTGTCTCTTTTGGTCGATGGTTACCATATTTTTTAGAATATGTAGGTGTATCATTAGTTTTCGATCCCTATAAAAATTTCACAAATCCTATTCAAAGCCAAAGGGGTTAGTACACGAAAAAATTGCAAAATTTGAAACTGCCATAACTATTTCATATGGTGTGAGATTTTGAAGATTCTTGTCTCTTTTGGTCGATGGTTACCACATTTTTGAAAATATGTAGGCGTATAATTAGTTTTCGACGCCTATAAAAATTTCACAAATCCTCTTCAAAGCCAAAGGGGGTAGTACACGAAAAACTTGCAAAATTTGAAAGTACCATAACTCTTTCAAATGGTGCCCGATTTTTAAGATTATTGGCTTGTTAGGATGATGGTTACCATAGTTTCGAGAATATGTAAGCGTCTAATTAGTTTTCGATCCCTACAAAAATTTCACAAACCCCCTTCAAAGCCAAAGGGGGTAGTACACGAAAAACTTGCAAAATTTGAAAGTACCATAACTCTTTCAAATGGTGCTCGATTTTTAAGATTCTTTGCTTGTTAAGATGATGGTTACCATATTTTCGAGAATATGTTGGCGTATAAGTAGTTTTCGATCGCTAAAAAAATTTCACAAACCCCCTTCAAATCCAAAGGGGTTAGTACACGAAAAATTTGCAAAATTTGAAAGTACCATAACTCTTTCAAATGGTGCCCGATTTTTAAGATTCTTGGCTTTTTAGGATGATGGTTACCATAGTTTCGATAATATGTAAGCGTATAATTAGTTTTCGATCCCTACAAAAATTTCACAAACCCCCTTCAAAGCCAAAGGGGGTAGTACACGAAAAACTTGCAAAATTTGAAAGTACCATAACTCTTTCAAATGGTGCCCGATTTTTAAGATTCTTTGCTTGTTAAGATTATGGTTACCATATTTTCGAGAATATGTTGGCGTATAAGTAGTTTTCGATCGCTAAAAAAATTTCACAAACCCCCTTCAAATCCAAAGGAGTTAGTACACGAAAAATTTGTAAAATTTGAAAGTACCATAACTCTTTCAAATGGTGCCCGATTTTTAAGATTCTTTGCTTGTTAAGATGATGGTTACCATATTTTCGATAATATGTTGGCGTATAAGTAGTTTTCGATCGCTAAAAAAATTTCACAAACCCCCTTCAAATCCAAAGGGGTTAGTACACGAAAAAATTGCAAAATTTGAAACTGGCATAGCTCTTTCATATGGTGTGAGATTTTGAAGATTCTTGTCTCTTTTGGTCGATGGTTACCATATTTTTTAGAATATGTAGGTGTATCATTAGTTTTCGATCCCTATAAAAATTTCACAAATCCTATTCAAAGCCAAAGGGGTTAGTACACGAAAAAATTGCAAAATTTGAAACTGCCATAACTATTTCATATGGCGTGAGATTTTGAAGATTCTTGTCTCTTTTGGTCGATGGTTACCACATTTTTTAGAATATGTAGGCGTATAATTAGTTTTCGACGCCTATAAAAATTTCACAAATCCTCTGCAAAGCCAAAGGGGTTAGTACACGAAAAAATTGCAAAATTTGAAACTGCCATAACTCTTTCAAATGTTGCCCGATTTTTAAGATTCTTGTCTCTTTTGGTCGATGGAAACCATGTTTTCAAGAATATGTAGACGTATAATTAGTTTTCGACGCCTATAAAAATATCACAAATCCTCTTCAAAGCCAAAGGGGTTAGTACACGAAAAAAATGCAAAATTTGAAACTGCCATAACTCTTTCATATGGTGTGAGATTTTGAAGATTCTTGTCTCTTTTGGTCGATGGTTACCATATTTTTTAAAATATGTAGACGTAGCATTAGTTTTCGATGCCTATAAAAATTTCACAAATCCTCTTCAAAGCCAAAGCGGTTAGTAAACGAAAAAACAGCAAAATTTGAAACTGCCATAACTCTTTCATATGTTGTGAGATTTTGAAGATTCTTGTCTATTTTGGTCGATGGATACCATATTTTCGAGAATATGTAGACGTAGCATTAGTTTTCGATGCCTATAAAAATTTCACAAATTCTCTTCAAAGTCAAAGGGGTTAATACACGAAAAAATTGCAAAATTTGAAACTGCCATAACTCTTTCATATGGTGTGAGATTTTGAAGATTATTGTCTCTTTTGGTCGATGGTTACCATATTTTCGAAAATATGTAGACGTAGCATTAGTTTTCGATGCCTATAAAAATTTCACATATCCTCTTCAAAGCCAAAGGGGTTACTACACGAAAAAATTGCAAAATTTGAAACTGTCATAACTCTTTCATATGGTGTGAGATTTTGAAGATTCTTATCTCTATTGGTCGATGGTTACCATGTTTTTGAGAATATGTAGACGTAGCATAAGTTTTCGATGCCTATAAAAATTTCACAAATCCTCTTCAAAGCCAAAGGCTAACGTTAGTACACGAAAAAATTGCAAAATTTGAAACTGCCATAACTCTATCATATGGTGTGAGATTTTGAATATTCTTGTCTCTTCTGGTCGATGGTTACCATATTTTCGAGAATATGTAGGTGTATCATTAGTTTTCGATCCCTATAAAAATTTCGCAAATCCTCTTCAAAGCCAAAGGGGTTAGTACACGAAAAAATTGCAAAATTTGAAACTGCCATAACTCTTTCATGTGGTGTGAGATTTTGAAGATTCTTGTCTCTTTTGGTCGATGGTTACCATGTTTTCGAGAATATTTAGACGTAGCATTAGTTTTTGATGCCTATAAAAATTTCACCAATCCTCTTCAAAGCCAAAGGGGTTAGTACACGAAAAAATAGCAAAATTTGAAACTTCCATAACTCTTTCATATGGTGTGAGATTTTGAAGATTCTTGTCTCTTTTGGTCGATGGATACCATGTTTTCGAGAATATGTAGACGTATAATTAGTTTTTGACGCCTATAAAAATATCACAAATCCTCTTCAAAGGCAAAGGGGTTAGTACACGAAAAAAATTACAAAATTTGAAACTGCCATAACTCTTTCATATGGTGTGAGATTTTGAAGATTCTTGTCTCTTTTGGTTGATGGTTACCATATTTTCGAAAATATGTAGACGTAGCATTAGTTTTCGATGCCTATAAAAATTTCACAAATCCTCTTCAAAGCCAAAGCGGTTAGTACACGAAAAAACAGCAAAATTTGAAACTGCCATAACTCTTTCATATGTTGTGAGATTTTGAAGATTCTTGTCTATTTTGGTCGATGGATACCATATTTTCGAGAATATGTAGACGTAGCATTAGTTTTCGATGCCTATAAAAATTTCACAAATTCTCTTCAAAGTCAAAGGGGTTAGTACACGAAAAAATTGCAAAATTTTAAACTGCCATAACTCTTTCATATGGTGTGAGATTTTGAAGACTCTTGTCTCTTTTGGTCGATGGTTACCATATTTTTGAGAATATGTAGGTGTATCATTAGTTTTGGATCCCTATAAAAATTTCACAAATCCTCTTAAAAGCCAAAGGGGTTAAGACACGAAAAAATTGCAAAATTTGAAACTGCCATAACTCTTTCATATGGTGTGAGATTTTGAAGATTCTTGTCTCTTTTGGTCGATTGTTACCATATTTTTTAGAATATGTAGGCGTATCATTAGTTTTGGATCCCTATAAAAATTTCACAAATCCTCTTCAAATCCTAAGGGGTTAGTATACGAAAAAATTGCAAAATTTGAAACTGCCATAACTCTTTCATATGTTGTGAGATTTTGAAGATTCTTGTCTCTTTTGTTCGATGGATACAATATTTTCGAGAATATGTAGGCGTATCATTAGCTTTGGATCCCTATAAAAATTTCACAAATCCTCTTCAAAGCCAAAGGGGTTAGTACACGAAAAAATTGCAAAATTTGAAACTGCCATAACTCTTTCAAATGGTGTGAGATTTTTAAGATTCTTGTCTCTTTTAATTGATGGTTGCCATATTTTCGTGAATACGTAGGCGTACCATTAGTTTTCGATGCCTATAAAAATTTCACAAATTTTCTTCAAAGCCAAAGGGGTTAGTACACGAAAAAATTGCAAAATTTGAATCTATCATAACTCTTTCAAATGATGTGAGATTTTGAAGATTCTTATCTCTTTTGGTTGATGGTTACCATAGTATCGAGAATATGTTGGCGTATCATTAGTTTGAAACTACCATATGGTGTGAGGATTTTGAAGATTCTTGTCTTATTTGGATGATGGTTACCATATTTTCGAGAATACGTAGACATATAATTAGTTTTCTTTGCCTATAAAAATTTCACAAATCTTCTTCAAAGCCAAATGGGTTAGTATACGAAAAAATTGCAAATTTTGAAACTACCATAACTCTTTCAAATGGTGTGAGATTTTGAAGATTCTTGTCTCTTTTGGTTGGTGATTACCATATTTTCGAGAATATGTAGGCGTATCATTAGTTTTCGATGCCTATAAATATTTCACAAATCCTCTTCAAAGCCAAAGGGGGTTAGTACACAAAAAACTTACAAAATTTGAAACTACCATAACTCTTTCAAATGGTGTCAGAATTTGAAGATTCTTGTCTCTTTTGGTTAATGATTACCATTTTTCGAGAATACGTTGGCGTACCATTAGTTTTCGATGCCTATAAAAATTTCACAAATCTTCTTCAAAGCCAAAGGAGTTAGTACACGAAAAAATTGTAAAATTTGAAACTAACATAACTCTTTCAAATCGTGTGAGATTTTGAAGATTCTTGTTTCTTTTGGTTGGTGATTACCATATTTTCAAGAATATGTAGGCGTATCATTAGTTTTGGATCCCTATAAAAATTTCACAAATCCTCTACAAAGCCAAAGGGTACACAAAAAACTGGCAAAATTTGAAACTATCATAACTCTTTCAAATGGTGTGAGATTTTGAAGATTCTTGTCTCTTTTGCCTGATGGTTGCCATATTTTCTAGAATATGTAAGCGTATAATTAGTTTTCGATGCCTATAAAAATTTCACTTCAAAGCAAAAGATGGTAGTACACGAAAAACTTGCAAAATTTGAAACTACCATAACTCTTTCAAATGGTGTTAGAATTTGAAGATTCTTGTCTCTTTTGGTTACTGGTTACCATATTTTCGAGAATACGTAGACATATAATTAGTTTTCTTTGCCTATAAAAATTTCACAAATCTTCTTCAAAGCCAAATGGGTTAGTATACGAAAAAATTGCAAATTTTGAAACTACAATAACTCTTTCAAATGGTGTGAGATTTTGAAGATTCTTGTCTCTTTTGGTTGGTGATTACCATATTTTCGAGAATATGTAGGCGTATCATTAGTTTTCGATGCCTATAAATATTTCACAAATCCTCTTCAAAGCCAAAGGGGGTTAGTACACGAAAAACTTGCAAAATTTGAAACTACCATAACTCTTTAAAATGGTGTCACAATTTGAAGATTCTTGTCTCTTTTGGTTAATGGTTACCATATTTTTTAGAATACATAGGCGTACCATTAGTTTTCGATGCCTATAAAAATTTCACAAATCCTCTTCAAAGTCAAAGGGGTTAGTACACCAAAAATTTGCAAAATTTGAAACTACCATAACTCTTTCAAATGGTGTCAGATTTTGAAGATTCTTGTCTCTTTTGGTTAATGATTACCATTTTTTTATAATACGTAAGCGTACCATTAGTTTTCGATGCCTATAAAAATTTCACAAATCTTCTTCAAAGCCAAAGGGGTTAGTACACGAAAAAATTGCAAAATTTGAAACTAACATAACTCTTTCAAATCGTGTGAGATTTTGAAGATTCTTGTCTCTTTTGGTTGGTGATTACCATATTTTCGAGAATAAGTAGGCGTATCATTAGTTTTGGATCCCTATAAAAATTTCTCAAATCCTCTACAAAGCCAAAGGGGTTAGTAAACGAAAAACTTGCAAAATTTGACACTACCATAACTCTTTCAAATGGTGTGAGATTTTGAAGATTATTGTCTCTTTTGGTTGATGGTTGCCATATTTTCGAGAATGTGTAAGCGTATCATTAGTTTTCGATGCCTATAAAAATTTCACAAATCCTCTTCAAAGCAAAAGGGGGTAGTACACGAAAAACTTGCAAAATTTGAAACTACCATAACTCTTTCAAATGGTGTTAGAATTTGAAGATTCTTGTCTCTTTTGGTTAATGGTTACCATATTTTCGAGAATATGTAGGCATACTATTAGTTTTCGATGCCTATAAAAATTTGACAAATCCTCTTCAAAGTCAAAGGGATTAATACACGAAAAACTTGCAAAATTAGAAACTACCATAACTCTTTCAAATGGTGTCACAATTTGAAGATTCTTGTCTCTTTTGGTTTATGGTTACCATATTTTCGAGAATATGTAGGGTATCATTTGTTTTCGATGCCTATAAAAATTTCACAAAATTTGAAACTACCATAACTCTTTCAAATGGTGTGAGATTTTGAAGATTCTTGTCTCTTTTGGTTGGTGATTACCATATTTTCGAGAATATGTAGGCGTATAATTAGTTTTCGATCCCTATAAAAATTTCACAAATCCTCTTCAAAGCCAAAGGGGTTAGTACACGAAAAAAATGCAAAATTTGAAACTACCATAATTCTTTCAAATGGTGTGAGATTTTGAAGATTCTTGTCAGTTGATGGTTTTACCATATTTTCGAGAATATAGGCGTATCATTAGTTTTCGATCCCTATAAAAATTTCACAAATCTTCGTCAAATCCAAAGGGGTTAGTACACGAAAAAATTGCAAAATTTATAACTACCATATGGTGTGAGATTTTGAAGATTCTTTTATTATTTGGATGATGTTTACCATATTTTCGAGAATACGTAGACATATAATTAGGTTTCTTTGCCTATAAAAATTTCAAAAATCTTCTTCAAAGCCAAAGGGGTTAGTATACGAAAAAATTGCAAAATTTGATACTACAATATCTCTTTCAAATGGTGTGAGATTTTGAAGATTCTTGTCTTTTTTCGTTGATGGTTACCATATTTTTGGGAATATGAAGGCGTATCATTAGTTTTCGATCTCTATAAAAATTTCACAAATTCTCTTCAAAGTCAAAGGGGTTAGTACACGAAAAAATTGCAAAATTTGGAACTACCATAACTCTTTCAAATGTTGTGAGATTTTGAAGACTCTTGCCTCTTTTGGTTGATGGTTACCATATTTTCGAGAATATGTATGCGTATCATTAGTTTTCGATCCATATAAAAATTTCACAATTCTTCTTCAAAGCCAAAGGGGTTAGTACACGAAAAAATTGCAAAATTTGAAACTATCATAACTCTTTCAAATGGTGTGAGATTTTGAAGATTCTTGTCTGTTTTGGTTGATGGTTACCATTTTTTCGAGAATATGTAGGCGTATCATTAGTTGTTGCTCCCTATAAAAATTTCACAAATCTTCTTCAAAGGCAAAGGGGTTAGTACACGAAAAAATTGCAAAATTTGAAACTACCATAACTCTTTTATATGGTGTGAGATTTTTATAATTCTTGTCTTGTTTGGATGATGGTTATCATATTTTCGAGAATATTTAGGTGTATCATTAGTTTTCGATCCTTTTAAAAGATCCACAAATCCTCTTCAATGCCAAGGGGCTAGTATACGAAAAAATTGCAAAATTTGAAACTACCATAACTCTTTCATATGATGTGAGATTTTGAATGTTCTTGTCTTTTTTGGATGATGGTTATCATTTAAAATACTTAGTATTTTCTTCGAAAAGGATTTTTCCTAATTTTTTCCGAGATTGAAACCCCATTCTAATCTATTTACATTCAAAAAGGTAATTATCAATGTAATATGCCAAGAATCTTACATCGCTCTCCCACAGGTGTTGGAGTTGAACGATAAGCCTCACGGTATACAACGACGTTGAGAAAAACTTTACACTAATGGAACTTCCCTAGCGAATGAAACTTGTGACAGAAACTACCATCGACTATAAAAGGAAAAATGACAAAGCAATTTCTAGAGAGAAAGTTGAGAGAGGAGATGTGTTTATGAGTTGTGTTCGAATGAGAGTAGTGAAGACCTTTTATAGTTGAAGAATGGCCGTGGTTACACGAATTTGAACCACAAAAACGTCATGATGAGTCATTAATACATTAATGCTCACTAATGCACGTTAATCCTATAGGTTTCAAATCCATTTGGGTTAACTCATGATATAAAACCGTAGCTATTATGGCCCTATAAATGCACTGTTACATCATTCAAAATTAATTTCCAAAATAACAAGTTATTTGAGTAATTAAAATTTTCAAAAGTGAATTTTGCGATAAAAAAAAAAGAATAAGGATTACCACAAACAAACTCAAACCCTTAGATTTCCCCAAGTCCTTGCCCCTCTTCGACGTCCCCAAAGGAACCCTTGACGAGATGACCCTTCTACAAGACAATGAAGTCCAAAATGCCAAACTCTTCGACGTCCCCAAAGGAACCCTTGACGAGATGACGAACACTCAGGCTTGGGGGTCCCAAAGACCTGCGAGTCAATCATCTCAATGACCTATTTGAGGCCATCTCAACGATCCGCGAGCCAACCATCCCAAATCTCTCTCATTAGACCACTTTCTCTCTCTAAAATTTAGTGAGAGGAATTACACCCCCACCACACACTTAGCAATTGTCATCGGCGGCCCTCTAGCTCATTCTCTTCCATTTTCAGGTGACGAGGACGGAAGCCAATAAATTAAAGACAAAAACAAGTTCAAAAGATCACACCTGTCTAAGGTGACCACAGTCACAATGCTTAATAAAATAGTCCTCTCAACCTTTGGATACTAGTAGTACACAAAATCGCTAAAGCAGATAAAATAATAGCTGCTTTGCTACGCGGCTCTATAAGGGAGAAAAACAAAAACCCTAAAAAGTCGAAAAAAAAATTTACAACAGTTAAAATGAGAGGAAAGCCAAAATGTATATACACCTTGTCATAGGTCTGAGTGACTAAATCTAAATTTGGTTTCCTAATCATCTATGGTCTGAATCTCGCCCATCATAATGCGGTTGCTGACAACATTGAAGCCCAAAACGGCAGAGCTAACCTTCTTTCCCTTTTTACCCTTCTTCTTGCCTCCCTTGGCGGACCCTTGGTCGGAAGTCACGTCTCCAGCACTGAGCCCAGTGACACTTTGATCGTTCCGACCTCGGAAAGCCATATCGAGGACATCTCCCGGTAGCATCTCCTTGTAGTTGAGGAACTTGTCGATGAATTCCTGGTCCGGATCGTACGATCCCAGGTTCTCCGTTAGAAGCAACTCAGCTTCCGAACGAGATTGCTTCAGGCAAAACTCAAGGAAGCTTGTATCTATCAAAGTGCAGCAACATTAGATTTGGGTTTTCTTTCTTTTCATCTATAAAAAGGCATAAGACTGAACACACCTTTCGAACCAACAAGCCTGAAGCACTCACTCTCGCACCAATCCCTAAACCCTTTAGCTTCTGGATGACAATGGGAAATGATAAAAAAAAAAAAAAAAAAAAATTAAGTGCAAGTTGATATCCATACTGTAAAGGGTAAAAGCCATACATCGGGTATTTTACCTGTTCTCTTGGACATGGCATCAGTTTTTCCCTTAAGAGAAGAGTGAAGAGTGCCCGGCGAGGATGAAAGGATACGCTCGGCAGGTTTGCTACTCATCGACTTTTGGCGGCTTAATGAACTTGCTTTTGCAGCAACGTTTTTAGTTCCCCAACTGCTCTGGCTCGACAGGTTAGGAAAATCTGTCCTGCTCTTTTTAAAAATAAATTGAGTTAGTAAGAAAGAACTTATCTTGTGTTCTTCAGGTCATAACTGACCTAAAAACAATATGGAAAACTATGCAAATAAATAAATAACATATTAAGTAAAAAGAATTGCACAAACACCCATTCCTAGCAATTGGAAGCATTATTTTTCAATTACTAAACAAACATCATGAATGTTTACTTGAGATAAAAGAATCAAGTTTGGTCATTCGCACAGAGGATTGATCCTAAAAGAAAGACTTGCAATTAACTTTATACATATATAATTTGCTTGACAGTCAATCGAATCACCACTAATACTAAGAAAGCAGGGTACAAAGACAATAAGAGAAGATAGAGGGGAAAACGTACTGTTTAGATTCATGGTTGGATTGTTCGACCGGGCCCCAGAACAAGTCATCGTCTCCTTTGTGCTTCGGCTGCGGAGCAAGGGAATTGATCTGCATCGGTGATGCAGCCTTGGACGGGGTGAGAGACCACGAAGGACCGCTACTGCGGAGGATCGGCTGAACTGGCTGGGCCTGGGGCGCTGGCATTTGGTTCACGGCGGCACCTTTTTTCCCCTGCTCCATGAGGATATCTCTCAAAGATGTGGCTTTAGAAACTCTCCCAGACTCGGTAGACCATGCAGGTAAAGGAGAAACGTTCGCTGACTCTCCCTTCCAAGGAACAAAGTCACCCAGCGAAGGCCCCGATGGGATCGCAGGCAATACTTCCTTTTCTGTCTGAACAGGTCGAGTTATTTTGGCCACGTCAGCAGTTGCAGCGGCCGCTTTGATTCCAGCTGCCTTGGCTTTGGCAGACTTTTTGCGGCTCTTTTTAGTCTCCTTAGCGTCAATGAAGTTATCATCGTCGACGGGGACTGAAGGGGACAGCGCAATCTGTGGTGATGCGATTTCAGGAACATCGACATCCCTTTCGCTGGACTTTGCCAAAACTTCTTCCACCAGCAGATCATGCAATTGGCCCTTTTTGCTCTTTGGATTCACAGAGCTTTCAATCTTCCCAGCAGCATTTGAATCACTGGCGACTTTTGGATCAGAGGTGGCCACAATGCCAGCCCAGGGAGTTGCAAAACTCAAGGAGCTTACAGCTGTGGCGGCCTCAGATACTAGTGTTTCAGTCTGAGCTCTCTTCTGCTCTTCCTGTTGAATTTCTAACAAGGATCTTGGCTTAAAACCAGGAGCAGGTTTCCATGCCCGTATAGCTTGTGCTTGAGCGGAATCCCCTTCATCCATATCAGCAGTCCTCGATTTGTTCTCAGTGACGACTTCTGTCTCCAACTTGATGTCTCCGATAGCCTTGTCACTTTCACTGAGCTCTGTTTGCTGCACAGAAGAAGCTTTGGATGCTGCCTTTGTCTGGTCGGAAGGCTGTGACTTTAAAGCCTTTTGCTTTTTTGACTTCTTCTCTGATGCCTTTTTCACCTCGCGAACTAGGACATTTTTCTCCTGTGCAACTACAGATGATGGTGCGTCGTCACAGTCGGCCTTGTGTTCTGCAACAGTTGAAGCCAGTTGAGCATCTGCTGAATCTTCCAATTGGGGCGCAGGCGCAGAGGCAACAGCAGAATCAGAGGCGGCGAAAGAAGTTTCTGGTGGCAGGTCTACAAGTACATCTGGAGCAGGCAATCGGGCATCATCAGCTTGTTCCGTGACAGTAGAATCCCAGCTGTTTTGTTGGGCAGTAGCGTCGAACACTTGATGTGGTAAAGGGAAGGAACGATTGTCCTGGTTGAGTAGAGGAGGAAGATTCAGTGCATGCACATTGGACACTGGTAGAGGTTGGAAGGATTCAAGGCGGGGATCTAAAGATGCATTTAGAGTGGGAGCAAGAGTTTGGAAGGGAGGATCTAAGGATGCATTTAGAGTGGGAGCAAGAGTTTGAAAGGAAGGATCTAAGGATGCATTTAGAGTGGGAGCAAAATGAGAGAGCAGTTGCTGTTGCCTCAACAGCATTTGCTGCTGCTCCTCCTGCTGCTTCTGTTGCTGCAGCAGCAACAGTTTGTCCAGCAATGATATCTGCTGCTGCTGCGGCGGCAAGTACTGTTGCTGCAACATACTCAACAATTGCGGGTCTACATTCTCCGCCACACCAACTTGGGGGAAGAACGATTGTGGCCTTTGTTGTTGGATCCCAAAACCTAAACTCTGAACGTCTGGCCCACCTTGGACATTATAGCTTGGCCACCCTCCAACAGCACTGGCTTGGAGGACGGACATAAGACCTGCACTCTGAGGATGGTTTGTCATCGACCGTTGCCGTTCCAGAGCCATTCTCTTGGCCAACAAGTTATCAACCCCAGATGGCAGCAAGTGATTTCCAACATATCCTTGCACACCTGAAGTTGAACATCAATAGTGAGACAGCTTGCGCTAAAAAAAAATTATAAATTAAAAAAATTACCTTCTGAAAAAGCAGAGGTCGTCATGTTGTTAGCAGACATGAGGGACTCGAGAAACTTATTCTCCGCTTCGGTTTGCATATGCTGCTGCCTAGGAGGTGGCGCTGCTGCTGTATCATCCGGAGATTCGGTTGGTTTGGGACCGGGGAATCCAGGAGGCGGCCTGGCTTTGGCTCTGAGATGGGGCATTGCATCACCGAGAGATTTGAAAGGCACGTCAGTGGGGGCGTTTGCCAAGCGCACCTTCAAGTCTATTCCAAAGTAGGCAGCCTCGAACCAGCCGACAATATCAGCCCCAGCAAAAGGGCCTTGAATCACACCTTGAGGGTCTATGTAGCAATACTGTTGCTCTTCTGGAGACAACTTTCTCGCTGCTTCCTGCTCTCTCTCCCACGCCTGCCGCCTTTGGTCACCCTCCCACTCACTATTCAGATTCTTCTGAACTTGCGACCACCCACTCTCAGGCGTCCTTGACTTCATCTCGTTTGGACTCTCCTTCCACGGTTCCCCCTCTTCTCTTACTGCTGCATACACATAAAATTATAATCACTACATAATCGTTTAACTACTTTCTTTATACAAAGTATAACAGTGTTTAAATAATTAAACCAACTACCTCTAATGCTGCCATCCTTGGGATCCTCAAAAGCATGACCCACATCCTCTCTACTCCCTGCAAACGAAGAGAAACGATAAACCCGCATGAAAGAAACGATAAATACGAATGTTTTGCATCAATTGAGCAAAAACTTAACATACCAAGCTTCGTCCGTCTTGCATCCACCTGACCTCTGCCTTCTTTTGTGATCGGGGGGGCACCACTACTCAAAATATCACCTTTGTCAATCCCCTTTATCACAGCCTACTCAACCACAACCCACAAGAAGCAGAAGAAGAAATAAACATCACGCTGTGTGTGTCTAAAACTTTAGGGGATTAAGAAGGAAACAATTTAGTAAATGCACAGTACCAATTCCTCGGAATTTGGCTGACAGAGTGCAAAAGGCTCAACCGGTTGATTCACCGTAAGAGAAGGGACTTCCAGAAACCCATCCCCTTGTGTCCTCATATCAGCAGATTTGTAGACGTCGAGTAATTTGATCCTGGTATACCTCAATTCATGTGAATCTTTGTCGGAGAAAGTCCCAAGGGCAGGAGGATGGGTCCCACCTCTGCCACGTCCAACGGAGAACGAATAAGGCGTGCCGCGGTTGTAGGGGGGGTACGGCTTGTTGGATGGAGTTTGGTTTCCACGGCCTTGGGCGGAGCTGCCTCTCCAAGGCCGGAACGCCTCGCCCTCTTTTTCGTCTTTCCCAACCTTGCTGACATTTGGATTAGCCTCTTTTCCAGAATCTATCCACTTATCACGCAACCCTTCTGTGTCCTTGTCATCGGGCCCCCAACGGGTGTTCCATTTGCTTTCGCGGTTGGGATCCTTGTTGGTCGTGTCAGTCCAGCGCTGTTCGCGGCCGTACATCTTATTGCCCGAGTGCTCTGTCCAACGATCCTTATTGGAATTGGTGTCTCTTTCCTCATCTCGCCAGCGATCACGTCTTCCAGATTCCACATCCATCAAGGATGGCCGAAACACTTCCTTCTTCTTTCCCGTATCAAGAGCTTCAAGGTTTTCCTGTATTTATTTTATCACACAGCTTCACCACTCTGTTTCTGTAATTGACATTGTACTATTGAAAGCTACAGAGCATGAAATACACAACTAAATCTATTTGTTTTCGGATATATCAATGAACATTTAGTGTAAAAAAAGCTAACACACCCCAGTTCCAGTTCCAGTTCCATTTCCAGTTCCAGTTCCAGGCTTGCTCTCCCCAGGTTTTGGCAGAAGCCACTGTGGCGACAGAGGAATAGGATTGTCAAATCCTGCAAGTATCATAGGAAAACACAACACCTCTATCAAAAACAAAAACTTTATTCTTAAATATCATTTACCATGACTGTCCACACAAACCATCAAATAAAACTGCAATTTCTCTTCTACAGCATAAGCCAACTGCGAAGCGGCTGCTAGAAATTAAGCCTCGTAACATCAGTTATAGAATCAAGAAAGGCATAACTTGGGATCTGACAACGAAAACGTAAAGAATATTACCTACGTAAAAGTGTAACCACGAAAACCCTAGCAAAAAAAAAATCTAAATAAACACATTCACAACACACGGCCAAAGCCCTAAATAACGAGATTCTAGTCGCTCGTCGGAACGGCATCATTCAGCGCCAGAATTGATACGTAAAATAATGCACGTTCAAGTCTTTCCGATGAACTAGGGTTTTAGAATGAAACATATGTCGGAATATTTGGACAGTGATGATGACGGCGAAGGAGTACCTTTGGGGATCTGGTTCGGAGTGGAGACAGAGAGGCTTGGGCGGGAATCGGAGTTCGAGCGAGAGGCCATGGCTGGTCGGCTACAGAGCTTTGGATGAGAGAGAAGCGAAAACTAGAGAGAGAGATAGAGACAATTTTAGAATCATAGAGCCAATATAAGATGGTGCAGTCACGCCTGATTTGAATTGGGCCGAAAAGTACATTGGACCAAAGCCCAATCATGGGTTTGTTTTCGTCAAAATTACATGTCATAGTGTATCTTTCAAATTACTCTTCTTTTACATGTCATAAATCATAATGTTTTACACTTTTTTAAAAACATTATTTAAAATTTCGAGTTTCGTTTCTTAATTTATATTTTACTATTTTATTTGTTAGAAAATATATATCTCAAATAATTTTTAAAAGTTTGATGATATTTTGAAACAGTTGCACTTTGAAAATATTATTTGTGTAATTTTTTTTTATTTACTATATTGAGTTTCATTTAACTTAATTTATATTTTACTATTTTATTTATAATAAAAATACCTCAAATAATTTTTTGAAATTTGAAGATATTTTGAAAGGATAGCACTTCAAAAATATTATTTTTGTAATTTTTTATTTGTAGAAGAAGAAGAAGACGGTGAAAAAAAATGTGATCGACGAAAGGAAGCTGAAGTTTTTTCTTCTCTTTGTGCGTCGATGTAGAAGACGAACGGTCGGGTCGGGGGAGAAGAGAAACGAGAGCGAGTGAAGTGAAATGAGGGAAGTAAATGAAGAGAGAGAATGAAAACGTGGGTGGTGGGAAGTTAATTAACTGGTATCATTTAAATTAATTGGTAAAAATATAATTAATATGTTTTAATTGCAAGCAAAAATTAGGGTAAAAATTACAATTCGACAAAGTGAAGATAAATAAGAGAAAAAAAAAATTATCTCACCTGACTTTTTAAAAAAATAAAAATAAATAGAATTGGAAAAATCCCAATATGTTTTAGAGACATAACGAACGAAGGTGTATTGGGCTTGCTAAGGAGTTAAGATACGAGGCCCAAATGAGAGTCGGCTTGGTTGTAGAGAGCACGAGTGAAATCGGGTGGCGGCCGTGAAATGGGTTTTCTGGGAAGAGCGTCGCAGTACTTGCGTCTCCGACAGAATGAGAGGCGATTCCTGGGGCGAGGTTTGTGTTGGAGCTCCCGACAGAAGAAGCCGCCAGATTTGGAGGAGTACCCAACGGAGAGAATCAGGAACTTGTCCATAATCGCTCACATCGACCATGGAAAGTCCACTCTGGCTGACCGCCTCTTGGAGCTCACGGGGACCGTGAAGCGAGGGCAAGCTCAGTACCTGGACAAATTACAGGTGTGATAGTGATGGTGATTGTGTGATTGTGATAGTAAAGAGTAAAGAGTAAAAAGACATGTATGTGTGTGTAGGTGGAGAGAGAGAGGGGGATAACGGTGAAAGCGCAGACGGCGACGATGGTGTGGGAAGGGTACCTGGTGAACCTGATCGACACGCCGGGGCACGTGGACTTCAGCTACGAGGTGTCGCGGTCGCTGGCGGCGTGCCAGGGCGCCCTCCTGGTGGTGGACGCGGCGCAGGGCGTGCAGGCCCAGACGGTGGCCAACTTCTACCTGGCCTTGGAGGCGGGCCTGGCGGTGGTCCCGGTGATCAACAAGATCGACCAGCCCACCGCGGATGCGGAGCGCGTCAAGGCCCAGCTGAAGGCCATGTTCGACCTGGACCCGTGCGAGGCCCTGCTGACCTCCGCCAAGACCGGGGAGGGGCTGGAGGCGGTGCTCCCCGCGGTGGTGGAGCGGGTGCCCCCTCCCCCCGGGGCGGGGGCGGCGGCCCCGCTGCGCATGCTGGTGCTGGACTCGTACATGGACGAGTACCGCGGGGTGGTGTGCCACGTGGCGGTGGTGGACGGCGCCCTGCGCAAGGGCGACCGCATCTCGTCCGCGGCCACGGGGCAGGCCTTCGACGTCCTGGACGTGGGCATCATGCACCCGGAGCTCACCCCCACGGGCCTGCTGCTGACGGGGCAGGTGGGGTACGTGATCGCGGGCATGCGCTCCGCCCGCGTCGGAGACACCCTCTTCCACACCCGCCGCCCCCCGCCCCAGGGCCCCCTCCCCGGATTCAAGCCCGTCCGCCACATGGTCTTCTCTGGCCTCTACCCCGCCGACGGCTCCGACTTCGACGCTCTCACCTCCGCCATCCACAAACTCACTTGCAACGACGCCAGTGTCTCCATCGCTAAAGAGACCAGCACCGCTCTAGGCCTCGGTTTCAGGTGCGGTTTCTTGGGCTTGCTTCACATGGATGTCTTTCATCAGCGACTCCACCAGGTACACACTGTTCCCCTTCTTCTTTCTCTTTCTCTTTCTTTTCATCAGCGACTTCACATGGATGTTGTTTCTTCTATTCCTATCTGCAATTTCAATCACAGGAACACGGAGCTCATGTCATTTCTACCATTCCTACTGTTCCTTACGTCTTTCACTATTCTGATGGAAGGTAAAAATCAACTTTCTATACTACTTCTCTCTATACCTCTTTACTTCTCAAACCTCACCCTTATTTTTCTAGGAAACTCGAAATTCAAAATCCTGCCCAATTTCCGTCCGATTCTAAGCAACAAGTGGTATCTTCTTGGGAACCTACCGTGATTGCAACAATCATTATTCCTAGTGAGTAAGCTCTCTCACACCCTCCTCCTGCTTCTTCTGTGTTTCTTCTTCGACCCATTACTTTTTCTGACTCGATCATGTTCTCGCCTCAAAGGTATGTAGGCTCTATTATCACGCTCTGCTCCGAACGCAGAGGAGAACAACTTGAATTTACATTTATGGACAGGTGCGACTCCTTTTTTATTTCATTTTTAACGTCGAACTAATATCTGTCTAGTCTCTTGAAAGTGAAACTAAATAAAGTGTGATTAACCCTTTTTGTTTTACATCCAGCCAACGGGTTTGTATGAAATATCGGATGCCTTTGAGGGAAATCGTGATAGACTTTTACGATGAATTGAAGAGTCTGACGTCAGGCTACGCATCGTTTGATTACGAAGACTCAGAGTAAGTTCTTATGTCTTAAATCAAACTGGCTTGCTTACACGTACATACTGAGTCACAATTCTTATTCTTTGTGATGGTAACAAACAACAGATATCAAGAATCTGATCTGGTGAAACTTGATATACTTCTAAACGGACAACCAGTGGACGCAATGGCATCCATCGTTCATAGACTCAAGGCACAACGTGTGGGCCGCGATCAGGTAGATAAGCTCAAGAAGTTCATCGAAAGGTATTTTTCATGTCATAACTCATAATATATTTATGCGATTTTGGTGATAGACTTGGTGCAGGGACTAGTTGCATTGTTGGTGTTTGTAGTAGTAGAAGTAACCCAATTTGTTGTCGTTGGAGCAGGCAAATGTTTGAGATAACGATACAAGCTTCAATAGGATCGAAGGTCATTGCGAGGGAAACGTAAGCTGGGTGTTGTGATGGAACATCATGCCAGTTTGGCTTTTTTTTGTGTGTCTGAAAAGAGTGGTGGTCTTGTTGTTGCACAGGATTTCTGCGCTGAGGAAGAACGTACTTGCCAAGTGCTACGGTGGGGACGTCACCCGGAAGAGGAAGCTGTTGGACAAGCAGAAGGAAGGAAAGAAGCGAATGAAGCGCATCGGCTCTGTTGACATTCCTCAAGAGGCCTTTCATGAACTACTCAAGGTCTCTTAATTACTCAACACCAACATACTTACTGTCCTCTGTTCTGGGGGAAACTTTAAAAGTTTGAGCTTTTCTGAGATTTGTTTTCTCATAACTCAAAAGTGAGAAGAAGAGAATCCATCGAATCCCTTGTCGGTGAAAAAGTGTGATTGTTGGAACCACAGATATGAATAAGACGATGAAGGATTATTACATATTTGTTGTACACTGATAAGATGTATATGCATGGATCACATGTAGCTCTTGCTCACCGTCCGAGTATCACATCTTCTTCTCTCCGGCGGCACAGCCACACCACCTCCTCCGCTTCTTCCTCTTCCCTCTCACTACTCTCTACCACCACTTTCTCAGCCCTCAAGATGTCAAAGTTATGGGAGTTGGACACACTGCTTAACGCTCTCCTTCTCTTCTCTAATCATTTTTACACCATAATTGAAATTAAAAATTAACAACAAACTGAAAACGCACTTATCATAATTACTGATTCTTAATAATGATTATCCAAACATATTCACCACCTTTGTCAACGCTTCCGTCTTCTTTTAAAATCAATTAAACTCTCTTCTCTTCTTTATATATAACTGTAAACTATTTAGACATCTAGGTCTCATTAGTTTCTCTCTAATACTAATTTATATTAACTCCCTCAACTATGCCACTTCCCAAATAAATAAATAAGGTAGAAGAAAAAAAACAAAGCAACTTCTTCTAGACTTGATTTGTTATTAATAAACAAATAAGAGGTTCCACAGTATGAAAGTTTTCTATTTACTTATCTTATATTAAAATTGTATAGGCTATAACAAATTGTCAACTTGATCTAGTGGTAAGATCTAGAGCACTCAAGGTGTAGAGCTTGAGTTTGAATCTCATATATGTCAAATTCTCTCAATTTTTAACAAAACGACGACATGCACCGAAAACGAAAAACGACAATTTTCGGCAAAAGATAACGACAAAATGAAAACGTGCTATTGGAGTATTTATTTCTTATTTTATATTTCAACGTAATAATAACGTTTTTTTTTCTTTCTTGTCTCCGTTATCAAAGAAGTGTCGCCATCCAAGTTAATTAGCGGACTAATTTAAAATTAATTAGTTTTGTTTTAACGTATAACATCGTGTCGTGTTAAAACATGTTACTAACGCTCACATTATATAATTGAATAGTCATCGTTGGATATGATTATTCAGGAAAGAAGAGGTCAACGTGACCCTTTTATTTATAATTAAACTAAGATCAAATCAAATTATTCACCTAATATATTCTTTGTCTGTCTTCTTAAAATTGTATTAATTAAGACCTAATTTAGTGTACAAGTTGATGCTTTGAAATCCAGTTGTTTAGCTTGTCAAAATTAAATTTTAATTTAATTACCAAGGGAAATAATCGACGCTTGATGTTTTTTTTCATCGTTATGAATTTAATTATAAAATAATAGTAAGTACGTTGAAAATTTTTATACTTTAGTGTTTTTGCAGCTAAAGTATAACTTTTCTTCTCGATCCATTAATGATTTAAAAAAAAAAAAAAAATCACAAATTATGATGCTTATGAGAATTCCGCATTTTCATTTGCTCCAAAAGAAGATCGCCAGTCATATTGGAACATCAACAAGAAGATGAGAAATGGGTTCTCAGGACGACACTCAAGTCAGTATTTAACATGTACAAAAATTAACCTCAAAACGACTAGACAAAGATGACCAAACTTATATGGATTTAGGATTCAGTGTCATGTTCGCAAATTTAAAATTTGGTTAAATTATCGATTTAGGAAATTGTGAAATTTGGTTTACCATAACTTAACCTGAGTATCACTAATTTTTTAGTCTAAACTTTTATTCTGTTTTTTAACTCTGAACCCACGACCTACACATTGGAGACGGTGCCGGATACATATAAAACTAAATTTTTAGTACAGATTTGATTTATTTCTTTTATAGTAAAAAGAAACGCAAAGATATTTGTTGTGTACGCAATTTCATATTTTAAACACTGAAATTTTATATATTTAGCATGGAATCCCAAAATCGTAGTAACAGATGTAGGTGTTTTGGTCGACACAATTTAATTGAAAAAGTAAGAGCATAAATTGGGCAGGAAACATCCGTAGAGGAATACAATAGATTGGACTCAAGTAACATGTATGTTGGAGAGTGGGTATGTAATAGAGTCCCTAGGATGGGAAGGTTGAAAAATGTTGCAGATATAGATAAGATTGCTAACAAGTAAAGGAACCATCTTTCTTGTTTTGTTTTCCCTTTCCTTTGTGAGTGAGTATGTACAAGTACAACTACAAGGACGCACACCTAAAAAAGAAAGCGAAGGAAATAGAAAACTAAAAAGGCAGCAGAGAGAGAGGTGTTTCAGTTTTCCCTATATTGTGTGTGTGATGATAGATACATGTGTGGTGTGTGTGATCAGGTGGTGTTGTCGAGGTCGAGGATTGGGGGGCCACTGTAGAGTGCTCCGACTACGGCAACGTCCTGAGGCCGAATCTCCCTCTCTTGGAGCCACACCACTTGCTGAGGCTGTTCATCGTCTTGTTCTCCGCCACCAACACCACCTGAGGGAGAGAGAGAGAGAAGAGATGAGCCGATTCGAATGTGTGTGGGGTCAGAATGAGGGGTGGTACCCTTGTCGATGTAGTAAGTGCAGTGGCGGCCGTCGGGGTCGGAGTAGGGGGGGCCCAGCACGTCGAGCACCGCACAGGCGGTGAGCGCCGTGAAGCAGTGCATGTTCCCCCCCTCGTGCGGATACAGGATGGACGCCTCGCACGGCGCCCTCAGCTCCGAGTCCACCTTCACCCTCGCCAACCCACTTCCCGAGGGAGGAGGCGGGCCCACCCAGTCGTACGACTTGATGTGCATTGTCCCAAACAGCACTTTGCTGAAAACAGTCATGCCCGGGTGGTTGTGAAGCGGAATCACCCCCGATGGAGGCAAGCAAAAAATCCCCATCTGACAACAAACAAACACATTTCATCTTTCATCATCACCCACATCCACGCAAACAGGGCAGTCAAACAAAAAACTACTCACCGAGAACTTGTCGCACTCGTGGAGATGAAGGTAAGTGATTGCCGGGGTTCCGCTCTCTGTCGCCGCACTAAAATGAGGCATCTCTGGACTCAAACCAAGATCCTCCCCATTCATTTTATCTGAAATGCACCCACAATCACAATCACAATCTTGCTCTTTTCTTACAAACTCCGTTTCTCTTTTACATTACAATTCATATGGAAACAAACTCCCATTTTTTTACGTTATAATACTGGTCCCCAAGTGCCCACACAGATATAAATAATATCTGGAAAAGGGGACCAACAAAAGCAAATACATCAAGCTTTACACTTCAGTACCCAAGGCAAAGGGATATCAAGCGCATTATATAATAAACACGTTGAACAACGCGCGAATTAGATTACAAAAAACACACTAGTTAACTATGACATCCCAATCTCAAACGAAATTTACCTAGAACGGAGCGTATCCGGCGAATGTCTCTCGGCGGAGGGATGAAGCCAACGACGGAAGAGGAGAAGACTTCGCGGCAAATCTCGAAGAGCTTCTGCACCGGCGATACCGCCATCTTCTTCGGCCTCCGGCGACCTTTCCTCGGCTTGCCGCTACTCGTGTTCGTCACCTTCGGAAGCTCGCAGAAGTCGTTTCCTCTCCGATCAGCCAGTGCGGTCTCAATCCCCATCAAACTCCAATCTCAATCGGGAAATAAATGAGGATGGTTGTTGGGATTCTAGGGCTTGAGGAGAGAGAAAGAAGATATAGAGAGAGAAATGAGAGGAGAGAGAGTTGGCTTTTTGTTGGGACAGAAAACCAGGGGCCATGGCTTTGCCTTGAACGCAAACCAGTGGGCTGTTCCAACAGCGGATTTTTATCTTTTTTATTTTCCCAATTCTCCTGTCCTTTATTCCCTATTTTAGCCCCTTTTCCTTCTTTTATTTTCTTTCTACACCCTTCACTCAGATTCTTTGGTATCTGAGAAGAGAATCTTCTCATTTCGGATTAATTGGTACTTCTATATTCATGGCTGAGATTATGTTTTGGATTTCAGAATTGTGTTCCCACCACATTATTAGCATGCTAATTTCATAACATTTCCTGTGTGGTTTATAAGAAATTAGAATAATTATTCTAAATTGTATTATTATAATATTATATCTTTATAAGTATCTGAGAAGATATCATTTTTTTAATAGAAGTTATCATTTTAGTATAACGACTTTAAAAAATATGTGCATCTCGTTGGAGGAGTACGTGATAAATACCATTTATACCCTGTTTTAGTGAAATGTCGAGTTTAACCTTCAGTTTTCAAAAATATCGAGTTCATACCCTCTGTTTAACTAAAATGACGAAATTATACCCTATGTTTAACTAAAATGACGAAATTATACACTGAAATGAATAACAGCGTCACAAATCTCTCTTTCATTGATATTAACTCTTATATAAGAAAAACCAAATCAAATCGCATCTGCGACATTTATTAACGAGATCACAAAATATAGAAGTTCGAATGCCTCCTTACAAACCAACATGCATTTGTATCAAATATAAACTTAATTAAATAAACGAATACAATATATAAAAAGGTAGTTCTCTTCTCTCAACCAAGGAACTAAATGCCGCCGGATTTCTAGGAATTTCGACTGGAAATTCCATTTCGGAGGGTTAACGGCCGGCGATATTGTGTCGTTTCCTTCTAATTTGTCGTTCGGTTTTCCAAGAAACGGCATGTCGTTTTCGCTTGGTCTCTGCCGGTCAATGTCGTTCATCTCCCTGTATAAAACCATCAACGCGTCGTGGAAAGTCGCCGACATTCCCAGGAAAAGAAAAAAAAATAAACGAAACTCTGGTTTTTTTGTTCGTTTCTGCATCAGATGACGCAGGAAGAAGAAGAAGAAGAAAACAAACATAATAATTGTTCGTTTCTGCAGCAGATGACGCAGGAAGAAGAAGAAGAAGAAAACAAACATAATAACCAAGAGTTGGTTAATTGCTCATTTAAATCCTCAACTTTTTCCCTAAGCTTCACTTCTGACCCAAAATTAACTTTTTTGTTGCAATTGGATCCTTAATTTTTGTTGCAAATGGGACATATCCATTTAATTCCTTATTCAAGTCCACAACTAAATGGATAATATCACACATAGTCTAATATATAATATCACACATTTAAAAATTATATATAATATTCAATTCTATTATATATAATATCACACATACTATATGAGATAATTCTAATAGATAATATTAGACATTTATAAATTATATATATTAAATATTATTAATAACACACATTTATAAAATATTATATATATATACAATTTTCTATTAAAAAAGATTATATACATAATGTATTTTCTTTATATATGTTTAAAAATTGAAAAATATATGTATGTATATATTTATAATATATTTTACCACATTATTTTCGTTTGATTTTCCATGGAAAACGGCATTTGAAAACGGCATTTTATTTGCCCATTTCCACAATTTTTCCGTTGGAAATTCCATCGGCACGACGACTTTCCGTAAATCAGGAGCCTCGAAACGGCAACGAAAACGGCATTTTTTTACTTGCTCTCAACACAAAACATTAGCCAACACTAGTCAACGATGGGCCTAGAAAAATCTCTTTCGAGTCTCCTTCTTCTCTCAATATTACTGATTATCACCACCACGCTGGTACGTAACTATCGAATCATAATCAACGTATATATCTATGTATAGTAATTTCACGGCTGACCTTTCTATCTTTTTTTACTTTCTCAGGTGGTTGGATCAAGGAAGATCGCGGAGAACACCAAACCTCGTCGCACCAAAACGACAACTCAGAGATGATCTTCTTCACCGTAAACGACCTGAAAGTCGGAAACAAAATCCCAATCTACTTCCAGAAGAAAAGCCCTAAGAGAACCCCTCGTTTACTGCCCAGAGACGAAGCCGATTCGATCCCTTTCTCGTCCGAAGCCCTAAACGAAACCCTAGCCTTCTTCGGCTTCCCGCGAGCCTCGAGACAAGCCAAGGCGATGCGTCACACGCTCGGCACGTGCGAGGCCGAGCCGATCGCGGGCGAGACCAAGCTCTGCGCCACGTCATTCGAGTCCATGTTGGATTTCGTCAGGTCCGTTTTTACATTTACTTACGATCGCGATCTACTGTTTGCTTGATTTACCATTGGGCTGTTTAATTAAAATTGGCCCATCCCATATCTTGGGCTATATAAGGAGTGTCATGTCAGAGTGTTTAGAGAAAAAAAGTCTCAAGTTTTTTTTAGTAATTTAAAGGCCTTTTACGGAAAAAAAAAAAAAAAAAAAAGTTAGGGGTGGGTGAGGCGTGCAAAAAATAGGCTTGTCGTTGATCAAAGGAGTAGGAGACGCGGTTAGGGTTTGGCGATGCAAGGTGTGGGCATGGCGGAGAGAGAGACTTGCATCACGGACCTGAACATGGACTCGCTGGCTCAGTGCGCGAGCCGGCTCAGCCTGGAGGACCTCTCCAACATGGCCATGACCTGCAAGTTCTTCCAAAAGGTCGCTTATTCCGACTCTGTCTGGCTCCGCTGGCTCAGGTGACCGTTGGAGATTCGATTCGATTCGATTCAACTCAACTCAATTCAATTCTGAAAATTGATTGTGTGTTTGTAGAGATCTTTGGAAGAAGGACGTGGCGTGTGGGGGGTGTGGAGCGAGAGAGGCGTATTTGGGGAGGCGCAGAGCAGTGCTGGAGTTCAAGTTTGAGGACCCATTCGCAGTGGACATTGCCACCGAAGAAACCAGCTTCGACCACTTACTCCTTGACACCAATCATATCATCTATTCCCAGGTTCCCTTCCTGCCATTCTCTTCCTCTCCCTCTTTCCCTTTCAACACTAACTCGTTTCTTCTTCATTCCTATTCTTCTGGATTCAGGGCCAATCCATGCAAACGGTAGACATTGCCAAATTGCATCGTTCGGATTTACACCGTTGCGTCTTGAATGGCCACAGTGCCAGGATCACATGCATGAGGTTACTTTTGTCTTTTTATTTATTTATTTATTATTTCTCTTCTTTTTTGGTAGTGAAACATAGCTGTGAAAAATCTGCAGGCTGTTTCCCCTGCACGAGACTTCTTTATTCCGAAACGAGTCCCAGAGAGAGGATAATGTCTTGGTAACTTCAAGCTGTGATCACACCATTCGGCTGTGGTGGAAGGTATGTTGTTGCGTTCTTATTATGCTGTTAATAATATGGTAGTAGAACATGAAACACATATTTGATTGCAGGGTTTATGCCAGAGAAGCTTGAGAGGCCACACGGGGCCGGTTTCTGCGCTTTCGGACAAGCTGTTGGGTGACGGGGCTCAGAGAGTGTTGGCCAGCGGAGGAGAAGACGGTACTGTCCGACTCTGGTCGCTGAGCTCCGGTGGCAAACGCGGTCAGCGGGCTTCGAAGGCGACTCTCTACGGCCATGTCAAGCCCATCAAGCTCATGTGTGTTGCCGGGTACGTAACCTTGGAAAGCCCTCACTTTATTGGATGGGGTTTGTTGTTAAATATTTTCACTTTTATTGATTCTTCCTCCAGGCACAAATCTTCCCTTTTAGCGACCGTTTCAAAGGATTCCAAGGTAGGCACGCACGCACGCACGTGTGTATGTAAATATGAATGATAACACGATTGAAAGGTTGATTGAGATGTTTGTGTGTGAATTGTGATGGGGTAGGTGAGGGTGTGGGACACAAGTGCATCGGGGTCTCGGTCGTCGTGCTGCGTGGGAATGAGTAGTGTTGTGGGGGCGCCGGTGAACATGAAGTGCCATGAAGCGATGCTGTACATTGGAAGCGGGAGCAACGTGGTCGTCCTCGATCTCAGGACCATGCAAAAGGTATTGACGGCGGGGATCCACTCCTCGAAGATGTACACCTTCGACGCATTGCCTTCGAAATCCTTGATCTGCACTGGCGGAAACGGAATGTAAGCAGTGTCTTTATTTAATTATCGATGGAAAAAAGTAAGGTAGGATTTTTACGATTGTGGGGGTGACAGGGCGATGCTGTGGGACATAAGGAAGAGCGGAGGGAGAGTGAGAGCGGTGGAGGAGCTGTCAGGGCACGAGGGGCCGGTGAGTGAGGTGCACATGGACGCGTACAAGATAGTGACGGCGGGGAGGGGGGACTTGGAGGTCAAGGTGTGGGAGTCAGGGACGGGCAAACGCACCAACACCCTCTCTTGCGGCTTCCTCGAGGAGGGCCGTTCCACCGCCGCCTCCGGCTGCTTGGCCGTCGCCATCGACGGTGCTCGCATCGCCACCGCTGCCTACAACCACGGCTGGGGCCGCGTCCGCTACACCAACTTCTCCGACGCTTCTTACCCTGCCACTGACCCTGTTTCCGCTCACGGCTTTTGGCACCGAGGCTCCGACACCGACGACGACGACGATGATGACGACGATGAAGAAGACGACCCCCACCAGTGATTAAGAAAAAAGGACTCACTTTGTACATTCTCTTTATAATCTCCGCTCTCCATACATGAATAAAGTTTCTATTTTTATAATAATAATAATAATTATGTCATTGTATCATGAAATTCTCTATTTACTTTCGGATTGAAAACGGTACAGAAATTTCACGACTTAGACTCCACAGCGTATTTTCATTTTTTAAAATTAAAAATAGATTTGTAAAACTTTATCTAGGTAAAAATACCTTTCATCTTCTAGTTAATCCTATCTAACCAAACCATTCACCATACCAAAAAATGGCACTAATTGAAAATATAGGCTTTAAAGCCTCTTTCATGCTTTTATGAATGTTTTAAATTTACATGACAAAAATAAACATTAATTTGGAAACAAACTTGGAACGAGAAACCGTTTAGAAAAACGGGGCAATCCTGTCCAAATCTACTCCTCAAAATACCTAATTTGTAATATTTTATGACACTACGATACCATATGACTAAGTACAACTCCTTTTATAGTAATATTTTTCCTAAAATTTGGACTTTCAAGATCTTATAATCGATTTTCCGAAAGACATTAATTATGTTAAATTTTTTGACAAGTTCTACGAGAAACTTAATTCGGACAGATTTTCGTATAACTTGAAAATAGAAATATGTTACATACTAGATCATAATTTGGACAGATTTTCATATAACCCGATGGTTTAATCCTCGTCAAACTCCATCGAGAGTCCTTGCCGAAGGTCTCGCGAGCACTTGTTGCTGATGATTCTTTGCCGAAAACTAGAGCTTTGCCGAGGATTGATGGTATCATGAACTCATGCTGAAGACCGAGCATGCTGATGGTCTAGGCTCACAAATTTTGTCTTGTAGATTTATGTTTCAATATCTCCATGGCTTAAGAGACTCTTTACCTATACATTTGTATGTATTTGACTTATTTTGTGAGAGATGCTGGACTCCGGTATTGTCTTGGCTGAGAGTTGTGCATATGATATGAACCAGTTAAAATAAATATATGAAAATAAGCCATTTTTTTTTACACATATCATGTCATTACATTGCAATTTACAAATAGCAGTGCTAATAATTAGAGTGAGCAAGTAAATGAGTCAAAACCTCGAATTCCCCAAAATCCATTTGTCTCTGTCCAAAATGCTCCAGTCCGCGGTGGCGATGCTGGTTGTGGTTGTGGTGGCGATCTCGGCGGAATCGGCGGCGATTGTGGGGCTGGACGCGTTCCTGGCCCAGCAGTACCGGGCGGACCCAGGGGCGGGGAAGGACGCGTTCGAGTCGCTGCCGTCGCACCTGAGATCCTCCGCCCGGCCAGACCTGCAGTCCCTCATGGCCTCCCTCCGCGTCACCCCCTCCCTCCACGTCCGCCTCGTCTCCACCTCCCTCTCCCCCTCCGCCGCCTCCCTCCTCCACTCCTACATCTCCGCCGCCACCCCCGCCGGCACCTTCCACGTCATCTCTCCCCCCGACCACTCCCTCGCCGCGTCCCACTCCCTCCACCTCGACGTCTCTCCCGCCGCCCCCTCCCTGGGCTCCCGCCTCTCCCGCGCCATCTCCGACGAGATCGCCAAGTCCACCTCCTCCCTCCGCTCCCCCCTCGCCGCCCTCCCTTACTCCCTCGTCGACGACATCATCGCCGACGACTTCCAGAAGGAGAGCCCCCTCCACGGCGTCTACCTTTACTTCCTCCACCTGGGCCCCCAGTCCAAGCCCTACGCCTTCACCCACGGCGCCGCCGACTCCTCCCCCGCCTTCACCCGCTGCCTCGGCACCGTCTGGACCGGCGACCTCCGCTACGTCTGGGTCGACCTGGGAGCCGGCCCCGTCGACTACGGCCCCGCCATCTCCGGCGACGGAGTCCTCCCCCGCGGCGAGTTCCATCCCCTGGCCACTCTCCACGGCCGCCCCAAATCGGAGAAGTCCCTGATTGCCGACCTCGCCTCCCTCGTCGCCAGCGCTTACCAGGTTCTCCTCGTCCCTTCTCTCCGAATCCCCGTCCCCTTCGAGGAGAAGCTTGTAGTCCAGTTCATCCACGTGTACGGCGTCGAGAACGGCGACCCCGCGGGGCTGGACTGGGAGCTGATCGAGAAGGCGCTGACGGAGGAGAAGCTGGTGTTAGGGGAGCAGTCTCTGGTGTTCAGGAAGTACAGAGTGAGCTACGCGGACTGCCCCATCTGCGCGTACGCCGTTTCGCGGGCGACCAACTCGTACACCTCGCGCTTCCTGTTCGACAACTACACGATGATCGTGAACGAGTACCTGGACTCCAAGCGGCTGCACCGCATCCTGTCGGAGTCGGGGGACGAGATGCGGCGAATGGCGTCCATCGAGCCGGAGCCGGGGAGGGTGGTGCCGGTGTACGTGCTGGACCTGGACGTGCAGTCGATACTGCTGCTGGACCGGCAGCACCAGAGCGTGGCCTTCAAGGACATGGTGGTGGCGGTGCGGACGCGCAACACCCAGACGGTGAGCGACTACAGCTGCAACGGGCGGCACGTCTTCTCCCAGACGCGGGCCCTGGAGCGGCCCCTGGTGGGGTCCATCCTGCAGACCATGTGGGGGGTGGCCCCCACCCACGTGGGGTGGAGCGCGAGGCACAACGCCAGCCTGGTGGACTACAGCTGGAGCGTGGGCCACACCCCCTTCGGCCCCTTCTCCGACTCCCTCTCCCTGTCGTTTGCGCAGCGGGACGCCGCGCGCCGCAACACCCTCCTCACCGCCATCAACCTCACGGCGGCCAACGCAGCCGAGGCCGCGGACATGCAGTTGGTGCTGAGGGACGGGGCTTCCGTGGAGTTCGCCCAGCGCTGGAACCTGCTCAAGTACAAGCTGGAGAAGGCGGTGTCGGCTCTGTCGCGCTCCGACTTCGACATGGCTCTGCACTACGTCAGGTCGTGCGAGCACGACATGTATGCAATGCACTCCCTCGCCTACGCCGCCTCCCAACGCCTGGACGCCTCCCTCTCCTGCTTCCACGACCCGCCGCTCCCCTGGCTCTCCCTTTCCCTCACTGCCGCTTCTTTCGTCATGCTCTTTTACGTCTACGCTAAGAGGGACAAGTTCTTCAGGAATAAGCGCAAGCAGTTTTGAACCAAGCTCTTGCTTCTTTTTTTGTATTTTCCTCTCTGACTAGAGATCATCACAGACATCTTTGTGGAGCTTCTTGAATGCTATATTTTGGGCTCAGCTCTTTGTTATGTTATGCATAAAAATGAGGGTACTTTGTATGATGATGGTTTTTTGTTTTCTGTCATGTTGTCAAGGATGGTTTGCTCTGTCATGTTTTATATATATAAAAAAAAAAATTGATTCATTCAGTCAGGATTATGCGAGTAAGGCTAATATGGTATGCGAGAAGCACAACAAACAACCGCAGCAGTGGTTCTCAAATGAGGTCCGTGTTCCGAACGAAGCTGGTGAAGGAAGGTGATTAAGAGGTAGCTTTTATTTTCTCTTCTTTCTTATTTACGGGTGTGCCAGCCCCATCACACATACTGGCGCAAATAGAGTTTCGTGCTCATTAAGCTACTACAATTGATGGTCAACACTCCGGCCACATTCTCAGTGGAACATTAGTAGATATGTTCTTTTTATTCTTGCAAAAACCAAGATAAGAAATGTTGTAGAACTTTTTGCTTCTGCACGTGCATCACGCATAATGGAACCTTGGATTTTTTATGCGATCTCAAGCCTTGTCAAACACAAGTACACAAGTCATATCAGTTTTTCTTCAGGGCTCATATTTATTTATTATTGGTTCCAGCTTGCAAGTAATTAGTTGGCGTGCCTATATGCTTGTGTGTCCCCACGGTTAGATATCACTTTGAACTTTTTTCCAGGATGAGGATTTTGTCGGCGACAGGACAAGGGCGATTCAGGTTCTCCGACCGATGATTCTGCCCGGCATGAGGAATCCGATGCCAGCGATAGTGGAGGAGAGAGAGAGAGAAAGAAAGACAAGGCATCTTGTTCTTAATTAAATGTTTTCAATATGGTTCTCGACATAATGGATGTCCATTACCCCCAAAAAAGATGGTTGGAAGAAGAAGAAGAAAAAGCAGAAAAAGAAAAGCGATCTTGTCAAACATGGAAAGTGAGGTGTGTTTATTTATTGTTCATGACCGTGAATATGTATAATTGCATCTGAACCTAGTAAAAAGGAAGGAAGTAAAAAGATTCTAGCACTTTTTGCCGACGTAGCAGTTGAGAGCGCCGGCGAAGCGGGTGAGGCGGGAGACGTAGGTGCCGGGCTTGGCCTTGATCATGTCTGGGCGGGGGTTGGTGCGGAAGGGGGTGCCGGACTGGACGAAGAAGGCACCGTTCATCATGAGGTCGCCCTGGGAGCGCCAGGTCCACTTGGTCCACTCCCAGGGGCCGGCGTAGTCGCGCTTGGTCACCTCCTTGGCGGCGGTGTTGGGGGGTGCCACGAAGCGGTTGCCCTGGCTCACGATGGTGGGGTGGGCGCTGCCGCCGATGGCGTACATGAGCCAGTGCGTGTAGTCGTTGTTGACCACGTGGAAGAAGCCCCACCGGCAGCGCGGCATCCTCTGCACCAGCCCCCGCCCGAAGTGGTTGAACGCCACCGTGACCTGCATTATCCGGTCCCCCTCGTAGCTGTCGCTGGCCCCGAACAGCATCACGTCGTTGTGCTTTGTGAAGTGGCAGTTGGAGATGGTCACCGCCGTCGACCCCTGGATGACGTCGATCAGCCCGTCCTGGCAGTTGGACATCGAGATGTGGTCCACCCACACGTTGGCCGACCCGAACACCGTGATGCCGTCCCCGTCCGCCGCCGTGCGCAACCCCATGTGGTCCACCGAGTCGCGGATCAGCCCCCCCGGGCTGGCCACCGTGTCGTGGATGTGGAGCCCGTGCAGGATCACGTTGCGCACGAACTGGAGGGTCAGCCCCGCCCCGAAGGCGATGTGGACGTTGGCCCCGCGCCCGTCCACCGTCTTGTGGCTCGTGAAGATGAGCTCCTGGGAGAGGCGGATGATCATGCTGCGTGCGAACACGATCCACAGCGGCCCCTTCTGGATCACCGCGTGCCTCAGCGTGCCCGCCCGCGGCCGCTGCACGTCGTCGTCCGACGCGTCCGTCACCACGTATATGGGCCCCTTCAGCCCCCCCGTGGTGCGCCGCCCGAACCCCAGCACGCACCGCGCCAGCCGCTTCCGGTCCTTGGCCCAGTCCCCTCTGCACCGCCAGCACCGGTCGATGGGGTTCGTCGCCTGGCACGGCCCCTTGTACCTCCTCAGGCTCCGACGAGTCGAGTTGCCTCCCTCCACCGCCCTGTTCCCCCCATATACATGATTAGCCCACTTCTTCAAACGTTGGATTTATTTGCAATCATTTGCTACGTACATTTCGCTATCAATGCCGTTATCATCTAGGAAACTTACTTGCCAACTTCTTGATTGAAGACGTCCGTAGAATCTTCGGGGTCTGGATCGTAGGCATCCAGAGCGGCTTTTTGCGCTTCCTCAGCTCGCTTTTGCCACGTCTCGTCGAAGTCGCCAATGTCGGCACGCAGGCTCGGAATCAAAACAAAAAAAGAAACCAAACAGACCAATAAACCAACATTCCTTGATGATGTCATCGTTGTGGCTAATATGATTAATTAGTCACACAGGCTCTATTGGGATGACCTGTGATGGATCATAGAAATGGAAGACACAAGGATTTCCAATGATCTGTAACTATTTTTTTCATGCAAACATGGTGATTTATTAGCTAGACTGTCTAGATGACCCGAAAGATATTAAGCATCGATTAAATAGCAAAACAACGCAAATGTTTAGGGCTATCCTTGATTTGAGGCAGCTAATTAAAGTTGTTCCTTTATTAACCAATTCTATATTTACTGAAGCAATCTCAATACATAATTTATTATCTTTTGAAATCAACCACAAGCTTAGTTGTTCATAAATATCTGTTTTTAGTAACACGTTTCTTTGTGTTTTGTTTTACTAATAATTTTTATCTTACATGCCCATTTTTGTTTTTCATTTGTTGTTTTAAGTTATTGTTTCATTTATAATCCCGAAACATTGCACTCGTATATTTAATTAAAACTAAGCTGGGAATGGGTGGAAAGGGTTCAACAGAAATAACTACCATCCAGCTATATTTAGGCCTAGCTAGGGACATTCTCTTTGGACAATTTCAACATCAATATAGTCAACAAGGTTCAATTTTACTTTATTTTATTTTGACACAAGTGCTCCTTTGTCAAATGATTTGAAGATTCGTAAAAAATTAAACGTCAGCTAATAAAATATCCACATTAGCTTTACTCTGGAGTCTTGACAAATACGCGTATTTAGTGCAAGCCTGATTTAGTGACTAAAATATGGAAGAAGTGTTATTGCGTTCTTAAGAATTTTTTATAACATTGAATCTTATGCAAACATAAAAACAAAGCATGAAGAAAAGGTCAAGGAACACAAAAGTTGCCATATACCTGTATTTCCCTTTTCTTCGCTTATTTAGCAAATAAAATTATAACTAAAGGCTAGTTCTTCTTAATTGACAAACAGAATGAAAAAGTTTGAATTAATACAAAAGATATTATTGAATAAGGGATTCAAAGTTAAGTTAGAACTTATTTGAGCTCTGAATTAGTCCATAAGTGAGGGGTCTTTAGGTATTTAATTTTAGGGGCCGTTTGGTTATGTTTTCTGTTCCTGTTTTCTGTTTTCTGATTCTAAATTCTAGAAAACAGTTTTAGAAAAACTGTTTGGTTATAAATTTAGAAAACAGATTTAGAATCATGTTTCTGTTTTCTTTGAAATTTGTTTAGAAAACAGAAAACAATGAAAAGTTGTTTTCTATTTTATCTCTATACAATTGAATGGAAAACATAACCAAACAACATTTAAAATATTCTGAAACGTAATTCTAAATCTGTTTTTTAAATTTAAAAATTAGAATCAGAAAACAGAATTTAGAAACAGAAAACGAGTTTAGAAAACTAAACCAAACGGCCCCTTAATGAATTAGTAACTAAGCACAATGATGATACCTTAGTGCTATTATTAATAAATGACCTCGTCAAATTATTCCCTTTTTTTTATATGCGACTTTGCTAAAGCATTTTCTATGATACTATCACCATTCAATTAATTTAGACCTTGTATAGTCATGAGTCATGACTCATGCCATACATATATACTATTGCCTTTGTGGCAAGCAAATCAGTGAGCTTTGAATATATTATATGGATGTGACACACATGAAACTGATATTAACTCCTCGGTAAAACTATTATTATTATTATTATCAGAGACAATAAGTATTATAATGTAGCTAGTCACATACGTTTCCAGACTTTTTATGTTGTTTATATAGTATAATAGAGATCCTACATTACAGAAAGATGATAAGAAATAAAGAGATATCATTTGGTTTCTATAAAAAAAATAAAAAAATCGAAAGCCAAATAAAAAAAGCAAATTCCTTATCACACTTATTCCAACACTTTTTGACCTTATTTAGCAAAAATTCCTCCCTTAATAGTGTTATGAACTCAGTGCTTTAATTACTTCCCTTGCAATTCTCTTATTTATTCTTCCTTCCCACTATTGGAAGCCTGTTAGAAGAGAGAGAAACGCACGACGGAAAATAATTAAAAGCTACTGTTCCAATCATGAACCATATTAATTAACTTATAATCACCTAACTACTATATCATGTTTATTACAAATTAATAAGCACTGCCTGCATCAGGCAAGCATTTGGATGAAATTACTTTTGCGCACCAATAATCAATATTAATTAAACAGATAGGATTATGGTAAGGGTGATTATTAACTGTGTTGATGAAAAATGAATAAAATAACGTTATCATATCACAGCCTACCCTATGGCTATGCTATGTAGGCCTTTAATTTAGAACAAGAAGAAAGGCCACCCCACAAGAAAACTCAGAAATTAGAATCTCAATCTTTTGACTAACGATGACCGTAATGCCCTCGGCTTTCATGAAATCACATATATAGTTGTAACCTGATTATGTCCATTGATCTCAGTCTTTGAGACGAAAGCAATATATACTAATGATTAGAAATAAATAAACAAAGTGAATACATGATCAAGTAGGCAACATGGCAAAATCAGAATATATATATTATATGGGGCACACCAAAAAAGGGCATTAGGAACAATTTGTGTCCTGAAACAAACAACGGTCATTCATTCACATTCACATTCACATTCACATTCACTGGGGAATATAAGAATCAATTTTGGAGAAGCTTCTGATATGTTTGCAAAGCAACATATAGGCAAAAAAGAATATATGATCGATCAGCAAAGCGAAGCAAAGCAACGCATGGTGGATGAAAGTATATAAAAGGCGATGCTCATTTGCCATTATACACGCGCGCAGAGAGAGAGAGAGAGAGAAGAAGAAGAAGAAGAATGATATCTTTAGGCGATGTGTACCACGTGGTGACGGCGACGGTGCCTCTGTACATAGCGATGGTGTTGGCGTACACGTCGGTGCGGTGGTGGAAGATGTTCACGGCGGAGCAGTGCTCGGGCATCAACAAGTTTGTGGCCAAGTTCTCGATCCCGCTGCTGTCGTTCCAGATCGTGTCGGAGAACAACCCGTACGAGATGAACGGGCGGGTGATCCTGTCGGACGTGGTCCAGAAGGGCCTGGCGTTGGTGGGGCTGGGGCTGTTTTCTCGAGCCACGTCCAAGGGCGGCCTCTCCTTTCTCATTACGGGCCTCTCCGTCTCCATCCTCCCCAACACCCTCATCCTCGGCATCCCCCTCCTCAACGCCATGTACGGCCCTCACGCCGCCAACCTCCTCGCCCAGATCGTCGCTCTCCAGAGCCTCATTTGGTACAACCTCTTGCTCTTCCTCTACGAGTTCAACGCCGCCAAGTCCGCCAGCACCGTCACCCCAGAGCGACAACAAGATCAACCACAACAACAAGATCAGTCAGAGTCAGAGTCAAATGCCAAGGAGTTGGAAGACGGCACTCATGATGCCACACGGCATAATACCCGCAAGATCAACACAATGCTTATCTTGCTCACCGTCGCAAGAAAGCTCGTCGCCAACCCCAACACTCATGCCACCGTCATCGGCCTCGTCTGGGCGTGCATCAAGTTTAGGTACACCCATCATCTCCCACCGTTACCGTTATCTAATGCTGCTAATGCTATACATATGTATAGGTGGAATGTGAGATTGCCAGCTGTGATGAATGATTCCATCACAATACTCGCGGATGGAGGGCTTGGCATGGCAATGTTCAGCCTAGGTGCGTCTATATGGATTTCAAAAGCAATAATAATATTACATCTCAGACTCCTAGCTAGTGGATGATTGAACAATGAGTACAGGTCTGTTCATGGCATCACGAACCAGCATAATAGCGTGTGGGACCCGCATGGCGATCCTCTCAATGGCGCTCAAGTTCCTGGGTGGACCCCTCCTCATGGCAGCCGCTTCCCTGGCCGTCGGACTCAAAGGAACCAACTTCAGAGTCGCAATTGTACAGGTCTCATCTCGCTACTCACTCGTCATCTTTACATACACACAACTGATTAAATAATCAATGTTACAGGCTGCTCTTCCTCAAGGCATTGTCCCCTTTGTCTTTGCCAAGGAGTACAATGTACATCCTGAAATTTTAAGTACAGGGTAACCAAAATCTAAACGCTCTCATTTTCTCGTCTTTCTTCTCACTACTAATCTTTCTTCTTTCTCTTTTCTTTTTTGGTGGGTCGTTTTTGCAGGGTCATTTTTGGGCTGCTAATAGCCTTGCCAATAGCATTGCTCTACTTCTTCTTGTTAGCTCTGTAAAATGTCACCATCACTGTCACTTACATTTCAGCTACATATCGTATAACATGACTAGGACAAAAAAAAATTATATAAAATGAGGACCATTCTTTTAAGAAAGAAAGAAAGAAAGAAAGAAAGAAGTGGTCGGAATTGCGAATGTTATAGTAGATTAACTTGGAAGTCTCATTCAATTCATTCAATTACTTTTGAGGTGGATGTAATATGAGTGGTTATGTGCTGAGATAAGTAGAAGAGACAGACAAAACATCTGTGTCCTAGATAGACTATCAGCACGGGAGTTAGTTTGTCAGTTAATTATGATCTATACACAATTTTCGATTATATTTGCCCTTTTTCTTACATATAAATCAAATGTTTGGAGCTCATTCTTAAAAGCTACACCTAGCTAATTGTGGGTGCTAATGATAGGTGAGAAACATAGTTCGTGTGAATAATGAGTGACCTCTTTTTTCCATCTTCTTGATGTCCTTATATAGTGCTTAAATTGCATAAAACGTGAGTTGATCAAACCTACATTCTGACATTTATACTGATAACCCTTCATTTCACGTGTGTGTGTGAGAGTTATTTTGATAAGTGTCTGGTTTATGAAGTCAATTGGAGTTTATCTGGAGTTTACGTGGTCATTGTAAACATTATATTTTAACTAGTCTTTAAGTAACCGCCAACTTCTCCGATCTTCTCGGTTTTGGTCATTTTCGTGTTTGACACTCTAGGTGCTGTCTTGTATTTTTATTTTCTATTTTTTCCGATTTTATTTGTTAGGATGTTAAGTTGTTACTATTGTGTTATGTTGTGAATTGAAATCGAGTTAGTTGTTGTTCACTTTCATGTTCGAAAATTGTTGTTAGATTTTTGCCTCTACAAGATGAAGACATGTTTTTATCTTGGTCAACGGATCACTGTTGGTTGTAGTCGTTTATTCTTTATAAGTTGTAATCACAAACACACAAAAAAACATATGGCTTTTTTTCAATTACACAGAAAAATAACTAGTTGAATTATATTCTATTTTTATAATGAGACTATTAATTTTTTAATAACATAATAGCTCGTTATAATCTTAAATCAGCATTTATGACTTCTGATTTTTAATTTATAAATGGGCGAAGACCAAGAATATACATGAATCAATTATATCTGGCCAGTCGGTTTGAAAGATAGCCAAGCCACCGTCAGGAACATTGATTATTACAACTTACAAGTATTGATTTTTTTCAAAATTGTAATATTAGAAGAAATAAGCCTTGAAACGCAAAAAAGTGCGAGTTTGGATATCACATCCAACGGCCCTTATATTTTGACAATAGCAACGAAAAGAAGAAGGAAAAAAATAATAATAATCTTAAATTAGGGTTTATCGGTCATATATAATAGACCCAAGGGCAAATACCCAAAGTTTTCCTTTGTCCGAGCAATTGAAGAACTTGATTTCGTCTTCTCCAATCTTCCAAATTTCGTTTTCTTCTTCATTTCGTTCCAGAGAAACAATGGCCAAAGGTCCAGGTCTCTACACAGACATCGGGAAAAGAGCTAGAGGTTCGCTCTCTCTCATAATCTCTAATTCCTTTTTTCATTTAGGCTTTATTAGGGTTAGGTTTTCGAATTCAGACTTTATGTGTATGTGCAGTTTTTCTTTTATTAATGGAGATTATTGGTCTCGACTTTGTGTAGATCTTCTGAACAAGGATTACCAGCTCGACCACAAGTTCACCGTCACTACCTACTCTCCAACTGGAGTCGTGAGTTTATTTTTATTTTTTATACATCTATGATTTATCTTTATGTTGTATTGCCTTATCGAATATATAGGGTTTATTGCTCCAGCTTCATGCCCTGATTTCGAGCTTATAATGTTTTGTTCCCTTTTCTCATGTGTTGTCACGTCGATAAAACGGCATTTTCATCGTGAATATGAGGAATGTTTTATGTCAGAAATTTGAGATGTTATGTTCTCGCTGTTATAGTGATTTTTTTTTTTTTGGGTGTAGGCCATTACTTCAACGGGACTAAAGAGGGGTGAGGTGTTTTTGGCTGATGTCAACACTCAGCTCAAGAACAAGAACATCACTACTGATATCAAAGTTGACACCAACTCCAATGTAAGCAAATCAATCACCCACTTGGTTTTCAATTCGTTTCTTATTTGTTAAGTTTTTGTGGTACTCACCATCAGATGATACATACGACTAATCAATTTGACAACCAACTTCTGTTATAAGTCTTAGCCTGGGTAATCAATTTGGCAATCAGCCATACTTCCCGATTGTTCATACTGTTTATGTGCTTTCTTTGACCAGCTTTCCACAACTGTGACTGTTGATGAAGCTGCACCGGGATTGAAGACAATCTTGAGCTTCAGACTTCCTGACCAAAGGTCGGGCAAGGTGAGCAGCGGCGTTTCTTTTCGTCTCGTCTTTAGGACATTAATTATGAGGAGGATTTTGACCCATTTGGGTGTTGAACACAGGTTGAGCTGCAATACTTGCACGAGTATGCAGGGATAACCTCGAGCATTGGGCTGACGGCGAACCCAATTGTCAACTTCTCTGGTGTCTTCGGAACCAATGTTGTTGCTCTTGGCACCGATCTCTCCTTCGACTCCAAGACCGGAAACTTCACCAAATGCAATGCTGGTCTTACCTTCTCCAATGCTGACCTCATTGCTTCTCTGACCTTGTGCGTATTTATTCTTTCTCTTTATGCATTTGAAATACGCATCTGATTATGGACAAGTGAATGGAATGGGAGAGAAGCTAACGTATGACGGGGATGTTACAGGAACGACAAGGGAGACAGTTTGAGCGCGTCGTACTACCACAGCGTGTCGGCGGTGACAAGCACGGCGGTGGGGGCGGAGGTGACCCACCGGTTCTCGAGCAATGAGAACACGATCACGGTGGGGACGCAGCACGCTCTGGACCCCCTGACGACGGTGAAGGCTCGCGTCAACAACCTCGGCAAGGCCAGCGCTCTCATCCAGCACGAGTGGAGGCCCAAGTCCTTCTTCACCATCACCGGCGACGTCGACACCAAGGCCATCGAAAAGAGCGCCAAGGTCGGATTGGCTTTGGCTCTCAAGCCTTGACCACAGAACGACCTAGGTGCAATCATGAGCGTAGCGTAGTTGGTTTTTCCAAAAACAATGACACTTTTCCTCGATCCAATTGTGGGCTCTCGTCTTTTTATTCTATGACCGTGGCATTATATCTCTGTCTTGGTGGTCCTTTTTGGGTGGTAAAAATAAATGAAACTTGTGGGTGTCGCCCTAACATACATACCTTTTCTGTTTGCGTCGTCGCTTAAAGCATCAACCTGATATTGGAGGGTTTTTGGTCCAATTTTAGTCTCATTTTATGCCCTTTGAGATCATCCTTGAAAGCTCTCACCATGCAAACGTTGTTTTGTTAAACACTCTGTATGTGTATGTATATGTATTATGTATATGGATATCCATTTATTGAAGATAAAAGTGGCACACATTATTCACAGAAAAGAAACATAAAGCAGATGTGATCAGACGCGGTGGGGGTCGGCCTGAAGAAGGCCGTTGCGGATCTGGGCAGCGATGTCTCCGACGGCACCGGGGCCGTGGGGGATGAAGACGGCGGTGGACTTGGAGGAGGCGCCGATCTCCTTCATGGTGTCGAAGTACTGGGTGATGAGGACCATGTCGAGGACGTCCTTGGGGGTTGTCCCGGGCACGTTCACGGAGAACCCCAGCACGCTGTCCCTCAGCCCGTCCACGATGGCCTGCCGCTGCCGCGCTATGCCCACCCCGGACAGGTACTTGGACTCCGCCTCCCCTTCGGCGCGCTTGATCTGGATCAGCTTCTCCGCCTCCGCCTTCTCGCCCGTCGCCAGCCTCATCCGAGCCGCCGCGTTGATTTCGTTCATCGACTTCTTCACCCGCTCGTCCGGCTCGATGTCCACAATCAGCGTCTGCACTATCTCGTACCCGTACGCCGACATTGCCTGCTCACCAAAAAAACCCACTTACCAAACCTCATTCAACACTTCACTCATTCTGCTTTTTTTTTTCTTTACCTTTTCCAGCTCGTTTTCGACAGCTTTTGCCAGGTCGTTCTTTTGCTCGAAAACGCTGTCCAAGTCCAGCTTCGGAACTGTCGCTCTGATCACTGAAACAACAAAATAAATCAACATCCGAAGGCAGAACAGACCGTTGTATCATCATCGCCTACTATCACTCACCGTCGAAAACATAGGCTTGGATTTGAGTCCTTGGATTGCTAAGCTTGTAGAAAGCATCGCCGGCTTTGTCAATCAGGACACGGTATTGAATCGACGCGACCACGTTCACAAAAACATTGTCCTGATACATACGCACACGAGTCACAACACCGACTGATATTCATATCACAGCTCATCAAGGTCAATGCAACTTCTTTCTTTTTTTTGTTTGGGTCAAAGATGAATCGAGTTAGTTGTAACCTTAGTTTTGGTCTCGCAGCGAACGTCAAGCTGTTGAAGGCGGAGGGAGAGGTGGCCGGCGAGTTGGAAGCCGAAAACCCAAGGCATGCAGTGACATCCCGGCTCCAGCACATCGCTGTACTTTCCAAACCTCTCCTTAACGGCTATGTTCGATTGCTTCACCTGTACGCAACACAAAGCATTTCCCATGCCTATCTTATTTGGTGGTATGATCTGATCTCCACTATGTGCTCAAACAAAAAACGAGAGAGAGAGAGATAGAGTTATGATATCAATACATCACAATTCGCAGAAAAGGGTATATTTATACAATTAAAGTGACTTGTTTGCCACTACTTAAGATATTTGGTATCTTCTTGGAAATTACCTAAAAGTCAGATAAGCCTTCGTCATGTCTCCAATCCAAATCATGTAAGAGTCAGGACTACAAGTTGCTTATATTTACGGATTTACCTGGTTTTGAAGATTACCATTTATCATTTTTAATGTCATACATCACAAAGAGAGACAAGGCATTAGTGACTTGCTGTTTTAGAGTCTAGTCTACAAAGCGCGTAAGACTAAAAACTTGAGTATGTTGAGCATTTTTCATAATAATCATCCTATGAAAGTAAGCTAACCTAACCTCAGTGTATTTAATTTTAATGTAATTATAGGTACCCCAATGAATTATTTCATTATCGACCAATTAACTTCAGGAGCATATTTTAAAAGAGACAAAAAATTATTTGCTTTAATCAGAGAAATAATATGGAACTTTCTGATCAAGATAGTCGTAAAGGCTCGAGGACTCGACGCAAGCAGAACCTTTGATAGAGGAGAAGCATAGAGACTAATCAAATAATAATAAAACAGATAATCACCCAAAGAAAGTCAAACATGCCCAATAACCGGCAGCTAAATCCACATCAAAAAAGGAAAATAAGGAAAAATGGAGGCACACTCAAACGCATTTGCTTTCGTCCTTATTACACAACACCCGCATCATATTTAATTTTTCTCTTTTTACATATTTTGATAGAAAAAAAAAAAACAAGAGAAGAAGGAGAAGCTAATAATAATTGCCAAGAAAAACAAGAGAATATTATTGCATCCCAATACTCTGATAATGATGTTTCGGCTTATGATTATCCTTTTTTTTTTCCTTCCATATAATATAATTGTTTTTGTCAAGTGGTAGTTTATGGCAGCGAAAGGTAGTGACAAGGTTAAAAAAAAGAGATAATAAAAATAATAGAAAACACAAAGACTCGATCGCACTCAACACAACGGTCTTTGATATTCAAGCACGTTACATGTAACATCAGATTGGGTTTATTCCAAACAAGAATGAAGCTCCACTATCCACAGAGAGAAAGTCAACGAGTTTATCCAAAAACTAACGAAGTAATTGACCAAGTTAAAAGGATGATTAAGTATATTTCACACCCAACTGAATTCAAACATGCTTGGATGGATGATTAAGTATACTTCGTTGGTATAACAAAATGAATTATTCATTTTTCATGTTTATAGCTTTTTTAATGAGGATATATAAAGTATAAACTTTTAGGATTGACAATGTATAGCTCTTAACACTCTCATAAAAGTGTGTTTTACTACCTTGATGCATATCAATGCTCTAAGCATTAATTTAATAAAAAAGAAGAAGTTATAATTGATTATTATATTATTGTAATAGACTTTGTAAACATGAGGGGTAAAAGCGACATCTAATTTTTCTATAAAAAAAACGACATCTAATTAAAACTTGAGAGGACCTGCATGATATTGTTTCCAACACTCCAGATTTGTGTCATTTTCGTGTGTTTTGAAAAAGTAAACGACACGTCGTTGTTGTTGGGTTTATGCAAAGCCACCAAAACCCTAACAAGCAAAAGAGTCGGCCTTAAGTGGAAGCTGGTAAGACGGTAGATAGAGGAGCATCTGAATCTGGGCGACGGTGTAAACGCCATGTCTGCGTTATCAAGAGGCTTGATTTCTCGTGTGAAGGTTGTATCGCCGTGGGCGTCGTCGGTTCTCCGGAGGTTCAGCTCCGATCCTGGAAGCCCGCGCGTGATCGAAGCGAAGACGCAAATCATGAGTCCGATGTCGCGGCGGACGGGGCTGATCGCCGTCAAGTGCGGAATGACTGCGCTGTGGGACAAATGGGGGAAGAGGGTCCCGATTTCCGTTCTTTGGGTGGACGACAACATCGTGTCTCAGGTCAAGACCGTCGAAAAGGAAGGCATATTCTCGCTGCAGGTGCGATTTCGTGTGTTGATGTCGGCTTTGAGTGTGATTTTAACGATTGTGTTGTGTGGTTAGTTAGATTGGGTGTGGGCAGAAGAAGGAGAAGCACTTGACGAAGCCTGAGGTGGGTCACTTCCGAGCTCAGGGGGTTCCCATGAAGAGGAAGCTCAGGGAGTTTCCCGTCACCGAAGACGCCCTCGTCCCCCTCGGCACCTCCCTCGGCGTTCGCCATTTCGTCCCCGGCCAGTTCGTCGACGTTACCGGCATCACCAGAGGGAAAGGATTTCAGGTAAACACGCTCTCATCTCAACTCAACACAACATGTGTTCACTTCCTTCACTTGTTGCTGTTGCTGTTGCTGTGAAGGGTGTTATGAAAAGGCACAACTTTAAAGGAGGGCCCGCCAGTCACGGTGCGTCCAAATCACATCGCAGCGGCGGTTCCACGGGGCAGAGGGACGCTCCCGGAAAGGTGTTTATAACAAGATCATAGACTAGACTTGTTGCCTAAGGAAGCATTACTGATTGGTCTCTGTGTAAACAGGTTTTCAAAGGCCGGAAGATGGCGGGGCGTATGGGAGGGAAGCAGAGAACGGTTCAAAACGTGTGGGTTTACAAGATCGACCCTGCTCGCAGTTTGATGTGGGTCAGAGGCCAGGTATGCCTTCTTCTCATCTCATCTCATCTCTTCTCGCCCAACAACACTGCATAATGCGACTGCTTTCCACAGGTCCCAGGCGCCGAAGGAAACTTTGTGTTCATAAAAGACGCTGTTTATAAGAAACCCGATATATCTCTGCTTCCGTTCCCCACCTTCTTTGCGGACGAGAGCGAGGACACGTCAGAAATACAGCCAATGGTCGCTGATCTCGGGGACACTGACCCCTTCATGGTGGCAGATTAGTCACCCGCCCTTTCCAGTAGTACACTTCACTTTTGATCGTTTTGCTTTTCATTGTCACATCGTTTGCACGGCCTCAGAGTCCCCTCAGTCTTTTGGTTAGCCAGCGACAAAGAGGGTGTTTAACAACATTCTTTTATTTTACCATCTATCCTATTTTTAGTTGAGAGAGAAAAAAAAAAGGGCATATAGTTATCATATCTTTGCTCAGATTGTCAAAGTGGCTGAGTGAGCTATACCATGTCTTGTATGATGAATAAAAGTCTGAGGAAGCTTTTAAATTTGGTCCGGGTGATTTAAGATTTTATTTTTGGGTCAAGTTGTTGCCCAAGCCTTGATATGATACAAGTCATGCCTCGTTGATCTCTTTTGTAAGCTACTCTTGGGTTCTGCCATCATCAATTCCGTAGTTAGATTTCATCTTGTAATTTTGTGACTTCATATCATGTTTTCTAAGCTAATTTAAAATTTCCATGATACAAATGAAATATAATATACCAAAAGAACGAGAGTTTCTGTTTAGAAATTTCACGAGCATAGTGTCCGCCCCCAGCTTTTACGATTATGAAGACTTAAGTCTTGATCGCCAACCACCTCATTATTAGTGCAATACTCCAAAGTCCCAAGTAGCGGAAGGGTCAGTTCCGCTGCAAGCCTCGTTATTGGTTCCTCGTTGTCAGACTTTTCTTCAACCACTAATGTGTGAACCATGATGGACTGAGAGCTGATTAGGCTTGATTAATTAGTTCGCGTAAGATCCAGAGTTTGAAAATAGCTTGGCAAGATTTCTTTAAGCCTATGATATTTTCTTCAGAATTAGGGGTGACAATTTCGTGTTCGTGTTCATTTCGCAAGCGTGTCGTGTTAATCGTGTTTGTAAAAATATTTGTTAAAATCAAATCCGACCACTTATTAATCGTGTTTGAAGTCTAGATTCAAACCCGACCGTTTATCTTTTTACATATCTATATCCGTTTAAATTAAATCATTTAATTGCCGTGGTAAATGATTTATTTAATCGTTTTAGACATTTAGACTCAATTAATTGTTATTAAATTATCAAAAACATGGTAATCATAAGAAAATAAAAATAGTTTTGAGAAAATAAAATATCTCAAACATAGTAGTCATAGAAAAATAAGAATTTAAAATACAATCATCCATAATAAAAAAAAATACATATAATTAGTAACCCAAGAAGAATACTTGAACTTTCGGATTGTACGTTCTTGTCATGTAACTTACAAGCAATGTTGCAAATGAAGTAGAATTTGCATAAAATAAAATATAAGGATATATTTTATTTCGATAATTTATTAGCTAGTTTACATCAATAATATTTAGTAAAGATTCAAATATAATAATGGAAGGGCTCTATAGCTAACTAGTCAATACTAAACTTAAGTTTTGCTAAATAGACAAGATTTTGTTAATTTTGCAAACTAGGCATTAGCAAAAATTAATAATGATCAAATATCTAATCTCTCTCCCTATTAACAATGAGTTTGTCTCTCTACTCCAATTTTTACTCTTCACTATGGCACTTGAATGCTGCGTCGTAGTCTCTCAGATTTATTCAGGCTGCATGTATATTTTGGACACGTATATTTTAATAGAAATAGTTAGTGATCAAATATATTTGATTGATACAGTGTGATTTATTGAATACAAAATTGCAAGAGATAATTTTATTTATATTTCTATCAATATAAACACCAACAAAAACTACTCAATTTAATTCTTCACTAAAATTTACTGCGTTATTTTTGGATTCAGAAGCGTGCATTTGCGGAAAAGATTTGCTATTTATTTTTTCTTCAGTTATTGAGAGAGAAAGTCAAATACAATTAGACTAATAATTATTTATAATAATAGAATAGCTGAATATTTTTTAAATTAAAATCACGTAAATGGTATAATTGGGAATGGAAATTTGATTAGATCGCCACATAAATGAAATTAGCTATTTTTTAAAATTAATTTAAACATTAGCTATTTTAAAATCAAAATGTTTCAAGTGGCCTAATTCATATAATTTTCATTGCAGTTTGTTTGTGAAATGAAATTGAGTTGAAATGAATAAGGTTATCCTATTTTTTTTTTTAAAGGTAGACATCTATGTCAAATTTGTTTGTTTGGAAATAATGCTACTATAAGGAAGAAAAAAACATGAAATATGAAATGAAAATGGGCATACAAGTCCAGCATTAGGCAAATAATGCCATCTATGCCCCATTTTATTTTTGAAACTCAGAATTTTGTCGGTCTAAACCTATAAACTTCGATTATTACTAAAGTAAAAGTAAGTTTTCCAATTGCAGAGTAAGTAGGTGTGTTATTTTGGGTCGGAGAAAATTGACAAATTACTAGTATGGCAACAGCAATGGCGTACGGCGGGTCGGCGTCGACGGTGCGGCAAGTGAAAGTGGAGAGAGAGAGTGAGTTGCGAGTGGAGGTGGGAGCGGAGTCGCCTCTCCGGCTCCGCGTGGTGAACGGCACGGCGGAGATCTTCGGCTCCGAGCTTCCTCCCGAAATCTGGCTCTCCTTCCCTCCCCGCCACAAATTCGCCGTACACTTCTGTTGTTTTGTTTTTCGTTATCTCCCGATCGGAATTTTGCACTCACTGGGTGTGTTGGGCAACAGGTTTTCAGCTGGTTCGGAGCTACTATAGAACTGGACGGTCAGACCGAGACTGATTACATTGCAGATGAGGTAAATTTGATTGATTTGTTGATTTGTTTCCGTCAAGACAAGAGAGAAGATGTGTGTGGTGTGTTTTGTGTGTGAATTAGACTCCTATGGTGAGCTACGTGAATGTCCACGCCGTACTGGATGGTCGACGGAATCGCGCGAAAGCTGGGCCTTCGGATCACACGGTAAAGAAAACAGAAAACAGAAAACAGAAAACAGAAAACAGAAAACAATGGGGTAGTGGTGATTGAATGGTTGATTGAATGGTTGCAGGGTCCGCGGGTGATAGTAGTGGGGCCCAGTGACTCGGGGAAGAGCACGCTGTGTCGGATGATTGTGAGTTGGGCGGCGAAGCAAGGGTGGAAGCCGACCTTTGTGGACCTGGACATCGGGCAGGGGGCCATCACGGTGCCGGGATGCATAGCGGCCACACCCATCGAGATGCCCATCGACCCCATCCAAGGCATCCCCCTCGAGATGCCCCTGGTCTACTTCTACGGCCACACCACTCCCAGCAACAACGTCGACCTCTACAAGCTGCTTGTCAACCACCTCTCCCTCATGCTCCACCGACAGTTCTCCGCAAACGCCGAGTTTCAGTCTGCAGGGATGGTTATCAATACCATGGGATGGATCGAAGGTGTCGGCTACGAGGTCTACTCCCCCGCCCGCATACACGCATTCTCTTTCTCTTCTTTTTTTTTTTTTTTTTTTAACTGTACCTTCTTCTTTTTCCTCTTTTCATGTTCTTGCAGTTGCTTCTTCATGCGATACACACATTCGATGCCAATGTGGTCCTGGTTATTGGTCAGGAAAAGCTCTATAGCATGCTCAGAGACGTTTTGAAGACCAAGCCTAATGTAGATGTTGTCAAACTTCAAAAATCCGGCGGAGTTGTATCCAGGAATGCCAAATACCGTCAAAAGTCCAGAAGTTTCCGCATCCGGGTAACTATTATCACTCTTGTTACACACTTATATGCAGGCTCTTATAATATTACAATATTTACTGCTTTAATGAAATCAGTCACCTAAGAAACTCATAACATATTTCTACACTTAAATAACGTGTTAATCTCATAGAAGAGACTCTTTAATTAATTCTACCCCTTAAAACACTAAATAGAAGCGTAACCATTTTGGGCTGTATAGTAGTCTCCATAATTCCCATTTTCAGTTGCTTATTGACGAGGAGGTTTGTTCTGATGTTTTGAGCAGGAATACTTTTACGGTCTGACGAACGATCTGTCCCCACATTCCAATATCGCAAATTTCAGCGATTTGTCGGTGTATCGAGTCGGCGGTGGACCCCAGGCACCGCGTTCAGCCTTGCCGATTGGTGCAGAGCCCGCGGCGGACCCAATGAGACTAGTCCCCGTGAATATCAACCAAGATTTGCTCCATCTGGTTCTTGCTGTTTCTTTTGCCAAAGAACCCGACCAAATCATCTCGAGGTAAATTATGATCAAGGACTTGAGTCTAGTAATTCAAACAAAGGACTTGAGTCTAGTAATTATGTATCAATTCTCAACGCTGATTGTATCTTTTTTTCTGACAGTAACGTGGCTGGGTTTATCTATATCACAGACGTTGATGTCCTCAGGTTTGAACTCTTTTGCAGTGATTGCTTATTGGCTTTTTGGACCGGCTTTTTTTTACTTTCGGTTGTTGGCATTCATAATCCATAAAATAATTGAAATAGTAAATTTGATGAAAGAGTTAGTAATATGTTTTTTGTTTGTATTGATGGCAGGAAGAAAATAACGTATCTGGCACCGTCTGCGGGTGAGCTCCCGGGCAAATTTCTTATTGTGGGAACCTTGACTTGGCTTGAAACTTAAGACTTTTTGTTGTACATAATGCTCTCCCATTGTTGACTATTGTATTTTTGTTGTTGACTAATTTGTTTTTATGAAATCTAGAAGAAATGAGATGCATGTTCTTTCAGAGTATTTTTAAGATCAAGTTTTATTTTACTATACTTTCATGAGTAGCCAGAGGTATGTAAGGTTGTTTGATAAAATGTCATGTTGGTTTGTTGGGATTATATGATCTCCCTAAGTTTTGGGAATCCGTTGCTTAAGATCTACAAAGCCAGCTAGTCAAAACTGATACCGCTCGTTGTTATTTAGCTTAACCACAGAGATGTTAGACCAACTTCTCTTTACCAAATGGTAAAGGTAATGATTACATAGTCCGTTGACCGAGCTTGTTACTTGGATATAATAAGAAAATTATAAGTTTTAAATAACGAACATATAGCTAACAAGTTTCAAGTTAATATTTAATTACCTCATAAAAAAAGTAGTTTTCTTGTTCAATTCTTATTAAATACTTATAAGAATGGTTTACACAGAGTTGAAGACGTCAAGTCTGTTACAAACAGAAAATGTACAGAGCTCTTGCTTGGATAATCATCATCATCATCATGTACATAGTACAACATACTAATCTAGAGTGTGGGGAAGAGTCAGGAAGAAGAGGGTGGTTTGTTATTATTAGGGAGCGGAGAGGGTGGTCGGAAGGTGGGCTGAGTTCGGAGGGAGCGAGTGTGAGTGTGAGTGTGTGGAGGGAAGTGGTAGGTGTGGCTGGCCATGTCCTTGAGCTTTGGGAGGGGCTTGAGGGCGTGGACCACCTCCGTCATGAGGGGCCGGGCCTTTGGGTCACGGCTCAGGCAGTCGGCCGCAATGCGCAGAGCCCTCTGCGCCCCCTTCACCGAGAAGTGCCCCTCCAACCGCGGGTCCATCAGCCGGTGGGCCCGCTTCTTGTCCCCCACCATCGGCTTCGCCCACTGCACCAGGTTCTGCTCCCCGTGGGGCCGGCTCTTGTCCACCGACCGACGCCCCGTCAGCATCTCCAGCAGCACCACCCCGAAGCTGTACACGTCGTTCTTCATCGTCAGATGCCCTGTCATTCGCTCAATCAACATCTCTTCTCTCTCTTCTTTTTATTTAATATTAATATATATGAATGACGAGTAATTACCGGTCATCACATACTCCGGTGCCGCGTAGCCATAGGTCCCCAGTACTCGTGTCGACACGTGCGTTTTATCTCCCTCGGGACCGTCTTTGGCCAGTCCAAAATCTGAGAGTTTCGCGTTGTAATCCTGCATATTATTTCACTCTCAAATTAGGAGCCAAAGAAAGAATGTAAATAACGTAAAACAACGAGACTCGGTTTATACGCACTCACCGCATCTAATAAGATGTTTGAAGTTTTGAAATCACGGTATATAACGGGTCTCTGAACGTCCTCGTGGAGGAAAGCAAGCCCTTTTGCAGCTCCGAGTGCAATCTTCATGCGAATAGACCAAGGAAGAGGCACCGACCCTCCTGTAAATAAATAACATGGTCACAAACCAAAATGGACACATATTGGATCTGAGAAAGTGACTGGCACCGTACTTCTGAAAAGGTGGTTCTCCAAACTTCCGCGAGGCATGAACTCATAGACGAGCAATCTATGATCTTCCTCGATGCAGAAACCAATCAGCTTGACCAAATTAGGATGGATAAGGTCACCGAGAAAGCTGATTTCGGCCTGAAAAGAAACACAAAAAACCACGATGGTGGTAAGAATAACGAGTGTCTAAAGAGAACAAAAGAGTTGGAATTGAAAGGCCGTACAAGCCATTCTTTGTGCCCCTGAAGTCCGTCGTGGTTGAGAGTCTTGACGGCCACGGTGAGTCCGGTCCCGGGCTTCACGGGAGCGGTTCCGTTCTCCTCGATCCAGCCTTTGAACACGCACCCAAAGCCGCCCTCGCCGAGCAGGCTCTCGGGCCTGAAATTCCTGGTGGCTTGCTTGAGGTCGCTGAACCCGAATTTGCGGAGCTGAGATGCAACTTTCAGTTCCTCGCTGTAGTTGGGCGTGGTCAAACCGCTCTCGGTCGTCGATGAAGCCACCGGAGTGACGATGGTTTTCTCGTTAATAGATTTATCTATTTCACAAGTAAATGATCATTCCCAAAAAGAGGGCAGCAAAAAGTGAAGAAATGACATGGTCTAGTCAGAAGCCACAGCCATAATAAATGTTAGATTTGAACTACAAAACATCAATCTTCTAAAACACAAGTACTCGGGAATTGATGTTACAGCACACCCTTTTTTTGCGTAGAAAAGTACAATTCATAAAATGGATTAATGGAATAAACATGATCTTTCATGAACAGTCAAAACAGAGGTCTATATTCATAAACCCCAGAAAATAATATGATTTGTAGATCAACATATTATTAAATCACACACACACACACACACACATATACATATACATATATATATATATATATATGTAATTAAATGAAACAGTAAAAAGTGGAAGCGAAAGGGATTGGATTGAATGAATTTACCAAAAGAAGCAGTGGTTCCACTCAAAAAGTTGTCAACTTTGGATCTCGAAGAAGGCATACAGTTCCTGAAACTCAAACTAATCCAACACCCACTTTCCACTTCTCCCAAGTCCCTTTTCTTATTCATCTTCTTCTTCAACTTATTATTAATATTATTATGACTGCTGGTCCTAACCTGGGATTCTTTCTCCTTCCAAGTCTCAACCTTTGTTGAAACCTCAGACCCAAAACCCATTTTTTGTTTTTTTGTTTCTTTCGAGAAACAGACTTTCGATGCCTCGATACAAGCTAAAAAAGAAGAGGAAAGTTGACAGGGAAGGAACTAAAAGGTTTAGCGATGGAAGGGTCAAAGAGGGATCAGAGATTCGAAAGAGATAAGAGATGAGAGAAGGAAGAAAGGAACGAGTGGGGAAAAAAAAAAAAAGCAAAGGTGATTGGATTTGGATATGGATTTGGAGTGGGAAAGTTGTTCGCTTTTCTTCTCTTCCATTAACGGAGGAGGCTGGGCGGGCAGGTTGGGATGGGGTGTTTGAAACAGGGGAGTCTCGGGCAGCCCGGGCAGGAGAGAGAACCTCTCTCATTTCATTGACCTTTCTTCCTTTGGCTTTACCACATTCCCAAACAATAAAATTAAAAATTAAATCATGCTCGCTCATGAGTCATGACCAAATAAAGGATTGCCCTTTCCCTTTCTCTTCATTAATATATGTATCATTTGTTTTTTTCATATGGTGCATCCAATATTCCCAATTTCTACTTGAGTGTATATTCTCCTTTCCATTCATAGAAATATTGAATACTAATATATCATGCCAATTATCAACTCCCATTATTTTATTTGCAAAAAAAAAAAAAAGTATGAGCATTAATGTACTAAAAAAAAAAGAAGCGTCGTATGTGGACCAATAGTAAGTAGGTACTAGTAGCTCTCAATGTATTGATCGTTTTTCTTTTGTTTATTGTTATTATGAAACCTCTTGCATTGTGACCTACGCTTAACATTATCATATTTAAGTCGGCTATCGCAACTATATTGCTCCAACCCCAAGTACTAATTGTTTTTTTCGCATGTCACAATCATGTAATGGTCTTCCACATATTTATCTACTTATCACTATCACTATCAATTTACACAATAATCAAAATAAAGTTCATTTAAAATTTGTCATTAATGGTGAGATTATACAACAACTTCATGAACTGCAAAAACAATGAGAGTTGAGTGCGGACTGTCGAGGTTAGAACATTGAGTGCAAAAACATATTGGTTGTGAAGGTTATGAGCCTTCGTTGATTGACTTGATCCTTTGCTCATCGCACTTTTTATTCTAATTTATTTATGGTTTCTTCAAACTTTTAATAATAATTGTTGATGAACACAAATTATTTATAGTAACTTTTAAATTGAAGATCCACCAACCAAGTTGAGCTATAGTAACTTCTCAGCCCGACGTCTTTTTAATTTAGTTTTCAAAATAGAAAGAAAATCCGACCTCCGTTCACGGACAAGATTCCGTAAACGGTTAATCGCCCCGGAATTATCCAATCTCCAAGCGTTCCAAGCTAGGAGTTTTGCAAAACGAATGCATTTTTGAAATTAGTTTCGTATTTCTTTGTTGATAATTTTACAATTGATTGATCAATTAATTTTATCACAAAACGAATAAAGTTTTGAAAATGTTATATTTTGTTTAATTATAGACATATCATATAATAAACAATAATTTATCTCATAAAATTGAACATGAAGTCAAATATAAAACATGAATTTGAAGAATGGAGATGCGGGGTATCGATCCCCGTGCCTCTCGCATGCTAAGCGAGCGCTCTACCATCTGAGCTACATCCCCTTCGTGCTTAAATCTCCCAATAGTCCACTTAGTTTATTCAAATTATTTTAAAAATCTGTCGTCGAATCGAACAACTTAATTCTTTTCAATAGACTTGCTTATCACTCGATGCCAGTTTTGGGTTTGCATTGCTGAGACACTGAGACAGAAAGAGAGTTCCGAACAATGCTGAGACGAGCGCTTCAACGAGCTTGTTCCGTTCCTCTTCATCGCCGCTCTTTGCTCCGAAAATGCTCTTCTTCTTCGTCTTCGACTTCGAATTCGCCGTCTCAATCTCCGATCGCTTCGCCCGTTGAGAAACCAGACCAACCGAGCCAAGCCACAATATCCATCGATCGTTCTGGTCTTTACAATCCACCTGGTACGTCCATTATCCGATCTATCTTCCCGACAAAAAAAAAAAAACTCCCTTTCTTTCTTCTCATCGAAGGTTCGACTCTTTTCCGTAAATAGAGCATTCTCATGAGGCTACTTCCGACTCTGAGCTCGTCAAGCACCTCAAAGACATTATCAAGGTTTCTGTTGTCTCTTCTGTTCGTATTGTGTTTTGTTTCGATCTCAGACTTTGCATTTCGCGTTGGTGCATAGTTTCATTTTTGTTTGTCATGTCCGCCAAGTGTTTGTGAAAATGATACTGAAACGCCATCAAGGACTTGACCTTTTTATTTTTATTTCTATTTTTTTATGTGTTACATTGCTTGCTTTATCGCTTTTTCGGGTATGGAAAACAAAAGAAGAAAGACAATCGTGTAGAATAAATTCACTTGTTGTAAATTATGCAAATTTTAGTTTAGAATTAGCTATAGAAAAATCACATTTCATCAATTATTTTATCCCTGGTATTTATTTTTGTAAGTAACCATAATTTGACATGACTGACGTAGGATTTTTTTAAATCAAGGGAGATATCATTGAGTTAGAAAATGGTTAGGAAAAATAAATCAGATATCTTTATTATCATTTGCCTGTTTTATATTCTTTGATTGTTGACATTTCAGTTCCGCGGTGGGCCGATTTCGGTTGCAGAATATATGGAAGAAGTTTTGACAAATCCTAAAGCAGGATTTTATATCACTCGAGATGTTTTTGGAGCAGAAGGTGATTTTATCACATCCCCGGAAGTAAGCCAGATGTTTGGTGAGGTAGTTTCTTTCTTCGTTTTACTCTCACTTTGCTATCTGATGCATCGAACAGAAGGATTTGTTTACCATTGCAAGATCATTACTTTTGTTTCTTACATTTTTTTTTTTTTTTCGTTTCTCTCTCTTAGATGGTTGGCGTTTGGGCTATGTGCTTGTGGGAACAAATGGGTGAACCGAGAAGAGTTAACCTAGTCGAGCTAGGTCCAGGACGAGGAACACTTATGGCTGATCTTCTCCGTGTATGTGGTTTCATTTTCGCTTTGATTTATTGTTCAAATCAGAGTGTTGAAGGACTATGTTGTTGATCCAGGCTGCATCGAAGTTCAAGAACTTTACCGAGTCCTTGCATTTACACTTGGTTGAGTGTAGCCCCGCATTGCAGAAGCTCCAACATAAGAAATTGGAATGCGTCGACGAAGATCCCACGGCCGACGAGGCTGATAAGAGGACTTTCAGCACATTAGCCCGAATACCTGTATCGTGGCATGCTTCACTGGAACAAGTTCCTTCTGGAGGTAACAAGTTCTTAAAGACTTGGCACTTTAGTATCATCCTCTGCCCAAAAAAGTATGAAATGTCACAACCTAGCTATAATTTTGTTTCGTCTTGGACCTATGTGCCAGTGCCAACCATCATCATCGCCCATGAGTTCTACGACGCTTTACCGGTTCATCAATTCCAGGTTTGTCTTTATTTGCTATTTTAGCTTTTGCGACTCACATATATATCTTATACACCACAAGTTTCCATGTAATCTTTCTGAGTGTCATTAGTGTTCACTCTTTCCTGTTAATTTGTTATATTATCCTTGTTAACTCTGTGGTTCCTAAATTACCTTCCAGAGGGCTTCTCGCGGTTGGTGTGAGAAAATGGTTGATGTCGCAGAAGATTCAACGTGAGCTTTCGAAAATGAGTTTAGCAAAATTTGTTGAGGCTCGATTCTGAGTTGATGTAATTTTGATATGCATAAAATATCGTCTAGGTTTCGTTTTGTTCTATCTCCGCAGCCCACACCGGCGGCACTCTATTTGGCGAAGCGGTGCTCATGGGCTTCTTCAAGTGATGAAATAAAGAAGCTCAATCAGATCGAGATCTGCCCACAAGCAATCGATTTGACTCAAAACATGGCAAAGAGAATAAGCTCCGATGGAGGCGGGGCCCTTATAATCGACTATGGCCTCAACGGACTTGTCTCTGATACTCTGCAGGTCCCTTACAGCCATCCATCACCTTTTGATGCTACATGCACATTGTATCTTCTAATCATGACACAGACATGCTAATTACAGGCGATTAGGAAACATAAATTTGTAGACATTCTCGACGACCCGGGATCGGCTGATCTCAGCGCTTACGTTGATTTCGATTCGATACGTCACTCAGCCGAAGAAGCGTCAGGTTCGTACATTCCCTTTTTTCCCGCTTAGACAAAACAAAAGAAGAAGAAAAAAAATACATCATGTATGTGATCTTGTTGTCGTTTTATTTACAGAGGACATTTCCGTCCACGGGCCGATGACTCAGTCGCAGTTCCTTGGGTTGCTGGGGATAAACTTTCGAGTGGAAGCGTTGCTGGAGAATTGCACGGAAGAGCAAGAGGAGAGTCTGAGGACAGGGTATTGGCGTTTGGTCGGGGACGGTGAAGCCCCGTTCTGGGAGGGACCAAAGGAGAACACACCGATCGGGATGGGCTCGAGATACTTGGCCATGGCCATCGTCAACAACAAGCAAGGCGTTCCCGCCCCGTTCCACTGACACACAACCCTGGCCTTCTGCTTTTAATAAGGTGTTCAAGCTTTTTGTTCCTTATAACTTATGTTTAATCTTTCAACTTGGTTGAACCAAAGGCATTAAATAATCAATTGAGGTTGAGCTTATTCCACTATGGTTTTTGTATTTGTTTCATTTCATCACTCGGAAAAGGCAACCTTCACATGTGGGTGTGCTATAGTTGACTTTTTTCGTATTAAAGCTGTCTATAATTTCAGACACTCAAATTATTGGTGGGAAGTTGACTTTACGTGATATAGTCATCCATTTAGGTGCACTTAATAACGGCAACAATGATTCGGAAAATGTCAATAATATACCTCATCATCTCTTCGCTTTTAATGTAGTGTCACCGACACCTTATCACAAACCACCCTCAACTTAATCGCTTATTACATAAAATAAAACTCTTATGTACAAACACTCTTCCAAAATCTTCCTTCCGTCCACAATTATTCTGACTTCTTTGTTTTAATTTTTTTTTTATAATACTAAAATACTTTTACTATATATTTTTTTTAATGAAGAAACTATAACAACTAGCCCAATAACTACCATATTTATTAAAATTATAGCTAAATTATTTAAATAATTAAAAAAAAATAGTACAACATATGTATAGGGAAACTTGATAAACCAAGCTTATGTATATGTCTCAATTATGTGATGCATGGTCATGTCTTAATTTTTGCTATTTTTTTTTAAATAATTTGGCTAAATTTTTTACGTTGGAGGTTTGAATGGGTTATATGACTAAATTCCTTTTTTTTTTTAATTTGAATATTTTAAAAAAGAAACCATTTAAAGATTTTTGGAAAGGTTAAATAATATTTTAGGTGTTAAAATATGACAATATTATATTTTAATATCAAGCATGTTAGTTTTTATGGGCTAAGAGTTAAGAGATGTAGCTTAAGTGGTGAGTATCTCCACTCATATTTAGGTTATTTGGTATTTTAAGATCCAAAAAGTGGAGAGAAAAAGGTTTACAATGTTTGGATCTTAAGCTATATATGAGCGTTAGGTATATCATATATAATATAGAGGAAAACAATATATTATATTTCCAAGGATTGAAGTTACCATAAAATTGCAGTGAAATTATGTTTGTCACAAATTGCCTATAGATAAGTTTCTTATTTATAATTAGCAAAGATAAGCACACGAAATATTATAAAAATTTATAAGCAACTAATCCACATCAAATTCGTTATTCGCTAAATAATAAATATTTAATTAATTATAATTAATTAGCCAGTAATTCTATTAAGAACATTTAATTGATAATTATGCTCAAATAACTCCCTCCCATTAAATAATTAATGGGTAAACTACGTATCAACGAGTAAATTCGAAAAATTAATAAGTACTGCTTATATTAAATATTAATCACTGGTAAAATGTTATTCGATTTATGACATATAGTGTTTGAGTATTGTATTAACTTCATTCCATGCATTAGTTTTTTTAGTGTTAAGAAAACGATAATTTCTTTTGAAGGTGTGGTCTATAAATAGATTTCAAAATCAACTAGTTCATTTTTCCTCTTATTTATAACTATGTCATTGAGTGCTAATATACATCCTCGTTGATATATTTTCACCCGAGCTATCCTCAACCTTGTCCTGTCGCGGTTGTTTTAAAAGGTTTGTTGTGGACCTCCATGCGCTTCTTCTTTCTATTCAGTTCTTCGAGCTCGAGAGTTTCTTTTTTGGCCAACTTATCTTTGTATATACTAAAATGCCAAGTATTTGTTGTAGTGATGAAATACCTATAAGATATATTTGGTCCCTTATAGAAGACTTGTTATAATATGGACTATGGATCCAAGAGAAGATCACCTCATAAGAGATCTTTTCATCTCAGCGGACGTGAAGAGGGTGTTATTTAAGAGGCTCTCTTCCTTGTTTAAATAAAAAGCCAAAGCTCAAGATATCAATCCTAATTTATTAGCATTTGTATTTCTTGGCACGCTAATCATTTTCGCATCGTGACTCTGTCAGACAATATCATGAAAAGATGCCTCTTAGAAGAATCAAATGATGAAAAAAAAAAACTTATGACCAAACGCTGCCGTTTAGAAGATTCAAACGGCACCGTTTAGATAAAGGAAATCCAGATGAGAGGGAACTGCGCGTGACAGAGGAGAGGAGAGATTCAGCCCGACTTTTTTTTTCAATTGGTTAAGAAAAAATGGGAGGAATTCTGTCATCGGTCTTCGGCGGAGCCGCCGCGGCGGAGGAAGGCGATTCGTCGTCTTCTACGCCATCGCGAGTGGTCGCGTTTCACTCATCGGCGCGATGGCAGCTTCACTTCAACGGCTCCAAGGATTCGTCTCGACTGGTTGGTGTTGTGCCATCACTTTTTATTTTGTCTCAGATGAAAAAAATGAAGATCTGAGATTCTGAATGTTCCTTTTTTCTCTTTTATCCGGCGATCGAAGCTGGTTGTGGATTTCACGGCGTCGTGGTGCGGACCGTGTAAGGTGATGGCGCCTCTGTTCGAAGGAATGTCGGCGAGGTTCACCGACGTTGACTTCGCCAAAATCGACGTCGACGAGTTGTCCGTACGTCTCATTCGTCTTCGATTCCTTACTGTGTTTTGTGTGATTCTAGTCTGATATTGTTGTTGTTTCTGTGGTGGTGATGGTGAAGGATGTGGCGCAAGAGTTCGGAGTTCAGGCTATGCCGAGTTTCGTGATGTTCAAGAGAGGGAAAGAAGTGGACAGAGTTGTGGGAGCCAAGAAGGACGAGCTCGAGAGGAAGGTTCTCAAGCACCGATCGGTTTAAATCCCTCTCTCTCTCTCTCTGTTGTTGTTCAGATTCATTTCATAAATGGTCTCTCTTGTGCCATACTTTGGATATCAGCTTCTTCACCAATATACAAGGTGGTGAAAGTGTTGTCTTTTGCTTCGGATTATAAGATCTGAATTTGTTTGTGGTCGAAACTTTAACACGAGAGTGAGCTTTGAATTGCAAAATGAAGTGAACAAAAATTGTATTCAAACACAAGAGAGTTATTCTTCTATGGTGTGTGTGATTTTGATCTGGAACCTGGCTTGTGCTATGGGAGTCGAAACCCATAAAAAATGCATGTGCTAAGAAGAAGCCAACAGATTTAAGATCATGCGTGTCCTGTTATTTCATTGAAAATACAGGTGATGATGGATTAGATTACATTGATGACAAGTAGTGTAGTGTTGGGTGGAAGGTGAGCCTATGGTTGAAGCAGGATTTGGACAATGGAAGCAGCGATCTGGGAGAGGCGGCCGAGAAGCTGGTTCTGATCGGCGATCACGGAGCTGTTGGCGGAGGAGATGGTCTTGGCGCAGGTGGAGGCCTGCTTGGCGGCGTCGGAGATTCCGTAGCCGGCGAAGCCGAAGTGGCCGCCGGTGAGGGCGTCGATTGCCTGAGGGAGGGTGTACTTGACGAGCGGGATGTAGAGCTCGGCGCAGTAGGCCAAGGATTTCTCGACGGCGGCCTCGCTGGCCCCGGACTTGAGCACCGCCCTTATGGCCTCGAGGGTCTCCGCGGCCTTGGCCAGCACGATCCCCGTCATCACCTGAGCCACCCCTCTGAGGTCCGTCACGTCACTCATCGCAGGGCTCGACTCCAGTGACGCCACGCACAGCTCGCTGTACGCCGTTCTCTTGCACGTCTCCTCCACCAAACTCCACTTCCCTTCTTCGCACACTGTGACTCCTTCAATAACGACTAGTTCTACTTCCAACAACAACAACAACAACAACAACGCACACCGTATTGCTCCTCTCATTCTCATTCTCTCTGTCTGAATTCTGATGGAGAGGAGAGGAGAGAGAGAGGGTTCTTTTTCTTCTTTCAATTCACGTGTTGTTGTGAAAGTACTTCCTTTATTTGTAGATCTCCTTTTCTGAGTCATGTGAATTGTGGTCATATAAAAAAAGCAAAGAAAGGTGTGGAATATCGACAGCGTCGCAAAACAACAAGGCGCTAAGGCATTTTGCTGATTAACTTTGCGTGACTCTGAGTTCACACTTCCAAGTTTGAAGAGCAGAGCATCAGTGGTTAAGTTAAGTGAGGTTGGGTCTACTCAATTAGCCCAGGAGTATATTTGTTCTTGTATTCCCTCGAGTCCAATAATTCGAAGCTTCTAGTTTCTACACACGTGTCCTTACAACATCCTTTTGCCGTTTCCCTATTTACTTTTGTTGCTTCTCTTTTGTTCCTATGTTTTTGTTTTTGCCATCACGCGATGCTATCCCATTTTTCTTCTTTCTCATTCTATATCCAATACTTTCATTTCAAATCTCATGTTATCTTTTCCTTTTAAAGTATGTATATTGTTGTCCATACAAATTATTTTCATGCCTACTCTTTTTTTTTAAAGGGTTTTCATGCCTACTCTCTGAACTTGTATATCGAAAATAATATATATATATATATATATATATATATATATATATATATATATATATATATAATTTTAGTAAAGAAAAAATATCTTTAGTAAAGAAAAAATATCTTCAATTTGAATGTACCACGTGAAGTCCAAAGTAGCAAGACACGATATTTCATTTCTTAATTAGTTTCATTAATCAAGATAACGCCACTCACCACACAACATGTAACAAAACAAAAGGCAACAAAAATATTATTGATTGCATCATATTGGTTTCCATTAAACTATTTATTTGAAAAGAGTGAGACTTAAAGCTCAACTAGAGATGAGCATTGTGAGGATGCGTATCCGAGTCACAGCCTCTGAGACGAATCAGAAGACGCCACGTCAGCAGGCTTATGCGTTTGGTTTATTTCCGCGTGTATAAATATCTTGCGTCACACGTCTGTTATGTATGTAATATATTTTGAGTTTTAGCTTTGAGCGATCTTGTGTAAAACACTGTGAGTTCTTCTGTAACAATCGAGAGCCTGTTCTTGGTTGATATTTAGAGAGAGAAAGTCGCCATTGTAAGAGAATCATCTTCTCCGATTGATTCTCCGGCAAAGAAGTGTGTGAAGATCGAAAGCTTGTAATCAGACTGAATATAGTGGATCAAGGACGCCCTAGTCCTGTGCTTGGATGTAGAATCATATCGATTCGAACCAAGGATAAATCGCTGTGTCTTTTCTTCATGTTTTCTTCGATTCTTGTATCGCAAGTTTCTCTCGCGCGATTCCTGTTTTTTGCTAAATCCGGTTAAGTTTTCAATTCGATTATCTATTAGATCTCACAAGCATCCTAACGAGAGACAGCCTTGGGTTTTCAGATCAGCTCATGAGCTTTTAGGGTCATCGTGAGTCGCACAGCCTTGGGTTTGGTGTTTTTTTGGCATATGTTTAAGAGACTTATGTCATTCGCCTTGATCATCACTCCTGGATGAGTTTGTGGAAGAGCAAAGACAAACAAAAGAGATAGCATCACCACAACAATATTCATATCTATTACCACCAAAGCTCTTCATTTTTTTTTTTTTTGTGTGGAGAAAACTTAGGGTTTGATATTGTACGAAAATGATGTGTCTTTGTTTCAAATTGTTTGTGTATTTATAAGGAGTTTTGTGATGTATATGGTCGTGTTTACTTTGTTCTCGTTTATTGTTGGAATAAATCCTTTTTTATTACGTTGATTTCTTTTTTGTTTACTTCTTTTTTTAGGACCAACGTTCATTATTATCCTATTTAATTCTTACGCTGTGTAAATTGTAATAACCTTCTTTATTTCCTTTTGAATATTACAAGGAATTGTTTTTTAAATATTTTTTACTGAAACAATCAATCCCACATGGAAACAGTACAAGGAGGGATACACTAGTCAATTAACTATAAATACACAACTTCTCAAGATCTATTTTCAAGCAGCCATGTGATGAGCACAAAGCGAACTATTCTTTCGCCTTTTACTAAAGAATACCGTGTGTTCGTCACAATTAGTGGCATACTCCAATTTTTTGAGGTGTTTCTTCTATTCCAATAGAAGAAACTCCACAAATTCTAGTATCAAATTTGGAAGCTGGAAATATTGCGTTAGACTGTGTGAGCTTGTTTAATTGTGTGGGCATCAAGGCCTTTCAGTTTAACCACTGACTCCACATATTCTTTCACCGTACTTGCCTCTCTCAGCCTGTAAAAAAAAAAAACCAAACCCAAGTCCATAAATAGATAAAAATAAAAAAATAATAAAAAAAATAAAAAGTAGCGTGGCTTGAGAAAGTGAAGTGACCTGGCAATCTCGGCTCGTGCCTTGGCCTGTTGAGCCATGTGATTGAGCTGCGTGTAAAGTGCAGGCTCGGTGTCCGGCGGTTGAAGGCCGTGGAGAGTGCGCTGCGCGTGAGCCCATCTCAGCTCTCGCTCCTCCTTCCCGAAATCCTTCTTCCTCGTAAAAGCTATCTGCAGTGCAATGGCGTGAGTAGAGGGAGAGAGAGATAAGGCAATAGAAAGGAATTGCGTACTCGGTGCTCAATGACGAGGTCCCAAGCTCGGCCGCTGAGGGAGTATCGCACGAAGAACTTGATGGGGTCGAGAGCGAGATAGCACACCAAGTTGTAGAGCCACACCACTGCGGCCCATCCCCAACCCATCCCTTGAACCCCGGCAAACCGCCAATTCGCATACACGCTGATCACCGTCGCAATCTGCCCACTCTCACACCTTGCCTTGTCAATCAACTCTCATTTTTACAGACAATCATTTTACTATTTCTCCCAAACTTACAAGTTGAGCAACCACGAAAGCAGCAAACAGCAAAAGAGCAGGAGGCTCCACGAAAGACCAGCTGCGCGAGCGAGTCACGAATATCAGGGCTTGGCTTATCGTGCTCACTTGAAGGTACACCGCCGCTGCTACCTTTCTATCGTCCCTTCTCTTAAGGCTCGACACCCCGAATAGCTTCTGTATTGTTTTGTCGAATTAGTTCCCATATCAAAGGTTGAATCGAAATCGAAAGATCTCTTACAGGGAACACGTCGGTTTTGTGTGCAGCCCAGAAGAAAATGACTGTCATCATGGCCAAGTAAGTGCCGAAAACGATTCCTGTCGCGAAGATCTCTCCCAGCTTCCAACGATCTGGCATTGGAGATGGTTTTACTCTGTCCTTTGATATCGCCATGATGGTACCTGCTTTTTAGTGTGCCCTTGTCTTATCATGTCTTGAAATATGTTGTTGATAGTTGTTACCTAATAATGAAATGAGTAGAACATACCGTCGTTAAGGATAGCGATGATGAGAACCATGAAAGGCGGGAAATCAAACTTCCATATTAGAGCTAGTAACATGAAACCAAGCTGTGTGATCAAGTAGAGGGATAATATTTAGCCAGAAGAAAAGAAATAATAGAATTTTCATAGACAAAAAGAGACAAACATAATTAGTTACCACGATGCGAACTGTGATGGAAACAGCGTAAATCTGTAACAAGACAAGAGTTGAAAATGTAACTAAATTAAATTAAACTAAACATAGTGTGTGTGTGTGTGTGTGTGTGTGTGTGTGTGTGTGTGTGTGTGTGTGTGTGAGGGAATAGGGTAGTGAGGTACGGTGTAGTTTTTCATGCGTTGGAAGATGGCGCGGCTGGTGAGCAGGGCGCAGACGATGAGAGTGAGTCCGGAGTGAGACAAGACAATGTCTGAAGCGGTTTGAGCGGCTTCGGTCGCGCCAGCCACGGCTATGCCGATGTCTGCTTTCTTTAGAGCCGCACAGTCGTTCACTCCGTCCCCTGTCATTCCACATATGTGCTTCCCTGCCTGAAGCCGTTTCACTATTTCGTATTTGTGCTCTGAACCCACACTTATTATTCATTGTTACACTTTTATTATCATTCAGGAGGCACAATTTAGTATTTGATGGATCGTACCGGGAAGAACACTAGCGAACCCATCGGCCTTTTCAATGAGATCATCGAGGGGCAAAACAGCGATTGACTCGTCTTTCTGTTGACCTAACAAAGCCGATGAAGGATACATGTTGGTTCCCATTCCCAAACGCCGACCCGTTTCCTTTGCTATTGCCAGTTGATCGCCTAAAAATATATTGCATACAAATTTGATAAAAGAGGGAGAAAAATAAAAAACTCAATTGACCATTTGAAAAAAAATATCATACATCATATTTCTTGTGTTGTTTAAACAATGCTAAGATCATACATTCTCTTTTAAAGTCTATCACAAACATCCCATGCGCTTGGGGCCAAATGAGTACAAGTCTAGTCGAGTGTCCTTCTCAAACAAAATAAGATACGTTGTTTAAATTAAATATATGGCTAGTTTCTTTTTTCTTTTGAAATTCGTAGGCAGTTGATTATTTTATTAATAACAGTTTATTTAAAATATACCATGTACGATAAGTAGGTCTCCATTGGTGTCGAAATAATATTCTCTTCGAGAGCTTCACGTTGGTCATATCAAGTTTAATAAAAATGAAATATCAGGAAAAAGAAAAAGATGAACATGCCTGTGATCAATTTGACATTGACTCCAAGGTTCAAGGCCCTTTGAATCATCTCGGCGCTGTCATGTCTGGGCGGGTCAAACAGAGGCAAAAGGCCCATAAATTCCCAAGCCCCGCCCGGGCTCTCCTTTTTCCCTTCAGGAACTTCCTGTAGGAAGAAAGAAGAAAATATGCACAAACCTATCAACAAGTCCTCATAATAAACGTTCTACTCAAAAACACACTCTTTGGGTTGATTGTTACTTGATAAGCCACAGCAAGGGAACGCAGCCCTCGTTCCGCGAATTTTTCGATCACCAAATGAACTCTGCGTTCGATCTCCACTCCATTGTGCACAAGATTCAAAATCTATGAACCAAAAAAAAAGGTTTTGATTTACTACATTTGACATTTAAAAAATAAATATTTGATGGAGTCTAAAATAAGCTACCTGGTCCGGAGCGCCTTTGCTTACGCGGTGCATTTTACCTTTGGCATCGATATACGTCAGAGCTGCTCGCTTATCGCTCGGGTTGAACGGAAGGAAATGTACTTCTTGAATATCCGCTCGAGCCTATTTAACACAAAGTGATTTGTTTTTAATACAAGCAATCATAACATTTATGTTTATCAAAAGCAACTCTTTCGATGAAATCTAATTTTAACATTAAATTACTCATAATAACATCAAATTACTCTATAGGTTGAATAATTTAATCTAATGGTTACTTCCACGATTCTTTAAGTTCGATGCAATCTAATTTATTTTATTTATAAATTTTCTTAATACGAAAATTTTATATTTCAATGAAATCTGATATTGCCTTCTAACATTTATTCGTTTTAGTTGACTCCTGCGAAAAAAGAAAGAACTTGAATCATAAAGGTTATAGCACCTCCTTTGGATCAGCCAGCATTGCTATAATTGCAGTGTCAATGGCGTCATCATTCTCTAAGCGCGAAGCTCGAGCCGCCATTAAAAGTACTGTATCCGCATCTACTCTTTTGTCAAAAACCTAAGAAAAATTAAATAAAATAAAATCAAGAAGGTACATAGAAAAAAGACTAAACCGCAGAGATATGATGGAGAGATCGAAAACCTCAATGAGATTTTTGTCAACTGAAAGCTTGTTGAGGGTGAGAGTTCCGGTTTTGTCACTGCAAAGCACGTCCATTCCCGCCATTTCTTCGATGGCCGTCATTCTTTTAGTAATGGCTCCCTTGTAGTTTATGATCGGATCAGAAAATCGGAAAGAGATCAATTGGCCAAGCATTAATGAGAAAGCTGATGAATGTTATTAGAACCTGTTGAGACAATCTATGGGAACCGACGGCCATTGTGATGGACAAGACTGTGGGCATGGCGATGGGAATTCCTCCGATGAGGAGAACCAAGAGATTGTCGATTCCGGGACGGTACGGCCTTCGCTGAATCGGATACATCACGATGATCTCCATTACTATTCCCACCGCTATTGAGCATATGCAGAAATTCCCAATAGCAGTCAACACCTGTTTCTTCCACTCATCATAAAACAAAGTCTATTGGTAAGACCATCATTATAGAAACTGCGCTTAACTTGTTGCCTAAGTAGGTAATTTTAGAATATAGAAAACGAGAAAAGAACAATGAGTGTTCAAAAATAACGTTTTTCTTTTTCTTTTCAACCTCTTGAAAGTGTCCTTGCTGGTTAGTGGAATCAACAAGATGGGCAGCTTTGCCAAAGAAAGTGTGAACGCCGGTGGCGATAACTAGAGCCTCGATCTCTCCTTGCTTGCATGTCGAGCCGGAGTAGACTCCATCACCCGGCCCTTTCATCACCGGCAACGATTCTCCCGTCAGTGCACACTATAAATAAGTAGGCAAATTTATCTGTCATTGATTTACGGGAGAGCTACGCATGATCACCTTTTTAGAAATCGTAGTTCAGATTCTAGCTAAGTCATCTAAGAACTAAGAAAATACCCCAAACTATGAGAATATGTATGTGAAAATAAGGATTTCAAATCACATATTCGAAAACGGGGAAATTAAGCATTTAGCGTATTTAACATTCGACATTAAAATTCTATCCTAACTATCTTAAAATTAAGAAAAAACAACACATGAGTTAGGCTATATATTTAATATTTGAATAATTGAGCTATAAGTTTGATGGAAAGTAGTCATTAAACTATTTGATAAAGACATGAGAGGATTCTCTATAAGTAGGACAATGATATTTTCTGTAAAATCAGTTCGGTGTATTTCTCACATAAATCGTTCAACGGAGATTACTTGGACTAGAGTGCAAGTTAAGAAACCTGATCAATTTTCAAGGGGTCGCCGTCGAGCAAACGAGAGTCGGCGGGAACTATGTCTCCAAGCTTGATGCTTATTATGTCTCCGGGGACCAGAATCGATGCATCTACCTCGACCCACTTCCCGTCTCGAAGCACCTGAATTTATTAGTATTATTATCAGATTATTCCTTTTTTTATTTATCTTTTTTTTTAATCTTTCGGTCCTTCAAAAGACAGTAAATTTTAGTTAGTTAGTTCAGCACACCTTGGCTTTGGGAGCCAAAATGGCCATGAGAGCGGCTGCGGCGTTACTGGCATTTTTCTCTTCTATGAAACTTATGCTTGAGTTTATCAATAGCAATATAATTATACCAACAAATTCTTGCCAATCCGGAGATTTTCCCTGAAAATATAATACTTGGATATTAATGGTTGAAAATACAAAAAAAATAATGAAACAAACACAATTAATATTTCATTTGATTAACGTGAACATAATGTCATTTACATTCGATGTATATTCTATTCCGTCGAATTTACTCACAAGGAAAAAAAGAGCATATTTATGACAATAATAATAATAAAATAAGAAAACAAATAAACAGACCCCTCCATTTGCGAGAGAGATGGCCATAATGGCAGCAGCTTCCATCACCCATGACAAAGGGTTCCACATAAACCCTAAAAACTTTAACAACTTGCTTTCCTACGAAGTATATAATAAGAGAAATTAATAAATAAAATACAAAATATGAAATAAAAAAATTTACATGCTATATCTCCTTAACTATACGACCTTTTTTTCTTCGAGCTTGTTGTGACCAAAAATGGACAACCTTTCTTTAGCAGCTTCTGAGGTGAGTCCATGTTCGTTACATCTCAACGTCCAAAACACTTCTTCTAAAGCCACGTTTTCCTAAAACAAAACAAGTTCATTTACGAAAAATAAAAAAAGAAAGAAAAAAAAACGCACATAAACAAAGCTATGGATCATGGATGGTTAAGAAACCAAGATACTGTGTTAATTTGCAGCTACCAAATTCACAGCTTCCTTAACCACCGCCTCTAAATCCGCTCTATTCTTCTCTCCCATATTTACTTGGGTTGGGATTCCGGGAATTATTTATAAACGGAGAGCAAAGGTTATAGCGAGCGAGAGAGAGAGAGAGAGAGAGCAGAGTTCTCTCCTCTTTTGTGTTTAATATTATTACACTGTTTTGTATATACTCTCTCTCTCTCTATATATATATATATATATATATATATATATATATCTAAAAGCTTGATTTTTTTTCTGTAGCCTCTAGGAAGATCTGATTCTGTACTTTTCCAGGTAAAACTCTTCTTCTCTTCCATTTGTTTGGACACGAGAAATACAGATATACTGATACGTGATACGTGTGCCTTTGATGCGCTTCTAATGACCATTATGCCCCCGGTTTTCGTAAAGTAATTATGTAACGTTAATATGTTGTGACATGCAATGTATCACAATACAACATTTCATATAACTAAAACGATCGACATTGATTGAGCTGAGCTTCCCTCAATTATGTAATAATTTTGTTTATATCTTCTTTTTTAGGCTTTGATTTATTATTGTAATGGTATAAAATGAATAACTCAAAAATTAGTAATGGTATTTATTTTTGTCCATTAGGAAAATGTACCATTACAACTTCTGCCATATTTTCTATCACGTTACTCCATGATGAACCTACGTATTTAGGGTAAAATGTTCGTTTAATATAAAGTTTGAGACTACCAATGCCAAGAAAAAGGGATGTGGGCCAATCTATCATAAATCCTAAACAACAAAGATACCCGAATTTCGTAGCTTAGAAGCGTTACACCAGTAAACAGCCTATCATTACTATTACTATTATTACTACTAAAGAATTGGCAATTAATGCCATTTTTTTTACATCAAACATTTGCAGACAAACACTGCATGTCGTTTATCTTGAAACGACATCTCTATTTACAGTTTACAGTCGTTTTTTGTATACAATCCTCAACGCTTATGGTTTATATTTTGTGCAAGAATATCCTTTCCAAGGTCTATTCATGCAGCTTTTGTATGTAAGAATATCTGGTTCCCGACATAAAAGAGCTCTGTTAGAAAAAGTGTACAATCTTCAAGGTAACGTTCGGTGTAGAATGGCATTGAATATGAAGCTTTTCTGCATATTCCTTTGGATACAAGTCTTGGACGGTGTTATCAAATTGGTCGCCAGCGACTAGTCTTGCTCAGGACCAGCTTCTCTTATCACTGGAAGCTTGAACCTTAGACCTTGTCTCACAGAAACAGCCTAGCCAGTATGCACGCAGAGTTTTTATATGGTAAAGCACTAAAACCAATGATAGCGAGCAACAATTTGAAATTATAATATTAACAATGATTGATAGAACACAGATACTTATCCTCCTGAAATTATAAAAAGCTTACAAGCATAGAGCGAAATGTGAAACTTAGCTGGGCAAGATTTTGGTGTGAGATAATTAGCTGAAAATTCTAATTACACATTTAATACACGGAAAGAAAACTGAAGACCAAGAAAATCATATGCCAGCCTGGACTTATCAATATTTTCTCAAGAGCTCAAGAATACCGGACTTCCATTGTTGAACCGGCAGAATTTCAGGTCATGGTTGGAAAATAAAGGCTTCTTACTTTCCATTAGAACTCGCGTTCTTATTGAAAGGCCAAAGATTTACCAGGCGTTCGAGCACCCCGGCGCTTTTGGAGAAATATCCGGAGAACCCAGCCGGGGTCGATGGAGGAGGAAAGTCTTCGGCGGGCATGGCAAACGGATGGACCATTTTCTCCATCGTCTCAAATGTGAGATATGATCCCATTTCTTGAAGCCTCTCCGGTCCCATTATCGGTAATGTGTGTTCCTGATGCAGCGAAGCTGCTGCGCTATCGTTCTTCTGCTGTGAACACGGAAATACTTCACTTATCATTCCGATATAAAATCTGTAATTGCACCGGAAGAAGTAACTGATGGGAATCCGAAATGATTAACAACCTGGTTCTCATGAACCCTGATGACCTATTTTTACTAGATCAAGATCTATTTAATTTGTACTTAACATGAATCTATGAGATACCCATAATTCAAATCATGAGTTACCTCCAATGGGGATAAATCTGCACCACGGCTAAAAGTCATCTCAATCCGGTACCTTTTAGGGTCTTCTAATGGAACCTGCAGTTTCAATTTGAACACAGCACTCAGCAATGCCTTATTGCTAACGGAAACTACTAATGGAAACTTCCAACACGGGGTTGAGTTTATTTCGGTATTCACTACGATATAATGTCGAGAGTTGTCATCAAAGAACGCTCAGTGCTCTCTTGCATCTAGCATCTACGTACCTCTGTGTTTTCAAACATTCTAAGTACAATGTAACTCATGTAGTCGAGCTCCTTGGTTTTAAACAAGCGCTCCAAAGCACTGTAGCAAACAAGGCTTTCCTCATCTAGAAGGGATTCATCAAGGTTGCAGTATCGGAGAACATTCATAAGAGAATGAATATGTGATTCCTGCCACAAATCACAAGCATCTTATATCATTGGAGTTAAAAAAAATACTACAAAACAACTACTATTATATGAAGAATATTATTGGTATTTTGCATAGGTGTTGTGAAGAACTGTTATACTCACCGATGTGAAGTACAGACGTGTTCGCACATGACGGTCAGGTGTCTTGACATTTGCATACCTGGAGGAAAAAAAACTCATGTAAACATTAGAAGCTAATTAAGAGAGATAGAGGAAATCAAAGGAACGAGGATAGTCTTTTCACTTTGGATCCAAGCGGTATTTGGTTTCCTTATCATCATCGTCTTCTTGTTCCATTGATATATCACTTGTAAAGCTAGACCTCCTTATGTCCTCAGTCTTGGTTTTGATTTTCAAGACATCATCGCTTTTGATGTATAGCTTAGAATGTGACTCTGCATCTTCCTTATCGGCCTTTGGCTTTAAGGGCTCATGGTTGCTCTTCAATTCGGCAACGCTGATGGCTTCGTCACGAGTGTTCCTCAGATCAATCAAAATCTTACCCAACAGTCGGCGCGCGATCTGAAATGTGGATGTAAAATTAAGATTTATAATGGAACAAATTAAACCCTTAGCACATAATGTGTTAAAGCTTCAAGCCACAGGAACCGAACTGCAAGAGCATTCATGATTTTTCACAATGGACAATAGTTATGCAATAAGTTTCTTTTACTACTAAATCATTTGAACCCAAGAAACAGTGTCATCTCAAGCAGTATTCTACAATGCCTACATTAATACCAACTTAAAAATATGGCACAATCCGACCTATATGTGATTTTTTTAATGAAAAAAACATCTTTAATGCAAAGTCACAATAATATCGTAAAATTTACCATTTTTTTTATGTAAGACTGAAGAATTCTATAGTAAACTCCAGGCTGTTGAATCATTCAATCTCAATAGCAAAAGTACTGGATCTGGACCTTTGTCATAAATTTCAGTACACACATATTCTGAACTGAATTTTTTAAATCTACAAATTATCATTAAAGAAGCATCAAAATTGTTCAGGTTCTCTGCTGAAAAGGAGAAAGCAAAGTGTTTAAGTCAACAAAATTTCTCTGAATCACATGCTCAAAGAAAATAACAAAGGAGGAAAAGAATCTACCTTTGAGCCAATCTTGAGCTTCTGCATCGGATTGATCCCATACTCATTGGGGATGACACCATCTGCAAGTAGCTGAAACAGGAATATCGTGAAAAACGTTCTGCCAATGGATCCGTATAAACAGTTAATACGCGCATCAAGATCGGATCTAGAGGCTTCATTTCATATATCCTCTAATTGTTATGGAGATTGCCCTTTTCTTAGCATTCATTCTGCTACAAGTTTTTGAAAACTCCCCAGTTTATTCGCAAATGCAGTTCAATGAAAAAGTAAGGAAATAAATCGATGAGTGATGATGTTGACAGGTTTGGCTCTGTACCTGTGCGACTTTGAAGAGTCCATCCAACCCATCCAAATTAAGATGTGCATTATGCAGACGATCATATCTGGCACGAGGAAAGTAAGAAAACGCAACATCACATCCTATACAAATAAAAATAAATACGACCAAACCAGACTGTTACACCTCAGTTTATACATTGTTTCAGGAGATATAACCGGGTAAATAACATAAATTAAAGATTTATGTGGAAAAGGAAACATATTCAGTGAATGACCATGAATTGCTGGGCTGAAGTATGCAAGTATATCTTTAATTAGGTGGATGAAATATGAGTTTCAACTACTCATGTATGTCAAAATGACAATCATACACAAATAATATTGACTTCTTTCTAAACAAAAAGATTCTTGAAAATTATAATATTAAAAAAATTTCTTGAAAATTTGGGTGGATGAAAAATGTCCTTGAACTTTTCCTGCCAAATGACTAAATGATTCGCAAATCGCAAATAGTACTGGCTTCTTTCTATACCAAAAGGATTCTTAAATAGCTTAAAGTTTATAAATTATAGACGGGAAACTTACTTGCATGAGTCATAGACATCTGGAATTTGTGTGATGTCGAACCGCCTGAAAGTAAAACATTGTATCAGAAACAAACATGTAAATTATTTTCCAGACCATCAAAACTTTGGTTCTGCCAATCACACCTGTTCAATAAACCTCAACAAATATCATAGTAAACCCTCTTATTTAAAAATAAATAAAAAGATCTAAGGTTTTAACTAGTGTTCCCACGTCCAGAGATTCCAGCAACTTGAAATCATTGACCTTGCCATGTCCACAGATATAAAAAGAAGTGAAAATAAACTCACATCTTCCGCTCATTGTACAACTCTCTCTCGAGCTTTCTCCAACGAGCATACATTAAAAGGAATCCTTCACTACCACAGGGTAATCCAGCAGCAATACGATCAACATCAATGTTAACCTTTCCCAGGGCCTTTGCTTGGTCGTACGGGGAAATCACATCATAAGCACTCGGCTCCGTAAGTTCTTCATTTTCATCCTTTGCCAGCAGTCGTACTTGTTCCGTTACCCTCTTAGTTAGCTCCACCTACTCATTACAAAACATGTCACTTTCCATAATCCAGTTAAGTGCATGCGGTACTAATCTTATGTAGAGACATCTTAAGCTACCAATGAAACTTTAACATTTAGTCGACAGACTGTATCGAATTCAAAAAACACGATATATTGATCACCTTATCACACACACAATTAATGCTGATTGAATGCAGAAGGAATTGTTGCACATTATGAATAGTGAAGAAATTGCTCAACTTTCTCTACCACTAAAGATTATTTTGTACAGGGTGTTCACCAGAATAAGTTTAATCTCCTTAGATATTTTAGGATTATTTCTACAGTGTTAAAGTGAGCTAGCAATATAAGCTTCCTCGAGATAAACGTGATTACCAATTTGAGTAGAAGTTCTAAAGCATTTGATGGAAGTCCAGCTCCATCCACCATCCACGAAGGTGATTCATCACTAGAAACTTTTGCACCAGAAGTTATAATCTCGTTCAACCTTTCCTGCAAAGATGATGCGAAAGGACAACATTTTTATATCACTACCTAATAAGATAAGAGCATAGCATCGGAGCAATGTAAAAAGGACATCTGAAACCTTGGAAAAAAGAATCAGTGGATTTCTCATTTAAACTAAAAAGAAAAGGCAAGGGGCACAATTTTCAGTATAACCAACAAACCTTGGCTTCTTTTATTTCAACACTAGCATTGTCAAGTCCATCCAACATAGATGAGTCCTTGCTTACAAGGGAAACCTGAAAACATGATAGATAAAGTCATTATATATCTACTTCCAAAGGCAATTAAAAGTATTTAAGGGAAAATTTTCTGACCAGGATTGGTGTCAGCTGACCCTCGAGATCAAGAAGGCCTTTGGCAAATGCAGCTGCGGACATCTGTCGATAATTACATTACCAATAAAATTAGGTCTTGACGTAGCAACCTCTTGGTTTATGAGTAAATGCAACATATATTTTTTAAGGGGAACTGCATGACTCGAACCTACGACCTCTTACTGGTATGGGTGGAAGCATTCACCACTTGAGCTAACCCACTTGGTATAAAAATAATATAAAAAGATGGGTACTGATTGGTTATACCTGGACTCGGCCCTCGTCAGAACTGTAGATTTTTAGATCATGTCGGTATGTACTATGGAGACGTAGTAAGCCAGTTCCTTCACCTGCAAGTTAACATATTATGCACGGTTACAAAAGAGCGTAAACAGAAATCAACACATCCATGATTGGCCCAAGAGACATAAAACGGTTATACTTGAACTTTACCGAATTTTGAAGAGGGCTGTCAACATATAGTAAGCCAAAACACCAAGTTTAAGGATAAAAGATTACTGGTCTCAACTAAAAGGACAGCTGTGAAAGCCAGAGCAAGAATGTGCTACTATCTTACTCCTTAAGAAAGCAACATCTCTTCTCGTGGACAAACCATATTTAGACCAACAAACAGCATTCATGAACTGAAACGAATAATCTAATTCATGGATATATAGTGACTTTAGGCACAAGTAAGAAGTAAATTATCCGTGCAACTTGGCATTGACTTCGCGAGTTAAAATAAGATTTCATGAACACGACATTTGGCTCAACAAACAAACGCACACACCTTGGTCAGATAAGATGCATAGTACCTTAAATTTCACTTCAGGACTTTTATACTTGATTACAAATCAATGGTAATTTATCCATGCAACTTCAGTTTGGATTCTTTGTGATTAAATAAATATTATATGAACTCCAGAACATGTATGTATGCAAGAGGTTTGCTATTGTACCCTAAAAAAAATTAATTAATGAACATCAATGAAGATAACCTGGATACACGTTGTTTCGGAAATATCTACCAAGTTCTTCAGCCTGAAAGTGTGAAAATAAAAAGCAAGATAAGAGTAGATACTATTGACAGATAAGGACCAAAAAGGAATAGGTCACCACCTGTTTTCTGCCGGCGTGTGTAAGCACTCCCCCGTATTTGAGAACCATTAGAGCTTCAACTGGCCGTTCTTCATCACCTTCACCATTAGCTTTTGCTACTTTGACCCACTTCAGTGGTTTCAGTTGAACCTTTCTATAGATGCCTGAGAAATGCCCCCCCTGTATAGAACATTCCAGAAAGAAGAAAAAAAAACGAAAAAAAAAAACGCGCAAATGATTTAAAGGGTGTATATAATTTATTAGAACGTCTCCTTTTAGATAATCTATGCTTGAGATATTTCACAGCTAGTTCAAATCAAACTTGAGTATACCTCTTCAAGCACAGCTTTAACTTGGCGAAGCTTTTCAGCATGCTCAAAGTCTTCTGCCTCACTATCACTCTCCCGATCTGGTCTGTACAACGTAAAGTGAACAATAAGAGTAGAAAAAATTATAACTTAGCATGGCAGTTGAAAAGTAAGTTGATTGCAAAATTAACCTAATAAGTGTACCTAGTACGGGGAACAAGCATTCGAGTGGCATCTAGCAGATCTTGTAGCTGAACAGCACTTTTTAGCTTTGTCTGCAAAACGCATAGGCAACAGCTTGGTTAGACCATACAGCAATTTCAAGGTGAAGAGAATAAAAAGGGGGGAAAGTATACTTCAGCTCTAGGCCTTCCTCCGTTGTATTTTAACATCAAATTCAGCAGTTTTTCCTCGGTGACTTTCAGCTTCACCTTTTGTTTTGGAGTTCTATCACCACTGCTCAAAAAATAGCAAGGCTAAGAGGAGAAAAAAAATGTTCTACCACAATAAGAAAATATGGAGAAATTAGACGTACTGACGAATAATAGCAATGACACATTGCAACTCCTCAGACTGGCCAAATGTACCGAGTAGACCACTTCCTTGACGTGTTATGCCCTCAGTAGGTTGGCTTGGCTCATTGATTTTCCATGGTAAAGTGGGTGGAATTACTGAAGAAAGATGGGGAGCTTTAGCATCTAAAAACATCTTCCTAAGGACACAAGCAGCATCGTCATAGTACCTGGATGGACATAAAGGAAACAAATGCACTTGTCATATTAAGGAAAGAAAAGAGATAAAGAAACACATTTTCCTAATGATGGAATTCAACAGTATTGTAACAGTATGAGCGCAACTTCGTCAGACAGAAAAGAAACATGCATGACTAAGCCAGACCAAGATCCACGTCTCTTTCCTTTCATTCTTTCTTTTTCCTTTTTAGTGGAGAAAAGGACATAATACATCTCAAGATCCTCCTCTCTTCAGCTAAAGATCCGCCGCTTTCTACCAATGTTTATTCCATCACAGGATGTGCTCAAAATCTAGTTGTTGAACTCAACGTGCTTATATGCACGGTCTGCATTATTTTGGATAACTCAATCTCATAGACTTCTGAAGAAAGGTTGAATTTAACTCAAAATTCAAAATTGATTGACGCCTTTTGTAATATTCTTTAGAAACAAAGATTACTTCAAACACATGTCTGGGACTAAGGAAACTAATAATTTCAGCACTTTAATGATGACGAATAGCTAAACTGAATGCAAAGGCTGTTGAGATCTAAGAGTCACTCATATTCCAGTCTGGAAGGAAATATTATATTGAAAAGTGATTTTGTCAATATTACCAAATTGTATTAGGCATAACACCAAATGATTATTAATATAAGTAATTAATTAATATATACATACATATATAAGAATCAAGAAAGCATACTTGTGCGAGTTTTTCACAAAACTCCAGCCATTTACATCACAAACATAGGAGCGCCCCTCGCAGCGCAAAAGATCGAATCCACAAACCTGCAGACAATAGAGAGGAATTCAACATGGAACAGAAGTAAACACCATCTTCTTTATTGGATCCAAAACTTAAGCAGCATAATTAATTACATACTGATTGCCTAAATGCCATGCACACGTCTCTCGACATTTGCTTTTCCATAGGTGTCAGTAACACTGGATACCGTACCTGCCAAACAAAATAACAGACATATGTTTCAAAACGGCACACGTTAGTGTACCCCATCACCTCCTTCTTGCTGCAATATGCACTATTATACACAGTTCTACGAGTAGCTCAAATATCAGTAATTAGACATTGCCAACAGGATTTAAATATTTCAAATTTCAAATTTGATCTGTATCAAGCATGCGATGTATGACTTACTTCCTTGCCATCGGGATTTCTCATGACTACACCATCAACCACAGGAGATTTCCTTGCCTCAGCATGCGCATACTCAGGTCCAACTGTATACACCTAGTTATTTGACAAAATATTGGAGAATAATGTAGTTTAAAACCAGAGTCCATAATGCAATAAAATCTAAGAGAATGAACCATAATTTAGGAAAAGGTAATATGATGATGACTTCCATAACACCCAAAAAGATGTCACAAGTATACATGGTTCTCTTAGATTTCCTCAAGAAATGACCCCTTTTACAGAGCTCTTTTTATAGAATATATTACACATTTATGATCAAAATTATAATAATTTTAAACAAATCAAAAAGAAGAAAAGAACACTATTCTGATTGTCACATCACATCCACTGAGAAACAAAAATTACAGCACAAGTAATCTAAACAAAAAAATGTATGACCTTGACATCTGTTCCTCCAGTTGGCATGAATTCCTCATATATATAGGAACCTTCACGTCTCACTCGTCTTGTTTCTGGATGGAACTCACTGGAACGGTTTCCAACCTGAAAGTGAGAAATAGACCATAAACATATGTAGACTGATACAGATTAACTTTTACTGAGTGACAGCTAGATAATCGAATCAGTGAAATAGTTTCACATGAATGATGACTCTCTTAACAAATCAAAAGCCAACACATTCAAACAAATACTGTCCTCACAAAAAAAAAAAAAAAAAAAAAAAAAAAAACCTTGAATATATGATAGTCCCTTGAATATGACTATTATTTTCTTAAATTTCTTCTTCTAATCATGATATTATTACAATCAAGTAAATAGCGACTGTAGAACTGACCTTTCTAAATAATTCCTTCATACCCCCTCCCGCTGAGCTAGGGTAATATATCATAATTCGATGATCATCCCCTTCACAAAAATTAAAGACAACATTTCAAGTCGAGTGAAAAACAACATCTGCAGATTGAATTAGACTCAAAAGCTATCAACTACAAATTTAAAAAAGGAAAATAGTTGCATAACTTTTTAAGATAACCATCCACATGTTTTTAAAAAAAGAGTGAATCCGCATGGGTACAACAAGTTTTCACTTAAAAAACATGCTTACCATGAATAGGCTTTTCCACGAATGGTTTCCAAAACCGCTCATTATTAACCTCAACAAAATCTTCTTCCTCGACAAAATAGTCCAATTCTTGATAAGGCTTTTCTCTATTGACAAGAGCATATCTTGGAACAGGGATTCCAAACCTTTCAAGACACTTAAGTGCACGATATTAAGGTATTAGTCCATATAGTTCAACTTTTACAAATCAATGACTAAAAAACAATATTATTAATAAACAGTTAACAGAATATCTAAGTACAAGATTTTCTTCCAACTGAGCATGTCTTTCCTTAATTTGATACAAACTTGAATAAACCTGAGCTCGTTCATATCAACTGATATTATCATGTTTATACGCCAAGAAAGATGACCACAAAAAACCAAATAGCATAACGTAAAGAATAGAATTTAAGACTAATAGATAAACAAGTGGACAAGGTAGAAAAGGGACAAAGCTTGATTCCTTTCCATCCATAGGTCCTATTTAACTCTTTCTCGCTTTTACTCATACAAACAAATGAAAGAAATTCCTAAGTCAAATAGCTTTACTTAAGGATAACTTGATATCCAGAAGAAGCCATGCACGCATGCAGCATAAAATTTAACATTCTCTTCTGCCAAACAGAGAGTGTTTAAGGGATGCCCAACTTTATCCTAGACATTACATACAAACTTTTAGAGAAAACCTGCGAAAAAACACACGTACCTCATAAACCTTTCTTCGGTCATGAAGAAGGTGCTGTGGCTCGAGTTCATTGACAAGAAAAGGTCTGCATCAAAGATGTAGTTAGTATTTTCAAACATAAGTAAATTAATTAAGAAGTAATTAACAGCCACAACTGTTGCATGAAATTTAAAACATGTCAAAAAATTTAGTAAAGTTTATAAGAAAAACTGGACAACTAATATATAGATGCATAAGTAAATGAATGATAGTATCCAAATATTTTTTTTTTTTTTTGGTGTGAGTAGAGATTGGTCTACTCTCTTAATGAAATCAAGGATTCCCCATCTTTTTGTAAATTTTCTCCGATTTTGTATTGATAAGTCTCTTTTCAAACACAGACACACACACACACACAAAATATATATATATATATATATTCAATCACAGTTATTTACCAAGCTCTGCTCTCTGCCTTTCCTGTTTTTCAAAATTATCATTCCTGTTAAATCATGGATAATCAGGGAACTGCCTGCATCCTAATGGTAGGACTATTCGAACTGAAACGCTCAAAACTCCTCATTTTTTTCCACTGAAATCAGAGAATTTGCAAGAAATACTACACTTGGAACATAACAAGATAATGTGTTCTTACTTTCGTAAAGCAGCATATGCCTCGGCCTTCTCGAGAGGATAGCCACTGGAGTAGAAGGCAATCAAGCAATCGCATATCGGCCATCTAAAACAGGGAACCGTTAAATTACATGAACTAAAGAGCCACTACTACATAGTGCAATTTAACGACAATCATAAATTTCTATATTATAATTTATACACATGCCACATGAACAACATACCTAACTGACTTTCCAGAGGACACGGAAAACTTGCTTAAAGAGTATGATTCAGCAAAATTAAAAGCAAAATGACGTCAATCTTGTTTACCTTTCTATTGGATCTTCGACAATGACCTTGTCTCCGAAGTATATTATCTATTACAATACACACAGTGAAATTATTAGGCTGAAATGCAAATAAGCAGCGAGATATACAAATTCACTCTGACTGACTAATCAGCGCGCACAATGTACTGATTTGCCAAATGCCAAGCAAAATCAGTGTTCATCTCAAATTCTTTTGATTCGAAAATAAAACGCAATTAGGAGGAAGAAACAGGCATCAACCAGAAATCAAATTCGCAGCTATTTATGCATCTACGCACCTCAAATTCGCCAAATGCTTGTAATCTATCAAGGATCTGTTTCATCGGCGCCGTTAACATCTACGTTCAGTGATAATATCAGCTATGTGTATATACATTATATATGCAAGTGTATAGTGTGTGTGCGAATCCGTGAACACGAACGAGAAAGGACCTCTGAACTGCTTTTCACCTTCTTTTCCATCACGCAGACTCCGATCGTGACTTTTCTTCCAGCTTCACAGCGTTCTTCCATCTTTCTCGCTGAAATATCAGAAACCTGAATGAAAATCGCGTTCTTCAGCGAAATTCTCAATTCGATGCCAAGATAAACAATTCGCAACGCAACAAAATAAAATATACATACAAATACGAAAATTACAACCACTAATGTGCATGAAAACGTGTGTATAGTACCAAAAAAATGCGTTCCAACTGATGAAGAGCAGCAAAGGCAGGCCTCAGGGCTCGCAGTTCACCGACTCGGAGGGGAGAGAGAGCGAGAGAGTCGCGGAAAATATCAGATATACGACAGAAATAAAAGACGAAATAATGATATTTCAGCGAAAAAAAAAGTAGTTATATATGTATGTAATTTGAAGGGTTGTGTTTGGATACAGGTACTTTTGGATTCTGGAATATGCATCTCCATGAAGGAGAAGGGGATGGTGACGTGGAAAAGTATGTGTGAAGTGTGGGTGTAAGGATATTTTTGGATTCTTTTCCAAATGTTGGCCTATGCGTCAGGTCTCAACTTATTTAAATATTTATTGTTTGGACCTAAGAATATTGATACGGTCACATTTAAGTAAAGATTCAATTGACAGGGATTTATGTTGTGGATTTGTTAGGGGGTACTAAATTAATGTAATTTATTTGGTTGGAATAAAAAATTATGGTGTTAGCGTTTAGATTTATCTGCCAAATGGTCCTGAGCCTTCTTCATTATTATTTATTTATTCATTGGGATGTGCTTAAAATATATGCATATGTTAATATTCTATTAATAATGTATAAATGCTACAATGTCTACTTGAACTTTAAAATATCGTCACACTGCAACCGAAATATATATAAAGAAAAACTCGATGTCTACACACCACACTAATAAGTAAAAAGTATAACTCACGTGACACTGCATTTTTATATTGTTTAATGCATATCATGATTCATAAACACGCTAGTGACATGATTATTACTGCCAAAATGGCATGCACATATTTTAAGTATTTTTCCTCCTGAACAATAACTGCAATTAGGAGGCAATATTTACCATTCCCAAAAAAGTATGGATTAGCATATGGAAAGAAAGTTGAAACAGACGTTAATGTTCCATATTATAATCTTCTTGATATATTCAGCTGTCAAAATTAAACATTATAATATATATATGAGCCCCCGGAATTGATACATAATAATCAACGCATACAACGAATAACGAAAATTGGCAATTTCAAAGAATTCAGTAAAGTCGCGACACCCGGTCAAAATGATCCTAAATCAGCTCACAGTGTGATTGACCATTTCGCACGTGTTTGAACATCTGAACGATTGGGGTTAGCTACAACAGCTTCATTGACCACTAGTTGCTAACTCTGTATCCATGGGATTGTTGGATCTACAGAATTTGGAAATATTCAACTGAATATGGTCTTTGATTGATTAATACTTTTTACTCCAAAGTCCATGATAGCATATCATTCTCTCTAAACGTCTCTTTCACCGATAATCTATGATGACTTTGTGACATATACATCAAATAATCCATATCATTGCATTTGCACAAACGGATAATGGGTCTTTATGTTATTCAGGATGAGACTGAATTTGGTACTTGACCATTTTTCTTTATTTATTAGTGGTCCTAGAAAATAAATACAATAAATACTCTCATGCCAATATTTCTATTTTTGTCTGGTTTTGTATATCAATTTCAAATGTAAATTTGACCATTTTTTTACATAATTTCAATGCCTAGATTTACACAAGTATCGTTATCCATGAAAATTTCAATATATTCTTCTAGACCAAAGCTGAAAATTTAATTATTTTTAAAAAAATCAGGATTTCGTCAATGTCCTTAAAAAAAGTTCTGTTTTATTCATAAATATTTTCAATCTTATCATACAGTTGTTTGATCCGTCACTGTTCACCCCTGTGCCCATGTAAAGCCGTCGAAGCACTTCAAAATCAAACCAACATTCATGGGGTGCAATTTCAACATCCACATAGCAAGTAAATCACACGTGCACTGCACATAGTAGCGTCATTTGCCAAAAATAATATGACATCTAAGTTGCAGACCCTTTTTTTATTTACAAATCATAAAGACAAGAATTGAATTTTCCAAACAGAACAAGACCCAATTGATTCCATACTTATCAAGACTACCGAGTCAAAAAGGGAAATTGATTGAGATTTTTCATAGAAAGAACTCAAGATATTGAGCTAAGATGGGTGGACCAACCATAGACATTTTAGGTTTGAGCTAGTGGAGATACTAGAATCCCATAGACAAAAAAGTAAGGTTTCAATATTATTCTTTTGCCAAAAGCATCAACCAAAGAGATAAAAAGGAATAAACTAAAAAAACAAAAAAAAAACCATTCACTTTCCCAAAAAAAAAACAAAAAAAGTCTCCAAATTTAGGTTATAAAAATATTACTAAAAGAAAGAGTCTCATTTCTTAAAAAGTGTCATCTTTCTATCAAGTGTTTTCAATAGTAACCTCTTAACTCATAAGCATCAAGAAAGTATTGTTTTGAATTTGGGCAGAGTAACAGGCTAGATAAATAAATAAAAACTCAAATAAGAGAGAGAGTTTTAAGAGTTCTGAATCTCTATACTAGAAGCTCTTATCCTCTACACCAAAGCTTTATCCTATGTCTTATGTCCTAGACGAGCATCGACTAATCGTGTACCAATTGTAGTCCCAGCTATATATCCACCAGACCAAGCATTCTGTAGTATAAAAATAAATAATAAGAAAAAAGCTCTGCATTCAGTACAAAATGTATGTTGTTACCTGGAAATTGAAACCGCCAGTCACTCCATCAACATTCAATACCTACAAACAATAGAGATTTTGTTTTGCTATGATGAGTTGTAACAATTTGACTTCATGGTAGAAAACTATATTTCTGGCATCATGGAAATTGACAAAAAAAAATTTCCCAAAAAGATTGTTACCTCGCCCGCAAAGAACAAACCAGAATGAATTTTGCTTTCCATTGTATTTAGAGAGATCTCGACATGAAAACAAAGAAGATTAAGCACTATACAGAAATATGTAAGAGCAGATATATACATATATATATATATATAAAGATACCTCGGATAGTGGAACGCCGCCGGCTTTGACAAACTCGTCCTTAAATTGACCCTATATGTACCAAATGTGACCACTTAAATTACTTCAACGGAAAAGAAAAATTGCAACAATTAAGTAATTTTACCTTGCCTGTAACGTCAAAATTGCAGTGCTTTAATTGAGAAGCAACAGACATTAGGGAGTTGTTTGGAACAGAGGCCCACAACTCGTCTCCAGATAAACCCTGTTTCAAAGACGTAGTATTCAAATAACCAACTCGCCCAGAAAAAAAAATAATAATAAATAAATTCTGATTTTCCAAACTATAAAAGATACACAACCTGACGATCTAATATGTACTTCCAGAATCTCTTAACAAGACCGAATTCTGGCGGATATGAATTAGACAGTTTTTGCTTCTGCAAATAGAAAGGAAAAAAAACATAATAAGTTTTACTAAAGCATATTACATAGGTTACCTAATCGACATATAAGGAATCACACACTGCACGAAAATAGTACTATCTTGCCAGTTAAACTAAATTTGAGAGTGACTGTCCAACAAGTAAGAAAAGTAATTATATTTAGCCGCACCACAAATTGTTGCTTGTGTCGACTAAGGGTTGACTTTGCGCTTTCAATATGCATATCAGGTATGAAATCGACAGTAACAACGCCTACATCCAAATTTCATCAAGTAAGATAATGATACAAAAGAGAAACATTCATTCCGTAAAAAAATGAATATGTTACCTTTGTAAGCTGAAGTGAAAAGATCACGAGCAGCCCAAGCAGATAAGCGGAGAATCACTGGACCACTAAGTCCCCAATGAGTTACCAGCATTGGTCCAACCTACGATTTTGCACAAACGAGCTGTGTTATATAGCATTGCATATCTATCCACTTAAAAAAAACAATAAATATGATCATGTTGATGATAGAAGAAGCAATCGGAGCATGCCTGTGTGTACTCTTGCACGTTCGTTTTCACGTTTTCCAATATCAGCTTTGCCTTAACTTTCGGGAATGTAACCTAAATATAAACAGATTAAAACAGACTCAAATAATTGACACGATTAAAAAATAATAACACTATTCTGAAGTCTCAACATACCACCAAAATGTCTGGTTATTACATTTATGAGCAATCACAAATCAAGATCTTGTTTTATTAATGAAGTTAGTTTATGTGGAGAATCGCATATGACCTTGTTAATGAAGTGCTTATGTTTAAGAAGCAGCAAATAAGGCTCTCTTAGTCTTAGCTAAACCATATGTAAAGGGGAGCAGAGAAAAATACTCCTGACAACTCTGTTAGCTGTGAATCCGAATTCTTGAAAGTGAAGAGACTTGGAACTGGGTCCACGATTGAGTGACCCAGCTGCGTAGCAAGACTGTATCCCTGCAAATAAATCATTTCAAAACCCACAAACATAAGAGCTCGAAAAGCCACATCATATGCATATATATATCATCACCGACCTGAGCACTACTACCAGTAGCAATCAAAAGATAGCGAGCCTGGACACGCTCAACTGGGCTAACCGAATTCTGCTGAACGCCGATAACGAATTTTCCGTCAATCACAGAAGCCGTTTTCACGGCTTTCCCGGTCTGCATAGAAACTGGCGATCGGTGTTACAAATTCGTCTTAATATAGGGGGGTAAAATTTACGATTACCTCCGGCGCGTTGTGCTTCGGAGATGAGACAGTCGATGATGGTGGAAGAGCAATTGCTCACGGGAAACACCCTTCCGTCTTCCTCGACCTACACAGCGACGACGACGAGAAGAGTTAATTGATGTGTTGCCACAATATAAGCGACAAAGCTTGCGAGACAGACAACCTTCAAGTCCACTCCGTGGTCGGAGAACCACGACATTGTATCGATGGGCCCGTGGGTGTCGAAGAAAGACCCTCTGAACTCCTTGTGACCTCTCGGGTAGTTCTCTGCCAAAACCTAGATAAAAACGACTCGTCGTCGTTGCAACACGTGTACCTATCTACCTCGGGTGGGTGGTATTAAGAAACGATAAAGAGGTAACGTACCTTGGCTTCGAGGCAATGGCCGTTGGTGACGTTACATCGACCACCACCGGAAATCTTGACCTGCGCGTTCCCTCAGAAATAAGCAGCTAGAAAAAGCGAAGGAATCAAACAAGAGAAAGAAACCTTTGATAAAGGCTTGGCTTTCTCAAAAAGCAAGACATTGAGGTTTGGGGCGACATTCTTGGCTCTAATTGCGCCGTAAACACCGGCAGCTCCACCGCCAACCACAACCAACACCTCTTCACTCGCCTGTAACGCATCTTCACATATTACACAGGTATAAGTATAACCATATGTGAAGAAGAAGAAGAAATCAACCTTATGGGCTATGGGAATGGCAGTGGCGGTAAATACTCGGCTGAGAATGGTAGAAGCGTACCACTTCATTTTCGTGCCCGGTTCACTTACCTTCCCCTTTTTATTATTGTTTTTTTATTAGTAAATAGGCTAAAATATGGCGGCATAAATATTAATTTTTTATAAATATACACTTCAATATATACATATAAATATATTTTTAAATCTTAGATAAATAACCATTTTTATGTATTTACAGACGTAAATCTTAGATAAATAGTCACCTTCATATATTAGGTCACATCATTATTTACGACTATTTACTTAAAATTTACTAAACGCTGGCTATTTAGCAATGTCAAACGTTTAAGTTAGTTATTTTTCTAATTTTTTTAGGGTTATTAAGTTATATAGCCACACGGTTATAGTGAATTGAGATATAGTGCACATTTCGTTAATTTCTTGTAAATAGCCAAGTTAACTTATTAACAGATCAGTAAAAGACTTATTTAATCCAGCTAAACATATAAAAAAAAAGGTAGTTAATAGACTGCCACGTATGCAAGTTGACTATTTACAAAGTATTTACCAAATGTTGGCTAATTTACAATTCATATAATTTAGGTGGGCTTACGTAGCCAATTTTTTTATTTGTTTTTTCCACGATAAAAATACATAATATTAGATTTATGTTGCACTATTGATGATAATGCGTAGCGTCATTTCTCTATTCCATGGTTGTTTGTATCTGTGTAATTGAGAAGCTGACAAGTCGTTGTGTCACGCTGTCAACTGTAACGAACCATACGACGACTATGTATAAAATACTCATTTGCTTCACTCTGAAGCTTTGAGGTTCTCTGCAATTCAATTCTCCAATTCCTTCTCTCTCTCTAAAGTTCTTACTGGTATCAGAGTTTTTTGTTAAAATTTCTTTTTGATCGAGCAAGTCTGCTATGGTTGACCCCGTAGCAATGTTTCAGAACGCTCCGAACTTCGCTCCTCATATGAATCCGCTTGGAATTTGTCTAAATCGGCACAAATTCGTGTTATGGAGTTCTCAAATACTACTAACCGTCAGAGCTCATAGATTTGAAAGAATCCAGCACCAATTCCATCTCATCTCATCGAAAGCGTCACAGATTCAGGGCAAGCTACAATTCGCCAGCCTAATCTATAGTATCAGAACTAGGTAAGGTATGTGGTGCCTCTAGCGAGCACTCCGACGCTCAACATTAATCTAATTGCTATGCTTGAGGTAGGGACATCGATATTCGTGGAAAATATAGATTTATGGCTCGATCAAAGGAAACTGTGTACGGAGAGTTCTCGACATCGTTTCACAACTCTAGAATCGAGTAGAGAGTGTTTAGAAAAACTTACCTAAATCCCTCTGAAGAAGGGGTATTTATAGTGAGGAGGAGGGCTGAAAAAGCTCTCCTGGGCGGAGACAAGATGCGCGACAATCCTCGGCGCGTGGGTGAGCGAGTGCTCACGCGTGCACGTTCGAGTGCTCACGCGTGCACGTTCGAGTGCTCGCATGCGCGTCACATTGGCGATGGGCGCGAAGCACTGTGGAGGATGCATCGTTTACACATGCACACCTACAAAGTCTTGAAAATCACATGAGCTACTTGGCTATTACTTTAAGCCGATTAGAAGCTGATATCTCGGAGGTGCCACCGGAGATCATCGTCGACAAATCCTTGCCCATTTTTTCAATGGAGAAAACGCCTCACAACTTCATATTTGACGAGTCATCTACGAAGACGTCGAAGGCCATGAATTGCAAAGTAAAAAAGATGAACTCCCACTTAGTATACTAAAATTGATAATTGCAAATTTCGTCGACAAGGATCCAATGAGGCTTACTTCCCATCCACCAACAAAAGAAATGAGCTTTTAAACTCCCAAAGTTTACGCAATCAAATCGAAATTAGTTGGTGCGCCACACGTTCTCCATTCGTATCATGCCAAGCTCGAGGGCATCCAATGCAAAGATCCATTCGTGGTGGCGTACTCGATTTTCCACTGGAGAATACCGTATTTTGAATAACAACATTGACTTCACGTCGAGTGAAAGAAGCTAAATCAATCGCTTCTCGAGAGGTAACCTGAGGTTTTTTTTATAAGTTTTGTTTTTAATTTTTTTGTTTATGTCTTAAAAAAAAGAGATTGTACTACAATATAGCTCCCTTGTAATGCGGTCTGCATCATTTTTTGAAAAGTTTCTCTATGTTAAAAGCTCGTTCCAACTCAAATAAAGCTCATTCGAATTCTAATTAAAATGGGACTTCGGGATTTTGACCTAACACACTTAGACTATGATTTTTAGAGCAAAAGAAGAGCCATACAAATCACGAAGAGAGAATAGGACTTTCGACGACAATCGGAGTACAAACGATTTTCCTGTGGAGTCCGTCTCGACTCCCAAACTCATTCTATCTTATTTCTCTTTTCTATTGCTTGTATTATTTTTACTTAATTATGTCTAGTATGTTTTAAACGGCTAAGGAGAATCTCAATCCCAAAAAGCGAATTGAAGATCTTGGTGTAGACTACATTGCTTCTTGTTTCTCGTATTGAAGTTGTTACCTCTTTTCAATTTGTTCGTTGTTATTGAATTGTTCTGATTCTGTTTGGATTGGTCACCTAGATACGAATATTATCGTTCATTGCCATACTCGTAATTTTAATCCTTGATTGTTAAGGTTGTTAGTAATTAGTGATGCGACTACGGGTACAAGTTTCGCAAGGATCTCGTGCACGTAGTGAAAAGAATAACCGATATTAATTGAATCATGCGTGTTAAATTTACATCGTTCTGTTCATCTAGCTTTTTGAATTCATTGTTGTTGTTAGATTAAATCTAGGCGCATGTTCATTAGGTCGTTTAACAATTAGAGATTTTTATCGGCGCAGCGTCATAATTTGCTAATATCGAAGGATTGCGGAGATTATTGGACGTGTGTGTCAATTTTTTTGTGGACACTGATTTCATATGACTTGCGTGAGTATTATCGAACCAAGATCGAAAAGAATTGTTGCGAGAGCGAATGAAACACTAACAGTGTCTTTTTGTCATTTGGTTTTCTTTGTTAAATTTATAATTTCAAAAAACCCTCGATTGTTTGTATTATAGTTATTTTTCCTGAAATTAAATAATTATTTAATTAATCTAGGTCCTTGTGGGTTCGACTCTTATTTGCTGCTATACTTGGTATTCATTTAAGGAATTTATTTTTTTATCACAGAACGACACGCATCACTAACTTGAACAGTAAAATAAAATAAAATAATTGAATTCAGTGTTTGTTTGATAACTGCCATAATACAACTCAAAAAAATTTCATGCTCTATTTTGGTTTTATGAAAGAAATCAAAAACAATTTTTTGGTGTTTTTCAAATTTTTCACTCAACTTTTTAACTTTTTTTTACTATCTCCTCTTGACATCTCATTCTCTACTCTCAACATCATTTCATCTTCCTCACTTTCGATTATCGAATTTGTTTTCATTCCCCGGAAAACTCAAACTTTACAACTCTAGAGAGAAAATTTTACAAATTTGGCAAGAAAACTTTAAACTCCAATATCTCAACAATCGGAACCCCGTTTCACAAACTGTAAATTGGGTCATTGTCTGACAGTTTTTACTATTTTTAGTCAAAATTAAGTTTCAAAATCTGACAGTTATCATTCCGACTTCGACGACAAACGTGGTATTTTTCGGTGACTTTGTGATCAATCATCAAAACGAAAGATACGACAGTGATATTCGCAGCAAAAGCTTTCAAATAGAATATATATAAACGGCTAATTCTATTGTGGATTATTACGCTACAATTACAAAAAAAACTAAATTAAAAAAAACTGAAATTCATACCAAACAGTTATTTGAAGGCGACTACAAAAAATTATTAGACTACAACTATAAAAACTGAAAACATAAAATAAAAAACTACCAAAGGGACATTGAAATTTTGAGAACCGAAAAAAATAAGCGTTCTTTACCATTATTGATCAACTCCAATAAATATATTTCCTTTTACAACATCCGCTGTAATTTAACGGCTTTCCAATATAACAGGAAGTGAAAGGAAAAAAAAATCATAAAAACAAAAAAAATAAATTAAATTGATTTATATAAGCCCTCGTCCCAGATGCTTAATTAACATAGAGACCAAGAAAAAAATTAAATATGCAAAATCTATATGGACATCTCAAAAACAATATGAATATTTCGATACCTGAAAAAAAAAAAAAACACCAGCTAGGGAGCAGCAGAGTGTGTGTTAGCGAGAACGACGACATGCATTTCGGCGTTGTTGGGAGGAAGATGCAATCGGAGAGGATATAGCTTTCCGTTGAGAAGGTTCCGTGAGCACACCTCGATTCCGTCCAGCTCCGTCTCCTCCGTTAGTCTCTGCTTCAGCTCTTGGATGTTGTTACCGTTGAAAATGAATGACGTCTCTGGTACGTCATCCAAATCATCTTCTGTCCCGTCCGATACTCTGTAGTATATCTTCCTTCCTTCACATTTCACCTTCACAAAAATTAAACTACATTTAATTTAATTTGTGATTTATTCCGTGATCGGTGTTAGTATACCAAATTCCGACCGTGTGAAATCTCAGTTTAGAGAGAAATGACTACACATTACACAAAACACTCAAACCGGTACGCTTTTCAATACCTGCGACAATGGTTGGTAAAATATAATCTAAAATTTCATCTAAATACACATTACTTTATTTTTGTTTGGTTAGAAGATCAACTTGACAAATTCGAGTAGCTTGATGGAAAATGCACAATATTTTTTTTTTTTTTGGTAAAAAAAGCCATGAAAAATAACAAACCTCGTGTTGGGGAGAGAGGGTGTCCGACGACTCGGAGTCGGAGTCGGAGCCGGAATGTGGAGGGCCCAAGGGCGAAGGAGTCGGAGGAGGCATAATCCGGCGTGGCGGGTCGGCGGGTCGGAGGTCCACGAGCTCGACGTCCCAGAGGACCCAGTCCTGGGTGGCGGTGCGGTGAGGCACGTCGTGGGTGACGGAGTTGCGCCAGGGCGGGACACCCCCGTTGGCGCGCAGGAACTGACCGTAGCGCGTCCGCAGCCGCACCTGCACGCCCTCCCCCACCGCCTCCCATTCCACCGACGAGTCCAGCCGCCCGCCACGTGGCAGGCTCTGGACGACCTTCTTCCCCGTCATGCCCAGCAGGAACGGCATGTTCGACGCCGTCAGGTACTTCCCGAAGCAGCTCTTCAGCCGCACCGCCCCGTCCCCCACGCGCTCCACGCTCCACCGCGCGCCCCGGCCCGACCCCTCGCGGCCCTGCTCCACGCGCTCCTCGTCCTCGGCCGCGATCAGGTACTTGTCGTGGTGGCTCCGCAGACGCACCGCGCTCGCCTTCTCCAATACCTCCATCGCGCTCTGATCACAACAGCGATATGATTATGAGATGAGAGATTGGTTTGATGATGATTCGTGATCTCGTCAACTTGTGTCATTCTCGGCGGTTAATATTGCTTCAGAAAAATAGTAATTAATCTGTTATTATAATGCAACCATGCACGTCTCTTATTGGTCCACGCGTTTCAAGTCCACGAAATAAATAAAGTATGGGTGATCTTTAGTAATTTTATTTTTATAATAATAGTAATAACAAACTATTTTATGTGGTAGTAAATTTTGAGAGCCAGGCAGTACGACAAAAGGACCACGTGAGCGATAACTAATAATAAAAGAGAAAGATGAATATAAGAACAGCAAGTTGAAATATGAAATTAAATAGAGGAATAATAGACAGAACATCCACGTTTAGTTGTAGATCTAGTCTAATCATCTTCAAGTTAGTTGGCGAAATCCAGCCTATATATAGACTTTTCAATCCCTCAAATCAATTTTCTTTCCCCCCTTGATAAATGCAATTGAAAAGTCTCTTTTATCTTTAGGAAACTCCAAATCAATAAGTATGCAAAAATGAACAATCCATGGAAATGAATGTTGAACGTTCAACGACATCCCCTAGCTCATTTATTGTTGATCATTTTTCAAAAACCATTTTTAAAATTTAAAAACCACCAAAAAAGAAAGAGAGAAAGAGAGCTAAATTATTTCTCAAAACTCATCCCATTCCCATCCAACTCGGCAAAAGCAAATTTAACCGTTGACTAAAAAAAAAATTAACAATATAGCACTTGCAATATACAATGCCATACCTCTCTCCGGCTCCCTAACTCCGACCCAGATCGAAAGCTCATCGGCGACCCATAATCGGAGCCGTCCTCCTCCGACGACCCAAAGCTGGAGCTCCCCAGCAAGAGCCGACCGGCCACAGACTCCTCCTCCGTCATCAACGCCACCACCGACACGTCAACAACCTCAACAAACCACAGAATCCAGTTCTGCGTCTTTGTCCGGCGTGGCACGTCGTGCGTCACCGAGTTCCTCCACGGCGGAGCACCACCGTTGGCCCGGAGGTACTTCCCTTTCCTTGTTCGAAGCCTCACGCGGCCGGACTCGGAGCCGTCGGCCCTGGGCTCCCACTCTGCCGGAGCCGCCTCGCACTTCCTGGGCGGCAGTGCCAGCTGGCACACCCTCTTGCCGGCCGTGCCGAGGAGGAACGCGTCGTCCGTCGCCGTCAAGTACATGTCTGGACGGAGGAAGCTCTTCAGGCGGATGACGTGGCAGTCGTAGTCGACGAGCTCCACAGCCCACCAGGCCCGCCGTGACGAGGGGTTGCGGTCTTGGCGGACCGTCTCGCCGTCTTCGTCGGCGAAGAGGTACTTCCCGTGGTTGCTCTTCAGCCGTACGGCCTTGGCCGTGTTGAAGTACTCCATTCTGCTTTCTCAAAAATGAATCCACAAGAGAGTTTCATTTGTTTATTTATTGATGCCAAAGCGAGCGTTGACTTAATGGGGATTGTGTTACTTTTTTTTTTTTTTTTTTGGTGATCTGTGATTCTCATTATTATTTTTTACTGCCTGACACGGCTAAAACGACGCGTTGACTAAACAATATTATTTCCTTTTTCAATTCTTTTAAATGAGCGATTTTGATAAATAAATAATAAAAAAAAGGAAATTTGGTGAGTGTTCCAGGCTGGAGTTAATTTCCGATTAAAACAGACATTAGGGAAGCAACAAACATTAGGGAAGCAACAGACACTTCATAGTCTCTCTCACTCTTTCTGATATTTATTTACTTGGTGAGCCGATTACTGATCAGCTTGGTTAAGAGTTAAATGTTTAAAATTGCAGTGCTTTAATTGAGAAGCAACAGACATTAGGGAATTTGAATTGCAGAGGCCCACAACTCGTCTCCACTCTCTCCAGGTAAACCCTGTTTCAAAGACGTAGTATAGACAATTACAAGCTTAGACAATTCTACGGTAATTTTGTACATACAAGTTTTAGGCGTGCGCCTGGAGCGTACGCCTGGAAAATAAACGCTCCAGGCGAGCCTGGAATGGCTGGTACAGGAAAAAAAAAAAAAAAAAAAATTGGGCCAGTTGTAATTTTTGGGCCTTATTTTTTGGGCCTGGTTTATTTGTAATCAGAAACTAATAAAGCAAAGCAAACGAAAATTAATAAACCTAGGTTGAATTTTCACGCTTCTCTTCTCCTCCATCTCCACGCTACTCTTCTGATTCGGTAAGCTCTTTTTTCTTTTTCCTTGTTTTCGGTCTAGGCAGATTTTTGATGGATCGTTGCTGAATATGTGAAGTCGAGGTTTCCCTATTTCTTTTGAGTGTCTGTATTGATGGAGATGAATAAAACGACATATCTTATCTTCACTGTCGTTTGTTTTTCAGCAGTGTTGCTTTCTTTTTGGTTAATTATTTTCTGTTTTTTTATTTTTTTTAAGTTTCAGTCCCATCTTGAACTGAATATGAATCGGTCTTGTTTTGGTGATTTTTTTTTTTTTCGCCTGAATATGCTATGATGAAATGTTTAACTTTTAGTTATTTATTAGTCTTAAACTTATCTATCAGTTGAACTAAGCATTATAAGTCTACAACTGTTTTGGGATTATTTCATATTTTATAAAATATTTTGAATTATGCCTAATTATCAAGGCTTACGCCTTGAGGCTTACGCCTCGCCTTGAAAACAGAAATCGCCTCGGTTACCGTTTACGCCTTTTTAAACCTTGCTGTTGAATTTTGATCATATCCGGTACTTTTATTTTATCTCTGGCTGATCCTTCTCTCTGGTTGGATTTATGTGAAAATTAGGGATTTGAATGGATATGAGCTTGGCCTGGCTGCTTGGATTTGAGTTTGAGTATACACAGGACAATTAGAATTTGCGTGAGAGCTTGGCTGCTTGGATTTGAGTTTGAGTATAACTTGGCTGCTTGGATTTGAGTTTGAGTATACACAGGACAGTTAGAACTGGAGTTTGAGTTTCAGTGTACATATCAAGTAATTAGAATTTGTTTTAATCTCGTTCGTCAAGTGAGTATAATTTTTTGTTTTATATTTAATTTTTTATTATTATCAAAAGGCCCCAAAATTTTTATTCGCCTAGGGCTCCGGATGAGTTCGAGCCGGCCCTGATTAGTATTATATAATAAGATGTCGTTGTCGAGGGAGCAACAGCAGGCGTGCGCGGCGTGCAAGTACCAACGGCGGAAGTGCACCGAAGGGTGCGAGCTGGCGCCGTATTTCCCGGCGGAGCAGGCGGAGAGGTTCCAGGCCGCGCACCGGCTGTACGGCGTGAGGAACATGGTGGGCATCCTGAAGAAGGTTCCAGAAGGGTCGCGCAAGGATGCGATGACTTCAATAATCTTCGAGTCGGAGATGCGGGCCCGCTTCAAGGTGCACGGCTGCCTCGGGGTGGCCCACCACCTCCGAGCCAAGCTCAATCAGCGGACCCTCCGACTCGCTCAGCTCCGCACCCAGATCGCCCTCCGCCAACAGCTCCTCCCCCAACCCACACAATCACCATTTCACGTACGCACGGATACTAACACTACGTCGTCCATAATCCACACTATCTATCTTTTTTTTTTCTTTTTCTTTTTTTTAAAAAATTTATTATGTTTTTTTTTTTGGGTGGTGCAGCGAGGAATCGATACTCGATAGCAACAGCGTTCTTGATACTTCTGTTGATCCGTCCATTCAAATCAAACACTTCGCTTCTTAACTTTGGGAGATGAACAAATTCACAGATTTTAGATTCCTATTTGACCATTATACAGTTTTTTTTCGGAATTCGTTATGCAGTCAAGCTTAGTCTTATCATCATCATCTATTACGAATTCCGTTTTCACTGTATCTATACAATCGCACCCCTTTTTTCGCGAAAACGTCGCATAGATTTTTTTTCCCTTCCTTTTTTTTTCCTCTCATTTTGCTGATTGTACGCAATATATATTGTTTACATTGTATGTATTATTTGAGTAAATAAAATCAGAGTTGAATTCGAAAAAGGATATACTAAATATTGAAAGCTTGAATATGTTAATGTCATATTTTGTGTTTTTTTGTCGATTGTTTTTTTTTTAAGTTGGAGGGATTTCATAACTCCCATTTTAATATATATATATATATATATATATATATATATATATATATATATATATAATATTTGTTAGAAAAAAATATATGCATAAACGTCTTTTTTATTGGGAAATAGCGGATTCAAGCATACAATACAAACTATAGATATATAATTGGCATATGAGAAGGAGCAGGGTCTAGCTTTCCGGGGTTCCGGTCGGATTCCGGCTGGGATTCACCGAATCGGAGCTCACCGAGACGGAACGTGAAGAAACCGTTGCTGTGTTGTGAATCCGGTAGGAATTCGGCCGTTTTCCGAGAATTTCGTCAACTTAACTGCACTTTCCGGCGGATTCCGTTCATCACTCGTTTGCAAAAAACCGAGGTTTCCGATAGGTATGAGTCTAGGGTTTCGAAGATTTATGAATTTTTTCAAAAATTTGTGTCTTAATCCTAGAATATGACGTTGAATTGATTAATTTTATGAGAAATTCATGATTATTGTCATGATTATATTGAATCTAAATTAATTTGGTGATGATTATGATGTTGATCATGTTTATTTTGAGTTAAACTTAATTTGATGATGAATTGATGACTGTGATCATGTTTATGTTGAATTAAAATTAATTTGATGATGAATTATGACGTTCGGTTATTCATTTACGAGTGACGAGAGACACTTCACGTATAATTAATTACTGAGTAGTGTGTTTTATATTTTGTCGTACGTGTTGTAATCAAAGTTTGACTTTATGGTACTGTATGTTTAATTTTATCTTAGTTTGAACTCTGTGTTTTATATTTTGTTGTATGTGTTGTAATCAAGGTTTGACTTTATGGTACTGTATGTTTAATTTTATCTTAGTTTGAACTCTGTGTTTTATATTTTGTTGTATGTGTTGTAATCAAGGTTTGACTTTATGGTACTTTATGTTGAATTTTATATTGGTTTGCACTTTGTGTTTTATATTTTGTCGTACGTGTTTGTAATCTAAGTAATTTAGTTTTGTAAAATATGAAAAATGTTTATTCTTGCAAAATATTTGTCTGAATATCCATCGGTTTCCTACATTTTTGTCGGTTTCCTCTACGGTAAGCGGTTTTCTATCGGTACCGATTTCTTTTTTTTGTCTGAATCCCCATCGGTTTCCACTCCGGTAAGCGATTTCCCCTTAAAATTGAAGTCCCGATATGGTAACGGTAAGACGATTCTTTGTTCAGGAGCATTAAAGAAGAAAAGGAGGAAAAGAAAAATATAATAAACGTAAGGGTAAAAAGGAAATTTCATATCGGGTTTAATAATAAAAGTGTCTTAGTTATGCCTTTGGTTATTCTTGGTAAGCTAAAAGTAAAACACATCAGAACGAACTAGTAACAGTTATGGCCATTTCCCACGTTTTAAAAGGCATTTATGAATTGGGCGAGTCTGGGATAAAAAAGGCCCAAATTATGTGTTTGGGGCTTATTTTTTTAGGGTATGCTAAAAAAAAACGTCAGAGTACACACTCATGTTTGTATTCTCTGTTTCATACCTCACTCACCTCACTGTTGTTCTTCACCCCATATCTGCTGAGGTCAGTTTTCTGTTCTTGTTTTTTATTTTTTTTTTATTTTTTTTTATTTTTTGATTTAGTTGTTGTTATACTTGTTCATTTACTGTTATACATGTTAGTGATAAAATACGCAGAAATCATAAAACAGGCCGAGTATGAACATGAAAGCAGACTTGTATCAGGATTCCAAAAACTATTTCATTTCGAAAAAAGAAAACGCACTTAGCATTGGCCTTCTTCGATGTCGAAACCTGCAGTTTTGAAACGAATTAGAATTTAATCACAGCGAAAACTGATCGAAATTTGAAATATTGCGACGGAAAGTTATCTGCTTAGGAAGTGAGCTAGGGTTAGGGTTTGAAGGAAGACGAAGGGAAATGAGATAAGAATTGGAGAGATCGAATTATACGGATTAGAGACACTGTAGAAAGGGAGAGAGATATTTTTTCTTTATTTTTTTCCTCAAAATTGAAACTCAACTAATTGCGAACAAAATGAAAATTTTGGGAAATGTAAGGGTTTAGTAATGGCGTGGAGGGTGGTGAGAAGTGACGTTTGGAGGCAGTTGGATGGTGTTCGTCACAACTCGACGCTGAGTACCCCAAGGCTCTTCATAAGTGGTACTAATTGATTTGATTTACAAAGAAATTGAGCAAGTGGTGGCAATGATTTGATTTGTTTGGATGATGAACAGGTCTCTCGAGGCTAACAACAAATGAAAAGCTGAAAGAGGCATTCTCTCCATTTGGGAACCTTATCGATGGTAATAATAATAACAACATCTAGTTTGAGTGCATTATCATTGTGTGGGTGATCATGATGATGATGTGGTTGATGTTGTGATAACAGCGAAAGTGGTGACTGATAGGGAATCTGGGCGGTCGAAAGGGTTCGGGTTCATATCGTACGCAACGGTGGAGGAAGCCGAGAGAGCCAGGGAAGGAATGAACGCCAAATTCTTGGACGGTTGGGTCATCTTCGTGGACCCCGCCAACCCCCGGCGACAGCAACGACCGCCGACTGAATCCGCCGCTGCCACTCCCGGCTTCACCTCCCACAAGACCATAGGATGGTGTGGTTGACGTCCATCATCCAATCAACCAATGTATGATCTTTGTTTCTCTCACTCCGCAATAATACCAAATGCTCACTTATTATTTATCATAGATTAGTGTTTCTCGTAATATGATACATGCTGTGTGGTGCAAAGAAATATAGTGCAAATGATGGCTTACACTTGATCTCTGAAATTCAGGTAAGTTAATGTAGATCGCTTCTTTTTCTGATGCGCTATTCTTTGCACACACACACACACACACACACACACAAGTTACGGAGTTATTATTTTTAACGGTCTAATGAGCTCTTGTACTGATATTGGTAGAGAAATGGGGAGCGTGTTTTTCTTTTAGATATATATGTGTGTGTATATATATGTAAAATATATTTATATTTTAATGTAGATTATAATAGTGGAATGAGTATTCCAGGTGAAAGGGCCTTTCTTTATGGTATACCAGAGAATACATATAAGTTGCTGAATGTGGTAATTGATGGTATGTTCGTGCCAGGTATTGTTCTCCAAGCTCGTCTCGTAAAAGCTCTGCCAAAATTCAATATTCAAGAGCTTGGTTGGTGATTCTGGTGATCCCCGTCCATTGAAATGAAAGAGTTCGGTTCTTTCAATTTCAGAGAAGAACAAATTCACAAGTTTTAGATTCCTATATCATTTGTTCTTAATTCCGTTTTCAGTGCTTCTAAGTACTATGATCGCACCTTTTTTTTTTCTTTCTTTTTTCGCAATTACGTAGAATAGGTATATATATATTTTATTTTTTCCATTTCCTTTAGTGATTGTAATATATATATATATATATATATATATATATATATATATATATATATATATATATATTATATATATATGCAAATAACTTATTTAATTTTCAGGGGGAAATTTAATAAATACTTCGTTTGAAGATAGTAATTCCCTGAATGTCTCATAATTTATAACATTCCATAAATGTCTAATTTGTTTTTATCCTAGAACAGACTTTTATCGAGGTAGCCCGAAAAAATAAAGTTGAGAGATACCAAACAAGGCAGAAGACCAAGGTTTTAGAGAGATCAAGGAACAGAAAACAGCGGAAGAAGCCACAAAAACAAAAAGAGCAAAAGCCGAAGCACCGAACTGGATGGCGTCAAAGTAGGTGAGGGTGAAGGAGACAAAGTAGGGGTAAAATCGGGAGATCCCGGTGCGCTGCGGTTCTCTCCGGCACAAACGTAGCCGCAGCGGCTGGGGCGAACCACTCGGTACAAGCCGTTGCTGGCCATAATGAAGGTGTCGTTTCGGTTATCCTGACCGAACGAGAATATGAAGCCCAGCGAAGGAACAGAGCTCTCTTCTTTTTCGCCGCATTGGATGGGAGAGTCACGTGCACAGCTCACGTTGAGCTTCGTGGTTGTGAAGTTACCGCTGTTTGTTGGGCTCTCTGTGCCGGCCCATATCCCAGATCCGTATAGGTCCGCGTATATATATCTGCCACTTCGAAGAACAAAGTTAAGCAAGGTATATTGTATAGGAAAGAAGGGTTGGGCGATACAAGTGTCCGCGTATATATACCTTCCGTACAAACATGGGTCAGTGGTGGAGCGATAAAAGTAGCCGCCGGTGATGGAGGCGGAGCGTTCGGGGGTATCGACCCGAGAGTGGTTGTAGCCCATGACTGGGAAAATGGGGTTCATGGATGAGCTGTCACTCCCAGACTTGTTGTGTACGAAAGGACCTTCATATACACGCCAACCGTAATTCCCTCCTTTCCTCACCATGTCAACTTCTTCAAACTCATCCTGAGTCACCACACAATTACCTCTAGATCACTTGCTTGCCATCCAAAGTTTATAATCTAGATTTTTGAAATTACCAACCTGACCAACATCTGCGCAAAGGAAGTAAGAAGGCCTTTCCAAATCGAAACTGCAGCGCCACGGATTCCTAAACCCGGAAGCGAAAATCTCTGGTCGTGACTCCTTGTCTTTGGAAAACGGATTGTCGTCGGGGATAGAGTAATTTCCCCATAGGTCTAGCTCAGAAATTCTACTAGCACCTGTAAAGAACATGTTTAACCAACTTTGGCATATTTGTTACTCACTGGAAACTGTGATTCACTCACTTGGCATGGTATCGACGTCAAGCCTCATAATCTTTCCGAGCAAAGACTTGTTGTTCTGCGCAAAGTTGTGGGGGTCGCCGTTGCCGCCGCCGTCTCCCATCATAAAGTACAAGTATCCGTCTTTGGGCCCGAATAGGATTTGGCCCGCATGGTGGTTCGTGTACGGAAGCCCCATCGTAAAAATCCTTCTTACTTCCTGTGGCCTCACGCTACTACCTGTCGGGAGTTTAGTAGTTCTATTCTTAACAATGCTGGCACGTAAAAGCTGAAGTCGGCTTATATAACAAAAGCGGCGGTACCATTGGAAGTGAACTCGGCTACGACGGCATGGTATTGGCAGGGGTGGGCCCCGTTTTCGGAGGCCAAGATGGAGGGGTCGCAGCCGACGTCGGAGTTGCAGGCGCACCGCCCCGAGCACTGCGGCCACTTGGATTTGTCGCAGTTGAAAGAGGCGAAGAAACGGCCGTTGCGTTGGAACTCCGGGTGGAAAGCTATCCCCATCAGCCCGAACTCCGAGTCCACGAACACCTCGTCCGTTATGTCCAGAAACACCTCGACCCTCATCGTCTCTCCCGACCCTTCCCGCGGGACCCCCGCCAGCCAGATCATCCCCGACTGGTCCGACACGAACACGCGGTCCGACCCGTCCGGATGGGCCGCCATGTTCAGGTACGACCCGTTCTCGATCTTCTCCACGCACATCATCGGGCTCGGCACGGGCTCGCCGTCGAAGCACGGGCCCGAGCCGCCGAACGCTGCGCAGAAGCCGCTCGCGGACTGCCACGTGTCGGACAGCCTGGGAGTGGAGAATGGCGAATGGGAGACGGACACGTGTCGGCACTCGTTCCAGACTTTGGAGCAGAAGTCCGTCGAGTTGGCCGAGGCCGTGGAGTTGCAGAGGACCGGGACTTTCCGAGATTCAGATTCGATTCTGAATATCTCCGCTGAAAAAGGATCGCATTTCGAGCAGAGTATTGATTTCAGAAGCGAAGCACAAGAAAAGTCGTTCACGTTCATGGCTTTGAGCTGATTTCTGAACCCAGAATCTTCGGTGGAGTTGCAACATACACTTGCGTTGTCGTATCCGCAGAAGCTCAGAGACTTCTTTGACGTAAATGGAGGTTCTGTCCCGTACAAACAATACAATACAATACAAGTTACGAAAAAATTACAGAGAAACAAAATACTTTGTAGAGAGTAGAGACATTAAACAGAAAGATATATCCAACTCACTGTTGTTAGTGCACAGTGGAAATGAAGAGGATGAGAACTGCGAAATCAGCAACGTGTGACAGAAGAGGATGACCAGAACAGCGTAAAAGCCCTTCATTGCTCAAGGAAAAAAAATAATGTAAGACTTCTGATCTCTGTACCGGAGATTTTGTATTTACACTTCATTTACATCTCTAGCCAAACTGTGATCGATAATATTTGTCCGAAATCGTATATCTTGTTTAATTTAATGTTCCAAGTCATGACCAATTTGTTTTTATGCCATATTTTAATAGAATGAAAATTTGACCTTTGCTCATCATTGCCGTAGCAGCGTTATTTTATCATATATGTGATGCGACATCTAATGATATATTATAATAGTAGCAATGTAACATGGTTGACATTTTCGAGATGCATCTCAAGATTGGCAAAATGGGTTGGGAATTTGGGATGGCCTTATACGAATGGCTACAAGTTGTCATTATTATCACACTCAAAATAGGTCCCTACCATAGACATAACAAACAACATGTGAGTCTTCGTTTTCTTTTCAACTTTCCATATAAATTTTAGTTTAGTTTAGTTTAGTCAAATTAAATTAGCAAAGAGCTAGTTGAGAAAGTCACGACTCTGCGTGTATCACGACATTGTTGACCTTTAACCATGAAAACTCCCCATTTTATTATCATTGTGTTTGAATATTGTTTTAAAAAACAAGAGAAAATAGCGAAATTATTTTCGTCGTCTGGATCGAATTTACTATCTAATCTTTTTTATTTTTTTTGTATTCTATTTTTTTTACGGGAAAGATATCAAATGCCTTCATTGAGGGTCACCGTTACTACCTAATCAATTTGTACGGTCCAAATTTATCGGTTTAAAAAAGAAGTTATTTTGTAAAAAAAGTGGGAAATTAAAAAGAATGGAAACAAATAAAATGAAATAAAACAACTGAACCGTGAATCAGAGTCAAATATTCAAAAACCCTAAATCCCCAAATTGAAATATGTCGACGATGGTCGAAGAGACACAACCAGTGATGTTGAAGATGTCGAGCTTGAAGGGGAAGAGTATCGAGACTAGAGCGAGTACGAAGCTGATTTGCGAAACACAAACCACCCTCAACAATGGTGGGCTGCCATCAACGAGGTCTGTAAGGGCGTTAGAAGTGAGGTTGAAGACTCTGATGGACATAAGGAATTAAGGATGAGAGTGACCCTGAAGGCTTGCATAACGACGACGACGAGGGTCAGGCGAGCATAGAGTTCAACCCGCAAGGAAATCTGGAAAATATCAAGAAAACGGTAGCTAATAGATAAGCACGAGTGTGAGATTGTTTTCGACAACAAGCATGTGACAAGTACGTGGCTTGTCAATCACTTCTTTGACCAGTTTAGACTCAACCCGAATTTGGACTATTAGAACTTTAAGGAATTAAGTTCTGCGCCAAAGTTCTACAATGTCTCGAAGAATGTGTTTTATAGAGCAAAGAAGAAGGCAAGAGACGCTTTAGAGGGATCACTGAAAGTCCAATAAGCGATTCTCGATGAAACCGTACTTAACAAAAAAAAAATAGATGCTAAAGTAAGCATCATCCTATTTTTTTTTCTAATTTTTTTTTTCAACAAAAAAACTAATAAAATAATAAATAAATAACAAAACGATTACGGTGTTCAACGTTTTATTTATTTATTTTTATTATTATTGATTTGAAGACTCGTGTCAAAATAATTTCAATTAGGTATTATGTATTCTCAAGCAAATCGTAGAAATGTGTGTCATGGAGAGAAGGGGAAAAACGACACGACGTTTTTTTTTCTTCCGATAAGTAACGAGAGAGCCTCGGCGATGTGGTGGCTGTGTTGAGCAGAGAAATGCGTAGTTGCTCATTCTCTCCGTCTCCGCCTTTCCCGCTTCCATCAATACTCCCGATCAATCCCAGTATCTTCCCCGCCAAGAACCGCACACTCGCCGCCACACAGCGTTATTCACACTCGAAAGATGTGTGGCGTAAGCCCCGTCCCGGAGAGCAAGAAGGACGACGGCGGCGATACGAGCGCAAATCCCCATTCCTGGACCACAGCGTGGACATGGACGAGCTTGTGAGGTCCATCGGCGAGACGGAGAACGAGGAGGAGCTCTTCTCCGTGCTGTCGGTGTACAAAGGGCGGCAGCTGTCGATCAAGTTCATGGCGTCGGTGCTGTCCCGCGAGCCCCAGTGGCAGAGATCGCTGGCCATCCTCGACTGGATGAACGACCACGCGCGCTACACCCCCGCCGTCTTCGCCTACAACGTCGTCCTCCGCAACGCCCTGCGCGCCAGCCAGTGGGACATCGGTCGCGGCCTGTTCGACGAAATGCGTCACAGAGGCCTCGCCCCGGACCGGTACACGTACTCGACCCTGATCACCCAGTTCGGCAAGGCCGGGCTGTTGGACGACGCCCTGGCGTGGCTCCAGCAGATGGAGCAGGAGCGCGTCTCCGGCGACCTGGTCCTCTACAGCAACCTCATCGAGCTGGCTCGCAAGCTGCGCGACTACTCCAAGGCCGTGTCCATCTTCCGGCGCCTGAGGCGGCGCGGGATCGCCCCCGACCTCGTCCTCTTCAACACCATGATCAACGTGCTGGGCAAGGCCGGGCTGCTGCGCGAGGCGCGCTCCCTCCTCTCGGAGATGCGCGGCGCCGGCGTCCCCCCCGACCGCGTCAGCTACACCACCCTGCTCGCCTGCTACGCCGACGCCGGCAAGTTCGTGGAGGCGCTGTCCCTCTTCTCGGAGATGGAGGCGGAGGCGGTCGGCCGGGACCTGTTCTCCTGCAACGTGATGATGGACGTGTACGGGCAGCTGGGGATGGCCCGCGAGGCCGACCGCCTCTTCTGGAGCATGCGCAAGCTCGGGGTGGAGCCCGGCGTGGTGAGCTACAACACGATGCTGCGCGTCTACGGCCAGGCCGGGCTGGTCGGGGAGGCCATCCACCTGTTCCGGCTGATGCAGCGCAAGGGCGTGGCCCAGAACGCGGTCACCTACAACACCATGATCAACATCTACGGCGACACGGGGGAGCACGAGAAGGCCACCGCGTTGGTCCACCAGATGCGCGCCCGCGGCCTCGCCCCCGACGCCATCACCTACTCCACCATCATCTCCATCTGGGCCCGCGCCGGCAAGCTCCACCGCGCCGCCCTCCTCTTCCAGAAGCTGCGCACCTCCAACGGCGGGGAGATCGACAAGGTCCTCTACCAGACCATGATCCAGGCCTACGACCGCGCCGGCCTCGTCGCCCACTCCAAGCGCCTCCTCCACGAGCTGCACCGCCCCGACAACGTCCCCGCGGAGACCGCCCTCGTCGTCCTGGCCGCCGCCGGCCGCGTCGACGAAGCCACCCGCCTCTTCCGCCACGCCGGCGAGATCAGGGACATCTCCGTCTTTTCCACGCTCATCGGGCTCTACTCGCGGAACAAGAGGTACGCCAACGTGGTGGAGGCGTACGGGGAGATGAGGCGGGCGGGGTTCTTCCCGACCTCGGGGGACGTCGCGCTGCTCCTCAACGCGCTCGGCAAGCTCGGGGAGGTCGCGCAGGCCCACGCTGTGTACGCCGACATCCACACCCACGGCTGCGCTCTCTCCGACCACGTCCACTTCCAGATGCTGGGCCTCCTCGGGGCCGCCAAGGATTTCGAGGCCGTGGACCGCTTGTTCCAAAAACTCCGGTCCGACCCCAACGTCAACAGCAAGGAGCTGCACTTCCTGGTGGCCGGGATCTACGAGAGAGCCGACCGCCTCAACGACGCTTCCCGCATCATGGCCCACATCCACCACACTTCATGAATTCAACAACATTTTGCATTTTGTATTTTGTATATTTAATGACGATATGTCTACAAGTGCCTCAAAGAAACCCTTTGAATGGGAGTGTCAAAACCGTTTGACACTAGCTATTAATTAATACGATGGACCCATCATTGATTCTGCAACAATTCCATTGATGCTCATTCAAAGTACGCACGTAATAAGTTGGGGAAAAACAAAGCAAAGATTTCTTCTGGAACCAACCTTCTTTAGACGGCACTTTTGTGCCTTGGGTCCCAATGTATTAATTTTTCGAAAAACAATGCTAACAGATAAATGATGTATGTGGCACTGAGAATAAAATACTAATGAGAAAAAGGGTGGTTAATATGACTCACTAACTAATCGACTTAAGTTGTAACACTAATTCACGTGATACAACAACCTCCCACCAGACTTTATATCCTGGGAAGAGAAGAAAAGTAACAAATATATCAATTTTAAGATGATTTCATCGTCACGATATCGTTTTGTTTTTTTAATAAGCCACGTACGGACACTAGAAGATACCTTCCTTATAAGTTCAAGATATACCTTTACATTCAGTTGAATGAGAATTCAACTGTAAGGCTTTTTTTTTTTTTTTTTTTTTTTTTAACATAACATCATTTATTGGAATGATATGTATGTATTCATACCCTCGTCTTTTAAAGTCAGCCATTTTAGTGTTAAATTACTTTTGTATAAGAAGTTTATACGGAAAAAACAAGAAACAGTAAAATGGATTAGTAAATAGTTAAATGACATATTAGTTATAATATAAAAAAAATATGAACTGACAAAATATATGACAATTAATTAAACTTGTCAAGCGATGATGATTTTTTCATAAACAATTAGTTTTAAATTGCCAAAAACTACGATTTCTCCTCTTTCTCCTTATAGCTATCAAAATATTAAATTAGTATAGATTTTACGTTGGTAAACTTACAGCAAAATATATGGCTTTGGACACAGATTAGTTCGAGTCCTTTTAACTATTTTAGTTCGAGTCCTTCTCATAGCTATTATTATAATTATTAGTATTATTATGACTTATTGAATTTTCTTAATCCTTTAGGTCAACGAAGCTGCAGATCTGTACATGGTTAAGTAGTCCTCTGAAGATGCCAAACTTCTAAAGCCATCTTGCCTAATATATAGCCTTATCATATAATGAGCTAATACCAAGGGAGCTATATTCTTCCATAATTACATACTACATACTATTCAATCAATGTTAGAAACCGTGAATTATACAACGAAACTTCTACAATGGTACAAATAATCGTTGTAAAAGTCTATTTTGTACAACGTTACAAAATAACCGTTGCGAAAAGTTGAAAGAAAAGAAAAAAAAAAGAATTGTCATTAAGTAAGCCACTTAAAACGTGTGAATTTCATTTAAGCCAATGTTTTTTTTTAAAGAACGGCCATTAGGTTAACGTGGCAAGTTTTTTATACCATTATTACCCTTATTGTTAATAGTTAATTAAATAAGATTTTCGAAATTAAAAATAATCAATTTATTATTCAAATCTCCTTTATTAATAGGATCTCACGCTCTCTATCCTTTCTCTCTCATTTTTTTTATCCTTATATCCCTTCATCTATCTCATTACCTTGCTTGAACTCACATTTATTTATCTTTTCCATTTAGCTTGAATCATGTGTAGTTGATTTGAGATAACTCTAGTTGATATTGATTGAGACTTAAGATTTCTTGTTGATTTGGATTTTTTCCTTGTTAAATGAATATGTCTCTCTTTATGTTTATGCTTACTCTCATTTCAATATTCCTGTGCTTAATCCTAGTAGCTAAACATATATGATGGGTGTGATCTAGTTGGGTGAATTGATTTGGTTAGTAGATTTTTTTTTCTTCTCGATATTTTTTTTTTTTTGGTAATGAAGAGTGACAATTTTTTTTGTTTAATTTGTTTACCTTTTTTTTTTGTGTGTTAATTGTGATGGTTTTTAATGAGAAAGCTACTAAATTTGTGGGATCTTAATTATAATGCTTTAAAAAAATTAATTGATACTTGAGAGTATATGGATAAAATACTAACATGTTTTAGCTAATTATCATAAAGTAATCAAATTATGGTCACATTGCAAAAACCATTGTGCATTTAGATTTGAGAGATTGTTTTCCGTGCGTACGATGGTTTTCATTAGCCATGCGTATTGGATAGTATATTTTATATCCCTACGTTTCATATTAGCCAAAACTCTCCCATCCCAAGTTAAAACTAAACTTATATAGTAAGCTAGTCAGTTAATTACTAATTAATATGTCTAAGCTGACCAACGGACACGATGGCACTTACGTCATCACTATTATATTAATTTGATTTTTTTTATTATTTGGTTTCAGCATGGTTAATCATTTTGATAAGTACTAAAAAAAATAACAAATTACAAGCATACAATCATTTATGAATCCGTTGTGGTATTATTTAGTCTATATTGTTACTTAGTCTATATTGTTACTTAGTCGACTAAGTTAGTCGTATTGAAACTTATACATTAAGATAGATAATAAGTGAATCTCTTATAAATTAGTGAATCTGCTTGGATTATTCTATAATCCTACTAAATCACTCATTAACCTTTAAAAAAAAAAAAAATTAAAAATGGCATGAACTAGCCAATTCAAACTATGGCTTTTGCAAAATAGCCATAGTTTCATTAGGTTAACCAAAATAGCCATCACTCTCATCCCTGGACTAAATTAATCCTGCCTGGATTAAATTTAATCCCGATATTTTGTGTGGATTAAATTTAATCCTGCCTGGATTAATAATCGCAGCTTGGCTATTTTGCTTGTACTTGATAAACTTTGGCTATTTTGCAAATCCTTAAGTTCTATTTGGCCATTTAGCCGCTTGACCAAAAAAAAAACCTAAATCACTCATGCATGTTCAAGCCTCTGAAAATGTGTCATACATTACGGATCAACATGCGATACGTTGATTAGGAGTGAATTAAGGCCTGTTTTACCATCCAATAGTGCTCCATGACTTGAGTCGTACTCTGCTTGACATCCAAATTATCTTTTAGCCTTTAATTATATTTTCACATCATAGATTATGCATTCAGTTTTGGTTCTCTTTTTGCTAGATGGGACAAATGATATCATCAACTCAATAGATATATAAGTACTTGAAGCGCACAATATGTAATTAAAAAATAATGGAGGAGAGTTACGAGTCCAAAGTTAAATTTTATTATTTGTAATGCAATTTTCGAAATATATATATATATATGTATATATATAAATATGTATATATAAATATATACATTAAGGTGGATGTGATGATATGATATAGTAATTCTTGTGTAATTTTGAAAAGGTTAAATTAAATCTTGACCTATGCTACACCGATAAAATTTCAATTTATGTAAAGTCGACAATATAAACGATGATATGGACGTTGAGTAAGTGACTTTAATTTTAATGAACAAAATCGACTTTAGAACATGTAAACATTGGATATAGCTTAAAATTGCTTATTCTCGATGAAGGAAACTGCCTTAGTTCTCGAGGTACGAGCCTTCAGAGGAAATTTCGCGAGCTAGTTCCATAAAATTAACCTCATGGTATCTGACTAGGATATCTGAGTTAATTTCAATCCTTTGAAATTTGATTATGTCCATATTCATGGATGGAGTTAGGTTAGGACTTGGGGGTTTAAGTCGACCCTCAAGTATCAATTTTTTTTTTTTTTTTTAATTTGTATATTATTTGTTTTTATTTTACATTAAAAAAACTTTAAAATTAGCCCTTATGAAAAATTATTTTTACCCTCTAAAATATATGCTTAGCTTGGGAAAGTTGTATACGTGTTATGGAATTTATGGATACAAATTTGAGCCTAGTGCTAAGAATAATTAGGAAAACAATAAACAAATTTCTTTCGTTTTGGTGTAGCATTAGGAAGGCAATTATCTTTTAGCCACCATACAATCTTAGAATACTAGCTAGATGTAAAGATAGGGAGAAAAATCTGTTAGGGAAGAGAGAGAGTCATAATTGTTTTTACTATTTGATAGTTGACAAATTAGTCTGTTAGATGTGTAAATGAAAAATGATCTAATTCAAATGACCATTTTTATGTCTGCCTATATGAAATTTAAACCTATCGACTATATTGGAGAACTTTTCATTGTCAACTTACTTTTCTATTAATTATCGTCTAGTCTTTTCATACTCAAATGTTTTATTTATTTATAGAAAAATGTTGCTATTGGAGTTACAAATAAGTATATCTTTAAATATGTATTTAATTATGATTCTACGCACGTGAAAGACACGATGTAACTATTAATAGCTCTGTTTTACAAACAATAAACAAATTTGATAAATTGTTAACTAATCTATCGCTACTGATAATCACATGTTCTTATATCTCAAACAAATAAGCTGAGTTATCTAACTTTCTACTTTTGTCTTTATCCGTGCCAAAACAATTGGAGTGAGAAGACAAAGAAAAAAAAAATTGTACGCTAAACGGAGATCAATTCAGTTGATAAATTTGATAAACTAGTTTCAATAACAAATAGAATTTTAAAAAATTGTGGTAGCTTAAAAAAATTGTTTTTTTCGCACAGAGAGGCCCCATCACATGTGGTAGCTTAAAAAAGAGCGTTTGGCTTTTATAAATATTGAAGAGATTATTCTTATAACCTCTTCTTCGATACTTTATCAAAATTTAGTAAGTCAAATATAATATAAAAAAATGGCTTTTTTATATAGTTTTGTACAAAAATACTTTTAGTGAAATATTTTTTTAAATTTTTTCGTATTTAATTTTATTATTTATTAAATGGTCACAAAAGTAAAGTTAGAGATCATTTTCGTTTGATCGTTAAGTTTTAAAAAAATTAATTTTCTTTTCTGGAAATTTTGAAGAAAAAAATTAATAATAATTGATTTGAAAAATCTGAAAATCATTTGAAGAATTATTGACATTTTGTTCTTTTATTGACATGAATGTCAATAAATCTTCAAACGATTCTGGAAAATTTATTGACATCGTTTTCAATAAATTTTATGGACGTCAATAAATCTTCAAAGAATTTGGTACGTTGAAGATTTATTGACATCCACAAAATTTATTGACAACGATGTCAATAAATCTTCAAAGAATTTATACTAATCATTTGAAGATTTATTGACATTCATGTCAAAAAACGAAAAAATGTCAATAAATGTTCAAACGATTTTCAGATTTTTCAAACCACTTTTTTTTCTTCAGATTTTCCAAAAAGATTTTTTTTTAAGATCTCTAACTTTACTTTTGTGACCATTAAGTAAATACAAAAGAAAATTAAAAAAAATATTTCATTAAGTGTATTTTTGTACAAACACATATAAGAAAGTCGTACTTTTGGATTAATTTCGACTTATTGGATTTTTGTCCTAAAGTATTGAATATGTCATAGCTTAGGAATAATCTCAATATTTAATAAAATTCAATAGGGTCCAAGATATATAACGTTGGTTACAGCCAAATGGAAAGTATTGTGCGCTCTTTTTTTTCTTTTTTTTTTTGAAAATATATAACGTTTATTGTTGTAGTTTTTAGAAATATCAAAAGCGTCCATTACATTTTTATTAATTTCAATTATATATTTTAAAATGGATTTAATCATCAAAACAAGAGGGGCAATATCACAAGGCCTCCTTAGAGAAAGACCCCCTTTTTCAGCATTTAAAAAAATAAAATAAGGGTTATTAAGGTATATGACCACCCGGATATAAGGAATTGATTTTTAGCCCACATTATGTTAATTTATTGTTAATAGCCAATTGGATTTATTAACAGTATTGAAAAATACCCATTTACCCTTTAAAATTCCCGCTCATTTGTTGGACACGCTTAATTAGAAAATCGGAATCATATATTCGACCTTAACTAATCGCGTAAATCGAGGAATATCATTAAAACCGAATACCAATTTTCACACACAACACGCAAGCATTTAATAATTGAAGAAAAAAAAAAAACCCAAAAAACTCTCGACCGAAACCCAAAACCTATTAAAAAAAACAACCCAAAAAACTCACCGACTCCCCCACCACCACTGCGGCGCGTCACGAATCCGACTCCCCCACCACCACTGCGGCTCGTCACGAATCGGAAGTCGCGGCGTCGCGTCTCAGCGTCAGGATGAAACTTGGCGGCGGCGAGGCGGTCGAGGAGGGCGTTGAGGTCGCCGACAGTGAGATCGCCGTGGGAGGAGCGCGCGAGCTTCACCCGGGTGGGCCGTTCGACCTGTTGGGGAAGGCGTCGGCGTCGGGAAGAAGGAAGGTCCGACACTTGCTCGCACGCCGCTATCGATAGATCGATCCACACTTTTTTTTCCTTTTCAAGGTGGCAGAAGTTTTTTTTATTTTTTTTTTATTGTAAATGAGTATTGTAAATGTACAAGGAAGAAATTTACAGTACATAAATATGTTTATATGTTAACATGGCCGGGATTGCAAAAGGCCTGCGAGAAGGCGCCGACGCCCAAGAAAGATGGGTCGGTGATTTGCGTGATGAGGAAGATGAGTTTCAATGGTTATTTGGTTGTACATAATATGATGATTCGTTTTTGTTCGGATAGTGTATATTTGTGTAAATACAAAGCATATTTACAGTATATTCGTGTAAATACAAAATATATTTACAGTATATTCATTGTAAATACAAAGCATATTTACAATATATTCATTGTAAATAATCTGAAAAAAGTTCTGGAAATATTTTGGACGTTCTAAAATTATGAGTATATGAAAGATAAAATAATATCAATAAATGAAGATTATATTTACAGATTTTATCCATAATGAATTGCCACGAAAATATAAACTAATTAGATAAAGTCAACGCTGAAACTTCCAATTCGAAATTTAAGTTAATACTTACCAATTTGGTTTAAAATATTTGATTCAAATTAAAAAAAAAAAAAACTGCCTACATTACAGTTACAAATCCGAATATTTCAAGGGCAAAGCTGTAAAAAATCCATCATTAATATGCTGCCACGTAAGCAACTTGATTATTTACAGATTATTTACAAAACGTTGACTAAATTTAAATTGTTATAGATTATGCGGTAAGTGGCTTACGTAGCTATTTTTTTTTTTAAATAAACCCTTGTGTATAGCATAAACGAAATAGGCATGTTTTGGGCCTCGCACAACTAAAATAACAGCTCATATTATAGGCTTTTGCACAAGTGAAGGAACAACACACTAGTTCAACGTTTGTGGGGGAAAAAACAACACACACACACGCACTTGGTTCAAAGCAACATATTTATAGACTTTAATATTGAAAAAATTGAACTTTATTATATTTGGAGAAGCTCAACGTGTTTTATTCGTCAACACAAACAAATTTTTTACAGCTTTAACAAGTCTTTTTCCTCTTATTTATATTTTCATGAAGTAAAAAGAAACAATTTAGAGGGTGAAGAGTTTTATAGTGGTCATGAGAAATATAAAAATGAAACAAAATTAAAGATTTAAAGAAAACACATTTAAAAGAAATTTAAAAGAAAACATATTATTCTCCACTATAGGAATTTAAAAGGGTGGGCAACACATTTTTAATTAATGATATCAAAACAACTTAAACTCACTTTAGGAATTTAAAAGGGAGGGCAACACATTTTTAATTAATGATATTTTAAAATGTGCTGCACTCCCTTATAAATTCAGGATATCTAGCAGTATCCATATGGGGACATGAAGTGTCGTGAACATGGACCCAATTATTGAATTCTTTCCACATTCTAATAAATATTTCCACACCAAAAAAAAAAAAAAAAATTGTAACTAAATTAATCATTACAAATGATATAGCCAACATTTAGAAATTTTAGGAAAAATAGCCAAACAAATAAAGTGGCACTGAAATAACCCATTTGAATATTCAATTTTGTCATTTGTTTAAAATAATTTTTTTTCTACCGTTCGTCACACACACTCTCTCTCATACACATACAGTTTTTTTTTTTCATATCAAAACTTTAAAAATTCATATCTTATTTATATGGACTCGAAATTTAGATTCCAAATCATACGGATTCGTGGAGAAGAGAACTTCAAAAATAGACCAATTGTCATTAATTTTCGATTTTTTAAATTATTAACATTTTTTGTTATTTATTGCATGTTTAATGAAGATATTTAAGTCAAATATAATCGCCATTGGCTATTTTTGTAAACGTTGGCTAAATTCCAATTTTATAACTTATATTTTGCTACAAATCTATAACGCCCAAATAAAAATTGTTAAAACAAGAATCAATGAGAAAAGGCAAGTACAGTATGTGGATTGAGATTAAAAAAAAGGTATAGTTAGTGGAGAATTTTGCATGAAAAACGTGAAGGGCCTTTTAAAAAGATAATTATTATTGAGACTGTGCTGACTAAAGTTGGGGTGAGGCTGGGCTATAAAAATGGCTTGCGAGACACAAGTCTGTCACACACAAAACACATACACAACACAGAAGAAGAATTAATTAAGGGAAACATGAATTCAAGAGCTTTTGTCTTGTTTGGTCTTCTCGTTGCTGCTCTTCTTGCTGTATCTTCAGCAGCCGATCATGGTGAGAAAATCAACGGAGAGGAAACCCTAGGTATTATTCACAATAACACCATGCTCTGAATATCTCTTATATTCATATTCATCTCTAGATATATGTACGTAAAAAACATATATAACTATTGTACTCCAAATAAAGTTGGTCATTTCACCGCGGATGGCATCAAATATTGTTGCGCAAAACATCATTACTCCCCGTATACTTCAAGCTTTGGCTATTTTTACCAAGAAGCAAAAAAAAAAAACATTTTCCTAAAAACTCAAAAACATATATAGACGATGGACTTATTTTTCTTATTAGTGAATTTCGAATAGTTAATTTGTATAGTTTAAATAATTGTGTGCGAGCTCTCAAATCTCGTTTTCTCACGCCCACACAAGGTTTCTCACACAAAAGAAAAAAAAAATATAACACAAAGATATGGATAACAATGATATATATATATATATATATATATATATATATATATACACATATATATGTGTGTGATGAAACGATCATCAATTAAGATATGCATGCAGTTGGTGATGACATAGCCAACAAGGTCATGATGAGTGGGGATTTCAAGCCACTCACTGGTCCCTGCTGCATCATGTTGGGCGAATTTTGTTGGAAGAGGGTCTGCGACGCGGAAACCATACAACAAGGTATATATACATACAAAGACATGGATACAAATTAATATACATATGTCTGTGTGTGATGAAATGATCATCAATATATTACGACTTTTATCATGCATGCAGTTGGTGAAGCCATAGCCGACAAGCTCATGATCAGTGGGAATTTCAAGCCACTCACTGGTCCCTGCTGCATTATGTTGGGCGATTTTTGTTGGAAGCGGGTCTGCGATGCCGAAACCATACAACAAGGTATATATATACATACAATACAAAGACATGGATTCATATACACATATACATATGTGTGTTTGTGTGTGTGATGATATGATCATCAATAAATTAAGATTTATGCATGCGCAGCTGGTGATGCCATAGCCAAGAAGCTGATGATGAGTGGGAATGATTTCAAGCAGCCACTGACTGGTCCCTGCTGCATCATGTTGGGCGATTTTTGCTGGAAGCGGGTCTGCGATGCGGAAACCATACAACAAGGTTATATTTATACACAAACACACGTGACACACATGCATAAAAAGATATAGATATTTGAACTAATATATATACCATATATGTGTGTGCGTGTTTCCAGACAAAGTCCGTGCGGTGGAAGAGTTCATGAAGAATTTCGCAGCAAGAAAGCTTGGTATTAAAATGGTGTCCAACAACTAAGAAATCTATGATCCGGCCGGCCAATAAAAGCTTGCTCAACCATGATGTTCACAAAATAACTACTTCCTTGTATGAAGTATATACTTATGTAAAGTGTACACGTGTGAGTGAGAGAGCTTTATCAATAAAATTGGCCGTATATATCTATTTTTATTAAAACCTACTTCGGTTTATCTGTGTTACACTTCGGGACATGCTTTTTCTCCTCCTATATTTTCCAAATGATCGAAAAAACAAATAGCCTATTAAATTAATATATTATATAAAATGAGTCCAGGTTTTAAGTATTCAAGTTAAAAGGTCATGTTTTTTTTTCCAGATATTTGGCAAAATATATTCAGCTATCTACAGTACGATACGGTTATAATCATATATATGAATTATAAAAATCTTTGATGAGTACACGCGTCACAAGTTATAAATCTATACCTATTCGTTCTTAATATAAAGACCTTAAATCTCTTCGAGATACCCAATTTAAACAGTTGTAGGAGGAAATAGTAAAATTTAATTATTTGTTGTTTGACAAGAGGCTAATTTTTCGTCGCTCTCTCAAATGAATTTGAGGAGAAGAGTTGGAATCACATGTAGAAATTTTTTTTCCAATAAGAGCTATTTGTGGTTCGGTATAAATGAGAAAGAAACAGATTAATTGTAATGTATTAAATTACTTCTAACATTTTTTTTTTTCACAAAAACTATAATTTAGACAAAAATACTAGTAAAAAGAGGAGATAAATTATCTATTTTTACCCTCTTTTTTTCTTTACTTAAAAAAAAATTCTTTGAGTCTCGTTCATGTCAAGAAATATAATTTTTTTAAAAAAATCTGAGTTTGTTTGACGATTTGTTGATATGACATATATATGTCAACAATTCACATATACATATACCAACAAATGACAGCACTGAGTTGGTTGATTTATTGACATAAATGTCAACAATTGACATAATTTGTTGGCATAGATGTCAACAATCGGCATAATTTGTTGATATAATTGTTATCGATGAAGAAGGGGCAGGGACGGTTGGAGCTCGCTGAAGATTTGGATTTGAAGTCGGAAGGACGTATTGCTTGGCCTGAGAAAATTTATCTGTGTTTTTTTTTTTGTGTGAGAGTGCGTGTGTTTATGGGTTGTGGTAAGTGAAAGAGAAAATGGTTGAAGGGTGGAAAATAAAGGAAAAAATAAGGGCAAAATGGTATTTACACACTGGGTCCACTACTAGAATTGTCTAAATTGGTGCTTTAGTGGAAAATGTGAAAAGAAAAAAGTTATAAGATGTATTACTTATGACAATTTCCCTTTGTGCAGACCCTAAATTGTGTCATATCTATGAGTAAACAAACAATATGCCCCGCGCGTTTCTGCGGAATAATTAATATATTTTAGTCTAGAGGAAGATATATATATATATATATATATATATATATATAGAGAGAGAGAGAGAGAGAGAGAGAGATATGTCCATAAATATTTATATTTGAAAAAAATGAATTTAAAGTTTTTTGGAAACATTTTTATTTTTTTGATAAAAAAATCAGTACGAATAACCACAACTTGTGTTTAGAGTCTCTTATTTTTTTCTTATTAAAAAGAAGAAAAAACACACCCACAACACAATGTTCATTGAATAGTGTTTTTGTCTCTAAAAAGTATTCCTCTACTTTATATATATATAATTTTGACAAATTACATCTTCTCCATAAAAAAATTACACATCTATGAGCAAATAGATGAGAGAAGTATTATTAGTGGTACCTACCATAAATTTTAACTACCTTACGTCATTAATTTTTGTTTTATTAATAATCCAGCCAATCAAAAGCTTCAGGGAGAAACCTCTCTCTCTCTCTCTCTCTCTCATAGAGAAGCTCATCTGATATCTTTTGCCTTTGCAGGTGGAAATGCCTCAGCCCGGTCGTCGCCAATAATTTTTTTTAAACTTTAGTATTGTGAAATGTTTAAGTGTTCATCAAAGATGGTGACTTTTTATTAAGTATGGGTTAGCCCATAAGTTGACTTTTGTCTAAGTTGCAACGAGTGTATTCGAGATCTTGAAAGACATTGCATGTTTGAGATGAAAACATTTGATGAAGAGAAGGTCTTGGTTATCTTTATGCCGATTCTGGTTTTGTTCCCTGCAATAGAACAAGAGACTCGAGTTTTAAGTTTTCAATATTTTATACGACGATTCTGGTTTTTTGAGTGCCCTTCTTGAACTTAATATTGTAGTTTATTTTATTACTAAAGTAATGTGACGATTTTTTTGAATTATATATTTGATTAATTTTAGTGGTGTGAATATATAAGACTCTGATAACAAGTTGAATTTCATCTTAAAATCAATTGGTGTCAAGAGAAGAGATCCAACTAATATATAAACACATGTTCATTCACACACACAACCAATGCGAGACTTTCCCACTTCAATAATTTGTTCCAAGTAAACAAGAAACAAAAATCTTGTATACAATGATTCTCCTAAACTAGCTAGATACTGGTTCATGATTTGTCCGAAACCACACTCTTCTTGGCCTCTTCTTCTTCCTCCTTGTCTCTCGCCTTCTGCTCGAGGGCCTCGACGAGGTTCCTCAACGGCAGGTCGACGTCGTCCACGCGGGCACTCTTGAGCATCAGATGCTCCGCCACGTCAGCGGGGGTAATCTCCACCGCGGAAAGTAGGTCCGAGACGCGAGCAAACAAGGGGTGGTCGCCTTGGATTCCAAGGTAGTTTCTCGCCAAGACCTTGAAGGCCTCGAATCCGCAGAAGGAGAGCTCGATGTGCTTGTCCATCCTGCCCTTGCGGATCAGCGCCGGGTCGAGCCGGTCCACGTGGTTGGTGGTGAACACGATCACTCTCTCTCCGCCGCACGCCGACCAAATCCCGTCGATGAAGTTCAAGAGGCCCGAGAGAGTGACTTGGCTGGCGCGAGAGCCGGCGCCGCCACCGTTTCCTTCCTCTCCTCCTTCTCTCCCTCCCTTGGAGTCGTCGTCGACGACCCTGGGAGTCTTCTTCTTGCGCTGGCCGGTGAGGTCGAGAGAGCAGTCGATGTCCTCGATGACGGTGATGGACTTGCCGGAGGTCTCGATGAGGAGGCGGCGGAGCTCGGTGTTGTCCTTGACGGCGGTGAGCTCGAGGTCGTAGACGTCGTAGTTGAGGAGGTTGGCCATGGCGGCGACCATGGTGGACTTGCCCGTCCCGGGGGGCCCGTGGAGGAGGTACCCGCGCTTCCACGCCCGCCCCGTGCGGCTGTAGAACTCCTCGGCCCCGCCGAACGCCTCGAGGTCCTCCACGATCTCGCGCTTCGTCGCCGGGTCCATCGCCAGCGTGTCGAAGCTCGCCGGGTGCTGGAACGCCACGTGGCTCCAGTAGGCCCCGCCCCCGCCGTTGGTGTAGAGCCGCCGCTGCCGGTTGCGCGCCTTCAGGGCCCGCCCCTCCCGGATGACGTGGCTCAGGTACGTCCCCAGGATCAGGTCGCGGTGCCGCGTGTTGAACACCAGCTTGTAGTATCGCCGCTCGTCCGTCGCCCCCGAGTGGCTGGTCAGTGGAAACGACGGAGTCTTCGGCGAGTTCTTCCCCGAGGACCACCACACCTGATTAAAAACCGGTGGTTCACATTCACAACTCTAAAATTGAAACAATCACTATTCTTCAGCCTAAAGGAAATCGGGAATCCTAGTCTCAATTTTGATCCAAAGAAAGAGAAACCTTGACGCCTTGAAAGTGGTCGACGACCTCTTCGTTGTCGTCCATGCTGAGGGCGAGGGTGGCGGGGCCTTTGGCGGCGGCGACGTCGGCCGTGAGGCGCTTGGCGTTGTGGGAGGCGTTGGAGGCGAGGTAGCTGTCGATGGCCGGGTAGGCCTCGCCGCGCTTGAGGCGCTCGCCGGTGAACTCGCAGAACCTGACCTGGATGAAAGGGTACACGTAGGCCACGAACCTCTGCGCGTGCTTCTCCATCTGGCTCCGAAGCTGCTGCGGAAACAACTGTTGGAACACCGCCCACACGAACATCATACCACCCAGCATCGACCCCAGTTGGGTCAGCGACTCTGTCGGATTCGACATCTCTTTCGTTCTTCTTCTGCCTTGGTGATTTCAGCCCCAAATTATAATCAGGAATTCATTGATTTCCTTATATTATTGGGGATGGATGGATGGATGACTCGGCAAGTCAAAGAAGAAAGACTACTGTCTTTGCAGGCTGCGTCAGCTAAGGTCTTTTTGGTAATTTACTGTATTGTTACATGAACTTGCATCAAAAGAAGATTGTCATGTGAGTCACATGTTAGGTGACACTGACATCAGCGGTGTAGATTGGTTCTTCGAAATTCAACAAATGCAATTCGAGTTCAACTTCAAGCTGGTTTCTTGGTCCACAAGCCAAGTTTGTTGCAGACTTGGAAATGCATAGGAAATGAATATCCCTTGGCATACGGACAAAACATTTCAAAAACTTTTTTTTTTAAAACTCGTGTAAAAATAATTTTAAGAATCTTTATTTGGTTTTATATGCACCTACTCCACCACTACTCTTCCCGTTTAACAGAGCAGGTAATTTCACATACAGCTAAAAATATCCTATCATCTAAAATTTAATTGGTTTCACACCTCAACAGAATACCATTTTTTAAGCTGAAATAAGATCTATACATACATATACACTCTTTTTTGTCAATACTGTTGAACATCGTAAACAAAATTATCTCTATATTCGAATATAGTTAATAAGAACAAATAATAGAGAGTATTGAGTGATAGGTGAAATTTAAGACTTGTACAATAATGCAAATGCCCTCTTCCAGCTATCTCTTTTTGTATTTATAGGTTTTGGGGTCGAGTACGTGGGATGATCAGTCCCACGTCTCTAATAATCGCTACCGAAACGTGCGTGATGGATGATTATTTCCTTATCTGCTTGGCATGACTGTCAAGGTGAACGTTTTACTTAAGTTTAAATTTGTTTATATGTGTTTACGTTTACTTTGACTAGTCTTTGACCTAACAACTTCTATTCTCTCCAAAGTTTTGCTCGAAAAAGATCGTTCTTGTCTTATGAACGAATCGTTCTTTAACTTTTATGATCACTCAGGCTTATTTGACTCGAGCTCGTTGTTAGATTGTATAGATTCGAATAATTAAATATGATCAACTATGCTGAACAATTAAGAGAACCAAAATGCAAAAGATACTCTTTAAACTATGTGGGGTCTCAAATAATCCTAACAGAAAATTGGGAACCTGAAAATAATGTTTGGACCACACGGTTAGTTCAAAGCAGGTATTTGAAGTTCAAAAAGTAAAGGACAATCTATCACTAGAACTCTTTTTTTTTTAAGTAGAGATATTTATTGCTAACGTAACACCTCTTATTGTAAATGATATGTTATGAGAATCTCAATATAATGAATCTAAAAAATTAAGGCCTTGGAACAAAACAAAAAATTTAGCCCCTATAATAACTTTTATAAAATAAAATAAAAAAAAGTCTAAACAAAAGGCAAATTGGACTCCTTGATTTTAGCCGCCTTCCAGAATCTTATTACGAGAGCATTGTTAGATTTGTATATAATAATATAATAAAACTAATTTTTTTTATCAGTTTAACAGACTTCGATCGGTTTGATCTATGATCAATCTATCTATGAAAGAGCCAAATAATAATTGTTATAATCTTAGTGTGTATTTGTTCTTCTTTACGATGAAAGATTTTAAAATTACTAAACAAGTAATTATATGGGTGTTTAATTATTTGATGGAATAACTAGTTGAATATTTAACTACTTCTCGACAATATGCAATATTAACTACTTATATCTATGCAATATGCCAGACAAAGAAAAAAAAAATTAACAAAAAGACTCAACAAGTTTGCAGTTATGCATATTCTTTGTTGTAACTTCCAAAAATTATGATGGTGCGTAAGAGTAATTAGATAAGAGTAAATGAGGATAGGCAAAGATGTAAGGCTAAAATGTTTATTATACTAGCGTCATTTCTAGTGACAAATTTTATTTCACAAACACAATTAACAAAAAAAAAAAAAAAAAAAGCAAACCGACACCATGAACCATAGGTCCACAGTCAACGAGAAACACACAAGACAACATTTGAATGAACATCAATTGATGCTATTCTAGCTAATTAATGACATATATACCCCTGATCCAGAACCGAATCTTAACTAGTCCCATTTTGTTTGACACCATTGTCCAAGCTTCCTTTACACTTGGCACACACCTTCCCATCTTGTTCCTCGGCCGATTTCTTCTTCTCTTCTTCTTCTTTCTCCTTCTTCTCTTTCTCTTTGGCTTTGGATTCCTCTTCCTCTTTCTTCTCTTCCTCTTCTTCCTCGGCCTTCAAGCGCGCCTCTTCCTCCGCCCGCTTCTTGGCGTCAACCTTCTCCTGCTCCAGAGCCTCCACCAGGTTCCTCAGGCGCGCGTCCACGTCGTCCTCGTCGCACTTCTCCATCAGATTCTCCGCCACGTCAGCGGGGGTCATGTCCGTCTCCGTCAGAAGCCGCTCGATCTCCGGGAACCTCTGGTGGGACTCTCCGATGGGGATGCCCAGGTAGTTCCTGGCCAGGACTCGGAACGCCTCGAAGCGGCAGTAGGTGAGCTCGATGTGCAGGTCCATGCGGCCGCGCCGGATCAGCGCCGGGTCCAGCTTGTCCACGTGGTTGGTCGTGAACACGATGACTCTCTCTCCGCCGCACGCCGACCAAATCCCGTCGATGAAGTTCAAGAGGCCGGAGAGAGTGACCTTGCTCTGTTTCCCATCCTCCTCCATCTTCTTCTTCATCGGATCTTTCTTCTTCTCCTCCTCTTCCTCCTTCTCAGTCTTCTTCTTCTTCTTCTCCTTCTTTCGCTGACCCGTGAGGTCGAGGGAGCAATCGATGTCCTCGATGACGATGATGGACTTGTTGGAGCTGTCGATGAGGAGCTTCTTGAGCTCGGTGTTGTCCTTGACGGCGGTGAGCTCGAGGTCGTAGACGTCGTAGTCGAGGAAGTTGGCCATGGCGGAGATCATGGTGGACTTTCCCGTCCCGGGGGGCCCGTGGAGGAGGTAGCCCCTCTTCCAAGGCTTCCCGACCCGCTCGTAGAACTCCTTGCCCTCGCGGAACTTGACGAGGTCGCCGAGGATCTTCTTCTTCATGGCGGGCTCGAGCGCCAGAGTCTCGAACGTGGCCGGGTGCTCGAACATGACGTGGCTCCACTTGGTGCGCTTTTCGCTCCACCAATTCTCGGAGGAGCCGTTGGTGTAGAGCTTCCTCTGGCGGTTCTTGACCTCGAAGCCCTTTCCCTGGGCGATGACGTGGGCGAGGTAGGAGGCCATGACCTTGTCCTTGTGGCGGCGGTGGAAGGTGAGGCGATAGAAGCGCTTCTCGTCGGTGTTGGGGTAGAACGACATTGTCATCCCTTTGGAGCTGCTCTTGTAGGAGGTCCACCACAGCGTGGCTCCGTCGAACTCGTCGGTGACCTCCTCGTTGTCGTCGGGGCTCAGAACCACCGACTTGTTGTCCTTTATGTCGCTCGCCTTCAGCCTCTTCGCGCGGCTCGACGACTTCACGCTCAGGTAGTTCTGGATGGCTTCGTACACCTCGCTGCGCTTGAACCGCTCGCCCGCGTACTCCTGAAACGTGATCTGCACGTAAGGGTAGATCAAACCCCACGCCTTGTTCGTGTACTTTTCCACGTGCCCTCTGATCTGGTACGGGAAGTACTGCTGGATTATGGCGTTCGCGAACATGAGGGTCGCCATGATCGATCCCATGTGCGACCACATCTCTCCCATGCCCATCATTCTTCCTCCCCTTGCTTCTCTACAGATGTATGTTCTATGTTGTAAATATATGTACCCACTCAGTCGTTTTTTGGGGTATTTATATACTGACACTACGAGAAGATATTTTTGTTTCTTGCTCTCTAATCTAATCCAACAACTTGTGGTGTTTTTCCTGCTGCTTTCTTGTGGGTTTTTTTTTTTATTATATATATTTACAGACCAAGACTTGCCACGTCATCTCGGCTTCTTCTTTCTTCTTAAGTCAATATGATGCTTTTTATATTTGATGAGAATTGAGAGTAGTGTGAATCGACGTGTAACTAAGGAGCACGCCATCTTCGACTTGTCAAAGGCATTGAAATGTGAGTTTAATTCTTACACCAATTTTCGCTGAAGTGTCAGCAAGGACGAAGCTAGTAATTTATTTTAAAAGTGTGGGCCATGTGTACGAATGGGATGCTTATTATCGTGTATATGTATAGTGGCGTGATTGCGATACATGAGTGTGAGTTATGACGAATGCGTGTTTTTTTTATTATTATTAAGAAATAAGAAGAAAACCAATTGATGTAGGCAGTGACGGAGCCAGGTGGGGGTCAGGCTCCACCTCAACTTTTGAAAATTATTTTTTTAATCCCAAATTTTTATATTTTTTTTATAATTTTACTCTTAAATTTGACTAATAATTATGTTTTTTTACCCAAATTTGTAAGTTTTTTTTCAATAATGTTCCTCCTAAAAAAGTATTTCTCAAATTTGCCCCTTTTGATTGAAATCCTGGCTCCGTCACTGGATGTAGCCTCTAAGTCAATTCATTTATGCTCTATATTTGCTGCTTTTAAATGAATTTTTGGATGGTTCAAATTGGTTGTTCATAGAAATTCATAAAAAAATAAAGGTGAAATGTTGTTGCCAAATAAAGCGTTTATTTACCAAAGGAGGAATCGTTTGTCGAAATACCAAATTTCCGGCCGAAAAGTCGACAAATTTTTTTTTTAAAAGAAAATAAATGAGAATAATATTATTTATTAAAAATCAACAATGCTAAATCACACAAAATTACTACTTAATGTATTAATTTTGAATTTTATGGAACATGTGAACCAAATTTTTATATGATTTCCATCTTAAACTTACTTGATATCAGACTGTTTGTTTGTTTGTTTCTGTTTAAATTATTCCAAGTAGTCTACTTTGCGGTAATTGGTGGTCATTTTCTGCAAGGATATTTTTTTTAATAAAGTAATAAATGCGTAGTTTCAAAGAAGTTTACAAGACATTTCATACCTTTTGCAACGTACCAAGAATCAACGTGGCTTTTAATGCCACACAAAGGATGCGCCAAAAACGTTTAGAATATGGGATTGATAACATGGGTTTGGACACTAGTAAGACTAAGTAAGTGGTTTATTCCATATTTTTACTTTTTTTTAAGATAAATTTAAGAGTGTTTAGTTACGAACATGTAACTAATAGTGAGAAATTTATTATTATTAGTTTCATGTTTGTAATCAAATACTCTTATATTTGGTTTTTAAGTAAGAATTGGAATAAGCCACTTATATACTTTTAATTGTGTATTATTCTCTTGATAATATCTTACGTTTGATATTATCTATTTTCAGAATTTGGATAATTCGCTGAATTTTTATTTTTATTTTTTGTATTTTGCCAATAATCAATGCCATATCGATCGATCACCGATGTTATAAGCATTTCAAAGACACTGTTCACGAAAATATAAACAAACTTAAAATCTCTTAACTAATTTATGAACCAATACTGAAATAATCTTCTTTGGCCGGTTTAAGATTTTCCTAATCACGAATGACAGAATAATACGCCATCAGAAGATGGCTTGATGACATCGTCTACAAGCTGCATTGTCATACGACAGATGCAATGCAAGTGCAACGTAATAAAATAATGCAATTGGTGGTTTATAACATATATTTATATGCCGTCTGCCCATTTTCATAATACTTGACAATCTCATAAAAACAAATAAGCGTCCATATGCATGGTTGGTTTGGATTGATAAGGTTAATCTGGGAATAAACCAAGCTTGAGGACAAATAAGCTTTTCTGTGGAATAGATTAGGTTTTGAATGTTAACTTATTTCATAGGGAATCAATTTTTTTTATTTATTTCAAATTTAAGTAAGAAGCACTCTGATCCACATAATTTAGTCTTGCATATTTTATCAATTCATTTCAATAGTACTTATTATTTTATCTAATTGTTTAGAGATTGATTAAGCTAAATATGATCGATTGAAAGATAGTAGTATAGACTAATGGGGAATTAGTTAGTTGGTTCCTTTTATTGTGTTTTGTTTATTTAGAGTTGGAGGCTGATGGGTAATACAGCCACTTCAATGTTTATTTATTGCGTGGTTCACGTAATTTTTTAATTTACGATATCGCCAATAAGAAAACTTCATTTCTAACAAGAGCACCGTCGACATTGCTAAGCTTACTTGAAGCTTTACAAACACGTCGCTGTTCATTCGCTTCCATTCATTCAGATTTGAGACTTCCTCGCAGAAATCTCAAGTCGTGTTCAAACTTCAAAGCATATTAAAATAAGACATACATATTATGAAGGATGTGATCAGTGTACTAAATTGGAGTTTATAGGTCCCGGTTCTATAAAAAACACGGACCAAATTACTAGCATAAAAAAAGAATGGTCCGAGACTAGAGACGATCATATCGCCGCAGCAGTTATGGTTGGAGCAAAACAAACACTGGGTAATTAATTAGAAAACTGAAGAAAACAAAGAGAAACAAGTAACACAAATGTGGGCTGTTTCTCGTACTCAACAATATGTAGTTGAACTTCAACCATCTTCACACTCGTGACGCAACGAGGACACAATCTATGATAATGGCAAGCCACTCGAGGAAATATAAATTTGAAAAACAGTTGCAAATATGAAGGCATTCAAACTTTTGGTGGCATGAACATCACAGAAAAGAAAGAACAAAAAAGAAAAGAAAAAAGAACAGAGTTATTACAGATTTTGGAGGCGATGCAAAGTCCATAGGCAGTCCCACGATTATTAGTTGACGAGATTTGTCGGAAACACCCTCTTCTGTGTCTCTCTCAGAGAAACTTCCGGTAGGGTCTGCCGGCATCCTCGTCCTGCATATGGAATTCCTTGACGATCCCTCTGTAGACCAAAATCGGAATGGCGATTCCGAAGATGCCGATCAGGGCAAAGTTGCGACGTGTCCAGCGAAAGTTCTGCTCCAAAGTCTCCCTCGCGGATCCCCAGTCCTCTATGAACTTGTTCTTGTTTGTCTCCATTCCTCCGCCCATTTTCTCTCTCTCTCTCTCTGCCCTATAAACACAATCAATGCTTGACAAATAAGCAAAAACCCAACACCCGTTCCGTTGCTCTTAAATAGTGATATACCTACATTAGTATAGTGTTGACACTTATTGACTTGATCTCATTCAAACATCTCCCTTAGACCATCGTCTCATGGCTATTTTTATTGGTTAACAAAATTAATCTTTCATAACCTAATTTCAACAAATTTTAAAATAAAATTGATAAACTATTAAAATACAATTTAGTTTCCGGTACAGAATGCACGAGAGCATTTGAGATCCACCGATATACCAATTCGACTTGTATAATGACATAGCCTTAGCTAGCACAATAATAAGATTAACATATTATAATATATTTATATATAATATATTTATAAAGAGGAACCCACTTTTACTGTAAATTCAGTGTACGTTTACTGTTCCCGGTCAGAGAGAAATTACAAAATTGTCCTTTTCAGTCTATGATATTTACAACCCTGTCCCTGAAGGCTTTAAAATTACAAAATTGTCCTGTAATGATATTTACAACCTGCCAGAGAACTCTGGATAATTCGTTGGTTTTCTATATATAAAAAAATTTGTTGTGTAATGATATTAGAGAACTCTGGATAGTTCAATGCATATCCAGAACAATTCATTAGTTTTCTATATATACATGTTCAATCTGCAAAACACATCATCGTACCATTCTCTCCAAAACACTGTGGGTAACATCTGTTTCAAACAAAACAAATTTCCAGAAAAAAATTTCAAAAAAAAAAAGAAAAAAACTCTTCAGAACATTCATATATTTGGCTCCCTTCAATTGTCAACATCATTCAAGCCGCATTCACTAATCACAAAATCATAGCCCTCTCTCAAAACACTCAATCACTATAACATATCCTTCAAAAAAAACTTTAAAAAAAAATAAAAAATTTCTCTGTCGATGTCTATTTGAAATATTCAGATATTAGACTCTATTTACCTGTCAAGTCAAATTTTCAAGTGCAACGTTCACTCTAATTCAGGTATGTATTGCTTCATTCATTAAAATCATTAGTTAACATCTGGATAAAAAAAAAGTTACACAAAATACATATCCAGTTTTAGCTTTTTGCCACCATCCGGGAGTACTCTATATCTAGAAATGGCATCAGTTAATTTTTATTCTTAATTGACATTGATGCATATAACATAACCAGAGTGTAAAAAATAGTAGAAGAACAAATAAAAAAAATAGTAGAAGAACAAATAAAACATTTCAACAATAATCATTAGTTAGTATGTACTGCTTCATTCATTAAAATCATTAGTTAACATCTGGATAAAAAAAAATAAAAAAAAAATAGTTACACAAAATACATATCCAGTTTTAGCTTTTGGCCACCATCTGGGAGTACTCTATATCTAGAGCATCTGTTAATTTTTATTCTTAATTGACATTGATGCATATAACATAACCAGAGTGTAAAAAACAGTAGAAGAACAAATAAAACATTTCAACAATAATCAAACTCCTTAACTCTTTAGCACTTCTCAGGATTATTTCAACAATGAAAAGTTGAGGGAAAAAAAACTAGGAGCTCCTAAGTTCTAAAACACTCAATCTCAGATCCAATTCAACAATTCATTCGTATATTCAATTTATTTATAATAAAAAAAAAAAAAAAAAAAAACCCCAATCAAATCAGAAGCACTAAAATTTCGAAACCACCAAGAATCATGTTCAAGTTCGATCTCAAGCTAATGAAATGAGAGAGACAGAGAGATTTAAATACACTACTTAAAATCATTGACAATTAGCAAACGCAACATAAACAACGCAAAGACTCGGACATGAATTCAGTCAAGCCAAGATCCAAAAGACCTAAATTCACAGCTTCAACACATTGGATTAAAATACGAAAATGAGAAGAGAATCTGGATAAATCTTAATCAACCGCGAACAAATATCGAATCATCATATAATACTAAGATTCAAAATAGATTTCAAACCCTAGCTTTTCTGAAAGTCGATCACTCGAAGAAGAATTTTGAGACTTTACCTTGAACAGTGAGTCTCGACGACCCCAAAACCACAACCACAACCACCGGCCCAAGAAGAAAAAATCACTGCAAGTGACCCGCAAACGAAACTGAGAAGAGAATCTGGATAAATCTTAATCAACCGCGAACAAATATCAAATCATCATATAATACTACCCAAAATGTAGAGATCTATTTTAAGCTAACACTGTGAAGGGGAAAAAAGAAAAGAAAAAAGAGTGGTTAACTGGGCTGAACAAATGTAAATGAACAGAACGAATAAAAGGGAATGGAAGGCCCTAAAAAAAGTCCAGCAAATCTGAGAATAAAAAGAAACCCTACCAGAGAGACAGTGAAAAAGGGCGAAGAGAAGGAAAAAGAGAGAGAGAGAGAGAGAGAGAGAGAGCGGCGGTGAAGACAAGAGGAAATGTGTTTTTTTCCAAATTTATAGTTACAATATAAATGGATCTACGCCGTTTAAATTTATAGTTACAACACAGTTCCTACTCCGAAATTAGCTTAAAACCTAATCTACAAAGTCAATTACTAATTTTCCCGAACTGAGACAGAGAAAAACAAAAAAAAAAAATTAATAAGGGCTTGAAGAGCAACTGGAGTGAATAGCAATGCCGATTTAGAAAATTCTATCATCCAATCCAATAATTCCAGAGTTTATAGATGACTCGAAGAAATTGGATTGTGTTACCATATATCAAAATCCCCAATCACCTAATTTCGTCTCGTATATGTTCAAGTCCAGGGACGCCAAATAATCCCAAATATATTTAATATATACATATCAATGATAATCAATTGTTGTTCTGAAATTAAAATAAAAGAGGTCGATTGAAGAAGCATACAGCAGTTCGCGATGATGAACATTGTGGTCAGAATTTGTTTTTCCCCACGAAGGAGATTTTTTTTTTTTTTTTTTTTTTTTACATGAATTCGAATTCCAGCATAAATCCACCAAAGTATTTCTTCGAAATATTAAAGAAAGTCAAAGAATTTACTTCTTACCCTGCGTTCGTCGAGTCTGGCTGAAGAGATCAGCGAATTCACAAACACAGCTTCCGAATGTATCTCTCCAAAGAAGACATAGTCTAATTGAAAAGCCCCAAATATAATATTGTCCATTGGACTTCTTTTTCAGTGAAAGCCCAATAATGCCATTCAAAAAGCCCAAAACAGCCTCCGTTCTCCCTCTCACCCAATATACCGAATTTAAATAATGGAAGTTTAATTATAGAAAAATTAGTCGATTTAAGCCACTTCAAACGTTGCATTTGTAATCTAACCAACGTTTTATCAAAATTTCAATTATAGCCAAAACTGATGACGTGTCATATTTATGTAAGATGGTAGTTACTATATTAACCTTGGATTGAATTTGATTTAGCAAAAGTGTAGCCCACGTTTTGTGTGTTTATTTGTTGCCGATTATTATATATTCGGTAATTATCTTATTATGCGTTTATTTATATTAATTAACGTTATTTACCCTGATAAGTTGATTGTCATATTTTATAGCCACATCTAATAGAAATGATTACATTTCCTGCGTGACTGATATAATAAGCACTTCAACCTACATTTACAGAAATTAACCATTATTAATAACACTAAGAATACATGATGATTTGTATTAGCAAGCAATATAAATTTACAGAAATTAACCACACTGAAATATCAATAAATTTACAGAAATTAACAACACTGAAATATCAATTACACTAAGTATTCCTAATTTATTTCCGAAATTTGAACGGATCATATGTCATGACGTGTATTCATTATCCTGTTTTACTTTCCTTCCATTTATATTTACTTTTTTTTTTATACATTACCGAATACCAATAAATTTGGTTGACTTATTCAATCAATTAATATTTCATTTCCCTTTTAATTACATTACCGAATATCCTGTTATGAATTCAAATATATGAAATTAAATAGCTGTATACACTATAATTCGATCAAACATGGGCTACTGTTTTGTTCACTTAAGTATAAGCATTATGGTAAATTAGGTATTTTATAACCGCAAATTTCAGTAAATGATTAGATTGCAAAATTTACTAAACGTGGGCTAGATTCCAAAAACCATGTTTCAAAATAGCTACATTGCTAGTTTGCCCTCAACTAACTCCAGAAATTTCCAAAAATTGACCCTCAGACAACTTTATCCTCAATCATATTCAGAGCCTAATAGTACATATATGGATGGATTAAAGAAAACAAAGTGAAGAGAAAATTTTAAGTTATATGTAACGAAAATTACACCCCGTGATAAAGAAATCTCATTGAAATAAAAAGGAAATTATATATCCACGTGGATGTCGAGGGTGGAATCAGCATGATTAGCCCATCCGGAGGGGCAAAAGGTAATTTCATATTCGTTGGAAGAGCACGAGACCAAAGGTTGGGGCGAGTCAAAGGCGTAGGAGTAGTAAGAAGGACAGGCCTCCTTGAAAGGCTTGGAGTAGACGCTGGGCGCGCACTTGTCGGCGCTCCCAAACTCGTTTCGGCAGCAAAACGCGTCCGCGTTGAATGCCAAGCAACCGCTCTTGCACGCCACCACTTTTCCGGTGGACTCTGACGTCACTCTGAGCTCCGATGGGCACGCGCCGTTGACATCCTTCACGCACCCGCCGATGGAGCACGATTTCGCATTATTCGCATGGCGGGCCGAGACTGAGATCGGGAGGTTATACCCGTCCACCACACTCACGTCGTAGTAGTCAAGCTTCGTATCGTCACCTCTCACTGAAATCTGATCAGTGACACCATATCAGATTCATTAGTATAATGTAAATTATATATTGAGATGAGGTCAATGATTCACTTGAAAAAGTGTGGCCGGTGGAGCGCCCGGTAAGCCACCGCAGCGGAGGCGGCCGTCACAGTCGCCGGTTTCGCAGGCGCGCGTGACTGCACCGGAGCTGAAATTGCAGGCGGTGCGCGCCCAAAGACGGCCGGTCCACTTCCACGGCGCCGACACGCGGTGGGTCCGGCCAGACGGGAGAAAGAATCCGCCGTCGCCGATCACTGGGAAGCCGCCGTTTGGCGCCATTGCCGGCCAGATCGGGAACGGGCATTTGTTGTGCACAAACAACGTCACTGCATGAGAATCCCTACTCTTACCTGCAATTTATTATTATTCCATTAATTTTTGTTAAACACGGTCTCATATACTCGATCATTCTTGACTTTTCATGAGGGGCATACAGTAAAATAAATTCAGATTGTACACATTAATTACCACTGCCAGATGAGATTAATAGGATGAACCAAAAAAGAAGAAGAGCAAACTGTGACGACCTCATTCTTTTTTGGTTTCGTTTCTCTAAGTTGGGAAATTATGAGAAGAGAGACGTATATATACCATTTGAAGAATGTAGATTATATAGAATGGAGATTGTATATATATATTGTCTTCTTTGATTGCACTTCACGGTTTTGATTTGGAGGATCTTTTAATACAAGAAACGTACGATGATAGAGAGGTTGAGAGTGGAGTTACGCCAAAGGTGAGCCAAGATGGCAACATTTAGTAAATAAACAAGGCTTTTCTTTCGCCAATAAAGTAAAACTATATTATTTGTGGTAGATTGGCCTTTCTTGTGCATATATTATACACTGAAAAGCGTATTTACTGATGTCTTTTAATGATATTCATAACAAGTTATGTAACACTAGTTAATTTGGAAACAATTAAAGCTTTTTTTTTTTGTTACGTGTCTTAAAAGCTTATTCTTCTGACAGTAGTTTTGATTACAAAGTAAACTTGACACTTTTCCATCGACATGCCTGAGATGGCTCTGTCCTTCCCTAATAACAACACTAAGAAAGATCAGAAAAACATTTGAATACTTTTTCTTTTCTGACGGTTTCATTACCAGCGTAAGATAGTCGGAAAATATATATTGTGTGTTGGTTTATAAACATTACACATATTGATGGTTGAATTTGTATCTAATCTACTAGAAGTGTATATATTTATATATATATATATATATATATATATGTTTTTTATTCCAACAATTGTACATTCATAAGAAAAAATGGTTGTTTAGCTACGACTCTAATTACGTTACACGTAAATTGCTCATTTATGAGTCATAAAATAAATAAAAAAGATGATGGAAGCCCTTGTTTCCAAATCGGCTATGATTAAAGATAGGCAAAAAAAAAATTAACCGATTAAATTTTTAATCATTTTGAACGATTGTTAATCATTAACCATTCAAAACAGTTAAACATTTAACCGGCTAATCGTATTTTTTAGAACTGTCGACTTCTTAACCGTTTGTTTTAGTATTTTTTTTAGTGTGTATATATAATGCCCTCATTCATTGCATTTCTTATTTAATTTTAAGGTGTGGACGTATTTGTGTTAACAGCTCAAATGGTGAGATGCCTAGAATATCCAGTCGAATCTCGGAAGCAAAACTCACTTGGCAAACTGAAACAGTCATATTCGTATAAATTGGCGACAGGTTCGTGGAAGTTTTAAATGCTAAAGTAATGTAAAGTTGTCGTACTTGATATGATACTTATTAATAATACAAAGTTATTAATCAAATATTATAACACTACGAGCGACATCTATAACATATAAAAGCAGCGGGAGTACATAAGTTGAAGGAAATTTTTTAAAATAATTTAGATACGGTGTTTTGCTAATTCTAGCTACATATATTTGCATAAAATCACTCACTTGATATCTTCATCGACTCATCATTTCTATATGAAATTACCTCTCCCAATACCCGGTCTAAAATGTTACACATGATTCTCAAAAAAAAAATTACAATATGTAAATTGTGTACTCAGTCAACACGTACAATTATAAACCCGTTGCCATTTGCAAACGTAAAAATTGACTTATAAGTTATAATACATGAGAAAAAGGGCCTTACTTTTAAAATCAGATCATCTAACAACAACTAAGATTAAAAGTAAAAATAAATCGGAATAGATAGAACAGATGAACCCGTTCCACCAAAAAAATGAACAGATACATGGTGTTCCTTTTTTCTTTTTTTTTGGCTATCGACAACTTGTTTAAATACCTAATACTCCCTGAAAAAATTTAAAGATTAAATGCCCCAAAATAAATCTACCTTCGATACATATTTTAACAAAAATGAATAGTAATATTAATATCAATGTAACAAGCGTGAATTATTTATTCATTAATAAAGAGTCTTGAATCTTGATTGTTGAAATATATCTTATCCAAACGTGAATGGTATAAATTAAGTCAAAGAAAACCTCTAATCCCCGATTGGTTATCTTATTATTGACGGTCAAGATTGCATACTAAACACTCCACTAATAATTATGATTCATCAGTCAAGATTCCCTCTTTGACGCTCAAAAATCCATACTTTGTTGTTTCAGTTCCGCATGTATATATTATTCAACCGGACTAACGGTATTAGCCGAGAGCTTTGTAGATTCGCTATTACTCTATTATATATATATATATATATATATATATGTATTTGATAAATATATATATATTAAGGTCACACAAAAAGAAAATAAAATATATGTAAAATCACATTCGTTTAGAAAATCTGAAACGCTTTTGTCGTCCTTGGAAACAGGGTTTCTCTCTCTCTCTCTCTCTCTCCATCTGAGTTTTTTTTTTGTCTGTAAGCTGTATTTTCTGGGACAGAGGGCTTAAGAAAGAGAAACGAGAAGAAAAAAAAAATGGACTCAAAACGAAAACACGAAACAAGGCATTGGGTCTCTCACCATAACTCACTGCTCTTTCTCTCACATTTCAAATTTGAACAGAGTTTTCACAGTCTAACTCTAACTCTAACTCTATCCCTTCCTTCTCTACTTCGCTCCCGCGACTCTCCCGCTTTGACCGCCTCGTTCCACGACAAACCTTGACCCTCCCAAACCCCTCTTCCATTTTTAAGCCCCCAAAAAGCTGGTATCTTTCTCTAAGACATTTCGTCGAACACCTTCTCTCCACAAACTCAATGGACGAGAAACCGCCGAATAGCAGTGATTCCCACGACGGCGCTTCCGTGGCCAGCGTGAGCCTCAGCCTCTGCAGCAGCCTCGCGGAAAAGAACGCGAGCGAGAAGAGCACGTCGAGCAATTCGAACAGCTTCGACGGAGACGAGTCGGCGGCGAGCTTCCGAGGGTCGTGGGCGTCGAAGCCCCACAAGGGAAACGACCTCCGATGGGACGCGATCCAGAGCGTGAAGGGAAGCGAGTCGCTGGGGCTCGGCCATTTCAGGCTCCTCAAGAAGCTCGGCTGCGGAGACATAGGAAGCGTTTACTTGGCCGAGCTCAGAGGCAGTGGCTGCGTCTTCGCCGTCAAGGTGATGGACAAGACCATGCTCGCCGGACGAAAGAAGCTCGTCAGAGCCCAGACCGAGAGAGACATTCTCGCCCTCTTGGACCACCCTTTTCTTCCCACTCTCTACGCCCATTTCGAGACCGACAAATTCTCTTGCTTGTTGATGGAGTTCTGCAGCGGCGGCGATCTCCACACTCTCCGCCAACGCCAGCCCGGAAAGCACTTCTCCGAACAAGCCGCTAGGTTTAATCTCCTCCCCTAAACATATTATCATACTTTTCAATTCCACCCCCATTATACTATTTTATTACAATCAGCCCCCACATCACAGGTTCTACGCGTCGGAGGTTCTTCTGGCGATGGAGTACCTCCACATGATGGGAGTGGTGTATCGGGACCTGAAGCCGGAGAACGTCCTCGTCCGCGAAGACGGCCACGTCATGCTCTCCGACTTCGACCTCTCTCTCCGCTGCTTCGTCAGCCCCACCCTCCTCCAATCCGAGCCCGACACCTCATCGTCCTCCTGCCGGATCTGCGTGGTCCAGCCGTCCTGCTTCGGGCCCCGCCGCCTGCTTTTCCCGAAAAACAAGCCCCGAACGGAACACGACGCGACGAGGCCGGTGCTGGTGGCGGAGCCCACGGGGGCGCGGTCGATGTCGTTCGTGGGGACCCACGAGTACCTGGCCCCGGAGATCGTCCGCGGGGACGGCCACGGGAGCGCCGTGGACTGGTGGACCCTGGGGATATTCCTCTACGAGCTGCTCCACGGGAAGACGCCGTTCAAGGGCAACGCCAACCGCGAGACGCTCTTCAACGTGGTGGGCCAGCCACTCAAGTTCCCCGAGGCCTCCAACGCGGGCCCCGCCGCGAGGGACCTCATACGGGGCCTCCTCGCCAAGGACCCCAAGAAGAGGCTCGGCTTCCGCAGAGGCGCCACCGAGATCAAGAACCACCCTTTCTTCGCGGCCGTCAATTGGGCTCTCATCCGCGGCACTTCTCCGCCGGAGATTCCCAAGCCCCTCCACTTCGCCTCCTTGAACAACACCGCCGCGCCTTCGCTTTCCGATACCTCTTCTTCGCCCTTGTATTTGGAGTTTGAATTCTTTTGAGTTTGACACACATTTTTGTTCCCGTTCCCTCACGTCTTCCGTGAATCATCAGTCAGTCCTCTTGTTCCTCGAGTACGTACAATGAATTTATTAAAACAAAAGAAGAAGAAGAAAAAAAATTGAAAATTTGTGTATGTTATGTTTAATAATGTGGGCCTTTCTCAGATTCTATACCCTTTTGATGGCATGACACTTTTGTCTCTAAAAAAATAAACCTGGAAAAGAACTTTTTGAAAAATTAAAGCTTTGAAAACGGACAAGACACAGAAAAGTTCCCAACTTTGATGCGGACTTGGTGATACTTTTTAACAGCATATATGTTTGTCACGTCACGTTTCACTGCTGTGTAGTAGATATAGCTGGTCTTGAATCTTGATCTTCTTTTTTCTTCTTTAAATTCCAAATTTTGAAGCTCACAGAAACTGGGTTTCTTTCTTAAAACAAGGCCACCTTGGCTGTTGGTCTTGGGTTGTCCAAAAGTGGTCCTTTATTCCTCTGAAACCAAAACAGGCTTTTTTTCTCCTTCTTCTTACAAATCATTACTTTAATCATAGTGCTCTTTAACTTTTATCTTTCTTTTACCTTTGTTTTTTTTAGAGTCTCCATAATTCTTGAATTTGACAACAATTCATCAAATGATTCCATTACTTGCTCTTGTGCTTCATTCATTAGAAGTCAGTGATGAATCAGAGTACAATCGGACAGCATGAGGACAAACAAATCATAGCTTCTTCTTTTTTTTCTTTTTTTTTTTTTTTTTTCACAAAAAACAAATCATAGTTTCAGCTCAAAAATCAAATATCTTACTATATCCTTTTTTTTTCTACTGCCATGGAATTAGAATGAAATATATGCGCGCAGGGAAGAAACCAGATATTTGGGACTAAATATGGATCGTAACTATGTTCTGTTTATTTTAATCGACTTTTACAACAAAAAAAAATAGTTTAACAGCCTAATTGGTAAAAAAAAAATGCACTTTTTAACTAAAGTAGCATGGTTTTTACACAAAAATTAGTTTTTTTTTTTTTTTGAATAATCAGTGAAGTCATGTTTAGCTTTGAGATTATGAATAGATGTAATTTCAACCCTCAAGAAAATTGAACAAGAATTAAAAACTGTAAGATTAAGAAGAATACCACTTGAAGGATGATCTAATTTGAGCCCTATCTCCATTTGTCCTTGTATGCATGCGAGTTTTTTTTTTTTGTTTGTTGAGTTTATTATTTTTGCCGGAGCACTCTAAAAATAGGGCCTACTGTTTGAATACATGATAAGAGCATTTATTTGCTGGATATATTATAAAGAAAACGCATCATATATATGTGATTCGAGCCTGCACGTCTTTGAATTTTTTATGTGCACGATATATTACAAAAAAAGTTCAATTTAAACCTCATCTTATTTAGTTTCCCGAACTAATGTTGAGCGTCGGAGTAAACCCTCCGCGCCCTCTAAGTTCACTTTATTGTTTGTTTAGGTGGCGACGATTGGAAAATTGACTTTACCACCACATCGATCGTCTCTTCCAAGACTCCTTGGATATCGTGGTTGTTCGGGTTTGACCTCAATTCGCCACGGTTCTTCTCGCACCAATGGAAGCGATCTCCGTCCTCATTAAAATTTTGACGGCCATCTTGTGATAGTGACTTTTTAGGTCCGCCCCAATTAGTCAAGTCGCTCTCAAAATTGTCGTAGTTGCGATCCTGAATACCTCAAGTATATCGCACAACGTGTCATCCAAGAAATCGCATTAACAATTTTTAAATAAATTTGAGATGACAAATAGATATAGCTATTCTTAAATATTGATAAGTCGAACTATACTTGATGGTGTAATTTCTTAGATACTTTAACCACGTCTCTATTATTATATTTACATGCTCGTTTTTTTCGTAAATCTCATAATTGTCGGCTTCATAAGCCCACAAGTATTTGTAAATCGAAGACCTCCTTTTTATTAATGTGGTCGATGATCGTTTGATCACATCTAACTCCGGGTTTCAAGACAATCATTTACATATAATTTTACATTAAAAATAAGCATTGATTTAGATTTTTTTTTTTTAAATACGATATTATAAATACTTATCGTTAAAAAAAATTGGGACAACCTTGTTTATTTTTCTAATTTAATCGTCAATATTAATATTTTAGGAATCTTCCAAAATAATCACGGGTATATCCATCGTTAAACATGTTATCCATAAATAAAAGATGTGGGTTAAGGTCCGTATCCCCATTTAATTTTTTTTTTTTCCTTCACGGCAATGAAATGCTAATATAAGGGGAAAGGAGAAGAACTTATGTTGCTCACTTTGACGTATCATCCTCAATGACAAAGCCAATTAATGTTGGCCTACACAAATGGACCTCAAAATGGATATCACTATAGGCTATCACATCTTTACGTCATGGGATGTATTCTGAAATAGATACTGAAATACTAAAACAAAATGTGATTTGCGAGTGTGCATGTGCATGGCCTATCTTTTTCTCATTGAGTAAGTACGTTACATGTGTAGCATTAAATTCTTATTGACTTTTCAACGCGAGAACAAAAAAACACAACGATGTTCTTATATTTTACTTGCTACATAATAACTCTTAATAACACATTTAACATATAAATTACTAAAACATTTTGAACATGTAAATAAATGCCCGTGAGATATTCAGAAGCAACTCCTCGTGGATTCTTCCAATTCTGAACAAACAAATAAAGCTTTTGTATTTAAATTTCGTATAATAAAATTAAACAAGAAAAAGAAAAATTAAAGATTTCACCGCAATATATATATATATATATATATATATATATATATATATATATATATTAGCTAGGCATGATAATGAAAAGACAAGAGAAAAGCAATATTGCGTAGATACAAGTAATATATCGTCGTCTTAGGTTTGTGTAGAGATCACTAACCAACCCATTCATTTTCATACTCACTCCAAAGACTTGACTTTGTACACTTTGCTATGTTCATACCAAATTAAGACGACACTAGCTAGTTATAAGTCGCTCCTGTTATAAATACATGACCATCCACAGTTATTAGCTCAAATACTATCAACTCGCTATTTAAATTTCGACCAAAACCACAAACAACGGGCGAGCAAGAGATGGCTCATAATTATAAGCCAATCGACCATGACTCTCACTCCTTTCCGACCATCGAGAAATGCAACTCCATCGGCAGACAAAACGACACCGTCGTCGCTGACATGGACGGAACACTGCTCACCGCCCGGAGCTCGTTCCCTTACTTCGCTCTCGTCGCCTTCGAGGCCGGCGGAATTCTGCGGCTCCTCCTCTTACTCGCGGCCTCTCCGATCGCCGGAATTCTCTACCACCTCGTCTCCGAGTCCGCCGGAATCCGCGTCCTGATCTTCGCCACTTTCGCCGGAATGAGACTCTCCGACATCGAGTCCGTGGCCAGGGCGGTCCTGCCGAAATTCTACTCCGACGACCTCCATCCGGACACGTGGCGAGTCTTCTCTTCTTGCGGGAAGCGCTGCGTTCTCACTGCAAACCCTAGGATCATGGTCGAGCCTTTCTTGAAGGACTTTGTCGGAGCCGACGTGGTTCTCGGGACGGAGATTCATTCCTTCAACGGCCGAGCCACCGGATTGGTCGTCGGAAACGGAGTATTGGTCGGAGAAAGCAAGTCTCGGGCTCTGATTTCCGAGTTTCCCGATGAGCTATCACCGCCGGACATCGGTCTCGGCGATCGGAAGACCGATTACCCGTTCATGCGTCTCTGCAGGGAAAGCTACGTCGTTTCGCCGAACCCTAAAGTCACGCCGTTGAGGAAAGATAAGCTCCCGAAGCCGGTAGTGTTTCACGACGGGCGTTTGGTTAAGAAGCCAACGCCGTTAATTGCGCTTCTGACAATCGTTTGGATCCCGATCGGGTTCGTCTTGGCGTGCCTACGTGTCGCTGCCGGAGCGCTTCTGCCGATGAAAATGGTTTACTACGCTTTTTGGGCCCTAGGAGTCCGAGTCCACGTGAAGGGTCAAATTCCGGGCCAGCCCCGGAGCGGGGTTTTGTTCGTGTGCTCGCACAGAACGCTTCTGGACCCCATATTCCTCTCCGCCGCTCTGGGCCGTGCCGTCCCCGCCGTGACGTACTCCGTCTCTCGCCTGTCGGAGCTTCTATCTCCGATCAAGACGGTGCGGCTGAGCCGAGACCGGTCCTCGGACGCCGCGGCGATGGGAGCGGCTCTGCGGGAGGGTGAGCTGGCGATATGCCCCGAGGGAACGACGTGCCGCGAGGCTTTCTTGCTGCGATTCTCGGCGCTGTTTGCGGAGGTGACGGACGAGCTGGTTCCGGTGGCGGTGGAGACTGGCGTGGGTCTGTTCCACGGCACGACGGCGCGTGGGTGGAAGGCCATGGACCCATTTTTCTTCTTCATGAACCCCAGCCCTTCCTACCACCTCACCTTCCTCGCCAAGCTTCCCTACGACATGACGTGTGGCCGCGGGAACAAGCCCGCTCATGACGTGGCAAACTATATCCAGCGCGCTATCGCCGCCAGGCTGTCGTTCCAGTGCACCACCTTCACGCGCCGGGACAAGTACCGCGCCTTGGCCGGTAACGACGGCGTTGTGCCCAAGAACAACAAGGCTCTCGTTTGGGCTCTTTACGACAAAGTTGTTGCTTTCTTTACTTGACCGTTGACGACTACGTCTCTACGGTGGTTGTGTTACGTCTCGTCGTAATTAAGAATCACATGTTACTCTGTGAACATATATATATTATACATACAGTGGGAAAAGCAAGTACGTAATTGATATACAACAATATTGTGCCTGATCGATCAAAGGAAGTTGTCAAACATTGTGGCTCAAGACTAGTTTGTATCCCAAACAAATTATAAAGTAATTCATATCCAAAACAACCATTAAAATTTGTTGTTATACTTATATACCTTCATGTAAATGTGTAAGGATAGGACAAAAATATCTAACCCATACAAAAAGTTTTCACCTAGAAGTGTTCAAGAAAAAAAAAACCCATCAAAGTCGGAGATCAAACTAGACCACTGATACTGGCGTTTGGTGAAGAATTCCGATTCGTGGTTAACTGTAATGAGAACACAACTAACTTGATTCTTAGCTAATACTAAATGCAACTTAATTAGCTAATACAGACTAAAAATGAAATATCCAACTAAAATATTGTGAACCAAATTGCTATAATAATGAATGAGCATGTTAAGGATTCTATGGGAACATAATCTGATTGATAATGTGCTAAATGTGTATGTTTGGTTGACACAAGTTACATGCTTTAGCCATTTGTTTTATAAAAAAGATTATATGAAAAGAGTAATCAAACATAATTTTTATAATATAAAATTAGGTTTTGATTCATTTCAATTAATGAATTTTTTTTTTGTTAATATTAGTCTGCAGTTGGAAAATGATTTTGAAAATTATTTGGCTAGGACTTGCACATTTAGGATTTGGGTACAATGCATATTTTCTTTCAGCGTGAACGTGAAGTCACATAAATGAGGTCTTCCTAGTTCCTACCACAACCTAAGCTATTACTATTCTCTTGTAATATAAGTTAGGCAATCATAAATGAAGTGATTATTCATCCATATTACATCTACTTCAAAACCACAATTGGGTTTATGTGTTCAGTAGAGAGAAGATTACTGGGATTATAATTAGCTCTTTTATTACACCGTTGAATATTTTGACATGTAAGTTTATCCTTGACTTTCTAATATATATATATATATATATTGCACCTACGTATTTGGATATATTATAATGCGTAATTACAAAATAATAATCACATTATAATTAAGAATATACAAAATAAATTACAATATTTGTTTTTCAACTTTTGTATATGATTTACCCATCGTGATAAAATAATATAGTGATTACGAAGTAAATTGCCTAGAACCTGGATGCCAAAATGTAGTAGTAGTCGTAAATTATTCCATTAATAATATATAAAACCACTAGTTGGAAAAATAAGCCGGGAACCAAAGAAGGTTTTCTGTGGGTGCGTTGGTCCAATGGTGAATGGAATATAAAAAAGCATTAAAGAGTTGAGAAATTGACAATAATAATATAAAATACTTTTCAGTTACCAAAAATCAACCAAAACTTAAATATTAACACATCTAATATTAAATCGATCATATGTTAACTGAGTTGATTTCGTGACACATTGGTCACAAACTGAGTTGCAATTCGTGATCGATTTAGTACTAAATATGTTAATATTTTAGTTTTTGTTGATTTTTGGTAAATGACAAGCAAATAGTATTATTGATACTATTTAAAAACTAATATAAAAATAATTAATTATATAATTAAGCGGCTATAATTTGAAGATTTGTTAAATAGAGGAAATAGAGGGAATTTTTATTTTTTTTCTTTTAAATAAAATTTGAGGGTATAATAATCTTTACTTATTGAGCTAAGTATATGTGTCAAATTTTGAGTTTTGAGTTATATTTAATAAGTAACATCTATTTAGTATTATTAGCGTGAATCTGTGTGTAATTATCAAGAGACCAATCTAGCTACACGCATAAATAATTATGATAATCTTAATTTCTTTTGTACTACACCTACAATATTTGTATACCGTTGGATCAATATTTGTTCTAAAGTCGTTCCCTCCGCTAAGATATTTCCAAAATAGAAATTAGATAATTGGAGAGAGAAAAGGGAAAACAAGATCAAAATCCGTGAGCGACTCGTTAAACCAAAAAGTCGTCTCCAACGCAAGTATTATTTTTTTATTTTTTATTTATTTAATGGGCCTTTAAATACAGAATCATATTAATAAATTAAGCGATATGCTTCGAAACTTCAAAATAACAAAAGAGAGCAGTGCTCCAAAGTCCAAAACCAAGTCTCCGATTTCATTGCTCATTCGCTTATCGCTATCCAGACGCCGATTCATTTGGTTCATTCGTTGAACCCTAAATTCCCTTCAATGAATTCTCGGCATGTATTATCAATTTTTCTCTGCTTCGTTTGTCTCTTCCCTGATCTCTCATTCTCCACCGTTCGTGTCCCAAAATGGCTCGGAGAAAACAAAAGGTTCGAATATCTTATTCGCTCTCTTTGTCCTTGTTTGTCATTTACTCAAATGCATTGTCTGAGTTTTTGGGTGTTTGTAGTGACCAATCGGTGCTTAGATTGAAGTCTGATACCTCTCGTGTAACAGTCGATCCAAGTCGAGTGACTCAGCTCTCATGGCATCCCAGGTTTTTCCTATTTCATTTTCGTCGCCGTTTCCAAAAATTTTCTCTTTTCAATAATCGTAGCGACGACTTTTTTTGCATTACTGATTTAAGCTAATTGGTTAATCATAATTTAATCTTTGGAAATTGAAATTCTGGACTGTAGGGCATTTCATTACAAGGGCTTCCTCACGCCGGAGCAGTGTGACCATTTAATCGCTCTGGTAAATACTTTTATTATTATTTTTTTTAGGGAAGGTAAATACGTTTATTAAATTTCCACTATAACATCTAAAAGTTTGGGTCTTTTTATATTTTTTTAGTCTGGATTTGGTATTGATGAAATTTTCAATTTGGATCCGAAAAAAAACACAGGCCAAGGATAAGCTAGAGAAGTCTATGGTGGCCGATAATGACTCTGGGAAGAGTGTCATGAGTGAAGTCCGTACAAGCTCTGGGATGTTCCTCCGAAAAGCTCAAGTATTTTTTTTTTTTTTTTTTTTTTTTTTTTTTTAATTTTATTGATTTGCAAATTATAGCATTAACGTGATCATCGAGGACTTATTATTTTTCGGTTTCTCGTTGTAATAGGATCAAGTAGTCGCGGACATTGAGGCCAAGATCGCTGCTTGGACCTTCCTTCCTGAAGGTATTATTAATATAACAAAGTACCAATCTTTATTTTTTCTGTTTTGAATCGAATGCTTAGAAATTTGAATCTGGCTTTGGTGTATCAGAAAATGGAGAGGCAATGCAAGTACTGCACTATGAAAACGGCGAGAAGTACGAGCCCCATTACGATTACTTTCACGACAAGGCGAATCAGGAATTAGGCGGCCACCGGATCGCCACGGTCTTGATGTATTTATCAGAGGTTGAGAACGGCGGCGAAACAATCTTTCCAGAGTCAGAGGTGACAGATTTTCTTACATCGATTAAATCATGTTGATATACTCCTACCGTTTAATGTGTATTGAGGGGGGTTCTTTTGTGTCACTTTAACAGGGGAAATTATCTCAACATAAAGGCGATGATTGGTCTGACTGTGCGAAAAATGGCTACGCAGGTACAACTTCTTTTCGAGTATCAAACTTATAGATTCATAAGCTAATGAGAACTTCTTCAGCTTTTAGGTATAAATTTTGCAAAGTTAATTTGATTGCTTTCCGGTCCCTTGATTTCTCGCCATCATTTTCATCTGTAACGATTAGAAAAGAGTTAAACTTTATCAGATCTAGACTTTTTGGACCATTTTTCCCATTCCCTACGACTCTCTACGGCGCCCTATGATACTTTACGACGCTCTACACTGCTCCACGACACTATTAATTTTTTTGTGTAGTACGAAGGGTATTTTTGTCTAAATGAGGGGCTAAACTCTGGTTTGGATAAAGTTCAACTACTCAACCTATTCATGAATTAAGACTCCTTAAAAGTCCGATTTTCTGAAACTTCAATTGTAAAATTGACGGCTTAAGATTTCTATCGTGTTTTGTTCTTCGGTTTATAGTCTTTCTATTTCCCCGTATTTGATTTGTATCTGAGAGAGCCTTTGACTGATTTCAAATCACGAAAATCAAAACACACCCAATGCTTTATTTCACAGATAATCAAGAATCTAATAGTTGAATTTTTTTGATCAGTGCAACCGTACAAAGGGGACGCGTTATTGTTCTTCAGTCTGCATTTGGACGCGAGCACGGACCCAAACAGCTTGCACGGAAGCTGCCCCGTCATCAAAGGCGAGAAGTGGTCGGCCACCAAATGGATTCACGTCCGCTCCTTCGACAAGCCCATCAAGCGATCCGTCGGTTGCGTTAACGAAAACGAAAACTGTGATATGTGGGCCAAGGCCGGCGAGTGCAAAAAGAACCCCGTTTACATGGTCGGCTCCAACGATAATCCCGGCAGTTGTCGCAAGAGTTGCAAAGCCTGTTGAAGGAGGTCGGCTTATTATCTATAGAGTTTTTGTGTACAAATCTATATATATAAATGACTGAGCTGATCAATGTTGAAAGTTAGAACCGTCCTTGATTTGACCCGGTGCAGACATTTTTGTACTAGTTACCATAGAATGCGCAAAATAAAACTAATCAACATTGTGCATGTCCTTCGTACGTTATGATTCCTGAGATCTCGATTTCGAAGGTCAGATATTAAAAGAGGTTATTATTTCCGATCCCCTGATTTTCGACCCCTCATTTTAGAGGCCGGACATTTGCGGGCACTCTAGAAGTGATTCTTAAAGCGCTGTTATTATTTCGAAAACCAGAGCTTATTCTCTCACTCTGATTGCGGGACATGAAAATTTACCTAAATTCCTCGAGATTCTCGTTGAAGGATAGCCTTTAGTGCAGTTTTAATCCACCCTTTGATCTATGCTTATCATCACCATCAAATTTTAGGCATAATCATATATCACATGATTCTGATATTACTAAAAAAAAACAAGGGCTTTTGTTATGACTCAAAATATCCGTATGTCATGATGGAAAACTAAAGCGAAAAGGTCAAACGATGAGAGCAAACTAGGTTGGAATGATTTGATCAAAAAAAATAAAAAATAGGAAGGAATGAAGAAAAGAGAGAGAGGAAATAGCATATCTTATTCTTTTAGTTAACGCAGTATTTTCCCTAGGAAGTATATATGTAGCTTTTTTAACCTAGATTTTTCTCTCTTTCTTCGAACATAAGGAATTAAAGATATTCTAGTACCAAATATCAATAGATACCCGGCACTCAAAGAAATTTGAATTTTTATTATAACAATATGAATATACATAACGATAAAACTGTCTAACATTATAATTTAGTAACAAAATTCTCTTCCACCGTTACAAATCTAAAGCAATCCCGTAATCCCATTCGTGTATGATACGACTAGTCCTTGTAATAGAGTCAAGTCTCAGTACTCTTGTAGTAAGTCCTAATGCACAAACAACGGCCATCTCCGAGAAGAGGTTTACGACTTCCTCTTTTTCTCCGCCCATTTTGGTCCATAAATTACCAAATTCGTACGCCCGAATTGTCGATCCTTTATCTGCATTTATACATGAAAAAATTACTGATGCTACCGAAAAGCAGAATCAATAACCAGTATACGATTCCATACAAACATTCATTCATTAGAATAAATGTTTTCTTGTTCTGCTGCTCTGACTACGTAGAGAAAAAAATGTATACTTCTCCAGGGTTCTATTTATGTTTTGGCATCTGAATGTTGATTAATCGAAACAATTCCTTACATTGAAAAATAAAAAGTAACGGATAGCGTATATTAATTACCTTAACGAGGCAGCCACATGTGTCGGACATGTCTGTTCTTGAAGGGTATTCCACTATCTTTAGTTCAAATTCAACAGTAAAATATTATAACCAAAATAAACTAAAGAAAAAAAGTAACATCTTTACGGAAAATGAATTAAAAACAATGCTTACAATAAAAGTATCATCTCCAATCAAGGCAGAGTCAGAAATCTGGCGCATTAGAACCGCGTAATCAACTTGTTCGTAAGGAGGCGTGACACTGATGTAGTCAAACGGCCCGTCTTTCCCTGCAAACAAAATAACATGAATTTACCGAAATCATGTTATGCTTTCTCTTAAAAATTCAGCGGAATGAACGTACCAACAAACTGCTCAGAACGCTCCAAGAAATTTTCTACACGAAGAGCGTGTATAACTGAAGCATCGAGAAACCGAGTCCCTTCCAAGTTCGGGCGAAGCACATTTGAAATGACCCACGGATCCATCTCGACAAAGTGTGCCTGGAAATTCAATTTATAATCTCGACTTGGGAACCAAGTAAAAAACTCAAAGAGACTTAGACGAATTGAAAACCTGAGAACATCCTCGGCTGATCGCCTCGATCCCGACGGAGCCGGTCCCGCTGTACAAGTCCAACCACCGCCCGGGCCTCAACGACATCGGAGAACCACCAGCCGCCTAACATTACCCCAATAAAACTCAATCGTCAATTTAATCAGCAGCAATAGATAGACTACAATTGGGTACGGTTTTTAATAACCAAATCCGAATTTTTCAATTTTAAAATTTTTGGAACAATAAGCCGACCAAAACCAAAATCCGGTTATCCAGTTCCAATTATCATTTGAAGTTTCTGAATTCCACATTGATTCAGCAAATGATTAATAAGTAAATAAGAACTATTTTCCCCTTGCCTATGACTATCCCTAGCTAATAAAGAAGTAAAATCATTTATCCGATTCGAGAATTTCAAATTCCCAATTCAGCCAACATCTCAATGTACCTGGACTGTGTCAAAGGCGGCTCCTTTAACGATCTCCATCATGGGCCGAACATCCATGCCCTTTGGCGAAAGCAGCTTCGTCCGACGAGCCGAGCCACCCAAAACCTGAAATCAAATTTAACATGTCATTTCACAATGAAATACCAGTGAAACCAGATTTAAAAAAAAAAAACTAATTGTAAGACCTTGAGAAGTGAATGTGTAGCTCGCTGGGGTTTTTGATCATCCTCTGCCTGTACTTGTTTTCCTTTTCTCGTATTTTGGGGTTCTTTTCTTCCTTTCCTTCTACCCTAACATTTCCACATTTAGAATCAGAGAAAACCCTAAAAACTAAATTAATTCCATGAAAGAGTGTACCTTTGCCGAAGATTCTTCGGACACTATGTCATCCGAATTGAAATTATATCTCTCTAGTAATTTTTTCTTGGCCTCTTCGCTGATTCCATCCACCGAATTTTCTACATATTCAGTCAAATACAGTTACTATACAAGGAATTAAACGAATAAACTGACCAGCTTCGAATTTTTGTTTTTGGTCCTGAGAGAGTGTGTTACTTGAAGCGAAGACGGTAACGTTCGGTGTTTTGAGAATTCTGGTCGGAAGGGCTGCGAAGTTGAATCGGCGAGCGTTCGGAGATGATATGCCATGGTTCGTTGAAATGTTGATTCCGATAGAGTTGAGACATGGATATGGGATTGAAGAAACCGCCATTGACAGAGCTCAATCCTAGCTCGGGTTTTTTGCACCAATAACCTTCTCTCGGACCCTGTTTAAAGTCCTTTTCTTTTTTATTTATTTATTTTTATGTTTCATTAAAGAAAATAACGAAAATACTAAATTGCAATGATCAAAATACCAATACCGATACTATAACGATAATCATATTTTGCTTGGTTACTGAGATATACTAATTATTTATCAGGGAATCCAGTAAAAATAAGGGTAAATATAAATTGTATCGAAGAAGTTACTGTTATCGTCGTAATTTATCGACAAATACCGAATTTACCGATGGGTATTCAGTGGACACATCATTATATAAAAAAATATATTTTTACAAATAGGATAAAAATATAAATAATCTATAATATCTTCATTCTAACACATCACAACCATGGCTCGGGATCATCGGGAGATCGGTCTCCGCGCAATCGCTTGTCACTCGCAGCTTGGCCTTCCAGATGAGTGTGCTCTAGTTGATTGTGTATGTCAACTAGCCGACTATAACTCGGTTAGGTTAGTCGCTCAAGCTATATTTTATATTTTAAGATTATCACACCAATATTTAATGACTTACAAGATAAATTATAGATTACCATTTGTTATTGTGATTAAAACAAGTTATAATTAATTAAATTTGATTATAATACGAGTGCTATTAGTATGGGATTGACCGCGTCGACCAGATCGATCAAGTCAACTGGTTCAACTGAGTCGACTGTAAATTTTTCAGAGCAAAAATTTAAGTAAAGATAATTTCAAATCACATATGTATTGCATTTTTTTATGAATTTAAACTCATAACTACTTACTTAGTAATATAAGTCTTCCATAAAGTAAGATACTTGAGATTAAATTACACGTGTTACGTGGATTTTTTCAACTTGTTGAGTTTAACAATGGAAACCTTGATTTATTTCTCAATAATTTTGAAGTCGGAGAAGATGATTAGAGTGTGATCTCTTTGGATGAAATGGTTAGTGAAAAAGAGTGTTATTAATGAATAATTTTCATTAAAGAGGATGGCATGTTTACGCAGGAATAATTTATGATTTTTTAAGATTAAATTTGTTTTTTATTATATATATATTTTTTAAAGACATCTTATTTCTATTTTTATTTAACATTTATTTATTTTTTTATATAAAAAAAGAATTATAGGTATCTGATTTGTTTCATTGAAAGAGAAAGTTGGTGTTGCAAATTATTTAGCTGAAGGGTCACTGACACTGCTTAAAAGATAAAAATAATAAAAGAAAACAAGATAGGAAAAGTTCTTATGTTCATTACAAAGTCTAATAAAATTGTCTTAAAAAACAGGCCTGTCTCTGAAAGCCCACATGAGCACGGGAATTTCTGCAGATACAAGCTTTTTATGCTCATTCCATCCAAGGAAACCAACACTTCATCAAATACCAGCTGTAGTAAAAAAATTATACAAAATAAAAGTAAACAATAAACGTTTAAAAAATAAAAAAATTCGTAAACATGGCGGAAAATAACTCTCTAGCTACAGTTTCCAAAATCGTACACACAGACACAATCAGTATCTTATGGAATTAAAGTTTTATTATTGATGTATATGGAATAAGTTTCAAAAATATAGGTAGATGTAATATATTATTGATTATCCTGTACAGTTTTGTTACGTGGGCCGACCCAATGGATGGTGTCCATGATCCCAAAATTTATTTCGAACTTGTCACATGTAGTTGAGAGATTTTTAAGATAAACTATAGTAAAATAAAATAAAGAGAAAACAATAATGAGGTAGAGTGGTAGTGACGATGGGAAAAAGTGCACTGAACTGATAATGTATTTTATATTCTTAGAAATGAATTTGTGTGAAACCAATGCAATGAGATAAAATATCTATAATGAGAAACACGTGCCTGACTCCAGCTTAGATCTCGGACACGTATTCAACACTGACACACTCCAACGCCGTCTACGCTCCACTAAATATATCCACCGTCCGATCCCAGCGCGTATTTCCCACGCCCGCCAACTGTCCGTCCTTGTGAAATAACCTTTTTTTTTTTTTTACTGCGCTGTTGACTGAAGAGTTTCGATTTCGAAAGAAGACCCATAATAGTGAAACTCATTCATTCATTGATTGAGCTAATTAAATATCAGATCAGTATAGCTCTCTCCCAAAAAAAAAAAAAAAAAAAAAAAATTCAGTATAGCTATTTATTTAATTAATCGACTTAAACAATAGTCCTGCAATTAATAATTGGACACCGAGGAGCAAGCAAGCAAACTGGTTGTGGTTGTGGAGTTGCTCAAAAAGGTCTTTTGGCTTTTTACTCTCTCCACACAAAGAGAAAAAGAAAAGTTCAGAGAGAAAGAGGATATGGGAATATGCGGATCGAAACCGAAGGGGTTTGTGGGAAAGAGATTGGATTTGACGAGAAAGAAGCGACGTCGGAGAAGAAGAACACTCCAGCGACGCGTTTCCTCTTCCGATCGATCTGTCACTGTCCCTCCTGCATTTCAAGGTGCTTCTTTTATTTTTCTTTCTTAATTAAAAAAAAGTAACAGCTTAGTGGTCCAGATTCAGGATTTTGGATTTATGATTATGAACAGCAAGAGCAAGTACGGACGTTTCGTGGTTGGATTGCACTTCAGTCGTTGAATCCGAGTTGGACGACGATTTCTACAGCGTCCGCGAAGGTTCTCGATTCCCTCGAACCTCATCACCATTGACTGAAACTCGATCTCACGCTCACTCCTTTCACTGCAGATTTCTCCTCCGTCAATAGCGGCGGCGAAAGCTTCAACAGCCGAAGAGAGATCGGCAAGAACGCGTCCTCCTCCGACCGAATCGAGAGCTCCAACGCCGCCGACGAAGCGGCTTCCACGCTCGAAGGCGGCGGAGAGAGCGACGTGGCGGACTATTGTGGCCTCGTGCCGGGAAATTGCTTGCCGTGCCTTCCTTCGGAGGCGAAGAGAAGGCCAACGAGCCCAAGCACTCCGAGGAAGAAGGTTCAGTCCAAGCTTTCCTTCAAATGGAGAGACAGCCAACAACACTCCGATCTTACATTCAGTGAGTAATGCTTTAGTCTGAATTGCAAAAAAGATAGAGATTTTGACGAATCGAGTGTGTGTGTGTGTGGGTCCCAGTTTCTAGCAGAATGGTTCATCAGAGGCCGAAAGCGGGTTCGACGGTTCTTCATTGCCCGGCGGATAAGAGAATGCCGAACTGTTGGTCGCCGATCGAGCCCAGCACTTTCAAAGTCAGAGGCAGAAACTATTTCAGGTCTGACATTGTTGGGTTTGCAATTTTCACCGTGAAAGGACGTGATTTTGGAATGAAAGATTTGCAATTGCAATTGCAGGGACAAGAAGAAAGAGGCTGCTCCGGACATTTCGGCGTATGTGGCGTTTGGTGTGGATGTGTTTGTGTCGGCCAGGAAAGTGGACCACGTAGCACGCTTCGTGGAGCTTCCCGCGGAGGATTCCGTGGCCGGAGACGTGCCGGCCATCCTGGTGGTGAACATCCAGGTCCCGCTTTACTCGGCGGCGATATTCCAAACCGAAAACGACGGCCAAGGAATGAGCATCGTAATGTACTTCAAACTCTCCAATACCTATTCCACAGACCTCCCATCTAACTTCCGCGACAGCATCACCGTAAGATTTCAAAAAAAAAAAAAACTTTCGAAATCTGGACGTCTTATTTTCCTGTACTTATTAATTGCGTGTCCGTTGTTTTGTGAGCAGAGAATAATCAACGACGAAGTGGAGAGAGTTTGGGGTTTCCCGGTCGACACGATCGCTCCGTTCAGGGAAAGATTGAAAATACTTGGCCGAGTTGCGAATCTGGAGGATCTGCAGATGAGCACAGCCGAGAAGAAGCTCATGAATGCTTACAATGAAAAACCTGTCCTTTCGCGTCCTCAACACGAGTTTTACTTGGTAACCCTTTTCATTTTTCTTTTTGTTTTTCCTCTTCTATGAAGACATAGATGCATTTAAATGTCGGTTGTCAATGCTTGTGCCGATAGTTCCAATTTACCGAAATGCCGGCTTAGAATTTGTAATTTCAAATTTTTTTTTTTTTTTTGCTGAAATTTTGCTGATTTTCGATTGAAACTTTGTCAGTTGAAAAATTAAAAAATTTGCTGGTTTTCATCAGAATTTTGGCGGTTTTCGGGCGATTTCTGATAACAAAACAAGTTAAATGACTATCACCGTTGGTAATTGATAGACCTGCAATATTATCGTACCAGAGAAGGAGGGGCAAAACAGTCATTTAGCTCTCGAAGGATCGTTCGACTATTTTGTGTTCATTTGGTTTTTAAATACAAAATGTACAAAGTTTGTGACGCTCGTTTTTTTTTTGCGGTGTAATAAACAGGGAGAGAACTACTTTGAGATTGACATCGATATGCACAGATTCAGCTACATCTCAAGAAAAGGAATCGAAGCGTTTCACGAGCGATTGAAGCACTGTGTCTTAGATCTCGGTTTGACCATTCAGGTCAGTTTGGCCTTCCAGCGATCTCGGTTTCTTGATATCATACATCTTTACTAATTTGCCTCTTTCAAAAGCAGGGAAATAAGGCCGAAGATTATCCCGAGCATATCTTGTGCTGCGCTCGGCTAAACGAGATCGATTACACCAAGCATTCTCAACTAGGATTGTGATTCAACCTCAATTTTCTATTATTATTATTATTATGAAAGGTATCTCTTTTCTTTTACAAAAGAGAAACATAAGACTGTAAGTCCTTTTCATTTTGGTTTCTTTTGCAGCTTTCAATTCTTGATGTATTTCGCATTTATTTGTACATAAAATATCCATAATGTATAGGAATTGTTCGCTAAAATGAAATGAAGCAAGATTTACAAATATTTTCAGAAACAGCTTATTCTCTGAAAGGAAACATAAATGTGAAAATAATGAATATTTATGATGCATAATTCAACCCGCCATGACTATTTATTATGTATTTGTGGTTTGAATATGGGCTGTTTTGTCTACTCAATCTACCAATAATATGGCAAGGAATCTTTTTATATATATATTTTTTGCGGGGCAGTCAATATTATGATATCATTATCAACGGTCAATACCATTTTGGCAAAAAAAAAAAAAAAACAGTCACAAAATTTATGTTTAGAGTTTTGACAATTCTAGTGCAGCGCTTATGGACTGTTCTGGGTTTACTTGGTCTCTACATCCTTTAAAAATTAAAGTCTTGGCTTTTATTATTATGACTTTTTTAATTTACATTTTCTTTGTGTATTTTTTAGCAAATGATTTTCTTGTAAATTTCTTCAACAAAAATACACAAACTAAATAAATCATTCTCTTGCCTGCTAAGACTCGTGAACCGGAAAAACGTATATTTATGTCTTCGAGGGTGACATCTTTGTTTACTAATTATATAACGTATCTAAAACACTTGATTCAATTTTTCTAATTTTTTTTCAAACGTACAGTGTACAGCAACTACATAGAATGGAAAATTGGTTCAATTTAAAGATTGATAATTTATTCCAAACTCAAAGCTTTATTTACAACGCCACATGAAATTAGTTTTTACCACAACTCAAAAATCGTGAAGATTTTTCAGACTAATGCTTTTCACGTATTGTGAGTGATCTAAGAAACAATACGTGTTTTCCCAGTTAAAAAGTTGTTACAGAGTTTGAATTATCTCATAAATTGTGTGAAATTCAAGAATTACCTTCAAACGATCCTTAGCAATTAGTAAAATACTCACCTTTAATCCGCATCATCTTTCCAAAGATTTGATCTCTTGAGCAATAAATGTAAAAGATGTAACATGCACAAGAGAGTTGAGAGATATTCATGAAAAATGAAACTATGAATGATAAAAAATAACAAAATTAACAAAACATAATTTTAAGAAGAAGAAAGAAAAAAAACTTTACAAGGATGGAGGATGAAGAATTCTTAAGCTCTATGAGATCCCATACATCTCCCAAAGCAAGTAGACAAAGGACATCTTTTGACTTTACTAATTCCATCATCGGAGCGTGAAGAAAAGCCGATCGGACGTGAATCGACGCCCATCTTCAATTTCTTGAACTCGCTATTATCGTCTCTTTTGTTGATGAGGAGTGACGAGGAATTATAAGAGGCGTTATTATTCGACTCTGATGCTTGAACCCGAAACCGATCGTCCCAAATTCGACCCGACGAGCCTTGTCTTCTAAAGGAAACCGAAGATCTTTGCAATGTAGTCATTGAGCATTTAATTTAATATAGTCTGTGATTTTATTGATATATCTCTCTCACTTTTTTTTTTTGGGATATTGAACCATCAATGGAACATTTCATTTTATTATAATTATTATTATTCAGCGTAAATCTATAATTTGTGTTGTTGCTTCTTTTTTATTCTTCCTAGCCGTTGAATCAACTATTTGCTATTGTTAGTCGCTACAATTCAGGATTCTCTCCCATTTCGTTACTCGTTATAGGATATATAACCATTTTCTGTGTGTGCTTATTTCCCAATTTAACAAGGTCAAAAAACATCATTTCATCATCATATAAATATCTTCAAGCAAACGCTACATAGAAACCAGCCACCATAATTAATTATCACCATCTACATAAAATATTCTATATATCTTTGCTTGCAATCCAAGTTAAACCAGTTATATATTTTGATCCACCCTAAACCCTAAAACTCAGTAGTAGTAATCAAGAGACTCGTCCAAGAAATCAGGGAACTCGGACCTCAACTCGGTGTCCCGGTCCAGAATAGCGTCCACGAACGAACTCACCGACTGATTTTCGAGCAGCCGTTTAGTGTTATCATGATTTTCAACGGCCGCCCGATCTCCGAGCAGAACGGTGGAATCGGCGCCGGAGTTCATGGGAAGTCCTTGGTCTGTGATCTGGGGCGAGAGATCTCCGACGAGGTCGTGGACGAGAAAGTCGGTCCAGTTGAGCGTTTGGCGCTGGAAAGAGTAGTGAGAAGAAGAGGAAGAGGAAGAGGAAGAAGGCGAGGGTGCTGACGTGGAAGAGCAAGCGTCGAAGAGGCGTTGATGGACGGTCAGGATGGCCGCGTCTGGGCTGGCGACGAGGGCCGTTGGATCGGGCCGGGCGGCGGTGATGGAGCCGAACTCGGAGAAGATCTGAGAGAAGGGCTTGTGAGTGAGAGGGTCGATCCCCATCTTGGAGAGCTTCTTTCGCAGCTTCGTGTTCCAGTAGTTCTTCACGTCGTTGTCTGTTCTTCCAGGCAATTGTTTCGCAATCAGAGACCACCTCAACAACAAAAACAAAACACAGTTAATTAATAATTTCTTGAAGATGATGATCATATATATATGAGGAAGAAAAACCTGCTTCCAACAACTTGGTGAAGATTGATGATGTGGAGTTCTTCCTGAGGAGTGAAATCGTCGTGGTTCAGGTCTGGCCTCAGGTAATTTGTCCACCTCAGCCTACAACTCTTCCCACATCGATTCAGCCCTGATAATTTTATATTTCCATATTATCAAAATAATGAAGCCTTGTATGTATCAACTTATCAAGTAATTAAGAGATATATATATATATATATATATATATATATATATGTATACCTGCTTTCTTGGGAACCAAGGTCCAATTGCCAGTGCCGTGTTTGGACACGTGTGCGAGTATTTTGGCATCCTCTTCGGCGGTCCACAGCCCTCTTTTCACGTTGGACTTGTCGCAGCACGGTGGTCTTCCCATATTGCAATATATGATAAGGCAAAGAGAGAGATGTGAATTTATATATGTATATGTATTTCAGTATTTGTGGTGATGCAATTGCAAGTAGATGACAAAAAAAAGAGGGAGATATAATAACATCTATATATGAAGAGAGAGAGAGAGAGAGAGAGAGAGAGAGAGAGAGAGAGAAATGCATGCGATTTTGGCTCCCCTATTAGCAACATTTGCATGATTATTTTTCATTTTCTGCTTCTTCTTCTTCTTGAACACACACAAAAAAAAAAAAAAAAAAAAAAAAACAGTTAGCATGACATCACACAATACAATTACTGCTCTCTCATATGCTTTGGCCCCAAAAGCATTTCGAATAAGGTGCAACTTGGGTGATAATTCATTTACTTAACCACCATGTTTAATTAGCTGTAGCATCACTATATATACCACACTATATCTATACAAACACAATCATATATATCAACTTCGGATCAAAAAAAGGAAAAAAAAAAAACAACCATATATAAATCAACAAATTCGTATTCTGTGACTGTATGCGAAAACGTGACAATTAATTCATGCACAACAGACTAATTAGGGCACTAATTGGGCGAAAACAAGTAATGCATATTGCATCCTATATATATACTATCTCTGAATAACTATCACATCAGATTACAGATATCAATACTGGACAACGTCACTAAAAATATATAGTTTTCTCTGTATATTACGCAGAATATGATTACGGCATAAGGACTGGCCAGGTATTATTGGCAGAGAGTCAGTGATGATCAGCTCTTTGTGTGTGGAACAAATTTCCATTTATTGTTGCAAACATGTGACGCCACTTTATTGTCTATGACGTGACTAAAATAAAGTCGATGGTCAGAGATCAGAATCATGGTGCTATTGCAAAAAGTGTTATAATATAATTTACAACTTTTGTTAAAATTTAGAAATCTGAACAATAAATTATACGAGTGCGAGAATAATAAATAAACATCAAAGTTGATAACTCAGTTCGATAAAAAGCAATTTATTATGATAACGTCATATAATAAGGATATACACTCAACGATTATCTCGTTAGTTACTCAACTTACATCTATCATCTTCAACAACAACTTAAGCTTCCTCTAAGCTTGACATCCCACCGATTCTCACATAATATTTCTCCCGAGACTTCTAAACGTGTTTTCCAAAAAAATTAATGGAAAAACTTAACTTCGTGCATCTAATACAATCACCCGAATATAAGTAACAAAACAAAAGTAAAGGACACATTAAAAGCTTGAACAAAAGTCGTTCTAAGCTCAACTAATCACTCGAATAAATCTCTCAAAAAGCGTGAGTGAAGACAATGTGGTTTTGACCTTTTTATAGAGAAAATTAGGTCAAAATGATTCTTGAAGTTGGATTAAGAGCACTAACTCATTATTCACACTGAAATCTTATTTCAATTCGGAATAGAAAAACCAAAAAGTGAATGATCGTAACTGTCGCACAATCTGTTACAATAAAAACCTGCGATGTTTCCTGAAAATAATTATAACGAAATCCAATACTATTCGGAATTATATTTCACTATTTTTTTTAAGTATTTTGTTAATATTAAATCGTAGATTAATGTAACGATAGAGCACACCTAGAATTAACACAGAGCCTGTCCTGTGTGCGTGGAATTCTGGTCTACCTTATCCCAAACAGAAACCGACTTATCAAGTGGAAAGTTATTTGTCTTGACAAAATCGGAATCTAATAACTCTTTATCACAATACAAACTAGCACTGAGATAAGGACATATCATGTCAAACGGTCACTCTCACAGTAATTTTTTTTTTTTTTTTGTTCATGCTCATGGTATATTGTGTACATTGTTTTCTTTCGATGAGAATTATTCGGAGGTTGACGTAAGTGTCTGAGGCTTTTGTTGGAAACGATCACTTCCCTCATACTTTTTGTTTGGTGAGTATGGAAAGTGTGTATATTCAAGATTAATCTAGGCCCAGCTAGCTCATCAATTGATTTTCGTTAATAATGTCGGATATTATTCGTTTAAAATGTGCATGTTTTTACAGAAGTGCTGTGGAGATTCATTTCGTGTTGCTGAGACTAGTTCAAAACTTTAAAAACAAAACATCCACTTTTCTTTTTTAATCTTGTTTTTGTCCCGCGAAGGATCTGTTTTATTTTTATGTTAGATTCCACGTACTTGAAAACGATACGTCACTCTAAGTTTTTAGCGAAATGACAAACTAGCTAAAGCTCGACGCTATCTATAAATTTGTTAAACACTTTCTACGTATAAACTATTTGACACTACATAGAAGATATCTGTTTGTATATAAAAAAAAAAAATTATTGACAATGCAAAAACAATTATTGAAACTTGTTACTTGTGCATTTTATAAATTTTAGTTATGTCACTAATTTTAAGAAAACCTTAACTATTTTGTAAATTTATTAGGTTGAATGGTCTATCTAACTAGAAGAGATTTGATCATTTTCTCAATAGCCAAATATTAAAGAAAAAAATTCGGTTAAAAAAAGAATTTTGATTTAAATTTTAATCGAACTTATTCGGTTAAAATTAACCGTACGGTTAATTTTAATTGAATTTTCGGTTAAAATTAATCGTACGGTTAATTTTAACCGAATAAAAAACAATTAACTTAGGTTAATTGAAAAAAATAATAATAGTTTGGTACTGTTGTTGAAACTTGAAACACACACACGCAAACATGCGCACACACTGAGTCACTGACACACACAACACACTTATAGTTTGGTACAATTGCCCACTTTTCGGTTAAAACAATTAATTGCAATTAATTGTCCACTTTTCTATTTCGGTTAACAATTAACCGTGAGAAAAAAAAAATCGATTAATGGTTAATTGAAGTTAACCGAATTTTCAACTTTACCAAATATTAATGTTTATTAAGAGATGACGTGGCATTGTAACGGCGTATTGGGCTGGTTCAGTGGAAGCCCAATCTAAAGGGGAGCCCAGAGCATTCTTGGGAGGGAAAATGGCAAAACCCCTCTTTCGATAAACCCTAAAACGAACGCAGAGACGGCGAAGATGTCGGAAGATGAATCGGCGGCGAACAAGGAGCTGTACGCGCTGCTCAACGTGTCGCCGGAAGCGTCGGAGGAAGAGATCAGAAAGGCGTACCGGCAATGGGCTCAGGTGTATCACCCAGACAAGTACCAACCACCTCACGTAAGTCAAGCCAAATGGAAATCCATGGAATCGATGCTCTTCTTCTACGCGATCTTGATTCTTGATGTATGAATGTGTGTGAACGCGACTCCAGATGAAGGAGATCGCGACGGCGAACTTCCAGCGGATCTGCGAGGCGTACGAGATTCTGACGGACGAGAGGAAGAGGGTGATCTACGACATCTACGGCATGGCCGGCCTGGCCTCGGGCCTGGAGGTGGGCCCCACCCTGTCCAAGGCCCACGAGCTCAGGGAGGAGCTGGACCGCCTGAAGCGCCTCCGCGAGCAGCAGAAAAAGCTCTCCGCCAACTTCCGGCCGTCGGCCACGGTGGTGGCGTCGGCGTCGATCCCGCACCTGATCGCCGGCCAGGGCGCGCTCCGGGGGATGGGGATGAGGAGCCACGTGGAGTCCCGGCTGTCGAAGAGCGACACCCTGGCCGTGGCCGCCAACATGGAGGTCAACGGCGGGGCCGGCGGCGCCTCCGCCACCGCCGTTCTCCGGCGCCAGCTGTCCCCGGCGTCGTCCGTGGAGGTCGTGGCCTCCGCCGGCCTGCAGGCCCTGCTGGCGGTGCAGTCGTCGCGCCACCTCACCGTTCACTCCACCGCCACGGTGGCGCTGGCCGTGTCTCTCAGGGACGCCTCTCTCAACCTCACCAACACCTGGACTCGCCAGCTCTCCGACGACTCCTCCGCAAATGTAACAAACCCTCTCTCAACTCAAACACGTGGCTCGATGATTATCTTGATCTTGATCTTGATCTTGATGTGTTGGAGAAACAGATACAGCTGGGGTTGGGGCCGGAGTCTTCGATCTCCGTGGGATGGCAGAAGAAATCGGAGACGATGTCGGCCTCCGGAGAACTGAAGGTTGGCACGGCTTCCTTCGGGGCTTCGACTCACTACACGCACCGCTTCTCCTCAAAGTCCCACGGCCGCGTTGCCGCCAGAATCGGGAGGTACAACCACGACTAGCTTCTCTCACTTTTTTAAACCTTACGAGTCTTGTTAACGAGTCCCGACATTGTTGCGAATTCGCAGCACAAACATCGAGCTCGAAGTCGGCGGCGGAAGGAAATTGTCTAACTTCAGCACGGTCCGCATGTTATATGCCGTCGGGATTCAGGTTATAGCTCATTTCCACCCTTAAAATCTTTGGTAAGTCGTGTTGTTCACTCCTCTCCGTTTCCCAGGGAATCTTTTGGAAATTCGAATTGCATCGCGGCGGCCAGAAGCTTATTATCCCTGTAAGACTCTCCACATCTCTGGCCTTTGATTTGTTTTTGTCTGTCTATGTCGCTAATCCGTAAATTCTGCAGATTTTGCTGACCCGGCATCTGAGCCCTACGTTTGCGACCGGAGCTTTTGTGATTCCGACGTCTCTATACTTTATACTAAAGGTCCTCCTCGCTATTTCATTTACGGCGTTGCAGTAGATAGATCAAGTGTCGTAAATATCATCACTTGCGTTGCGTACAGAGATTCGTTGTGAAGCCGTATTACCGGAAGAGGGAAAAGCAGAAGGCTTTGGAGAGCAAGGAAAAGAGTTTCGAAGAGGTCGGAGAGGCAAGAGCGGCGGCGGAGAAGGCCCAACAGTTGCTGCAGATCGTGGCAAACAGGAAAACACGGAAGCAATCGGAGACGGGCGGGCTTGTGATCACCAGAGCACTCTATGGGACTCGTCAAGCCTTGACCAATATCAAAGAAAATCACGACCAAGAATCTGCATCGCAGCAGCTCATAGATGTCACGCTACCTCTTAATTTCTTGGTTAACGACTCGGGCCACCTCAAGGTTTGATATACATGTATATATGTACATATTCCTTTCGCTCACTGAAATATCTCTGCGTGGTGTTGTATTTGTTAGGAACTAGGTACTGAGGGTATAAGAGTAAAAAGAGATTAGTACTTTAGAACTTGATTAGCTTATAAATAAGCCATTTGGGAGAGCATGGACCTCTCGAAAGTCCGATATTGTATTTTGTTTCGTATCTATTTCAATTCAAAAGTCGTGAGTGTGTTTGGGTGTGAATATTGCAGCTTCACGAAGGTGTAAAGAAATCGGGAATCATGGGCTTCTGTGATCCTTGTCCTGGGGAATCTAAGCAATTGTATGTTGAATATACTTATGGCAACCACAGATATGAGGTAACTGCTAATATTAGCTTCTTCTCTGTTTTTGTTTTTTTGCAAATGGCTAATCCTTAACTCACTCGTCTTCCTTTTCTATAAAATCAGGTGCTGATTGATGATTATGCGGAGTTGGTAATACCTCAGGATGGGCACAGAATCTGAATAACTTTCACACAAGCTGTCACATTCACAACTAGATTATTCTATCTTTCGTCATTTACGCTCGTGAATGTCACATTTGATATAAACGAGTTTTGTTGTCAAAGGACATACACAACCACCATTTGTTTATAGTTGAAACTTGAAAGAGGTAAGAGTCAATAAAAATGATCAAGCTGGTCTCTTTTTCTTTTTTATAGAATGTAATGAAAAATGATTTGGTTAGACAGCATGTGGTACCTATGAGTAACTCTCATCAGAAGAAGTTGAAGTTGAAGATGGTACTTGGACACAGAGTCTTGTACAGAAGAAAGTTTTTTTTTCTTCCCGTTTATATATATTTGTTGGTTAAGGGTTCAAAATTGAATCATAGCTTTGTAAGTTGTGCAATCATGAAAACTGAAGCTAAATTTGTAGACAAACTCTCTAAAAAAATGAAATATGGGCAGTAATATTTTTGCTCGTTGGCCCGCCTTGTCACATGTCGGGTCGCTATGCGAACTTAGTTTCAGGTGTTTAGCTGTTTCCAGGTCGTTCAGGGTGTTGTTTTCGGAGATACGGGATGTCGATTTTCCACGCTATAATCGAAAACAGAGCACATAATATCATTGAACTTTAAATGAAAACACCAAATATAAAAAGTGTCATTTTTCAAGACAAGTGATAATAATTGATGTTCTCTATGTGTTAGTTTACGTACAGCGGGCTCTACGCCAATATAAATCACCTATAGTCGCTGCATGAAAATGCTAAAACTAAAGCGAAACCAAAGTGAACTATGTGGACCTATTTCACTACCATAAAGCTATATAACTTGTGGACGAATATTACAAAATCTCTCTCTCTCTCTCTTCTGCTTATTTATGATATGTTAGCCTTCTTTTGCTCCCTCTCTCTTTCTCTCTCTCTGAATATTCAGCTTTCAAATAGAGACTAAAAAATATCCTATACCCGCTAAGCTGAAAAAATAAACTCACTATCATTTGACATCTCTCTCTCTCTCTCTCTCTCAATGTTGGTGAGAGCTTGGAGTAGTGTTTGAGTGTTTGAAGCCATGGTGTAAACAAGGAAAGCAATAGAGTGAAAGACTTAAGATGAGGACTAGTAGTAGAAGAGGCAAGGCCAGTTATTTGTTGAAGGAATTTCTTCTTCTCTTTCTCGTGGCTTCATGGAGTGTCGTCGTAGCGCACAAACACAGTGCCACGTCATCATCGTCAAATGGAATGCTGAAGCATTGGAAGTGGATCAATGGAAGAGTAGAGAGATTGGTTTACGTGAGCAAGAGAAGAGTGCCTAACGGTCCTGATCCCATCCACAACAGGTCTTTTCAGTATGTCCTTTTTTTTTTTAATTTATATGAATTAATGTTTTTATTCTCCAAGTTCTAGTAATTTTTCTGTTTCTTTTTATTTTTGCGGGGGTGAAGGGAAACAGGAATTCATTTGATTTTTTTTTCTTCCTTGTCAAAATTGTAACCTATTTTTAATACTCGGTTTAGTTTTATTTTTTATACTTGATAGTACAATTGAAGAGAATAATAATAATGAGAAGAAAGGAAAAATAAAAAAAAATGGACATATCCCTGTGCTATATCTAATATGGCACACCGTAATTAGTTATCGTACGTTGGTGTATCAAAATAAGAGAGCAGACACTATAGCCTCTTTATCAAAAGCTTCTTTTTTTTTCTTTTTTTTTTGTTCTATATCAAAAGCTTCTTTTGTGTTATTAAACTTTATCTTATTTTGATATGAAAAAAATATATATACCAAAAGACATTGGGAGAGGGAATTAGACAACTTTAGTTCATTTCACAAACTCGGTTTTATTTATCAATTACATAATGGGTCACTCACAATGCAAAGCACCATTTATTATTTGAATAAACTCTTTTTTATGTTTTATTGGTGAAAAGCAATACTTCTGGGAAATGTTTTATTAAAAAAAACTTGTAACAATTCATGTCATAACAATATTGATGAAAATCTAAAAAAACTTTTAACCGATGAACATTGTCAAATTAATCTGATATAATTATTTCTTTCGCGTAATTTATTCGATAATAGTATTCCTCTTTTTTTTTTTAATTTCCTTTTTATATTTTTCTTGTGCAGGAGAACAGTGAAAACTAGAGAACCTCCTAGTGCCTAAAAAAATTAAGAGCTGGTTGATTTCAGGAATCAAAATTTGTGTGTATCAAAGCAAGCATCATCCAGAAAAAATGAAGCTTGGATGTTTTTGGGTTTATTTAGTACACAGAATCTCAGTGCTTCTATTTAGAATTTATATATATAATGTGATATATGCAAAAGTTAGTCAAGTCAGTAGTATTATTAACTTATTGTGAAATTTTATATAGGCTTTTTTGTGTAGTGATTCTTTTGTGAAAGTCACGCTTCATCTTTCTTTCCTTTTTTTTTAGTGGGTAATTTTCGTATCTTACCATAATACACGGCTCTAAATAACTTGCTTCGGTAAAGTAAAGAAAACCATCTAATACTATTGAATAATTATGTTGAAGATAGATAGATAGATATACTTTCAGAATGACGAGAAAAAAAAAATAGAAGTATAATATGGATAAAATTTGATATAGCTAGAATTATGCTAAACTAAAAATAATAAGATTAATGTGACAAGTTTTTTTTATAGCCGTCTTAAATTTGTAACCACGTACGTCATCATGTATAAAATAACATAAAAAGAAGAAACATATGCTTTCATAAGAAAATCCGAAAAATTATAATTACAAGCTTTGTATATGTGAAGCTGTGGTATATATATACGGCTTGTGAGTTTTGATTTATTTGCATGGTCTCATAAATATTATATGGGGACAAATTCATGGATAAGGATTTAGCTTTTGTATGGGAAAAAAGAGACAAAGTAGATACTAATAAGTAATTTTTTTGGAACATAACCCAAGAAAGGTTATAAGCCTGAATAAGGCAGTGTAAGCTTGGTTGCACATATATATTGAATCACATTTCTTGCTTTAGCTTTGCTTTCTTCCTTTTTTTGGGATTTCTTGTTCCTCCAAAGTTCAAACTCGAGTGGGGTTTTAATTTCTTCATATTTTTTTATGTTTCGTAAATGGCTTGGTCTTCCCGATTAAAGCGATTCCCACCAATTAAAAGTGCTCTTTTACCGATAACAAATTGTCTTGATTGGTGTCTAGTTTAAGAACTAAAACTCTAGCAAATAATTGCAAATTTCTTTCTAAGGAAGAGCGTTAAAGAAAACACGAATCATGGCTTTATTTGGTTAATGGCATCAGAAAAGCTGCATATAAAATTACCACAGTCACAACAATGTATGTTGTTCCATATCGAAACCAATTGATAACAAGAATGAGTAACTCAAGAATTTAAAACATCTTCCTTAGTCTTTTTTTAATCTTATTAACGTTCTTCAAAATATATGCCGTTTTGCTAAGAGGTCGAAGAAGTCATTCATCGCCTCGATGAAGTCTTAAATCAAACAATTGCAAATGAATTGAGCCATAAATTACATGATCGGCGTACAATTCATAAAAACCAAACAGCATATTCACATCCATTTGTGATGTTTAATAACATCGCCCGATCTATTTGATAAATTTTTATACATCTATTTGTGTCGTCACTCATTTCTTCTTACCGAATTGGTAGTTGGTAAATGTGTCGTCACATCCATTTTTTAAAGTTCAATAGAGTGTTTTTATTTTATTTTCACATTGATTAATAAGCTTAGTACATCTGCTATCAACAATCGACCGATCGTTCGATTTTACAAAAAAAATCCATTTGCCGAAGAGAATTTTAGGAAAAAAAATGAAGATATGAAAATTTTGTTATTTATTATAAAAGAAAATTATCTCTTGAACTTGAATTTTATCAGAACTTTTAACTTACCACCAAAATTTTAGATTTTTTACCCATTGACAAAACGAAACTTCAACGGTATTTCGACGAAAAATTGGCGAGAGAACTATTATTAAAATTAACCCAAAGTGAAATCAAAGTAGAGAATGCATGATTGCTATTCCTCCCTGGCCGTTGCTTTTTCTTTTAACATTTATTTCCCTTTAAATTTCCCCTTTTCTTTTCATTTGGTTTTAGGGCTCTTTTCACTGGTTTGATTTTGAATATTTCGAGAAGCTAATAAGACTGGTCCAAAAGTAGGAGAGATTCAAACTCGAGTCCCTTTTATTTTCGTCCCGTGGGCGAAAGATTCCCACCCCGTGCAATTTTCCTTCATGGAGAGACTACGTACAAAGTTTATACTCTAGAAAAGAGAAATATATATGCTCATACAGCCATTTAATCATATATACGTATCCACGAAGATATGATTAACATTAAATACTGTATAACTAAGATGTACACGTGGTAGCTTTGTTATTTCTTTCCCCAACGATATAGTGAATATACAACTTGTATAGTTGTATTTAAGGTCGAAGTCCAACCATATAAACTGTTGTGCTACTTAGCATAACCTAGTTGTTGATTCCAAACTACTTTTAAAGTGGAGGTGTGAGTTCGATCCTCACTGACAACAAAGACGTCTTCAAAAAAATAAAAATAAAAACCTTTATAAACTGTTATATAAAGACATAAAGCATAATCATGTTTCACACTAACCTACATTTCTATGGTTTATAATGTCACAATTTTCGTAAAACTGCATTTAGATATATATATATATATATATATATATATATATATATATATATATATATATATAAAGAAAAATAGACTGAGTCGTAAAATTTTGAAAATTATTACTGGAAATTCGAAATGAGAGTATTATACTTAGTTAGAGTATTACTATTACATGGTAAAAGATGCACTATTTTATTTATATTATTGTTATCTTTACTAGGAAAATAACGGGATCAAGGAGGTGGTGATTCTTTTATCGGTATAAAAAATGTTTAAATTGGCAAAAGAATCGTATTGGAAATCAATGGTTAAATGACAGCTTTGTTATTTATATTGAGAAAGAAATGTGTAATTGCATTGATAATAAAATTACTATGTAATATTTTTAGAATTTAAGACTTCGTCTTAGAAATTTGTAATATTTTATTATATTCTAATAAACTTATTTAGTAAGATGTAAATATTTGATATACATATAGATATTGGACGACATAGGGTACAATTTTTTTATTTTTTTTTTGGAAATTAAGGGTACAAATTTATTTGATGTACATATAGATATACTTGCGCACGAGTATGATACACGTAGAAGTTATTGATCATGACCAACTACGGGATAACTACTACCAACTACCGAAAAACGAGTCTCATTTGCTTTAAAAAAAAAAAAAACGAGTCTCATTTAGGTATCAACTTTCAAACCACTACCAAAACTTTCATTGGATCTTCAAGCACATAATGTCGGCCACAAGGCCATTTCCACTCAAATTACGCAGTGGTAAATAATGAATTATTTTTTAATTAGAAAATGACAACTGTAACAGCCACTTAGGATAGTGTTAAGCTTAGTGACAACACATCATCACAAATTAATATGGCTTGTGGAATTTCAAGGTCGTTTTTGTCATAGAATTAATTTGTATATATGTCTCGACTCTTTAATTCCAGATTTTGTGGAGATGCAATCAAGTTTCATAACATTGTTCTTGTATGTCGTACGCTAACTTGTGCGTGTTCTTCATCAACAAACTGTTCTATATATTTTGCTTGAATAATAATCTATGCACGATTTTAGTAATTTCAGGCACCATACTCAGAGAGGATAAGAATCCGAGGAGAAAATAGTTCATTGTGTATAGAAAAGAGTAAAAATATAGCAAATCTATAGGTGATCATATTGGCCTTCCTATATAGATATGCCTAACAGCTTTGACTGAAATCTCATCCATAATTTATATTACACACACATATTTAATGCCACACCGTATATCCTGATTATCCTCACTGCTTAATAATTTGATGATATATATATTAAAGTAACTATTGCATAAGAAAAAACCGCCAGCGTCATCTCTGAACACAACCACATGTGGGTGTTGCCTTGTAATAATTGATTATTAAAGACACTTTTACAGTAGTCATACAACACAGACTCTGGGTTTATTTTCCGATTGCCTTTAGAGACTCTGGATCGGTAACTAAGATAGATCCAGGAGAGAAATATCGTCTCCACAGTTAGAAATCAATTTAGTGAAGCAGTAGGGAAAAATGAAAGACATCATTTAAGAAGTTAAGAAAAGTGAAGTGACTTTTTTTTTTTCTTCAATATATCTTTCCTTCTAATGACATATAACCTTATAATAAAGACATCAGTAAGTATATCTGTGTGTGTGTGTGTGTGTGTGTTTTTTTTCTTCTCCCACAACATAACTGCTTTCCATTAACAGCATAGCAAGTGTTCCCTAATAAAAGTGATGAGGACTTACATTTGCATACAAGGGAGATCATTGATCAGAGCTCAGCTTCATTAGAAGCCTTGTTCGCACTCCATAGTAGTAAATATCAAATGACAAAACACCAAAAAACGTTTCAGAGAGAGAGAGAGAGATGGATATATACCTATACCTTACTTATTCGTATTCATGAACACAGCTACAACTAGAGGCCAAGAAAATGGAGAGCAAGAGCAAGATCCAAATGTACATAGACACACACACACAAACATGAAAGAAAAAAGGCTCTGGGTTTGGGTTTCAATCGCTCTCTTGCTTAGCGAAAAGGAGAGGAAAGTCTTGGTCGGGTTCGGGGTCGTTGGTGATGGCCTTGAGTGACTGGTAGACCTGAAACATGGACGACCGCTCCTTGGGCCTCGCCTTCACGCACCCCAGCGCGATCTTGATGAACTGCAGCAGGTCCTCGTCGTTGGCCCGGCTGAGGATGGCCGGGTCCAGCGCCTCGCGGGCCCGCCCGGCCGCCGCCAGCCTGGCGGCCCACTCGGCCAGGTTGCCCTTGAAGGAGTCGTCCCCGTCCACCACCACCTCCAGCGGCCTCTGGCCCGTGGCGAGCTCCAAGAGCACGACGCCGAACGCGTAGGCGTCCCCTTTGGACGAGGCCACCATGGTGGAAGGGTACTCGGGGGCCACGTACCCGAGCTCCCCGAGGTCGCCGTTCACGAAGCTGCCGTCGTGGGCCACCAGGCGGGCCAGCCCCGAGTCCATGAGCCGAGCCTCGAAGTCCTCGTCGACGAGGATCGCCTTCGAGCACACGTTCTGGTGCACCGTCGCCGGGTGGCACCCGTGGTGCAGCCACGCCAGCCCGCGGGCCGCCCCCACCGCGATGCGCAGCCGGGCCGCCCAGTCCAGCGGCGGCGGGCCGCGGAGGAGCGAGAAGAGCGTGCCGTTGGAGAGGTGCTTGTAGACGAGGAGCTTCTCGTCCTCCACGCAGCAGAACCCGAGCAGCGGGGTCAGGTTCGGGTGCCGCATCTGACCCAGCCGGTTCATCTCCCACCGGAACTGCTTCTCCGCCAGCTGGCACGAGCTCAGCCGCTTGATGGCCAGGGTGGACCCGTCCGGGAGCTCGGCCTTGTAGGTGGTCCCGGTGCGGGCGGCCATGATCACGCTCTCGCCGCCGAAGTTGTTGGTGGCGGCCATGAGGTCGGAGAGCTTGAGCTTCACCAAGGGCTTCTGGAAGAGGGAGACCTGAGTGAGCTTGTGGGCGCGGAGCCTCTCCGGCCAGTCCCCGCCGCCGGAGAAGCCTCTCTTCCTCCTGCCGTGCCTGACGTGGTACCACCACCAAACGCCGACGCCGAAGAGGAGCGAAGCCGCGGCGCCGAACACGCCGGCCGCCACGATGATGGCCAGGCTCTTCTTGCTGAGCGCGCCGCAGCTCGCCATCGGCCTCCCGCACAGGGCGGCGTTCCCGGTGAAGTCGTCCCTGGCGAAGCGGGCCAGGCCCGGCGGGACCTGGCCGGAGAGGCGGTTGTCGTTGAGCTGGAGCGTCTTGAGCCTGGGAAGCGTGGCGAGCTCGGAGGGGATTGGGCCGGAGAGGCGGTTGCCGGAGAGGACGAGGGTGTTGAGGTAGGTGCAGCGAGAGAGGTCCTTGGGGATGGGTCCGTCGAAGGCGTTGCCGGAGAGGTCGAGGTCGACGACGAAGGGGATCCAGGCGCAGATCTGGACGGGGACGGGTCCGGCGAGGGAGTTTCCGGCGAGATCGAGCTTCTGGAGGTTTCCGCAGTACTCCAGGGACTGTGGGACTGTGCCGCCGAGCATCATGTCCCGGAGCTCCAGGCTGAGGATGCGGTCTTCGCGGTCGTTCCAACAAGACACGCCGACGAACTTGCAGATGACTCCCACGGACGTGTTCGTGAAGTCCCAGGAAGACAGCTTGCCCTGTGGGTCCCGCATCGCGCTCTTGATTCCCCGGAGGCACCGCACGTCGTCCTCCGCCACGCCGGAGCACAACCCCACCACCAACAACAACGCCGCCAGGGCAAATATGCAAACCACACCTTTCATTATCTCTCTCTCTCTCTGTGCCGCGCAGGTGAGAGAGAGATAGGGTCGTTCGTTCCTTGTTGGTGGTGCTGCTTGATTTTTTATTTTTATTTTATGAATTTGTCAAAATTGGAAATGAAGAAGATGATTCCATTGACTTCATGAGAGAGAGATAGAGGAATGATGAACAATCGCAGTTTGAACTTTGACTGAGAATGGAAATGAGAGACAGGATGATAAATTATTTTTTTATTTTTCACGATTGATGTAGTGTTTGACCAGAAAGGGTTTCCCTTTGTGTGTGTTCGTAATTTTTCAGGTCCACAAGGGAGAAAATAGTGATAGACGCGTTTTTGACATTTCACTACATACCTGATGGTTCTCATCTTTCTAAAAAAACCAATAAAAATATTTGGACAATTTTTTTTATTTATTTGCAGATTTTTCTCTATATTGCAATTTTTTTTGTAGTGCTTGTTTACAAATTCATAAAATATAAATTTGTATTACAACACAATTGACCAAAAGAAAAAAAAAACATATTTCTAAAGAAAATTGTGATGGAAAAAAAAAGTGAAAACTCATAAATATTTATTTAATTTTTAAGGATAAATTATATTGTTACCCCGTCAATTATATCACGCGTTACGTTTCACTCCCTCAAATTTGAAATCTGATAAACTTTGAAATCTTACGTTGCAATAAATTCACCTTATCTGTTAAGTATTTAACAGATTATAAACGTTTAATACTTACGTGGAATAATAATTAGAGATAAAATTGTAAAATCATTTGTAAGTCACTTGTTTTAATTTAAATAATCACATATTTGTCTCTCACAGACTCACACACACACACAAACCTGATCAACGCAAATAAAATTAATTTGCCTTTTTTTTTATTTTTGTACTATTATATTTAACAATAAAAATATATATCAAACATAAAAAGATAAAAAGAGTTATTCTTCTTCTATACTCTTATTCGTACCCCGTCGCTTCCTCCCTCCTCTTTCTCCTCTATTTTTTTTATTTAACACCAATCGAAAATCATTGGGCTGCCGTTAAAGCCACCTCAACTTTGCGTCACCGCTGAGAATGACTTCGCAATCACTACAATGCCATTGAATTTGGCTCTTCCAATCAACCGTCCTTCTCTACCCAATATGCCACCAAAACCCCTCTAAAAACTAAAACTCCCAATCAAACCACAACGTACCAAACACAAAGCAAATCTCGTCTTCCAAATAAGAAGAATAGAAATATACCCATAGATCTACACAAAAAAATTATCATCAAATGCTTTACACATCAACAATTAATCACCAATAAATTTACCAAACTCTCGAAACGTATTCCCAAAATCGAAGACTCGTTAATATTGGTTTTTTTTTAATTCCACCATTAAAACTGTTTCCCGTAAGCTTGAGTTCTTCAGAGGATCGGGGTCGAAGACGGAGAAGATCGATATCACCATCATCGTGCTTCAAAGGCCGAAGAGAGAAAAGACAAGAGAGAGATAGATAGATAGAGAGAGAGAGAGGGAGAGAGAATGCTTCGCTTGGTTATGAAGAAACTCGTTTCGAAACCATCAAAGCCATTGTTGATCGGCTTAATCAGAGGTCCGCTCCTTCTCCAGTAATTTTTAGGTCATGGAAGCTCTGTTTTTTTTTTTAAATCTCCGATCGCGCATAAATTATGTCATTTTCTCCCTCATTCGCGCTGTGATTTTATGAATCTAGCATGATTTAGTTCAAACTAACGGAATCGAAAGATTGGTAATGTGTTTGTTGCAGGTTCTCAAAGGAAGAGGAACGAAGTCTAGATTTTTTTTTTTTGTATTTTTTAAACATAATGATAAAAAAATATAAAAACAATGGATGAAAGAACGTAAAATACTATTTTATCCTTAATTGTTTAACAAAGCCACAAAAGTTTTGAGCATGTTACAGTGTAGTAATTTATGGTTTGTAGTGCACAATTTCATATTTGAGGAAATAATTAGGGGAGAAAAAATTATAATTTATCCTATTTTTAAAGATTGTGTTAATTTTGATTCAATATTTTATTTAAGAATGATCGGTTTAGTGTAGTCCATTTCTTTATGATCATTTCTTTATCTTTATCCGTAAAATCCTTCAGCATTAAAAATAATTTAGACAGTTATATTACTTTCCTTTTTTAAATTTGACGTAATATCGTATGGTTAATCATCATTTATTAGAACGGAAACTAAATAAAAATAAATTCAAAATGAATCCGAAACTGTTTTTCGGTGGGAGTGGGACCCGCGAGTCTGTTCTTGCGCGCCCACCTGAACCGTAGAAAGACGAAACGGACCTTTTGCCTCCCGTCTTTACGACGTCGTACTCAGCAAATCAAGTTGTTAAAATGCTGTCGTTTCTCTCTCTCTCTCCACCTAAAACCGCCGCCCAATAGAGGATAGAGAGAGAGAGAGAGAGAGAGAGTGAATAGACAAAGCACTGAACAACCTCGTCAGTCCTCAGAGAGTCCAACTTCAAAACCCAAAAAGCCCCGCCTTTCATAGAAAGCAAGGGTTTTGAAAGCGAGGGGTAGTAACGTCATTTCGGGTGAAAGGAACGGACTTTTGGGGCTTCTAAACCGAACCACCAAAAGAGCACCAAATAACCTCCTCAGTCGTTTCGTTCGCAGTAGACTCTTGAGAAGAGAATCCATGGAAGACGAAGCTCAGGTCAAAAACCTAAACTCTCTCACTCTTGCTCTCACTCTCTTATTTGTCGAGGAAATATTATGATCATGTTTGTATATTCGTGTTTGCAGAAAATGGTGGCGCTGCAGAAGGCGTACGCGGACATAATACTGAACACGGCGAAGGAAGCGGCGGCGAGGATTATGGCGTCGGAGAAGAAAGCCCTCCGATTCCATCACGATCTCTGCTCTTCCCGCGACGAAGCTCTCCGAATGCTCATCCGCCTGAAGAATATGCTCGATTCCAAGGTCTCCTCTTTTTTCTCGTTTCCGTTTCATTTGAATAAATATTCCGAGCTTGGATCGAATCAGAGCTTCGCTTTGGAATTCAGGATTGTGAGAGGGGATTCACCTCAAGTTCCGTGCTTTAGACGCTGACATTCTCTTTTTCTTATTTGTGGTTTCTGAGCTTAGAAGACTGAATTCGATGAGGTTTTTTACTTTTTACTGTAATGTTTGTCTGTAAAGTGTTAACATTTAGTGGTTAAAACTGTAAAGGTGCTTCCTTTGTTCTCATTTCTCATCGAATAAGTTGGATCGCTCAATACCATTTAATCCTTTTACGCTTTTTTTTTTTGGGCCTGCTTTGCTTAGTCAAGCAAAGCTTTATCGTTGTGAGTCTTGGCACATGTTATATTATTATTATTAGTTTATCTTGAAACGAGTCTCGGGTTTGAGAGCTTGGAATGCTGATAATAAGATTCTTTTCAAAACCAAAGAATAGTCAGTTCATTGGAACTGTGGATTTAGAATAGAGATATTGGATCTTGATATGCGCTAACACTGCTGGTTTTATTTTACTCTCGTTTCAGACTACTGAAGCAGAGTTAAAGTCGTTGAGCCAGCAAAGAAGAATCGGCGAACTTGAAGCGCAACTCAAAGAGGCCGAGGGCACGATAACCGATCTCAGAGCAGAGCTGAAACAGAAAGGAGATGAGTTAGAGAATGCGAAAATAAATAAAGTGCAGAATCTGAATGCAAAATTCTCACATGTTCCTCCGAGTCCTGGGTGTGAAAGCTCTGACTTAAAGGACATCCCGACGAATCCGAGAGTTTCAGGTGATCAGTGCTCTTGTGCGGCGAAACAAACCGAGAGACCGAGCGCTTCTGGTGCGGACGGATTTGACCCTCATAAATCCAACTTCGCGTCCATAATCATGAGGAGCGAAAAACCCGAGTCGTACAGAAATGGATGCACGCAGAGAATCCGGGCATTCGAAGGAAATGTGGTGAACGGTAAATTACCTCCCGACGATGACGAATTCCCCGTGGAGAGCGAGTTCATCTCCGGAGCTCCCGAGAAGGAGACACGCAACGATGCTATAACCGAAAACGACAAGAAGACTGCTAAAGCATGCTCGGTGAGAAAGAGAAAGAATCGATTCGGAAACAGAAAAACCATGCGTAGGTGTGGTCGGGGACAGCTTTCGAAATCTGGAAAGCTAAGCTCGACGTCGATCGAGGCTGACTCGGCACGAGCTTCTGGCGGGTCGCAAGAAAGTTTGCAACCTGAAAACGCTATCGACGAATTCAAGATATTTAACAAAGGCAAAAGAAAAAGAAACATCAAAAGTCAAAAGCCTTGTCAGCCGTCACCTGCTCTTTCTCGGTGCAGGACGTTTTCCTATTTCTTGAGTGGAGGGATTGAATCGGCGGATAATCAGCCAAAATCAAGTGAAAACGAGGCTAAGACATTGGTTAGAAAGGATTCGGACCCTACTTCGGTTACGACCCCGATTTCAGCCGATGTCAAGACAGGTAATAAATCCGACGACGACACGGAGAAGAACGCGATGGTTGAGGATTCGATGATCGATGATGCACCGGCCCCGAGCAGTGGCCCAAAAGAAAGCAATGACAAAGCAACAGAGCGGGTAAATGGATCTTTGTGCGATGCGGCGGAGAACAATCCGAAGTTGAAATACACGTTTCAGAGGAAGCGGAAGAGGGAAGCGATGAGCGGCCCCGATGAAATCGCTTCGCCGGAGAAGATATCTGATGCGTCGGAGTTGCAGAAAAGTGGTTCGGTGGATGAGTCGTCTAGGGACAGTCGGCGACTCGCTCAGGTTGCTCGCCAGGTTGGCTTTCCCACTCAATTATTTTCTTTTTTTCGTCACTCTACATAAACTTGCCTTGGAATCATTCATTGTTAATAGGTTCAAAAATGATCCCACGTCAGGCTATATAGTGCATTATGCTAGTGTCTTTTTGGTTCATAAACTAACTTAGTTAGCAAAACGGTTCTCAAACTATTGATTTTGTAGAATTCTAGTCATTTTTTTCCAATGTAATCCAGGGCCTAAACAGCTTGTATCATATTTACAAAATTTAAATAACTTAATTATTTTTAAAAATATGGTTTAAAAGGCCAAAATTGTTTTATTTTTTTTATTTGGTTTTGTTTTTTAGAATATAGTTAAATAGCTTCTTCTATAAAACTAACAACTTGTATAAGTTGACAAATATGTTACAAGTTTATAACGCGATAGATATAACTTTACTAGAAATACGAAAAATTGTTACAAAATCAATATATTTTAGACTTTTACTCATTAAATTAGTTTAGGGACCAAAACGCCACTCCCGCATAGTGTCTAAACTAAGGATTGTGGCATCTTGTGTTCTATACACTGATATAAACAGATACCACTTTAATATGTTATAATTTGCTTTGGCTCGTTATAGGATATTTCAAATTTTCTGGTTTGGATAATACTACTTGTCGTGTGTTGAACGATTTTTTTATAGAAACTTAGCGTACCTAACACAATGCATAGGATCATGAACTATTCAATCAACTCGAGGTCAGAGCCTAATTTGTTAGAATGTTCACTCGGTCTTACAATGAGATTTAACCCAAGACAAGTGAGCTAGAAGAACAGACTACGGGTGTGCATGGTCTCGTCTAGTCTGATCCCAAACGGTCTCCAAGTTGGGTTGTACCGTTTAAATAGCTTGAAAAAATTGAGGTCTGGCGTGACCGAATATGAGCAAAACCAGACAAACTATATTAGACTGGTCCAGTCCGATTTGGTCCTAAAAACCGTTTTGAATATTCTTCAAATACAGAGATTTTTTTTTTTTTTTTATCTAAAGTATTTATATAGACAATTTCAACTCAAATTATAAGATTTATATGCCTTAAGGATACTTTCTTAATTTTTTTTTTTTTTTTTATATATAATTTGGATGCAATCTGGTCCTGTCTAACTTACGGCTTAAATTTTTAAAGCCGTGACCCGACCCGACCCGACCCGACCGTGTGAGACTAAGAACTGTTTGAGTACATAAACTATTTACACCGGTCGGCAGGTTTGAAAAACCGATGGTCCGGCCCATTTAACTGAAAAAAAAGGTTCAAGATAAAAATAAAGAAAAATAACAGAACTTGGCAAGACTTGTAAAATTAGGTGTAAGGTTGTGGTTTTAATTTTCAATGTAGGCTATTCATTTTTTTCTTGGATATTTTACGTGTGATGTCATGATGTTAGTTAAACTTAAATATCCTTAATTGTATTTTGCAGCTCATATCATTATCTGGGAAACGATGGCAGTGTGCAAAGTAAAGCCTGTTTATATTCCGTTAAAGGCGATGATCAAGAAGATGGAGATTGAAGAGTGAAAGAAAGCTTTTGCGGTTATGTCTATTAGTTATATACTAATTAATGAACTATTTCAATTTTGTTCTTATAATACTATCCCCGATGCCAAATTGCTACAGTATAAAATTCGCATGTATTATTGATATAGAAATGCATTGCTCTTTTATATTTCCATTGGTTCATAACCCAAAGCTCTTTCCTTTTAAAAACCCAGAGGGCTGATTCGCTTCAACTTGAATGAGACAACTACAAAAAAAAAAATCACAGCTGTTAAAAAAAAGAAAAGAAAAAAAAGTTACATATTATTTGGTCAGTCTGCGAGAGCGAGACACTGAGCTAACATCTTTACTTTAAATTTACCGTCAGGTCTCATCAACAGTTTTTTTTTGTCTGAACTGTTCTTTTTTATTTACGAGGAAGGAAACTGGTGAAAAGCGTTTGGGTTTTCCCCGTTAAAATTCAGAAGATGTTCAGTGGTTTACGTTGAAAACCGTTATCAAGCGAAGGAGTGACAGTGTTTTATGAATTTAATTTTTCAAAGTAATAAAAAAGGATTAAACGTGGTATAGAGAATGATATTGTTGTGTGTTTGTGTGTATGAGATTGAGAAGTGTGATGATTAAGGCAAAGGCAAAGGCGTGCCTTTTGTTTTCATTCCACACAACACAACACTCACCTTAGCTCAGGCGTGCCTTTTGTTTTCATTCTACTCATTTTTCTTTTCACTTTCCAATATCTACAACAACAAAAATTCACATTGCTTACGTCACTAACCATATACGTAAAAGCTTCCAGTACTTGGTGTCACAAGATTTGAGCATATAGGAGAAACAGCAATGAGTTTGGTTCTTTGTATAAGGTCAGCACAAATAATAAAGATTAAACATAAAATTTTACAATTTAAAGTTCCTTGTTTGGAGGAGGTGTGATATTGTCACAGCCAAATTAAAAGGGCACCACTTCGCCCATTGGGATGAAATTAATGTGCCCAAATAATCACAATGTATTTGGGAGTTTTTTTTTTTTTTTTATTTAAGTTGAAAAATTGGTTAGAGTTGTGGTTGTCTAGTTTCGAAGATGGAATACCTATCTTCCAGGTTTTGCTGTTGAAATAATTTTAGGGTCAAGATACTTGAATGTCCTTTCTCATGGTGAACGTTTAGGCTTTTCAAGGGTAATAAGAAAAAGCCATCGAGTTTTTCGTTAGAAGCTCACACACAGTATGTATTATCATTAGATACTAATGTCGCATCTCATACGATTTAAAGTCTTATCTTTTCATCTAATTAAAAGAGTTTAGTGTCCGTATCTAAAGCCTCGAGTCATATACATAAAAACAAAATTTGGAATATACTGTATACTTCTCTAGAAGGAAAATATATAGTTTATTATATGCGCATAGCAAAGCCAGAAGCAGCCAATTGGTGTAGAGAAGACAGTATTATAGCGTCGTTTTTGAAGCATATATATTCCTACAGTTTCCCATACGTCACAACACTAAACACTTTTTTTTTTTTTTTTCCATTCATCAAAATCAAAGCAAGTGGAGAGAGAGAGAGGGTGTGACTACTTTTGGTGGCGCTAGAGCCCAAAGTGTTGTTGTTAGCGAAAACAAAAGAAAATGAATAATGATATGGTCGGCATAGTGGTGCAAGGGTTTGATTTGGACTATACATGTCTTATTGTCTCCTCTCAGCTCTCAGCTCTAATTACAGCTGGCACTCCATCGGACCCAAAATACCACGTCATCATCGTCATATAAAAACCCACCACGCCTCGCAAATCAAAGACACACATTTTTCTTCGTTCGAAAAGAGAGAGAGAGAGAGAGAGAGAGAATGGATCCTCATCCGATGATGATCAACGGTGGGAAAGAGAGCAGTGGTAGTGACGGCGAGAGGGAGTTCGGCGACGATTGCTGCGTCCACGTGGCACTATTCACGGCGGGCATAGCGGTGTTGATGGCTTACTTCAAGCGAGCTCTGATGGCCGTGTTTCTGCTGGAGCAATGGCGGTCCTGGGTCTTCCTTCTCCTCAACTTGCTCCTCTTCGCTATCCTCGTCTCTTCCACTTGCAATCTCAATCTCAAAGCGTTGACCAAGAAGAAGAAGAAGAAGAAGAAGAAGAATAAAGTTATCAAGGTCGACGTCGACCAGAAGATTATTAGTTCCAAGTGCTGTTCGGAGCCAGTGGTACTGTGCTCTCAGACTCAACCATTAATGTCTGATAGTAAAAAGAGCGAGGAGTGCGACGAGAAGAAGATTGTTTGGGAGATCAGATCGAAGAAAGGCGTTGACGACCATGACGAAGAAGAAGAAGAAGATGAAATGGAAGCTCCGAGGCTGTCAAAAGAGGAGGTCAACGAGAGAGCCGAAGCTTTCATTCTCATGTTTAGGCAACACTTGGTTTTGGATGCAAGGAAACCCCTACTTTCAAAATCCTCTATTATATGACTTTAATTTTTTTTTTTCTACACTATTTTCCCTTTCACCCTAATATGGGAATTTTAGGTGTTTTTTTTTTTCTTCTTCTATACGTTCAAATTTCAATTTTTTTTTCTTTTATTTATTTTCCCCTTCATCGTTAATGTGGGAATTTTGAGTTCTTTTTTTTTTTGGAATGTATCATTAAGACCATCTCCTAAATATTGGTTGGATTTGGAGTTTGGAGTGCGAATTAGCTCTATAACATGCCGATAGAAAGTCCAACTGAAAAAAATGTATTCATTATTTTTTTTAAATATTATAAAATACACAAGTAAAATAAAATTGAAAATTGAAATTCAATTATCATCACATAATTAAAAATCAAGTTATTTGACATGAGGATATATAATATATATATATATATATACATATATATGGATATTTGACAACGTATGTTTGCAGATAGCTGATATAAGAAACATATTTGGACTATTTGAGATTCTTTTACTTCATATTATCGACAATATGAGAAATTTGACACCAAATGAGCAATTGGGCTATATGCCCACGTTGGAAGGGGAAAACACCGAAGTTCCTTTGGGCTGTTACAGCCCAACATCGTTTTAATGCATCATGTAAACAATGGGAAAATTACGAAAATAATGATTTTAGGGTATAATATTTTCAAAAATAGCGGTAAATAAATATTTTACTTATAAATAAAATACAAAAACCGGCTACCGAATGCAATTACCACTAAATAAATAATTTGGGCTGTTTATAGCCCAACGTTAATTTGGAGAGATTTGTATAGGTTGTCCCTTTTTAGTGCTCGACTTCAAGCTATACCTCATTTTCAAGGTATGAACTTTGAAAACTAAGGCCACACGAATTGATCCCCAGAGCTTTGTATTCAAGTTTTTGAAATATACGTACGACTAGTCTACTTAATTCACTGGATAAGGATCAGTCATCATTATTATTTAAATAAATAAATTCACTTGAATTCAACTTGCAACTTTGTCCCTGTGCTAGAGCTAGATTTGCCCGTCATGAGATGAGAGTATATAGGCATTTCAATTTGCAAGTTTGTTTGTTGTTTGACATTTAATGTAAAAGAGACGAAAGATACGTAACGCAATGGTCCAAGTGAGGGCAGATAGAGTATCGTGCGTCTATATTTATGGCAGAAACTGAAATATATCTGCAAATTATGCAATCATAGCTACTTCTGAAGAGAATGTCTAAACCCATGAAAGCTCCACAATTAAATGTGTCCCTGCTCTCTTTGGTCCCACTTAATCCTACACTTAATGTCCATAAAAGACTTAAGAGGATTTATGGTCTATGAAGTTTAATTATGTTAGGACCTGAACGAAACTCTTGGTCCTCAATGAACAAATGATGGATAGACTATGAAACCCGGAATTCTCAAAACATATTTATTAATTGGATAAGTGTGAATCATTATCCTCAACTAAACATGTGAAATCCAACCATTCTTTAAAGGTTGTTCGGAGTTTCTCAACCCCTACACTATTTAATAAACTATAGTGGGGGTTTTTTTTTTGTTTACAATTCTTTATCACCTTCTTCACTGAATTTGTTTGTTTTATTAAGAGTTTATTATGTGTTAGTAACAAAATACGCGTTGTCATTTTTTGTTCAATCAATTAGTAGTAAATTATTAGTTAGACATAGAATTGCTTCATATCACATAGGGGTGCCAAAGTATACTACGATCAATCGTATAAAGACTAATAATAGACCTAATAATAAGAGTTATAGTGATTAGATGTTAGCTCGGTCAATGAATAGGTTGGACTCAGATACTCGACCAAACTCCATCGCCGTCCTTGCTCGACTTAAACCCTCGCTCGCTCGTGTCACCAATATTTGTTGCGAGTCGGGAATATATATGCCTCCGTTTCTCGTGGTGTCTCACGTTTTAAAGATCTACGAAAAGCTGCTTTTGGTCAGCGAAATAGGGTTTGAGCACTTTGCAGCTCCTCGTGAGTACTGTCCACAACGGTTGCCTTATCATTGCTCGTCATTTAAGTTGAAAATAAAGTTAGTGTATCGAGTAAAACGAACTTAGAATAGAGAATTAATTATGCTTAGCTTGTTGTAAACATACATAATGAAAAACTTTAAAGTTTCCTACATACGACGCCAATATGTTTATGCGTTAAGTGAGTTACATCTAAAATTTGTGATTTTTCAGTATCGCCTCTTATTTTCTTATTACCCATTCGAATGTTCGAAAAGTGGATCTTATTCAAACATGTAACTTGCTTATAATAAAAATACTCTTAAATTTACAAGGTAAGTTTCTATAACTGGAAAGTAGTTACTTTTCCGGTTTTTAGAAATGTGCCTTTTGCCATCTTTTTTCTCATCTTCCTTTTTTGTGGGTTGATCATATCCACCACGTTTTATCAGATATATTCAATTATATACTGGTCACACCAACTTCAAACTTAATTTTCCAAATATTGACCCAAAATTTTCAATTTCATAAAACACCGAATGTCTACAATTTATACCGTTGCTTGGCTTATTTCTTTAATGTTTACAATCTCTTCGACATTTTTTTTAACTGGTTACAGTTTCACAATTTTTTTTACCATTTTATTTAGAATAAGAGTTCTTTGCAGTTTCAACTTAAAAAACCACTACTTGGAGAAATTTTTAATAGTCGATATTCTTGGAATCAACATGAAATAAATTATTGTATGAGAACATTCTCCTCTTGTTTTCTTTATGGCGAGAAACGGCAATGCAGACCACCAAATCCGATCGGACTGTAATAAAAGCAATTTCTTATCGAACTCCTGAATTGTTTTCCCTTCATTTTTTTTATTTATCATTGGTATTGATATTTTTGCGGTGTCACTATCAATAGCGCCACAGAGGATGTCCAAACATACAACAACCACAAGTTTCAGCTCTCACAGTCACCACAGCTATTGCAGATTTCCACCTCTAATAAATCAGATGTTTGTATATCTGCATCGATACTTATCAGACTTGTAATGTCCAAACTTGGGTCAACTACAAAGAGAATTTCCACCACAAAGCCAAACATTAAACTTCAAAGACACACATCCACGGAACAGTTAAATTGAAACTCACGCTAATAATGACAAATTGGCTGTTCATCGTGGCCACCACAGTCTTATTAGATCGACTTATTGTAAGGTTGCATGAATATGTATATGTCAACTTATCAACTTCCATGTATATACCGGAAAATAATAACCAACTCTCAAGTAGAATTCTCTAGCTTTGGGTTACTAGGGGACACAAATCTGAGGAAATAGATTTTTGATCCAGAAAACTATAATTAATTAAGTGCCTATGACAAGAAACTTTGCTCACACAATTCAAGGTCAACTTAGAAAGAGGTTTATTTATTTATAAATTTAGAGAACGTTCTGTTTGGTAGTTGTACATATATAATTGTAGTCTTCAAAATTTATAACACTGTAAAAATGGATATAGTAGAATAATGTGACGTACAAAATAATGTAGATACATAAGACATGTGGTTGGACGACTATTTGTTTCGTCGAATAAAGTGTTTGGATGACTTTATTACCTCTCTCATTGGGACCACTGGTATACAGTATTTGGGTACCCCTATGAGTAATTTACATGGTTAATAATAAATATTGGAGTTGGATGATGATCATATGAGACGAACATGTCATCTTGGAAAAAAGACCACGAGGCATACGTGAGAGGCACTAACCAAACACCAAGCAACAACCTAATAATGTAGCAAATCATAGAGGATTGTGAGGCCAACATCTCTTTTGCTTTTATTTCCTCTTTCCCTACTTATTTAAACTCACGCCACTAATTTGCAACGAAGCTTCTTCCATTATTATAATCCTCCTTTGACTTAAATATATATTACTCTCTCTCTCTCTTGAGGTTATCGCTGGAGTTTTGTACTTAAAACTTTTTCATGTCCTTATCTTTCCTTTTTACTTGTTTTGTATATTCGGCGAGTGGCACTATGTTCAATCATAGACAACTCTATCTGCGTTGAGAGCCTTGGAAGCCCATGTGCCAAAGGAAGTGAACGGCGATTGATCACTAATATAACATTTATAACTACTATCTTCTCCTACAGTGGAATGCTCAGAATCTTCTCTCGTTATTAGCCATGTATAGCGAGAGTGCTAAACCAGGAAGAAGGAAGAGGATTCCAAAGTGGTTCAAGAGAAAGCAAAAGAAAGCCGATTCGGATCAGCCGGGTGGAGTTTCAGGTCATCTTTCTTTCTATATATGCGTTTTGTTTTATGCCTTAGCTTTAGATTGTTAATAGTTTTTCTTAATCTTAATCTTCTCATATAGATGTTAGTGAAGACGAAAGCAATGACGACCTTGATGATATTCTTGCCCGCTCCATGGACATGGACTTGTGCAGTACTTCCGGTAATGAATTAAGGTGAGATTTTTAATTGAGCATGAGTGATTGTTTATCATTATCATTGTTGTTTCTTTTCCTCTCGTTTTTCTACGCGACTGTGTGATAATTTCCGATCCTAAAAATTTCAGAATCTTCGTGGGTACTTGGAATGTGGCGGGAAGGTCTCCTATAGGCAGCTTGGCTGTAGATTTGGATGAGTGGTTGAATCTCAAAGAGGCAGCCGATATTTATGTTCTCGGGTATGCAAGAAAAAAAAAACGTAGTGAACTCGTAATTTTCTTACCATATTTTCTAATAAAGAAAAGTGGGATTTTTAGTTTGAGATCTCAAAATATGTCGAAAAAAAAACCTTGCAGGTTTCAAGAGATTGTACCTCTGAAGACCCGAACTGTGATAGGAACAGAAGACCCAACCGAAGCCACAAATTGGAACCGGCTCATTGGGAAAACTCTCAACAATAAGTATGGTTGTCCTTGGTTGACACCGATGATGAATCGAATCTCGAGCGAAAATTACCTCTATGCCCCTGATTCCGAGTCCCAAAGAAGGAAAAGCGTTGGAGGTTATAAAGCGACCCCGGTAAAAGGGCGGTCAAAAACACTCCTGGCTAGCAAGTACAAGCTAATGGCGAGCAAAAAGATGGTGGGGGTATTTATAAGCGTGTGGATGAGGACTGACTTGCTGAGTAAGTACTGTGTTTCGAACGTTAAGGTCTGTTCCGTGGCTTGTGGTATCATGGGTTACTTGGGCAACAAGGGTTCCGTTTCGGTTAGCATGTCGATTGAAGGGACTAGCTTTTGCTTCATCGCTGCCCATTTGGCTTCGGGCGAGAAACACGGTGACGAGAGCCGAAGGAATCATCAAGTGTCGGAGATCTTTAGACGAACTTCTTTCCCTCACTCGTCCCGTGATAATGAGAATCCTCATCCTCTTACCATCTTGGGACATGAGTAAGTGGCAACTTTAGAGCAAAGCACAAGCTTGGAAGCTATGATTTTACTAATTCAATCCTCACCATATTTAACATTTTCTTGCCTTTATACAATAATTGTGCAAGTCCTGCATTAAGAGAAATTCCCGCCGACTTTAAATATTTTAGTATATGTATTGGCACGACACTGAATTATATACATAACACCAGATTAGTGAAAGAAGAATTTTAGACCAGGCCGCCTCAATTACCCAAAATATAAACGTCTATTAACTAAGAATTAGAAAAGGGGATAATAGAGTGACAAAAACTGACATGATCGAGTCTTTGAATCTGTTGTGGAACAGTCGGATATTCTGGTTCGGGGACCTGAACTACAGGTTGTACTTGGAGGACAGTTTAGCCAGGCAACTTATAAAGAAGCAAGACTGGAAAGCGTTGCAAGACTTTGATCAACTCCGAAGGGAACAAGAATATGGCGGCGTGTTTCAGGGTTGGAGAGAGGGTGACATAGAATTCGCACCCACTTACAAGTACTCTCAATCAAACTGCAATCGATATTCAGGTGGTCTTCCAAGCAGATCAGGAGAGAAGCAAAGGACTCCAGCATGGTATTATTTTTATTATTTCATTTATTTATTTTTCTAACCTTGGTATATCCAGGCTTTGCCTGAATTAGCCCACGGGCCCCTAGGAATTCAACTTGGAAATTAGTGGAGTGTAAAAAATGTAACGTATGAGGATACTTAATGACAACAGGTGTGACAGAATTCTATGGTATGGAAAAGGAGTGAAGCAATTATCCTATTTTCGCAGCGAGAGCAAGTTCTCAGATCACCGGCCTGTCTCTTCCCTATTCTCTACAGAGATTGAAGTGCTAAAACCTAACATTGCAAGAGCTGTTGGTTTGAACGGAATTCTCCCCGCTACACTGCCTAATCGGAAAACTGTGAGTTTTATTTACTAATATCAGTTTTTTTCCTTAGAAACTTCACCATTTCGGTAAAATGATTAAACTTGATGGTGTCTGAGTGCTTTAGCCTCCGGTCTGTGATAGAAATTCTTAATCCTAACAATACAGGGAACAAGCAAATGTGATTATGAACGAAACTCTACATTGCTTTCTTTGATGAGGAAAGACATGGAATAATCACCGACGCGTATGTGAAAACTGAAAGCGGAAATGAATTCGGGCTTCAGAGGTTTATTTGTTTCTCTGGATTGGCTTAAAGGGAACATGCCATTCTTTTATTCATCTTCTTTTACTGTAATCATATTCCATTTATCCTTTCATTTTTTATATAGTTAATTTTTGTAATTTAAAGAACTACAACATAGATTTTGTAGAGGGACATGTACATGCAAGAGACTCAAGCTGTTCATTAAAATGTACATTATTCTTTTGAAAAACACTTCAAATGAAACATTCGGAAGCAGCAATCTAATGAAAGAAATGTTTAGACTCTTAGGAAGACTAGTTTAATTGAATAGAGTATGGACAGAAATGTAATAGTTCCGAATCCTCAAGTACAGTTGTTGTACACGTTTGGTAAGACAAGCACAATGAAGGTTATAACATGAAAAGAATACTTACAGAAGATTAATTTGCATCGTTTGGCTGAAGAAGTTCACCCAGGACCTCCGTGTTATCTTGATGGCAGTTGGGGCAAATGCATCGTCTCTGCAAATCCTCACCGATTGAAGCGCACACCTTTTCTAATTCAGAGGTCTGCTTGTTTCACGTTAAAGACTACTGAAGTACGTTCTCATCATAATATATTAAAAAACAAAAAAAACTTCTAAAAAAACTTGTAATTATTTTAACCAAGAATTTTCCCTATAGATTTAGATTTCAGAGATTGATTTCACAGAAGAAGATTGGACTCTAAAGAAAAGGCAACTTATAAACGAATCTATTCATTGAAAAGCAAGCTACACAAAGTGGCTATTTATTTATGCAAAAGAACTATACGCGGACTATTACGATAAACCAAAAAATCGTATGGGTCTGTTTAAATCATGGAATGAAATCTCTTCAAGTAATTTTTCCCAAATTGAATAATATTTCACAGCTCAACAAGTAAAATAGCGTTTTATGAGGATATCCCGTCAAGTCTTCCAGGGCTCGTGTTGTTTTCATTATGACTTCGATCAAAGAAATTTTTCTTTCGCTATCGATGAACTCTTGCTGGGTCTGCAGAAAGTGCAAGATGATTCAATCATCTTCAGTTACTTCAAAGTTCATAACACAAATGTAAACCTTTAAGAAAGTATCAGGCTAATTTTGTACCTGCTTTTGAATTTTCTGTTCCGAGTGAAATTCCTCTTCCTTCAAAGTAATCTGAGATATTACATGACCTATCCTGTCCTCCAGGGCTTTTGAAGAGCTCTCACTAAGCTCCTTTCCCTCACGATCTTGGCTTCCTTTGAAACAGACATAAAAAAAATAAATAAATAAATAACAAACCAATTGAGACCATTGACCAACCAATAAATATATAAAATCTTAACAAGCTAGTAGCAGTACCATTTCCAAGGGAAAACTCTTTTCGGAAACTGCAAGTAGTTGTCTCTTGGAACTTCCTGAAATTCAATACAAACATAAAAGTCACCCACAATTAAATCCGAATAAACGTATATTTGTATTTTTGGTCAAATGAGAATAAAATTGATCATATAATGAGCATCTAAGGTCACATTTCTATATATGACGCCATTGTCACAACCCACAAGATCTCAAAGTGAAAGAAGGCAAACCTTATCTCAGCATTGAGCTCAATCATTTGTTTTAGAAACTCATCACTGCAAGGTCAATTATTGTCATAAAAAGACAAAATTCAGTAAACCAAAAAAAAAAATACATATAAAATAAAAGAGAAAAATACAAAATATCCAAATCATGTATAATAGAAATGCGTTTTTTTACCGTAAAGCTCCTTCTTCTTTCTTTGCAGATTCAAGTGGACACAAACAAATACAAATGAAACAAAAGTCAGATTGACATAATCCTTGCTTGCTCATCCAATAACAATCGTAAAAATACCTTATGAGCATCTGAATCGGATCCGACATTTGAAATTTCATCTTGAATCAGAGATATCCGAGACTGAATAGTAATAAAGCAGATAACAAACTCTCATTTAGAACCTGACTCAGCAAGATAAATTGATTTTGATCAAAATAAGAAACAAAAACCTTTAGGCCTTGCATCGAAGTTTCGCTCAAAGCCAATTCAACTTCATAGCCTTTAAGCTCTTGCTCAATCATTTCTTTATCGCGTTTGACTTTACTAAGCTCCGAATTCGCAGTTTCGAATTCCAATCGAATGTCGTCGATTTGCTTCTTCAGATCGACGATTCTTCGTTCTTAATTCACCAACACATACACGTACCAAGAATCAATACCGTTATTATTATTATTATTATTATTCTGTTTCTCAAAGTAAATTCAATTTCAAAGTCGATAAGTGAAGATTCGATTGCAACATATGAGACGAACAGTCGAAATGTTAAATCGATCACTTTTTAATTCTACATTTTCTCAAGAAACAAAAATCCTTGGATTTCGCTCATAATTTCTGAGGAACTGAACATTATGTAAGAGGAATTGAGTACCTCCTTGTGATTTCTCGGTGGCGAAGTTGCGGATTAGGCTTAGAAACTGCCTCTGCGGATCGCTGCCGGAATTTCCCGCCATTGATTTTGCTTGTGTCGTCATTTCGCGCTTCTCTCTGGGCATCACTGACTTCAGTTTTAACTTTATATATATATGGACAAAGAGGGGTAAGTACCTCTGGTTCAAATCGGCCCAATAAGATCGGGAAATATCTCAAAGATCGGGCCCAATAAGATCTGACTTCAGAAGGAGATAGCCCGATAAGATCGGGAAATATCTCAAAATTATTGCTTTAATTTGACCGATTAGATTAATAAATAATTTTTTTTTTACCTAGTATACTGAATTTTTGTAACAACTTATTTATTTTACAATTTATAGTTTCACTTGGAATAAAAGTTGTTTACCTATGCAAGGTGATATATTCATATCAAGTTTATCCAGTTCTATTTTACTTTAAAGAGATCAAATTTATTCTCAATATGCAAAATGTACTAAATTAATGTTATAAATCTGATCAGACACAATAAATATGTGTGTTTACAAACAAAACAAAACATAAAGCACGATACATGAACAAACAAACAAATTCTCATTGAATCTAGATATCCTAAAGCTCCGTAGAACCCATATAAAAAAGTGTGCTTATGAAAGACCTTACGTGATAGACCATGCTATCATAGAGTTTGTTCTTAAATGCTTTATATAAATGTATCCGCTTTGAACTCTTTACTTAACAACTAAGAATTTAATGTCGATATGTTTTGACTTTGTCGAGGTCCTATTGTTGTGCCAAACAACAAAGAAAGAACCAACAATTAATCTTCATTAATTGACATGATGCCACGCAACCGATTGCAAACCAAAGTGCCAAGGATCCAATAACGCGCATATTCCAAATAAGCCTAAATCGCAAAAGTAAACCAGAGTGTTTAAAAAAAAAAACCAACATCAATTATCGAACATTTTTACACAATTAAAAATGGACTATTCTCAATAATTAAATTAGGTTGCTCTGATACTAATTGTTAAATTTTTAATTCAATTCAAGATAAATTAAGCCAAAAATTTAAATAGTGAAAGCGTACTTGGATCAATCAGATTGAATGCACAAAATTATGATAATTTTCTAATTATAGTTTGTCTGAAAGTCTGAAATATTCTTGTTGATGGAGATATAAAAAAATACGTAATGCAACCAGGGGCCATACTTGTTATTAATAACTGCCAGGTATAACTGTCAGACAGTTACTAATAACTATTACTTATTTCTAATTTGGTCCCTCATCAAATTAGAATTAGCACTTATGGTATTCACATAATAACATCATGACAAATATGTCTTTAAGTCACAACTTTATTCTGAATTAGACCAAATCAATTTTGACTTAATTAATAATGGTTTAACACATTTATTTAATGACATTAGTAGTCTCAAAATTATTATAACACTAATTGATCTTAGTCTTCCAGGTCCATGCCAACCCGCCATGATAAGGGAGACCAAGACAAAATTTAACCATTGAACCATCTCTTATTTATTTTGCTCGTCAATTTTTCCAGGTTCATCTAATTGTCCTTTTATTTATTCAGTAGTATGTGTTCTTGTTGGGAGTTTTCTGGTTTCATCTAATCGTCCAAAGAGTGACTTGTCTATAAGAATACAATCATGTAAATTTTAGCTTTACAGACCTAAAATAATTCTGCAATAACAACATATATCTGCCCGAATCTATTAGAGTACCTGCAAAGCCGAATAGGATTGCATTATGTATGTCTGAGTGTGTTTCCATTGTAAGATTCGTTTATGCTGAAAAGTAGACATATAAAAAAGTGTAGGACCCTAAAAAAAAGGGGTTAAGTATCGTTTCTGATATGTAGATTTGTTGGTGCCTTTAGTTTTCTGCAAACAAATTCCCTAAATCAAATTGATTTTTTTTTTGGGTTGATCATAAAACTCCATAATGTTTTTTTAGGGTTGAAATTAGATCGGTTTGGTTCGGTTTTGGTCAATTTTCATATCTGAATCTGAATTTTTGGTTTTAAAAAAATTTGGTCAAATAACCAGTCCAATTTAGTCAAAAATAAAAATTCGGTTATCCAGTTTCTTAAATACAGTATACAGCTTTACTATCTAATTTTCAAAATTCGATTATTCAGTTCTTTGAAATCGGGATCCAATTTTAAAATAGGTTTTAAAAAACCGGTTATTCGGTTTTAAAATCCATAATCACTATGAAACTAGTTTTTAAATCCATACCCGGTTAATAAATTATTCCAATGATCAAAATATGAGTACAAATGAATCATATAATCCTAACGTGATTATTTCAATAAATAAAGTCGGTTAAATATCCGAGATCCAATTTTTTAAAAATTTAAAACCGATATCCGGTCTAATTTTCTAAACTAGGTCGGTTATACGAGTCAGAATTTTGGTATATATGATGTGGTATCGATTTTCGATTTTGAATCGGTTTAATTATCGATTTTATCCGATTTTCGGTTCGATTTTGTGCAGCCCTAGCTTTTTCTATATAAACAATTTACGTACGTGCTTTTAGGGATTAAACCAGTCAGTTCGGTTCGATTTGATTTTGGTTGATTTTAAGAGCCGAAATTTAATTTTAGTTTCTAACCTTTTGGACTTATACTCAGACTGAATTTTTCTAAAACCAAAATTCGATTCTCTAGAATTTCGATTAATCAAATTTTTAAATTGATATCTAGTTTGAAAATTGATTTTAAATAGCGATTATCGAGTTCTAAAATCGATTATAAAAAAAATGTCATCTGATTTTAGTTTTGGTTTGATAAATATCGGCTATTCAATTTTTTAAACTTAATTATGAATTTTTTTATTATCCAATATATTAGAAAAATATGTTAAATAGATTCTGCGGGACAAGGGAGGCATTAGGTGACGGGATAGGGGAGATGATTATGGGTATTGGACCATTGGTGAGGGTTTCATTAATTTTTGTTAATAATGGTTGAAATTACGTGATCTGTGCATATGTCACAGAATATGTTATGAAGGATTCTGTGACAAACACCAAAATTCGAGTGATCAAAACAGAGAAAGCTGTAAGTGCGAGAATATAAATGACACAGAGATTGGTGACCCAGTTCGGCAATCTCTGCCTACATCTGGGGGGCCTTAGCCCGGTGGAAAGCAATCTACTATGATAACGTGGTACAATAAGGTTTTACACTAAACGACTCCCTCGCTAGCTACCCAACTTACGTCTATTCTCTTCAACAGCAACTTAGGCTCCCCCTAAGCACGAGATCCCCTAGATTCCCACAGAAGCTCTCTCCCGAGACTTCTAACAGTGTTTCCCAAACAAATCAAAGGAAAAACCTAACCTCTTGCTTCTAATACAATCACCCGTATATAGGCAACAAAAGCAGAGGTAACTTGACACCTTAAGAGCTTGAACACAGGTCGTTCAATGCTCAGCTAAAACACACAAAATAAAACTCTCAAAAGTGTTTCCCCAAAAAGCGTGAAAAAGGTGTTTGAAAGGAGGACGCCTCATATAGTCTTCGAAGCGAATTAGGGCGTGTGATTCAGTTGCTGGCATCCAAGATATCATATCTTCAGATCCCTGGAAAATCTCGCGGATATTTGATGATTCCGAGAAAGTCGCAGAATATGTCGCAACAAAATCTGCAACAAATCAAATATTCTCTGACGCGCGAAGGCTCCACATCAGCAACAAATATCCTCCTTTTATGAGCAATTTTGCCAAATAAACATCGCCAATTAATTGCAAAGCAGTTGCATTAACAATGGTTAATTATTGTTTTGTTTATTTCTTTGTTTTGAATTCTGTTTCTTTGTCTTAAACCAAAAAAGGAAGATGACGAACAATGATCGGTGAGTACAACTAACATTTTAGAAAAAAAAATTCCGTAGAAAATGCAATTTCCATGGACATATATATATATATATATATATATATATATATATATATATATATATATATATATATAAATTTCTTCTCATTTTCTAAAATATTTCCGTGGCAATTTTCTTCAGCAACTGCAGTTTCTAATTTTTGGGACCATAGACATAAATCGGTCGCTGACATTTGAACCCTTAAGTTGATCTATATTTTTATATTTAAATAATTAGGCTATAATATTTAATGAAGACTAGTTCTTGACATATTTCAATCCCTGCAATATTAAAATTTTAAGAAAATAATAATAAGTTTATGAAATTTTGACATTTTTTTTAACAATTATGTTGTTAAATTTTAAAACATTATTGTGCATTAATAGGTAATAATATTACACATAATTGATAAATAAAATACACTTATGTTGAAATTTAGATCATTACAAACATAATAAACAAGATGATGAAATAAAAAAAAACAAGTATATTATTAGAATATTCTATTTTTTTGGGTGTAAAATATGATGTAATTTTTCCTTTGTATAAAAATAACACACCAAAATGACATTTCAAAGAGATACGTTTTTTAGTGTCATAAAAATATCAAGATTTAGTCAACTTTTTCCTCACCATGATATCTCGAGCTCATATTCCTCAACTTTTCAGGTCTACACACAAGGACAACAATGATAGAGTTCACTTTTGAATTTATATTATCTTAATTGTGTGTGTGTGTGTGTGTATATATATATATATATATATATATATATATATATATATATATATGTGTGTGTGTGTGTATATATACAAGCAATAGGTCCGGCGTTGCCCGGGAGGTTTGATAAATTTTAATTTAGATAATAATGTGAACAGTTTACAATTGTTGGTTGTCACTTGTCATACGTAAAAGTTAGCAATTTTTTTACCACTTTTTAATATATATTTAAACCATTTTAATTAAATAATAACTTAGATATAAAACAATTAGAAATAGTAAGTTGTAATTATGAACACAATTTTTTTTTAGCAATACAAAAATTATGATTAACCAAAACTTTGAATTATAAAACTATTAATCGACTAATAATTTTTATCGTTTTAAAGTTAGTTTAGAGAATTTTCATTTTTAGAGTCGTTTATAGAATTTTCGCTTTTTAGATTTGTTTTTGGAATTTTCGTTTTCTAAAGTTGTTTTTAGAATTTTGTTATGCGGTTACTTATGTAATTTTAAAACTTAAATAAGTATTTTTGAAAAAAAAAAATGAGAGTTACTGTAGCATGAATAGTAAAAAATGGGTTTTGCTTTATATATATATATAATAATATACACATATGTAATAGAGAGAGAGAGAGAGCTGGGTTGAGGGAGATATCGTCGTCATTAATTAGATTTTGAGAAAAAATGGTTTCAAGAGAAAGTAGGAAAAGTGGTGGTGGAAATGGATCGATAAGGTCAATATTCATTCACGCCGATGGAGTGGATAAGCTGTTGATGGCTTTGGGTTTCGCCGGAGCCGTGTCCGATGGCTTCGCTGATCGCCTTCCTTTGCTTTTCGCCGGGATGGTTTTCAACACTATTGGCTCTTATTCAAAGCTAGACCCACAAGAATTCACACATACTCTGGATAAGGTACGGTGGATATATATATACACATGTATGTATACATCGGACCGAGGCACTATGTGTCAAGGAGGCTGAAGCCCCTCTAACAAAAAGTTGTATACATTTTGCTATTTTTAAATATTTTTCTGTCGCTGAAAATTCGAAATATATGTACGACTCTAATACTCTTGGGCACATAGTTTTCACCACGGTTGACCGGAGTTGCGATTGAGTGACGTCAACTACGATTAACAACACTACCGTCAACGAGAGAAAGAATAATTTTTTAGTCAAAATGTACATATTTTTCATTTTTATGATAAAGATTTTTTAGAAATTGAATTATGTGTGATTTCACACATAGAATGTCACTTGAAATTAGTTCAATAAAGAAATTAATGAGAATTCGTTAGACTGCTCAATTTCACGTTTCGCAGACATATATGTTAGTTTTATTATTTTATAAATATTTTTTTAATTTTAAAAATAAATTGGCATCTTTGATTGTATTTAGTTGAGGTAGATATTTTTTTTATTTTACTTTTTTTGTTTTGTTTTGTTTTTTTGTTTTGTTTTTTTTTTTTTTATTTCTGTCCATTTTCAACTAATCACTGTTAAAAAAAAAAATAATTTATTGATATTAAAAGACTATTTCAAGAGTAATGTTTGTAAACATATTCGGAAATTATGTTTTTTTAACTTCTTGAAGAAATTCTTTTTTTAGCCGATGATTATCAAACTTTACGCAATTTTTTTATAAGAACCAAAATTCAAATTTTCAAAAATTCAATCAAATCTCATGTTATTTATAAAGAAAAAGTTGAAATAGCATATGTTGAATACAATTCTTTTCTTTTACAACCAAACAAGATTTGTTTTTATAATATTTTCCAATAGAATACCGAAGGGTTCATTAGGTACAGTTTGACATTCTTAAATAAATAGCTATTTTCATATATTTACAGACGTAAATCTTAAATAAATAGTCACTTTCATTTATCTAATATTTACGAAACGTTGACTAGATAGCAATTTCAAACGTTTTAGTTGACTATTTACCTAATTTAGTGAAAAATTGCCTAATTTTTTCAGATGTAAATTGTAATTCGCTCCGCTCCCTATTTAATTAGTTTAAGTGAATTGTTGAAGTTTAGAGAGAGAGAGAGTCGAATCTGGAGATAAGATAAAGAAAGAGAGAATCAGAGAAGAGAGAGAGTGTTCCGAGACTTTGAATATTTCTTATATTTGATATTAATTTGTATCACCTATTTATACATATGGTGGGTACAAGAGAGAGTGTAATAAATACATGTGTAATAACTACTTCTAGGAAAAAGAGAATAATAAATATACACAGAGAGCAAGACATAGGAAATAACATGAGAAATAAATGCGACAATTTCCCATGTGGAATGAGTTCCAGGGAGAGGACTTTCGAGGCAAGCTCGACGCGGAAGGGCGAGCTGACGAGCTCGACGCGGAAGGGCGAGCTGACGAGCTCGATTTCAACACTCCCCCTCAAGCTTGACTGTATATGTTGAGGAGGTCAAGCTTGCTACATAGCTCGGAAAAGGTTGCTCGCGGAAGGGCTTTGGTGAGAATTTCGGCGAGCTGATGACCTGACGGAATGTATTCCATATCGATTATTTTTTCTTCAATCTTTTCACTGATGAAGTATCGGTCGATCTCGATATGTTTTGTTCTGTCATGATGGACTGGATTTTTGGCTATGCTGAGAGCAGCTTGATTATCGCAAAAGAGCTTGATTGGACCTTCGATGATGATCTTGAGGTCGTCGAGAACTCTCTTCAGCCAGATGCCTTCACATACTCCACTTGCTAAGGACCTGAGCTCGGCTTCAGCACTACTTCTTGAGACAACGGACTGCTTCTTGCTTCTCCAGGTAACAAGATTTCCCCAGACGTATGTGCACATGCCTGATGTTGATCGTCTGTCTGGAACATATCCGGCCCAGTCTGCATCTGTGAATACTTCGACACCTCGACTTCGTCTTTTCTTGAAGGAGAGACCAGTCCCTGGGGCAGATTTGAGGTATTGGAGAATCCTCATGACTACGTCCATGTGAGTTTCTGAGGGATTATTCATGAATCAACTTACCATACTCACTGCGAATCCAATATCTGGTCTCGTGTGAGTTAGGTAGATGAGTTTTCCTACGAGCTGTTGAAATCTTTCTTTGTCGGTGGCGGCCTCGTTGGTGCGAGCTAGAAGTTTCACATTGGCATCCATCGGAGTGTCAACTGGTTTGCAGCCAAGCATGCCAGTTTCTTTGAGGAGATCCAACGTGTACTTGCGTTGGGAAACAGAGATGCCCTTTTCTGATCGAGCTACCTCCATGCCGAGGAAGTATCGTAGGCTGCCGAGGTCCTTGACTTCGAACTCAGATGACAAAGTTTGCTTCAGCCTCTTGATCTCTTCCAGGTCGTCTCCGGTGATGACTATATCGTCTTCATACACACTAAGAATGGTGTGCTTGCCTTGTGTGGAGATTTTTGAGAAGAGTGTTGGATCTGCTTGACTCTGCTCGTAGTCACAACGTTTGAGCACGTTGGTGAATTTTCCGAACCATGCTCGAGGGGACTGTTTGAGTCCATATAGTGACTTCTTGAGTTTGCAAACTTTATTGGCTCCTTGATCTTTGTCAAATCCTGGTGGGAGTTGCATGTAGACTTCCTCTTCCAGTTCGCCGTTTAGAAAAGCATTCTTTACATCGAGCTGGATGAGAGGCCAATCTAAGTTGGCTGCTAGTGAAAGGAGGATTCTGATGGTATTGAACTTTGCAACTGGAGCGAATGTTTCTTGATAGTCAATGCCATACGCTTGCGTGTACCCTTTTGCGACAAGTCGGGCTTTGTATCTCTCCACTGTCCCATCTGGATTGTGTTTGATGGTGAAGAGCCATCTACATCTAACAGTTCGCTTGCCTGGTGGTAGCTCGACGATATCCCACGTATCATTCTTTTCGAGGGCTTGGATCTCAGCATGACTTGCGTCTCGCCACTCGGAACTTTGAAGGGCTTCCTCGATGGAGTTCGGCATTTTTCCTTCATCTAACTTCGCCACATAGGCTTGGTAGCTCGTAGATAAATTCCCATAATACACGTAATCCGCCATCTTGTATTGAGCACACGACCGATGAGGTTTTCTCAATGCAATGGGTAAGTCTGGAGATTCGATGTTACCTTGTTCAATAGTGTCGTGGTTCAAGTTCGGAGAGACATCTTGGTCGCGAGCTTGTACCGGACTCTGGGTGATATTCAGTTTGCATGGAGAGGGTTCAGAGGCTTGCGAGCTGGGAATTTCTTGACCAGGTGAAGTCGGCGAGCTGGGAATTTCTGGAACAGGTGAGGTCGGATTTTGAGGCGAGCTGGGCGAGCTGGGAATTTCTGGAACAGGTGAGGTCGGATTTTGAGGCGAGCTGAATTCTGGGTTTATGATGAGCCAATTTGGGAAGTCATTTTCGTCATTCTCCCCCTGACGAGCTGAATTGGCGAAGTAAGGACTGAACTCATGAAAAGATGCATCCATTGAGACTATGAATTTTCGTGATCGGGGTTCATAGCATTTGTAGCCTTTCTGGGTTGCTGAATAGCCAAGGAAGATGCATTTGAGCGATTTTGGTTCAAGTTTACCTTGGCCATAAGAATGGGTGAAGACTGAACAGCCGAACACTTTCGCAGGTAGGGTTGAGATGAGTCGACAATGAGGGTATGTCTCTAGAAGGACTTGAGATGAGATTTTATAGCCAAGGACACGAGATGGCATTCTGTTTATGAGGTAGGTGGCTGTGAGGACAGCTTCTCCCAAAAAATGAGATGGGACGTTTGAGGAGAACATGATGGCTCGGGCGACTTCGAGAATGTGTCGATTTTTCCGCTCGGCTACCCCATTTTGTTGCGGGGTATGAACGCACGAGCTGGAGTGAATTATGCCATGTGTTTTGAAGAAATCGCCGAGCTCAGAATTAAAGTAATCTCGAGCGTTGTCAGTGTGGACAATTTGAATGGATGTGTCGAACTGTGTTTGGATCATTTTGTGAAAGGTTTTGAATAGATTGGATGTTTCAGATTTTTGTTTCATCATGTATATCCAACTGAGTCTAGTGTGGTCGTCAACAAAGAGAAGGAACCATCGAACTCCAGTGATATTGGGAACTTTTGAGGGCCCCCATATATCACTGTGAATTGTGGCAAAAGGACGAGATGGTTTGTACGAGGTGGGATGATACGAGCTTCGAGAATGTTTGGCGAACTCACACATGTCACACTGAATGGAATTGATATTTTTATTGATAAACAAAGAAGGAAACATTCTTTTGAGATACATGAAATTTGGATGCCCTAGTCTAAGGTGATTGAGCATGATCTCTTTGTACTGGGGTGAATGTTGGGCGAGCTGACACATGGCGGGCTGATCTGGCTTGATGACATAGAGTCCGGTACTCAGCTCGGCATTACCAATCTGTCTCCCCGTGGCCTGTTCCTGAAACACACATGAACTTTCATCAAAAACAGTTCGGCACTTAGAGTCTTGGTTGATCTTATGCACAGATAAGAGATTGCATTGTAGTTGAGGCACAAAGAACACCGAGTCTAGCCTCATGGACTTCGTCAAGACAACGGTGCCAATACCAGTGACTTGAGTTTTGGCTCCGTTGGCGATGGTGACTGATATGCTTTTATTACAAGCGGAGTAAGTTGTGAATAGATTTCGATTACCAGTCATGTGATCAGTGGCACCGGAGTCGACAATCCATGCTGTGGGATTCTCTGAGCTTACATTGAGGGCTCTAGGAGAGTTACCTAGAGGGCCAATGCCCGAATGTTCTCCACTGAGTTGGACTTGTTGAAGAAGCTTCTGGAGAATAGCGAGCTGGTCGTTGCTGAAGGGAGAGGAGTCTGAGGTCGAGGTCGAGGCAGCGGACGAGGTGGATACTAAGTTTCCGACTGAGTTAGGATCCTTAGTATCTTGGGTAGACTTCGAGCTCGGTGGTTTCCCATGCAGTTTCCAGCAGGTTTCTCGGAGGTGTCCAGGTCGTCTGCAATGATCGCAGTAGGGGCGAGGTTTGCGAGGTTTCTCTGTTGAGACGCGGGCTGCAAGAACTTCGTCTCCATGTGTGGTGAGGGCGGACGAGTCTGAGGATGAGCCCGGAAGTGAGCTCGATTTGATAACTCCCAGCATGAGTTTCCTCATGCTTTCCTCGTGTCTGACCGCGGAGAAGGCTTCACGGAGAGATGGTAGTGGTTTTGTACTAAGTATCCGACCTCTGACCTCATCAAGGTCTTGGTTGAGGCCGGATAATAGTTTAAACACACGTTTGGTCTCCACTATCCTGCGGTAGATTTTTGAGTCTTCGGAGCTGGTCCACTGGTGCTGTTCGTAGAGGTCGATCTTCTGCCATAGATGTGTGAGCGAGCTGAAGAACTGAGTAACAGACATCTCTCCTTGACGTAGGTCGTGGAGAGTGTTCTCAGTTTCAAACAGCTCGGACATATCTTCTGAGTTGGAGAAGATTTCTCTAGCTGCTTGCTAGATTTCTGCTGCCGTTCGGTAAAGGAGGAAGGTTTCTCCGATTTCGGGGAGTATAGAGTTTATGAGCCAGGACATCACCATGCTGTTTTCGGCCTTCTAACTCTTGAACGTCGGATCTTCGATCACAGGAGATGTGGCCACGCCTGTGAGGTAGTCATCTTTACCTCGTCCCGATATGAACATGAGCACAGATTGGGACCACTGTAGGAAGTTGTGGCCATTGAGTTTGTGGCTCGTGATATGTTGGGAGAAGGATTCAGATTGCGACTGAGTGGGCGTGGTCTGAGTACGTGTTCATGGTGGTTGATTTTCCCTGCTCTGATACCATGTTGAAGTTTAGAGAGAGAGAGAGAGTCGAATCTGGAGAGAAGATAAAGAAAGAGAGAATCGGAGAAGAGAGAGAGTGTTCCGAGACTTTGAATATTTATTATATTTGATATTAATTTGTATCACCTATTTATACATATGGTGGGTACAAGAGAGAGTGTAATAAATACATGTGTAATAACTACTTCTAGGAAAAAGAGAATAATAAATATACACAGAGAGCAAGACATAGAAAATAACATGAGAAATAAATGCGACAATTTCCCATGTGGAATGAGTTCCAAGGAGAGGACATCCGAGGCAAGCTCGACGCGGAAGGGCGAGCTGACGAGCTCGACGCGGAAGGGCGAGCTGACGAGCTCGATTTCAACATGAATAGAGGATTTAAATCAAGGGATAGTTAGGCAAATGATTTATTTAGACTTATTATATTAAAATTTTATTCTATGTATCTAATAATGAAGAAATAGCACAATTTAAGACAACATGCGCATAAATGCATACCTCAACTAAGAGGTCTTGAGTTCGAGTCTTTTGAGCTGTAGAAATACATGCCCTCTTAGGTAGACGATTTTTTTTTTTTAGTTTAATGCCACTGTAAATCATGTAATTTAGACCAATAGTACTTGTGTGCGCTTGCACTGCTATAATATATTATGTAGTTTTAGCCACTGGTGTCACTTCTCATATATATATATATATATATATATATATATATATATATATATATATGAGAAGTGACACCAGTGGCTAAAACTACTATATATATATATATATATATATAAACAACATGCGCAATACTACGGGAACCTAAGCATGATACGAACTAAATATGTTTTATATTTGAATACTTGCAGTTTTGAAATTAAGGCAGCTATTTCAAAAAAAATTTCTAAAGTTTATGATTGGCAGATTTCAGTGATGTGGTTATGCATGGCTGGTCTATCATGGGTTTCATGTTTTATAGGTCAATCTTCTTCCTCCGACATCGATCTTTCTTCAAATATTGTATATAAGTTTGTAATTGTATATGGATGGAATGGTTTTCAGAAGGGTATTGTTGGACAAGAACTGGAGAGAGACAGGCTTCAAGAATGAGAGGCAGGTATTTGAAAGCAGTGCTGAGACAAGACCTCTCTTACTTCGACTTGAACGCGAACACAACCTCCGATGTCATAACAAGCATCTCAAACGACACTCTCCTCATTCAAGACACCATCAGCGAAAAGGTCTTTATTTCTTTCTTTTTTATTTATATCTTCATATTATATATGTATTATACGTAATTCTTTCTTATAAAGCAGGTCCCAGATTGCATCAGCAAAATCTCGACATTCGTGGCCGGTTACCTCGTCGCGTTAATATTGGCATGGAAATTGGCTTTGGTGTCGCTTCCTTTGGCCTTGCTTCTTGTGATTCCGGGGTGGGTGTGTGGAAGATCTCTGATCGACTTAGCGGCGCAGATTAGAAGAGAGTACAACAAAGCCGGTTCGATAGCGGAAATGACGATATCGTCCATTAGAACGGTGTACGCCTTTGTGGGAGAGAAGAAGAGCGTAGAGCAGTTTTCGAGCGCTCTTGATGGGTCTATGAAGCTCGGGCTGAGGCAGGGTTTGGTCAAAGGGTTGACCATTGGAAGTAGTAGTGCAAGCGTGTTTGCGAGTTGGTCTTTTCTTTGTTACTATGGCAGTACATTGGTCTTGAATGGCAGTGCTCAAGGAGGGACTATTTTCGCCGCCGGAGTCTCCATCACCCAGGGTGGATTGTAAGATTCTCTTAGCCTTGTATCTTTCTAACCTTTAAAATAAGTACAACTGATTTTCCTTTATATTTTCCCTTTTTCAGTTTCATTTTTCTTCAAATTTCAATTCTTCTTTGCAATTTTTCAGGTTCCAAACAAACCTTAGGGTCCGTTTGGAAACTTGGAGAATGTGAGGAAAAAAAATTGAGAATGTTGTGTATTCCTAACTTTATTTGAATTGAGAAAAATAAGAGAGAATCTTGATATTCACCACTTCTAAATATGACAATTTTTTTTTATTTTCCTATGCATTCTCTCTGCTATTTTCATTTTTCCTCAAATTTTTACTTTGTTTCACATTTTTCGAGTTCCAAACGGATTCATAGAGTTAGTACTAATAATAATTCACAAAGCTCTATAACTATATATTCTTGTTCAAAGAAAATTATTGCACAATTTTGAATTTTCCGAGCGCGGTTGCATCAATTAATCTTTGTAGCTCTGATCAACATTGAGTGTTTTTTTTTTGTTTGTTTAAAATTAGTGTTGATCAGAATAACAGTTTCATGAGTTTTTGGTGTATCTAAAACAGGGCTTTAGGCGACAGTTTGTCCAACATAAAGGACATATCAGAGGCATGTTGTGTCGGAAAACATATACGGGATGTTATAAACCAAGTCCCAAATATAGATTCCGAGGACCCAAACGGCATAGTTTTGGAGGATGTTGCGGGTCAAATCGAATTCAAGCAAGTAAGTTTTTCATATCCGTCAAGGCCCGATAGCGTCATCTTTGAAAATTTTAGCCTAACCATCGCACCGAGAAAGACGGTTGCGCTGGTCGGGGCTAGCGGCTCGGGAAAGTCCACGGCTCTGGCGTTGCTACAAAGGTTTTATGACCCGCTCTGCGGTGAGATTCTTCTTGATGGAATTTCCATCGACAAGTTTCAACTAAAATGGCTAAGGTCCCAAATGGCACTCGTGAGTCAAGAGCCCTCGCTCTTCTCGACCACTGTGAAAGAGAACATACTTTTCGGTAAAGAGGACGCGGGAATGGACGACATTCTCAAGGCTTCGATAGCCTGCGATGCTCATTCATTCGTTTCGCAATTGCCTCACGGCTATGATACACAGGTTTGTTATTGTTCCTCTCTTTTCAAACTTTTGGCACAATGAACCGTGGAGAGAAAATGTTAAGTAGCAAATACAAGGTTGAATCTTGAAATTAATTGGAATAAGTAGAGTAACTCATGGTGATGTACATCGTTAGAATTTTTTTTTTTGGTTGGATCTTTAGCATACGATGCTTAAAAGTTGACATGGAATGTATCTTCACCATTCCTTTTTGTTTTTAAAAAAATGTAAAACATAAAACATAATGTCACCAAACAGGCTCTAATTGTGTCTTTACTTTTTGTACTAATTTTTGTATATAATGAATTTAGGTTGGTGAGAAAGGTATTCAATTGTCAGGAGGACAAAAGCAGAGAATCGCGATCGCCCGGGCAATCATCAGAAAGCCTCGGATACTGTTGCTAGACGAAGCTACGAGCGCTCTGGATTCCGAATCAGAAAGATCCGTTCAAGAGGCGATAGACAAAGTGGCTTCAGGAAGAACAACCATTATCGTTGCCCATCGTCTATCGACCATAAAAAATGCCGACACGATCGTGGTTATGGAAAACGGTCGAGTCAAAGAAATCGGATCCCACGAAGAGCTAATGCAAGACGAGAGCGGATTGTACACTTCCCTTGTTTGCCTCCAAACTATGGAGACACAAGAGTGCAAAGGAGCGAGCTATTTCGGTGAACTCTCTGCATCAAATAACGAATTTGAGAGCGGCATTAAAATCAATGCCGATCTTACTTTACCGGAAAGACACAACGCATACTTAGGCAATCCAAAGATTCAAACAGTGTCATTTCGAAGATTGATGGGTTTGAACAAGCCAGAGTGGAAGCAGGGAATGATTGGATGTTTGAACGCCATTATTTTCGGAGCGGTTCAACCCATGTCGGCTGTCGCTATGGGAGCCACAATAATGGTGTTTTTCTCTACTGATCACTCTGAGATCAAAGAAAAGATTAGGAATTTGTCGTTGTTTTTTCTAGGGCTCTCTGTTCTCTCACTAGCGACCAGTGTTTGCCAACATTATTACTTTGCGTATATGGGGGAGAACCTAACTATGCGGATTCGAGAAATGTTGTTTTCGAAGATACTCACTTTTGAAGTTGAGTGGTTCGATGAAGATGCTCACTCGAGCAGCGTTGTTTGCTCGAGGCTCGCGAAAGACGCCAATGTGGTACACATTTATATCTAAACTTGTTAAACTCTTCTTCTTGTTTCATTTTTAAAATCATTTACAGTTTAATGATCGTCAAGCTATCAATTATGTCTTCTTAACAAAAAAAAAAAAAAAACTCTTCTTCGATGTTTCTTGGACTGCAAGTAAAGGGTAAAGAATATTATGCATATTGGTTTTCCATCTTTCTAAACTTATTAAAATGCTTTTCTGATTCTTATTATATTTTGAATATCACTTACATTTTGGGGTGATCAAGCTCACAATGCCCCCCCTTTAAAACTCTTCTTCTCGCAAGTTTCCACCAAAATCTTCTAAGTTACCATCTATGATGATTCCAATGGCGAAATTTTGAACATAATATAATTTTTTTTTCTCCCTTTAACTAAATAATAATGGTGGGAAATTCCTTTGTTATTTGCAGGTGAGATCTTTGGTAGGTGACAGAATTTCCCTCATTGTACAAGCAGCCTCTGGAGTGATGATTGCGTGCACGATTGGGCTAGTGATTGCTTGGAGACTCGCTGTTGTCTCAATAGCGATCCAACCCCTTATCATCGCATGCTTCTACACAAAGAAAGTTCTTCTAAAGAATATGATAAGAAAGGCCATCAAAGAGCAACAAGAGAGCACCAAAATTGCCGCCGAAGCAGTGTCGAATATACGAACCGTCACAACATTATCTTCTCAAGAAAGGATATTAAAATTGCTCGACAAGGCTCAAGAAGGTCCGCGGAAAGAGATAGCCCGTCAATCATGGATTGCAGGGATTGTCCTCGGTTGTTCCTCTAGCATCACGATCGCTAATTGGTGCTTAAACTATTGGTATGGTGGTAAGCTCATCTCCAAAGGTTATCTCACCCCAAGACAAGTTTTTCAAACGGTGATCATGTTGGTCACCACGGGGCGTGTCATTGCACAAGCGGGGACTATGACGACGATCCTCGCTCGAGGTTGGGACTCAATTTGGTCGCTCTTTGCGATATTGGACAAGGAAACCAAAATTGAGCCCGAAAATTGTGAAAGTTACCAAGCGGAAAATATATTCGGCCATGTCGAATTATGCGATATTTCATTTGCGTACCCATCTCGTCCGAACTCAATGATTTTCGAGGGCTTTTCAATCAATGTGGAAGCCGGGAAATCGCTGGCTCTGGTGGGTAAAAGCGGATCGGGAAAATCCACGGTAATAGGATTAATCGAAAGGTTTTATGATCCGGTCAAAGGCGCAGTGAGAATAGACGGTCGGGATATACGGTCTTACCACCTTAGGTCATTGAGAAAGTACATTGCGTTGGTCAACCAAGAACCGACTTTATTTTCCGGCACGATAAGAGAGAACATCACATACGGATCATCGAACAACGTCAGCGAAGCAGAGATCGTGGAGGCGGCCAGGGCATCGAACGCCCACGATTTCATCACGGCGCAGAAGGACGGGTACGACACATTGTGTGGGGACAGAGGATTACAACTCTCCGGCGGCCAAAAGCAGAGGATCGCAATAGCACGGGCAGTGCTGAGAAATCCGGCGATTTTGCTTCTGGACGAAGCAACTAGCGCGCTCGACAGTCACTCCGAGAAGGCGGTTCAAGAGGCGTTGGAACGCTTGATGACACGAAGCACTAGTATCGTCGTGGCTCATAGACTCAGTACCATACAAAACTGCGACGAGATTGTTGTGTTGGACAAAGGACGAGTGGTCGAAAAAGGGACCCACTCGTCTCTCATGGCGATGGGACCCACCGGAGCTTATCATTCGCTAGCGACTCTTCAATCCAATCACTCCACATGATCGGATGAGGATCATCTCTTCAATCAAATTATTTCTGGTTTTGCATCTAGTTGTGGTGTTTCAAGTTTTATATAACTGTACTCTATCTGAAGACGGATATTGTTAGTTATCAAATTTAACTCAGCTGATTAAATATAATAAAATAAAATTAGCTATCCTCAAGTGATATGATCAAATAATTATATGAGAAGTGTGCATGAATCGCATTAACCAAAAAGATTATATTTTTCTTATAAAAATATATCTTTAACAAAGTGAATTAGGTCTGGTTACCATCACTATAGTCTATCGTGTATCACGTCATTTGCTATTAATTATAATTTCACTTTTTCAATGATCTCAATCGGTCTATATTCTTTGAAGTGGGAATAAAGTGAAATAATTCAATTTTTAATATAGAAATTGACATGCTTTTTTATTTTTTTTTTCAAAGGAGGTTTCATTGATACTCGAGGGAGGACTAAACGATGTGACGAAGTATAGTGGTACTAATTATTGGAAATATCTTATTGGAATATCCAATCGACCATATGTATGAATTATATGAAAGAAGATCATGCTTTGCTTTGTTGCATGTCCTTGTCTACCTTTGTTAGTGATCAAATTATTAGGCCGTATTGTCAGCATATGCATGTAGAGCGTCCTCAACTTGGTGTGTGCCTTCAAATCACAATCCAATATGTCGAATTCTATCTTCAAGCTTAGTTATATACGCATGAAATATATTAACAATTAAGAGAAAATAAGTTTTTTTTTTGGCTGTTGTGATTGCCGACCAAATAAATACTAGAGAAAACTCATTAAATCGATGAATATCGGTCGTAGAACAATAATTATCTAATTTCTAACTGTAAAATATTTAGATTTTGTCAAATCAATTATTGGCAGCTTGCATGTAGAACTCAATTTGGTTAAATAGGACTCCACAGTCACAGTCCGAGATGGCTATTTATTTTTGACCTTGAAAGTTGAATATCTTAATGAAATAATTGCCATATCAGAGAAAATCATTTAAAAATAGAAAAAGGTGGAATATTAATTGATATAGTGTCATACTAATAAATTCAAGATTTATTCAAACTTTTCTTCAACATCATATCTCAATCTTTTATTCCACAACTTTTTAAGTCCAAATAAGTAGAACAATTATAGAGTACATATACCGTTTTTCTCTATTTACTTCTGTTACTAATATGCTGAGTTAGTGGCGTATATAATTTTGTATGGTCATCAGAGGCATATATATATAATAGTATATCTGTTTATTATATGACATTATAGATAGAGAGAGAGATATACTGGGTACGTAGCTTGAGTAAGAGATCGATCATCACATATTCTTAAGAAAAAAATGGTTTCAAAAGAGAGCATTGAGAAGGAAAGTGGTGGTGGAAATGGGTCGATAAGATCGATATTCATGCACGCCGATGGAGTGGATAAGCTGTTGATGGCTTTGGGTTTCATCGGAGCTGTTTCAGATGGCTTCACCGATCGCCTTCCTTTGCTTTTCGCCAGCAAAATTATAAATGCTATTGGCTCTTCTTCAAAGTTGGACCCACAAGAATTCACTCACACTCTTAATAAGGTATACACTCACAGCTAATACATCCATTTTGGAATATGGAACGGACGTTCCGTTTTGGTTTGAAATTTCAGTTTTTTCGGAACCGGAAAAAAATTTCCGGGATCCAATTTGGGATGCTTAAGCGTATTTTAGGATTGAAAGTTAAAAATTATCAACTTTTTTCAAGTATAAACAATAATTTTTCTTGATGTTTATAATTTTTTTTAAAATTATTTGCTTTTGTAACTTTATTTATTTTTACGATTCATTCATAGGGAAAACAACTCTAAATAATTATTTTTAGCGTTTGAAAAAAAATACTATTTTTGGAAGGATTTAAAAAAGCCACTATTTCAGAAATGTTCAAAAATCCTATTTTCGTAGTTTTCCCAATAGAGAATGAGTAATTTTGAAGAGTCGCCTTTAATTGTATATTTTTCATAGTGATATATAACATTTCTAGAATTAAATTCAAGACATATTTTGACTTCTTGTAATTATTCTTATGATGATGAAATTTTTATGATTGGCAGATTGCAGTGATGTGGTTATGTATGGGTGGTCTATCATGGGTTTCATGTTTTCTAGGTCAATAATCATCTAACTTTTCTCTGAAAAAACGTTTAAATTCCGATAAAATGTTATACAAGGAAGCATATATATATTTGTAACTGTATATGGCTGGAATGAATTTCAGAAGCATATTGTTGGACAAGAACTGGAGAGAGACAGGCTTCAAGAATGAGAGCAAAGTATTTGAAAGCAGTGCTGAGACAAGACCTCTCTTACTTTGACTTGGACGCCACGGCAACTTCTGACGTCATAACAAGCATCTCAAACGACACTCTCCTCATTCAAGACACCATCAGCGAAAAGGTCTCCTTAATTTGTTTTTTATTTATTTATATATATGTATACTTAATTCTTTATTCTAAACAGGTCCCAGATTTTATAAGCAAAATCTCGACATTCGTGGCCGGTTATGTGGTAGCATTTATATTGACGTGGCAATTGGCTTTGGTGTCTCTTCCTTTCGCCGTGCTCCTTGTGATTCCGGCGTGGCTCTGCGGAAGATCTTTTATGGATTTAGCGGCGCAAATCAGAAAAGAATATAAAAAGGCCGGTTCGGTAGCGGAAATGACGATATCGTCCATTAGAACGGTCTATGCCTTTGTGGCGGAGGACAAGAGCGTAGAGCAGTTTTCGAGTGCTCTAGAATGGTCTATGAAGTTGGGGTTGAGGCAGGGCTTGGTCAAAGGGTTGACTATTGGAAGTAGTAGTGCAAGTGTATTTGCTATTTGGTCTTTTCTTTGTTACTATGGAAGTAGATTGGTCATGTACAGTGGTGCTCAAGGAGGGACTATTTACGCAGCCGGAATCTCCATCACCCGGGGCGGATTGTAAGAATTTTTTTAGCTTAGTACAGAAAATAAATTGATTTTTTTTTTCATATATAATTTTTAGGCTTAGTACAAATGATTCACACATTGATTTCTCATCTTGTTATACTGTCCTGAATTAGGTTTGAACAGAGTTACATTTTCATTTCATAACGTTGAAGTTTTTTTTTGCTGTCATAATTTCATAAAGAAAAAAGTATTATCTTTGATAGAAATTGAGTTTTTAATCTTTCTAAAACAGGGCATTAGGCGACAGTTTGTCAAACTTAAAGGACATAGCCGAGGCGTGTTGTGTCGGAAAACGAGTGATGAATGTAATTAATCTCATCCCGGAAATAGATTCAGAGGATCCAAATGGCGTAATTTTGGAGGAGGTTACGGGACTAGTCGAATTCAAGCGAGTAAGTTTTTCATATCCGTCTAGACCCGAAAGCGTAATCTTTGAAAACTTTAGCCTACTCATCGCACCGAGAAAGACGGTCGCGCTGGTCGGGGCTAGCGGCTCGGGAAAGTCCACGGCTTTGGCTTTGCTACAAAGGTTTTACAACCCGCTCGGTGGTGAGATTCTTCTCGACGGAGTTTCCATCGACAAGTTTCAACTAAAATGGCTAAGGTCGCAAATGGCATTGGTGAGTCAAGAGCCCTCTCTCTTCTCGACCACTGTAAAACAGAACATACTTTTCGGTAAAGAAGACGCGGGAATCGATGAAATTATCGAGGCTTCGATAGCTTGCGATGCTCATTCATTTGTTTCACAATTGCCTCAAGGCTATGATACGCAGGTCAGTTTCCCTTTATATTTCATTTCATCTTCGGGTATAAAAATAGATGTTAATGAGATCATTAGGGTTATAATCATACAATAAGATTCAGATTTAGTCTAGTTATTAGTGCACACTATTAATATATTTTATTATTGTTATAATGTAAGGGTTATTTAGTCTTTAGCTCTTTATTATCTTGTCTGTTTATATTCTTCTTTGATGTATAATTCTTGACGACTCAACAATGTAGCTCTAATGTATTTTTTGCTTTCTCTCCAAATCCAAAGTTATCATATACTATAGTGGACTGAAATGAGAGATTTGTCTACTTATCTCTTTATACACAGTTATTATCAATGATACTAATCTGTTTGTGTTCTTAATTAGTTTATTCAATAATTATAGGTTGGTGAGAGAGGCATTCAATTATCAGGGGGACAGAAACAAAGAATCGCAATCGCCCGGGCAATTATTAGGAAGCCTCGGATATTGTTGCTAGACGAAGCCACGAGCGCGCTCGACTCTGAGTCAGAAAGATCCGTTCAAGAGGCAATAGACAAAGTGGCATTGGGAAGAACCACTATAATCGTTGCTCATCGTCTTTCGACCATAAAAAATGCCAACACGATTGTGGTAATGGAAAACGGCCAAGTCAAAGAAATCGGCTCACACGAAGAGCTAATGCAAGACGAGAGCGGATTGTATACTTCCCTTGTTCGTCTCCAAACAATGGAGACAAAAGAGTGCAAAGCAGTGAGCTATTTCAGTGAAATCTCTTCATCGAATAACCATTTTGAAAACGGCGCTAAAAACAATGCCGATCTTACTTTAGCAGAAAGACGCAACACATGTTTAGGAAATCCCAAGATTCCAACGGTGTCTTTTCGAAGATTGATGAGTTTGAATAAGGCAGAGTGGAAGCAAGGAACAATTGGATGCTTGAGTGCCATTCTTTTCGGTGCTATTCAACCTTTGTTTGCAGTCGCTATGGGGGCCACGGTGATGGTTTTTTTCTCTTCTGATCACTCCGAGATCAAAGAGAAAGTTAGGAATTTTACATTGTGGTTCTTTGGGCTCTCTGTTTGCTCACTATTGATCGGCGTTAGCCAACATTATTACTTTGCGTACATGGGAGAGAATCTAACTATGCGGATTCGAGAAATGATGTTTTCGACGATACTCACCTTTGAAGTTGAGTGGTTCGATCAAGATGATAACTCGAGCAACATTCTTTGCTCGAGGCTCGCAAAAGACGCTAATGTGGTACGCATATGTATCTAAACTTGTTAAACTCTTCTAATTTATATATTTTCTTAAATCATTCACAATTTAGTGATTATCCCTTCTTTTTTTAAAACACTCTCAACTTCCGTAGTCTATAGTTTATTTTCTCCTATCGACTAAATAGTAAAAATCATGAAAATCTGTTGCAGGTTAGATCTTTGGTGGGTGATAGAGTTTCCCTTATTGTACAAGCAGCCTCGGCGGTGATGATTGCCTGGACGATCGGGTTGGTCATTGCTTGGAGACTCGCCATTGTCTCAATAGCGATCCAACCCCTTATCATCGCATGCTTCTATACGAGGCGAGTTCTTCTGAAAAACATGTCAAGAAAGGCCATTAAAGAGCAACAAGAGAGCGTCAAAATTGCTGCTGAAGCAGTGTCGAATATACGAACCATCACAGTATTTTCCTCCCAAGAAAGGATATTAAAATTGCTCGACAAGGCTCAAGAAGGTCCTCGGAAAGAGATTGTCCGTCAATCGTGGTTTGCAGGAATCGTCCTCGGTTGCTCTTCCAGCATCATGATAGCTAATTGGTGTTTAAATTATTGGTATGGTGGTAAGCTCGTATCAAAGGGTTATGCAAGCCCTCGAGACGTTTTTCAAACGGTAACGGTGTTGGTCACCACAGGACGTATCATCGCACAAGCGGGGACTATGACAACCATCCTCGCTAGAGGTTGGGATTCGATTCGCTTGGTGTTTGCAATATTGGAAAAGGAAACCAAAATTGAGCCCGAAAATTGTGAAAGTTACCAAGCGGAAAATATATTCGGCCATGTCGAATTATGCGATATTTCATTTGCGTACCCATCTCGTCCAAACTCAATGATTTTCGAGGGCTTTTCAATCAACGTGGAAGCTGGGAAATCGCTTGCTCTGGTGGGTAAAAGCGGATCGGGAAAATCCACGGTAATAGGATTAATCGAAAGGTTTTATGATCCGCTCAAAGGTGCAGTGAAAATCGACGGCCGAGATATAAGGTCATACCACCTTAGGTCGTTGAGAAAATACATTGCGTTAGTTAACCAAGAGCCGACTTTATTTGCGGGCACGATAAGAGATAACATTACGTATGGATTATCAAACGTCGTCAGCGAAGCAGAGATCGTGGAGGCGGCCAGGGTATCGAACGCCCACGATTTCATCACGGGGCAGAAGGACGGGTACGATACAATGTGTGGGGACAGAGGATTACAACTCTCCGGCGGCCAAAAGCAAAGGATCGCAATAGCACGAGCTGTGTTGAGAAATCCGGTGATTTTGCTTCTGGACGAAGCAACTAGCGCGCTCGACAGTCACTCCGAGAAAGTGGTTCAAGAGGCGTTGGAACGGTTGATGACACGAAGCACTAGTATCGCCGTGGCTCATAGACTCAGTACCATACAAAACTGCGACGAGATTGTTGTGTTGGATAAAGGACGAGTGGTCGAAAAAGGGACACACTTGTCTCTTATGGAGATGAGACCCACCGGAGCTTATCATTCACTTGCGAGCCGCCAATCTAACTACTCACTTCAGTCACTTGGGAATCATTAGCTAGTATTCCGTAGCTCATGGTTTCTGTAAAATAAATTATTTTTTTAGATATTTTATTGTCAGTAAAGTTTTAACTGAAGTTAATCGAACTCTCCATGTATATTATATACATATTAAGAACAGACGAACTCTTTTGTTATTTTATCCAAATTTACATAGGAGTAGAGTACACGTATTTTTATGGTGCCACAGTTTTAAGTATCTTCTTCTTGATCTCAAATCATGTCCGAATGATAAATTAAAAAAAAAAAAGAAAAAAAAGAATGTCCATCTAGAGTACAAATATAATTTTTTTACACTTACATATCTTTGACTCTCATCTTTCCGTCACGGTCTACGATTGCCCTTAACTATTTTTTGTTCTTGTTTTGTTTTTGTTTTTGTTTTTTTGTTTTTTGTTTTTTGCCCTTAGCATTTTAGTCTCTAATTTATTGATTTCGTACTGTTTTGGTCCTTTAAAAAAAATATACACTTTGTTTATATGAATTATACATCTTATGCCATCAAGATACACACGGTGTGTGTGTACAGGTTCTTCATAAAATATATATTTTGGCGCAAGGAGTCCCTAACTTTTATTTATTTTATTTTTTTATGATTGTGACGTTATGGTCCATAACCTTAGCATTTTAGTCTCTAATTTATTGATTTCGTACTGTTTTGGTCCTTTAAAAAAAATATACACTTTGTTTATATGAATTATACATCTTATCAACTTAAAACATGTTAATCAAATAAACTTATTAATTTATAAACTAAAGTATTCTGCTAAGTCAGTGAAAGAAACTTATAACAAATTATAACAAATTATTTTAGTTTGTAAATATGTTTTAACTTTTAAGTGACTAAGCAGTTCAGTTTTGTAATTTTGTTTCAAAATGGACCAAATGTGAACAAATCAATGGGTCAGGGACCAAAATGCTAAAACAAAGGTAGGGACCAAAATGTCAAAAAAAAGTCAGAGATTCTTTTTGCAAAATATATATATATATTTGGCAAAGTCTAAAATAGCAATTCAGTACAATATCAGTAGTTTACTTTCAATAATCTATGTAGTTTAAATTTATTTCAATGCTTTGGTAAGCTTTTAGTTTGACCAGAGTAGTCTAGAGCTTTTTCTTCAGGGATAGAGGATCTCTAAAACCTTGTGCAAAGTGCAAACAAAGCAACACGCAAGATATTATTACTATGTATTGAACTCGGAGATATATTACTTAGAGAGCATTTTTTTTTTTTTTTTTTGCATCATAAAAGAATAATAGTTAAGGGCAATCAGAGATCGTGACGGAAATGATGCGAGTCAAAGATATCAAAGTGAATCAACTATATAATAAAATACTCTACGTACTCAAAACGGACATTTTGTTTTTTTATTATTGATTCGGATTTGATTTGAGATCAAGAAAAAGATTCTTAAACCATAATATAGCTGTGACACCATTAAAATACACGTACTCCTAGTCCTACATAAATTTGGATCAAGTAACAAACGAGTTAATTTGTCCATAAAAAAAAAAAAAAAAAAAAAAAAACCCTGAGAAAATGGTTGCTAAAGAGAGCATTGATAAGAAAAGTGGTGGTGGAAATGGATCAATAAGGTCAATATTCATGCACGCCGATGGAGTCGATAAGTTATTGATGGCTTTGGGTTTCGTCGGAGCCGTTTCAGATGGCTTCGCTGATCGCCTTCCTTTGCTTTTCGCCAGCAAGGTTATGAACGCTATTGGCTCTTCTTCAACGTTGGACCCACAAGAATTCACACATACTCTAGATAAGGTATATATCTAATCGAAACCCAATTCAGAATTACGTCTTATATATTTCCTATCAAGCATGATGTGTCTAGTTATTATTCCAATAGAACTATCATCATCAGACCAATATTAGACGTATAAATTATATAAAATCGTATTTTCGCTGGATTTTTTTTTTTTTTTGGGGGTAAAACATATTCTAAATTTTCAGTAACATTTTAATTATAATTTTGAACCATTATCTTACACTATAAATTATATAGAGCAATTGATACAACTAGTCCTCAAATGTCTTAAACTCTTAAAGAGTGAAAATATTAACATTAAAAAATTCTCATAGAGCAACAAAATTAAAATTTTCACGAATACACCGGTAAGATTCTAAAAGTGTAAGGATTATATTGAAAAAAAAAAATTAAGGACTAAACCCATAAATTATTTAAAATTGTGAGGAATATTTGTGTGGATTGCGAAATTTGTTCGGTAGTCTCGTTTTGGATCTTTAATACATGCCTGGACTGTTATATTATGATAAAAACTTTAAAAAATAATTTCTAAAATTAAATTTGTCATAACGCATTTCAGCAGAAGTCGCATTTTTAATTGCGAAAATTAAATAAAGGAAAATAAAAGAAGTTCATTTCGATTAAATTTAATGCCTTTAATGCATGTAGCCTCTACAATTATATAGAACATTTCGAGAGTTAATTAAAATTATATTGTGAGACTAAAAATACTAATTAAGTAAAATGATTTTGAAATAGTGTTTAGATGTAGGATTTTGAAATAGTGTTAAATCTCACCCCAAAAAATAAAATGATTTTTAGAATATTATCAAATGAATTAGTTGGAACAACTTTTCTTACGAAAATTAATTTACTTTTTTTTTTAATTAAACCTGGGCGGAACTACAAAAATTTTATTCATAACCCTCATTTAGACCAACTATGATGCATGTTGCATCATAATTTAGAAATTATTTTTTTAGAACGAAAAACTGTAGTTGTATTGTTCACTAATGCAAATATATATTTTGCATAAAAAAAAGTTTTGCATCTGCATTGGAGATGCTCTTATGGTTGCGGAAATGAAAATAGATTTGCACGAGAAATACACAATTTTAATTGCTGCGGAAACTGAGCTGATGAATGAAAGGTGATCTAGAATGTCAATTTATATGATTTTGCAGGTTGCATTGATGTGGTTATTCATGGCTGCTCTATCAGGGATCTCTTGTTTTGTAGGTCAACTCTCTTAACTATTTTGTGTCTCCTTCTACTTCTCGCCTTTCCTTTAATTATTCATACCAGTTATTTATTGACTGATTTGGTAACCGAAATCAGATGTTCAAATCATTGTTCTGCATGAATTTCAGAAGCATATTGTTGGACAAGAACTGGAGAGAGACAGGCTTCAAGAATGAGAGCAAAGTATTTGAAAGCAGTGCTGAGACAAGACCTCTCTTACTTTGACTTGGACGCCACGGCAACTTCTGACGTCATAACAAGCATCTCAAACGACACTCTCCTCATTCAAGACACCATCAGCGAAAAGGTATTTCTTCTAAAGTCAAAATACAAAAATCTCCAAGTGAGTTGCCATTGTTCTTACTGGGTTCTAGCTGAGACAATATTTAGTCTAGTATCGGAGAAAGCTATAAGAATAGTAAAGCACTCCAAATCTATAATTATCTCATTCGTTTGGATATATTTCCAAGAAAATCAGTCTAGTTCTTTTATAATCACATAGACAATATTTCATGTATCAACAAGGTCTTGTGATATATTTATTTCTTTGTTATTTTTTATTTATTTGAATATAAACAAGTTTTCATTTGTTTCTTGTAAGAAGATCCCAGATTTTATCAGCAAATTCTCGACATTCATCGCCGGTAATGCAGTGGCATTGATACTGTTGTGGCAACTAGCTTTGGCGTCGCTTCCTTTGGCCTTGTTTCTTGTGATTCCGGGGTGGGTGTGTGGAAGATCTATGATGGATTCCGCAGCGGCGATCAGAAGAGAGTACAACAAGGCCGGTTCGATAGCGGAAATGACGATATCGTCCATCAGAACGGTCTACGCCTTTGTGGGAGAGAAGAAGAGTGTAGAGCAGTTTGGGAGGTCTCTAGATTGGTCTATGAAGTTGGGGTTGAGGCAGGGTTTGGTCAAAGGGCTGACCATCGGAAGTAGTAATGCAATCGTGTTTGCTAGTTGGTCTTTTCTTTGCTATTACGGCAGTAAATTGGTCATGTACAATGGTGCTCAAGGAGGGACCGTTTACACTGCCGGACTCTCCATCACGCTCGGTGGATTGTAAGAATCGTTTAGCTCTCTTGAACAAAAAATTGTGTTTTAGATTGTCATGAAACTTGATTTTATTTGTTTCTCGTTTTGATCTATCTAAAACAGGGCATTATGTGATGGTTTGTCCAACGTAAAGGATATATCAGAGGCATGTTGTGTTGGAAAGCGCACATTAGAGGTAATAAACCGCGTGCCAAAAATTGATTCAGAGGAAAGGAAAGGCTTGATTTTGGAGGAATTTTCGGGCCGAGTCGAATTCAAGGAAGTGAGTTTTTCATATCCGTCTAGACCCGAGAGCGTCATCTTTGAAAATTTTAGCCTAACCATCGAATCGAGAAAGACGGTCGCGCTGGTCGGGGCTAGCGGCTCGGGAAAGTCCACGACTTTGGCGTTGCTACAAAGGTTTTACAACCCGCTCGGTGGTGAGATTCTTCTCGACGGAGTTTCCATCAACAAGCTTCAAATAAAATGGCTAAGGTCCCAAATGGCATTAGTCAGTCAAGAACCTTCCCTTTTCTCAACAACGGTAAAGGAAAACATAATTTTTGGTAAAGAGGACGCAGAAATGGATGATGTTCTCGAGGCTTCGATGGCTAGTGATTGTCATACTTTTGTTTCACAATTGCCTCAAGGTTATGACACACAGGTTAGTAATCAATCTTATCGCTTCGGAAAATCTAGCCTTGCTTGGTGACATTTAAAATATATATATATATATATATATATATATATATATATATATATATATATATATATATATTAATTGGAAATGAGAGACGTAATCCATGCCTTATAAACTTGTGAATGATCATTAACATCCCATCCAATAAAACCTTTGTGCTAACTCATTTTAGATCGAATCTCAATATTGGATCGATCACTCTTTTGAACTTTGTTGGGCTACGATCGATAATATATCAAGTAGCATGGGGTTTCACATCAAAACCAATTGGAATATCCCGAAAGATCAGTGAGCGCAAAAATTCTTATCTTAAGGGGGCATGTTAGGAATATCCCACATGAAAAAGAGAATAAGAACAATCAATGTTTATCTCAACCATTTGCTTTGGTCCTTAAGGAAATATAAGATTATAAAATAAAAATTACCAATTAAGGCTCTAATTGTATTCTTACTTTTTATACTTACATGTAAAATGATTAAAATAGGTTGGTGAAAGAGGAGTTCAATTGTCAGGAGGCCAAAAACAAAGAATAGCGATTGCCCGAGCAATCATCAGAAACCCTCAGATCCTCCTCCTTGATGAAGCCACAAGCGCACTAGATTCGGAATCAGAAAGAGTCATTCAAGAGGCGATATACAAAGTGGCATTGGGAAGAACCACACTAATTGTTGCACATCGTCTATCGACGATAAAAAATGCCGACATGATTGTGGTGATGGAGAATGGTCGAGTCAAAGAAATTGGCTCCCATGAAGAGCTGATACGACACGAAAATGGATCGTACAATTCCCTCGTCAGTCTCCAAAAAATGGAGACAAATGCGTGCCATGATGCTAGATCTTTCAGTCAACGCTCTTCGTCAAAAAATGATTTCGACTGTGGTGCTGAAAAGAATGTCAGTCTTATTTTACCCGAAACACGAAACAAAGGGTTAGGTAATTCCAAGAATCGAACAGTGTCGTTCCAAAGATTGATGGGATTGAATAAGCCAGAGTGGAAGCAAGGAATAATTGGATGTTTGAGTGCTGTTCTGTTTGGTGCTGTTCAACCTTTGTTTGCGCTCTTTATGGGAACCACGGTTATGGTGTTTTTTTCTTCTGATCACTCGGAGATCAAAGAAAAGATAAGGAATTTCACGCTGATTTTTCTAGGTCTCTCTGTTTTCTCACTAGTGATCGGTGTTAGCCAACATTATTACTTTGCATATATGGGAGAGAACTTAACTATGCGGATTAGAGAAATGATGTTTTCGAAAATACTCACTTTTGAAGTTGAGTGGTTTGATGAAGATGATAACTCGAGCAACATTATTTGCTTAAGGCTCGCGAAAGATGCCAATGCGGTACGCCTCTATTCGAGCTTGTTAAACTCTTCAAGTTAATTTTGAATTTGAGGTTTTAAGGTGATCAATGCCTTCTAATATTTTTTTTCTAAACATAACTCTTCTTTTTGGCAGCTTCTTGGATCCAATGTAAAATAGAAAACACATATTATATGGTTTTTAAAGAAGACTTTACAGTACCAAATATTTTAGATTATCCTCTTTAACTAATTAATTACATCAAAAGTTGCCATAGTCTCAAGCTATGGTACCAATATAAAGTTTATGTTCCGATTCTTGACTAAATAATAAGAATTAATGACTTCTTTGTTATTTGCAGGTGAGATCTTTGGTGGGTGATAGAATTTCCCTCATTGTACAAGCCGCTTCGATAGTGATAATTTCATGGACGATTGGCTTGGTCATTGCTTGGAGACTCGCTATTGTCTCAATCGCAATCCAGCCCCTTATCATCACATGCTTCTATACGAAGCGAGTTATTCTAAAAAACATAACAAGAAAGGCCATCAAAAAGCAGCAAGACAGCACCAAAATTGCCGCCGAAGCAGTGTCGAACATACGAACAGTCACTACATTCTCTTCACAAGAAAGGATACTAAAAATGCTCGACAAGGCTCAAGAAGGTCCTCGGAGAGAGATTGTCCGCCAATCATGGTTTGCAGGGATTGTCCTTGGTTGTTCTTCAAGCCTCGTGATTGCGAATTGGTGCTTAAACTATTGGTACGGTGGTAAGCTCATCTATAAAGGTTATATTAACCCGAGACAAGTGTTTCAAACGGTGACCGTGGTGGTCAGCACGGGACGTGTCATCGCACAAGCAGGGACTATGACAACTATCCTTGCTAGAGGTTGGGATTCAATTCAATCGGTCTTCGCAATATTGGACAAGGAGACAAAAATTGAGCCCGAAAATTCGGAAAGTTACCAACCGGAAAATATTATAGGTCACGTTGAATTATGCGATATTTATTTTGCGTACCCATCTCGTCCGAACGCAATGATTTTCGAGGGCTTTTCAGTTAACGTGGAAGCTGGAAAATCTCTGGCTCTGGTGGGTAAAAGCGGATCGGGAAAATCCACTATAATTGGATTAACCGAAAGATTCTATGATCCGCTAAAAGGCACGGTGAAAATCGACAACCGGGATATAAGGTCATACCACCTTAGGTCGTTGAGAAAATACATTGCGTTAGTTAACCAAGAACCAACTTTATTTGCGGGCACGATAAGAGATAACATTACGTATGGATTATCAAACATCGTTAGCGAAGCAGAGATCGTGGAGGCGGCCAGGGCATCGAACGTTCACGATTTCATCACGGGGCAGAAGGACGGGTACGACACATTGTGTGGGGACAGAGGATTACAACTATCCGGCGGCCAAAAGCAAAGGATCGCAATAGCACGAGCCGTGTTGAGAAATCCGGCGATTTTGCTTCTGGACGAAGCAACTAGCGCGCTCGACAGTCACTCCGAGAAGGCGGTTCAAGAGGCGTTGGAACGGTTGATGACACGAAGCACTAGTATCGTCGTGGCTCATAGACTGTGTACCATACAAAAGTGCGACGAGATTGTTCTGTTGGATAAAGGACGAGTGGTCGAAAAAGGGACACACTCGTCTCTTATGGCGATGAGACCCACCGGAGCTTATTATTCACTTGCGTGCCTCCAATCTACTGTAATTAACTAGTTTTTGCTGGAAGAAAACTCTGAGAATCTCATTTGATTTTTTGGTTCTAAATGGTAATAAATGTACTGCAATGAAATGAATTGTAGTTAAGAGGATATATTTTCCCGCCGGGTGTTTTTCTTTTATTTTCCTTCTTGGGGGTGAGAGTGCGAGGCTAAATTTTCTTTTTCCTTTTTTAGAAATAACTTTTATTTTCCGTCTTAGCAGGTTTTATGAACGAGATCTTCCATCCCCAAATAACCTTAAATTTAATTTGCTGACATCTTTTAGTTTCCATAAATAAATTATAGACAAAATTTCATATACATCAAATACGCTAATATGAACAAAGAAATATACAAGTTTACGTAATTAAATTTGTCATAACGCTTTTCAGCAGAAGTCGTATTTTTAACATTTCGAGACTCCATATTGTCTTACTCGCAATCCAGCCCCTTATCATCACATGATTCTATACGAAGCGAGTTCTTCTAAAAAACATGACAAAAAAGGTAATAAAAAATGAACTTATTGCGTTAGTGAACCAAGAACCAACTTTATTCACCGGCACCATAAGAGATAACATTAAGTATGGATCGTCGAATGATGTCACCGAAGCAGAGATCGTGGAGGCGGCTAGAGCATCGAGTGTCCATGATTTCATCACGGGGCAGAAGGACGGGTATGATACATTGTGTGGGGACAGAGGATTACAACTCTCTGGCGGCCAAAAGCAAAGGATCGCAATAGCACGAGCCGTGTTGAAAAATCCGGCGATTTTGCTTCCGGACGAAACAACTAGCGCGCTCGACAGTCGCTCGAAAAAGGCGTTTCAAGATGCATTAGAGCGTCTGATGACTAGGAGAACTAGTTTATAGATTGTGTAACCATACAAAATTGCAATGAGATTATTGTGGTTGATAAAGGACTAGTGGTCGAAAAAGGGACTCACTCGCCTCTTACGGCCATGAGACCCACCGGAGCTTATCATTCACTCACAACTCTTCAATCTAATCTCTCGTGATTGTGAAATAAGGATTAGCACAAGTTATGCCTACGTTCCCAATACTGGAGATTAGAGCCTCTAAGTCTAAACCATAGACAATTTTATATGGTTTTTTAATATGATTGTAATAATTGATGTCTCAAATTTAAATAATACTCTCTACATGATTATGACATCATTTGAACATTTTAGTAAATTTTTAAAATTTGAAGTGGCTTGATAAATTGTCCAGGAGTCTTTTATATTATTAAACGTGTATTTATTGCAATGAACAATAATTGAAGGATATATATATATATATATATATATACATATATATATATTACTATATATATATTACAAATCTAACAACTAAAGAGGAAAATTACTGCATTCAAAACATCAAACTCTCAATTGAAGAATATATAATACTGGTTAATTAATATTGTTAATAACGGTTCGTAAAGATACAAAATGGTAAATATTGTTGAAGATAAAATCATAATGCAAAATTCAAATTAAATGTCATATCATAAAAAAAAAATTAGATGTTGGTTAATTTACAATTTCTACGTTCAAGTAACGGATCCGTGTAACTTTTCTATAGCATATCTTGAAGTTTATTAAACTTACACGTTCAGTACATTCTTCTTTTACGTCCTTTTTTTTTTCTTCTTCTTGTGATACTGCGGCGCAATTCCAGAAGGACGAGAGTTGATCAGATGAATAGAATTAGATTTTTGATGCGACGATACCCCAATTTGCAAGATGATTTTTCAACTCATTGTGCAAATTAACTTCCCCTAGTTTTTTTCTAACCGAAGTATACACTTCCTTATTTGTACTAGTGGTAATTATGCCATATTAATAAGGAGATGTTTTAAGTCTCCGCAAACAGAGTTAGCCCTATATAATATTATAAAAGCTCAAGGTAGGAAATCATGTCTACAAACACAATCGTATCAATATCATGATAAAACATTTTAAAAACCTCCCATATCTATTAAAGCAGCTGGCAAATCAAATAAAGAACCATTCTATATAATTAATCTACTGTATATCAAGCGCTATATATAGCCATACATAGAATTCTTAGTAAATAGAAGGAAGAAAAAATGTCCATTGTCAATGTAGTAGGAGTTAATCACGTTGGTAGAGAGACATCGGACATAAGCGGAGTCGTTGAGTTCTACAAAGAGGTTCTTCTTCTTCTCCTCCAACATTATATTATTATAGTATTTCCGTTTTGTACATAAAGACACTTTTAAATCTATTTGATTTCATATGAATATATATACGCGAGTTATTCATTTCAAGATCGAATCAATTGATTTTATTTAAAAGCTCGTTATATTTACTATGGTGTCAGCGATATATATGCTCAAACGAACAAACGTATTATAATGAGCCAACAAAAAGCTATGCAATTTTGACAGCACGTGTTATGATTTGTAAGTTCACAATATTGACTGGTTTCTTATTTTCAATAAATTTTGAGACCAAAATGTGCATACCTTCCATTCATATTTAGTGTTACCTTAAAGAATTTTGAACTTGAGTATTATTTGCCTGAATTATAGATAGTGTAGTCGTAGATTGTAAGCGTAGTATAGCTATTACTAAATATTAGTTAGGGTCCATTGGGAAAATAGTCAACTTAAACGTTTGACATTGCTAAATAGTCAACGTTTGGTAAATCTTACATAAATAGTCATTTTCATTTATTTACGAACGTAAATTTTAGATAAATAGACACCTGCATATATTAGATCACGTCATTATTTATGGCTATTTACTAAAAATTTACCAAACGTTGGTTATCTAGCAATGTCAAACGTTTAAGTTAGCTATTTTCCTAATTTTCTGTATTAGTTTTCATTCGAGTTATTTGACAGGTATTAGGGTTTGAGGAAGCGGACATGGAAGGACTCGTATTCCATGCATCGGTGAAGGTAGTTTGGTTAAACCACCCATCGGGCTTCCAATTCCACTTCATCCAACGAAATCAGCCGACCGATTCCACTTCCAATTCCGCACCGCTTCCAGAAAATCCGCTGCGTAGCACTACAAGAAGACTCGACCCGCGATCACACCACATCAGCTTCTCAGTCACCAATTTCGACTCTACATTGGAAAAACTTAAGGTATATACACTAGCAAGCACATTAGTAATTTCAAACTTAGTTGTATTTAGATCTAACAGACCAACAAGGTTAATCAATTGAAAATAAGGAATTTCTAAAATAGCTAATAATTATCTTAAAATACAGGAATAATTGTTTTAAGAGTGATAAATTGCTTATATGCATGGATGACTATGATTATTTTTATTGATAGCATAAAAAGTAATTTAGACAGCATAAATTTGACTATTTTGTTCAAAATTTAAAATTTTGGCTATTTTGTTGATCATTCATTTTATATGGCTATTTTATTTTAATAAAATGACGGCCGAATTGTTCTCTCTTATTTATTATTATTATGATTATACACTATATAAATATAATGACTTCCTTTTTCTTTTATTTTAGGAAAGAGGAATTAAGACCTATTCTTGGACTTCTGAACGGGATCATGGTAATGTCGTTATCAAACAAGCTTTTTTCTCCGATCCTGATGGTAAGATTTCTAATCAAACTTATTATCAATCAAACAACACTTGGATTAACCATGTGTAGTGCATGACTTTCAGATAATATTCCCTTAAGAAATTAATTGTTATACTGATGCGCATACTAATACTAGCTGTACCTGATCAATTATATATGTTGTCCAGATTTACTAGTAATATCGAATCTTAATAAGCCATGTGATGCAGATATTGTGAGATGCACTTAGAATTATATTACTACCTTCTACATATAGATATAGACCTTTCATTTGACTAGTGATAATTGCGTGTATACTTCCCTAAAGTGATCATTGCTAATTTTTTTTTTTTTTACTTCTTCTAAATATCAGGAAATTTGCTGGAGATAATTGATGTTGAAGAGGAGTCTCTCAGCAATAAATAATTGAAGCCAGCAAAAAAATAAATCCTTTTTCACGTGCATCATGGTTTTATAATTTTTAAATAACAAGTGACTTGCATGTCGCAATTATTTTGCGTATACAAAAAGCTATTATTACTTATGACAGTTGATGTAGTCATTTTACATTTTTACGAGCTTGATTTGTTTCACTTTTGTCTTTATAACAGCTGGAACGATGATGTTGTTTCTATTATTTGTGTGAATATTTCTATAGAGCTGATCACTAACGCCTACAATAATGGGGTATGAGCTAATAAAAATTAATTCCTAGACTAAAAAGAATATTATAATTATCATGCTTGAAATGTTGATGGTCGGTTTTGCATCATAGCCCCAAAAATTGAAAATTGCGATGCAAATGTTATAAAAATTTGAAAAAATTGTGTCCATAAAAATTGTATGACGACCACGAAAATAATGTTGTAAAATTCAATTAAAAAATATATTTCGTTATATATAATCTAGATTTAAATTAGAAAAAATAATTAAACAAACACAATAAACTTAAACACTAAAAAAAAATTGGTTGCAACTAACTAATTCTCTAGTTTAGTTTAAGATTATAATAAAAAAATTATTAAGAAAATAATCCAGGTCGAAGTAAATTAAAACAGGGGTATGATATTCAAGATTAAGATCTTGGTAATAAAGGCGATCATAATGAGATTATAATTCATGGTTTAAATCATGAGGGTCGGGTCTTCTTAAAGCTAAGTATAATATTCTCAGATAAACCTAATTACGTAGTTTATTTCTTCAACTTGGGGTCGCAAGAGCTTTGTATGGTTTATTTTCTTATAAACACTCTCTCTCTCTAGCTTTTCATCTTCTAATCATCATGTAGTATTATGGCAGCTAATGGCATATTAGTTAGTTGAAGTACATTGTTCCTTTTCATCAATCAAAACTCATTCCCAAATTGTAAAAATTTCTTGCAAAACACACACGGCTTTTCAATCATTTGGGCTATTTTTTTCTTTTACATCTTTTCATTAAGTTTAAATTTGAGCGTCATCATTGATGATGCAAAATTTTGGTTCACTTTGGTCGGCATTGCTCTTCCTTGAAACTTCACTGTTTCCGGTGGAGAAAGCTTGCTCGCGGTCGTCGGCGCCAAAACCGGGCGGATCGAGTGTTGGTTACGGATGTTGGGATTTTGACCTCGTCACTCGTCCAGTCGAGCTAGTCACTTCGCCAGTCGAGCTCTTCTCGTCTTCGGTCGAGCTCGTCTATTCGTCAGTCGAGCTCGTCACTTCGTCAGTCGAGCTCGTCACTTCGTCAGTTCGACCTGGAATGAGTTCGCACTTCGTCCAAACGTCTTTGGATTTAGTTCGTCAGTTCGTCCAACCGTGTTGAATGAACTCTGTCAAAACCTCTCCTTTCTCGAAACAAAGAAAAAACGAAAAAATAAAAGAAGGAACACAAGATTTATAGTGGTTCACTTTCAAAGAGAAAGCTACGTCCACTTTGCCGCTGCAATACTATAAACCCAATTGGGAAAGGTTATAAGTACAAGTGTTTCACTTTTTGGGGTACAAAGGAATACAACAAATAGTATCATTTTATATACACTAAGGAAAAGTAAAGTTACTATTTGATGTGGGACTTTATCCAATTTTCTTAGATTAGGCTCCACACTTGACATCCACCATCAACAACGGAGATGTCGACTCGGGATGTGTTGTTCAATATTTGGTTGCTTTGGTTACCAATATGAAGCGAAATGAAATGATCAAATACTTGCAGAGTCTCGTTAGATATCACACTAGCTGTGAGGTAGTACTGAAGATAAGAATGATCAAACTTTTATTTTCTCTTACATTTTAGTCTCTTTTCATGGTTTGAAATAGTTCTTGTCTTGTTTGGATAAGATCTTGTTGAACGGAGGATAAAATACTAAAAATGTAATCAAGTTTTCTCTAAATTTTTTGAGATTTTCGTTTGAATTTCAAGTTTTTGTGTTTTCTTGGTGTGGCAATGACGAGTTCTTAAATCTTGATAATCGAATCGTTGCAGGTGTTTTCTAATGGATTGGTTAATAAATTGTTATAGTTAATATTAAATTGTTTGCCGTTAGTAAGATTAACTACGAGATTAATTATTATACTGTTACTATGAACAAAATTAGTTATGGTTATGATTACTGATAATAAAATTAACTATTGTTCTTGTTACTATTGTTATTGTTATCGATAATAAGATTAACTATCATTATTGTTACCGTTATTAAGAATAACTAGTGTCATTATCATCGTTAACAATATTAAGTGTTATTTTTGTTAGGTTAATAAAATTTATTGTTTCAAATACTAGTTGTAAAGGGTAAGGTAGGAACTTATTATAATATTGGCTATTCTCTATAAAACAAAATGATAATTGGGCACATTCAATTACTTACGGATCTGAAAAGGGCACATTCAGTTACTTAATACAAGATCATAGGTGACTACGACACGTTTCGAGTCGATACAGTCTGTCTGTCAAAGATACTAAAGATCTGAGAATGTAGTATAAAATATTCGTAGCATATTGAACGAGTTTGATTATAATAATATTAATAGAAATTTGAAACACAATGATGATCAGACGGCGGAGGCACGAGCCGCAAACTCCGGATCTCTTGCCAAAGAATGCAGAGTGTGAGTGAAGAGGGTGATCTCGAAGTTGGCGCTCCCATCTCCGGCCGGCGACGCCCTGGGCTTCATAACCCCGTCCTCGCACCCGGAGTTGGTCCGCATCGCAGCCGGCGGGCCCCACCCGAAGTCGCTCCGGAACACGTCGAACCGCAGCGATCCCATCGTCACCAGCGCGTTCCGCGGCAACGCCGCCGCCTCCGCCGCCGGCTCCCGCGCCAGGAACCGCCTGATCTCCGCCGGAGTCTGCGCCGATATCACCTCGTTGAGCTTGCGCGCGGCGGCCACGAAGCCTGCTTGGCCGGCGAGAATCTCCCCGGCCGTGGACCACGCCTCCACACGCCTCACCGCGTTCCCGAAATACCCCTCCGGCAGCGGCGGCTCCGTCCTCGGCCTCAGCCCCACCCCCACCACGTAGCACACCCTCTCCGCCGGGTCGAGCCCGCGGCTCCGCGTCACCGACACCCACAGGTGAGCCATCACCGCCTGGAAAGACGAGACGACGGTCGTCCCGCCGCCCCCGGAGTTGGCCTTGGCCTTCAGCTCCGCCACCGCCTCCTTCGAGAACCGGAACATTCTGGAAGTGATCGGCCGCGAAGACTGGCCGGCCGGGGCCCGGCTCGGAAGCTTGCCGAGGCGGATCGGGAGGTCGAACACGCCGTCGAAGAGCCCGCGGCGGTCGAACACCGGCGCCGGCGGTGGCGCGGGGCGGCCCCGGGCGATGTGGGACCAGGCGTTGACGAAGCGCCAGAACGACGTCCCGTCCGCGGCCGCGTAGCTCGCGGCCACGCCCAGCACAATGCCGTCCGCGATCTCCGTTACTTGGACCGCAAGCAAGGGTTCCGAGACTCCATGGCAGCTCAGCTGCCCATTCATTGGGTAAAACGAGCGGAGGAGCTCCCTTGGGACGTCGGCCGGGGAGACGAGGTCGGCCACGGTAACAACGCCGTCGGCCGCCGCCGCGTGGACGAACGGTACTCCGTCGCCGGCGCCGCAGTCGACGGAGTAAGTGTCGTCGGAGATGGCGAGACGGCCGGCGAGCGGGTAGAATATGTCCAGAGCGTGGGAGAGAGTAGCTTTCAGATGCTCGACGGTGCTCTGATCGATGGGTGGTGATTGGGGACTCTGCTGGAAGATCAGACACGCTTGGATCGGAGGTTCCAAAAGGTGTCGGAGATCGCTCGGAGTCAGCTCGAGCCGATCACCGCCTCTACAGTTTGGAACAACATTGGAAGATGAGATTACTCGGATCATCGTTTGGACTTTGGAGGCTGATAATAGTATGAAAGTACTGTTTTACTTCTCTCTCTCTCTCTCTACCAAATCACAATTCACACATAATCATGCCACAGCAGCAGTACCCTAATTTATAGACTTTTCAAATCTGAAATCGCATACTTACAAGTTACAAGAAAACACTCATTATTCTCGCGGACAGTATTGTCCATATTTATTTCATTCTTGAGTGTGTGGTAATACATTAGATTTTTATATTTGTCCAATCTCATATTTGTATATATCTGATTAAGTATCATTGGCTAATAAGACCCTCTCTACAAAAACAAAAACAAAACATTATTATCGAGTAACAACGCTTAGGTTGCGATGATGTTCAGCTAATGTATACAACTTAGTAGGGCTCGATTTTGGTCTTAAAAGGTTCTGATTTTTGGCCTTTAAATTTTTGGACCAATAATCATACCTAATCGGTTCAAAACCGAAATTCGATTTTTCAAACATTTAATTAACCGAATTTTAAAAGCCAATATCCAATTTAAAAAACAGTTATCCGGTTATCCAAAAAATTTGTTATCCAGTTCAAACAATTTTAGTTTTTACAATTTTGTACCAATTTAAAAAAAAAGACTCAATTATCTGGTTTCAAAATTAAATATCTAGTTGAAGTAATTCCAACGTCTAGCTAGTTCGATAATTTTTTGTTTTTTTAAACCACTCCCCACTTTCGTAATCTAAAGTTTATTTTCTCGTATTGACTAAATAGTAAAAATCATGAAAATATTTTGCAAGTGAGATCGTTAGTGGGTGATAGAATTTCCCATATTGTACAAGCAGCCTCTGTGGTAATGATCGCCTGGACGATCGGGCTAGTCATTGCTTGGAGACTCGCCATTGTCTCAATAGCGATCCAACCCCTTATCATCACATGCTTCTATACGAGGCGAGTTCTTCTGAAAAACATGTCAAGAAAGGCCATTAAAGAGCAACAAGAGAGCACCAAAATTGCCGCTGAAGCAGTGTCGAATATATGAACCGTCACAACTGTATTTTCCTCCCAAGAAAGGATATTAAAATTGCTCAACAAGGCTCAAGAAGGTCCTCGGAAAGAGATTGTCCGCCAATAATCATGGTTTGCAAGAATCGTCCTCAGTTGCTCTTCCAGCATTGTGATAGCTAATTGGTGTTTAAGTTATTAGTATGGTGGTAAGCTCATATCAAAGGGTTATGCAAGCCCTCGAGAAGTTTTTCAAACGGCAACGGTGTTGGTCACCACATGATGTATCATCGCACAAGCGGGGACTATGACAACCATCCTCCGTAGAGGTTGGGATTCGATTCAATCGGTCTTTGCAATATTAGACGAGGAAACAAAGATTGAGCCAAAAAATTGTGAAAATTACCAACAAGAATATGTTAGGTCATGTCGAATTATGCGATATTTATTTTGCATACCCGTCTCGTCCAAACTCAATGGTTTTCGAGGGCTTTTCAATCAACGTGAAAGCTGGAAAATTTATGGCTCTGGTGGGTAAAAGCGGATCGGGAAAATCCACTATAATTGGATTAACGGAAAGATTCTATGATCCGCTAAAAGGCGCAGTGAAAATCGGCGGCTGAGATATAAGGTCATACCACCTTTGGTCGTTGAGAAAATACATTGCATTAGTTAACCAATAGCCGACTTTATTTGCGGGCACGGTAAGAGATAACATTACGTATGGATTATCAAACGTCATCAGCGAAGCAGAGATCGTGGAGGCAGCCAGGGTATCGAACGCCCACGATTTCATCACGGGGCAGAAGGACCGGTACGATACATTGTGTAGGGACAGAGGATTACAACTATCCGGCGGCCAAAAGCAGAGGATTGCAATAGCACGAGCCGTGTTGAGAAAGCCGGAGATTTTGCTTTTGGTCGAGGCAACTAGTGCGCTCGACAGTCATTCCGAGAAGGTCGTTCAAGAGGCGTTGGAACGCTTGATGACACGAAGTACTAGTATCGCCGCGGCTCATAGACTCAGTGCCATGCAAAACTGCGACGAGATTGTTGTGTTGGATAAAGGACGAGTGGTCACGAAGCACTAGTATCGTCGTGGCTCATAGACTCTGTACCATACAAAATATTCCCTAGAATGAGGGCTCTAAGTTTAATATGTGCACGTATATATTTTAAATGATTTGTCTTGTTGCGGGCTCAGCATTAACCATTGCTTGTTGTCTGAAGACTCTGCGAATTTCATATGATTTTTGTTTTGAATGCTTATACATCAACTGTAATGAGCTGTAGTTTGAGGAAATATGTGCTAGCAGTATAATAGTACTGTTAAATAAGTGCATATATATCAGCACGTCATAACTTATAAATAAATATATTAGTACATATGACAAAATGCGATCAGCTATGATCAAAGATATTGTATGTGATATAAAATCTCAATAGGTGCAGGAGAGTTATACGAATATTTCGGTCAATGTTATATATATATATATATATATATATATATATATATATATATATATAATCAAAATCAAGACATAATCTACGTAATCACCATCAAGATACACCTGGTATGTGTACAGGTTCTTCATAAAATTTATGGTTTTTGGTCCAAGGAGTCCCTAACTTTTTTTTTTTTGATGATTGTGACGTTATGGTCCATAACCTTAGCATTTTAGTCTCTAATTTATTGATTTTTTTGTACTATTTTGGCTCTTCTAAAAAAATATACACTTTGTTTATATGAATTATACATCTTATCAACTTAAAACATGTTTATCAAATAAACTTATTAATTTATAAACTAAAGTATTCTGTTAAATCAATAAAAGAAACTTATTAAATTATATCTTGACTAAGGTATGTACATTTCAAATTATAACAAATTATTTTAGTTTGTAAATATGTTTTAAGTGACTAAGCAGTTCAGTTATGTAATTTTGTTTAAAAATGGACAAAATCTGAAAAAATCAACGGGTCAAGGACCAAAATGCTAAAAAATGGTAGGGACCAAAATGTCAAAAAAAAAGGTTAGAGATTCTTTTGGCAAAAAAAAAACTTAAATTTATTTGGCAAAGTCTAAAATACCAATTCAGTACAATATCAGTAGTTTAATTTCAATAAAATATAAATAATGATTAATTATAAATAAAGATCTGTTTATTTGATCATTTACTATATATAGGGTGAAGCGGCTATATAGCCAAATAGAACTTAAGCTTTTGCAAAATAGTCATAGTTTGTCAACTATAAGCAAACTAGCCAACTTAATCTAGGTTGGATTAAATTTAATCCCAACGAACTATAAAGACAGAATGTAAGGTTTATGATGGCTGGATTAAAATTAATTGAGGCAGGATTAAATTTAATGACAATCTGGAAATCCAACAGATCTGAAGCAGAACCGAAACATCTCCTTCTTCGACGACGCGATTCTTGCGTCCTCGACGCTCGCGATGTTCCCGATCGCTCCGACGGCGGCGGCGAAACCGGATCGCTGCGGGAGAAGACTCGACGGAGACGGCGTCACCGATGACGGAGACGGCGAGGGCAGCGAGATCGCGGAGAGGAGTGCTGGTACAGCCTGGGCTTCACGGAGCGGAGGTAGTTCGCCTGGTTAGGGATTCCGAGTCCTCCGCCGTAGGCCTGGTGAGACTGGAACTCGGCGAGAGTCCGCTTTCCGATGAGAGTGGTGGCGTGGGGGCTCTGGCGAGCAACGCAGTGTGGTCCAGAAAGATGGCTATTTGAGAGATGGCTATTTTACCAAACAAATGAAACTATGGCTATTTTGCAAAAACAATAGTTTGAGATTGGCTAGTTCATACCATTTTTCCTATATTTATATAAATGATCTAAAAACTATTTTTTTTTTTTTTTTTTTTAATGAAACACCTACTTGCTTTGGTAAGCTTTTAGTTTGACCAGAGTAGTCTAGAGCTTTTTCTTCAGGGATAGAGGATCTCTAAAACCTTGAGCAAACAAAGCAACACGATATTATTACTATGTATTGAACTCGGAGATATATTACTATGTACTAGGAGCTTTTTTTTTTTTTTTTTTTTGCTGCATCATAAAAGAATACTAGTTAAGGACTTAAGGGCAATCAGAGATCGTGACGGAAATGATGCCAATCAAAGATATCAAAGTGAATCAACTATATAATAAAATAATATATGTACTCAAAATGCACATTTTTTTTATTATTGATTCGGATTTGATTTGAGATCAAGAAAAAGATTCTTAAACCATAATATAGCTGTGACACCATTGAAATACATGTACTCCTAGTACGTCCTACATAAATTTGGATTAAGTAACAAACGAGTTGATTTGTCCATATATAAAAAATAAAAATAAAATAAAAAACTGAGAAAATGGTTGCTAAAGAGAGCATTGATAAGAAAAGTGGTGGTGGAAATGGATCAATAAGATCAATATTCATGCACGCCGATGGAGTTGATAAGTTATTGATGGCTTTGGGTTTCGTCGGAGCTGTTTTAGATGGCTTCACTAAGCGCCTTCCTTTGCTTTTCGGAAGCCACATTATGAATGTCATTGGCTCTTCTTCAACGTTGGACCTTCAAGAATTCACACATACTCTAGATAAGGTATATCTAATCGAAACCCAATTCAGAATTACGTCTTATGTATTTCCTATCAAGCATGTATCAACTAGTTTTTATTATTACAATAGGAGTGTTATCATCAAACTAATATTAGAAGTAGAAAAAATGAAACAGTTTTTTTTTTTTGGCAACATATTCTAAATTTTTAAGAATAATCTCACGGACTAGGCCACTTGAAACGTTGTATTTGTAATCTAGCCAACGTTCAAGCATATTTAAAATGTAGTCACATTTGGTAACATGACTTCATTGATCAGATAGCATTTTACTTGATTGTCCTTAGCATTTTCATATGTACTAATTTTGATAAATAGCTAATTGATCAAATAAATGAAACGTTAGTTGGTTCCTTAAAATCAAGTTTGAAATTTGCTAGATAGTTACGGCATCCATTTTTTAATGATATTTTTAGTTATACTTTTGAAGCATTATCTTACATATAAATTTTAAAGAGAAATTGGTAATACTAGTCCTCAAATTTTTTAATAACGAATTAGCCCTTAACTTTACATTTTTCTATTCCGTCCTTGAAATTTTGAACGTTGCCCATTTAAGTTATTACATTTTTATTTTTATAATTTCATCCCTAAATTTTTGCATTTTGACGATTTTTTCCTTAAATTTTTTAATTATCTAATTTCATCCCAAAACTTTTTCTGTATGTTTTTATTTATACTAATTTTGTCCCTTCATTAACATAATTTCTAATTCAATCTAGGTTATTTATTTGATTAAGTTTAACGGCTCATGTTGTTTTCATTAACACATACTATAGATTTTTTTATGACATTTTTAGTTATAACTTTGAAGCATTATCTTACATTAGAAATTTTATAGAGCAATTGGTACCACTAGTCCTCAATTTCTTTAGAAATTCATAACTTAGTAGGTCATTCCAAACATTATGTTTGGTATATAATCAACGTTTGGTACATCAATTTTTCATTTTGTCATTTCAGCCTTTTTTCTACAGTGATTTGACACTCTTTCTCTCTCATACAATTTTTTTATTTTTGTTCTCATCAAAACTTCAAAAATCCATATCTTCCTCATATGAACTCGAAATTGAGTGATTCAAAATTTTACGGATTTGTGGTAGCTTCAAAAATAGACTCATTGTGTAGGATGAAAAATCATATCTACTATTGTAGAATTCCGCCGGAGTTCACTAATTGCTACATTAATTGTCGAATTTTTAAATTATTTACATTTTTTTTGTTAATTATAACATGTTTAATAGAAGGGTATTTAAGTCTAATATAATTGTCATTGACTATTTTCCTAAACGTTTGCAAACGTTGGTTACGTCCCAATTTTATAGTTTAGTTTTGGCTACAAATCTACAACACCCATTTCTTTAAGGGAGGACTATTTGTATCACATAATAATTCTGCAACTATTTGCACCAAAAAAACATAATTTCAATTGTTGCCAAAACTTGGCTGATGAATGAAAGGTGATCTAAAATGTGGCATTTTTTTTATATGATTTGCAGATTGCATTGACGTGGTTATGCATTGCTGGTCTAGCAGGAGTCTCTTGTTTTGTAGGTCAACTCTCTTCCTCACAACCTCTCTAACTTTTACTTCTTGCCTATTCTTACTATTCATTCATATCAGTTTTTTGTGTGATTTGGAAACTGAAATAAGATATTCAACACATTATTCTTCCCTAAGTTATTTCAGAATGATCAAGTTTGGTATGTATGGTTGGAATTATTTCAGAAGGGTATTGTTGGACGAGAACAGGAGAGAGACAGGCTTCAAGAATGAGAGGTAGGTATTTGAAAGCAGTGCTGAGACAAGACCTCTCTTACTTCGACTTGAACGCGAACACAACCTCCGATGTCATAACAAGCATCTCAAACGACACTCTACTCATTCAAGACACCATCAGCGAAAAGGTATGTGTTCTAAAGTCAAAACTTGTTGATATCGACTTTACATGCACACGCACACCAGATTGAAAGAGATTATAATACGTAAATCCCAAGAGGAGTCGTCATTGTTGTTAGTGATTGTTGTTAGTGGGTTCCTATAACAATAATTTAGTTTAGTATCCATGATAGGAAGGAAAAGATTTATAAACAAGATGGAGGAAACTGAATCTTTCTATTATAAAGAGAACTTTGCACTTCATAGATCCGTATATAAAAATGGACTTTTAGTTATATAGTCATTTGAGTTGTAACGTTTTGTATAATAATCAATCTTTTGTAAATTTTCTGTAATAATAGTCACCTCAACTTATTTACGGCACTAAAAAAGACAAAAAAAAAACCCAAAATATGCGAGATTTTTTTTTGGGTATTTTTATCTTTTTTAGTGCCGTAAATAAATTGAGATGATTATTTACAAAAAATTTACAAAATGTTAACTATTAAGCAATTCTTAGACTTTCAGTGGCTTATTTGACTAATTTTTTGTTATAAAAATAGTAAAACTCTCCACTCCAAATCTATAAACTTATACTTCATTTGGATAAGTTAATTTCTTGTAGTATGTTTATTTCTTTGTTTTTTTAATATATATAAATAAACAAGTTGTTCTTTCTCTTTCTTTTAAACAGATCCCAGATTTTATCAGCAAATTCTCTACGTTCATAGCCGGTAATGTGGTGGCAATGATATTACTGTGGCAACTGGCTTTAGCATCGCTTCCTTTGAGTTTGTTTCTAGTGATTCCGGGGTGGTTATGTGGAAGATCTTTAATGGATTTAGCGGCGGCGATCAGAAGAGAGTACAGTCAGACGAGTTCAATAGCAGAAATGGCGATATCATCCATTAGAACGGTCTACGCCTTTGTGGGGGAGAAAAAGAGCATAGAGCAGTTTGGGAGGTCTCTAGATTGGTCAATGAAGTTGGGGCTGAGGCAGGGTTTGGTCAAAGGGTTGACCATCGGAAGTAGTAATGCAATCGTGTTTGCTAGTTGGTCTTTTCTTTGCTACTACGGCAGTAGATTGGTCATGTACAATGGTGCTCAAGGAGGGACCATTTTCACCGCCGGACTCTCCATCACTAACAGCGGATTGTAAGAATCATTTAGCTTTGTGAAACGAAAAGAAAATCTGTTTTATATTGTTACGTAATTTGATTTTACTTGTTTATCTCTTTTTGATCTATCTAAAACAGGGCATTAGGTGATGGTTTGTCCAACATAAAGGACATATCAGAGGCATGTTGTGTTGGAAAGCGCACATTAGAGGTGATAAATCGCGTTCCAAAAATTGATTCAGAGGAAAGGAAAGGCTTGATTTTGGAGGAAGTGTTGGGCCGAGTCGAATTCAAGGAAGTGAGTTTTTCATATCCGTCTAGACCCGAGAGCGCCATCTTTGAAAACTTTAGCCTAACCATCCAACCGAGAAAGACGGTTGCGCTGGTCGGGGCTAGCGGCTCGGGAAAGTCCACGGCTTTGGCGTTGCTACAAAGGTTTTACAACCCGCTCGGTGGTGAGATTCTTCTCGACGGAGTTTCCATCAACAAGCTTCAACTAAAATGGCTAAGGTCCCAAATGGCATTGGTCAGTCAAGAACCTTCCCTTTTCTCAACAACTATAAAGGAAAACATAACTTTTGGTAAAGAGGACGCAGAAATGGATGATGTTCTCGAGGCTTCGATGGCTAGTGATTGTCATACTTTTGTTTCACAATTGCCTCAAGGTTATGACACACAGGTTAGTAATCAATCTTATCGCTTTCGGAAAATCCTTGCTTTGTGACATTTTTCAAATAAAAACTAATTGGAAATGAGAGACGTAAACTAACCTTATAAACCTGTGAAGGATTACTAACATCCCACCCAACAAAACACTTTTGTTCACTCATTTTAGATCGAATCTCAAATATTGGATTGATCACTCATTTGAACTTTGTTGGGCTATGATAATATATGAAGTAGCATAATGGGGTTCATATCAAAACCAATTGGAAATGAGAGAGCATGTGTATCCCGAAAGAGAAGTGAACGCAAAAATGCTTATCTTAAGGAGGCATGTTAGGAATATCCCACATATGAAAATATAACCAATTGAGGCTCTAATTGTCTTCTTTTTTTTTGTACTTGCTTGTTAAAATAATAAAAATAGGTTGGTGAAAGAGGAGTTCAATTGTCAGGAGGTCAAAAACAAAGAATAGCGATTGCCCGAGCAATCATCAGAAACCCTCGGATCCTCCTCCTCGATGAAGCCACAAGCGCGCTAGATTCGGAATCAGAAAGAGTCATTCAAGAGGCGATATACAAAGTGGCATTGGGAAGAACCACACTAATTGTTGCCCATCGTCTATCGACGATAAAAAATGCCGACATGATTGTGGTGATGGAGAATGGTCAAGTCAAAGAAATTGGCTCCCATGAAGAGCTGATACGACACGAAAATGGATCGTACAATACCCTTGTCAGTCTCCAAAGAATGGAGACAAACGTGTGCCATGATGCAAGATCTTTCAGCCAACGCTCTTCGTCGAAAAAATATTTTGACTGTGGTGCTGAAAAGAATGTCGGTCTTATTTTACCTGAAACACAAAACAAAGGGTTAGATAATTCCAAGAATCGAACAGTGTCGTTCCGAAGATTGATGGGATTGAATAAGCCAGAGTGGAAGCAGGGAATAATTGGATGTTTGAGTGCTATTCTGTTTGGCGCTATTCAACCTTTGTTTGCCCTCTCTATAGGAACCGTGGTTATGGTGTTTTTCTCTTCCGATCACTCAGAGATCAAAGAAAAGATAAGGAATTCCGTGCTGTTTTTTCTAGGTCTCTCTGTTTTCTCACTAGTGATCGGTGTTAGCCAACATTATTACTTCGCGTATATGGGAGAGAACCTAACTATGCGGATTCGAGAAATGATGTTTTCGAAAATACTCACTTTTGAAGTTGAGTGGTTCGATCAAGATGATAACTCGAGCAGCATTATTTGCTCGAGGCTCGCAAAAGATGCCAATGTGGTACGCCTCTATCTGAGCTTGTTAAAACTCTTCTTCTTATTTGATTTTATAGATATCTAAAGTTTTGAGGTAATGAATTGATTGATGCCTTCTACTTTATAATATATAAAAAAAAAAAAAAAAAAACTCTTTTTTTTATCCAATGTAAAAGAGAAAACACATTTAAAAATTGTTTTATAACCTGACGTTGGATTTCAAATATTTCAAATTATCCTCTATAGCAATGAAGTACAGCCAAAGTTCAAATTGCCAACATTAACTTCCCATTCTTAATGAAAGTAATAAATAAGGATTTCTTTGTTATTTGCAGGTGAGATCTTTGGTGGGTGACAGAATTTCCCTCATTGTACAAGCCTCTTCGGTAGTGATAATTTCGTGGACGATTGGGTTGGTCATTGCTTGGAGGCTCGCTGTTGTCTCGATAGCAATCCAGCCCCTTATCATTGCCTGCTTCTATACGAGGGGAGTTATTCTAAAGAACGTGATAAGAAAGGCCATCAAAAAGCAACAAGACAGCACCAAAATTGCCGCCGAAGCAGTGTCGAACATACGAACTGTCACTACATTCTCTTCACAAGAAAGGATACTAAAAATGCTCGACAAGGCTCAAGAAGGTCCTCGGAAAGAGATTGTCCGTCTATCATGGCTTGCAGGGATTGTCCTCGGTTGTTCTTCAAGCATCATGATTGCAAATTGGTGTTTAAACTATTGGTACGGTGGTAAGCTCATCTATAAAGGTTATATTAGCCCGAGACAAGTGTTTCAAACGCTGACTGTGGTTCTCACCACGGGACGTGTCATCGCACAAGCAGGGACTATGACAACTATCCTTGCTAGAGGTTGGGATTCAATTCAATCGGTCTTCGCAATATTGGACAAGGAGACAAAAATTGATCCCGAAAATTCGGAAAGTTACCAACCGGAAAATATTATAGGTCACGTTGAATTATGCGATATTTCTTTTGCGTACCCATCTCGTCCGAACGCAATGATTTTCGAGGGCTTTTCAGTTAACGTGGAAGCTGGAAAATCTCTGGCTCTGGTGGGTAAAAGCGGATCGGGAAAATCCACTATAATTGGATTAACCGAAAGATTTTATGATCCGCTAAAAGGCACAGTGAAAATCGACAACCGGGATATAAGGTCATACCACCTTAAGTCGTTGAGAAAATACATTGCGTTAGTTAACCAAGAGCCAACTTTATTTGCGGGCACGATAAGAGATAACATTACGTATGGATTATCAAACGTCGTTAGCGAAGCAGAGATCGTGGAGGCGGCTAGGGCATCGAACGTTCACGAGTTCATAACGACGCAGAAGGACGGGTACGACACATTGTGTGGGGACAGAGGATTACAACTATCCGGCGGCCAAAAGCAAAGGATAGCAATAGCGCGAGCCGTGTTGAGAAATCCGGCGATTTTGCTTCTGGACGAAGCAACTAGCGCGCTCGACAGTCACTCCGAGAAGGTCGTTCAAGAGGCGTTGGAACGCTTGATGACACGAAGCACTAGTATCGTGGTGGCTCATAGACTGTGTACCATACAAAACTGCGACGAGATTGTTGTGTTGGATAAAGGACGAGTGGTCGAAAAAGGGACACACTCATCTCTTATGGCGATGAGACCCACCGGAGCTTATTATTCACTTGCGAGCCTCCAATCTACTGTAATGAACTAGTCTTTGCTGGCTGAAGACTCTGCGAATTTCATTTGATTTTTTGGTTCTAAATGGTAATAAATGTACTGTAATGAAATGTAGTTTGAGGAAATGCGTTATAAGTTTTAACCATGGAACAAGGAGGCTGCCCTTGGAATTTTTTTTAATACTTTCTGATACTTAAAAACAAAAAAAGGAATAGTTTATTTTGTGTTTTAATCCTATTTTTTTTAAATATGTCTCATTTAAAATATTTGTAATCTTTTTAATCTTTTTTACTTTAAATAAAAAATAATTAAATATTATGGATCTTAAGGAAATATAGCCAGGAGAGCTATACGAATATTTCGGTCAGTGTTATACATAATCAATATCCGTGCCTGTTTTAATTCCTAGTTTTAATAATTAAAACAAAAAACAAAAAACAAAAAAACAAAAACAAAAACAAAACAAGAACAAAAAATAGTTAAGGGCAATCGTAGACCGTGACGGAAAGATGAGAGTCAAAGATATGTAAGTGTAAAAAAATTATATTTGTACTCTAGATGGACATTCTTTTTTTTCTTTTTTTTTTTTAATTTATCATTCGGACATGATTTGAGATCAAGAAGAAGATACTTAAAACTGTGGCACCATAAAAATACGTGTACTCTACTCCTATGTAAATTTGGATAAAATAACAAAAGAGTTCGTCTGTTCTTAATATGTATATAATATACATGGAGAGTTCGATTAACTTCAGTTAAAACTTTACTGACAATAAAATATCTAAAAAAATAATTTATTTTACAGAAACCATGAGCTACGGAATACTAGCTAATGATTCCCAAGTGACTGAAGTGAGTAGTTAGATTGGCGGCTCGCAAGTGAATGATAAGCTCCGGTGGGTCTCATCTCCATAAGAGACAAGTGTGTCCCTTTTTCGACCACTCGTCCTTTATCCAACACAACAATCTCGTCGCAGTTTTGTATGGTACACAGTCTATGAGCCACGACGATACTAGTGCTTCGTGTCATCAACCGTTCCAACGCCTCTTGAACCGCCTTCTCGGAGTGACTGTCGAGCGCGCTAGTTGCTTCGTCCAGAAGCAAAATCGCCGGATTTCTCAACACGGCTCGTGCTATTGCGATCCTCTGCTTTTGGCCGCCGGAGAGTTGTAATCCTCTGTCCCCACACAGTGTGTCATACCCGTCCTTCTGCCCCGTGATGAAATCGTGAGCGTTCGATGCCCTGGCCGCCTCAACGATCTCTGCTTCGCTGACGTTGTTCGATGATCCGTATGTGATGTTCTCTCTTATCGTGCCGGAAAATAAAGTCGGTTCTTGGTTGACCAAAGCAATGTACTTTCTCAACGACCTAAGATGGTAAGACCTCATATCTCGACCGTCGATTTTCACTGCACCTTTGAGCGGGTCGTAAAACCTTTCGATTAATCCTATCACCGTGGATTTTCCCGATCCGCTTTTACCCACCAAAGCTAGTGACCTCTTAGCTTCCACGTGGATCGAAAATCCCTCGAAAACCATTGAGTTAGGCCGAGACGGGTATGCAAAGTAAATATCGCGTAATTCGACATGACCTTTTATATCTCTCGGCCTGAAACCTTTCGAATTTTCGGGTTCGATTTTTGTTTCGTTGTCTAGTATTGTGAAAACCGACTGAATCGCGTCCCAGCCTCTGACGAGAATAGTAGTCATGGTTCCCGCTTCTGCGATCACACGTCCCGTGGTAACGATCACGGCTACGGTCTGAAACACTGCCGTGGGACTTATATATCCTTCGGAGACGAGCTTACCACCATACCAATAGTTTAAGCACCAAATCGAAAGACCAATGCAAGAAGAACAACCGAGGGATATTCCCGCGTACCAAGATTGACGAATGTTTTCCCTTTGTGGCCTCTCTTGAGCCTTTTCGAGCAATTTGAGTATCCTTTCTTGAGAAGAGAATGCCGTGACTGTTCTCAAATTGGAAACCGCCTCGGAGACAATCTTCGTGCTCTCGATTTGCTCTTTCTTAGACTCTTTTGACATGTTACTTAGAAGGACCCTCCTGATGTAAAAACATGCGATTATAAGAGGTTGGACAGCTATTGAGACAATGGCGAGCCTCCAAGCAATGACCAACCCGATTATCCACGCTATAGTCACCGCGGAGATTGCTTGTACGATCAGGGAAATTCTATCGCCAACTAAAGATCTCACCTGCACAGAGAAAACAAGAATTTTTCAAACAAAATAAAGTTATTTTATGTCATGGTAACACAGAATTATGTCTAGTACATGTTATTACTTGAACTTCAAGTAAGTAAATGAGGGTCGTTCAAGACATCTTAGCCGTGTCAATTACGGTTGCAAATACGTTTTTAGATTTCTTTTTTGTTATGCAAGATCCTTAATATAATCTCTTGAGACGACGGTTCTTTGTATTCACTCATCTTAAATCGAATCTCATGTTCTTTTTTAACAGTAGCTCTTAAGTTTTGAGGGCTCTGATAACTAGTGAAAAAGCTTGGGACTTTTCACTAAATTTCTTTAGAGAAAAAGAAAAAAAAAATTAATGAAACAGATTTGTTAACTAAACTCTAGGGGGAAAAAATAAGGGTAAATTTGATAGTATACATACCAGATTGGCATCTTTTGCAAGTCTGGAACAAGTAACGCCGCTGGAATTCTCATCTCTATCGAACCACTCAACCTCGAAGGTAAGTATTTTCGAGAACATAAGCTTTCGAACCCGCATTGTCAAGTACTCTCCCACGTATGCAAAACAATAATGTTGGCTCACGCTAATCACGAGCGAGAATACAAAGAGAAGTAGAAACCACATCACAGAATTTTTAATTTTCTTTCTTATCTCATCGTGGTCGGGAGAGAAGAATACCATAACCGTGGCTCCCATAGCAACTGAAAACAAAGGTTGAACAGCGCCGAAAAGAATCGCGCTCAAACATCCTATCAGGCCTTGCCTCCATTCTGGCTTATTCAAGCTCAACAATCTCCGAAACGATGGTTTAGGAGGACTCTTCTGAGAGTTCAAACCTTTGTTGTTATCGTGAATCTCCGTTAGAGGAATAGCACTAACGCCTAACAAATCGACGTCATGTGAATTATGATTGGGCAATAGATCGTCGTGGACTTTGTTGTTTGCTGTTTTGATATTCTCTGTCTCCATTCTCTGGAGACGAACAAGGGAAGTGTACAATCCGCTCTCGTCTTGCATTAGCTCTTCGTGGGAGCCGATTTCTTTAACTCGGCCGTTTTCCATCACCGCGATCGTGTCAGCATTTTTTATGGTCGAAAGACGATGGGCAACGATAATGGTTGTTCTTCCTATAGCCACTTTGTCTATCGCCTCTTGAACGGATCTTTCTGATTCAGAGTCGAGCGAGCTCGTGGCTTCGTCTAGCAAGAGGATCCGAGGCTTTCTGATGATTGCCCGGGCGATCGCGATTCTCTGCTTTTGTCCTCCTGACAATTGAATACCTCTCTCACCAACCTATATTCATTATCTACACAAATTAGTACAAAAAAATAAAGACACAACTAGAGCCTGTCTGGTAACATGCTATTTTTTGTTTACATTTTATTTTAAACAAAAAGAAAGGGTGAACATACATTCCATGTCCTTTTTAAGCATCTTATGCATAAATCCAAAAAAAAAAAAACTTAACGCTGTTTATATCGCCATCAATCTTATTATAAATTCATGATTTACTCTTCTTATGTTCCAATTAATTTTAAGATTGAACCGCGTACAGGTACGTGGTACTTGACATCTTCTCTCCACAATTCATTGTGCCAAAAGTTTGAAAACAAAGGAATAATAACAAACCTGTGTGTCATAGCCTTGAGGCAATTGCGAAACGAAGGAATGAGCATCGCAAGCTATCGAAGCCTCAAAAATTTCATCCATTCCTGCGTTTTCTTTACCGAAAAGTATGTTCTGTTTTATTGTGGTCGAGAAGAGTGTGGGCTCTTGACTAACCAATGCCATTTGTGACCTTAGCCATTTTAGTTGAAACTCGTGGATGGGAACTCCGTCGAGAAGAATCTCACCACCGAGCGGATTGTAAAACCTTTGTAGCAAAGCCAAAGCCGTGGACTTTCCCGAGCCGCTAGCCCCGACCAGCGCAACCGTCTTCCTCGGTGCGATGGTTAGGCTAAAGTTTTCAAAGACTACGTTCTCAGGTCTCGAAGGGTATGAAAAATTGACTTGCTTGAATTCAACTTTGCCTAAAATATCCTCCAAAATAACCCCTTTCGTGTCCTCGGAATCTATCGCCGGGACGCGATTAATCACATCCGTTACTCGTTTTCCGACACAACACGCCTCTGCTATGTCCTTTAGGTTGGACAAACCACTGCCTAATGTCCTGTTATTTATTGAACAAATGATTTACCCTCATTTATGCAAATAAAATAGAAACAGCAAAGAAACAGGAAGTTCATTTAATCACAAGTTTATCACTGCTGCAAAAATTGCTATAAAGCATATCAATAGACTATCTTATAACTAAGTACTCAATCTATAACATTTTACTTCTATCTATTATATAAAAGAAAATAGAAAAAGTGAATTGGAGATTCTTACAATCCACCTTGAGTGATGGCGATTCCAACAGCATAGACAGTCCCTCCTTGAGCACCATTGTACATGACCAATCTACTTCCATAGTAACAGAGAAAAGCCCAAACAGCGAACACAACCGCATTGCTTCCAATGGTCAACCCTTTGACCAAGCCCTGCTTAAGCCCGAGCTTCATAGACCCATCAAGAGCAATCGAAAACCGCTCTACGCTCTTCTCCTCTCCCACAAAGGCGTAGACCGTCCTGATGGACGATATCGTCATTTCCGCTATCGAACCCGCTTTGCTGTACTCTCTTCGGATCCGCGCCGCCAAATCGATCAAAGATCTCCCACACAACCACCCCGGAATCACGAGAAGCAAGGCCAAAGGAAGCGACGCTAGAGCCAACTGCCACGTCAGCACGAAGGCTATCACGTAGCTCGCCACGAATACCGAGATCTTAGTGATGCAATCTGGAACTTTTTCGCCGATGGTGTCTTGAATGAGGAGAGTGTCGTTGGAGATGCTTGTTATGGCCTCTGAAGTTGCCGTGGCGTCCAAGTCAAAGTAAGAGAGGTCTTGTCTCAACACCGCTTTTAAATACTTTGCTCTCATTCTTGAAGCCTGTCTCTCTCCGGTTCTCGTCCAACAATACGCCTCTGAAACATCCTCGAAAAAATATTATACATCGATCATTATCATCAAATCAAACACTGATTAATAAAGGGGTTATTATTAGAGCTTACCTAGGAAGCAAGCAACCAATGACACACCAGCAAAGTATAGCCATATCACCGCAATCTGCCAATCATATCATATATGTGAATGTGACGTCACTTAACACATATGAATTATGATACTATGATTATGATTTATACCTTGTTAATGGTGTGTCTGAGTTCTTGTGGGTCCAGCTGCGAAGAAGAGCCGATAGCGTTCAACATTTTGCTGGCGAAAAGCAGAGCAAAGCGATCGGAGAAGCCATCGGACACGGCTCCGGCGAAACCCAAACCCATCAACAACTTGTCCACTCCATCGGCGTGCATGAATATCGACTTTATCGACCCATTTTCTTTTGACACCATTTTTCTTAGAATCTGATAATCTCTAGAATCTAGACACATATATACATGACCTATATATATATATATATATATATATATATGCCTATGACTACTGACTAGTTCTCTCAGACGCGAGCACACACACACAGAATGCCTCTCTGAGCTCTCTCTCACTGACCATATTTGTAAAGGGAAAAAGGAAATCTATATATTATTTCTTTTTTTCCTTATCTGGACATAAAAAATAAAATAAAAAAGCTGTGGAGAAAACACGTCGAGATACCTTTAGAATTTATCTATTTATTTATTATAAAAGTAGATAAGTTGCTATGTTATATTAATTATATATTTAAATAAGCTTGAAGACAAAAATAATAATAATAATAATAATACTTGGATCGTAAATTTCGGTTTGGCCTGATTGACGCAGCCTTAATAATTGGTGTACATTGACATAGGCACTTTAGCTAAATCTTTATTATTGAATTGAGACTTTTAATTGGTCAATGTACAGCCAACAAAGTCGGACACGGCAACAACCAAGAAACAAATAGAACTATATCATGAAGCAAAAAAAAAAAAAAAAATAGAACAAGAAATGGTAAATTAGAACAATTAAAATTCTTGCGAGAGATATAGAGAAGGGAAAATAACACATTTATACCCTGTGTTTTAGTGAAATGTCGAGTTCAACCCTCGGTTTTCTAAAATGTCGAGTTCATACCCTCTGTTTAACTAAAATGACGAAATTATACCATCTGTTTAACTAAAATAACGAAATTATACCCTGAAATAGACAACAGTGTCACGAATATTCTTTTTATTGATTTTTCATTGACGTTGACTATAATATTTATATATAAACACCAATTATCTTTATTCATTCGCGTCATATATGTAATTTATTTAAAAACTAAAAAATAAACAACAGTCTCTCAATCGTGAAGAACACAGAAAGTGGCAAAGGGATACACATCGATAGTTGATAGTCATCAAAATCGCATATTCGAACAGAGAATCCATGATTTAGAGTTACAATTCGAACACGGAATGAAGTCATATCTTAGGAGGTATGAGTTTTATTATTTAATTTCAATTTAAGGCTATTTTTATTTCAAAATTGAGAATTTGGAAGTTAGGGCACTGATTTAGATTTGATTTGGTTTTTTTTATATAAGAGTTATTATCAATGAAAGGGAGATTTGTGACGCTGTTATTTATTTCAGGGTATAATTTCGTCATTTTAATTAAACAGATGGTATAATTTCGTCATTTTAGTTAAACAGAGGGTATGAACTCGACATTTTTGAAAATCGAAGGTTAAACAGAGGGTATAAATGTGTTATTTTCCCTATAGAGAAATATATTGTTTTAAAGATAATGAATTAAGATTCTGAACTTCAATAAATTCGGGGAAAACTCTGACTAAAGCACGGCAACGATTTGGTCGCAATATTAGGACAACAAGAAGTCTAAAAATTGCTAAAGCACTAGTTACAATGTGAGAAAATTTGCCAATTCATATTTTTTTTTTTTTTTTTTTTTTTTGTTTAAGTTGGAGTCGTTCGTTAGGAAGTTGAAAGTAACCTCTCACTTTGTTCATAACTATTATTGATTATGTTACGAACAGTAGAGTCTGGATTTCTTAGAGTGTGCGCTTTGGGCCTCGGAATCCGCTCTCTCGATTGGCTTTGGGACTTGGCCCGGGTCGTGATCGTACTCTGGGCCTAACTCGAGACATCCAGCTCAAGGTTTTTGGAACGTCAATACCTCCATTTTAGAGAAAATTACAAAAATAACACTTTTAACTGTAACATTTTAAAAATATCTGTTATTTGAAATTATTTTAAAAAAATAACTGTTTTTCAAACGGTAAAATATTATTTTTTTTTCTTCTCAATTAAATTGTAAACAATAAATAAAATTAAATAGAGTTTATGCAAGTTGTTATAAAAAAAAACTGTAAACATCAAGAAAAATCAAGAAAAGTGACTATTTACAACTTAAAAAAAAATACCTCCATTAACATGGTGCTTCGCTTTTAAAAAAAAAAAAAACGAACGTATAGGGCTTGGCGTCGCTCGTTTTCTAAACGACGTCCTGCGTGTTAAACGGGCATCACTTACTTTAGTGATGCTCCGAGTATTTTAATTATTTTTATTCAGTAACGAGTGACGCCTTAATATATATTTTTAATATTTCATAAATTTGTCCAATTTTTCCATAATTTCCTGTAACGAAAACAGATTCCAACAATTACACAAAAACATAACCATATCGAATTACACATAAAGAACACCATGTAAATAATTATGATTTCAATCTAAATTAACACATACAATCATCTCTAACATATTAGTTCATACAAGTACTTGTAGAGATCAAAACATAACCAAGTAATTTTTGGTACAATCGATTGTCTCATCATAATTTTACAATTATACCTAACTAATTAAGTACTCACAATCTTCAAATTTATCTACGAGTAGTTGTAGGCATACCGTTGACAATAATTTGAAATACTCTTCTTGTAGCTCTTCCATACCCCCTTCATTAATGACAATGTGGCTAACTGAAATTTTGATATCAGGCACCATTACTTAGTAACATTAAAAAATATAATTAACTTGTGATAGCTAATTATATACTTACATCAATAAAAGCGTATTTCTATGTTTGTGCCCGGAAAAACTTTTTGTCATTAGTAGCACATAATACGAAAATTAAATTTTGTAAACCGTAAATAAAGTTAAATAGAGAATTTTTTTTTTAAAAAAAATACCAAAATCGCCTCATGGGAAGAAAGTTTTAATAATGTTAAGTAAAAAAAAAATTTATTGAGACATTAATAATTGGGGAAAGGTTGGTGTTTGATATAAAATAGAGGGGATGGATATTTGAACGATTAAGTTAATATCGAGGGGAATGTATGCAATTACCCTTAACTTTTTATATTATTTTCACGTTGCGGTATGGATAGAGCACATGCATGCACGTGTGTTAGAGCCTTAGCAGATATACGAATTTACTAAAAGAAGAAAGATTTCCGAGTCACTGAAATTGATGTACTATTATCAGAATTAATTTTATTGCATACTTTTATTAGTGGGCATTATGTCCACTTTTAAGAATAGAATTTCCGTTTAGTTAATTAATCATGAGAATGATGAATAAATCACATATCTTTAATACGCATCTGCTTAATTAGTGTAAGCGAGAATCGTGACTTCATCACTAAGTATATGTGATGATGTGATAGACCGAATTACTTGATAATATCCTCTTTCATAAAGTTGCCAAATCTTGCTTCTTCTTCTATTTTTCAGTCCTTTCCTTCCTTTATACATGTCAAAAATATGGTTCTGGCATAATTTCGTGACTCCTATGTCCGCTTTATGAAAGTGGAAAGTTCCTTTAAGTGACAGTGATTAGCTCTCTAGAATATCTCAACTTTGTTAATGAGCTCAAGCTGACTTTTAAAAAAAATATATATACGGTCATGTTATTCTAGATTTGTTCATATATACTTAATGTTTAGGGGAAATTTTATTTTCAATCGGTGATCACTGATCATCATGTTTTAAATCCAAGTCCATATTGTCAAATACCCTCAAAAACGTATATAAACAAATTTGAAGCTTATAAACTTAATATCTCACTATCACTAACGGAGTCGGAAACCTTATTAAGGGGCTAATATGTAAAAAAATAATTCAGAGGAATCTAATTTGTAAATATTTAGGATAGAAAAAAGAATATAAAAAAAAAACTAGCAAAAGGAGTGAAAGAAAAAAAAAATTGAGCCTGTCCTGCTCACTAAGTTTTCGACTTTCTTTTGGAGATTTTGTGACTTTTTTTTTTCTTATGCTCATTTTTTTTTTTTTAGTTCTATACTTTGTTGCATGCTTCGAAATATTTTGTATTATAAAATTCAATATTTACTTTTTCTTTCTAGATTTTTTGTTGAAAAATGCAATGTAACCATTTGCTAATGAGTCATCGCATGTAGCTCCTGCATTCAGCCGCATAGGGTCACATGGAGCCGAAAAATAAATCTATTTTTTAGAATCTGCGGCCGAATGTATATTTAAGATATCTGGTCCAATAAAAATCGGATTGTAACACTATCACCTCATAAATCAAATTTCACGCAATAATCGTTTACATAGTTTACGAAATTTATCTTCTATAATACTGAGTTACGCTAAGGTTTATTATTTAAAATAAAAGATCATATTAAAGAAACAAAAGAAATGATCAATTAAAAATCTCTTTATACATCAGAATTTGTAATCAATACCTATCACATTTAAAATTCTGATTTAAAAGATACCAACTGTTTTTTTTAACTGTTTTTATACTTGAACTTTAAAAGATACCATCTATTTCCTTGTTTGAAGTAATTAATATTTCTTACATTTGATATAGTCATAGTATTTATAATCAGTGACGGAGCTAGGTGGGGGCCAGGGTGGGTCAATGCCCCCCCTCAATTTTAGAAAATTATTTTTTTAATCCCAAAATTTTATACTTTTTTATAATTTTACCCCTAAATTTTACTAATAATTATGTTTTTGACCCAAATTTGTATGTTTTTTTCAATAATGCCTCTCCTAAAAAATATTTCTCAAATTTGTCTCACCTTGATTGAAATCCTGGCTCCGTCACTGCCTATAATAATGATGTAATATTTCATTTCTTATTTTTAGATTATTACACGGAGATTCTATTAGATTAAATAAGGGTAAGATACCAACATATACAAATGTATAAGTAGAACATCTAATATATTTAGTTTTAAAACCTTATATTTTTGGTACTATTAGTTAGTTTCAAATTCAAGTTTACCATCCCTAGTTTCTTCGAGAAGATGTATGAACTGAAGTGGATGTAGATAATATTAGCAATATGATATATACTTAGTGTTCATGGATATTTACACGTAATAATAATAATAATATAGTGTTATAATGTTGTGGACATCAACACAGCATAATTATCAACAATAAAGCTCATTCAATCGTTGATTAACTTCCCTCCCTCTGTTTCGTTATAATTATATTGCAAGTAGATTATACATGTTTAAGTGGTTTCCTACAAATCAGAACTTTAATTAGTTGGTTATAGCAGGAATCCAATAAGAGCCCAAAATCCGAAAAATATACAGTGCAAATTGATCTTTTGATGTGCTCGAAAAGTGGTTGGAACTGTCAATGCCCAATATATGCCCAGAAACAATATCCAATTCTGACCATTGCTTTCATTCACATATATTCCTGGCTCGTGTTGAATTAATTTTTAGTAGAATCATCCTATATGTATTTGCGAATATACCTTTCTATCCTTGAAAATTTGGGATTGGCATCCTTTTTTTCTTTTTTCTTTTTTTAATTCTCGTATAGAATCTCAAGTCGTCACAGTTTAAAGTAAAGTTGCCCGTTTACACAAGTTTATTACTAAGTAGACTTTTATTAGTCGACGGAAAATTGCAGAGAGATTGATAACTTGTAGTTACGGAGTTAAAAATGGTGGATTTTATTTTAAAGTCACATGATAAGGTTATTTGAGTAGTGTATATTCAAATATTTCGTCCAAATATAAACAAGACTAAGGGAAAAAATAGTCACAGATGCATGCTAAAATTTTCAACTTCATTAAAAAAAATTATATAAATATTAGCTTGGGGCTTTTCTATTAAAAAAAGAGTATATATAATAGCAAAATTTAAACATCATACATCTTCTAATAATGAATTAGGAGACCTCAAGACAATAGTGATTCAAGCTTATAATCGGATGAAAGCATATCCTATGTGAGTTTTCGAAAAATCTTCAAAGGTTTGTAGATGAACCAAAATGTACAAGATTCATTGACTGCGAAAAAAGACATTCGAGTGTATGCACTGATCACTAGAACTAAAAATTGGAAAGATAACTAAATCATCTTAATGACATAAAATTCACCAAAAAAAATATCGACATAAGAGCAAAGTCTAAACAACCCTTGTGCATAAAATTTCTAGATTAAACAAAACACCAAACAAACAGGTTATACAAACTAACATAGCTTAAAAAATTAAAATCAATATTTATATATAAATAAAAATAATTAAAGATCAATTTGTCACAATTTGTAAACTTATTAGGGTAAGGTAATGAGAAATATATATTTGTATTATTGATATGATGTATATAATGCCGTTTATCTTTTTAGCAAAGGTAATTTGATATATATATATATATATATATATATATATATATATATATATATATATACTAATATACATATATATATATATACATATACACACACATATTATATGCATACAATATATATTACGCATGTAATGTTGTTTGCTACTTTCCAATTGAGAGAAATGGCTCACAATTTTTTATGTAATTCCTCAACGACCGGAAAGGCCAGGAATCAAATTAAATGGAAATCACTATATGTAACAGTTGCTTCTGATTTATTTATTATTTTGCAACTATTTGTAGTGGTGCATGTACTCGTGAGTGGGGTACGTATGACATATTTAATTATAGATCAAAGAATTTTTACTATATGAAAGAAATATAAACTAGGCAACATCTTTCATACTTAAATATGCATTTTACCACTAAAAATATTAAAATAGAAAATAAAAGAATATACTCTCGTTCATAAATACTAAAAAGAGAAAGAGATAAAGGTTTTAAACTAGTATTTATTAAGAAAGTGCTCTCTAGAATATTTAAAACAAAATACGCTGCAATCCAAACAAAATTTCAATCACATAATAAGTTTATAACGGCTAGTGCTTTTCATACAAATGATTCTGCAAAAACAGAGACCCCCATTTATTTAGCCGAACACTTCATCGAATTAGAAATGTCCATTCTCCACCTCCAATAATAAGCACATTTGTATTATTTATTCTTTTATCCTAAGATAAAGATTGTACGTGTATTTTTTAAACCAAAAACCATATAAGTATATAACATTGTATATGCTTAAATCCCTCAGTTTTTGGTCTTCGAGTTTTTTTTTTTCCTGATTTCTGTCTCTCTTTGTTTTGTTTTGTTTTGTTTTTTTTTTTTTAGTTTTCCAGGATCCCTGGTCGAATTCAGTAAGAAAGATGATCTAATTATTTGTTCATGTTCTAAAAATTGGATTTTTAGGGTTATTTTCTTTCAAAATTATTTGGTTTTTTTTTTCTTTCTAAATTATGTATAGATAGTAACTGGTAATAATTATTAATAAATTTCTGATTTTCTGAGTTTTTTTCAGTAATATTTGGATTTTTGAATATTTTTTAAATTGAGTTAATTGTTAGTAAATTGTTTTTAATATTTTTATTGTTTTATAAATTAAAATTAATTAAAAGATATTTTTGCCTCTTTTAGTCAATTAATAATGGGGAAAATAACAAATTTATACCCTGTGTTTTAGTGAAATGTCGAGTTTAACCCTTGGTTTTCAAAAATGTCTAGTTCATACCCTCTGTTTAACTAAAATGACGAAATTATACCATCTGTTTAACTAAAATGGCGAAATTATACCCTTAAATGAATAACAGCGTCACAAATTTCTCTTTCATTGATATTAACTCTTATATAAGAAAAACCGAATCAAATCTAAATCAGTACCCTGACTTCCAAATTCTCAATTTTGAAATAAAAATAGCCTTAAATTGAAATTAAATAATAAAACTCATACCTCCTAAGAAATGACTTCATTCCGTGTTCGAATTGTAACTCTACATCCTGGATTCTCTGTTCGAATATGCGATTCTATCAACTATCGATGTTTACCCATTTCCCTCTTTCTGTGTTCTTCACGATTAAGAGACTGTTGTTTATTTTTTAGTTTTTAAATAAATTACATATATGGCGCGAATGAATAAAGATAATTGGTGTTTATATATAAATATTATAGTCAACGTCAATGAAAAGTCAATAAAAATAATATTTGTGACACTGTTGTTTATTTCAGGGTATAATTTCGTCATTTTAGTTAAACAGATGGTATAATTTCGTCATTTTAGTTAAACAGAGGGTATGAACTCGACATTTTTGAAAACCGATGGTTAAACTCGACATTTCACTAAAACACAGGGTATAAATGTGTTATTTTCTCATTAATAATGTGAATGAATATTGATTAAAAGACAATTTAAATGTTTTACCAAGACTACTTAACTTTTTTTTTTTAAGTATTTATCTATAGTGCCACATAAATATATAAGATATATCTATAATTTTCCACCCTCTCTCTCCTTCACTCGTTTTCCTTTCAGATAGAAAAACATTATATGCCTCTTGTCGCTTCTACTTTTTTTTCATCAGATTGTTGCCTCTACTTGTAACCCTAGGGTGTCTTTATTGCCCACTATTACAGATATATATATATATATATATATATATATATATATATATATATATATATATTACATTATGCAGGCCAACTTTTCAACGATGGTTTAATTTTATTTATCGTATCCTTCCACGGTTCCACCGCATGGGCATATTTTGTTGGTTGCGCTAGCTATATATCATCACAACTATTCCTAATATATATACCAAATTAAAGTTGTTTGAGCAGGCACGTGTAAAAATAGTATATTCCAGGATCATCGCGCAGATTTGTATGGTCGTGTCCGGCACAGATTGACTTATATCACATAAATTAAAATTTAAAATTGAATCATAATAAGTTACTAATTAAATTATATAGTAAATGGAAAAATATATATCTAATGTGTTTAATCGAAATGTGAAATTTATTATCATAGTTTTTAAAAATATAAAAGTGTTTTTAGCATCAATATTTAATATCAATTATTATATATCTTAAAACGCATTTACCCATCAAAACCTTACGTTTATACGATTTATTTAAAATGCCAAAATTCCCTCACAACGTTAACATTATATCAATAAAAAAAGGAAAATAGGATATAAAAACAAATAATAAACCGTGTCCAACACATTTTCTTTCAAATCCGTCCGTGACTCTTTCTCTTCGAAACACTCTGAACTTTTGAGCTTGGTTGAAAGATGATAGTATGAAGTGGATGTTAGTAAATCAAAACTATGGAGAGCATTTTGAAGAGGAAGAGGATGATCACAGACGGGTTTGAAAGAAGATGTGTTGAAATCATTTTTTTTTTAATATTCTATATTCTTTTTTATTATTAAAATATTATAAAAATGGTTCATTAGGAAAATAGCCAACGTTTGATAAATCTTAGATAAATAGTCACTTTCATATATCTATAAACGTAAATCTTAAGTAAATAGTCACTGTCATATATTAAGACACGTCATCATTTATGGTTATTTACCTAAAATTTACCAAACGTTGGCTATTTAGCAATATCAAACGTTTAAATTGGTTATTTTCCTAATTTTTTTGTTATAAAAATGGAGAATTTTGAGAGATAAATGAGTTTTGAGAGATATAATTAATGTCAATAGTGATGTTAAGAAGTATTTATGATATTTATATAAACTCTAGGAATAAACGGTATTTTCCCTTACTAAATTGGTTAAATCTAAATTATATTGGACGACTGTGAGAGTTTTAGAAAGGAGAGAAAACAAACAAGTAAAACGAGTTAAATGATGGGGATTGATCGCTTTCTCATTACTTCATTGAGTATTTTACTTGTTTATTTTAACAGTTTAGGCTAAATTAAATTGTATAAACTTTTTGTAACATTCCGAAAACACATAATATATTACCATATATATGCAATGAAGTTAAGGAATATAGACAAATCTTTAGTTGCTACAATAACTTTTTCCAAAATCAACCAAAAGCATGGTCACATCTATTAGTAAAAGTTGGAGATAGAAAAATTTGTGTACAATTTTATCTCTTTTTTTTTTAATCTTCTTTGTCTATTCTCTTTTTCTTCTCCATCTCCTTCTTCTCTCCTTGTTATTTTTCCAAAAAAATGTTCCAAAGCAAAAAAATAAAAAAAATTATCAAAAAAAACCCCGTGAAATTTGACCTTCGGTTTTTGCTCGGCGATTCGTTCTAGATTATAACAACAATGGAAACTTGTGAAATTGTTGACATATATGTCAACAAATGACATGATTTGTTGACATAATTGCTATCAAAATTATACTATTTTTTTACACAATTTGTCGACATAATTGTTATCAAATTTATACTTTTTCGCATGCTTTGATTAATTTCTAATTACAAACTTGCATGCAAAAAAAAAAAAAAATGAGATTAAAGTTGCTAATAATTTAATCTATTTTCCAACTTCATCGATTGCAAGCTTCGAGGGCTGAATATGTGATTAATCAACTACTTTTATGATATCAAACACCAATTAGAACAAATTATTGATGCTCGTAGCCTGGTTTTCCTCGCAGCTTCTCCTCCTAAAAAAATTACCTGGTATAAGTTCAGGCACAAGCAGGGAAAAAGCCAGGATTTTCATTTAGGGGGGCTAATTTGTAAAAAAAATTCAGGGGGGGCTAATTTGTAAATTTTAAGGGTAAAAAATTGTAAAAAAAAAATAAAAAATGGGTAAAAAATGCAAAAAAAAAAAAATTGAGGGGGGGCTAAAACCCCCCCTCAATTAGGGCTGGCTTCGTGCCTGGGCACAAGTTTTTTTCAATCACAAAGAACAAACATATCTAAAAACACATATCTTATGCACAAACATGCTGTGAAATTTAGTAATTAAAAACCATACATTATTCTTTCACGAAGTAAAAAACCACAATATTTATAGAAAATTTTCAACTATTTAAAAACTATCATCACCAAGATGTGAACACGAAAAAAGAAAATATATTGTCCGCCACTGCTATAGGCTCGGAAAACAAAAAGATATACCAAATTTAACCAAGTTGCTTCAAAATCACAATATATCAAACTAAATCCAAAGCTATCAATTCAATTTCCTATCCTCAAATACGCCAATGTTTTATTTTTTATAGTTGCAAAAGCTGTGATTAAAGAGCGAAAATGTCTGAAAGTAATTTGTCGACTTCTTAATGAATGTAATTTAATGTAAAGATGAGTTATAATTACTATGTTCACATTCCGTAAAACTCTTGTAATATGAATAAAACCATAAAACAACACATGTTCTTGGAATATGAACATACTTTCACTTTAAAACTCTTCATTGCTTCCATAGACAAATTGGTCTAAGAAGAAGAACAAAAAAAATAAATAACCATACCAAGTAGTTAAAGTTATCAATTGTTGGTATCGATCATTTCATTCATCAAGTTTTAATGTCTCTGTGACTATCTGCCACGCATTAACACTAACACCGACGCACAAGCAAACTGTACGTTAAACGACAAGAGAAGAAGCAAAAGAAGTTGAGACAAAAACACAGACTGTTTCTTTGAGGTCCAAACCTGCGAAAAAGACAGGTATGACATTTAGAGAAGCTTCATGAGAGAGTCGTATGGTCTTCTTGGGCAACGAATTTCGCCATTATGTTGGGAAAGTAGACAACCTCAAATGGCCTCCCATATCCACGGTTAGGCTCGCCGTCGCCGCCGCGGAGAGAGAGAAGAGAAAAAGAAGGGAAATATCAGCAGTACTCCATGTGTTTAATCGAAATGCATGATTTATACCTTTAGTTTCCAGAAATATCAGACAAATTCTTTCAGTTTAATATAATTGACATATATCTCCCTTACAAATATGTTATATTACAAATATCACTATTTTCGTTTATTTTTTATAAAACTGAAAAAAATGAACTCTTCAAAACACCCTTAATAAAATATTTTTTTATTTTCTACTCTACATACAAAAAAATTAAATTGAAAAATTTATTTATAAAAGGATTTTTTTTATAAAGAGAGATTTTGATTTTTTTAATAAAATAGTAAATAAATATTTATTCGAGTTCAAATTATTTTTTTTGTAAAAAAATAAACGAAAATTGTGATATTTGTAATATAACATTTTTTAGGAGAGGTATATGTCATTTATATATTAAATTGAAGGGATATGTTTGATATTTCTATAAATCGAAGAGATAAATCTCGCATTTCGATTAAATACGAGAGATACTCTTCATATTTTCCCGAAAAAAGAATGGTAAGATTGGGTCTGAGGGTGTAGAGGGAAACAAGGGAATAGGATACAAATAAAAGAAAATTTTAATTAAAGGGCAAAATCGTAATAGCCCATTGAGCTCACTAACACTTTTGACCAAATTATAATTTTTATTGATTATAGGAAAAGTTGTTTGTAGGGACTAATAGATCCATTCATTTTCCATATTTATATATCACTTTATTAACCAAGTTAAAAGCATTGTGATGCTGCCGGGTTCGGAAAACCGTTTTTTAGGGTTAACTGGCAATCGGTACGAATTTTTCCCTGGAGGTTTTTAGTAATTTTAGCAAAATACAGATCCAAAGTTTCGACAATTTACAGTGAATTTTGATAGCCTTATAAAAAGTTGTTGAAATTTCATATATTTATTTAACATTTTTATATACAAAAAATTGGCTACGTAAGCCACTTAAACTATATGAATTGTAAATTAGCCAAACTTTGGTAAATACTTTGTAAATAGCCAACTTGCATATGTGACAGCCTATTAACTACCTAAAATATATGTTTGACTGTGTTAAATAAGTCTTTTATTAATCTGTTAATAAATTTACTTGGCTATTTACAAGAAATTAACTAAAGATGAGCTATATCGCAATCCACTATATCCGTGTGGCTATATAAGCAACATTTAAAATTTTTGATAGTCTTATAAAAAGTTGTTGAAGTTTCATATTTTTATTTAACATTTTTATATATTTCTGAAAGCAACATTTAAAATTCCGCTAGAGTTATTAATGCTTGTATTTTCGTTTAAAAAAAAAGGCATTTCTATAGAATTAAACCATCGATTTCACGGCTTCGAACCAATTTTAAAAAAAGGTACATATTCAAACCCAGTTGGCCAACATTATGATTCTCATATAGTATAGACCGTTACATGAGTTGTCAAATCACACAATCAAATAGACAAAGAGAAAGCCAGGTTATCAAGAGTTGAATTCTCAGGACATATTGACTTTGTAGGAGATATAATAAAGGGACTTGGAAATGTGATTAGGATTTCTACTAGATAGATAGATAGATAGATATATTCTCGTGGCAACGTACGTAGCGTTTCATTCAAGTATGCGTGACCACTATACTCATGCAATGTTTGAAAGCTTTATATCAAGACCGTGCGTGGGGTTTCATCACATTTTCAATGGTTACGCATGATTGAAAATAGTCGATAATAACAAGAATATTATCTCTTCTAAGTACACTAGTGTACTGCTAATTCCTCGCATATTATAGTCGTGTATTCAACATTGATATATAGTGTTAATTGTTATCAAGATAAATATACCATATATGGCCATGTTATTTTTTTGGAACTTCAAACGTACGTATTTTTATCTCTAGTATTAAGACTGCCTAGCTCTATATATATATATATTATTTTTTTTTTTTTTTTTTTTGCATCAAGACTAGCTTTGTCAATTTCTTTATGTTGCTCTTGATGTTAGATGTTATCCATATTATTTGTTTTATTTTAGTTGTTCGGCCATTATTACATACTCTCCACATGCAAAAATCTTATAACAATTGTAATGGGAATAACACTAGATACCGAATATAAAAAATGTTGGCATACTCCAACTAATTAGCTAAATTAAAAACTATGACCAACAAAATAGTCGACGTTTGATATATTAACAAGCAGTGACAGAGCCAGTTAAGGCCCAGGGGGGCTTAAGCCCCCCCTCAATTTTTTTTTTTTTTTTTGCACTTTTTGCTCATTTTAAAAAAAAATTACATTTTTTCCCTTGAAAATTTATACTTTTGGCCCAATTTTTATAAATTTTTTACAATCAAGCCCCCCTTGAATTTTTTTTTCAAATTAGCCCCCCCTGATGGACTTTTCTGGCTCCGTCACTGTTAACAAGTAGACATTAATTTTCATAAACGAGTATTGTAAGCAAGGCGAAACCACAACTAGTTTAGGGGTTAAAAAATCGTATTTTTTATCCATTAATCATAATTTTTTATATATATTTTCTTATCTAAAAATTTTATAAATTAGCTCTCCTTTAACTTTTTTTTTTTTTGCATATCACCTTTTCTAATCTAAATTTCTGGCTTCTTCCCTGATTGTAAGACAACAAATTACCCTTCATTTAAACAAACTTGCGTTCGATAAAAGAGAATGTGAGATAATTGTAAGGGTGACCCCAATATAAACTCATAATATTAATGATAAAAGAAAAAATAAGACTGAACATATATAATTCTTCCTATTTTAGAGTGAAATTCATGAAATTTTGAAAAATACCAACAAACATCGAAAACAACAAATGTTTTAAAACATCTTTCATCGGAAGCAATTGAGGGTTGAAGAAGATAACAATATGTTTGGTCAAATAACTCTGGTTGTTCACTATGACCAAAATTAATTACGATATAATATTTGGCTCCTTATGTCTATAAGTGTTATTTTACTCTAGGTAAATGAGTGTCTGCAGGTAAATAAGTGTGTCTGATTCATACGTGTTTTTATTGTTTTAATTTTTCATGTTTGAATTACAAAAATATTAGAAGAAGAAGAAGAAGAAGAAGAAACCTTACCAAATGTGAAATACCTACGTGGTTTCAAATAATCTCTCAAAATGGAAATTTAAAGTTTGAGCACTTGAATTTGGTAATTTTCTATTAAGCTAATTAGCTAAAATTAAGGAAATAATAAGTGATCACGTTATAATTCAGCCAAATTTTCATATCTCATTAAATAATAAAATATAACGTACTCGACCTCATCCTCAAGGATAAAATAAAAATAAATCAAAGTTAAATACTGTTAGCTATTGAGATAAAATTGTGACGAAATGGAGTTAAAATTGACTCAGAATAGCTGCTAAATGAAGACAAAGAAAAATGTGACTATTTAGCAAATATCATTTGATATTTATTAAGAAATTAGTCAAACAAACGTAAAATACTCTCAAATTACTTAAAAAAAAAAAAAAAAAAAAAAAAAACGGTTTGAAACGTCCTTAAATTCTTATAAAATAGAAACTATGCAGTTTAAAAGTCTAAATATGGCTATATCACATATATATTATATATTTTCATATAATAATTGAGTAGGTATTATTATTTGAATGTTATAGACTATCATTCTAAAATCATTGCAATAGGAAAATGATGAGGTCATCCTATCAAATTAGAGCGTCATTCCTTACGTAGTTCTTGATCTAATAACTAATATATTCAGAGGGAAAAGTTTAAGTATATTGTACTAATATTAAAGAATATGATATTAGAAAATTGTATATAGTTAAACGTGGAAGTGATACCCGGTGCAGGCTATTTAGTACGAAGCTTTATATAAATAATGAAATCTAACTATCTAATTCACCTCAGTAGGCTCGTTATTATATATATATATATATATATATATATATATATATATATATATATTTCGAACCTCAAAGTTAACAAAATATCAAGATTAGACCGCTTCTACTTTAAAAATATTTAAAAATGAACTCTTGTCCTTATTTCGGACAAAAATACTCTTCTGACCATCAGGACATACGATGTCATACGATAACATACGATAGCGTACGATGTCATACGATTCTATATGGTCATAAATGCATTTTTATCTGAAATAGGGACAAAAATTCATTTTTAGTATTTTTTTAAAGACGAGGTCTATAGTTTTGATATTTTAATATGCATGTATTTGCCCGAATGATCATTTCTTTTATAATATGCATGTATTTGCCCGAATGATCATCTTGCGCTACATAGATTTTTCCTACTAAAATATATGCAAAATCAGTTTTTGAATTTCTTTTTTTCTTTCTTTTGAAGGAGAGTTTTTGAAACTTATAAAATCCAAATTTCATTATTTAATGTGTATATCGAAAAATTGAATTAAGACAAACGCACACAAAATAAGCGTCAACATGGTATTTTTTATTTTTATTTTTTTGCTATTAACATAATATACATTAGTTCCTACAAATCAATTTAATTCGATGAATTGTATTTCTATAATAAAATAAAATTACTACACTTACAAAATCGTTAATTGTTACATTTTTAGCATAGGATCTAAAATTGAAGTTTTTTTTTTTTTTTAGCATAATACATTGATATATGTATATATAAGATGTTTATCCCGTCAAAAAAATATGCACATGATAAATAAATAAAATACTTGACAGTTTATACATCTCAAATTTTCAAACTTTGACTATTTTTCATGTCTCATTTTCTTGTACTGCGTATATATATCATGTAATTTTGGTCGATAGTGTCACTTCTAAAATAAAACTTACAATTTAGTTTTTCACATATTTTGATAAATTTAATTTTTATAGCAAAGAAATAAATATAACATTCATTAGTAAGGTATTATATATATGAATGTGATATTGTAAATGTGTATTAATTACTTTTTATTTATTATTTTGAACAGAATTTTAGACGTGTGCTATTTATTTCTGAACGTGGAGAAATTATCGTCAATTTGAAATGTTGATCGTTCGTGGCCATTTAATAAACTGCAAATATACTATAAACGCTACGTAAGTGATACATGCTTAGAAGGGATCATTTGACTAAAAAAAAAGAGTGATACATGCTTTTCTCAATCTATAAACCCAAGTCCATTTTCCGCCTTTGGATTCTGAAATGTTGACTGCGTCGGAACTATAAGTTTATAACTCTACAAAAAAATATTTTAATATATATATATATATATTAATGTATTTTAATCTGCAATATATATATATGTCAAAAATATTTAAATTTGAAAAAAAATATTTCAAATTTTTTGGAGATATTTTTTTATTTTTCTGATAAAAAAAGATAATCGGTACGAAAGAAGATTATTTGTGTTAAGCGTGGTCCAATCTCTAATTTTTTTATAAAATTCTGAAAAAAAACAATTAAACAATATTAGTTGAACAGTGTTTTGTTTCGTGAGTAGGAGTCCTTCTTCTACATTATCAATTTTACCTAAAACCTAAAAGATGATCTACGCATATATGATCATAAGTTTAAGCATATATACTAAATACTAATGTATTGATTTGCATGCCTTTAATTTTCATTCGATCCTATCAAAGCTTACTGTTGTCTTGTGGTCACATGTTGCACAACTTACAATGCAATACCACAGTCCGCTTTCAATGCTGCTCGGAAAATTCAGACACAATTGGGATAACTTAACAGGAAACATTTAATACTCGTGTAATTAAGAACAGAATTCAGATACATATACGGAACTGTAAAAATATATAATATATTTGACTACCGTTTCCAACGAAGGACAAAAATATTATAGCCTGTGTAACAAGCAACCGAACCGTCTATTGTTATATAAAATTATAAATAGTGTGAAATATATATATATATATATATATATATATATATATCTTGAATTATGTTGGATATAATTATTAATATTTTAATTCAAAAAGGTTGGTTAAGCGTTCAATAAGAGTAAATCTGAATTATATTAGACATAAATAGCGTTAAAAAGTTCTGTCAACTTTTTTACGTATTATTATTAATATTATTACTATCATTATCATCATTGTTATTATTTAGCTAAAATAAGCATATTATTATAAATTGAAATAAATAAAATTATTGTATCGTTACAACGAGGAAACTAGAAATCATTAACAATAGTCTTTTTCATTCATCGACAAAATTATTGGCCTAAGACTCGACTTCAATGAATGATCAACAACATGAGCTTCAAATAGTTGGGTCTAGTATATGTGAGAAAGATGATTGCCCAAAAAGGAATGTCAATTGGGTCAATCAAGCTAGTATTACCAGATGAACATTGGCTTGAAAAATCGCAATTGTATAATTAATTATTGTAGTATAAATACATGTTTGTCAGATTGGAAAAGCCATCTGATTCTTCTAGCTTGGGTGATCCCTTTGGCGTAAGGCCACAAATCTAGAAAATGATAACGAAAGACCATAAAAACTACAACAAAACAGTTGGAATTTGAATCCCATAACTATAATTCTTTTTACGAAATAGATTATTCTGAATTTTTTAAAAAAATTGACATTTCCAACTTTTCGGATGATAAAAAAAAAAGGTAACTTGAAAAAATAATACAAAATTAACTTCTGTAGTTTGAGTAAAATTTTATCATCTGTCAAACGGAGGGCCACTTACCAATCTCATTAATTTACCTGGTATTGGAAAATGCATGAACAATTAAAATTATGTGGATTTATTATTCGAAATTCTTTGAGTAATTTGTAGAAAAATAAAATATATTTACTCTATTAATTCTAACGAAAATAGGTCAATGGCAGTATGTATTTAATGAATGTTTAATTTTTTTTTTTTTAAGGTTTTAATGAATGTTCAATACCTGGTTATAAGTTTATGCTTACAAGATTTCATGAAGATGAGGTAAGTGAATACGTCATCTTCACTCATCAAATTTTCAGTTGTGTGCCAATTAATAATTAGTTGCTTATATAATTAAGGGCAATCTAACAACGTAGTCAATTTTAAACATGATTTTAAAGATGTAATCAACGTTTATTAAACTTTGTAATCTAACCATAATTTACATAAATAAACGGTTAGAAAATATCGAAAATATCATTATGTAATATAAATCATAGAAACCAACTACTAGCCAACGTTTCAGTCAGTCAAAATTTATCGCATGTAAAATAAATGAAAATTAACTAAAATTAACCCAAAAAAACTTGATATCATAATTAATTGGACTGCAAAAAAGGAAAGAAAATATTATGGAATAAATGAGATCAAGTTAATTGGCTGCGATCAAAACGGTGGATACATATTTATGTTCATCCGATTTTAATAAATGTTAATGTAGTAATTTGTTATATGACTAATAAATTAACGTCATCATTTTTTGCTACATTTGAAACTTAAATGAAACGTTGGCTAAATTGCAATATCAACGTTTCAAGTGGCTTAGTCCATGTAATTTTTCTATTGTTAATTAATTATAATTTTGTGTGATCATATTCATACGATTCTGAATAATAATGTTCCAATCCAATAAGACCAGGTATCAATATTTTGTGTGATCACATTTATTTATTTATTTTATTTTTTTAAATAACTTTGTTGCGAGTGGAGATTGAACCACTTAGTCCATGTAATTTTTCTGTTATTAATGATCATATTCATATAATTCTAAATAATACTGTTCCAATCCAATAAGATCGGGTATCAATATTTTGTGTGATCACATTTATTTATTTATTTTAAATAACTTTGTTATGAGTGGAGATTGAACCTACGATCTTTATTTTTAAGGTGATATGTAGCTATATTAGAAATCACGAGACACTTATTATTATTAATTTAATAAGGGATTGGGATCGGAGAAATCTATACCGATATATATCAGAAATACAGTTTGTGATTTATCATTTTCATCTGAAACCAACAGAATCCAAAATTATAAGACATCTACTTCTTCTTTTTATGTGTGGAAATATCTATTTTTTTCATTTTACATTTTCACCCATGTTGATACATTTATTGCACAGTGCTGCGTGAAACTTATGGCCCCCATGTGATTTTCCGTTGAATAAGGGAAGAGGAAAACAATAATGAATTCTTGACGTGAAACAACTTGGATATATATGAATGGATATCAATATTGTTCCAATTGAGCTTTTAGACTGTTCTGTCATTTTCTGAACGCATTCAAACGACAACTTCGTCAAGTTCATTGGTAGGAATTCAACAGGGATTGTGTATCGAAATTTTCATAAAATAAATAAATAAAAGTTCAAGCATTTATAGCTCTAGTAGTAGCTATGTTGCGACTTGCGAGAGGACCGATTTCATAACTTCAGAACATTAAATTTATAAATATAAAAGAATCTGATTCTTTCCAAGTTTTAACTACCATCAGAATACAATACTTAAAAAAAATGAAAATAAAATAAAATTTGGGAGATCTTTTTCTATAAAAAAAAACATCTTCCTCTTATGAATAAGATAATGTTGTAAAAAAAAAAAAAAAAAGAAGATAATGTTGTCACAAAACTTTATGTTTTTATGACAACATTGTCATAAAGTGATCATGTGGAAGAATTTCTTTTTATTATAGAAAAAAGGAAAGTTGCCTCAATTTGTTAAAACTATGTTATGTACTATTTACAAATTTTTAGTTGAACTAAATATTATGGCGTGTGTAAATATATGAGTGCGCATTTTGATTTTCCATGTGAACATTCTACAATTTGTTATTAAAATGCAACTAATGCATTTTATTTATAAGTTATATATTTAGCTATATATATACATGTAATATAAACCGTTTAATGAAAAAATGCATATGTGTATATTTATAAGTTATATATATTTGAAGAATTTATTGCAACTACTCAATCTCCTATCTTTTTTTTAAGATTTTAACCAAAGTTTCATTTTATTAAGAAAATAGTCCACCGAGTCTAAATAAATTAAATGAACTAAAACAATTAATTAAATTTATTTCTGCCAGGCCGAAGTGAACTAGATTAACTATAATAATTAATTTAATTTACTTCGACCTGGTGAACTATTTTCTTAATAAAATGAAACTTTAGTTATTTTTTAAAAGTAAGGTAGGCTATTTGACTACTGACCTAATTCCTTATATATATATATATATATATATATATATATATATATATATATATCTTTTAAATATCTAAAGATAACAAACTTTTCATTTTAAAGAAATAAGGAAGAAAAAAATATAATGAAATATCATCAACACATAAAAGAGCATGAAGATAATAAATTTTTTATTACAAAAATGTCCGTTAGCATTTACCACTAATATCTCTAATTTTAATTTCATAATAAAATAAATGAAAGTAAATATACGCATCTAATAATATCCTGAAAATAAGAAACAAACTATTATACACTCGATCATCACTATGCCGATTTAAAAAAAATCGCACTTTCAATATTTTCTCTCTCTCATCGATAATACTCATAAATAAAGAAAAAAAAACCTAGAAAAAAGATGCTAGAAAAACAAAATTGCTCCAGCAAACCATAAAAACAATTACAAACCATGAAAACGACTTCTTAATATTTTTTTTTCAATGTCATCAATTGGAAAATGTTTGTTAAGAATATTGAAATGTGTATGCTCTTGATCTTCGATTTCCAAATTGGAAATATGTGGAAATAAATAGACAACTTAACGTTCTGGAAGCGGTTACTTGATAACCGCCAGAGACGTGAGACTGAACAATCCACGTATACTCGACCTCAAAGCTTATAAATACAAGAAGAGATGGCTGAAAGAAGGCATTCACAATCTTGCAGACACGAGCACACGTCAGAAGTTTCACCTATCACTCAACACTTTCTATTACTTGCTCTCTTTTATTATAAATTTATAGATAATTTTATCTAGACACTCGGAGTTTTCGGGACTGGGTGCTTGGAACCAAGTGTTCTTCGTGAAATAATTGTTGTACTAATTTTGTCTATCAACAGGTGATAATATATCCTACATGTGCACTGATCTCATATGTGGATCGAGGATTCAATAAAAATATAACAAAGTTTTTCATGTTGATGCTTAAAAATTATCCTTTGTAAGTTGTGATTATATGATCAATGTAATAATTATGTACTTGTAATCTTGAAAATATTCGTAGTAGTAATAAATAATAATAATAATAATCTGGATTAATTATTGATTTTCTCTCTTGTTATGATTCAAATTTATAATTTAACTTCTTCAAAAAAAAAAATTGTATATTTTTAAATTGATTTAGATAGTCCGAATGAATATGATTTCTTGCGCATGCAACGCAAGTGTTCTGACTCAGAATTCATTCTTATGAATGTGGTCTCTACGTCGCTCTGGGCCAGCGTTGTGGAAACTTTAAAATTTGTATAAAAAATGATATTAAGTTTCAGTCCTCTCTAAAAATGCACCGCAATTATTGACATATGCTAACCAGCTTGTTAGTTTATTATATGGCTATTTTTAGAGAACCTATATGATCCGTGTCTATTTTGATAAAGCACGAGATAGCTAGTTTTACCATTACCGAATTTATCGCGTAATTATCTAGTGAAGATTATTTAGGATCTAGCTTAGACTCTTTCTATCCATTACTACTTCTAAACGCATCTTCCCACTTATAGTTCTCAAGTCCATATACAACTTTTTTTAGTGGAGCTTAATTAATTAAACTATAGTTTGACACATTGAATTAAGGAAATGGGTGCTTAATGTTGCTAACTAAGTAGTCCTATAATAGTGGTCCCCAAATGTTCTATATCATACGTCCTTCGTGACGCTATAAGACAACGAAGAAGGAGAGAGAAAGGGATACGTATATGTATGATAGTATATATAATTATAAATAAATAAAAACAGTAAAGTCAACCATAATGTTTTCCTTCTGTCAACTCAAATGTGTTTGTGCATGTATTTCATCTTAATAAAAATCGTTAGGCACCCTAGTTAGATACTCAAGTAGCTTAACGGAAAAAAAAAATGGCTTACCGAATTGAATACGTAATACACGAGTACTCACTTGGACCAATCTTACATGTCTCGCAATTTCTTTTTCCTAATAATCAAACGTTTACTATTACTAATCAAGTGTTATTTATTTATTTAAGCAATATTCTTCCACCAAAAAAAGTAACTGGTCATTTTATATCATTCATTCATCATTGAGTATACTTCCACCACACCGCATACGATTTTTCAAATTATTATTCTTTTAATTAAATAAAACAGTTTTTCGGTCAATTTCACAACTTTCGATCATAAGAAATATTTATTCCCCTAATAATCAAATAATTAGAAAAAAAAACCCCAGCCTTTATATTCTAGTAAATCCTATATATACACGAGTTTGATACAACAAGGCATCAATAGGCCTGTTCTCGGTTCTCCCTTGCCGTTCAAAACTCTCTCCACCAAAAAAAAAAAAAATCAAGTGGCCGATCATTCACAAATCGATCGGTCCCTGACAAAAAAAAAAAATTATAAAATATATAAATAATTAAACTAGTAGGGCCAACAAAAAAAAACAACACTAGCGTGTTGTTTTCCGGTGGGGAAGAGGAAAATGGGAAAGGTGGTTAGCGATGATGAGGATGGTCGTGGCCGGAAGAAGAAGAGTAACGGATCTGTACGGTCGATCTTCGCCCACGCGGACGGAGCGGACACGTGGCTGATGGGGATGGGCTTTCTGGGCGCTGTGGGCGATGGGTTCTCTATGCCGTTGGTTCTTCTCATCACCAGTCGTCTCATGAACAATATCGGCACTTCTTCCTCCGACTCAAACCCGCAACAACTCTTCTTGGACAGCATCAACAAGGTACGTATACATACATATTTCCGTATCTATACATATATATTCATATATACTATTTAATTTCCTTTGTTTTTTTTCTCTCTTTTATATATAGAATGCAGTGGCTCTCTTGTACTTGGCTACTGGCTCCTTCGTGGCTTGCTTTCTTGGTGAGTCAAAGTAACCAGTTATGCACAATTTATGAAGAAAAAAAAAAAAAATGGACTAAAATGGAAAAATCATCAGAAATTAATATTTTTTTTTTTTATAAGAGGGATATTGTTGGACGAGGACGGGGGAGAGACAGGCGGCGAGGATGAGAGCTCGGTATCTGAAAGCGGTGCTCCGACAAGAAGTCGGGTATTTCGACCTGCACGTGACGAGCACGTCGGAGGTCATCATCAGCGTCTCCAACGACAGCCTCGTCATCCAAGACGTCCTTAGTGAAAAGGCAACATAACATTTTTTTTTTTATTATTATTTCACTCGATCCGTCGGTACATATATAATAATTAAATTATTAAATTTCGTGTGCATGTGTTCGTCGAGCAGCTGCCGAACTTCTTGATGAACGTGTCGATGTTCGTGGGGAGCTACGTGGCGGCGTTCATAATGCTGTGGCGGCTGGCGATCGTGGGGTTCCCGTTCGTGGCCCTGCTGGTGATCCCGGGGCTCATGTACGGACGAACCTTGATGAGCCTGGCTCGGAAGATAAGGGAAGAGTACAAGTCGGCGGGGACCATAGCCGAGCAGGCCATATCGTCCATACGCACCGTGTACGCCTTTGTGGGCGAGGCCAAGACCACCTCAGAGTTCTCGGCAGCGCTTCAGGGCTCGGTCAAGCTCGGCCTCAGGCAGGGCTTGGCCAAAGGCTTGGCCATCGGAAGCAACGGTATCGTCTTTGCCATTTGGTCCTTCATGTCTTACTACGGCAGCCGCATGGTTATGTACCACGGAGCCCAAGGTGGCACCGTTTTCGCCGTTGGTGCCGCCATAGCCGTCGGTGGATTGTGAGTTTAGTTCATAATTGAAATTTAATTAATTTTATGAGAAGACTAGAATTTAGTCAATTTGATGACCTAGTTATTTGGTTAATATAATAAGCAGGGACGAAGCCATGAATTCAAGTCAGGAGGGTTAATATGCGGAAAAAAAAGTTGAAGGAAGGCTAATTTGTAAATATTTATGATATTTTATAAAATAAAAAATTTAAACTGTGAAAAAAATGCAAATTAGGGGGTTATAACACCCCACTATGTGGTTTCGTGCCTGATAATAAGAGCACTATGTACAAGTTGATTAATTTTTGTTGTTACTAATTAACGAGAATTTATAGGGCGCTAGGCGCGGGTTTATCGAACTTGAAGTACTTCTCGGAGGCGTGCTCGTCGGCGGAGAGGATAACGGAGGTGATAAAGCGGGTCCCGAAGATCGACTCGGCGAACATGGAAGGCGAGATATTGGAGAGGTACTCGGCGGAGGTGGAATTCAAGCACGTGGAGTTCTCGTACCCTTCTCGGCCGGAGACCGCGGTGTTCAAGGACTTTTGCTTGCGGGTCCCGTCCGGGGACACGGTGGCCCTAGTGGGCGGGAGCGGGTCCGGGAAATCGACGGTGATCTCGCTCCTCCAGCGGTTCTACGATCCGATCGGAGGGCAGATATGCCTCGACGGGGTCGCCATTGACCGGCTTCAGCTCAAGTGGCTCAGGTCCCAGATGGGGTTGGTGAGCCAAGAGCCGGCTCTTTTTGCCACGTCGATCAAAGAGAACATATTGTTTGGAAAAGAGGACGCTGATTTCCAACAAGTGGTTGACGCTGCAAAGGCCTCAAATGCCCATAATTTCATCTCAAAGTTGCCTCATGGCTATGACACACAGGTCTTTTTTTTTTTTTTTACTTTTCTTTCTCTCTTAATTCAATATTTGCTTTTTTGCTTTCTCTCTTTGTCTATGTGCCATCCTTTAAACAAAGGGACCAGGGAAAAAGAAAGTCCGAATGATATGACAATCACCAAATTAAAATGTCATGGACGCTCACAACTTTATTTCTTTTTTTATAAAGAGATACGAACTTGCACATGAATTTACAATAATAGCGACACACACACAGTAATCCTTTCTTTTTCTTTTTCTTTTCTTTTTTTCTATGTAAATAAATAATACTTACTATTTCAGAGGAAAAACGTAGTTTCAAATTATCGAGCTATATATTATGCATGCAAATACTATTTTTTTTAAAATAAAAAGCAATCTTTCTGTCCTAGTTTGCTGGTCATGAAAATAAAATAGCACTTTGGATCATTTTATAATGTAGGAGAAGCAAATACCAACAACGAATTGCTTTTGCAAAATATAATTATAATGGTTTGCAAAACGATAAAACTTATATCCAGCAATGGGGGAGAACGATTCTTTACTTGTATTTTAGTGTTATTTTTTATAATTATTAATATTTTGTTGGTACATTTTAGTCCCACTAATGATTTTGTTCCCCACGTAAGAGGGTTCTTGTGTTCTTTATGGAAAAACTACTGGTAATACTGCCCAGCGCACCACCATTTTGCAGTCAAATCAAATATGTCGCACTGAATTTTTTTTTTTTTTTTTTGCTACACTACATTATCTTCAATACTCCAAATGAGTACGAACCCTATGCTAGCATACACACACACACGCATACACATACACATACACATACACATACACATACACATGCACACACAAGGGCTTAAGCCCTCTCAAATTTTTTTTTTTTGCACTTTTTGCCATTTAAAAAAAAATTATATTTTTTTCCCTTGAAAATTTATACTTTTGGCCCAATTTTTATAATTTTTTTACAATCAAACACCCCCTGAATTTTTTTTTCAAATTAGCCCCCTGATGAGCTTTTCTGGCTCCGTCACTGTAGACACGTACACACATGTATTATATATGATTTTATATATAGCATGACTATCACAGCGAAAAAGACTATGGAACCTATTTTAATTCACAAGCTTTTTCAACTTTGATGCATAATTACCACTTTATTACTATTTTAGCACGATGTTCACTTCATATATATATATTAGGAATCCTATTCACCATAATGTTTAATTGTTCTCTGAAAAAATAAAAAAGTATAAAAAGTAAAAAGTTGAAATGCTTGTCGCTCTCTCACAGCACCTTCTTTATATGGACAAACATATGTTTCCAAATAGTTTTATATAGATCGCGTGTGTCTTCAAACCATGTCAAGCTCATAGATACTTAATCATGTAACAGTAACAAATAATAGTACTAATTGTATCATAACTAACAGTAACAAATAGTAAAATAATAGTACTAATTTAAAGAAGAAAAGACTTTCTGACTTATGTCTTTCTTCTTAACTTCGTCTTTGTTGGCTACTACTTTAGATTCTGAAACCAATCCCCACTTACTAAAAGAAAATAAATTAAACCAAGAAAAAAAATTATACTGAGATATTTTAGCTGTTTGGTAGAAGTAGAACTGAAAAGAGACCAAAAACAGATTTATTTTATTTTATCATTAACAATAACATGCATTAAAATTTAAGTAACTACAATAAGAAATAACATGATTTAAGTTTTAATTATCATAAAAGATGTATTCTATTTATCAGTCTAATCCATTCAATATTTTCCTTTCTTTTGTAAGTAACTACAATAAGAAAAAAAAAATTAAACCAAGAAAAAAATTATACTGAGATATTTTAGCTGTTTGGTAGAAGTATAAATGAAAAAAGACACCAAAAACAGATTTATTTTATTTTATCATTAACAATAACATGCATTAAAATTTAAGTAACTACAATAAGAAATAACATGATTTAAGTTTTAATTATCATAAAAGATGTATTCTATTTATAAGTCTAATCCATTCAATATTTTCCTTTCTTTTGTAAGTAACTACAATAAGAAATAACATGATTTAAGTTTACAGCTACCTGAATTTATATCCTGACCACTCTCAAAATAGTATCAAGTGTCATGTATAGTAAAACTGTAACTGTAATTATATAATAGGTTTAATGACAATTATGCAGAATTGAAATTATTGATCTTGTCTATAAATTATTGATCTTGCGAATCAATTAATTTTGAACGACTATTTCTCATGATATTTTGGTCAGGTGGGTGAGAGAGGAGTTCAAATGTCGGGAGGGCAAAAACAAAGGATCGCGATAGCTCGAGCGGTGATAAAGAAGCCGAGAATCCTTCTCCTAGACGAGGCAACGAGCGCGCTCGACTCAGAGTCGGAGCGAGTCGTTCAAGAAGCCCTCGACAAGGCCTCCGTGGGCCGAACCACCATCGTCATCGCTCACCGCCTCTCCACCGTCAGAAACGCCGACTGCATCGCCGTCGTCCAGTCCGGCCGAGTCGCAGAGTCCGGGCCCCACGACGACCTCATCCTCCGCCCCGACAGCCTCTACTCCTCCCTCCTCCGCCTCCACGTCACCAACGAAGACCCTAACTCCGTCGACACCTCAGCAATCTCCTCCGACCCCAACGGCACCAGCAGCCGCAGACTCTCCACCGTCAGCAGAGACGGAGGTAGTACTTTTCGCTAGTTTTGTTTCATGTTTTTTTTACCTTAAAAATTTACAAATCAGCTCCCCCAGAGTTTTTACCATAAAATTAATTTAGATTTTTATCCTCTACTTTTAGTTCACTCTAATTTCCTGTGTGGCAGCGAGCCGGTCGAGTTCGGCGAGGGAGCAAGAAGAAGAGCAGCACCACGACCCGCGCGCGACATCATCAGGAGCATCGATGAAACGGCGAGATGATCTGGCGTCGCCGTCGTTCAAGAGACTTTTGGCTCTGAACTGGCCGGAGTGGAAGCAGGCGGGTTTGGGGTGCGTGAGCGCGGCCATGTTCGGGGCGGTGCAGCCCCTGTACGCGTTTGCGATGGGGTCCATGATCTCGGTCTACTTCCTGACGGACCACGCCGAGATCAAAGAGAAGACGACCATCTACGCTTTATGCTTCCTCGGCCTCGCCGCCTTCTCTCTCCTCGTCAACATCTCCCAGCACTACTGCTTCGCCTACATGGGCGAGTGCTTGACCAAGCGCGTCAGGGAGAGGATGCTCTCCAAGATCTTGACCTTCGAGGTCGGCTGGTTCGACCAGGACGAGAACTCCACCGGCGCCGTCTGCTCTCGCCTCGCCAAGGACGCCAACGTCGTAAGTCTTTCATATTTCACAACTTTTTCTAAAACTAGCGATTCGAGCATCTTTAATGGTTTAGCTAAATATAGTAGCTCCATTTGCCACATAGATTTTTCTGAAGCTAAATAGTTAAGCAACTAGCTCTATAGAGCTAATTTGCTTATAGCTAAATCAATAGCCAATATGTAAAACAATGGTTAAGCAACTAGTTAAGCACTTTTCATATTTACAAGCAAATCCCTAAAATTGTTAAGCAGCAATGAACCATTAAAGATGCTCTTTAGTTGAATAAGAAATGTGGTGTTGTTATTGTGAAGGTGAGATCGTTGGTCGGGGACAGGACGGCTCTGGTGGTGCAAACGTGCTCGGCGGTGATCGTGGCGTGCACGATGGGGCTGGTGATCGCGTGGCGGCTAGCCGTGGTGATGATCGCGGTGCAGCCCATCATCATCATCTGCTTCTACACGCGGCGAGTGTTGTTAAAGAGCATGTCCCAGCAGGCCATCAAGGCGCAGGACGAGAGCAGCAAGCTAGCCGCGGAGGCCGTCTCTAACCTCCGAACCATCACCGCCTTCTCGTCCCAGGACCGCATCCTGGGGATGCTGGACAGGGCCCAGGCGGGCCCGCGCCACGAGAACATCCGGCAGTCGTGGTTCGCGGGGCTGGGCCTCGCCTGCTCCCAGAGCCTGACCACATGCACCTGGGCCTTCGACTTCTGGTACGGCGGCCGCCTCATCTCCCACGGGTACATCTCCGCCCGAGCCCTCTTCGAGACTTTCATGATCCTCGTCAGCACGGGGAGGGTCATCGCCGACGCCGGGAGCATGACCTCCGACCTCGCCAAGGGCTCCGACGCCGTCGGCTCCGTCTTCGCCGTCCTCGACCGAGTCACCCGCATCGAGCCCGAGGACCCCGAAGGCCGAGTCCCCGCCTCCCTCGCCGGGTCCATCGAGCTTCGCGACGTCCACTTCGCCTACCCGGCCCGCCCGGACGTCGCCATCTTCCGCGGCTTCTCCATGCGGATCGAGGCCGGGAAGTCCACCGCCCTCGTGGGGCCCAGCGGGTCGGGGAAGTCCACCGTGGTCGCGCTCATCGAGCGGTTCTACGACCCCATCGAGGGCTCCGTGAGGATCGACGGCCGAGACATCCGGTCCTACAATCTCCGTTCCTTAAGGAGGCACATCGCGCTGGTGAGCCAAGAGCCGACGCTTTTCGCGGGGACGATAAGGGACAACATAGCCTACGGCGGGACCGCCGCCACGGAGGCGGAGATCTCGGGGGCGGCGAAGTCGGCGAACGCGCACGAGTTCATCGCGGGGCTCAAGGACGGGTACGACACGTGGTGCGGGGAGAGGGGGGTGCAGCTGTCGGGGGGGCAGAAGCAGAGGATCGCCATCGCGCGGGCCATCCTGCGGGACCCGGCGATCCTCCTATTGGACGAGGCCACGAGCGCGCTGGACAGCCAGTCGGAGAGGGCGGTGCAGGACGCGCTGGAGCGCGTGATGGTGGGCCGCACCAGCGTGGTGGTGGCCCACCGGCTGAGCACCATCCAGAACTGCGACACCATCGCCGTTCTCGACAGAGGACAAGTGGTCGAAAAAGGGACCCACTCTCACCTCTTGGCCAAAGGCCCCAAAGGAGCTTACTATTCCCTCATCAGCCTTCAGAGAACGCCTTCTTTCTGATCTTACTTGTCTTTTGGTTGTAATACTAAAGTGATCTATTGTAACTGTTCACCACCACTGTTCTGCTACCAAGAGCTCATTTTAGAAAATAAGTGTATACAAACCCGTATATGTAAGTATAAATATAACTATAATGCTTTCATTTCCTCATTTTTATTACAAAAATTTAGGTAAATAATCAATTAAAACGTCTGGAATTGATATATAGTCAACGTTTCATAAATTTTAGATAAATAATCATAAAGATGACGTGACCTAATAAATAAAAGTGGTTATTTATATAAGATTTACGACTGTAAATATATGAAAACTTATATTTATCTAAGTTATATTTATCTAAGTTAATAGATCATTGTCTACCCACAGTCCAGAGTCATTAACAGTAGTCAAGGCTTTGGCTAGCTTGTGAGCTGTGATTACCGACTGAAAACTTTCTCTCATTTCTGAACTTCAGATTTTATACCCAGACATCTATACACACAGATCCATATATATATATATATATATATATATATATATATATATATATTAAATAATGGGAATTATATATCACAAGTGAATTTAAGCTTATAGTTTTAGAGGTAAGAATGAATTTTTGGACATTTAAATTATACTATATTAATGATTAAATTATGTGATTATTATACAATGTATAATCAGGTTTGATTTTTTTTTTTTTTTTTTTTTTTTGCGTTATTATTATAATTTAGGTTTTGATTTTTATCAATATATTTCTTTGAGAAAACAATCCCTAACCTCCTAAACATTAAAGAAAAAGTTGCGAAAAAACCCATCAGAGAGTAAAAAATAATATTTCAAGAAGCTTAAAGAAATCGAAGATAAAGTATTCATCAAGACATAAAGCAGGTTACGGTAGGGTTTTTTTTTTTTTTTTTTTTGGTAGAGCTCCCATTTTAGAACATCAATGTTTTGGTTTAGGGGTATTGATAGATGCCAAATATGGTTATTTGTCGTTTATTATTGTTAGTAGTTACAATTGTCGTTCATTGATGTTCATAAATGTGGTATCTACTGTACTATTTGATTAAATTATTTGGGTGTGATAAATTGGGTATATATATCTTAAAAAAATTATTTGACAAGGTAACTTTGGCTAAAACAATTGAGACTCCTAATTTACTTATATATTAGTTTCAAATGACTATTTTTTTTTTTACAATTTTTACTTAATTTTTTTTTATATACCTCCATATTATAATAGTATATAAAGAAACAGATCCACACATCATAGAGATAACTGTGTGTTCGACCTCATGATAAAATAATTATCTATTTTTCGTAAGAAAAAGAGAGTAAATATTTATTTAATTTATATACAATATCGTTCAAAACTTTCATGTATATTTTTACGTTACAAAATAATACAACCCGTCCATGCATGTCTCATATCTCCATGACCGGGAATTAAAATCGCAATTGAAAAACAAAGTTATATATATAATATATTTTTTTTCATGCTTTCACGTACCTCCATGTGAATATACCTCATAACTAATTGAATAGTACTTGTTGTTTATATACAGTTTGACTTTGACTCTTTCATGGCCTCGTTTTCCTTTCCTCAATTATATATTGTGGCGTTTCATAGGATACACAAACACTTCTCTCGAGCCAATTTTTTTAATTTAGAACACGCATATGTCATGGGAAGCAATCTCTTGTATTTAAAATTTTATCTACCTTGTAGCCTCAAACTATAATATATATATATTGGCAAGCTTTCATACCCAGGCTGTTTGGTTGCTGGGTGAGAAAATGAGAGAGATCAACAACAACAACAACAATAATAATAATAATAACAATAATATTGATGTGAAGGGTGGGTGTATTGGATCGATTTTGATCCACGCGGACGGTGTGGATCGATGGCTAATGGGATTGGGTCTGATCGGCACCGTTGGCCGTGGAATGGCTCTTCCGGTCGGGATTTTGTTCACTGGACGCATTATGAACAACATTGGTGGTACATCAACAACTACTCTCACTTCTCAGCAACATCTTTTCTTGCAAAATATTAACCAGGTTAGTTTTTTTCTTTTCTTTTGAACACAAGTTATTTGTCTTTCGCACCTTCACTGCACAAACTGAAATAATAGGAATTTTGTTTATTTTCCAATACGGGACAAATGATTCAATTTTAAAATTCCTTGAAAATATGTACCCTCCTCCGGGAAAACACCAAAATACTGGAAAAATGTCTCCGGGAATCCAAAATTCGACAAAACTCCGGCGGTTTTTTGTTAGCTAGCCCGCCTCTCAGTTTTTTTTTTGTAAATTATATTGGTTGTAATTTTCTTGTTTTTATTCTGGTAAACTGTAAGAAATCTGAGTCAACTTCTGCGTTAAACCATAATAATATATTCACTGGTCTTTAGATCATAGTGATTCATTCATTATATGTACGTATTAAAAAATTCTACCTCTTTTTTTGTTTTCTTTTTCTTTTTACAGTATGCGTTGGCTTATGTATACTTGGCTAGTGTCGGCTTCATCGCTTGTTTCTTGGGTAAGTAGATCAAATATTTATTTGAAGTTATAAAGTTTAATTAGTTAAATTCAAATTAGAGTTTGAGCTCTTAATAAATTGACCACAACCTATATATTTAATAAAAAAAATTTAGAGGGATATTGTTGGACAAGAACAGCAGAGAGACAAGCGACGAGAATGAGAATTCGGTATTTGAAAGCCATTCTGCGACAAGACGTGGGCTACTTTGATACGCACGTGACAAGCATGTCTCAAGTCATAACCAGCGTTTCGAGCGATAGTCTTGTCGTTCAAGCTCTTCTAAGCGAAAAGGTCTTTTATTTACTCATTAACCTTGTTAACTGGTCACATTTATAGTTTATGCTTACTTATTTCATTAATTGTCTATTTATCCTTTAACTTAATATGGTAGGGGTTGGCAGGTGACTCTATCAACTTTAAAAATTTGTAGTAATTTTGCCGAACTTTTGCCAAAATCTCAAGTGTCAATGACCTTTTTTTTTTGTGGATAAAAGACATAATTACCCCCTAAACTATGGCGACGAAAATACATTCCTTATACTATAAAATCGATCAATTTACCCCTTAATATCAGTTCTTGTAACATTTGTGGTCCTTCCGTTTATTTTTGGATTTGATCCGTTAGTTATATATACACAATTTTGTAACTATATATGTAAAGTGAGGGAATTTTCGTAAATACCCTTAACATCTATTAAAAAAAATTAAAATTAATAAATCATAGCAATTACAATCTCTCTCTCTCTCCTCTGAATCTCCCCGAAGCTTCTCTGCTCGCCCATCACTTCAACGTGAACCACCACCACTCTCCAAATCGCTGTAACGACACAGTTATGAGCCTTTCATCTTCAACCTCCGAATATCCGATTTTGCTCCTTGCTCACTTGTCCATGTTCACCGCGATTGTGCTCCGGCATGGCGGACGACATTCGGTGCCTCTGAGAAATCAAGGAGGCGATGCGAGACCCATATGAAGCTCTCTGGCACAGATCTCCTTCATTGTCGACTCAATCTCTCCGACAACGCTTTCGACGGAGTCGTCCCCAAGGAGCTTTCTCGTTGCCCAGGCTCAAAGACTACCACCTCTCCGGTTCGCACGCATATAAACCCAACATTAGAGAGAGAGAGAGAGAGAGAGAGAGAGAGAGAGAGAGAGAGAGAATGTATTAATTCTTTATTTTAATTTCTTTATTAATGCCTTTCTTTATTAATATTATTTTAATTTATTTATTTAATATTATTTTATTAATCTTAATCAAGATAAAAATTAGAATTACATATAATATCCTTATTTTGAGTGTCACATGATATCCACATGCTTATTTAACGGATGATTTAACAGAATTTTAGACGGAAGGACAACATTGAAATTAATACAAAGATGAAGGGGAAAATATCGAGTTTTTAAAGTATAGGGGGTGCACTCTTATAGACGCCATAGTTCAGGGGGCAAATATGTCTTTTATTCTTTTTTTTTTTTACGTCAATTGGTAACTTTATGTGATTTATTATCGTGTGTGTACTCTAATTGTGGCGAAACAAATACGGACTTAGCTTTGCTTTTTTAAAAATGTGCTTTTAGAATCTACTTTAAACAAATATTTTTTTTTAAAAGCAGATAAGTATTTGGTAAACTATTTTTAAAATAGTTTTTGATAATAGCAAAAATAGATTTAGCGTTTGGTAAAACATATATAATTATAAAAAAAAGGATAAAAAATAGACATCTCTTGAACTTAATAAAAATTATTAATATTTATGTGTAATAAAATTATAATTATTAATTGAACGATAGAAATAAATATATATATATATATATATATGTATATATATATATATATATACATATATATATATATGTGTGTGTGTATGTCTTATATTTTAGATGTTTTGTATAAAGTATAAACATTAAAACTGACGCGATATATATATATATATATATATATATATATGTTTTTACTAATAGTATTTTCTGAATTTATATTCGGTGTCCAATTTTAATATACATATAGATGATAATTTAAAATAGTAAAACTGTAGACTTGCACATCCCTAAAGTTTACAACTCATAATACAATTAAAAAAAAAAACAGTGTTATTTATCACCACTGACCATTAAAGTACGCACACATCTTTATATCACAAGGAAACAAAATTTTGACATTTAATTGTGTTGAATGATTAAAGACAGAATCGTAATTCAACATAAAATATAAAACACTTTTCCTAAAACCTACGAAAATCTTGTTTTTCCTTTTTCTTCTATATTTTGCAAAAGTATTTTTCAACTTTTACTAAAATTTATTTTACCAAACACTTTTAAAACAGTTGGGCTTTTAGAAAAAGTTAAAAGCAGGCTTAATAAGTTAAACCATACACGGCCACTGAGTGAAAAAAAAATGGTTGAATTTGAGTATAAATCGCATAAACTAGTCATTTTGTCTTTAAAACAAGGTAAAATTCAGGTTATACGTTCTAAAAGGGGAAAAAAGTCGCTAGTGCCAAGTTTTCAAAATTAAGAGACCGTTAATGCAAAAAAAAGTGATTATTACGACGCAACTCATATAGTTCATGTTATGCTAATAATCGGAAAAAATAAAATACAAATTGTAATAATATATTTAATTTAATATTGAACAAAAATTAATATTGGAAAAAGAATGTTTCAACGTAAAGTGCCAAAAAAATATTTAATTCGTAAAAACTCGCTAAAATACTTTACATGTCAACATGTCAAATTGGACCTGAAAATTTAGATACAAATTTCAGTTAAAATTTTAGTAAAATGATTGTTTTCCTCACCAAATGTAACATATCAGTTGCCGGATTTTGTGATGAACGTGTCAAGCTTCTTCGGGAGCTACATAGTTGCGTTTCTCATGCAGTGGAGACTAGCCATAGTGGCAGTGCCGTTTGTGGTGTTACTCGTGATCCCGGGAATAATGTACGGAAGGACTCTAATGGGATTGGCTAGGAGAATGAGAGGCGAGTACAACAAGGCTGACACGATAGCCGCACAGGCGATATCTTCTGTGCGCACCGTTTACGCATTTGTGGGAGAGCAAAAGACCGAAGAGGACTTTTCAACGGCCCTAAATGGGTCGGTGAAGTTGGGCCTAAAGCAGGGCTTGGCCAAAGGCTTGGCCATAGGGAGCAACGGCGTTAGCTACGCTATTTGGGCCTTCATGGCTTTCTATAGCAGCAGATTGGTCATGTACCACGGGGCCCAAGGAGGCACACTTTTTGCCGCCGGTGTAGCTATAATCATGGGAGGACTGTAAGCGCTTCTACTCCTTTTTAATTAATATTGATTATAAGGCTAGATATGAAAACTAGCACTAATTAACCTTGTTAACCGTTGAGGATATATTATAATAAATGATAATTGTGATGGTTTTCTAATAGTTATGGAATTGGAATTATTCCAAAAATATGATTAAATGGAGTATTTTTTTTTTCCCATTATGCATTTGTAAGCCTTTGTTCTGCTTTTAGGACTATAATGGTCATTAAATACAGTTTTTCATGATATATTTTGTCACTAAATGCAGTTTTTTCATGACATGTGTTGTCACAAAAGTTTTTAAAAAAAAAAGGTTTTTCTAATAGATAATGAGAGAAACCTTTTCATTAAGTCATGCTTTTGAAATAATTTGTGATCGTCTAATAATAATCAATCGACCAATGTTTCTTACTTAGTCCTATGTCAAATTAAATTTGGTTAATATTCACAAGTTAGTACGACTTGCATGTTCTTCTTTCACGAAGAATTCTAAATTAGATTCAATATACATATATAGATGCATTCCAATATTATTCTCAATAGCTTCGTTTGAGTGACAAGACTTCATGCCTATAAGGTGACATCGTTTTAGAGGGGCGCATGTTCAAACTCCTCAGAACGTAAAATGTCCTTGTTAAAAAAAAAAATTATTGGTTATAATTTGTGCTTAATTGTCCAACGTAGTTGTTAAGAATGATGGATTATAAATTTCTCCATCCAATTAACTCGATTTGCTTCATAAATCAGGGCATTTGGTGCTGGATTATCCAACCTCAAGAACTTTTCGGAAGCATTTTCGGCTGCAGAGCACGTGATGAAAATCATGCAAAGAGTTCCAAAGATCGACTCGTCCAATACAGAAGGTGAGATCTTGGAGAATGTCTCTGGTGAAGTGGATTTCAAGCACGTCAAGTTTGCGTATCCTTCAAGACCCGAAAGTGTGGTCTTCAAAGACTTTTGCTTGAAAATCCCATCCGGCAAAACAATGGCTTTGGTTGGAAGTAGCGGCTCGGGAAAGTCGACGGTGATCTCGCTTCTGCAGAGATTTTATGACCCTATTGCGGGAGAAATATGCCTTGATGGGGTTGCGATTAATAGGCTGCAAATAAAATGGCTGAGGTCTCAAATGGGCTTGGTGAGCCAAGAGCCTGCACTCTTTGCCACCACAGTCAAGGAAAATATTTTGTTTGGTGAAGAAGACGCGGACATGGAACAAATCATTGAAGCAGCCAAGGCTTCTAATGTTCATGGTTTCATCTCTATGTTGCCTAAAGGGTATGACACGCAGGTTAGTTCTCTCTCTGTCCCTCCTCTATATATATAAGTGACGGAGCCAGAAAAGCCCATCAGGGGGGGCTAATTTGAAAAAAAAATTCAGGGGGGGCTTGATTGTAAAAAATTTATAAAAATTGGGCCAAAAGTATAAATTTTCAAGGGAAAAAATGTAATTTTTTTTTTAAAATGGACAAAAAGTGCAAAAAAAAAAAATTGAGGGGGGGGCTTAAGCCCCTGCTGGGCCTATACTGGCTCCGTCACTATATATATATATATATATATGGAATTTATTTTTGGTTTATAAGAGAAATTTGACTTCAAATTACTTAAAGGGCGCTGTAGCTATCTAAGCAATTTCAAACTTGATTTTAAAAAACTACCCAACGTTTTGTTTATTTTTATAAATTAGTCATTTACCAAAATTAACGTATGAAATGATAGGGACAATCATGTAAAATGTTATATGATTAATGAGACCACATCACTAAATATAGCTAGATTTTAAACATGTTTGAAACATTGGTTAGATTGCAAATTTAACGTTTTAAGTAACCTAGTCCGTGAGATTTTCTTACTTAAAATGCATGTAATTGGGTTTTCTTTGCCTAACAATTACAAATATTTGAAAATTAATTATTAGCTTTACCTAAATACCCTTAACTAAACCGCATATGGGCTTCATATGCATCACAAGTTGTTCTTCATTGTTGCCGCATATATGAGCCGCACACTGTTCTTCATTGATTGACGCATATAGCTACATATATGACGTAGAGAAGAAGACCAGCAAAACATAAATTATTCGTATTTGAAATACACCGAAACATATCAAATTAGCTAAAATCTTAAATTTTCTTGTATTAATAGTCGAAACATGATATAAATTAAAAATAAAATAAATATACACAACTTACCCATTAGTAATTCCTTAGGAAATCACACCAAAATCTCAAATATGATGGAGAGGGTAGAGTTAAGAAGATTTCGTTTAAAATGAGTATTTTATTTTAGATTTTCTTATCGAGGTTGAAGAATTGGCTTCTTCATAGTAACGAACCAAACTTGCTGGAATCTTTTTCACCAACCAATATGGATATTTTAGAAGAGTCAATAAGTGCTTTGTGTCTCTTGTTCTTCTTTTTGTTGGACGTTTTCACAAATTGAGCAAATATATATTCTTAATGTTAGATTTGTCTTAAAACACAAAGAGAGACTCTACAAGTGTATTGAGATACTCTACAAGTGTATCCATGTATGTTTATAGATGACCACGCAAAGAGAGAAACATAATAATAATAATTTAATAACAAATATAAATATAGTTAAATAGTCGTCTTAAAACACGTTTAAAATAAAATTATAGTTAAATAGTATTAATTGACTAATTATCGAACTTTGACTATTTTGCATAAGATTAAATTTCAAATGACTAGATTACTAGAGTGCTAAAAAATACAAATCCTAATCACAATACAATTAATTATAATTCTTGTTACGTGAAAACATCTTGTAGGTAGGCGAAGGAGGAGTTCAAATGTCCGGGGGACAAAAGCAAAGGATCGCCATAGCCAGAGCCATCATCAAGAAGCCCCGAATCCTCCTCCTTGACGAGGCAACTAGCGCCCTTGACTCAGAGTCCGAACGGGTCGTTCAAGAAGCCCTGGAAAAGGCCGCCGAGGGTCGCACCACCATCATCATTGCCCACCGCATCTCCACCGTTAGAAACGCCGACTTCATCTCCATCGTCCAATCGGGCCACGTCGTAGAGTCCGGGCCCCACAATGACCTCATCCTCCACCCCGAAGGCCTATACTCCTCCATGCTCCGCCTCAATAATAACAACCAAAATCCTAACTCCGTTGAGACGCCAAAATCATTCACTTCCACACACAACAACCAAAGCCCTAACCATCTAAACGAGGCGTCAGAAATCTCCACAGTCTCTTATCACTCGAACATCCGAAGCTCCAGCGACTCGTTCGCATCCCATGCACCATCATTCGTTAGACTATTTTCCCTAAACATGCCTGAGTGGAAACACGCGCTAGTGGGTTGCACTAGCGCGTCGCTCTCCGGGGCGGTCCAGCCTTTGTACGCGTTCGTCGTTGGTTCGATGATCTCGATGTTTTTCTTGACGGATCACCGAGAGATCAAGGACAAGACTCGGTTCTACTCGCTCTGCTTTCTCGGATTGTCCGTCTTGACGTTGCTCATTAACGTGTGTCAGCACTATAGCTTCGCGTATATGGGGGAGTACTTGACGAAGAGGATCAGAGAGCGAATGATTTCCAAGGTGCTGACCTTCGAAGTCGGGTGGTTCGACCGAGATGAGAACTCCACCGGTGCCATTTGCTCTAGACTCGCCAAAGAGGCAAATATGGTACGTATTGAATGGATTTATAAGCCGATGCTTCTTCTATCGTGTCAATTTAATTTAATAGTGACTATTTAGATTTCTCTCAAATTTTATCAAATTGTTAACCATTATTTTGATGTTATTTACCTTATAAATAAAACTCTAGACAATAAGCAAAGTAAAATAGAGCTCAAAACAATAAACAACAAGAAAAATGATGGTTTTTACACATCAAAATTTGGCTACTTGACTAAAAAAAATTCACAACTTAGATTATTTTAATACTATTTCACTATTTAACAAATCTATACAATTTGATGTTTTATTTACTTAATTTTAGGCTCTCTAGATTTATAGTCATATAAAAATTCAAGTTTTGTCATATAACCAACCTTTGGTCAATTTTAAGCAAATAACCACGAAATTTTATAAAAAAAAAATCAAAGAGACATTTAATAGTTGTAAATATTCGTTAATAATTGTAAATTATCATTAGACTTCTAGGACATAAATGAAATGCTAAAACCGTTCAAACAATGTCACATCACCGTAATGATTATTTACTCAAAATTTACAAAAATTAACTATTTGACAAATCTCTAAATTTTGATGGCTTAATCACTCAATTAAATGAACTTAAAATTTTGATTATTTTACATATCAATTGATTTATAATATTTGAAAAAAAAAATTAAGCTAAAAAGTTCTAAAATAATTTATTCTTCATTTTGATGTAGGTGAGATCGTTGGTAGGAGATAGAATGGCTCTTCTAGTACAGACCATATCCGCGGTGACAATCGCATGTTCGATGACTCTAGTGATCGCATGGAGGCTCGCGTTGGTGATTATGGCGGTCCAGCCAATCATCATCCTCTGCTTCTACACCCGCAAAGTCCTTATGAAGAAGATGTCGGCAAAGGCCGTAAAAGCCCAAGACGAGAGCAGCAAGCTCTCTGCCGAGGCCGTCTCCAATCTACGGACCGTCACCGCCTTCTCGTCCCAAGACCGGATCGTCTCCATGCTCGAGAGGGCCCAAGAAGGCCCTCTTGAGGAGGGTGCACGCCAGTCGTGGTACGCGGGCTTCGGCCTCGCTATCTCCCAAAGCCTCATGACTTGCACCACGGCTTTCACCTTCTGGTACGGAGGGAAGCTTATCGGCCTCGGGTTTATCACCGCTAATGCCTTCTTCCAGACCTTCTTGATCTTGCTCACCACAAGCCGAGTCATAGGTATTGTTATTGCATAAGGGTGTCATAGCTAACTAGTCAATTTAAATTAATAAATTAGTAAAATAGTCAGAGTCCGTCTAAAATTAGTAAAATAGTCAAAATTTACAAAAAAATTACAAAAATGGAAAAAGTGTCAGGTTTCAATAATTTTTTTTTTAATGTGTGACTATTTTTTTTTTAAATAGTAAATTGTTTATATACAACGTCACAATTTTGAACGACATTGTAAAACAAAACAAAAAAACAAAAATTTGGCAATTTGATATTTTGCTGAAAATTTAAAACTTTAATGAGTTGTTGGCGGCGCAAATACTCAATATTTTTTTATTTGTTGCAATTTAATACTCATTTTTTTTAAATTTGCGGAAAAAAAAAACTCAATGGTACAAAATCGTACCTCTGTTACTACTTGAACGTTGAGTTAGACGGAAAAACACATGTAACCATCTAAAAATCCTAAAAAAATAAATACTAAACAATTTATTTTTGTTATATTTAAATACATAAACAAAATTAAAATGTTAAGTTTTAATATTTTTATAATTTATAGATGCTTACATGTGTCTTTTCATCTAATTTAACAGTAAGATAGTAATGGAGGTACGATTTTATAACATTGAGTATTTTTATCGCAACTTTTATAGAATGGGGATTAAACTGCAATAAATCGAAAATATTGAGTATTTTTGCTGCCAATATTATTGTGCTAAGTAATTAGTTTCAAATAGTAACTATTCGGTACGGACCAAGTTTAAAAGCATTTACCAAGTTATTTATGCTAATGATAGGTGACATCGGTAGTATGACCACGGACTTGGCCAAGGGCTCGGACGCCGTTGCTTCGGTGTTCGCCGTGTTGGACCGAAAAAGCCTCATCGACCCCGACGGCCACGTCCCCGCCACAATTTCCGGGGACGTCGAGTTCCAAGACGTACACTTCGCGTACCCGTCCCGGCCAGACGTCGCGATCTTCCGCAGCTTCTCGATGCGGATCGAGGCCGGGAAGTCCACCGCCCTCGTGGGGCCCAGCGGGTCGGGGAAGTCCACCGTGGTCGCGCTCATCGAGCGGTTCTACGACCCCGTCGAGGGCTCCGTGAGGATCGACGGCCGAGACATCCGGTCCTACGGTCTCCGCTCCTTAAGGAGGCACATCGCGCTGGTGAGCCAAGAGCCGACGCTTTTCGCGGGGACGATAAGGGACAACATAGCCTACGGCGGGACCACCGCCACGGAGGCGGAGATCTCGGGGGCGGCGAAGTCGGCGAACGCGCACGAGTTCATCGCGGGGCTCAAGGACGGGTACGACACGTGGTGCGGGGAGAGAGGGGTCCAGCTGTCGGGGGGGCAGAAGCAGAGGATCGCCATCGCGCGGGCCATCCTGCGGGACCCGGCGATCCTCCTATTGGACGAGGCCACGAGCGCGCTGGACAGCCAGTCAGAGAGGGCGGTCCAGGACGCGCTGGACCGCGTGATGGTGGGCCGCACCAGCGTGGTGGTGGCCCACCGGCTGAGCTCCATCCAGAACTGCGACGCCATCGCGGTTTTGGACGGAGGACTAGTGGTCGAAAAAGGGACTCATTCTCAATTATTGGCAAACGGACCTAATGGAGTTTATTACTCCCTCGTTCACATCCAGACAAAGTCAACCAATTCTACTGAATCTTGAACTTCTTTCTTTAACTAACAAATAATCATAATTGCTTGCTGTATTTTTATCATCAATATATTGTATTAGTAAAAAAAGAAATATACTATAATTAACAAATAAAACTAAAAACTTCTTTCAAATCTACATGTTGATTGCATATAAAAATGCTAACTTAAATAGTTTAAAAATTCAAACTATTAACTCAAGGGGAAAAAAAATATTTTAGGCTTCTCTTGTTGGTGGAAAAGGACGGGCTTCGATGGAGATTTATTTGCTTTCGCTTCTTCTCTATGAATTCGATGGCTTTTGCCTAGCCGAGTCTGAATTCGAAGTGTTGTTTTTATTTGTTTACTTTTGTTGCTTCGTTTTATTTATTTTTGAAAGTCTAGCCACTGATTATTTCCTAGTATGGTTTTGGGTCTCATTTGGGTAGATTTGTTTTTAAACGAGCTATTTGGTTCCAACTCATAAAAACCCGATGATCGTTTGGCCAAAATCAGAAAATAAATATGAAAAAAAATCAAAATTAGAACAAAAAAATGTAAGCAAAATTTATTTGGTCTAACGTTATTTTCTTACAACTAGCTTCACAATCATATTAATATATATTTTTTAAAAACTTCATCAGCACAAGAAAATTATCAGAGACACGGTGGCATACAATAAAAGAAAGAGTAGTATGAGATAAAACTAAAATTAAACATATTAAACTATGACAAAAATTAAATACACAAAACTTTTAATGGTGAGAACAAAAGCCGACATTTGAAGCGACGAAATAACCGAATTTTTCAGTAAAAAATAACCAAATGGTTAAAATTGAAAGAAATCTCAGTGAAACGATGAATTAATGAATGAAGTATTTCGGAACGGTTTCTTCATTAGATTATCAGCACTCAAGAACAGAGTACTTATAGTACATATATTACACACGCTAATACTAACTCAAGCTAACAAACTTATAACAGACAATTAACTAGAATTAAGCTAAAGCTAACTATCAACGAAGGCTAACTTAAGCTGACGTGGAGCATTATCTACTCTAACAAAAATTAACCAAAACAGATTAAGCGTTTTAATAAAGGAAAATGTATTTTTTTTAGTTCGTTGAGCTTAAAGTGAAATAGCATCTCTATCTCTACTTAGCCTTGAGACGGAAAAGCAACTGATTGTATTGACTGTTTAGACTCTTTTTTTCCCTTCCCTTTATTAACACAAAGTACAGTTGTAGCATGTTTTATGTGTACAGTTGCGAGTACAGCTTGATTTGTGTAATGTATTATGTAACAGTTTTCTTATGTGGACTGAACAGATTTATATAGCGCTAACATAGACAAATGGCAGAAAATAATTAATGTCTTAAATAAATAAACCAATTTTTTTTTTCTTGAATACTGACTCGTGTGAAATTGTTTCATAATATTACGTATTCATCATAAAAACGTGTCAAGTATGTCTTGTAAGACTGATGTGATAAAATTGGAATTTTCCATAAGAAAACAAAATTAAAATCTTTTTCAAGGAAGATATATAGGAAAATATTTATTACGTGTTGTCTTGTAAGACTTAAAAAGGTCTTTAAAAAAACTGAAAAAATACCACTACACGGTATGATCCATTTTTTTAAAAGGAAAATTACAAAAATAACGTTTTTTAAGCATAATATTTTCAAGATAACAACTAGTTTAAATCCTTTCAAAAGTAGCATTTTTCGAACTAGTATGTAATTACTTTCTTTATAAATAAAATGTAAACAGTGTTAAATAAAGCTCAAACCAAACCAGTAAAATAATTGTTTACAACTTAAAATAATCGATCAGGGAAATTCTATCGCCAACTAAAGATCTCACCTGCACAGAGAAAACAAGAATTTTTCAAACAAAATAAAGTTATTTTATGTCATGGTAACACAGAATTATGTCTAGTACATGTTATTACTTGAACTTCAAGTAAGTAAATGAGGGTCGTTCAAGACATCTTAGCCGTGTCAATTACGGTTGCAAATACGTTTTTAGATTTCTTTTTTGTTATGCAAGATCCTTAATATAATCTCTTGAGACGACGGTTCTTTGTATTCACTCATCTTAAATCGAATCTCATGTTCTTTTTTAACAGTAGCTCTTAAGTTTTGAGGGCTCTGATAACTAGTGAAAAAGCTTGGGACTTTTCACTAAATTTCTTTAGAGAAAAAGAAAAAAAAAATTAATGAAACAGATTTGTTAACTAAACTCTAGGGGGAAAAAATAAGGGTAAATTTGATAGTATACATACCAGATTGGCATCTTTTGCAAGTCTGGAACAAGTAACGCCGCTGGAATTCTCATCTCTATCGAACCACTCAACCTCGAAGGTAAGTATTTTCGAGAACATAAGCTTTCGAACCCGCATTGTCAAGTACTCTCCCACGTATGCAAAACAATAATGTTGGCTCACGCTAATCACGAGCGAGAATACAAAGAGAAGTAGAAACCACATCACAGAATTTTTAATTTTCTTTCTTATCTCATCGTGGTCGGGAGAGAAGAATACCATAACCGTGGCTCCCATAGCAACTGAAAACAAAGGTTGAACAGCGCCGAAAAGAATCGCGCTCAAACATCCTATCAGGCCTTGCCTCCATTCTGGCTTATTCAAGCTCAACAATCTCCGAAACGATGGTTTAGGAGGACTCTTCTGAGAGTTCAAACCTTTGTTGTTATCGTGAATCTCCGTTAGAGGAATAGCACTAACGCCTAACAAATCGACGTCATGTGAATTATGATTGGGCAATAGATCGTCGTGGACTTTGTTGTTTGCTGTTTTGATATTCTCTGTCTCCATTCTCTGGAGACGAACAAGGGAAGTGTACAATCCGCTCTCGTCTTGCATTAGCTCTTCGTGGGAGCCGATTTCTTTAACTCGGCCGTTTTCCATCACCGCGATCGTGTCAGCATTTTTTATGGTCGAAAGACGATGGGCAACGATAATGGTTGTTCTTCCTATAGCCACTTTGTCTATCGCCTCTTGAACGGATCTTTCTGATTCAGAGTCGAGCGAGCTCGTGGCTTCGTCTAGCAAGAGGATCCGAGGCTTTCTGATGATTGCCCGGGCGATCGCGATTCTCTGCTTTTGTCCTCCTGACAATTGAATACCTCTCTCACCAACCTATATTCATTATCTACACAAATTAGTACAAAAAAATAAAGACACAACTAGAGCCTGTCTGGTAACATGCTATTTTTTGTTTACATTTTATTTTAAACAAAAAGAAAGGGTGAACATACATTCCATGTCCTTTTTAAGCATCTTATGCATAAATCCAAAAAAAAAAAAACTTAACGCTGTTTATATCGCCATCAATCTTATTATAAATTCATGATTTACTCTTCTTATGTTCCAATTAATTTTAAGATTGAACCGCGTACAGGTACGTGGTACTTGACATCTTCTCTCCACAATTCATTGTGCCAAAAGTTTGAAAACAAAGGAATAATAACAAACCTGTGTGTCATAGCCTTGAGGCAATTGCGAAACGAAGGAATGAGCATCGCAAGCTATCGAAGCCTCAAAAATTTCATCCATTCCTGCGTTTTCTTTACCGAAAAGTATGTTCTGTTTTATTGTGGTCGAGAAGAGTGTGGGCTCTTGACTAACCAATGCCATTTGTGACCTTAGCCATTTTAGTTGAAACTCGTGGATGGGAACTCCGTCGAGAAGAATCTCACCACCGAGCGGATTGTAAAACCTTTGTAGCAAAGCCAAAGCCGTGGACTTTCCCGAGCCGCTAGCCCCGACCAGCGCAACCGTCTTCCTCGGTGCGATGGTTAGGCTAAAGTTTTCAAAGACTACGTTCTCAGGTCTCGAAGGGTATGAAAAATTGACTTGCTTGAATTCAACTTTGCCTAAAATATCCTCCAAAATAACCCCTTTCGTGTCCTCGGAATCTATCGCCGGGACGCGATTAATCACATCCGTTACTCGTTTTCCGACACAACACGCCTCTGCTATGTCCTTTAGGTTGGACAAACCACTGCCTAATGTCCTGTTATTTATTGAACAAATGATTTACCCTCATTTATGCAAATAAAATAGAAACAGCAAAGAAACAGGAAGTTCATTTAATCACAAGTTTATCACTGCTGCAAAAATTGCTATAAAGCATATCAATAGACTATCTTATAACTAAGTACTCAATCTATAACATTTTACTTCTATCTATTATATAAAAGAAAATAGAAAAAGTGAATTGGAGATTCTTACAATCCACCTTGAGTGATGGCGATTCCAACAGCATAGACAGTCCCTCCTTGAGCACCATTGTACATGACCAATCTACTTCCATAGTAACAGAGAAAAGCCCAAACAGCGAACACAACCGCATTGCTTCCAATGGTCAACCCTTTGACCAAGCCCTGCTTAAGCCCGAGCTTCATAGACCCATCAAGAGCAATCGAAAACCGCTCTACGCTCTTCTCCTCTCCCACAAAGGCGTAGACCGTCCTGATGGACGATATCGTCATTTCCGCTATCGAACCCGCTTTGCTGTACTCTCTTCGGATCCGCGCCGCCAAATCGATCAAAGATCTCCCACACAACCACCCCGGAATCACGAGAAGCAAGGCCAAAGGAAGCGACGCTAGAGCCAACTGCCACGTCAGCACGAAGGCTATCACGTAGCTCGCCACGAATACCGAGATCTTAGTGATGCAATCTGGAACTTTTTCGCCGATGGTGTCTTGAATGAGGAGAGTGTCGTTGGAGATGCTTGTTATGGCCTCTGAAGTTGCCGTGGCGTCCAAGTCAAAGTAAGAGAGGTCTTGTCTCAACACCGCTTTTAAATACTTTGCTCTCATTCTTGAAGCCTGTCTCTCTCCGGTTCTCGTCCAACAATACGCCTCTGAAACATCCTCGAAAAAATATTATACATCGATCATTATCATCAAATCAAACACTGATTAATAAAGGGGTTATTATTAGAGCTTACCTAGGAAGCAAGCAACCAATGACACACCAGCAAAGTATAGCCATATCACCGCAATCTGCCAATCATATCATATATGTGAATGTGACGTCACTTAACACATATGAATTATGATACTATGATTATGATTTATACCTTGTTAATGGTGTGTCTGAGTTCTTGTGGGTCCAGCTGCGAAGAAGAGCCGATAGCGTTCAACATTTTGCTGGCGAAAAGCAGAGCAAAGCGATCGGAGAAGCCATCGGACACGGCTCCGGCGAAACCCAAACCCATCAACAACTTGTCCACTCCATCGGCGTGCATGAATATCGACTTTATCGACCCATTTTCTTTTGACACCATTTTTCTTAGAATCTGATAATCTCTAGAATCTAGACACATATATACATGACCTATATATATATATATATATATATATATATGCCTATGACTACTGACTAGTTCTCTCAGACGCGAGCACACACACACAGAATGCCTCTCTGAGCTCTCTCTCACTGACCATATTTGTAAAGGGAAAAAGGAAATCTATATATTATTTCTTTTTTTCCTTATCTGGACATAAAAAATAAAATAAAAAAGCTGTGGAGAAAACACGTCGAGATACCTTTAGAATTTATCTATTTATTTATTATAAAAGTAGATAAGTTGCTATGTTATATTAATTATATATTTAAATAAGCTTGAAGACAAAAATAATAATAATAATAATAATACTTGGATCGTAAATTTCGGTTTGGCCTGATTGACGCAGCCTTAATAATTGGTGTACATTGACATAGGCACTTTAGCTAAATCTTTATTATTGAATTGAGACTTTTAATTGGTCAATGTACAGCCAACAAAGTCGGACACGGCAACAACCAAGAAACAAATAGAACTATATCATGAAGCAAAAAAAAAAAAAAAAATAGAACAAGAAATGGTAAATTAGAACAATTAAAATTCTTGCGAGAGATATAGAGAAGGGAAAATAACACATTTATACCCTGTGTTTTAGTGAAATGTCGAGTTCAACCCTCGGTTTTCTAAAATGTCGAGTTCATACCCTCTGTTTAACTAAAATGACGAAATTATACCATCTGTTTAACTAAAATAACGAAATTATACCCTGAAATAGACAACAGTGTCACGAATATTCTTTTTATTGATTTTTCATTGACGTTGACTATAATATTTATATATAAACACCAATTATCTTTATTCATTCGCGTCATATATGTAATTTATTTAAAAACTAAAAAATAAACAACAGTCTCTCAATCGTGAAGAACACAGAAAGTGGCAAAGGGATACACATCGATAGTTGATAGTCATCAAAATCGCATATTCGAACAGAGAATCCATGATTTAGAGTTACAATTCGAACACGGAATGAAGTCATATCTTAGGAGGTATGAGTTTTATTATTTAATTTCAATTTAAGGCTATTTTTATTTCAAAATTGAGAATTTGGAAGTTAGGGCACTGATTTAGATTTGATTTGGTTTTTTTTATATAAGAGTTATTATCAATGAAAGGGAGATTTGTGACGCTGTTATTTATTTCAGGGTATAATTTCGTCATTTTAATTAAACAGATGGTATAATTTCGTCATTTTAGTTAAACAGAGGGTATGAACTCGACATTTTTGAAAATCGAAGGTTAAACAGAGGGTATAAATGTGTTATTTTCCCTATAGAGAAATATATTGTTTTAAAGATAATGAATTAAGATTCTGAACTTCAATAAATTCGGGGAAAACTCTGACTAAAGCACGGCAACGATTTGGTCGCAATATTAGGACAACAAGAAGTCTAAAAATTGCTAAAGCACTAGTTACAATGTGAGAAAATTTGCCAATTCATATTTTTTTTTTTTTTTTTTTTTTTTGTTTAAGTTGGAGTCGTTCGTTAGGAAGTTGAAAGTAACCTCTCACTTTGTTCATAACTATTATTGATTATGTTACGAACAGTAGAGTCTGGATTTCTTAGAGTGTGCGCTTTGGGCCTCGGAATCCGCTCTCTCGATTGGCTTTGGGACTTGGCCCGGGTCGTGATCGTACTCTGGGCCTAACTCGAGACATCCAGCTCAAGGTTTTTGGAACGTCAATACCTCCATTTTAGAGAAAATTACAAAAATAACACTTTTAACTGTAACATTTTAAAAATATCTGTTATTTGAAATTATTTTAAAAAAATAACTGTTTTTCAAACGGTAAAATATTATTTTTTTTTCTTCTCAATTAAATTGTAAACAATAAATAAAATTAAATAGAGTTTATGCAAGTTGTTATAAAAAAAAACTGTAAACATCAAGAAAAATCAAGAAAAGTGACTATTTACAACTTAAAAAAAAATACCTCCATTAACATGGTGCTTCGCTTTTAAAAAAAAAAAAAACGAACGTATAGGGCTTGGCGTCGCTCGTTTTCTAAACGACGTCCTGCGTGTTAAACGGGCATCACTTACTTTAGTGATGCTCCGAGTATTTTAATTATTTTTATTCAGTAACGAGTGACGCCTTAATATATATTTTTAATATTTCATAAATTTGTCCAATTTTTCCATAATTTCCTGTAACGAAAACAGATTCCAACAATTACACAAAAACATAACCATATCGAATTACACATAAAGAACACCATGTAAATAATTATGATTTCAATCTAAATTAACACATACAATCATCTCTAACATATTAGTTCATACAAGTACTTGTAGAGATCAAAACATAACCAAGTAATTTTTGGTACAATCGATTGTCTCATCATAATTTTACAATTATACCTAACTAATTAAGTACTCACAATCTTCAAATTTATCTACGAGTAGTTGTAGGCATACCGTTGACAATAATTTGAAATACTCTTCTTGTAGCTCTTCCATACCCCCTTCATTAATGACAATGTGGCTAACTGAAATTTTGATATCAGGCACCATTACTTAGTAACATTAAAAAATATAATTAACTTGTGATAGCTAATTATATACTTACATCAATAAAAGCGTATTTCTATGTTTGTGCCCGGAAAAACTTTTTGTCATTAGTAGCACATAATACGAAAATTAAATTTTGTAAACCGTAAATAAAGTTAAATAGAGAATTTTTTTTTTAAAAAAAATACCAAAATCGCCTCATGGGAAGAAAGTTTTAATAATGTTAAGTAAAAAAAAAATTTATTGAGACATTAATAATTGGGGAAAGGTTGGTGTTTGATATAAAATAGAGGGGATGGATATTTGAACGATTAAGTTAATATCGAGGGGAATGTATGCAATTACCCTTAACTTTTTATATTATTTTCACGTTGCGGTATGGATAGAGCACATGCATGCACGTGTGTTAGAGCCTTAGCAGATATACGAATTTACTAAAAGAAGAAAGATTTCCGAGTCACTGAAATTGATGTACTATTATCAGAATTAATTTTATTGCATACTTTTATTAGTGGGCATTATGTCCACTTTTAAGAATAGAATTTCCGTTTAGTTAATTAATCATGAGAATGATGAATAAATCACATATCTTTAATACGCATCTGCTTAATTAGTGTAAGCGAGAATCGTGACTTCATCACTAAGTATATGTGATGATGTGATAGACCGAATTACTTGATAATATCCTCTTTCATAAAGTTGCCAAATCTTGCTTCTTCTTCTATTTTTCAGTCCTTTCCTTCCTTTATACATGTCAAAAATATGGTTCTGGCATAATTTCGTGACTCCTATGTCCGCTTTATGAAAGTGGAAAGTTCCTTTAAGTGACAGTGATTAGCTCTCTAGAATATCTCAACTTTGTTAATGAGCTCAAGCTGACTTTTAAAAAAAATATATATACGGTCATGTTATTCTAGATTTGTTCATATATACTTAATGTTTAGGGGAAATTTTATTTTCAATCGGTGATCACTGATCATCATGTTTTAAATCCAAGTCCATATTGTCAAATACCCTCAAAAACGTATATAAACAAATTTGAAGCTTATAAACTTAATATCTCACTATCACTAACGGAGTCGGAAACCTTATTAAGGGGCTAATATGTAAAAAAATAATTCAGAGGAATCTAATTTGTAAATATTTAGGATAGAAAAAAGAATATAAAAAAAAAACTAGCAAAAGGAGTGAAAGAAAAAAAAAATTGAGCCTGTCCTGCTCACTAAGTTTTCGACTTTCTTTTGGAGATTTTGTGACTTTTTTTTTTCTTATGCTCATTTTTTTTTTTTTAGTTCTATACTTTGTTGCATGCTTCGAAATATTTTGTATTATAAAATTCAATATTTACTTTTTCTTTCTAGATTTTTTGTTGAAAAATGCAATGTAACCATTTGCTAATGAGTCATCGCATGTAGCTCCTGCATTCAGCCGCATAGGGTCACATGGAGCCGAAAAATAAATCTATTTTTTAGAATCTGCGGCCGAATGTATATTTAAGATATCTGGTCCAATAAAAATCGGATTGTAACACTATCACCTCATAAATCAAATTTCACGCAATAATCGTTTACATAGTTTACGAAATTTATCTTCTATAATACTGAGTTACGCTAAGGTTTATTATTTAAAATAAAAGATCATATTAAAGAAACAAAAGAAATGATCAATTAAAAATCTCTTTATACATCAGAATTTGTAATCAATACCTATCACATTTAAAATTCTGATTTAAAAGATACCAACTGTTTTTTTTAACTGTTTTTATACTTGAACTTTAAAAGATACCATCTATTTCCTTGTTTGAAGTAATTAATATTTCTTACATTTGATATAGTCATAGTATTTATAATCAGTGACGGAGCTAGGTGGGGGCCAGGGTGGGTCAATGCCCCCCCTCAATTTTAGAAAATTATTTTTTTAATCCCAAAATTTTATACTTTTTTATAATTTTACCCCTAAATTTTACTAATAATTATGTTTTTGACCCAAATTTGTATGTTTTTTTCAATAATGCCTCTCCTAAAAAATATTTCTCAAATTTGTCTCACCTTGATTGAAATCCTGGCTCCGTCACTGCCTATAATAATGATGTAATATTTCATTTCTTATTTTTAGATTATTACACGGAGATTCTATTAGATTAAATAAGGGTAAGATACCAACATATACAAATGTATAAGTAGAACATCTAATATATTTAGTTTTAAAACCTTATATTTTTGGTACTATTAGTTAGTTTCAAATTCAAGTTTACCATCCCTAGTTTCTTCGAGAAGATGTATGAACTGAAGTGGATGTAGATAATATTAGCAATATGATATATACTTAGTGTTCATGGATATTTACACGTAATAATAATAATAATATAGTGTTATAATGTTGTGGACATCAACACAGCATAATTATCAACAATAAAGCTCATTCAATCGTTGATTAACTTCCCTCCCTCTGTTTCGTTATAATTATATTGCAAGTAGATTATACATGTTTAAGTGGTTTCCTACAAATCAGAACTTTAATTAGTTGGTTATAGCAGGAATCCAATAAGAGCCCAAAATCCGAAAAATATACAGTGCAAATTGATCTTTTGATGTGCTCGAAAAGTGGTTGGAACTGTCAATGCCCAATATATGCCCAGAAACAATATCCAATTCTGACCATTGCTTTCATTCACATATATTCCTGGCTCGTGTTGAATTAATTTTTAGTAGAATCATCCTATATGTATTTGCGAATATACCTTTCTATCCTTGAAAATTTGGGATTGGCATCCTTTTTTTCTTTTTTCTTTTTTTAATTCTCGTATAGAATCTCAAGTCGTCACAGTTTAAAGTAAAGTTGCCCGTTTACACAAGTTTATTACTAAGTAGACTTTTATTAGTCGACGGAAAATTGCAGAGAGATTGATAACTTGTAGTTACGGAGTTAAAAATGGTGGATTTTATTTTAAAGTCACATGATAAGGTTATTTGAGTAGTGTATATTCAAATATTTCGTCCAAATATAAACAAGACTAAGGGAAAAAATAGTCACAGATGCATGCTAAAATTTTCAACTTCATTAAAAAAAATTATATAAATATTAGCTTGGGGCTTTTCTATTAAAAAAAGAGTATATATAATAGCAAAATTTAAACATCATACATCTTCTAATAATGAATTAGGAGACCTCAAGACAATAGTGATTCAAGCTTATAATCGGATGAAAGCATATCCTATGTGAGTTTTCGAAAAATCTTCAAAGGTTTGTAGATGAACCAAAATGTACAAGATTCATTGACTGCGAAAAAAGACATTCGAGTGTATGCACTGATCACTAGAACTAAAAATTGGAAAGATAACTAAATCATCTTAATGACATAAAATTCACCAAAAAAAATATCGACATAAGAGCAAAGTCTAAACAACCCTTGTGCATAAAATTTCTAGATTAAACAAAACACCAAACAAACAGGTTATACAAACTAACATAGCTTAAAAAATTAAAATCAATATTTATATATAAATAAAAATAATTAAAGATCAATTTGTCACAATTTGTAAACTTATTAGGGTAAGGTAATGAGAAATATATATTTGTATTATTGATATGATGTATATAATGCCGTTTATCTTTTTAGCAAAGGTAATTTGATATATATATATATATATATATATATATATATATATATATATATACTAATATACATATATATATATATACATATACACACACATATTATATGCATACAATATATATTACGCATGTAATGTTGTTTGCTACTTTCCAATTGAGAGAAATGGCTCACAATTTTTTATGTAATTCCTCAACGACCGGAAAGGCCAGGAATCAAATTAAATGGAAATCACTATATGTAACAGTTGCTTCTGATTTATTTATTATTTTGCAACTATTTGTAGTGGTGCATGTACTCGTGAGTGGGGTACGTATGACATATTTAATTATAGATCAAAGAATTTTTACTATATGAAAGAAATATAAACTAGGCAACATCTTTCATACTTAAATATGCATTTTACCACTAAAAATATTAAAATAGAAAATAAAAGAATATACTCTCGTTCATAAATACTAAAAAGAGAAAGAGATAAAGGTTTTAAACTAGTATTTATTAAGAAAGTGCTCTCTAGAATATTTAAAACAAAATACGCTGCAATCCAAACAAAATTTCAATCACATAATAAGTTTATAACGGCTAGTGCTTTTCATACAAATGATTCTGCAAAAACAGAGACCCCCATTTATTTAGCCGAACACTTCATCGAATTAGAAATGTCCATTCTCCACCTCCAATAATAAGCACATTTGTATTATTTATTCTTTTATCCTAAGATAAAGATTGTACGTGTATTTTTTAAACCAAAAACCATATAAGTATATAACATTGTATATGCTTAAATCCCTCAGTTTTTGGTCTTCGAGTTTTTTTTTTTCCTGATTTCTGTCTCTCTTTGTTTTGTTTTGTTTTGTTTTTTTTTTTTTAGTTTTCCAGGATCCCTGGTCGAATTCAGTAAGAAAGATGATCTAATTATTTGTTCATGTTCTAAAAATTGGATTTTTAGGGTTATTTTCTTTCAAAATTATTTGGTTTTTTTTTTCTTTCTAAATTATGTATAGATAGTAACTGGTAATAATTATTAATAAATTTCTGATTTTCTGAGTTTTTTTCAGTAATATTTGGATTTTTGAATATTTTTTAAATTGAGTTAATTGTTAGTAAATTGTTTTTAATATTTTTATTGTTTTATAAATTAAAATTAATTAAAAGATATTTTTGCCTCTTTTAGTCAATTAATAATGGGGAAAATAACAAATTTATACCCTGTGTTTTAGTGAAATGTCGAGTTTAACCCTTGGTTTTCAAAAATGTCTAGTTCATACCCTCTGTTTAACTAAAATGACGAAATTATACCATCTGTTTAACTAAAATGGCGAAATTATACCCTTAAATGAATAACAGCGTCACAAATTTCTCTTTCATTGATATTAACTCTTATATAAGAAAAACCGAATCAAATCTAAATCAGTACCCTGACTTCCAAATTCTCAATTTTGAAATAAAAATAGCCTTAAATTGAAATTAAATAATAAAACTCATACCTCCTAAGAAATGACTTCATTCCGTGTTCGAATTGTAACTCTACATCCTGGATTCTCTGTTCGAATATGCGATTCTATCAACTATCGATGTTTACCCATTTCCCTCTTTCTGTGTTCTTCACGATTAAGAGACTGTTGTTTATTTTTTAGTTTTTAAATAAATTACATATATGGCGCGAATGAATAAAGATAATTGGTGTTTATATATAAATATTATAGTCAACGTCAATGAAAAGTCAATAAAAATAATATTTGTGACACTGTTGTTTATTTCAGGGTATAATTTCGTCATTTTAGTTAAACAGATGGTATAATTTCGTCATTTTAGTTAAACAGAGGGTATGAACTCGACATTTTTGAAAACCGATGGTTAAACTCGACATTTCACTAAAACACAGGGTATAAATGTGTTATTTTCTCATTAATAATGTGAATGAATATTGATTAAAAGACAATTTAAATGTTTTACCAAGACTACTTAACTTTTTTTTTTTAAGTATTTATCTATAGTGCCACATAAATATATAAGATATATCTATAATTTTCCACCCTCTCTCTCCTTCACTCGTTTTCCTTTCAGATAGAAAAACATTATATGCCTCTTGTCGCTTCTACTTTTTTTTCATCAGATTGTTGCCTCTACTTGTAACCCTAGGGTGTCTTTATTGCCCACTATTACAGATATATATATATATATATATATATATATATATATATATATATATATATATATTACATTATGCAGGCCAACTTTTCAACGATGGTTTAATTTTATTTATCGTATCCTTCCACGGTTCCACCGCATGGGCATATTTTGTTGGTTGCGCTAGCTATATATCATCACAACTATTCCTAATATATATACCAAATTAAAGTTGTTTGAGCAGGCACGTGTAAAAATAGTATATTCCAGGATCATCGCGCAGATTTGTATGGTCGTGTCCGGCACAGATTGACTTATATCACATAAATTAAAATTTAAAATTGAATCATAATAAGTTACTAATTAAATTATATAGTAAATGGAAAAATATATATCTAATGTGTTTAATCGAAATGTGAAATTTATTATCATAGTTTTTAAAAATATAAAAGTGTTTTTAGCATCAATATTTAATATCAATTATTATATATCTTAAAACGCATTTACCCATCAAAACCTTACGTTTATACGATTTATTTAAAATGCCAAAATTCCCTCACAACGTTAACATTATATCAATAAAAAAAGGAAAATAGGATATAAAAACAAATAATAAACCGTGTCCAACACATTTTCTTTCAAATCCGTCCGTGACTCTTTCTCTTCGAAACACTCTGAACTTTTGAGCTTGGTTGAAAGATGATAGTATGAAGTGGATGTTAGTAAATCAAAACTATGGAGAGCATTTTGAAGAGGAAGAGGATGATCACAGACGGGTTTGAAAGAAGATGTGTTGAAATCATTTTTTTTTTAATATTCTATATTCTTTTTTATTATTAAAATATTATAAAAATGGTTCATTAGGAAAATAGCCAACGTTTGATAAATCTTAGATAAATAGTCACTTTCATATATCTATAAACGTAAATCTTAAGTAAATAGTCACTGTCATATATTAAGACACGTCATCATTTATGGTTATTTACCTAAAATTTACCAAACGTTGGCTATTTAGCAATATCAAACGTTTAAATTGGTTATTTTCCTAATTTTTTTGTTATAAAAATGGAGAATTTTGAGAGATAAATGAGTTTTGAGAGATATAATTAATGTCAATAGTGATGTTAAGAAGTATTTATGATATTTATATAAACTCTAGGAATAAACGGTATTTTCCCTTACTAAATTGGTTAAATCTAAATTATATTGGACGACTGTGAGAGTTTTAGAAAGGAGAGAAAACAAACAAGTAAAACGAGTTAAATGATGGGGATTGATCGCTTTCTCATTACTTCATTGAGTATTTTACTTGTTTATTTTAACAGTTTAGGCTAAATTAAATTGTATAAACTTTTTGTAACATTCCGAAAACACATAATATATTACCATATATATGCAATGAAGTTAAGGAATATAGACAAATCTTTAGTTGCTACAATAACTTTTTCCAAAATCAACCAAAAGCATGGTCACATCTATTAGTAAAAGTTGGAGATAGAAAAATTTGTGTACAATTTTATCTCTTTTTTTTTTAATCTTCTTTGTCTATTCTCTTTTTCTTCTCCATCTCCTTCTTCTCTCCTTGTTATTTTTCCAAAAAAATGTTCCAAAGCAAAAAAATAAAAAAAATTATCAAAAAAAACCCCGTGAAATTTGACCTTCGGTTTTTGCTCGGCGATTCGTTCTAGATTATAACAACAATGGAAACTTGTGAAATTGTTGACATATATGTCAACAAATGACATGATTTGTTGACATAATTGCTATCAAAATTATACTATTTTTTTACACAATTTGTCGACATAATTGTTATCAAATTTATACTTTTTCGCATGCTTTGATTAATTTCTAATTACAAACTTGCATGCAAAAAAAAAAAAAAATGAGATTAAAGTTGCTAATAATTTAATCTATTTTCCAACTTCATCGATTGCAAGCTTCGAGGGCTGAATATGTGATTAATCAACTACTTTTATGATATCAAACACCAATTAGAACAAATTATTGATGCTCGTAGCCTGGTTTTCCTCGCAGCTTCTCCTCCTAAAAAAATTACCTGGTATAAGTTCAGGCACAAGCAGGGAAAAAGCCAGGATTTTCATTTAGGGGGGCTAATTTGTAAAAAAAATTCAGGGGGGGCTAATTTGTAAATTTTAAGGGTAAAAAATTGTAAAAAAAAAATAAAAAATGGGTAAAAAATGCAAAAAAAAAAAAATTGAGGGGGGGCTAAAACCCCCCCTCAATTAGGGCTGGCTTCGTGCCTGGGCACAAGTTTTTTTCAATCACAAAGAACAAACATATCTAAAAACACATATCTTATGCACAAACATGCTGTGAAATTTAGTAATTAAAAACCATACATTATTCTTTCACGAAGTAAAAAACCACAATATTTATAGAAAATTTTCAACTATTTAAAAACTATCATCACCAAGATGTGAACACGAAAAAAGAAAATATATTGTCCGCCACTGCTATAGGCTCGGAAAACAAAAAGATATACCAAATTTAACCAAGTTGCTTCAAAATCACAATATATCAAACTAAATCCAAAGCTATCAATTCAATTTCCTATCCTCAAATACGCCAATGTTTTATTTTTTATAGTTGCAAAAGCTGTGATTAAAGAGCGAAAATGTCTGAAAGTAATTTGTCGACTTCTTAATGAATGTAATTTAATGTAAAGATGAGTTATAATTACTATGTTCACATTCCGTAAAACTCTTGTAATATGAATAAAACCATAAAACAACACATGTTCTTGGAATATGAACATACTTTCACTTTAAAACTCTTCATTGCTTCCATAGACAAATTGGTCTAAGAAGAAGAACAAAAAAAATAAATAACCATACCAAGTAGTTAAAGTTATCAATTGTTGGTATCGATCATTTCATTCATCAAGTTTTAATGTCTCTGTGACTATCTGCCACGCATTAACACTAACACCGACGCACAAGCAAACTGTACGTTAAACGACAAGAGAAGAAGCAAAAGAAGTTGAGACAAAAACACAGACTGTTTCTTTGAGGTCCAAACCTGCGAAAAAGACAGGTATGACATTTAGAGAAGCTTCATGAGAGAGTCGTATGGTCTTCTTGGGCAACGAATTTCGCCATTATGTTGGGAAAGTAGACAACCTCAAATGGCCTCCCATATCCACGGTTAGGCTCGCCGTCGCCGCCGCGGAGAGAGAGAAGAGAAAAAGAAGGGAAATATCAGCAGTACTCCATGTGTTTAATCGAAATGCATGATTTATACCTTTAGTTTCCAGAAATATCAGACAAATTCTTTCAGTTTAATATAATTGACATATATCTCCCTTACAAATATGTTATATTACAAATATCACTATTTTCGTTTATTTTTTATAAAACTGAAAAAAATGAACTCTTCAAAACACCCTTAATAAAATATTTTTTTATTTTCTACTCTACATACAAAAAAATTAAATTGAAAAATTTATTTATAAAAGGATTTTTTTTATAAAGAGAGATTTTGATTTTTTTAATAAAATAGTAAATAAATATTTATTCGAGTTCAAATTATTTTTTTTGTAAAAAAATAAACGAAAATTGTGATATTTGTAATATAACATTTTTTAGGAGAGGTATATGTCATTTATATATTAAATTGAAGGGATATGTTTGATATTTCTATAAATCGAAGAGATAAATCTCGCATTTCGATTAAATACGAGAGATACTCTTCATATTTTCCCGAAAAAAGAATGGTAAGATTGGGTCTGAGGGTGTAGAGGGAAACAAGGGAATAGGATACAAATAAAAGAAAATTTTAATTAAAGGGCAAAATCGTAATAGCCCATTGAGCTCACTAACACTTTTGACCAAATTATAATTTTTATTGATTATAGGAAAAGTTGTTTGTAGGGACTAATAGATCCATTCATTTTCCATATTTATATATCACTTTATTAACCAAGTTAAAAGCATTGTGATGCTGCCGGGTTCGGAAAACCGTTTTTTAGGGTTAACTGGCAATCGGTACGAATTTTTCCCTGGAGGTTTTTAGTAATTTTAGCAAAATACAGATCCAAAGTTTCGACAATTTACAGTGAATTTTGATAGCCTTATAAAAAGTTGTTGAAATTTCATATATTTATTTAACATTTTTATATACAAAAAATTGGCTACGTAAGCCACTTAAACTATATGAATTGTAAATTAGCCAAACTTTGGTAAATACTTTGTAAATAGCCAACTTGCATATGTGACAGCCTATTAACTACCTAAAATATATGTTTGACTGTGTTAAATAAGTCTTTTATTAATCTGTTAATAAATTTACTTGGCTATTTACAAGAAATTAACTAAAGATGAGCTATATCGCAATCCACTATATCCGTGTGGCTATATAAGCAACATTTAAAATTTTTGATAGTCTTATAAAAAGTTGTTGAAGTTTCATATTTTTATTTAACATTTTTATATATTTCTGAAAGCAACATTTAAAATTCCGCTAGAGTTATTAATGCTTGTATTTTCGTTTAAAAAAAAAGGCATTTCTATAGAATTAAACCATCGATTTCACGGCTTCGAACCAATTTTAAAAAAAGGTACATATTCAAACCCAGTTGGCCAACATTATGATTCTCATATAGTATAGACCGTTACATGAGTTGTCAAATCACACAATCAAATAGACAAAGAGAAAGCCAGGTTATCAAGAGTTGAATTCTCAGGACATATTGACTTTGTAGGAGATATAATAAAGGGACTTGGAAATGTGATTAGGATTTCTACTAGATAGATAGATAGATAGATATATTCTCGTGGCAACGTACGTAGCGTTTCATTCAAGTATGCGTGACCACTATACTCATGCAATGTTTGAAAGCTTTATATCAAGACCGTGCGTGGGGTTTCATCACATTTTCAATGGTTACGCATGATTGAAAATAGTCGATAATAACAAGAATATTATCTCTTCTAAGTACACTAGTGTACTGCTAATTCCTCGCATATTATAGTCGTGTATTCAACATTGATATATAGTGTTAATTGTTATCAAGATAAATATACCATATATGGCCATGTTATTTTTTTGGAACTTCAAACGTACGTATTTTTATCTCTAGTATTAAGACTGCCTAGCTCTATATATATATATATTATTTTTTTTTTTTTTTTTTTTGCATCAAGACTAGCTTTGTCAATTTCTTTATGTTGCTCTTGATGTTAGATGTTATCCATATTATTTGTTTTATTTTAGTTGTTCGGCCATTATTACATACTCTCCACATGCAAAAATCTTATAACAATTGTAATGGGAATAACACTAGATACCGAATATAAAAAATGTTGGCATACTCCAACTAATTAGCTAAATTAAAAACTATGACCAACAAAATAGTCGACGTTTGATATATTAACAAGCAGTGACAGAGCCAGTTAAGGCCCAGGGGGGCTTAAGCCCCCCCTCAATTTTTTTTTTTTTTTTTGCACTTTTTGCTCATTTTAAAAAAAAATTACATTTTTTCCCTTGAAAATTTATACTTTTGGCCCAATTTTTATAAATTTTTTACAATCAAGCCCCCCTTGAATTTTTTTTTCAAATTAGCCCCCCCTGATGGACTTTTCTGGCTCCGTCACTGTTAACAAGTAGACATTAATTTTCATAAACGAGTATTGTAAGCAAGGCGAAACCACAACTAGTTTAGGGGTTAAAAAATCGTATTTTTTATCCATTAATCATAATTTTTTATATATATTTTCTTATCTAAAAATTTTATAAATTAGCTCTCCTTTAACTTTTTTTTTTTTTGCATATCACCTTTTCTAATCTAAATTTCTGGCTTCTTCCCTGATTGTAAGACAACAAATTACCCTTCATTTAAACAAACTTGCGTTCGATAAAAGAGAATGTGAGATAATTGTAAGGGTGACCCCAATATAAACTCATAATATTAATGATAAAAGAAAAAATAAGACTGAACATATATAATTCTTCCTATTTTAGAGTGAAATTCATGAAATTTTGAAAAATACCAACAAACATCGAAAACAACAAATGTTTTAAAACATCTTTCATCGGAAGCAATTGAGGGTTGAAGAAGATAACAATATGTTTGGTCAAATAACTCTGGTTGTTCACTATGACCAAAATTAATTACGATATAATATTTGGCTCCTTATGTCTATAAGTGTTATTTTACTCTAGGTAAATGAGTGTCTGCAGGTAAATAAGTGTGTCTGATTCATACGTGTTTTTATTGTTTTAATTTTTCATGTTTGAATTACAAAAATATTAGAAGAAGAAGAAGAAGAAGAAGAAACCTTACCAAATGTGAAATACCTACGTGGTTTCAAATAATCTCTCAAAATGGAAATTTAAAGTTTGAGCACTTGAATTTGGTAATTTTCTATTAAGCTAATTAGCTAAAATTAAGGAAATAATAAGTGATCACGTTATAATTCAGCCAAATTTTCATATCTCATTAAATAATAAAATATAACGTACTCGACCTCATCCTCAAGGATAAAATAAAAATAAATCAAAGTTAAATACTGTTAGCTATTGAGATAAAATTGTGACGAAATGGAGTTAAAATTGACTCAGAATAGCTGCTAAATGAAGACAAAGAAAAATGTGACTATTTAGCAAATATCATTTGATATTTATTAAGAAATTAGTCAAACAAACGTAAAATACTCTCAAATTACTTAAAAAAAAAAAAAAAAAAAAAAAAAACGGTTTGAAACGTCCTTAAATTCTTATAAAATAGAAACTATGCAGTTTAAAAGTCTAAATATGGCTATATCACATATATATTATATATTTTCATATAATAATTGAGTAGGTATTATTATTTGAATGTTATAGACTATCATTCTAAAATCATTGCAATAGGAAAATGATGAGGTCATCCTATCAAATTAGAGCGTCATTCCTTACGTAGTTCTTGATCTAATAACTAATATATTCAGAGGGAAAAGTTTAAGTATATTGTACTAATATTAAAGAATATGATATTAGAAAATTGTATATAGTTAAACGTGGAAGTGATACCCGGTGCAGGCTATTTAGTACGAAGCTTTATATAAATAATGAAATCTAACTATCTAATTCACCTCAGTAGGCTCGTTATTATATATATATATATATATATATATATATATATATATATATATATTCGAACCTCAAAGTTAACAAAATATCAAGATTAGACCGCTTCTACTTTAAAAATATTTAAAAATGAACTCTTGTCCTTATTTCGGACAAAAATACTCTTCTGACCATCAGGACATACGATGTCATACGATAACATACGATAGCGTACGATGTCATACGATTCTATATGGTCATAAATGCATTTTTATCTGAAATAGGGACAAAAATTCATTTTTAGTATTTTTTTAAAGACGAGGTCTATAGTTTTGATATTTTAATATGCATGTATTTGCCCGAATGATCATTTCTTTTATAATATGCATGTATTTGCCCGAATGATCATCTTGCGCTACATAGATTTTTCCTACTAAAATATATGCAAAATCAGTTTTTGAATTTCTTTTTTTCTTTCTTTTGAAGGAGAGTTTTTGAAACTTATAAAATCCAAATTTCATTATTTAATGTGTATATCGAAAAATTGAATTAAGACAAACGCACACAAAATAAGCGTCAACATGGTATTTTTTATTTTTATTTTTTTGCTATTAACATAATATACATTAGTTCCTACAAATCAATTTAATTCGATGAATTGTATTTCTATAATAAAATAAAATTACTACACTTACAAAATCGTTAATTGTTACATTTTTAGCATAGGATCTAAAATTGAAGTTTTTTTTTTTTTTTAGCATAATACATTGATATATGTATATATAAGATGTTTATCCCGTCAAAAAAATATGCACATGATAAATAAATAAAATACTTGACAGTTTATACATCTCAAATTTTCAAACTTTGACTATTTTTCATGTCTCATTTTCTTGTACTGCGTATATATATCATGTAATTTTGGTCGATAGTGTCACTTCTAAAATAAAACTTACAATTTAGTTTTTCACATATTTTGATAAATTTAATTTTTATAGCAAAGAAATAAATATAACATTCATTAGTAAGGTATTATATATATGAATGTGATATTGTAAATGTGTATTAATTACTTTTTATTTATTATTTTGAACAGAATTTTAGACGTGTGCTATTTATTTCTGAACGTGGAGAAATTATCGTCAATTTGAAATGTTGATCGTTCGTGGCCATTTAATAAACTGCAAATATACTATAAACGCTACGTAAGTGATACATGCTTAGAAGGGATCATTTGACTAAAAAAAAAGAGTGATACATGCTTTTCTCAATCTATAAACCCAAGTCCATTTTCCGCCTTTGGATTCTGAAATGTTGACTGCGTCGGAACTATAAGTTTATAACTCTACAAAAAAATATTTTAATATATATATATATATATTAATGTATTTTAATCTGCAATATATATATATGTCAAAAATATTTAAATTTGAAAAAAAATATTTCAAATTTTTTGGAGATATTTTTTTATTTTTCTGATAAAAAAAGATAATCGGTACGAAAGAAGATTATTTGTGTTAAGCGTGGTCCAATCTCTAATTTTTTTATAAAATTCTGAAAAAAAACAATTAAACAATATTAGTTGAACAGTGTTTTGTTTCGTGAGTAGGAGTCCTTCTTCTACATTATCAATTTTACCTAAAACCTAAAAGATGATCTACGCATATATGATCATAAGTTTAAGCATATATACTAAATACTAATGTATTGATTTGCATGCCTTTAATTTTCATTCGATCCTATCAAAGCTTACTGTTGTCTTGTGGTCACATGTTGCACAACTTACAATGCAATACCACAGTCCGCTTTCAATGCTGCTCGGAAAATTCAGACACAATTGGGATAACTTAACAGGAAACATTTAATACTCGTGTAATTAAGAACAGAATTCAGATACATATACGGAACTGTAAAAATATATAATATATTTGACTACCGTTTCCAACGAAGGACAAAAATATTATAGCCTGTGTAACAAGCAACCGAACCGTCTATTGTTATATAAAATTATAAATAGTGTGAAATATATATATATATATATATATATATATATATATCTTGAATTATGTTGGATATAATTATTAATATTTTAATTCAAAAAGGTTGGTTAAGCGTTCAATAAGAGTAAATCTGAATTATATTAGACATAAATAGCGTTAAAAAGTTCTGTCAACTTTTTTACGTATTATTATTAATATTATTACTATCATTATCATCATTGTTATTATTTAGCTAAAATAAGCATATTATTATAAATTGAAATAAATAAAATTATTGTATCGTTACAACGAGGAAACTAGAAATCATTAACAATAGTCTTTTTCATTCATCGACAAAATTATTGGCCTAAGACTCGACTTCAATGAATGATCAACAACATGAGCTTCAAATAGTTGGGTCTAGTATATGTGAGAAAGATGATTGCCCAAAAAGGAATGTCAATTGGGTCAATCAAGCTAGTATTACCAGATGAACATTGGCTTGAAAAATCGCAATTGTATAATTAATTATTGTAGTATAAATACATGTTTGTCAGATTGGAAAAGCCATCTGATTCTTCTAGCTTGGGTGATCCCTTTGGCGTAAGGCCACAAATCTAGAAAATGATAACGAAAGACCATAAAAACTACAACAAAACAGTTGGAATTTGAATCCCATAACTATAATTCTTTTTACGAAATAGATTATTCTGAATTTTTTAAAAAAATTGACATTTCCAACTTTTCGGATGATAAAAAAAAAAGGTAACTTGAAAAAATAATACAAAATTAACTTCTGTAGTTTGAGTAAAATTTTATCATCTGTCAAACGGAGGGCCACTTACCAATCTCATTAATTTACCTGGTATTGGAAAATGCATGAACAATTAAAATTATGTGGATTTATTATTCGAAATTCTTTGAGTAATTTGTAGAAAAATAAAATATATTTACTCTATTAATTCTAACGAAAATAGGTCAATGGCAGTATGTATTTAATGAATGTTTAATTTTTTTTTTTTTAAGGTTTTAATGAATGTTCAATACCTGGTTATAAGTTTATGCTTACAAGATTTCATGAAGATGAGGTAAGTGAATACGTCATCTTCACTCATCAAATTTTCAGTTGTGTGCCAATTAATAATTAGTTGCTTATATAATTAAGGGCAATCTAACAACGTAGTCAATTTTAAACATGATTTTAAAGATGTAATCAACGTTTATTAAACTTTGTAATCTAACCATAATTTACATAAATAAACGGTTAGAAAATATCGAAAATATCATTATGTAATATAAATCATAGAAACCAACTACTAGCCAACGTTTCAGTCAGTCAAAATTTATCGCATGTAAAATAAATGAAAATTAACTAAAATTAACCCAAAAAAACTTGATATCATAATTAATTGGACTGCAAAAAAGGAAAGAAAATATTATGGAATAAATGAGATCAAGTTAATTGGCTGCGATCAAAACGGTGGATACATATTTATGTTCATCCGATTTTAATAAATGTTAATGTAGTAATTTGTTATATGACTAATAAATTAACGTCATCATTTTTTGCTACATTTGAAACTTAAATGAAACGTTGGCTAAATTGCAATATCAACGTTTCAAGTGGCTTAGTCCATGTAATTTTTCTATTGTTAATTAATTATAATTTTGTGTGATCATATTCATACGATTCTGAATAATAATGTTCCAATCCAATAAGACCAGGTATCAATATTTTGTGTGATCACATTTATTTATTTATTTTATTTTTTTAAATAACTTTGTTGCGAGTGGAGATTGAACCACTTAGTCCATGTAATTTTTCTGTTATTAATGATCATATTCATATAATTCTAAATAATACTGTTCCAATCCAATAAGATCGGGTATCAATATTTTGTGTGATCACATTTATTTATTTATTTTAAATAACTTTGTTATGAGTGGAGATTGAACCTACGATCTTTATTTTTAAGGTGATATGTAGCTATATTAGAAATCACGAGACACTTATTATTATTAATTTAATAAGGGATTGGGATCGGAGAAATCTATACCGATATATATCAGAAATACAGTTTGTGATTTATCATTTTCATCTGAAACCAACAGAATCCAAAATTATAAGACATCTACTTCTTCTTTTTATGTGTGGAAATATCTATTTTTTTCATTTTACATTTTCACCCATGTTGATACATTTATTGCACAGTGCTGCGTGAAACTTATGGCCCCCATGTGATTTTCCGTTGAATAAGGGAAGAGGAAAACAATAATGAATTCTTGACGTGAAACAACTTGGATATATATGAATGGATATCAATATTGTTCCAATTGAGCTTTTAGACTGTTCTGTCATTTTCTGAACGCATTCAAACGACAACTTCGTCAAGTTCATTGGTAGGAATTCAACAGGGATTGTGTATCGAAATTTTCATAAAATAAATAAATAAAAGTTCAAGCATTTATAGCTCTAGTAGTAGCTATGTTGCGACTTGCGAGAGGACCGATTTCATAACTTCAGAACATTAAATTTATAAATATAAAAGAATCTGATTCTTTCCAAGTTTTAACTACCATCAGAATACAATACTTAAAAAAAATGAAAATAAAATAAAATTTGGGAGATCTTTTTCTATAAAAAAAAACATCTTCCTCTTATGAATAAGATAATGTTGTAAAAAAAAAAAAAAAAAGAAGATAATGTTGTCACAAAACTTTATGTTTTTATGACAACATTGTCATAAAGTGATCATGTGGAAGAATTTCTTTTTATTATAGAAAAAAGGAAAGTTGCCTCAATTTGTTAAAACTATGTTATGTACTATTTACAAATTTTTAGTTGAACTAAATATTATGGCGTGTGTAAATATATGAGTGCGCATTTTGATTTTCCATGTGAACATTCTACAATTTGTTATTAAAATGCAACTAATGCATTTTATTTATAAGTTATATATTTAGCTATATATATACATGTAATATAAACCGTTTAATGAAAAAATGCATATGTGTATATTTATAAGTTATATATATTTGAAGAATTTATTGCAACTACTCAATCTCCTATCTTTTTTTTAAGATTTTAACCAAAGTTTCATTTTATTAAGAAAATAGTCCACCGAGTCTAAATAAATTAAATGAACTAAAACAATTAATTAAATTTATTTCTGCCAGGCCGAAGTGAACTAGATTAACTATAATAATTAATTTAATTTACTTCGACCTGGTGAACTATTTTCTTAATAAAATGAAACTTTAGTTATTTTTTAAAAGTAAGGTAGGCTATTTGACTACTGACCTAATTCCTTATATATATATATATATATATATATATATATATATATATATATATATCTTTTAAATATCTAAAGATAACAAACTTTTCATTTTAAAGAAATAAGGAAGAAAAAAATATAATGAAATATCATCAACACATAAAAGAGCATGAAGATAATAAATTTTTTATTACAAAAATGTCCGTTAGCATTTACCACTAATATCTCTAATTTTAATTTCATAATAAAATAAATGAAAGTAAATATACGCATCTAATAATATCCTGAAAATAAGAAACAAACTATTATACACTCGATCATCACTATGCCGATTTAAAAAAAATCGCACTTTCAATATTTTCTCTCTCTCATCGATAATACTCATAAATAAAGAAAAAAAAACCTAGAAAAAAGATGCTAGAAAAACAAAATTGCTCCAGCAAACCATAAAAACAATTACAAACCATGAAAACGACTTCTTAATATTTTTTTTTCAATGTCATCAATTGGAAAATGTTTGTTAAGAATATTGAAATGTGTATGCTCTTGATCTTCGATTTCCAAATTGGAAATATGTGGAAATAAATAGACAACTTAACGTTCTGGAAGCGGTTACTTGATAACCGCCAGAGACGTGAGACTGAACAATCCACGTATACTCGACCTCAAAGCTTATAAATACAAGAAGAGATGGCTGAAAGAAGGCATTCACAATCTTGCAGACACGAGCACACGTCAGAAGTTTCACCTATCACTCAACACTTTCTATTACTTGCTCTCTTTTATTATAAATTTATAGATAATTTTATCTAGACACTCGGAGTTTTCGGGACTGGGTGCTTGGAACCAAGTGTTCTTCGTGAAATAATTGTTGTACTAATTTTGTCTATCAACAGGTGATAATATATCCTACATGTGCACTGATCTCATATGTGGATCGAGGATTCAATAAAAATATAACAAAGTTTTTCATGTTGATGCTTAAAAATTATCCTTTGTAAGTTGTGATTATATGATCAATGTAATAATTATGTACTTGTAATCTTGAAAATATTCGTAGTAGTAATAAATAATAATAATAATAATCTGGATTAATTATTGATTTTCTCTCTTGTTATGATTCAAATTTATAATTTAACTTCTTCAAAAAAAAAAATTGTATATTTTTAAATTGATTTAGATAGTCCGAATGAATATGATTTCTTGCGCATGCAACGCAAGTGTTCTGACTCAGAATTCATTCTTATGAATGTGGTCTCTACGTCGCTCTGGGCCAGCGTTGTGGAAACTTTAAAATTTGTATAAAAAATGATATTAAGTTTCAGTCCTCTCTAAAAATGCACCGCAATTATTGACATATGCTAACCAGCTTGTTAGTTTATTATATGGCTATTTTTAGAGAACCTATATGATCCGTGTCTATTTTGATAAAGCACGAGATAGCTAGTTTTACCATTACCGAATTTATCGCGTAATTATCTAGTGAAGATTATTTAGGATCTAGCTTAGACTCTTTCTATCCATTACTACTTCTAAACGCATCTTCCCACTTATAGTTCTCAAGTCCATATACAACTTTTTTTAGTGGAGCTTAATTAATTAAACTATAGTTTGACACATTGAATTAAGGAAATGGGTGCTTAATGTTGCTAACTAAGTAGTCCTATAATAGTGGTCCCCAAATGTTCTATATCATACGTCCTTCGTGACGCTATAAGACAACGAAGAAGGAGAGAGAAAGGGATACGTATATGTATGATAGTATATATAATTATAAATAAATAAAAACAGTAAAGTCAACCATAATGTTTTCCTTCTGTCAACTCAAATGTGTTTGTGCATGTATTTCATCTTAATAAAAATCGTTAGGCACCCTAGTTAGATACTCAAGTAGCTTAACGGAAAAAAAAAATGGCTTACCGAATTGAATACGTAATACACGAGTACTCACTTGGACCAATCTTACATGTCTCGCAATTTCTTTTTCCTAATAATCAAACGTTTACTATTACTAATCAAGTGTTATTTATTTATTTAAGCAATATTCTTCCACCAAAAAAAGTAACTGGTCATTTTATATCATTCATTCATCATTGAGTATACTTCCACCACACCGCATACGATTTTTCAAATTATTATTCTTTTAATTAAATAAAACAGTTTTTCGGTCAATTTCACAACTTTCGATCATAAGAAATATTTATTCCCCTAATAATCAAATAATTAGAAAAAAAAACCCCAGCCTTTATATTCTAGTAAATCCTATATATACACGAGTTTGATACAACAAGGCATCAATAGGCCTGTTCTCGGTTCTCCCTTGCCGTTCAAAACTCTCTCCACCAAAAAAAAAAAAAATCAAGTGGCCGATCATTCACAAATCGATCGGTCCCTGACAAAAAAAAAAAATTATAAAATATATAAATAATTAAACTAGTAGGGCCAACAAAAAAAAACAACACTAGCGTGTTGTTTTCCGGTGGGGAAGAGGAAAATGGGAAAGGTGGTTAGCGATGATGAGGATGGTCGTGGCCGGAAGAAGAAGAGTAACGGATCTGTACGGTCGATCTTCGCCCACGCGGACGGAGCGGACACGTGGCTGATGGGGATGGGCTTTCTGGGCGCTGTGGGCGATGGGTTCTCTATGCCGTTGGTTCTTCTCATCACCAGTCGTCTCATGAACAATATCGGCACTTCTTCCTCCGACTCAAACCCGCAACAACTCTTCTTGGACAGCATCAACAAGGTACGTATACATACATATTTCCGTATCTATACATATATATTCATATATACTATTTAATTTCCTTTGTTTTTTTTCTCTCTTTTATATATAGAATGCAGTGGCTCTCTTGTACTTGGCTACTGGCTCCTTCGTGGCTTGCTTTCTTGGTGAGTCAAAGTAACCAGTTATGCACAATTTATGAAGAAAAAAAAAAAAAATGGACTAAAATGGAAAAATCATCAGAAATTAATATTTTTTTTTTTTATAAGAGGGATATTGTTGGACGAGGACGGGGGAGAGACAGGCGGCGAGGATGAGAGCTCGGTATCTGAAAGCGGTGCTCCGACAAGAAGTCGGGTATTTCGACCTGCACGTGACGAGCACGTCGGAGGTCATCATCAGCGTCTCCAACGACAGCCTCGTCATCCAAGACGTCCTTAGTGAAAAGGCAACATAACATTTTTTTTTTTATTATTATTTCACTCGATCCGTCGGTACATATATAATAATTAAATTATTAAATTTCGTGTGCATGTGTTCGTCGAGCAGCTGCCGAACTTCTTGATGAACGTGTCGATGTTCGTGGGGAGCTACGTGGCGGCGTTCATAATGCTGTGGCGGCTGGCGATCGTGGGGTTCCCGTTCGTGGCCCTGCTGGTGATCCCGGGGCTCATGTACGGACGAACCTTGATGAGCCTGGCTCGGAAGATAAGGGAAGAGTACAAGTCGGCGGGGACCATAGCCGAGCAGGCCATATCGTCCATACGCACCGTGTACGCCTTTGTGGGCGAGGCCAAGACCACCTCAGAGTTCTCGGCAGCGCTTCAGGGCTCGGTCAAGCTCGGCCTCAGGCAGGGCTTGGCCAAAGGCTTGGCCATCGGAAGCAACGGTATCGTCTTTGCCATTTGGTCCTTCATGTCTTACTACGGCAGCCGCATGGTTATGTACCACGGAGCCCAAGGTGGCACCGTTTTCGCCGTTGGTGCCGCCATAGCCGTCGGTGGATTGTGAGTTTAGTTCATAATTGAAATTTAATTAATTTTATGAGAAGACTAGAATTTAGTCAATTTGATGACCTAGTTATTTGGTTAATATAATAAGCAGGGACGAAGCCATGAATTCAAGTCAGGAGGGTTAATATGCGGAAAAAAAAGTTGAAGGAAGGCTAATTTGTAAATATTTATGATATTTTATAAAATAAAAAATTTAAACTGTGAAAAAAATGCAAATTAGGGGGTTATAACACCCCACTATGTGGTTTCGTGCCTGATAATAAGAGCACTATGTACAAGTTGATTAATTTTTGTTGTTACTAATTAACGAGAATTTATAGGGCGCTAGGCGCGGGTTTATCGAACTTGAAGTACTTCTCGGAGGCGTGCTCGTCGGCGGAGAGGATAACGGAGGTGATAAAGCGGGTCCCGAAGATCGACTCGGCGAACATGGAAGGCGAGATATTGGAGAGGTACTCGGCGGAGGTGGAATTCAAGCACGTGGAGTTCTCGTACCCTTCTCGGCCGGAGACCGCGGTGTTCAAGGACTTTTGCTTGCGGGTCCCGTCCGGGGACACGGTGGCCCTAGTGGGCGGGAGCGGGTCCGGGAAATCGACGGTGATCTCGCTCCTCCAGCGGTTCTACGATCCGATCGGAGGGCAGATATGCCTCGACGGGGTCGCCATTGACCGGCTTCAGCTCAAGTGGCTCAGGTCCCAGATGGGGTTGGTGAGCCAAGAGCCGGCTCTTTTTGCCACGTCGATCAAAGAGAACATATTGTTTGGAAAAGAGGACGCTGATTTCCAACAAGTGGTTGACGCTGCAAAGGCCTCAAATGCCCATAATTTCACCTCAAAGTTGCCTCATGGCTATGACACACAGGTCTTTTTTTTTTTTTTTACTTTTCTTTCTCTCTTAATTCAATATTTGCTTTTTTGCTTTCTCTCTTTGTCTATGTGCCATCCTTTAAACAAAGGGACCAGGGAAAAAGAAAGTCCGAATGATATGACAATCACCAAATTAAAATGTCATGGACGCTCACAACTTTATTTCTTTTTTTATAAAGAGATACGAACTTGCACATGAATTTACAATAATAGCGACACACACACAGTAATCCTTTCTTTTTCTTTTTCTTTTCTTTTTTTCTATGTAAATAAATAATACTTACTATTTCAGAGGAAAAACGTAGTTTCAAATTATCGAGCTATATATTATGCATGCAAATACTATTTTTTTTAAAATAAAAAGCAATCTTTCTGTCCTAGTTTGCTGGTCATGAAAATAAAATAGCACTTTGGATCATTTTATAATGTAGGAGAAGCAAATACCAACAACGAATTGCTTTTGCAAAATATAATTATAATGGTTTGCAAAACGATAAAACTTATATCCAGCAATGGGGGAGAACGATTCTTTACTTGTATTTTAGTGTTATTTTTTATAATTATTAATATTTTGTTGGTACATTTTAGTCCCACTAATGATTTTGTTCCCCACGTAAGAGGGTTCTTGTGTTCTTTATGGAAAAACTACTGGTAATACTGCCCAGCGCACCACCATTTTGCAGTCAAATCAAATATGTCGCACTGAATTTTTTTTTTTTTTTTTTGCTACACTACATTATCTTCAATACTCCAAATGAGTACGAACCCTATGCTAGCATACACACACACACGCATACACATACACATACACATACACATACACATACACATGCACACACAAGGGCTTAAGCCCTCTCAAATTTTTTTTTTTTGCACTTTTTGCCATTTAAAAAAAAATTATATTTTTTTCCCTTGAAAATTTATACTTTTGGCCCAATTTTTATAATTTTTTTACAATCAAACACCCCCTGAATTTTTTTTTCAAATTAGCCCCCTGATGAGCTTTTCTGGCTCCGTCACTGTAGACACGTACACACATGTATTATATATGATTTTATATATAGCATGACTATCACAGCGAAAAAGACTATGGAACCTATTTTAATTCACAAGCTTTTTCAACTTTGATGCATAATTACCACTTTATTACTATTTTAGCACGATGTTCACTTCATATATATATATTAGGAATCCTATTCACCATAATGTTTAATTGTTCTCTGAAAAAATAAAAAAGTATAAAAAGTAAAAAGTTGAAATGCTTGTCGCTCTCTCACAGCACCTTCTTTATATGGACAAACATATGTTTCCAAATAGTTTTATATAGATCGCGTGTGTCTTCAAACCATGTCAAGCTCATAGATACTTAATCATGTAACAGTAACAAATAATAGTACTAATTGTATCATAACTAACAGTAACAAATAGTAAAATAATAGTACTAATTTAAAGAAGAAAAGACTTTCTGACTTATGTCTTTCTTCTTAACTTCGTCTTTGTTGGCTACTACTTTAGATTCTGAAACCAATCCCCACTTACTAAAAGAAAATAAATTAAACCAAGAAAAAAAATTATACTGAGATATTTTAGCTGTTTGGTAGAAGTAGAACTGAAAAGAGACCAAAAACAGATTTATTTTATTTTATCATTAACAATAACATGCATTAAAATTTAAGTAACTACAATAAGAAATAACATGATTTAAGTTTTAATTATCATAAAAGATGTATTCTATTTATCAGTCTAATCCATTCAATATTTTCCTTTCTTTTGTAAGTAACTACAATAAGAAAAAAAAAATTAAACCAAGAAAAAAATTATACTGAGATATTTTAGCTGTTTGGTAGAAGTATAAATGAAAAAAGACACCAAAAACAGATTTATTTTATTTTATCATTAACAATAACATGCATTAAAATTTAAGTAACTACAATAAGAAATAACATGATTTAAGTTTTAATTATCATAAAAGATGTATTCTATTTATAAGTCTAATCCATTCAATATTTTCCTTTCTTTTGTAAGTAACTACAATAAGAAATAACATGATTTAAGTTTACAGCTACCTGAATTTATATCCTGACCACTCTCAAAATAGTATCAAGTGTCATGTATAGTAAAACTGTAACTGTAATTATATAATAGGTTTAATGACAATTATGCAGAATTGAAATTATTGATCTTGTCTATAAATTATTGATCTTGCGAATCAATTAATTTTGAACGACTATTTCTCATGATATTTTGGTCAGGTGGGTGAGAGAGGAGTTCAAATGTCGGGAGGGCAAAAACAAAGGATCGCGATAGCTCGAGCGGTGATAAAGAAGCCGAGAATCCTTCTCCTAGACGAGGCAACGAGCGCGCTCGACTCAGAGTCGGAGCGAGTCGTTCAAGAAGCCCTCGACAAGGCCTCCGTGGGCCGAACCACCATCGTCATCGCTCACCGCCTCTCCACCGTCAGAAACGCCGACTGCATCGCCGTCGTCCAGTCCGGCCGAGTCGCAGAGTCCGGGCCCCACGACGACCTCATCCTCCGCCCCGACAGCCTCTACTCCTCCCTCCTCCGCCTCCACGTCACCAACGAAGACCCTAACTCCGTCGACACCTCAGCAATCTCCTCCGACCCCAACGGCACCAGCAGCCGCAGACTCTCCACCGTCAGCAGAGACGGAGGTAGTACTTTTCGCTAGTTTTGTTTCATGTTTTTTTTACCTTAAAAATTTACAAATCAGCTCCCCCAGAGTTTTTACCATAAAATTAATTTAGATTTTTATCCTCTACTTTTAGTTCACTCTAATTTCCTGTGTGGCAGCGAGCCGGTCGAGTTCGGCGAGGGAGCAAGAAGAAGAGCAGCACCACGACCCGCGCGCGACATCATCAGGAGCATCGATGAAACGGCGAGATGATCTGGCGTCGCCGTCGTTCAAGAGACTTTTGGCTCTGAACTGGCCGGAGTGGAAGCAGGCGGGTTTGGGGTGCGTGAGCGCGGCCATGTTCGGGGCGGTGCAGCCCCTGTACGCGTTTGCGATGGGGTCCATGATCTCGGTCTACTTCCTGACGGACCACGCCGAGATCAAAGAGAAGACGACCATCTACGCTTTATGCTTCCTCGGCCTCGCCGCCTTCTCTCTCCTCGTCAACATCTCCCAGCACTACTGCTTCGCCTACATGGGCGAGTGCTTGACCAAGCGCGTCAGGGAGAGGATGCTCTCCAAGATCTTGACCTTCGAGGTCGGCTGGTTCGACCAGGACGAGAACTCCACCGGCGCCGTCTGCTCTCGCCTCGCCAAGGACGCCAACGTCGTAAGTCTTTCATATTTCACAACTTTTTCTAAAACTAGCGATTCGAGCATCTTTAATGGTTTAGCTAAATATAGTAGCTCCATTTGCCACATAGATTTTTCTGAAGCTAAATAGTTAAGCAACTAGCTCTATAGAGCTAATTTGCTTATAGCTAAATCAATAGCCAATATGTAAAACAATGGTTAAGCAACTAGTTAAGCACTTTTCATATTTACAAGCAAATCCCTAAAATTGTTAAGCAGCAATGAACCATTAAAGATGCTCTTTAGTTGAATAAGAAATGTGGTGTTGTTATTGTGAAGGTGAGATCGTTGGTCGGGGACAGGACGGCTCTGGTGGTGCAAACGTGCTCGGCGGTGATCGTGGCGTGCACGATGGGGCTGGTGATCGCGTGGCGGCTAGCCGTGGTGATGATCGCGGTGCAGCCCATCATCATCATCTGCTTCTACACGCGGCGAGTGTTGTTAAAGAGCATGTCCCAGCAGGCCATCAAGGCGCAGGACGAGAGCAGCAAGCTAGCCGCGGAGGCCGTCTCTAACCTCCGAACCATCACCGCCTTCTCGTCCCAGGACCGCATCCTGGGGATGCTGGACAGGGCCCAGGCGGGCCCGCGCCACGAGAACATCCGGCAGTCGTGGTTCGCGGGGCTGGGCCTCGCCTGCTCCCAGAGCCTGACCACATGCACCTGGGCCTTCGACTTCTGGTACGGCGGCCGCCTCATCTCCCACGGGTACATCTCCGCCCGAGCCCTCTTCGAGACTTTCATGATCCTCGTCAGCACGGGGAGGGTCATCGCCGACGCCGGGAGCATGACCTCCGACCTCGCCAAGGGCTCCGACGCCGTCGGCTCCGTCTTCGCCGTCCTCGACCGAGTCACCCGCATCGAGCCCGAGGACCCCGAAGGCCGAGTCCCCGCCTCCCTCGCCGGGTCCATCGAGCTTCGCGACGTCCACTTCGCCTACCCGGCCCGCCCGGACGTCGCCATCTTCCGCGGCTTCTCCATGCGGATCGAGGCCGGGAAGTCCACCGCCCTCGTGGGGCCCAGCGGGTCGGGGAAGTCCACCGTGGTCGCGCTCATCGAGCGGTTCTACGACCCCATCGAGGGCTCCGTGAGGATCGACGGCCGAGACATCCGGTCCTACAATCTCCGTTCCTTAAGGAGGCACATCGCGCTGGTGAGCCAAGAGCCGACGCTTTTCGCGGGGACGATAAGGGACAACATAGCCTACGGCGGGACCGCCGCCACGGAGGCGGAGATCTCGGGGGCGGCGAAGTCGGCGAACGCGCACGAGTTCATCGCGGGGCTCAAGGACGGGTACGACACGTGGTGCGGGGAGAGGGGGGTGCAGCTGTCGGGGGGGCAGAAGCAGAGGATCGCCATCGCGCGGGCCATCCTGCGGGACCCGGCGATCCTCCTATTGGACGAGGCCACGAGCGCGCTGGACAGCCAGTCGGAGAGGGCGGTGCAGGACGCGCTGGAGCGCGTGATGGTGGGCCGCACCAGCGTGGTGGTGGCCCACCGGCTGAGCACCATCCAGAACTGCGACACCATCGCCGTTCTCGACAGAGGACAAGTGGTCGAAAAAGGGACCCACTCTCACCTCTTGGCCAAAGGCCCCAAAGGAGCTTACTATTCCCTCATCAGCCTTCAGAGAACGCCTTCTTTCTGATCTTACTTGTCTTTTGGTTGTAATACTAAAGTGATCTATTGTAACTGTTCACCACCACTGTTCTGCTACCAAGAGCTCATTTTAGAAAATAAGTGTATACAAACCCGTATATGTAAGTATAAATATAACTATAATGCTTTCATTTCCTCATTTTTATTACAAAAATTTAGGTAAATAATCAATTAAAACGTCTGGAATTGATATATAGTCAACGTTTCATAAATTTTAGATAAATAATCATAAAGATGACGTGACCTAATAAATAAAAGTGGTTATTTATATAAGATTTACGACTGTAAATATATGAAAACTTATATTTATCTAAGTTATATTTATCTAAGTTAATAGATCATTGTCTACCCACAGTCCAGAGTCATTAACAGTAGTCAAGGCTTTGGCTAGCTTGTGAGCTGTGATTACCGACTGAAAACTTTCTCTCATTTCTGAACTTCAGATTTTATACCCAGACATCTATACACACAGATCCATATATATATATATATATATATATATATATATATATATATATTAAATAATGGGAATTATATATCACAAGTGAATTTAAGCTTATAGTTTTAGAGGTAAGAATGAATTTTTGGACATTTAAATTATACTATATTAATGATTAAATTATGTGATTATTATACAATGTATAATCAGGTTTGATTTTTTTTTTTTTTTTTTTTTTTTGCGTTATTATTATAATTTAGGTTTTGATTTTTATCAATATATTTCTTTGAGAAAACAATCCCTAACCTCCTAAACATTAAAGAAAAAGTTGCGAAAAAACCCATCAGAGAGTAAAAAATAATATTTCAAGAAGCTTAAAGAAATCGAAGATAAAGTATTCATCAAGACATAAAGCAGGTTACGGTAGGGTTTTTTTTTTTTTTTTTTTTGGTAGAGCTCCCATTTTAGAACATCAATGTTTTGGTTTAGGGGTATTGATAGATGCCAAATATGGTTATTTGTCGTTTATTATTGTTAGTAGTTACAATTGTCGTTCATTGATGTTCATAAATGTGGTATCTACTGTACTATTTGATTAAATTATTTGGGTGTGATAAATTGGGTATATATATCTTAAAAAAATTATTTGACAAGGTAACTTTGGCTAAAACAATTGAGACTCCTAATTTACTTATATATTAGTTTCAAATGACTATTTTTTTTTTTACAATTTTTACTTAATTTTTTTTTATATACCTCCATATTATAATAGTATATAAAGAAACAGATCCACACATCATAGAGATAACTGTGTGTTCGACCTCATGATAAAATAATTATCTATTTTTCGTAAGAAAAAGAGAGTAAATATTTATTTAATTTATATACAATATCGTTCAAAACTTTCATGTATATTTTTACGTTACAAAATAATACAACCCGTCCATGCATGTCTCATATCTCCATGACCGGGAATTAAAATCGCAATTGAAAAACAAAGTTATATATATAATATATTTTTTTTCATGCTTTCACGTACCTCCATGTGAATATACCTCATAACTAATTGAATAGTACTTGTTGTTTATATACAGTTTGACTTTGACTCTTTCATGGCCTCGTTTTCCTTTCCTCAATTATATATTGTGGCGTTTCATAGGATACACAAACACTTCTCTCGAGCCAATTTTTTTAATTTAGAACACGCATATGTCATGGGAAGCAATCTCTTGTATTTAAAATTTTATCTACCTTGTAGCCTCAAACTATAATATATATATATTGGCAAGCTTTCATACCCAGGCTGTTTGGTTGCTGGGTGAGAAAATGAGAGAGATCAACAACAACAACAACAATAATAATAATAATAACAATAATATTGATGTGAAGGGTGGGTGTATTGGATCGATTTTGATCCACGCGGACGGTGTGGATCGATGGCTAATGGGATTGGGTCTGATCGGCACCGTTGGCCGTGGAATGGCTCTTCCGGTCGGGATTTTGTTCACTGGACGCATTATGAACAACATTGGTGGTACATCAACAACTACTCTCACTTCTCAGCAACATCTTTTCTTGCAAAATATTAACCAGGTTAGTTTTTTTCTTTTCTTTTGAACACAAGTTATTTGTCTTTCGCACCTTCACTGCACAAACTGAAATAATAGGAATTTTGTTTATTTTCCAATACGGGACAAATGATTCAATTTTAAAATTCCTTGAAAATATGTACCCTCCTCCGGGAAAACACCAAAATACTGGAAAAATGTCTCCGGGAATCCAAAATTCGACAAAACTCCGGCGGTTTTTTGTTAGCTAGCCCGCCTCTCAGTTTTTTTTTTGTAAATTATATTGGTTGTAATTTTCTTGTTTTTATTCTGGTAAACTGTAAGAAATCTGAGTCAACTTCTGCGTTAAACCATAATAATATATTCACTGGTCTTTAGATCATAGTGATTCATTCATTATATGTACGTATTAAAAAATTCTACCTCTTTTTTTGTTTTCTTTTTCTTTTTACAGTATGCGTTGGCTTATGTATACTTGGCTAGTGTCGGCTTCATCGCTTGTTTCTTGGGTAAGTAGATCAAATATTTATTTGAAGTTATAAAGTTTAATTAGTTAAATTCAAATTAGAGTTTGAGCTCTTAATAAATTGACCACAACCTATATATTTAATAAAAAAAATTTAGAGGGATATTGTTGGACAAGAACAGCAGAGAGACAAGCGACGAGAATGAGAATTCGGTATTTGAAAGCCATTCTGCGACAAGACGTGGGCTACTTTGATACGCACGTGACAAGCATGTCTCAAGTCATAACCAGCGTTTCGAGCGATAGTCTTGTCGTTCAAGCTCTTCTAAGCGAAAAGGTCTTTTATTTACTCATTAACCTTGTTAACTGGTCACATTTATAGTTTATGCTTACTTATTTCATTAATTGTCTATTTATCCTTTAACTTAATATGGTAGGGGTTGGCAGGTGACTCTATCAACTTTAAAAATTTGTAGTAATTTTGCCGAACTTTTGCCAAAATCTCAAGTGTCAATGACCTTTTTTTTTTGTGGATAAAAGACATAATTACCCCCTAAACTATGGCGACGAAAATACATTCCTTATACTATAAAATCGATCAATTTACCCCTTAATATCAGTTCTTGTAACATTTGTGGTCCTTCCGTTTATTTTTGGATTTGATCCGTTAGTTATATATACACAATTTTGTAACTATATATGTAAAGTGAGGGAATTTTCGTAAATACCCTTAACATCTATTAAAAAAAATTAAAATTAATAAATCATAGCAATTACAATCTCTCTCTCTCTCCTCTGAATCTCCCCGAAGCTTCTCTGCTCGCCCATCACTTCAACGTGAACCACCACCACTCTCCAAATCGCTGTAACGACACAGTTATGAGCCTTTCATCTTCAACCTCCGAATATCCGATTTTGCTCCTTGCTCACTTGTCCATGTTCACCGCGATTGTGCTCCGGCATGGCGGACGACATTCGGTGCCTCTGAGAAATCAAGGAGGCGATGCGAGACCCATATGAAGCTCTCTGGCACAGATCTCCTTCATTGTCGACTCAATCTCTCCGACAACGCTTTCGACGGAGTCGTCCCCAAGGAGCTTTCTCGTTGCCCAGGCTCAAAGACTACCACCTCTCCGGTTCGCACGCATATAAACCCAACATTAGAGAGAGAGAGAGAGAGAGAGAGAGAGAGAGAGAGAGAGAGAGAATGTATTAATTCTTTATTTTAATTTCTTTATTAATGCCTTTCTTTATTAATATTATTTTAATTTATTTATTTAATATTATTTTATTAATCTTAATCAAGATAAAAATTAGAATTACATATAATATCCTTATTTTGAGTGTCACATGATATCCACATGCTTATTTAACGGATGATTTAACAGAATTTTAGACGGAAGGACAACATTGAAATTAATACAAAGATGAAGGGGAAAATATCGAGTTTTTAAAGTATAGGGGGTGCACTCTTATAGACGCCATAGTTCAGGGGGCAAATATGTCTTTTATTCTTTTTTTTTTTTACGTCAATTGGTAACTTTATGTGATTTATTATCGTGTGTGTACTCTAATTGTGGCGAAACAAATACGGACTTAGCTTTGCTTTTTTAAAAATGTGCTTTTAGAATCTACTTTAAACAAATATTTTTTTTTAAAAGCAGATAAGTATTTGGTAAACTATTTTTAAAATAGTTTTTGATAATAGCAAAAATAGATTTAGCGTTTGGTAAAACATATATAATTATAAAAAAAAGGATAAAAAATAGACATCTCTTGAACTTAATAAAAATTATTAATATTTATGTGTAATAAAATTATAATTATTAATTGAACGATAGAAATAAATATATATATATATATATATGTATATATATATATATATATACATATATATATATATGTGTGTGTGTATGTCTTATATTTTAGATGTTTTGTATAAAGTATAAACATTAAAACTGACGCGATATATATATATATATATATATATATATATGTTTTTACTAATAGTATTTTCTGAATTTATATTCGGTGTCCAATTTTAATATACATATAGATGATAATTTAAAATAGTAAAACTGTAGACTTGCACATCCCTAAAGTTTACAACTCATAATACAATTAAAAAAAAAAACAGTGTTATTTATCACCACTGACCATTAAAGTACGCACACATCTTTATATCACAAGGAAACAAAATTTTGACATTTAATTGTGTTGAATGATTAAAGACAGAATCGTAATTCAACATAAAATATAAAACACTTTTCCTAAAACCTACGAAAATCTTGTTTTTCCTTTTTCTTCTATATTTTGCAAAAGTATTTTTCAACTTTTACTAAAATTTATTTTACCAAACACTTTTAAAACAGTTGGGCTTTTAGAAAAAGTTAAAAGCAGGCTTAATAAGTTAAACCATACACGGCCACTGAGTGAAAAAAAAATGGTTGAATTTGAGTATAAATCGCATAAACTAGTCATTTTGTCTTTAAAACAAGGTAAAATTCAGGTTATACGTTCTAAAAGGGGAAAAAAGTCGCTAGTGCCAAGTTTTCAAAATTAAGAGACCGTTAATGCAAAAAAAAGTGATTATTACGACGCAACTCATATAGTTCATGTTATGCTAATAATCGGAAAAAATAAAATACAAATTGTAATAATATATTTAATTTAATATTGAACAAAAATTAATATTGGAAAAAGAATGTTTCAACGTAAAGTGCCAAAAAAATATTTAATTCGTAAAAACTCGCTAAAATACTTTACATGTCAACATGTCAAATTGGACCTGAAAATTTAGATACAAATTTCAGTTAAAATTTTAGTAAAATGATTGTTTTCCTCACCAAATGTAACATATCAGTTGCCGGATTTTGTGATGAACGTGTCAAGCTTCTTCGGGAGCTACATAGTTGCGTTTCTCATGCAGTGGAGACTAGCCATAGTGGCAGTGCCGTTTGTGGTGTTACTCGTGATCCCGGGAATAATGTACGGAAGGACTCTAATGGGATTGGCTAGGAGAATGAGAGGCGAGTACAACAAGGCTGACACGATAGCCGCACAGGCGATATCTTCTGTGCGCACCGTTTACGCATTTGTGGGAGAGCAAAAGACCGAAGAGGACTTTTCAACGGCCCTAAATGGGTCGGTGAAGTTGGGCCTAAAGCAGGGCTTGGCCAAAGGCTTGGCCATAGGGAGCAACGGCGTTAGCTACGCTATTTGGGCCTTCATGGCTTTCTATAGCAGCAGATTGGTCATGTACCACGGGGCCCAAGGAGGCACACTTTTTGCCGCCGGTGTAGCTATAATCATGGGAGGACTGTAAGCGCTTCTACTCCTTTTTAATTAATATTGATTATAAGGCTAGATATGAAACTAGCACTAATTAACCTTGTTAACCGTTGAGGATATATTATAATAAATGATAATTGTGATGGTTTTCTAATAGTTATGGAATTGGAATTATTCCAAAAATATGATTAAATGGAGTATTTTTTTTTCCCATTATGCATTTGTAAGCCTTTGTTCTACTTTTAGGACTATAATGGTCATTAAATACAGTTTTTCATGATATATTTTGTCACTAAATGCAGTTTTTTCATGACATGTGTTGTCACAAAAGTTTTAAAAAAAAAAGGTTTTTCTAATAGATAATGAGAGAAACCTTTTCATTAAGTCATGCTTTTGAAATAATTTGTGATCGTCTAATAATAATCAATCGACCAATGTTTCTTACTTAGTCCTATGTCAAATTAAATTTGGTTAATATTCACAAGTTAGTACGACTTGCATGTTCTTCTTTCAGGAAGAATTCTAAATTAGATTCAATATACATATATAGATGCATTCCAATATTATTCTCAATAGCTTCGTTTGAGTGACAAGACTTCATGCCTATAAGGTGACATCGTTTTAGAGGGGCGCATGTTCAAACTCCTCAGAACGTAAAATGTCCTTGTTAAAAAAAAAATTATTGGTTATAATTTGTGCTTAATTGTCCAACGTAGTTGTTAAGAATGATGGATTATAAATTTCTCCATCCAATTAACTCGATTTGCTTCATAAATCAGGGCATTTGGTGCTGGATTATCCAACCTCAAGAACTTTTCGGAAGCATTTTCGGCTGCAGAGCACGTGATGAAAATCATGCAAAGAGTTCCAAAGATCGACTCGTCCAATACAGAAGGTGAGATCTTGGAGAATGTCTCTGGTGAAGTGGATTTCAAGCACGTCAAGTTTGCGTATCCTTCAAGACCCGAAAGTGTGGTCTTCAAAGACTTTTGCTTGAAAATCCCATCCGGCAAAACAATGGCTTTGGTTGGAAGTAGCGGCTCGGGAAAGTCGACGGTGATCTCGCTTCTGCAGAGATTTTATGACCCTATTGCGGGAGAAATATGCCTTGATGGGGTTGCGATTAATAGGCTGCAAATAAAATGGCTGAGGTCTCAAATGGGCTTGGTGAGCCAAGAGCCTGCACTCTTTGCCACCACAGTCAAGGAAAATATTTTGTTTGGTGAAGAAGACGCGGACATGGAACAAATCATTGAAGCAGCCAAGGCTTCTAATGTTCATGGTTTCATATCTATGTTGCCTAAAGGGTATGACACACAGGTTAGTTCTCTCTCTGTCCCTCCTCTATATGTATATATATATGGAATTTATTTTTGGTTTATAAGAGAAATTTGACTTCAAATCACTTAAAGGGCGCTGTAGCTATCTAAGCAATTTCAAACTTGATTTTAAGAAACTACTCAACGTTTTGTTTATTTTTATAAATTAGTCATTTACCAAAATTAACGTATGAAATTATAGGGACAATCATGTAAAATGCTATATGATTAATGAGACCACATCACTAAATATAGCTAGATTTTAAACATGTTTGAAACATTGGTTATATTGCAAATTTAACGTTTTAAGTAGCCTAGTCCGTGAGATTTTCTTACTTAAAATGCATGTAATTGGGTTTTCTTTGCCTAACAATTACAAATATTTGAAAATTAATTATTAGCTTTACCTAAATACCCTTAACTAAACCGCATATGGGCTTCATATGCATCACAAGTTGTTCTTCATTGTTGCCGCATATATGAGCCGCACACTGTTCTTCATTGATTGACGCATATAGCTACATATATGACGTAGAGAAGAAGACCAGCAAAACATAAATTATTCGTATTTGAAATACACCGAAACATATCAAGTTAGCTAAAATCTTAAATTTTCTTGTATTAATAGTCGAAAACATGATATAAATTAAAAATAAAATAAAAATACACAACTTACCCATTAGTAATTCCTTAGGAAATCACACCAAAATCTCAAATATGATGGAGAGGGTAGAGTTAAGAAGATTTCGTTTAAAATGAGTATTTTATTTTAGATTTTCTTATCGAGGTTGAAGAATTAGCTTCTTCATAGTAACGAACCAAACTTGCTGGAATCTTTTTCACCAACCAATATGGATATTTTAGAAGAGTCAATAAGTGCTTGTGTCTCTTGTTCTTCTTTTCGTTGGACGTTTTCACAAATTGAGCAAATATATATTCTTAATGTTAGATTTGTCTTAAAACACAAAGAGAGACACTCTACAAGTGTATTGAGATACTCTACAAGTGTATCCATGTATGTTTATAGATGACCACGCAAAGAGAGAAACATAATAATAATAATTTAATAACAAATAGAAATATAGTTAAATAGTCGTCTTAAAACACGTTTAAAATAAAATTATAGTTAAATAGTATTTATTGACTAATTATCGAACTTTGACTATTTTACATAAGATTAAATTTCAAATGACTAGATTACTAGAGTGCTAAAAAAAACAAATCCTAATCACAATACAATTAATTATAATTCTTGTTACGTGAAAACATCTTGTAGGTAGGCGAAGGAGGAGTTCAAATGTCCGGGGGACAAAAACAAAGGATCGCCATAGCCAGAGCCATCATCAAGAAGCCCCGAATCCTCCTCCTTGACGAGGCAACTAGCGCCCTTGACTCAGAGTCCGAACGGGTCGTTCAAGAAGCCCTAGAAAAGGCCGCCGAGGGTCGCACCACCATCATCATTGCCCACCGCATCTCCACCGTTAGAAACGCCGACTTCATCTCCATCGTCCAATCGGGCCACATCGTAGAGTCCGGGCCCCACAATGACCTCATCCTCCACCCCGAAGGCCTATACTCCTCCCTGCTCCGCCTCAATAATAACAACCAAAATCCTAACTCCGTTGAGACGCCAAAATCATTCACTTCCACACACAACAACCAAAGCCCTAACCATCTAAACGAGGCGTCAGAAATCTCCACAGTCTCTTATCACTCGAACATCCGAAGCTCCAGCGACTCGTTCGCATCCCATGCGCCATCATTCGTTAGACTATTTTCCCTAAACATGCCTGAGTGGAAACACGCGCTAGTGGGTTGCACTAGCGCGTCGCTCTCCGGGGCGGTCCAGCCTTTGTACGCGTTCGTCGTTGGTTCGATGATCTCGATGTTTTTCTTGACGGATCACCGAGAGATCAAGGACAAGACTCGGTTCTACTCGCTCTGCTTTCTCGGATTGTCCGTCTTGACGTTGCTCATTAACGTGTGTCAGCACTATAGCTTCGCGTATATGGGGGAGTACTTGACGAAGAGGATCAGAGAGCGAATGATTTCCAAGGTGCTGACCTTCGAAGTCGGGTGGTTCGACCGAGATGAGAACTCCACCGGTGCCATTTGCTCTAGACTCGCCAAAGAGGCAAATATGGTACGTATTGAATGGATTTATAAGCCCATGCTTCTTCTATCGTGTCAATTTAATTTAATAGTGACTATTTAGATTTCTCTCAAATTTTATCAAATTGTTAACCATTATTTTGATGTTATTTACCTTATAAATAAAACTCTAGACAATAAGCAAAGTAAAATAGAGCTCAAAACAATAAACAACAAGAAAAATGATGGTTTTTACACATCAAAATTTGGCTACTTGGCTAAAAAAAATTCACAACTTAGATTATTTTACTACTATTTCACTATTTAACAAATCTATACAATTTGATGTTTTAGTTACTTAATTTTAGGCTCTCTAGATTTATAGTCATATGAAAATTCATGTTTTGTCATATAACCAACCTTTGGTCAATTTTAAGCAAATAACCACGAAATTTTATTAAAAAAAAGTCAAAAAGACATTTAATAGTTGTAAATATTCGTTAATAATTGTAAATTATCATTAGACATCTAGGACATAAATGAAATGCTAAAAACGTTCAAACAATGTCACATCACCGTAATGATTATTTACTCAAAATTTACAAAAATTAACTATTTGACAAATCTCTAAATTTTGATGGCTTAATCACTCAATTAAATGAACTTAAAATTTTGATTATTTTACATATCAATTGATTTATAATATTTGGAAAAAAAAAAAATTAAGCTAAAAAGTTCTAAAATCATTTATTCTTCATTTTGATGTAGGTGAGATCATTGGTAGGAGATAGAATGGCTCTTCTAGTACAGACCATATCCGCGGTGACAATCGCATGTGCGATGGCTCTAGTGATCGCATGGAGGCTCGCGTTGGTGATTATGGCGGTCCAGCCAATCATCATCCTCTGCTTCTACACCCGCAAAGTCCTTATGAAGAAGATGTCGGCAAAGGCCGTAAAAGCCCAAGACGAGAGCAGCAAGCTCTCTGCCGAGGCCGTCTCCAATCTGCGGACCGTCACCGCCTTCTCGTCCCAAGACCGGATCGTCTCCATGCTCGAGAGGGCCCAAGAAGGCCCTCTTGAGGAGGGCGCACGCCAGTCGTGGTACGCGGGCTTCGGCCTCGCTATCTCCCAAAGCCTCATGACTTGCACCACGGCTTTCACCTTCTGGTACGGAGGGAAGCTTATCGGCCTCGGGTTTATCACCGCTAATGCGTTCTTCCAGACCTTCTTGATCTTGCTCACCACAAGCCGAGTCATAGGTATTGTTATTGCATAAGGGTGTCATAGCTAACTAGTCAATTTAAATTAATAAATTTGTAAAATAGTCAGAGTCCGTCTAAAATTAGTAAAAGAGTCAAAATTTACAAAAAATTACAAAAATGGACAAGTGTCAAGTTTCAATAAATTTTTTTTTAATGTGTGACTATTTTTTTTTTTAAATAGTAAATTGTTTATATACAACGTCACAATTTTGAACGACATTGTAAAACAAAACAAAATTTTTTTTTTGGCAATTTGCTATTTTGCTGAAAATTTAAAACTTTAATGAGTTGTTGGCGGCGCAAATACTCAATATTTTTTTATTTGTTGCAATTTAATACTCATTTTTTTAAATTTGCGGAAAAAAAAAACTCAATGGTACAAAATCGTACCTCTGTTACTACTTGACCGCTAAGTTAGACAGAAAAACACATGTAACCATCTAAAAATCCTAAAATAATAAATACTAAACAATTTATTTTTGTTATATTTAAATACATAAACAAAATTAAAATGTTAATTTTTAATATTTTTATAATTTATAGATGCTTACATGTGTCTTTTCATCTAATTTAACAGTAAGATAGTAATGGAGGTAAGATTTTATAACATTGAGTATTTTTATCGCAACTTTTATAGAATGGGGATTAAACTGCAATAAATCGAAAATATTGAGTATTTTTGCTGCCAATATTATTGTGCTAAGTAATTAGTTTCAAATAGTAACTATTCGGTACGGACCAAGTTTAAAAGTATTTACCAAGTTATTTATGCTAATGATAGGTGACATCGGTAGTATGACCACGGACTTGGCCAAGGGCTCGGACGCCGTTGCTTCGGTGTTCGCCGTGTTGGACCGAAAAAGCCTCATCGACCCCGACGGCCACGTCCCCGCCACAATTTCCGGGGACGTCGAGTTCCATGACGTGCACTTCGCGTACCCGTCCCGGCCAGACGTCGCGATCTTCCGCAGCTTCTCGATGCGGATCGAGGCCGGGAAGTCCACCGCCCTCGTGGGGCCCAGCGGGTCGGGGAAGTCCACCGTGGTCGCGCTCATCGAGCGGTTCTACGACCCCATCGAGGGCTCCGTGAGGATCGACGGCCGAGACATCCGGTCCTACAGTCTCCGCTCCTTAAGGAGGCACATCGCGCTGGTGAGCCAAGAGCCGACGCTTTTCGCGGGGACGATAAGGGACAACATAGCCTACGGTGGGACCACCACCACGGAGGCGGAGATCTCGGGGGCGGCGAAGTCGGCGAACGCGCACGAGTTCATCGCGGGGCTCAAGGACGGGTACGACACGTGGTGCGGGGAGAGAGGGGTCCAGCTGTCGGGGGGGCAGAAGCAGAGGATCGCCATCGCGCGGGCCATCCTGCGGGACCCGGCGATCCTCCTATTGGACGAGGCCACGAGCGCGCTGGACAGCCAGTCAGAGAGGGCGGTCCAGGACGCGCTGGACCGCGTGATGGTGGGCCGCACCAGCGTGGTGGTGGCCCACCGGCTGAGCTCCATCCAGAACTGCGACGCCATCGCGGTTTTGGACGGAGGACTAGTGGTCGAAAAAGGGACTCATTCTCAATTATTGGCAAACGGACCTAATGGAGTTTATTACTCCCTCGTTCACATCCAGACAAAGTCAACCAATTCTACTGAATATTGAACTTCTTTCTTTAACTAACAAATAATCATAATTGCTTGCTGTATTTTAATCATCAATATATTGTATTAGTAAAAAAAGAAATATACTATAATTAACTATCTTCAAATGTATTAGCACTAAAAATATATATATAAAACTAAAAACTTCTTTCAAATCTACATGTTGATTGTATATAAAAATGCTAACTTAAATAGTTAAAAAATTCAAACTATTAACTCAAGGGGAAAAAAAATATTTTAGGCTTCTCTTGTTGGTGGAAAAGGACGGGCTTCGATGGAGATTTATTTGCTTTCGCTTCTTCTCTATGAATTCGATGGCTTTTGCCTAGCCGAGTCTGAATTCGAAGTGTTTTTTTTATTTGTTTACTTTTGTTGCTTCGTTTTATTTATTTTTGAAAGTCTAGCCACTGATTATTTCCTAGTATGGTTTTGGGTCTCATTTGGGTAGATTTGTTTTTAAACGAGCTATTTGGTTCCAACTCATAAAAACCCGACGATCGTTTGGCCAAAATCAGAAAATAAATATGAAAAATCAAAATTAGAACAAAAAAATGTAAGCAAAATTTATTTGGTCTAACGTTATTTTCTTACAACTAGCTTCACAATCATATTAATATATATTTTTTAAAAACTTCATCAGCACAAGAAAATTATCAGAGACACGGTGGCATACAATAAAAGAAAGAGTAGTATGAGATAAAACTAAAATTAAACATATTAAACTATGACAAAAATTAAATACACAAAACTTTTAATGGTGAGAACAAAAGCCGACATTTGAAGCGACGAAATAACCGAATTTTTCAGTAAAAAATAACCAAATGGTTAAAATTGAAAGAAATCTCAGTGAAATGATGAATTAATGAATGAAGTATTTGGGAACGGTTTCTTCATTAGATTATCAGCACTCAAGAACAGAGTATTTATAGTACATATATTACACACGCTAATACTAACTCAAGCTAACAAACTTATAACAGACAATTAACTAGAATTAAGCTAAAGCTAACTATCAACGAAGGCTAACTTAAGCTGACGTGGAGCATTATCTACTCTAACAAAAATTAACCAAAACAGATTAAACGTTTTAATAAAGGAAAATGTATTTTTTTTAGTTCGTTGAGCTTAAAGTGAAATAGCATCTCTATCTCTACTTAGCCTTGAGACGGAAAAGCAACTGATTGTATTGACTGTTTAGACTTTTTTTTTCCCTTCCCTTTATTAACACAAAGTACAGTTGTAGCATGTTTTATGTGTACAGTTGCGAGTACAGCTTGATTTGTGTAATGTAACAGTTTTCTTATGTGGACTGAACAGATTTATATAGCGCTAACATAGACAAATGGCAGAAAATAATTAATGTCTTAAATAAATAAACCATTTTTTTTTTCTTGAATACGTCTCGTGTGAAATTGTTTCCTAATATTACGTATTCATCATAAAAACGTGTCAAGTATGTCACTACCGTTAAATGCTAAGTTCTGATGTGATAAAATTGGAATTTTCCATAAGAAAACAAAATTAAAATCTTTTTTCAAGGAAGATATATAGGAAAATATTTATTACGTGTTGTCTTGTAAGACTTAAAAAGGTCTTAAAAAAAACTGAAAAAATACCACTACACGGTATGATCCATTTTTTTAAAAGGAAAATTACAAAAATAACGTTTTTTAAGCATAATATTTTCAAGCATAATATTTTCAAGATAACAACTAGTTTAAATCCTTTCAAAAGTAGCATTTTTCGAACTAGTAGGTAATTATTTTATTTATAAATAAAATGTAAACAGTGTTAAATAAAGCTCAAACCAAACCAGTAAAATAATTGTTTACAACTTAAAAACGATATTTTCGCAAAATAAAATCTAAACAAGCTGTTTTTTAGATAAATTACAAAAAACGGTGTCAGAAGCAATTACCACTTTTGAAAAAATGTTACGGGCGAAGAAAGCCCCATTTCGACGAAGCCCATCATAAAAATGGGCCCAAAAAGAAAGCTAGGCAAAAACTCTTGACTGCAAGGGAAAGCAACGCAACAAAATGAGCAACTGGAAAACCCCCAACACAAGCAAATTTAATTCTTTATTTTTAATATTATTTTATTGTATGCCCTGCAAAATTTTAAGTTAGCAGCAGTTTTTAGTCTCTCAATTTTATATGTAATTAATAACACCTTAAATATTTTAGATTGAAACAATTTAGCAATTTCTTAATTAAAGCAACACTTATTATTCGTCCGATACTTGTTTAAACAGGTCGGATAATATCCGGTATAAGTCGGCTAATTTGTAACACTTATTATAATAAAACTATACGTGACGGTTATTTGTTGTTGGACATTTTTTTAATCTAAATATTTATCATGTTTAGTTTAGAAATAGGGTTTTAATTGCCTTTTAAATTAATTTTAATGTTTTTAACATGTGCCTATTATACTTGTTTTTATTAAAAAGAAGACAATTTTGTTTGAGCTATGTTTTTCTGATAATGGGTAAATATGTCAAGTAGACGTATAACTTCACAACTAGATTCGTGTAGTTTAATAGGCATACTATGAGTTTACTCAGATAATAATAATAAAAGTTAATACTAAATTGTTCCTAATTAAAAGATAAATTTAAGGTACTCAACTTTAAAATATATATATATACACCAAAGGCTAAACTACTTCCAACTAAATTAAAACTCAACTACTTATAAGTTATTAAGCTTGGGAAAATGTTTTTCTAATTTTTTTGTTACCATAACATTTCATTTACTGCAATTGCCCACATTTTCTCTCAATACGCACATTTAAACTACATACGGTGTATTTCTAAAATAAATAAATAAAAATCAAAATATATAGAAGTTTCATTCTCAATAACAAGGTCAAAACCTTTTTATTTTCTTCACCGCCGTGTGCACTGTTTTTCATTTACTGTTTCCCTTTTTAGTTTTTCACTATATTAAGCCGAGTATATATTTCCAAGTTCAAAAACTAAATATATATAAATAAAATGTCAATAATCATAATAATAAGAGACGAAGAAATTTAAACTGTCCATTCGATTTCGATTTCTATTTTATTTGTTTTAGTTTGGTTTGCGTTCGTTCTTTTCCTGGTCTGTGGGCGAGCGATCAAGCCCTTACACTCCTTCTCTGCCTCTCTCTCCGGAGATCTGTTCGTCGCTATTCTCTCGCTCCTTCGCCCGAGAAAATCTCCGTCGCCTCTCCGACGAACACGCTCTGGCTTCTCGCCGAAATGAAGAGAATACGAGACGACGTCTACGTTAGCGCTCTTTTCAAACGCCCTTTCGCTGCTTCCCGTGGAGATTCGTGAGTCTCTCTCTCTCTCTCTCTCGCTCGTTCGTTGTCTCTCTATTTTGTGCCTGCTTTGATCGTATCATTGATCTCCTTGTTACCTAGCTGTTCGGTAATAATGACAATTCGAAATTTCATATTAATTCGGTTTAATACAAGTAAGAGAATATATCGTCGAATTTGGGAATGAAATAGCTTCTTAGGGCTCGTAACGGACGAAATCTCGCATTTTGCTTTTTTTCTCATTAGGTTTGTGTTAGCTTTGTGCATTGTTGAGTGGTGTACGGTCGGTTCTGTGATTGAATGGGTTATATTTGGGATCGAAGCACACGAAATATATTACCTTTTGTGTGTGATGGTGAGAAACTGTGCATAAGTTATTTTGGCTGAAACTTGATGATTTTTTTTTTCTTTTTTAAATTTTTTGGTGCGATGAGAAGCCCCGGGCAGGCCTCGATCCCTGAAGCAGAAGGGGAAGGAGGAGGAAGTGTGGTCGGTGCTAATTCACAGAAACTCACGACCGACGATGCACTGACCTATCTCAAACAAGTCAAGGACATGTTTCAGCTACAAGACCAAAAGGATAAATATGACAAGTTTCTCGAGGTCATGAAGGATTTCAAAGCCCAAAGGTTGCCTCTTCAAGCTTACTATTGGATTTTTATAGCTTTGTTTGGATTTTACTTATTCATTAATTTTATATTGGTGTGATGTTAGGACCGACACCTCGGGTGTCATAGGAAGAGTGAAGGAGTTATTCAAAGGCCATACTCACCTGATTTTGGGGTTCAATACCTTTTTGCCGAAAGGATATGAGATTACCCTTGACGAGGCTGAGGTGCCGCCGAAAAAGATGGTTGAGTTTGACGAAGCTATTAGTTTTGTGAACAAGATAAAGGTGGTTATTGGCGTGGTTTTTTTTTTTTTTTTTTTTAGTTTCGATTTTTTATTTGCTAGTTTAATTGGTGTGTCAATGTTTTGCAGAAGCGATTTCAAAACGACGATGGTGTTTATAAATCGTTTCTGGACATTTTGAATATGTATAGAAAGGAGCTCAAGGACATAAAGGCAGTTTATGAGGAGGTGAGAACAATTCTTCTTATTATTTTATTATATTTCTGTATCCTCTTTGACTGATGAATGTCATCTGTGTGACTCTAAACTCAGGTTGCAACGCTGTTCCACAAGCATCAAGATTTACTTGATGAATTCACGAGATTTTTACCAGACAATTCTGCGGCCCCGTCAACCCAACAAGCATTTGGCCGTAACTCACTTCCGCGCTTTAATGAAAGGAGCTCTGCTACACCCACACTGCGCTTAATGCATACAGACAAAGTGATTCAACTATCTTATATATAAATTCTGCTTTTTTTTTTATTGCTTGTATTGTGTACTTAGTGGATTTCTCTCTTAACAGCAACGTCGGCGAGATAGGATTATTACTTCCCTCGGGGACCGGGATCCTAGTGTTGACCGTCCAGAGTTGGCTGATGAAAAGGCCATGAAACTGAGCAAGGAGCACAGGAAGCGTTTCGAAAAGGAGAACAGAGATAGAAGAAGCCGAGACCTTGACGATAGAGAACCTGAGAACAAGAACGGGGATTTCGTAATCCAAAGACTACACGACAAAAAGAAATCCTCGAGAAAGGTGGAAGGGTTTGCTGGAACGGCTAATGCATCTTCTTATGATGACAAAGATGGTTTGAAGAGTGAGTTTTTAATTCTAATCGAGCCTAGTAGTGTGAATTTGTTTTGTGCACCTTTTTTTAGGATGACTTCTGTGTGAAATGTTTATTAGTAAGTATACGATGCAGGTAAAGCGTATGCTGTGTGGTGTTTAATGATTTTGTCAAGTTTCTTTAATAATATCGAATGCTAATTGTGCTGCCACTGATTTTTTTTTTCAGGCATATACAGTCAGGGATTTATTTTCTGTGAGAAAGTTAAAGAGAGGTTATGCAGTCAAGATGTCTATCAAACATTTTTGAAGTGCCTTCATATTTATAGCAATGGAATAATTATAAGGAGTGATTTGCAAAAGCTGGTATGAATAATTATCCATGATTAGTCAATTATATACTATCAATGGGAACATGAACTATTTCTTCCAGTGCTGCCACTAAACAAGCCGTTTCTTTAGAGTGTCGACTATAAATTTCATTTCCCTAGTTTGGATAATTATACATTCTCTTGTATTTATCCTGTTCAGGTGTCTGATTTATTGGGAAACTTTCCAGATCTTATGGAGGAATTTACTGATTTCTTAGAGCGTTCTGAGAATATTGGTAAACTTAACGCATTAATCTCGAGCGGTTGTTTTCATATTATATTTAATCACTCTTTTAGATCGCATGTCTATATCGTGTTTCTGACTTTTTCTGCTTTTGCAGATGGGTTTCTTGCGGGTGTTATTAGCAAAAGTACGTTGACACATCCTTAAATCTTGCATTGTCATATACAGAATCCTTATGGATTTATCAATCTAATTTTCTTTTATCTAATCAGTCCTCTTCCATTACTCGTGAACTCTGATAGAAGTTATATATGCTTGCAGAATCGATATCCAATGATGTTCAGTTAACCCGACCTTTAAAGGGAGAAGAAAAAGACAAAGAGCATAAGCGTGAGGCTGAGGGAAGTAAAGAAAAAGAAAAAAGCCGCGAGAAATATTTGGCAAAATCCATTCAGGAGCTCGACCTCTCTAGTTGCCGGCGATGTACTCCGAGCTATCGTCTTTTGCCAGATGACGTATGCATATTTATTTTAATATTTTCTGGTCTACATACCTCAGTCTTATAATGTAAACGAATGTATTGAAACTTGTCATTTTGCAGTACCCGATACCTATGGCAAGCCAGAGATCGATGCTTGGTGCTCGAGTTTTGAATGACTACTGGGTTTCTGTGACTTCAGGGAGTGAGGATTACTCTTTTAAACATATGCGCAGGAATCAGTATGAAGAAAGTTTGTTCCGATGTGAAGATGATAGGTAAGAAATTTAAAGTTGCCTTTTTTTTAGCCATCTTTGAATATGAATATGAGTTTTTTTTTTTTTTTTTTTTTGCTAATTAGTATGCCTTGTTGACCATAGTGTTTTGTTTTCTGTTTTGTCATTGATTATGATCTGATTTGTTCGTCGGAGTATGATTTGCATGTAGGAATTCCTTGGGGAGTTATGCTACTGTAGTTTCTTTATCGATTCTCTGACACTTTTCCATGTAATTACTGATTGTGTTTTTAGGTTTGAATTGGACATGCTATTAGAATCAGTAACCTCGGCTTCCAAGCGAGCAGAAGAACTGCTGAACAGCATCAATGACAACAAAATCAGTACTGAGACTCCAATTCAAGTTGAAGATCACTTTACAGGTTTGTTTCCTTGTGATATCTATCATGAAGCAATAATACATACAAGCTTTAAAAGTTTTTCAGTATTGTATCTCCAACTGACGTGTCCTCACCAACTTTCTGATCTGCAGCCTTGAATTTAAGGTGCATTGAGCGTTTATACGGTGACCACGGTCTTGATGTGGTTGATATATTGCGTAAAAACCCACCTCTAGCTTTACCTGTCATATTAACTCGCCTGAAGCAGAAGCAAGAGGATTGGACAAGGTGTCGTTCAGATTTTAACAAGGTTTGGGCTGAAATATATGCCAAAAACCACTACAAATCACTTGATCACCGCAGCTTTTACTTCAAGCAACAAGATTCGAAGAACTTGAGTAGTAAATGTAAGTGTAATATTCTTTGTCATGTGTAAATGTCAGTGTTTTGTATATACAATTAACCATTATTTTTATATGCAGCCTTGGTGGCTGAGATCAAGGAAGTGAAAGATGAAAAAGAGAAAGACGATGATTATCTTCTTACACTTGCCGCTGGAAATAAACAAATTATAGCCCCACACCTGGAATATGAGTACGCAGATGTTAGCATTCACGAAGACATGTATAAACTTATCCAGTATTCATGTGAAGAAATATGCTCAACAAAAGAACAGTTGAATAAAGTGATGAAAGTTTACTCAACATTCTTGGAGCCGATCCTGGGTATGCCTACTCAAGCTAGCCGACCAGAGGCCATTGAAGATGCTAAGGAAAACTCTAGTCCATCAAGCCAAGGAAACAGTGATGGAAGTCCTACTGAAGATACTCTCCAACTTGATAAAAACCGTAGAAATGCCGATTCTGCTGATAAACTGTGTGGATCAAATGATCGTGTGGTGCCCATGGATCAAACTTTAAATCAGAATACACCAGTGGCAAATGGAACGGAAATTGGTCAAGATAGAACCACCGTGGAGGTCGTGTCAGGTTGGGATTTCTGATTAATGTTCATTTCATAGTTTCAGTTTTTCTAGTTGTTAAGATTGCATTGTCTTATGTGCCCTCTCGTTGTTTTCAATTTCAAGGTATTGTTGCGTCTCTGTCTGTACCTGTTGAAAATGCCAATGCCTTGGATTCGGTAGAGGTATGTTTTCTCTTTATCTAAATGCTAGATATAATTAGTTATATCACCTGATTTGTGGGTTTCAAATAATTCTTTTGTCTCACTTATTTTTGCATGCTTCAGAAGGATGATCTTGCAAAACCTACTATCATATCAAATGGAGTTTGTGGAGGAGAACCCGCTAAAGCTAGCAATTTGCTCGAAGTATCTCTTGACGTCTCTAAAGCCGAAAAAGAGGAGGGTGAGTTATCGCCCACTGCTGATTTCGAGGAGGACAACTTTGTCGTCTCCGAAGACCATGGGGTTCAATCTGGAAACCACGAAGAGCATCGTGGTCGAGAAAATGATGCAGACCCTGATGATGAGAACAGCGAAAATGTTTCCGAGGGCGGTCAAGACGTCTCGGGAAGTGACTCCGCAGGCGATGAATGCTCGAGAGAAGGGAACGGAGTAGAGGACATCGAGCAAGAGGATGTCGATTGTAAGGCCGAGAGCGAAGGAGAGGCTGACGGAACCGCCGAAGCTCAGTTGGCCGGAGGAGAATCCGCATCGTTGCCAGAATCCGAGCGCTTTCTTTTGTCTGTGATGCCTCTGGCAAAGCATGACCCGGCTGCTTCAGCCCTTGAAAGGAAAGGGCATCAAGTCTTTTACGGCAACGATGATTTCTATGTGCTTTTTAGGCTTCACCAAGTAAGGAAATTTATAATTACTATGGTCCGATTGCTGTTTGTTTGTTTCATTGTTCTGAAGGTGTTATGTATCTGAATTTTCTAGAGCCTTTATGAAAGGATTCTGTCGGCAAAAATGAATTCGGCATGCGGGGAAACGAAATGGAGAGCCTCGAAGGAAGCTAGTTCTCCAGATATTTACATCAGGTACTAAAAGTTTTGCTCTTTCTTCGTGTTTTGATTCATAACTGACGGTATATGATCTTAAACTCTTTTTGTTTGTTTGTACGATACAGATTCATGAGTGCTCTGTACAGTTTGCTTGACGGGTCGTATGATAATGCCAAGTTTGAGGACGAGTGTCGAGCCATTATCGGAAACCAATCCTATGTGTTATTTACCTTGGACAAACTGATTTTCAAGTTGGTCAAACAGGTAAAAAGAAAAAGGAAAAAAAGAGTCCCGTGTTGAACTTTCTTTCTTTCGAGGTTTTGAATCCTAACTATAGCTTTATTACCACAGCTTCAAGCCGTGGCAAATGATGAGATGGACATTAAGCTCGTTCAGTTGCATGAATACGAAAAATCCCGGAAAGCTGGAATATTAGATTCAGTATATTTTGAGAACGCACGTGTCCTTTTGCACGAGGAAAATATTTATAGATTAGGATGTGTAAGTTGTTTATCTGACCTCTCTTTCTCTCTATCCATCTCTCTAGAATTTTTGGTCCTGATCTTACGATTATTTTCCTATGTTCCTTTATAGTCCTCTAGCCCGTCCCGGTTGTCCATACAGCTGATGGACAACATGAGTGAGAAACCAGAGGTCTTTGCAGTTTCAATGGATCCCAACTTTTCAGATTATCTAAACGACGACTTCCTATCGTTTTCTGAAAAAATGGATCAAAATGGCATTAGCCTCGAGAGGTATTGTTTCTATTTCAGCATCTTGATGTTTGAAATTATATAACTTTACCGAAGGAGTCTAGTTTTATTATTAATTTTATTTTTTTTCTATATATGCTGTATTGACGTTTAGTTGCTCTACATGGCATCTGCAGAAACAAGCGTAAATATTCACGTTTAGATGAAGCTTCGGCCTTTTCGGCGGCCATGGAAGGTGTAAAAGTGCTCAACGGTTTAGAGTGCAAGATGACTTGCTCATCCTCTAAGGTATTTAATCACACCCTTCTTTTTTATATTATATAAATAGCAGTAATAACTTGCCTTAGATGTCCTTTTGGAAGGAAACCGAATAAAAATAAAATGCAAGTCAATGCAAAAGAAAGTAGTACTAGAGTAAAACTCATCATATGGAAACAAAACATGATTTGGTTTCTGTGTATTATAGGGGTGCCTATTTATTATTTTGATTTTACTCATAATAATATGGCAACTGAGATCTATTGCGTGTATCAGATATCATACATATTAGACACCGAAGATTACTTCTTCCGATCAACGAAGAAGAAGTCGAAATCATTGGACGGGGGATCATCGGAAAATGATCGACGAGTACAGAAGTTCCGGAAATTCTTATCAAACTCGGAGTAAACATTTAATCATAGACTCAGAAGAAAAAAAAAGTGTCCTAATTAAGACGGAGCTGAAATGGAGAAGCCCGTTGCGAATCACAGTGTAACTTGTTTGTATCTTTTTTTTTCTTTCCCTAATTTACTTTATTTAAAATATGTAGAGATACAACTCAAGTGTCATTTTTTGGTTTTACTTAGGAAGCCACTGGCTTTATGGATGATGGTCTATAAGCTATTTATTTGTATAGAAGGATGATCTGTAAGGTATCTTTGTAGAAAAAGGTGTTTATTTATATTGTTGTTTCTATTTTTTTTTCCCCTAGCCTTGATAAGAATTATGGCTTTTTTTTATATAAATATTCTTAATACGGTTAAAAATTAGCTTGCCCTGATTTCTAAAAAAAGATTTTATAGTTATTATTTATTTATTACATTATGGACTAGAATTTAGATGGCCTCGGCTTGAGGATATGAATAACCAATGTGCTGATTCAATTTGATCAATGACAAACTGAAAGAAAAGAAGCTGAAACCTTGATGAATAAAAGGAACAAGGTTGGCAAATCAGATTATTTTGGTACACAAAATCGGCTTGATTTCCATAAGCAATAGCAGCCAACTTTTCGTATTTGGTAATACTTGTAGAACTTGTATTAAGTTGAAATTTTGGACCCTTTGATGAATTCATAGACGCGTGGTTATATTTGGTCACACCCTTTCTCATGCTTTTACATTTGATTATTATTTATTTAGTTTCAAGGAAACTTGAAAAGGGGTTTGTTTCTTCTTCTATGACGCCAACACCTTCTAACTTGATGCCCAAGGCAACTATATACACTTGAACAGTTGTTCACGTGCGTTTCAAACTCCATGAAGGGCAAACTGTTTTTTCTCGGTAATATATGCATATATATATACTCTATAATATGAAAAGGGAAAGAGGAAATAGAAAATAGAAAATCGAAAATATCCGTACGTATTATTTTACAAAAAATTATATGTAAAATAATTTTTTTTTTTAAATTGATCTTCTCTTTAGTGTGGCTCCACCATTGACTACGTCAATAACTACGAAAGCTAGCCCGGTGACAATAAGACACTTAAAATCCCAACAAACTTAGACCAAGTGGTAATATCTCTCTGTTGAGGTCACTATTTAGAGAGACGGGGATTATCATCGTAGTGTAAACGAGCCTTTCATGTTGAAGTTTTTTTATTTTATTTTATTATAACTTACTCAATTTTTTGGTGTAGTTAAATGTAAACTTTATCGTCAGAATATGAGACAACGATTAAAGAAATCTAATAAACTAGTAGAAATTGAATATGAATGAGTATGACTAAAGAGCCGGGACTTAGCTATTGCAATATTGTTTAAGCCAATAACTAAAAGTTTTATGCCAATTTTTATCTAGTTTTTAATATTATTTTCCTTTAGGGTTTCATAAAAAATTATATTAAATTTTAGAGCGGTATCATCACACTTTATTTTCCAATTTCGAGCTCAATTGGAATTGCAATTTTTATGCATTAAATTTGGTTTTCTTGGAGTATTTGATTCAACGCATATTACAAGATCATGGACTGATTTTCATATGCGTAATAACGGTCATGACGTGTAATATGATATCAAAACACACACAAAAAACTACCAAAATAAACTTGACTACTAAAAATAGTAGAAAATTACTTTGATAAATCATCAACCCCATAAACTAAACAAACGCACATACCAAGCAACTTAATAATCGTTTATCTAATCTCGCAGGCTGAAATCACCAACCCAACCCTCGCACAACTTTCTAGTCGTTGGATTATAGAGAATTTCTCTCAATTTTTCCATGACGCAATTTTATAGCATATAAACAAAAATTAAATAATAAAAAAAAATAGCTGTTTAAGTGTGAATATATTAGCCAGTTTTTTTCCAAAAAGACAACGTAAATTTCCTTAGTAGCAGCCGCATTATTTAATTATATATTTTTATCTTCCTGAAAGAGCAGCCAATAAATTTGTTTTCTAACTCGTAATGAAAGTGACATCTATGACTATATGACCACAAATATACTCATTCTCTCGCCTGTCGCTGTTTAGTTCGAGACGCAAAAAATTATTAGATACCAAACTATAGTCTTATTTATGAATGCATATTAACATGTTGATGTGGTCACTCACTCACATGTCATTACGTCTGTTAATTAGGACGCCTAAGCATTAAATATTAAACTATCATTCATTCCGCTTCAAAACCACGTCCTCTCTCTCCTCTTTCTTTCCACCTAAATAATTAAATGAATATATGCTTATTTCATAATTCATTCACCTATTATTCCCATAACTATAATATACAATATTATTGTAATAATACTATTCTAGCAATTACCGAAACCCAGCTGGAAAGTTCCATAAAGGTCCAAAAAAAATAAAAATAAGACGACCCATTTCAAACCGCCGGACCATTCTCGTCTCTTACAAAACGCGTTTTTTCGTTTACCATAAAGGAAAACAAATTAAAATAAATAAATAAAATAAACACGTTGACGCGTTACCTTTGATTCTTCTACGTTTTTCAAATTCAATGCGTAAATCTCCTTTTTATATCTCTCTATTCTTATTAACACACGCATATATAAGTATACACACCTGTCTCTCTCTCTCTCTCATATTCACTTCTCAGTTTTTTTCTGTCAATTTTTTGTTTTTTCAATTTCAAAGCAAAGATGGTGATAGTCTATTTCGTGGCACTTCTCTGCTTCTCTCAGTTCCCGGCGAACGAAGCCCGGTCGATTCCCGACGGAATATTCGCCGGGAATAATGAGCTCTCCGACAAGTCGTTGTTCTCCGAGGCACCGCACTTCAAGAACTGGATTCACTGCCCTAAGCCTCTGGACAGAAACGACGCGTCGTCTTCCTGCGACAAGTCAGCAGTCCACGTGGCAATGACGATCGACTGTGGGTACATGAGAGGCACCGTGGCCTCGGTGCACTCGATCCTAACCCACGCCTCTTGCCCTGAGTCTCTGTTCTTCCACTTCGTGGCCTCCGATTCCTCCGATTCCAGAAGCTTCGCTCGAGCCCTAGAATCCACGTTCCCTTCGCTGAGCTTCAAGCTCTACGTATTCAAGGACTCCATCGTCGCCGATCTCATTTCTTCCTCGATCCGCGAAGCACTGGACACGCCGCTGAACTACGCTCGGAGCTACCTCGCCGATCTCCTCGACGATTGCGTGGAGAGAGTGATTTACCTCGATTCCGACACTCTCGTCGTCGACGACATTGCCAAGCTCTGGAGCGTGAGGCTCTCCGGCTCCAGAGCCGTCGCCGCGCCGGAGTACTGCCAGGCCGATTTCGAGAAGTACTTCACCGGCGAGTTTTGGTCGGACGGCGAGCTCCGGGGGGTTTTCGACGGGAAAAAGCCGTGCTACTTCAACACGGGAGTTATGGTGATGGACTTGGCGCGGTGGAGGGAGAGAGGCTTCACGGCGGAGATCGAGGGTTGGATGAGGGTTCAGAAGGAGAGGAAGAGGATTTACGACCTCGGATCTCTACCTCCGTTCCTTCTGGTGTTCGCCGGAGACATCGAGCCGATCGATCACCGGTGGAACCAGCACGGCCTCGGCGGCGATAACGTGGTGAATAGCTGCAGATCTCTCCACCCTGGTCCGGTGAGCTTGCTCCATTGGAGCGGCAAAGGGAAGCCATGGGTGAGGCTTCAATCCGGTCAACCTTGTCCAGTTGACTTTTTGTGGGCCCCTTACGATCTTTTTACACAATGATTTTTGTTCTATTTCATTTTTTTTTTTTTTTTTTTTGTGGTATTCTTTATTCATTCGTCCAAAATACAGCTGTAAATATGCAGAGCGGGATATAGATTTTTTTTTTTTTTTTGAAGGCTAGCGGGATATAGATATTCATGTTGTAATTTACAACACAGAGATTTATTAATATTGTGTTCATTCGTTACTATTTTTTGGAATCATTAATTTTTATTTTGAACTATACTAAATTTGACGAATATTACAGCTATATATTCATTACACAATTTTGAATTTATATAGGTCATAAGTTATACAATTAATTTAACGGAAGACCTCATAGGGAATGTAAGTCCCAACATACAAGTTTACAACTACAAGAGAAAGAGAATATGTTTGATTAAAAAAAAATGAATATGACAGCTTAGACTATTCCATCTCTATGTGTGGACGGAGGGAAAAGAAAATCTTTTAGCATTTTTAATTATTATTATGATTATTATTTGGTTTGTCTTTCTATTCATTCATATACAGCTGTAAATATGCGCACACACACATATATATATATATATATATATATATATATATATATATAAACTAGGGTCAAGCGGCTAAATGGCCAAATAGAACTTAAGGATTTGCAAAATAGCCAAAGTTTATCAAGTATAAGCAAAATAGCCAAGTTGCGATTATTAATCCAGGCAGGATTAAATTTAATCCAGACAAGATATCGGGATTAAATTTAATTCAGGCAGGATTAATTTAGTCCAGGGATTTTATTCAGCCTTAAAATTTAATCCTCGACCTTCTCCGATCTTCTTCTTCTCAGACCTCCTTCCAGTCACCGCAATCGCACAGATCTTACCTCCCGTCGGACTCTCCGTCACGGCGGCGAAGGCGAGGAGATCGACGGAGATTCGCGACTCTCTGTCACGCTACGGCGACGAGGCGGGCTTCCTCGCTGGAAAGGTTCGTCGCCGGAGCTCCTGCCCTCCCTCGCTGGCGAGATAGTCGCCGCCGCCCGCCACATGGCCGACCACCGCCCGCGACCGGGCCCCGCGGTGCTGCGCATGGAAGTCGAGATGGTCCTCCCGGTCGACAGAATCCCCGGCGGCGAGGCGATCGAGGGTCTGCAGAGAGTGGTGGCTATTTTGGCTAACTTAATGAAACTATGGCTATTTTGCAAAAATCATAGTTTGAATTGGCTAGTTCATGCCATTTTTCCTATAAACTACTAACAAAACAGAGAGATTTATTCATATTTTATTTATACATTTTTTTTGGGGGGGAGAACATGGGAGGTTTGGAATCAAATCATCGATGAATAATTGTTGCTTGGTTCTGTTTTGCATACTTGTTTTTCCTTTGAAGTACACCACATTTGAACTATATATTAATCAAAGAATCCTGTAAAACAGGATTATAAATTTATATAGCATATATATGATTTGGGTCCTGATATTCAAGACGATGAAGCGGACGTTATTACGAAGTCCTGATTTTCAAGCCATTTACTTTGAGAACTGTTGTTTCACTTCAAAAAAGATGTAGTAAATAATAATGAATGCAACAGAGCCTTGAAAAATTTATACCGCAAAAGTGACAAATAAGTGACACTTTTGTTCCGTCACAAAAAAATAAAAATAAAGGCACAATACACCCAAAATTCGTAGATACCCCTCACCAAATTTTAATTTTTTAAATTTTTTATTTGAACTTCGCTGACACTTATGTTATCTCGTAAATGCTTTGCTGTACTTGGACCAACAAGAACGCCATGTTCAACGTGAAAACTCAGCAACATTGTGCTTGATGATTTTTTAAACAAAGGAACCCAAAATGTCATATTGTGACGATTAATCAACTAAACCTCAGATGGTTTTCTTTAAACTTTATATTAAGATGGAAATTAGATAAATAAATAGACAGGTGAACCCAAAAAAAAAAAAAAAAAAAAAAAAGTAGAATATACAGGTCCTCTCACTTTTCCCAACTTTATAACAATCCAACAGCACAGCTCAAATGTAACCTGTTTTCCAAGCCTCTTAAATGATGACCTAATAGCATACACCTGCCAAAAAAGGAAGAACCAGAAATTAATGCCCATTTCAAGGATAGTTTGAAATCAAACAATCAATGAAAATGCCCACATGTGTGAGAACATGAAACCATGTGGGATTTTTCCCTTGTGCATGAGAACATCTTCATAGAACACAGATGGGCTTGTTTTCGATAATTATTATTATTATTATTATTATTATTATTATTATTATTATTATTATTATTGATATCTTAATAATGAATGAGAAGAATCTAACCAGAAAAGCAGCTTCGCTAGATAATCGCGTTCAGTGCCTACGGTGTCGTCGCACGAGTCATCGGACATATTTTCTTGGTTCGCCGTGACCGAGTCTTCAATGAAACTCGCTTCGCTGTCGTCTTTGAAAAATCTCCGAGATATGTTTTTAACAAGCTGGTAAATTATTTCCTCAACCTCTAATGATGATGGCTTGGACAATTCTGTCACCTATCCAAAGTCAAACAAACCAAATTAAATTTCACATATATCGTGTCTACACTCGTGTTTTCAGCGGAATAAAATTCTGGGCAAGAACAGAATATGTGAGAGAATTCTTAGGTTGTTACCATATTAGAATCCAAAGACCGTAGATAATCCAACAGATCATTTCTATGTTCGGTGCTGTATTGGATTCGTGTATTTTCCTGCTTCCGAGCATGAAGCTCCTGAACAACAACAGAAAAAGTACATCTCTCAGATTGCAGCCTAAATATGTGATATAATTTGAAGCCAATAAAAATACGTGAAGTTAGGTAACTAAAAGAGCCAAGAATCCATGGGTAGAGAATAGCAACAAGCTATAGAAATTTGTGGTAATGACAGTTATTATAACACATCATGTAATCTCCAAAAACTAAGTAGAAGGTAATAAAGGGAAACAATTGTGCTTGTAGTATATGGAAGAAGAAGAAAAAGAGTAATAAAAAAAGGCACATTACTTTCTAAATATTGACCAAATTCCGGCATTAAATATTGTAGAAGGCGCTATGAAAATAATGTTTTTTCTAAAATCCAAAAATGCTTTTAGATGGTCCATGAAAAAGAAGTCTAAACAAAGATGCCAAATAGTAAAAAGGAAGCTTTTGAAGTTAAGCGAGGCTTTGAAACCTACCTATTTGTATTAACTAAATCTTCATCCATAAATCAACGAGAGGACGAACTAAGCAACTCAAACAAGCGCAGTAAACATTGCCGTGCCACACTAGTCAAAAGATGTATACGTAAAACTAGAGATGCTTAAACTATGTAAAAAGCTGATAATGCACAAGCACTTCATATATGTAAGATTTGTTTAGAATTTAAATAGAAATCGCAAAGATCAGGTCTTAAAGAAGTTAAGAAAACCCTAAACTTCCCAGGGTTAATTTCTTGACTTTAATATGACCCTTTCGCTCTAGAAAACGTTAGAAAGAAAAGCAAATGTGCAATAGATTCCCTGAACAAACTATTAGAAAAGTAGCAACTATTACTACTGAATCATCGTTCCAGGTATCTTGACATAGAGAGATACTAAAAGATAAAGATCAAACCAAATTATTATGAGCAGAGCACTCTCTATCCTCTACCAACTATCGACATAGAGCATTAGTGAATGAACAGTACTTCAGGAGATTATATCATGAACTGGCCTATTATCTCATTCATACGAGCACTAGAAATAGAAAATCCAATCCTTTATTGGGTACTGAAAGAAAAGAAAAGAAAAGAAAGGAAAAACGAAGATATATATATGAACTCATTGACAGTGAAATTGGATAATCTCCTCCTCGATTAAATGCAACATTTCAATAGAAACAACTCAAAGAACAAAACTCCAAGATTTAGTTACCTCCTTGGCCATCGATAAGTCTGATTGCAATTGTTGAATATAATTCAAAGCTTCTGGCGATAAGTCTCCGAAAACCCGAGGACTCGTCATCTCGAAATCTTCAATCGTAGTCTCATCGCTCTCGTCGGAAACCCCCTTCCCTTCCGATTCCCCATCTTGCTTCGGCTGGTTCAACTTCTCCGGAGACTCCATCGGAATTTCGAAATTCCTCATGAGAGATATCCGATACTCAGCGTTCCACAGCGTATACCTAAAATCATTTTCCAAAATAGACTCAATTTATCTTGCGAACCAATACAAAGCACCGAAAACCAAGATTCAATCTCGCCCTACCCGGTGATGATGGACGAGACGAGTAGGCGATCCAGAGGAGCTTTGGAGACGGTGACGGTGATCGAGAACTGATCGGAGGGAAGCAATCCGAGCATGGTGGAGATCGTCTGCTTCATCGAGTCCTTCGCGGATTCGGAAACGCCCTTGGAGATAACGGAGGTGTCCAGAGGCTCAATCCTCTTCAGCATATTCGCGATGACGGAGAATCCTCTGTCCAGAGTCGACCTCCGAGTCGAAACGAACTCGTCGGAGACTCCGCCGCCGTCTACGCCGGAGATTAGGCACGTGACCTTCCCGGAAGACGGAGACTTGGCCAAACGACGCCGTTGCAGCGAAATCTGCGACGCCGGTGGGGATGGCGATTGGAGAGCCCGCCGTGGCCGGAGAGATGATATATCGGCGAAGCGAGACAGTACGAAAGCCCGAGCTGTTGACGCCATAGACGAGGAAGAAGAGAAGAGAGCTTAGCGCTCTTTCTCTCTCTAACTTCGTGTGTATAAGAGTCAGCCACTTAAACAGTTAAACCACACAACGCAAATTTCTTTGGTTGGAATCTATTCTTTATCACGTCAATGACTATTGTGCCCTTTGTGCGGAAGCGGAATTACAGATTCGCCATTAAAATCTTGGGGGGACTATTGTGGGACTGAAGTGACGCTTAAGAAGAGTACAGAGATCGTTATAACTTATAGGTGTGTTTTTGCCACAAGATTTCTCGATTTTTTAAGAAATCTTTTTATTATATAAATGAATTGTTGTTTAGCCTCAAGGCTATCACTTAAGAGGACTTTTGTATTATTTGATTTGTTTCCGACGGGACAAGGAAAGAAACTTTTATGGTTCATCCAAATATAAATCCAGTTTAGTCTTTTATTGTGGCGCAAGAATTTGCAAAAATTTTCAAGGATATTGGAAAAAAAGACGATCTCTTCAGAGTTAAGATAGAACGACACATGACGATAAAACGACATTATCGCCAAAACTAACCAATTGTAGATTCAGGAGCTCGAAAGTTGACTGTCGACATTTATTTGACTCAATAAATACTTATTGGCCATAGTCATTTTGTACTGGCATGAAAAAATTGTATTTTTACGTACACTGAAATATAAGAAGAAAAAATTCCACGAAAAAAAAAGAGAATAAGTCTGTCTAGGTGTGGTATCATGAAAAAAAAAAAAAAAAAAAATCTAGATCAACTGCGAAGTTGATCATCCTAACTCCTAAGCGGTTTTTTTTCCTTTCTTTTATGTTTTAAAAAAGAAAATCCCTAACTCAGCAAGTGTTGTGGTTGTGGCATCTGTTGCGAGCCAATAGCGTCGACGAACCACGATTTCCAAGCCTCCATGTAATGAGCAAATAGGTCACACAGAGCTGCCAAATTCAGTATTTAAAAAAAAAAAAAAAAAAAAAAAAAGATCAACCCAGTTTGTGTATACAGAGTTTCATTAGGTGCAGTGAACTGTTCAAAGGCAAACATGAAGCTTGAAATATAGATTTTGAGCTAAAGGTTTGTAAGGCCATCACATATGTACCTCCGAATGGCATTAAGTAATTAATATAAAAATACACAGATGTTTCAAACCCTTGTAAATGTTTTGGTGAAGCGTTTTGAAACATGACAGGGAATTTACTAAAATGTTTCAATCCTTGTAATGGTTCTCTATGTACCTTGGTTGCGATACTGAGGGCGATAAGAAGAAGCCAGGTTTTCCAAGTCTTGAATCTGCCTTGCTCTCTTGTTTCCTCTATCCTCTGCTCTCACCGGCCCAAAGGGACCGAACTCGACGCTCGTCGTCGTCGTTGAGCAGTGTTTCACGGCCTGTTGTTTGACTTCTCTTCCGTCGCAACATTCATGCCCAGCCTCAGCCAAGGCCTTCGTGATTTGCCCGCTTGATTCCTCGCCGGTGAATGTGATGTCTCTTTTTCGCTTGAAATTGTAGTTTGTTATGTCGGTCCCGAACCCTCTTTGTCTAGGGAGATTCGCGTCCGAAGCAGAGACCGAATCGATTTCGGTCTTTGGCTTTCTTCCCAGAGACAACCACCTATACGCTGGTTTCCCACTATCGGGATGGCGAATCTGAAAATAAATAAATAAATAAGTCACAAAAAATAAGGGAATGTTGAGAAATACAGCATTAACATGGTTCCACGAAGTGAAGAGTATTTCTTTTGGGTAAATCTCTCATACCTTCTCAATCAAATTCATGGAAGATAGAACATTCGCAATATCATACAGCCGTCTAACCTTGGCTGTAAATCACACCACCCAAAAAGTTAATTTTGCTGTGAAGTTTATAGACAGAGAGGCTTTGGGATAGTATATTTACTTCTCAGAGCCGTGGATTCCTCCGCATCACCCGGCAATGCCTTTGCGGCGTTTTCAAGCAAAATGAAATCCACCTGAACAATGAAAAAGGAGTGTTAGTGAGTTGGTCTTTGACACAGATAGACGGTAGATAGTAATAGTATAGCCGTGGATCATCAACTTACTTCTGAACAGAGAAAAAGCTTGATGAAGTTCTGGGTGAGAAGCGCGAGAGATTTGTCTCTTTTGTTTCCTGATCCACGAGCGTAAAGTCAATGAAGTTCGTTAGATCACGAACGCTACACACTTATATCCGTTGTGCTGAAGCAAGTGCAACTTGTATCTAACAGGGATAGAAGATTTGGTAACAAGTGAAACGATATGATATATGATAACTTGAAAGGAAATTAGATTACTGTTTTTAGTCGACCCGGAAGAACTGTCCTCCACATCTCCTCTTAGGTTCAGACCGATAAGTGTTTTATACTCGTCGTCGTTCGAAACCTGGTTGCAATAACACAAGTAAAGTATAAGCAAAATCCACATTCAAGAAATTGAAATATGTAACTGTGTAATTCTTGATTCTTTCGTTCAATTGGAATCCAGTAATTCACCAAAAACCTTTCTGAAAGAAAATGCTTGGGTTTATTTATATGTACGTACTCTAGTACTGAAGCAAATGGAAGCACTGAAGTTTTCTCTAAAACCTTCTTCCTGTAAGAGCAAATGAAAAACACTTGGAATCAGAACTCCCAAATCCATAGCATATTAATCAACAGACAAACATATATCTTTATGAAATAGACATACTCTCAGCTTCTCTAGAGCCTTGGGTATCGCTCCTAAGCCATTCCAAGAATACTGATTTTTTGCCTTTCTTGCTACAACCTATCGAAAATTATAGACCAAACAACTCAATCAGTAAAATGAATAACAAAACGTTTTCACAAGATACTTGTTTATAATAATTTATAAAAAGAGAGGAATTACTCCAACAATCTCCAATATATTGACAACGTCGTACATTCGACGGCGCTCGACTCCTGTAAAAAAAAAAAAAAAAAAAAAAAAAAAATTCATTCCTAACATGAACAAATCGAGCCTCGTCTTTTCTCTTGCTGCAGAGAAAATATCTTTCTACTGTACAAGAAAGTTAGTCCGTGACCTAAATGAAACAAAGTCAATGGAGAGAATTGATAACAAGAGAGATCGGACCAATACCTAGCTGAGTCGCAGCATCGTCTAGTCCGATCGTTTTCGCATCTTCTTGGTCGTACAATCTCAAGAAACTGGTAAAAAAAAAATTACGATTAAGAGTGAGAGAACAGGACCAAATTTGCAAAACCAAGCTCGTGAACTAAAAATAAAATTACTTTGTACACAAAACCCCGAGAGATTTTTCCTTGCGACAATAAGCGCTCGGTTTAGCGGAATCGGATTCTCGAGAAACCACAGAAGACATTCCCCAGAAAACGACGAACCAGAAAGAGAGAGAAAGAGAAAGAGAAACAGTGTTGAAAATCTAAAGAAGAAGACGATACTTTGGCGGGCTATCGATTAATCGAAGCAGAGACAAAAATATATATATCTAAATAAATAAATAAGAAAACATTTATTTCTTTGGATCTGAAATGTTTGTTTGTTATTGGCCTCTGAAATCAACCAAGCTTTGACGAGCTAATTATTAAGAAAAAGAGAATCGCCGAGTTAATTACAAGTCTGAGCGCGGGAATTCAAATTGAGATCTGCGAGCGCGGTTTGGGCCTTGAATTACTTATCGCGCCTCGTTGTGGCTCGGTACTTTGAGGGGTAATTTCGGTATTTGGTGTTCCTAATTCATGATTAGTTGGGAAGCGGATTCTTTACGCTTTCTTTATGGGCCCGTTTTCCAATTGAGTGTTCTTAGGCCTGCCCGATATCAAGTGATTGTCGTAGTCAACTCAACTTGCCCTAGCTCTTTAATCTTACTAATTGTTCTTTACTTCATTAATTTGTTAGAACAACTAATGCAAATAGTCCTTGACATTTTGCTTCTTTTTTTTTTCCCCTAACTTGTATCTACCGTTAAAAATTCTCTGAACTTTATATTTGTTGACATTAAATATGCAATTCTTAACACCGTTTACTCTATGGGAAAGAAGACCTCTTGAAAATCTTGAAGCACATAATTGGGCATTGATATTTTTTTTTGAAACTCAACGAGACCCCCCTAAAACATTCCGCCCCCGAAAACGGTGCCACGGAGAGGAAAGAGCACCCCTTACTTCTCATTCGAACTCGGCATCAGCCGAAATGTTCTCCCGCACAAGGGGCTGGAGATCCCTTAGAATACAATAACCCGAAAATTCACTTTGATTCGCTCATCGACACAACTCGTGGGCTAAACCATTCGACAACCTAGGAGTCCAAACAAAAGAACAAAACTCAAAAATATCCAGGGCGTCTTGTATTTTATCTAAGACAGGCAAAAGCATCCAATTGAGACTAAGAAGATTCTGACTAAGAGCCTCCATAATACTCTGATTGTCTCCTTCAAAGAGAACTCTAGGAATGCCCAAGTCCTTAGCCAACAGAACCGCCTCAAGTACCGCCAAAAGCTCCGCCTCCATAGCCGACCCCGCCACCACTTTCGAGCACCACAACCATTGTACAGAGCCATTTTCATCTCTAGCAGCAAATCCTACAGCCGAACTCCCACTATGGAAAGACGCATCAACATTGATTTTGATCGTACCTGGATCGGGAGGTTTCCACCGATGGACAGAGACGAAAGCCGAACAAAGGACCCCACCTGCAGAGCCTCGGACACGCCACAGAATTCGGCGACTCTGTTACGAATAAACCTTAGAGTCGACACTTCATCTTCTTCATCGCCATGAAAAATCACGGCGTTCCTCCGAGCCCAAACCGCCTCCAAGATAGCCCACGCCCTGATAATGAATTCATCGGGCCTTCCGCTGAAGCCATTCGACTCACCATTAATTGGCCATTGATATTGTAGAGACACTTGATGCTTCTTTTTTTTTTTTTTGGGATATGCGGTTTCAAGAATATGATAGATATGGTTTACGAAATTGTATCATGTTTTTTTTAAGTTGATTTTCAAAGTTGTAGTCTTCTTTTTTAAGTTGATTTTCAAGTTATAGTCTGCTTTTTAAGTGGATTTTCGATTTTTTTTTACTGCACCAATAACACTTATTTATTTATTTTAAATTGTGTGAAAAACTTCGAAAAACATATTAAAATTTTGAAATTTTAAAAAAATTAAACTTCGAAATTATAATGTAAAACTTTGAAAATTAAGTACAATACATTGAAAAATATATTGAAATTTTTTAAATTTAAATATTTTTCGAAAATGAAATGATAATTTTGTCATTGGACAAGAGTCACAAGACGATAATTTTTATTTATTTATTTTTAGTGTATTAAAAACATTGGTTTCTTAAGTTTTCCATTGATAAACAATTATAATTTTTAATTTCATTAAATACAAAATTATTCATAAAATAATTATTATTACATCCCATCATTAACTATATAGTTTAGAAAGATAGATCAAATGGTCCCATAATTCACAAAAGTCGGTCATCTTTTTAATGTCACAGAAATGAAATCAACGAAGACCTAGAGAAGATCGATCTCACTCCAAGCTCCAACAATGGCGTTCTCAACTCGGCGAGGAGGCTGGGCGAACTCGCTCCTCCCTTCCTACTCCTCCCCGGCCGCCTCTTCCTCGCCGTCGTCGACTTCCAAGTCCAAGGTCTTCAGAAAACCTCGCCGGAGATTGGCCGTGAAAGACTTCTTTTTCAGGAACTTCTTCGCGATCGGACTAAGCGTCACTCTCGTCTTCTTCTTCATCGTCGTCCTCCGCCACGGGATTCCGAGCCCGATCGCGTCGGGGACCAGGAGCCGGAGCTCGGCGAGGACGTCCCGGAATCGGAAGCCGATTCACCGGAGGAACGCGTCGGCGGATTCCGGCTCGGCCGTGGACATCACGACGAAGGGACTGTACGACAAGATCGATTTCTCGGACGTGGACGGCGGTGCCTGGAAGCAGGGCTGGCCAGTGAGCTACAAAGGGAACGAATGGGATTCAGAGAAGCTGAAGATCTTCGTGGTTCCTCATTCGCACAACGATCCTGGCTGGAAGCTCACCGTCGAGGAGTACTACAATCGACAGTCGAGGCATATTCTCGACACCATCGTCGACACTCTCTCCAAGGTGCACAAAATCTCGCCATTTAGAATTTGTGTCAAATTGTAGTTCTTAGGACTAAAGCGAGTTTGCCTATTTAAGGGACAACTGGATTTGTGTAGGACACTCGGAGGAAGTTCATCTGGGAAGAGATGTCTTATCTGGAGAGATGGTGGAGGGATTCCCCGGAGAGCAAGAGGGAATCTTTCGTCAGCCTCGTGAAGAACGGTCAGCTCGAAATCGTTGGCGGTGGCTGGGTTATGAACGACGAGGTAATTCTCGGTTTGATGATCATATTGAACTAATTCTGTCGAAGCTTCACTAAATTCTTGTTTACTTTTTTTTTTTTTTTTTTTTTTTTTTCTTTTTACGCAGGCCAATTCGCATTATTATGCCATAATTGAACAGGTACGTGATATAATTAATCGGTGTAAGATCTGTGTGCGTATGCTATAATCTTAACTTCGCTACTATTATCAAAACTTGTATTGTTGTTCTAGACTCTAGTTACATGTGCTTGAGAATGGTAGTAGCAACAGATAGGTTTGATGTGCATTTAGGGGTCTTTGGAATTTTATAAAATCTCAAGGTTAATTTCATATTCATCGAACTTAATTCAGTACTTGTATGTCCGTTCATCACTGCCTTATACATTTCAGTTTAGTAAAGACATTCTTGTAGTGTACATTTAACTGGTTTAGTGATTTTTTGTTTTATATAAGTGTACTGTTTTTCAGGCCAATCTCAATTTTAAAAGAAGTATAGGGTTAGAGCATGCTCTTTTTAGTGTTCTATTTTTCCATCACTCATTTGTGTTGATGCGAAGAGGCAAGTGTGAAAGTACCAAACTTCGTTTCTCTCCAGTCTGTCTGCTTATTGTATTGTTCAACAATCTCATTCTATTTTTCGGTTAATGTGTCAGATCACGGAGGGGAATATGTGGTTGAATGAAACCATTGGGTTTGTTCCGAAAAACTCCTGGGCTATAGATCCTTTTGGCTACTCGTCGACGATGGCTTATCTCCTTCGGCGGATGGGCTTCGAAAACATGCTTATTCAGAGGACCCACTATGAGTTGAAGAAGGAACTAGCACTAAAACAAAATCTAGAATACGTTTGGCGTCAGAGTTGGGATTCGGAGGAGACGACCGATATATTTGTCCATATGATGCCCTTCTATTCATACGATATTCCACACACTTGTGGACCCGAGCCGGCGATATGTTGCCAATTCGACTTTGCACGCATGCGCGGTTTCACGTATGAGAATTGCCCGTGGGGACAAAATCCGGTGGAGACCAATTCAGAAAACGTCAAAGAAAGATCGCTCAAACTGCTAGATCAGTATAAAAAGAAGTCTACTTTGTACCGGACGAATACACTTCTTGTTCCTCTCGGAGACGATTTCCGCTACATCAACGTCGATGAAGCCGAATCTCAGTTTAGGAACTATCAGATGCTATTCGATTACATCAATTCCGACCCCTCCTTAAACGCGGAGGCAAAGTTTGGAACTTTGGAAGATTACTTTCGAACTCTCCGCGAGGAGGCTGACAGAGTTAATTACTCGCGTCCCAATGAGGTCGGCTCTGCTCAGATCGGAGGGTTTCCTTCGCTCTCGGGCGATTTCTTTACATACGCCGACCGGGAAAAGGACTATTGGAGTGGCTATTACGTCTCTAGGCCTTTCTTCAAGGCCGTCGATAGGGTTTTAGAGCACACGCTCCGTGCCGGGGATATGATGATGGGCTTGTTGCTCGGGTATTGTCAGAGAGCGCAATGCGAGAAGTTGGCGATGGGTTTCACGTACAAACTGACGGCTGCGAGAAGAAACTTGGCTCTTTTTCAGCACCACGACGGTGTGACTGGTACTGCCAAAGATCACGTCGTCCGGGACTACGGGAATCGGATGTACATTTCGTTGCAAGACCTTCAGATTTTCATGTCTAAGGCAATAGAAGTGCTGCTTAAACGTCATGAGAAGATCGATCAGAACCTGACTCAATTTGAATCGGCGCTGGTGAGATCAAAGTACGATGCCCAGCCGGTTCACAAGACTATCGCTGCCCGTGAAAAAACTCAGCAAGCAGTCGTCTTTTTCAATCCCTCGGAGCAAATAAGGGAAGAGGTCGTGGTTGCCGTCGTTGAAAATCCTGATGTTACCGTTCTGGATTCAAATTACTCTTGCGTCCCGAGTCAAGTCGTTCCCGAATTACACCACGACGTAGACAATATCTTCACCGGGAAGCATCGCATCTACTGGCAAGCATCGATTCCCGCTTTGGGGTTGCAAACGTATTACGTAGCCAACGGTTTTGTTGGATGTGAAAAAGCAAAGCCGGCGAAACTAAAACTCTTCTCTAAGTCGGGTTCGTTGCCTTGTCCGGCTCCGTACTCTTGTTCCAAGGCTAAAGGTGACCCTGTCGAGATCCGCAATCGGCATCAAACACTCTCCTTCGATGTCAAGTCCGGTCTATTGCAGAAAAGCACCACCAAAAGCGGTCTGCAAAATGTTGTCGGCGAAGAAATCTCCATGTATTCTAGCTCGGGAAGCGGGGCCTACCTCTTCAAGCCAAACGGAGATTCCCAACCCATAATAAAATCCGGGGGAAAGATCGTGATCTCCGAGGGTCCTTTGATGCAAGAAGTGTTCTCTTATTCAGAGACGGAATGGGAAAAGAGTCCCGTTTCCCATAGCACCCGTTTATACAACGGAGAGAACACGATACAAGAGTTTCTCATCGAGAAGGAATACCACGTCGAGCTTTTGGGAGGCGAGTTCAACGACAGGGAGGTGATAACAAGATACCGTACAGGCATGGACAACAAGAGAATATTCTACTCCGATCTGAATGGCTTCCAGATGAGCCGAAGAGAGACTTACGAGAAAATCCCGGTACAGGGAAACTATTACCCTATGCCCGCTCTCGCGTTCATGCAAGGATCGAACGGCCAGCGATTCTCCGTCCATTCCCGCCAGTCGTTGGGCGTGGCGAGCCTCAGAGATGGATGGTTGGAGATCATGCTCGATCGCCGTTTGGTGAGCGACGATGGGCGTGGGCTCGGGCAAGGAGTGATGGACAACCGTCCGATGAACGTCGTCTTTCACATCCTCGTGGAATCCAACATTTCCTCCGCTTCGGAGCCGGTCTCGAACCACTCTCCTCTGAACCCGTCTCTGCTTTCCCACCTCGTCGGGGCTCGTCTGAACTACCCGATAGAGTCGTTCGTTTCGAAGAAGTCCGAAGAAGTGTCGGTCCGAGAGCCCCCGAGGACTCTGTCCCCTTTGTCCGCTCCCTTGCCGTGCGACTTGCACATCGTAAGCTTCAAGGTTCCCCGGCCGATGAAATACTCTCAGCAATCGGTCGGAGATCCGAGGTTCGTTCTGCTCTTGCAGAGGCTCAACTGGGACTCTTCGTACTGTCGGAAGGGCCGGTCGGGGTGCACGAGAATCGCCGACGAGCCCGTGAATCTGTTTTCCTTGTTCAAGGACCTCGCGGTGACGAGCGTGAAACCGACTTCTTTGAATCTCTTGCACGAGGACACAGAGATGTTGGGGTACACAGAGCAGCTCGGCGATCAAGACGGGCAAGTGTTGGTCTCACCCATGGAGATTCAGGCTTACAAGCTGGACATAAGGCCTCACCAACAGTAGTTCTCGCTGAGCTCAAGCCTCGTCTTGACAATACTTTGTACAGTTTATCCATGGACGGTCTGGTCCGGGAAGAACTATTTACGGTCTTTACACAATATCATCATCAACTTTTTGGGGTTATTTATTGGTCACGCTGTGTCCGGATCCGAACGATGCACAGGTCAACCTAAAACTTGTGTGAGTGAGGGACTGAATGCGTTGCTAATTCTACGAGTTTTGGGGACTTGAGATTTGTGTTTCTGAGTCCCCTCTTTAGAATTACTTTACTGGGACACAATTTTGTTTTCTTTACTGATACACACGAGGACGTAGCTAGTAATTGTCTATTTAACCTTTTATTTTTTTTCTTGCTTGCCTTTTCTTTTTTCCTTTGTTGAAGGTAGAAAGGAGAGAGGTTTACATTTCCATAAAATAGTTAATGCTGTTTGTTTTAGACCAAGCTTGATGAATTAAACATAATCGCTCTTACAAAAAGAATGAAACAAGATTAGCTCGTTAATCTTGGTTCTTTAAGCATGTTCTTTTTTACTAAAATTTGAGTAAAGCCCGGATCTTCTTTAAGTATGCTCTTTGTATTAAAATTTGAGTAAAGCCCGGATCTTGTTGTTAACACGTTCCTTAACGGCGTCGTAACAATGAGAAGCTAAGAAAGAACTAACAGAGTCGAAACATCACTAAGGCTTACGTGACATTCAGTCCAAATACAAGGTCCCAAATGGTTTGAGAGCTAGAGGTTACAAGCGCTAAGGTTGAGAGCAAATATTAGAGTACCGCTATCGACTATATTTCAAACATTGATCAAGAGAAATGGCGAATAATACCAAAAGAAAGTTTGATTTCCTCCGAGACATCATTCATTCATTCAAAGCTAGTAAAAAAAATGCCCAAACTTTATTCATAAGAATGTGTTTTGTTTTGAGTTTACAAATGGGTGATGGTTATAACTTGTAATAAAATTAGGTCACGAGTCAAAAATGTGTGTTACAAGATGATCTCCTCTTGGACACTGACATTAAGGGTCTTGTTTGGGAGAACAATGCTGTTGATCACCACAACTTCGTCTTCCACGCTCACCGCCTCTCCTGCGTGTAATCAAAACGAGTAAATACACTCCTCCAAAGAAGATGAAAAACACAGTAAAAAAGTTTAAATGTTTTATTACACACCCAAAATGGTAACACCAAGCTTTGCATTGTACTCTCCTCCTGCCTGAATACACCAATATACAGGTTCAAATTGTTAGGAATTACGAAACTAATCACGCAAATAAGACCTCCATACATTGATTTTCCAAGTAAGGCCTTAAAAAAAATTGGGAAAAGTTTACGTCTTTGGTATTATTTGAAAATACCTCACCACCTCTTTTTTTTCTTCGTTCTTTTTAATCATTCAAATACACGTGTGTGGTACCACACACATAACGATTTCCATTCTATCTATATTATCAATTATACTCGATTCTCGACCTTAACATTTGTTTTTACTTGTCCCTGGGAATATATCCGTTGCTTGGACCAAAACAAGAAAGAAAGTAAATAATTTCGAGAAAAAGTGAGCTAGACTTGCCTGGACACGTGACCACCTCCCGATGGACGATTTCCATCCGACAATGGAGTGAATAATGACGGCATTTTCCTGTTGTGAGATGAAAGAAGAAAAGGGTTCATTTTTATTTATTTTATTTAGTTATCAACGAACTTAAAACAAATCGACATCACGTTGGACAGTGTTCTCATTTATTTGTTTTTGTGGGCGATAGAGCTTCGTACCTTAATCTCAACATCATCCAAGATGATGCAGCTTATAAGCCTTACACCCGGACCTACCCTAACATTTGCCGAAATCGAGACATTCGGACCAATCTGTTGGAAAAGAAAAGATGAACCATATAGAAAACTGCAATTAAAATAAAAAATAGGGAAAAAGAAAGCCATCTCGATAAAGATCGGCAGCAAAAAAACCTAATTTAATGGAGAAAATTCTATCGTCTAAAAAAAAACCTTGGAATATTATATACCTTAGCTGTTGGGTGGACTTTAGCGGAGGGATGGATATAAACATCACCGCAAATGGTGGCAGTTTTAGTGCCGTCTCCACTGGCAAGAAGATGTGGAGACATCACTTGGAACTGAGCGAGATACAACTCCGAACATTTCAATGACATCCTGTAAGTTTCTCAATATCAGATTAATCCTTTCAAGCAGAGATGATTGGGAGCAATATTATGGCTTGTTTACGTGTTGAATTTCACATTTTTTTTTTGGTGGAGATTTTTTTTTATGAAAATAACAAAAATGCAACAAAATCAATATTTTGGGGACCTTTTTCTAAAAAAAAAAAAATAGTTAAATTACCGAAATTCCACAGAGCATAATAGGACTTTCTAGTGAAGCTTAAAAGAATTTCAGCGTACCCAGGAGTCTTAATTTGTTCCCAGAAATCCATGGTCTCGTACGTGTACAATTGCTTCTTCCCGGCGAGCGGAGACAGAATATCTTGATCTAGTCTCACGAAATCCTTAGGGAGGGACCGGCTGAAAGAAACCATTACATTAGGAAGAAACTAAAAGGAACCGTGACTTTCAAATACCTTGAGTAAAAATATTAAAAATTATAAAAAGAAAGAAAAATAAAAAGAGAGATCAACCTTGGTGCAGATTGAAGGGCTTCAAAGCTGGAAACACGCCGTAAGTTCGCTGCACAATTAGAACAACAAACAGGTCAACAGCTTTTAACAACAAAATAAAAAAAAAATAAAGTAAAACAGCCCTCGAAAATGCTCGTAGTTTCAAGAAAACAACCTCTGTCTTCCCTGTGCATAGTCACGTCTTGAATCGCAGTGAAGATCTCGGGAGTAAATACGTAGACCCCGCAGTTGATCAAATCACTAACCTAAAAATTATCGAACACTTTATAATAGCATTGTAAAATCAAAGAACGCAGCTTTCGAGTTCACCGAGTTACAAGTTACAACAGAACAGAGAGAGCTTAAATTAGTGAGCATCGAGTACGTACAAAAGTCTCAGGCTTCTCCGTGTAATGCAAAAGTTCGTTCGTGGTTGGATCAGCAATCAACTCACCGAATTGATGAGCAGATTCTGCAGAAACCTAATGTATAATAAAACGACGAACGTTATATTTTAGCCTTGATCGCTAATTTTGAGCGATTTTTCAGGAAGAAGAAGAAGAAAAAGGTTATAAGTGACCTTGATAACTAGCATTGTACCCATCCCAACATATCTTTTATGAGCCTCTGGAGAATCAAATCAGTATAAAGTTCAGATTTTTAACCAGCCTCTGAATATTGATTAGAAATTAAAATCGAGCCTAGAATTTGGAAACTCACCGAGCATGTCGGGCAACGGAAAACTACAGCAAACATCACAATTCAGCAGAAATATGTGTGTCTGTTCAAAATAATGTTCAATCACATTAAAAAAATACTAAAAAAAAGAGACAAAAAAAAAAAAAAAAAAAAAAAAAACTAGAGTTTGGTGACAAACTGGGTTCTCTTCCATGATCATGTCTCTGAAGTAATAGAGTCCACCAGCAGAGCCATGTGGCTTATCCTCTTTCAAGTACCTAATCCCACATTCACATGTTTGAGATGTTTACGAGGATTAAAATGATTACTTAACAGGCATAACATAACACAGACCTCACTGGAACTTTGAGCTCGTTTGAGATTGAAGAAACATAGAGAGCGAACTCGCGTTCCTCGTAGAATCCAATCAGAAGAATCTGAGCCAAATTCGGTATCTAAGGAAATAAAGAAAAAAAATGTTTATTAATTGTTTTGAGGATCGACTGACTCTGTATTACTTCGTCAGATTGGAAATGAGGAATTTTGGCGAACCCTTTTACAAGCAGAAATCGGGTGATGAACCATTGGTTGACCGGCCAATGGGAACAAGGGTTTCGGAGTGTTGAACGAAAGTGGTCGAAATCTAGTCCCTGAAACACCGTGCGTGTATTAATTTAGGATGATAAAAAGGAATTTATGTGAAATATGGAAGAAGAATTGAACGGGTCGGTGATTGATTACCTTTGGTCGGACCTCCGACCATGATTACGGCGACGACTTTCTCGCTCGTGGTTTCCATGTGCTCCGACGAAGCTTAAGATTTCTAGAGAGCTCGATAAAAACAATTGTCGTTCTTGGTTCCCGAAAAAGATGTGAGCTTTGATAAATTGAAAGTAGTTACTTTGGTTGCGAGTGAGTGAGTGAGTTTGAGACTTTAAATAGTGAGAGAATGATGAGATTGTGTCTGGTCTGGTGGTCTTACGTTTTTCTGTGTTGGAAATTTATAAGTGGATCTGAAATTCTGAGGAGTCAGAGACAGAGAGAGATAGGAGAAAGAAAGAATATACCAAATGTAACCACTGTCAGGGAACTTGCGACGTCGTTTGATGGGACTCACTAGGTTTTTTTTTTTTTTTTTTTTTTTTTTTTTTATCAAAATGGAGAGAGAAGTTTAAGGGAATAGACTAATGTTATAATAATATTTTTTTTTTTTTTGAAACGGGTGTTAAAACATAAATTAGAAAGACACACACCATCTTTTACTAATTATAAAATATGTCCACTTTAAGTTTGTTTTAAACTCAATCTCCATTTTAGCGTAAAATTATATGTAAATATGGGGACTTCTGATACGGACTCTTTAGTCGCGTCTCGCGAAAGGTTTAAGGTCGTTCGGTTGTGATATTTTGTGAAGACCAATGGCGCAAGGACTTCTCATTGAGCTCCTATTTCCCGGCCTTAGCTCGGGCTCATAACGTCCTCAAAAATAGGTTTGTATGTAATCTTGTGGTTCTTGGTGACCGAGCATTTTGGGATTTGCGTTTCCGATAGACAAAGATCTTGTTGAGGTTGTTGATCTCGGCAATAGTTAAGGTTGCAGGGCTTTGGCTGACACTTCCACAAGGACCTTTCTTTTCTCACCCTTCAATTTTTATGTTAAACATAGTTTCATCTTTTATCCTCTAGAGTCTAGACCTTCCCATAGTTGCATTCAGGCAAAAACAAATTAGCTATTCACAGAGGCCTCAAAAAACATTCTCACCAACAAAAGCAATAATCAATTCAAGAGTTAGATTGATAAAGTAATAATATGGCCATCGTCATTCACTCTTTTTACTCAACTTCAATAAAACTAAAATCACATAGGTCTCAAAAATACAAATTAACATGAGTTTCGATGAAAAAAAATGTAGGACTGCCAAAATTTCAAATTTACTACCACAAGCCGTAAGAGTACCTATACAAAGAAACTTCTCAAAAAAAAAAAAAAAAAAATTGTATAAAGAAGCCTAGAAGAAGGTATATGCTAATGTCACAACAATTACCACAAACAAACACAAATAATCCGTAAATACATACCAACTACAATTATCTGCATTTCAAAGAAGAAACACGCCCAAATAAAACACTACCCTCTGAATCAATTGCATAGTCGCAAAGAACCATCATTGCTCTATCGTCTGAATCTTCACTATATCATGTGGCCTGGCTATTTCTGTACAAAAAAAATTGTACCCACGAAGCCAGAGTCAAACCCGCTGCAAAGTTGACTATTCGATCCTCAGGCGACTCTGGAAAAAAACTACTCCGTAAAAGCCGCTAGTTATCGAACGCACTCGACCTGCAAAGTCAAATCACTGACCCCGGCCTCGCGTAGCAGTTCCGTGGCCTTTGACTTGGTCGCTGACCTGTCGGCGTCTCCGGCGACGCAGAGCCGGAGCGTTCCGACGACCTCGGTGGCGGTGAAGCTCCAGACTCGGAGGCTGCGGACCCCGCGGACGCCGTCCATCTTCCTGATCTCGGCCACGGCCTTTCTCAGGCCGAGCCTGTGGGCCCGGGGGACTCTCTGGAGCAGAACCTCGGCCGAGTTCCTGAGCAGCGGGATCACCGACGACACGATGAGGACCGAGATGAAGATCGAGCAGACGGGGTCCGCCGCGAGCCAGCCCTTGTATCTGATCATGAGCGTCGATATCACGACCCCGACGCTCCCAAGAGTGTCCGCCAGAACGTGGAGGAATATTCCTTCCATGTTGTGGTCCACGTGGCGCTGCACCGAATCACCATGGCTGTCGTGACGGTGATCGTGATCGTGACCGTGATTATGCCCGTGAGGTTCGTGGGAAACAGAGCTATGGCTGTGATCGTGATCGTGATCATGGGTATGCGAGCACGATCCTCCGCCGTGATCATGACCAAGATGACCGTGAGGTTCGTGGTGGTGAGAGCACGGCTTTTCCGAGTTTTCATGGGACACAGAGCTATGGTCGTGATCGTGGCTATGGGTATGAGAGCACGATCCTCGGCTGTGACCGTGACCAAGATGCCCGTGAGCGTGAGGTTCATCGAGGGAAACGGAAACGGACGTGTGTTTGTGATCGTGGGAATGGGAATGAGAGCACGAGGAAGAACCGCCGTGAGCGTGGTGATGCTCCTCGTGGAAGAAGATCAAGCCGATCACGTTGACGAGAAGCCCGCCGATCGAGACGGTCAAGAGGCTCGAGGTCGAGATCTCCTGAGGGTCCAGAATCCTCTCGAGGGACTCGAGGACTATGAGCGAGCCGACGAGGACGAGGAATACGGCGTTGACGTAGCCCGAGAGGACCTCGAATCTCCCGCGGCCGTAGTTGAACCGCCCGCTCGCCGGGAGCCTCGAAATGTAGGAAGCGTAGAGCCCGATCGCGAGCGCAGCGCAGTCGAAGAGCATGTGACACGCGTCCGATATCAACCCGAGGCTGTTGCTCATGAACCCGGCCACGAACTCCACGACCATGTACGCGGCGTTTATCATCAGGAACAGAGCGATCTTCCGCGACTTTCTCTCGCTCAGGATGTGCCTGATCGGCTTCATGATCGAAGAAGAGCTGAAAGGCTCCGATCCCAGCTCGGGACGATCCGCGTCTAGTTCCCGGACGGCGACGTACAGACAGACTCCGCAGATCGACAGCCCCGAAAGAGAGAGTTCGGGGAAATAGAAGAGCTCCAATACGAGAGTGCAAGCGAAAGTCACCAAGAACTCGCGCCGAAAGTCCTTCGAGCTTATCGGCTTCTCTTCGGCGAAGTTTTCGGCTAAGAGGACGCCGAAGACGACCGTGTTCGCCAGAGGCCAAACCAGGGTCCCGAAGGAGAAGTTTCCGGGGTCGGTTTCGGAGACGATCATGCTGATCGTGGCTGGGACGAATAGGACCAGGGTTGTGTAAAACAGTGAGATCAATCGGACTCGTTTCTTTCCCAGTAGCTTCGTTGTTCCCCAATTCATCGAAACCCGCTCGTAACAACCCAAGAAACCGGACAAAAACGGAAGCAACATTGGCCAGATTCTCAAACAAGTCTCTTTAGGGATTACTGAGAACCTTAATTCACCGACGAACCTAGCCGAAAATGGAAAGCACTCGATCCGATCCCAACTGACAGACAGCAATAGCAATCCCAGAACCATAGCAACGAATCCTCGAGCTTTAGAGTTCAGAAATCCATACCGATCGCCGCCGAAACTGAAATTGTTCCCTCCGTCGGCCATGAATCTCGCCGCAACGTTGCCGGAGAGCTCGGCGAGGATCATCGCCGCCGCGCCGCAGTACCGGAGGGCCTGGAACCTCAGGAGGAAGACCACGGCGAGAAGAATGGACCTCGCGATCAGAATTCGGTGCTCGGATTGCGTAATCGAGGTCAACGAGAAGGTCCTCCGGTTTTGCCTCTGCTGAAAGGGGTCTCTCGACGACGACGACGACGACGAAGAAGATAGAGAAGTGCAGAGAGAGAAGCCATAGGTGAGCAAAAATGAGAGGAGAGAGACGAGGAAGGAGAAAGGGAATAGAGAGAAAGAAGGAGAGGAGCGAAGGAAGGGAAGGACGGAATAGAGAGAGCGGAGAGAGAAGAGAAGGAGGAAGAGAAACGAGAGCGATGTTTTGCTTTTGGAGAGAGAAGAAAACGAAGACGAACCAGAGAGGCGGTGCTTCGACGGCGTCGCCGAAGCGGTCGGAGTCGAGTACGGCTGCGGGTAAGGGCGCGAAGTCGCCGGAGTCCCGACGAAGGTGGACGGAACAGCGGCGGTGCGTTGAGGGACTTTGAGGCGGAGAGATCGGTGGTTGTGGACGTGGCTAGGGCTAGGGTTTTGATCCGCCATTATCGCTGAGTTTCGAGTCTCTCTCTCTCTCTCTCTCTGGTTTTCTTCTTCTTCGTTGTCTCGTCGTAACTCCTATGAGTGGACTGTTCCAAAAAAGTGGATCCAAGTCTAACAACATTAATGAAGATAAATAATTGTTTTGTTTAGGAATATTGTTGACAATTGTTATGGTAATAATTAAATATTTTAAGATTTAAACAAAGAACATTACATTGTACATTTGGTTAATCGTACGGGTAATTAAAACATAATTAACATTATAGTTTTAATTAATACGTAGTAGTCACTACTTTTATTAGCACAAAATTTAATTATGATTTTTAATTCATGGTAGCTAATCAACATTAATTATTCATTTTTTTAGTTTATTTTTGTAAAATGCTATTTTTAGGAGAGGCTATAGGCTTGTCTTCTTGGGTTGGTTGTGCTTTTTGGGGTAGGTGGGTCTTGAAGTGATTACTTTACCAATGCTTCTAAGAAGTGGATCCAATTTCAAAGGGCATTCATTTGTTTTTATGGGCCAAACTTAGGACCATTGACTTTACCCACCAGCTTTCATAATCACAAAATGAGAGAGAGAGAGAGAGAGAGAGAGAGAGAGTTCACAAAGTTTAATTCCTTAACTTTGTGAAGGCTAAGCCCAAAGTCAAAGTTAAGGCCTAAGCCCAAAGTCTAAGCTATAACTATTAGAATTTACAACTATCAACCAGAAGGTTAGCAAGAATTTCAACAACATATGTGTATTGTTGTCATCATCTTATAACCTGATGATGTATAATCTCCATATAAACATGGTAAATTCTATAATTACCTTGTTTAAAATACAATTCATTGAATGCCTCGAATTTCATAACTTCCATAAAGATCACATTGATTTTTATTTTCAAATAATTTTCTCAATATTTTTAATAAAACTATAAACCACTAAGAAATATTTAAATAAAATTTAAAAAAAATTAAGTATGATAAAACTGTAAACATCAAGATAAAACTATAAAAATAACTATTTTCATAATAAAACGAGGGGAATAAAAATGAAAAACGATGTATTCTGGAAAAACATTTTTATATTGAGGTGGCTCGTTAATTTTCATTATAAACAGTCTTGAGATTCTTGGAGCGCTGGATAGGTGTTCGACCTTATAATTGACAATATTTGATGATAAAAAATAGAATAAAAAACTCTGTTATATGAAAATATTTTCACAAAGTGATCACATATGTGACTTTTTTTATTTTATAAAAAATCATTGTTCCAATTTACTCATAAATATGTCCAATACCTCTCTTTTTTTTCATTTTTCTTTTAAGGCATTTGCATGCTTTATTTAGAGGTTCATTTTTCACTTGTAAGCTCTTCGGAGTTGTATTATCAAATACTTTAACTTTTATTTATAGTTCAATAAAAATTGAGGATGTTCAAATTTTGTATTTGTTAATGCAAATACTGTGCATTTATTGGCGATGTTTAATTGGCAAAATTGCTCATAAAAAGAGGATATCTGTTGCTGATGTGGAGTCTTCACGCGGCAGAGAATATTTGATTTGTTACAGATTTTGTTGCGACGTATTCTGCGACATTCTCGGAGTCATCAAATTTTTCAGGGATCAGAAGATATGATATCGCTAATGCCAGCAACTGAATTAATGCACCCTAATTCGCCTCAAAGACTATAAGTGGCGTCCTCCTTTCATAGACCCCTTGAGACGCTTTTGGGAAACATTTTTTGAGAGATTTATTTTGTGTGTTTCAGCAGAGCTTAGAACGACCTGTGTTCAAGCTTTTAAGGTGTCTTTTACCTCTGCTTTGTTGCCTATATACGGGTGATTGTATTAGAAGCTAGAGGTTAGGTTTTTCAATTATTTTTGTTGGGAAACACGTTTAGAAGTCTCGGGAGAGATATTCTGTGAGAATCGAGGGGATCTCGAGCTTAGGGGGAGCCTAAGTTGCTGTTGAAGATGATAGACGTAGGTTGGGTAGCTAGCGAGAGAGTCGTTGAATGTAAAACCTTATTGTACCACGTTATCATAGTAGATTGCTTTCCACCGGGCAAAGGCTCTCCAGACGTAGGCACGAATTGCCGAACTGGGTTACCAATTTCTGTGTTTTTTATATTTTCGAACTTACAGCTTTTCTCTGTTTGATCACTCGAATTTGAGTGTTTGTCACAGAATCAGTCACAACATATTCTGTGACATACGCACGGATTACGTAATTTCAGTATTCATGATATTCAACAATTTTGGAAAATCATATATTGGCAAGCGATTCAACATTAAAGATTTCTAAATATTACGGGTTCTGCTACATCCCTTTGCCTCACATTTATATGTTCATCATAAAATATCTGCTGGCGTAAGCTTTTCGGCTTCTAATTGAGAAAGCTTATAGTAAATATATTCTCTCTCTTTGTTATTGAACGAACGTCTGGTTGTTATTAATCTATATTTTATATAGAAGTTTGGATCTATTTGTTGGGTTATTATTACTATAATTAAATTAAGGATATGTACTTATCGATGATTAAAAACCCTAACTCTCACTAGCACAGTAGTGTAATGTTAAGTGACGAGATAACATATCTTAAAATAAACCAAACCGATAAGAAATAAAGTACTCGTGAATTTAAAATTTTGGTTTAACTTTATATATCTTTACGATTCCATGCGGGTAGGCTTTTTAAAAAGAAAAAAAACTACAAGTACGTGCAAACGCTTCTTTTAATATAACTAAAAAAAATGTTATTGTTTGCTTTGCGTCACTTGCGTGAAATTAGACGTATCTTATCGTTTGTTATTTGTTTTGTATATCGAAAAGCATCCTCATTTTTTAATGTTCTCATGTAGATTCACAGTGTCAATTTTCTATGTATTTCTACGCTTACGGACAAGATATATATGTTCAAAAGCACTTTAGCCAATGATCCAATATATACATATATAATAAAAACTTGACTTCTAAAGTAATTTTATTGCCTTATATATTCAATTCAACTCTGGATAAACATATTGTTTCTGCTATCGATCGTCATCACTCATCCGGTTAGCAATGCATATATAAACACATATTAATTTGTATTCACGCGCACACTAGTCATATACGATATCTCAACAAACTTATTATTAAGTATATGGTTTGCTTGGGTTGGTTATGATCTAAATCAAAATATATTTTCTGCAGGCTAGTTAGTCTTTAAGTTACAAATGTTTTTTTACATGAAATTCATGAGCTTATAACTACCTGAATATATATATATATATATACACTATATATACACATATATGTATGTATATATATATGTATTTATATATATCAGGTAGTAACGTTGACGCTATTATCATGTAATTAATTAACTAATCGGATGTTGTTACAATAAACAATAGATTAATGGCGCACTATAATATCACGAACAATCTAGTAGTGTATCATTGTATAGTGATCTTGCTTACGTGTCAACTGATCAATAATAATCTAGTACTGTTCTAAAAAAATACATCTAGTACTATTCGAATATGCTAAGGGAAGGTGTGTAACTGAGAGCTAAATGTTTTATCCACGGCATGATTGAGGTTTAGAAACAGTTTGGTCATTCAAGAAACTATATAATTATTAATTTGGTGGATTTACATTTTTTATGGAATATCCCTTATAATTGTTAATAAAGTAGTCGTGAGGATCCACTATGATATATCAATTACGGATTTGTGGTGGATAAACATATTTATGGAAATATCCCCGAAGATTCCAATTGTTTAGAAAGAAGACATCATATGTGGATCCACTATGATATCATGATCAAATACATATATTAGACATGTTATAGTGGAGTTTTGCAAATTTTGTTCCTTGACTCGAACCAGTATTGGGTGTTTTTTTTTTTTTTTTAAAGAGAATCAACTCACTACTATATAATATAATATTGAATATATTTTTTTAAAAAAATAAAGCAATATACTCTATTGATAAATAGTAACAAAAAAACATATAATATTGTTGGCCTCGTGATAAATATATATTACTTTTAATAGTTGTATGTTTCTAAAGTCATATTTGCGGTAGTGATGCTTATGGGCTAAAAAGTTGATGGTCCGTGCGACCTCCCAACGGAAAATGATTGTCGTGGAATATTTTCATGATAAATTTTAACTGTTGTGGAATTTAATTTTTCTACGTCGAAGTCGAGTGGACCGATAGATCCATTTCTATTCTATATGTGGTGTGGAGATCTGCATGCTTGACCCCAACTCTTTGAGGCATCTTATTTCGGCAACATATCGATAGTATCTTTCATGTTTAATCGAAATACGAGATTTGTCCCTTCGATTTATATAAATATCAGACATATCAATTCAGTTTAATATAAAATGACATATACCTCCCCTGAAAAAATGTTATATTACAAATATTACAATTTTCATTTTTTTTTTCAAAAAAATAATTGAATTCCCCAAAAAATAGTATTCCACGAGTATTGGGTGTTTTTTTTTAAGAATCAACTCACTACTATATAATATAATATTGAATATATTTAAAAAAAAAAATAAAGCAATATACTCTATTGTTAAATAGTAACAAAAAAACATATAATATCGTTGGCCTCGTGATAAATATATATTACTTTTAATAGCTGTATGTTTCTAAAGTCATATTTGAGGTAGTGATGCTTATGGGCTAAAAAGTTGATGGTTTGTGCGACCTCCCAACGGAAAATGATTGTCGTGGAATATTTTCACGATAAATTTTAACTGTTGTGGACTTTAATTTTTCTACGTCGAAGTCGAGTGGACCGATAGATCCATTTCTATTCTATATGTGATGTGGATATCTGCATATACTTGACCCCAACTCTTTGAGGCATCTTATTTCGGGAACATATCAAGATTATCTTTCGTGTTTAATCGAAATGCGAGATTTATCCATTCGATTTCTATAAATATCAGACATATCAATTCAGTTTAATATAAAATGACATATACCTCCCCTGAAAAATGTTATATTACAAATATCACCATTTTCGTTTATTTTTTTCAAAAAAATAATTAGAATTCCCCAAAATACCCTTAATGAAATATTTTTTTTATTTTCTATTCTATATACAAAAAAATTAAATTAAAAAATTTATTTATAAAAAGTTAAGGATTTTTTTTATAAAGAGAGATTTTGATTTTTTTTTAAATAAAATACTAAATAAATATTTATTCTAAGGGTATTTTGGGGAGTTCAAATTATTTTTTTGTAAAAAATAAACGAAAATGGTGATATTTTTTAATATAACATTTTTTCTGAGGAGGTATATGTCATTTATATTAAACTGAAGGGATATGTCTGATATCTCTAGAAATCGAAAAGAGAAATCTCGCATTTCGATTAAACACGAGGGATACTCTTGATATTTTCTCTTTTAATTCTTGTTGGATCGTTGTTTTTACAAGCTAGAAAAATAATGTAAGAACTATTCTTACCCCATGAAACACAACCCAACTCATCAGAATCTCGTCAAGTAGTACTTCTACGTAGTGGGAGGGCTACTCAAAAGTCTGACAGATACATGTCCATAATTCGAATTTATGGGGGATAATTTGAAAATAAAAATACTAATGTAAACAACACTACAATATTAATTTATGGGGAATTTATTTATTTAAACGTCTATGACCATATTTTATTAATTTAATTTACCAGATAATCAGTAGTTAAAATTTGAAGAGAATCTTACTAAAATAATATTAATAACAACAACACTACAATAATGATTTAGAACAAAAGCACTAGCTTATAAAGCTTATAAACTTGAATATAAGAAAATTGACTTACAATATAAACGCAAATTTTTTTCAAACAGTATAAATAGCCCTAGAAAAGCTAATAATTAAACTTACAAGTTGTAACTTTATCGTGTAATTATAAAAGTTGTTGTGTTTTATTGTGAATTTTTAGATTTTAGTGATGTAATAGGTACCATGTTCTAAAAAAAACAAGGATTTTGATTGGTTTAATTATCTTTGAACGAGGAAAAGTTTTACTGAGTACAATTATTTTTGTTGTATAAGATAGACTTGGAAATTTAATACTAAATTTGTCATTGTAAATTTGTGTTACCTTTGTGTCTAGGGAGTTGCACAATAAATATATATATATATATATATATAGCATATATATAGCATATATATATATATATTAAGAGTCGATTAGAGCATCTTCAATACAAGCATTTTAAGTTGTTTTACATGTTCTAAACAATAATATTTTATAATTGAACCGAGTCTTACTTAAATTAAAGTAGTGGTTGATTTAATATTTTAATAATTTTTATGAGAAAAATGAAAAACATCGGTGCCAAAAGTGGCTACAATACCATCATCATTACTATACACATAAACATAAAAATTGATGTGGCAATTACACATAAGCAACAAAGCAACTTTGATTGCTTGCATTGGATATGTTATTAGATAAATAGTCACATTTACAGTTTGACATTGCTAAATAATCAATATTATCGTAAATTTCAAGTAAAATAAGCACTTTTATATATTTACATACGTAAATCTTAGATGAATATCATTTCTATTTATTAAGTTACGTGATCTTCATAGTTATTTACCTAAAATTTACGAAACGTTTGCTATATAACAATTTAAAACGTTTTAGTCAAAACTTTTTGGCTATCACTTCCATTTTTTGATATTTTTAATTATATTTGACTGTTAGACTTATTGAGCTTTTACTATGTATTTCTTTATATACATATATATATATATATATATATATATATATATATATATATATATATATAAAATTAGAATGGAGTGCACCTGGAAATGTTTTTCTTTTTGAAAAGTTAGGTGGGCCCAAGGCCCGTGCTGACCTTGATGTACGTCCGTCCCTGCTCCCATGTGCGTAAATCATAAGTTGCAAAACCAAAAATTTACCACATCTTACAAAAATGTCTACAAAACACATAAGAAGAAGAAGAAGAAAAAAAACTATTACAAGAGACATATAACACATGAATTTAAAGTAATTTATTTGTTTGTTTCATCATCCATAGCTCCGGTTGGTCATGTTGAGCTTCGACATGTGCATATTTGGATAATGATTTCAATATCGCCAACACTATATAATATATCATGGCATGTTGATATACTATATATATAGTCTACATGGCAGTGGAACCCGAATTGGAAGATATCGCAATCATAAATTTCAAGTGCTATCCGTCTCATGAAGCCACCAACTTAATTATTTGAAACAACTGCTAAAAATAATAATATTATGGTTTTTTTTTTGTTTTTGCCTTTCCAATTACAGCACCAAAAATCCAATACATCTTCCTATCTTTAATGACCACACATTTATCCAATCCTAGAGAATACTGGCCCCCCTCTCTCTCTCTCTCTCTCTCTCTCTCTCTCTCTCTCTCTCTCTCTCATTATACATATATGATATTATATATGAGAATTACACACAAGTTTCTTATATGGTTCTATTTTCAAAAAAAAAAGTTTCTTATATGGTTCATTTATATATATTTCCTCGTCAGCCAGCACTTAAGAGACACCGCATTAGAAACAAACAGCCCTGTAGAAGAAGATCAAAAATGTATGCGTGTGTTTGCATGTGCGTTTTGTGTGGGTTTCGTAAGCTTTTTTGAGACAATCACATACTGCAACATGTTTTACGAACTCGCATCAACTTTGTCACGTATATACGTACGTCGCAGGTTTCCAACGTATATATATTTCTCATTGGGGCGGGTAAAACAAATTTATATTGAACCGCCCAGTATGTACGACCACTTTTATATTTGTCGTAGGTATTTTGGGTCCTGAGGCTGAACATTTTAGTCCCTATATTATTGGTTTATTTTAAAAATATACTAATTTAATTTTACGAAATTCAATATCCAAGCAATAAACTGCTCCCAAAATAAATTAATATTCGAAACTAATTGATTAACAGAAATTTCAATTGTTTTACAAAATCACCTATATTTGACATTGTCAATAATATTTTTGACCGTTTATAATATTTTTGGCTCTGAGAATTTATCGACATAGTCCATCATTTTTTCTTTTTGTTTGTAAATTTTGGTTAATTTCTTTCATTTCACACAAACTTGACTAGTTGATAAATATATTAGTTTTAACTTACTATTTATTAATTGCAATACCATGAAATATATACTCCAAAAACACTTTTGATGACACTGCAGCTTTCGTGTAAGATCATTCTCCTATGTGAGAGTAGAAGTTCAATCCCATTTTAATATATAAAAAAATTAAATATTAAAATTTAAAGGTAATCTCATCATCATTTATGAATGAAATACTCATTTACATATATACATTCATTTTTGAGATATATATAGGCAAATATGATGTCAAGAGCTGTATCGGATAAGAGTTGTTCTAAATTTACCAAGCAACAAATGTTTGACACGGCAAGAAAGCTAAGGATAGAAAAGAAAAAAATACTAACACGTGTTATTTTCTAATAGGTTTAAGGTGAAATTTATAGAAATATAGATTGTGAATATGGGGATTACTGGTAGTCGATACTTCCCCAAAAGTGGTCTTATTATTAGTGCGTGAGATTAATTATTGTATTTGCATATATGAACACACTAATTTTACACATGAACACACTAATTTTGCACACTACTATCTTGAAATGATATGCTTACGGACCCACGGTTGGTATTTAATTTTGTTCAATATGGATATTAATGGGTTTTTTTTAAGAGCTTCCAAATGATTGTAGATTCTGACAGAGAAAGTCTTATAGCTTATTTCAAAACTTTTCATAATTATTGATTTTTTTTTTTTTTTTTTAACATAACGCCTCTTGTATTTTGGATTCTTATATTTTCATTCACGGACATCTAACTTTGAGAATATCTTTTTCCTCTTGCATGGCACAGCAACATTCATCTACGTGCCAAAACAAGACAACACGTGGCAAACCCAATGTACCCATACATGCATAAAATGAATATCATATTATATATCTCACCACCTCTAAAGACATTTTTTTTATAGTTCTCATTTGTTTTACAAATCGATGGACTGATTTTCGATATATGTTATATTGCAGTGTTGCCATAAAGTGAATAGATGGGCTATGACACGAACCATTAATAAGCAATGTCCATCCAAACTACCATTCCAAAGTGGACGTCTTTTTTTTTTTTTTTTTGGCTCCTTTTATGTTTCTTTCCTCACTCTTCCTAAAGCAGTGCTCGTAGTTTGGGGAAAAAAAATTAAAGGTTGTTCCTTTTATAAATTAGTGACTTATCTAGTGCCCCATTATATAAAAGCCAGGCTAGGTTTTTACGTATTTGTTACAAAGACTTGGAGAGAAGAAACACGAAAGAGAATCGCACAAACTTCGATAGTACTTGTACTGTTAGTGTTTGTTGGTGTGAGAGAGAGAGAGAGAGAGAGAGGTCAATGAGAAAAACTATAGTACAAGTCTTTATTTAGTCTTTTTTTTTTCTTCTCTTCAGGTGACAATGGATCTTATATAAAATCATATTATTTGTCCGTGACTTTATTCCTTCTTCATCTTGGATCTTCTTTCCAAAACATAGCTTCTGCTATTCTTTTATTGCCAATATTTATTAATTCCTTATCATTCTCATGACTGGGGGTAGAAAAGAAAAGGGTCTCAGCTACTCTTGCATTCTTCTCATAGGTATGTATGACTGATTATTACACACTCCAAATCTACAATTACAATATACCATGTCATCAATATTCTTTTAATCTTTTTATTCATTTATTTTATAAATGGTTTTGATAAATTGGTCTGTTTGATGTATGTATATAAATGATATGTGTACAGATAATTTTTTTTTAATCATTCGTACTTCTAGGTGTTGTTTGTTTTTTTTTTTTTTTTTTTGTTATTTTTATGAGTATATAAATAATAAAATATTGAAAATGAACAGTGATTGCTGGTATGGAGAGATTTGCATTCAAAGGAGTGGCATCAAATCTGGTGACGTATTTGAGCGACGTTGTGAAGATGAAGAATTCCACGGCGGCGAAAACAGTGAATAGTTGGGGTGGCTTTACTTCCATGTTGCCACTTCTGATCGCTCCTTTTGCAGACTCTTATTTGCATAGATTCACCACCATTTTGTCCTCTTCTTTCCTCTACGTTCTGGTACGTAAATATAATATATACGTACGTAGATATGTATGTATAATATACTGTCATTCTCTCACGCATGTTCCATTATTAGTCTGTGTCTCCTAAACATGTGTGATTCTTTTTTTTCTCTTCCCTGCATAGGTTTTGTTTATGAATTATACTTTTTATGGGACCATATATGGCATATACCAAAACCATGAAATTTTGTTGGATGCTAGTTTGATATTTCACGTCACGAAAAGAGAATAATATAGAACTTGTTAGAAGTAGACAATTGAGTCAGCACACTATCCTAGTCAACAACCATGATACTTTTTTCTCCATTTGTTTTCCAAAGAGATCTTGGCTTTATTGATATTTTTCGTTTCGTCTACCAATATTTTCAGGAGTTTCTGCTCATTTTATAAATTACAAATAATATTTAAAATACCAAGTGCAACTTTTCAGGAGTTTATACAGATATTATAAATTACAAATAATTTTCTTACCACCATGTACACTAAATCAAAAGTAATTGGACTTTGATCCACTGACATGGACCAAAAATAATAGTATGTCACCGGAAATTAATAATAATATAGCTGAGATAAGTTGCGACTATTTTAAATATCGATGAGGTTTCTACCACGATTTTTATTGAGATTAAATCGCAGTTGAAATTAATTTAAGGGCGTTAGATTTGTAATAAAAAAAACAAATTATAAAATTGGGATGTAGCCAGTGTTTGCAAACGTTTAAGAAAATAGTCAATGACAATTATATTTTACTTAAATATTCTTATATTAAACATACTATAATTAAGAAAAAAATATAAATAATTTAAAAAATTCGACAATTAATGACAAGTGTTATGGGCTCCGAATTTCTAGAAAAATTTCAACATACTTTCGTGATTGAAAATAAAATTTTCACAAATTTCGTTTCTTAGTTTTTCTCTGTAAACCCAAAAACTCAGACAAATCTTACTTAGATTTCCATTTATTTTTAAAAAATAAAATTTTCAATTATTTCCATAAAAAAAAAATTACATAAATTTTTAGTTTTTAATAGAAAAGCTTGGAGTATCACTGAGAAGAAAGGATGACGATAATGACGATTTTGAAGTTTTTTTATGCATTGGTCTTAAAAATGAGGATTAAAAACCACCTCTCGCCGGTGAACGGAATATATACCAATGGTGGACTCCGGCGAAATTCTACAGCAGTAGAAAGGACCTTTCATCCCACACAATGAGTCTATTTTTGAAGCTCTCCTCGCTACGAATCCGTAGGATTTGAAATCACTCAAATTGGAGTTCACATGAGAAAGATATGAATTTTTGAAGGTTTGATGAGAAAAAAAATTGTATGAGAGAGATAAAAAGTGAAAAAAATTATTTTAAATGAAGAACAAAATAAAAAATTTAATTGACTTATTCAAGTGTCACCTCATATGTTTATCTATTTTTTTTAATAAGTTTTCAAACGTTGGAATGACCTAACTTAGCTATCTAAGACTAACATTGTAATTAAACTATTATTTTAGTGTTTAATTGTAGTTTATAGAAATATATTAATTTTCAACTGAAAACATATATATTTAGTGTTATTATTAATCCCAACCCCACCTAATAATCCAATGTTATTTAATATTCATTTAGTGCTACTATATTTAGATTATATGTAGTCTTTTATATAAAATTAACACAAGTGATGGATTATTATAAAAAAAAAAAAATCAACTCTATGGTGGTATTATAAAATCAATAGTGTCATGACTGTATTTCGCTTAAAAAAACAAATTTCTTCTTATATCGTGCATGGTGTTATTAATATTATTTCAATATGCAATAATGAATAATGATACCAGGGTCTAATGGCGTTGACCTCATCAGCATGGTCTTCAGAAGAGAAGAAAGAAAAGTCAACGGCATTCCTCTTCTTCTCGCTCTGCCTCATCTCCCTCGGCCAAGGCGGCTACAACTCTTCCCTCCAAGCCTTCGGCGCCGACCAGCTCGACGAGGACGACGACGGCGATGACGTCATAAAATCGTCACCCCCGGAGAACGATAATAATAATAATAGTAATAATAGTAATAATAAGAGCACGAAGAGCTTCTTTTTCCAGTGCTGGTACTTGGGGATCTGCGGCGGAAGCCTGTTGGGCGTGACGGTGATGTCGTACATTCAGGACACGTCAGGGTGGGTCCCGGGTTTCGCTATCCCCGCCGTGGCTATGCTCGTCTCCGTCGTCTTCTTCGCCTCCGGGAGCAAGATCTACGTGTACAAACAAGGCGGTTCTGATGATCGTGATGGTGATACTAATAACAGCATTAACAACAGCAAGTCCGTCGTGAGGTTGGTTCGGAGCCTGAAAGACACGGCGTTGAAGATTCTGATGATCCGGGGGAGGATTTCGCTGCCCAACGTGGACGACATTGTTGAGTTAGAGTAAGCCACAAAATCACCTTTTCCTTGATCATCTCACTTATTACTGTTATTATTGATCCCACGACCACAAGCGAATGGGTCAAATCGAATGTTAGTAAACCAAAAAGAAAATCATATATATTTTAGAGCACCTTAAGAAATACAAATAGATCACTGAATAACGTTTTATAATCAAGTTCATGAACTGCTTTTTCAACGTGTTTAAAAATAGAATTAAATTTATCCCCTTACAACCGTCTTTATATTAAAAAAAATTATATTAATTAAATTGATACGTGCAGCAATCTGTTTTTAAAAAAAAATTCGCCCAAGATTAATTTAAAAAAAACTTAAAAACGTAAATTTGACTTCAATGCTGAAAAATTGAAACTTTGCTATTTTGCTAATTAATAAGTTTCAAATGGCATTTCCATTTTAGGTAGCTAATATATATATATATATATATATATATATATATATATATATATATTGTGATCATATGTATATTTTGTAACAGGCTTCAAGATGAGAAACCACTCTGCCGAGGCAACGCAGAGCAGGGAGGGTCGGAAATCAGCGACGAGAGTTCAAAAATCATCAGAAGCCACATCGCGGAGAACGCGAAGGTAGTCCTGAGGCTCCTCCCGATATGGACGACCCTCTTAATGTTCGCCGTGATCTTCCAACTTCCGGCGACCTTCTTCACGAAGCAAGGCATGACAATGCGACGCAGCGTCGGAAGAAGCTTCCAGATCCCTCCGGCGACGCTCCAGAGCTCGATCACGCTCTCCATAATCGTCCTCATGCCGCTGTACGACAAGCTCCTCATCCCACTCGCGCGTGCCTTCACGCGCCGAGAGAGCGGCATCACCGTGACGCAGCGCATGGGCGCCGGGATGTTCCTCTCCGTCGCCGCCATGGCCGTCGCCGCCGTCGTCGAAAACCGCCGCCTCCGATCGCCCGAATCGTCGATGAGCATCTTCTGGTTGCTTCCTCAGTACGTTCTGCTCGGAATCTCCGACATCTTCACGGTGGTCGGAATGCAAGAGTTTTTCTACTCCGAGGTTCCGGTGCGGATGAGGACCATGGCCTTCGCGCTCTACAACGGGGTCTTCGGAGTCGGAAGCTTCTTGAGCGCGTTGATGATCACCGCCGTCGAAGAGTTGACTTTCGGCGGAGACGGGTCAGAGGAGGAGAGAGAGAGCTGGTTCTCCGATGATATGAGCGAGGCTAGGCTTGATAAGTACTACTGGTTCTTGGCCTTGGCCAGCGCGGTTAGCCTTGCCTTGTACGGACTTTGTTGTAGGTTTTTTAGGAGTAGGAGTGATTTAGAGGCTTACACAACTGTAAATTCTGCTTGATTTATTATGATTAATACAATGATCATATATTAGTTATTCCTAGTTCTCTTGTACACATTTTCTTTTGCGGTACATGAAAAGTTTTATCTGTAATAAAATCAATGAAGAAATAGCTTCCTTAATTAAGATTTAAGAGTTGCAAAAATTTGACTTTTTGTTGTTGTTCTTTATATGTCCATCTTGAGTTTTTTTTTATAAATTGGCGATTCTTGTATTATTTTGGTCATATTTTTTTGCGAAATCTCAAATAAGCGGCTCTCGTTACCTTATTTTAATTCATGTAAAATCATCACCAATTTTTTTTTTAGACAAAATAATTTACGGGAGATAATTTAGGCAACGGAAGGAAGTGTCACTTTTGGTACCGTTAAATTGTCTTCAGTGGTTTAACCCGTTAGACAATTCTTTGCTTTCCGGTGGTTAACGGAAGTGACATTTCATTAAGCTTAACGTAAATTAGTCCATAGGACAACATACACATATTATGAGATATAATAAACTAGACATAATCAGGGCAATTTTTTTTATCTATTTATTATTGAGCTATTTCAAGTAGTTTCTTTATGTTTTTAAGCGTACAACGTGAAATATCACGGCTACAAATAATCGATTTTATGAAGTAAAAAGAATGAAATGCCATCTCATACTATATAAGAACAAAAACTCCACATATTGGTAGGACTTTTAAAACGTCGTTACACTAAACATAGTGCAAAAGAGCTCTCACTTTGGCTTAACACTGCATTATATGCATGACTAAAAACAATATATATATATATATATATATATATATATATATATATATATATATATATAAACAAATTAACATTATATTATAGAAAACGACAATATCCTGAAAACGATGACTATGTAATAGTCTACTCATACTCTTAACTATATTTATTTGACAATATATATGTAACAGTGAGATAATGATGATTGGGATTGCCTAATTTGCTGAGTTGTTGGGATCAATCTTGGCGTAGTCCAGAGTCTTCTTGCCTTCAAGCTTGTTTGCGAAATAGTGCTTGCTATAGTCTCCATGGTTGTACCGCTTGTACTTTATCGGGTTTTTCTCGTCCACAAACTCGTCCATTGGGCCGAGCTCTACACTGTAGTCGGGCGCGAAGAATGTGGCGATGCTGAGACGGTTTCTTTCCTTGTGAGCCACGGCTCGGTGTTCCACGCTCTTGTACTTCCCATTCGTAAGAACCTAAATCATAAAAATATAAAATGAAACATAAAAATCAAATATATCAGCATAGACCATAAGGCATAACCAGTGACGGATCTCAATTTTTTTTTTTTTTACATTTTTAGCCTATTTTAAAAAAAAATTAAAAAATTATCCTAAAAATTTACAAATTAGCCCCACATGAGATTTTTTTTTTCAAATTAGCCCCCCTGATTTTTTTTTTTCAAAGTTGCCCTCCTGATATGCTTTTCTAGATCCGTCACTTGCGATAACCCCCTGAATTTTATTTAAAATACAACTTGATAAATAACAACATCATTATTAAGACAGAAAAGTCTCATCTTTATAACGCCTAACTCAACATGTAAAATCTTAGTCTCATTTTCTTTTAAAAAAATATGAAATAATTGGAATCCTAAAAAAAAAAAAAAAGGTTGCTCCATTGAGAAATTGTGATACAAGTGACTACCAAATAGTGATACAACTTACAACTTTGACTGTATATTGCTAATCAAGAAATGACTTTTTTATATAATTTTTCCTAAAATAAATTCCTGATTTCGTCCCTGAACATGCTATCAGATTAGCTCTTTCGAGCTATAGTGACATAGATTATTATGGTTAATTAGTTTTCTCACTTCAACGGTGTCACCGACGATGATGATGCGAGAATCGAGTAAGGACTGAACGGAGAGCCAATTGTCGTCTTTGAGGATGTGAAGGCCGGCGGGGCTGTTCTTCTTCTTCTCGTGCAAAACGGTGATAGCGCTTCCGTCGGAGTGAGAGCTAAAACCCAACACCAAGTCGGGCCTCGAACAAGGCGGGAAATAGTTCATCCTCACAGTTTGGACAGCCACGCCAAACATCTCAATGAAAACATCCTCTCTCAGCCCGAGACTCACCGCTATGTGCTTCATCAGACCATGGCACAACTTCCTTATTTCTATTGTGTACTCCTCCAAACTCTCACTGCTCACACATGAGAAATAAGCAGATCTTTTACTATATGGTTTTTATTTTCTGCACTGGTCACTGACTTTATAAGGTAATACTATTAATTTGGCGCGCCTTTTAAATTATTATTTAATTTTTTTTTTCTTGCAGAAATTTATAGATTTCGGGCGACTTTTATTCTGTCCAAAAACCTTATTAAAGAAATATTGCATGTTTTGATATTATAATTATTTTTTAATGTGTAATTTAACAATATCATGTCACCAATTATTTTCTTAAATATATACTACTGAAATAAAAAATGAATTAGTTCTATGTGCTCTAAATGTGCAATTAAAAATAACGTAAACAAACAAAAGATCAAAAGTTCAACGGCCTAGTGCAATTAACCTACCTGATCACCTAAAATAGTTATATTATTTTGAGGAAATAGCAACAAAAATACTCAAAGTTCGCTCTAATCGATATAATTTGTATACTCATTCTTTTTAATTCTTGAGAAAAAATACCGTTAAAATTTATGTTTGAAGTCAACGGTGCAAGTAGTTACGGCGCTATTAACTAGTAACATGTGGTATTTTTGTCAAAGAAAAAAAATGAGTATATAAGTAGTGTTTTGTCTAAACATTAACTATTTTTGTCACCGTTTCCCCTATTATTTTACCAGAAAGTGTGAGGTTTTGTTGGCCAAAGGCGTGGCGTCCTTGTGTGATGTGGGAGAAGGGCAAGAGCGAAGGTGTTGCACCAATCAAGCTTTTGGTCGTCCGAAAACACAAAGGCCTTTCCGTATCCTTCAACCCCTCCCATCTCCATCCCATACTTTTCCTTCTCCTCCAAAGGCATCATGAAAAACTCCTCCGCAACATCCACCATCTTCTCCAACAACCCCGAATCAATCCCATGTTTTACCACCTGATCAAATAATCACGTATTGCTCACGTGATCGATTACGAAATTATAATTCCGAACTCCACCTTAAAAGTTGATGACAGAAATTAATCAGCAAAAATTTATAAGGTCATGTATTACTTCTCTTATCGTCAATTGATTTTGAGATACTTCACACGGTTATAAGTGACCGAAGACCACCACATCTTGAGTGACTATATGTTATTAAGAATCTCATTTTTATTTAATGAGAACGTCCGATGACAAAGATATGTATAAGGTCGCGCGATCCTCTTCTGATTGTCAATTGATTTTGAGATTGAAGTTGATACTTCACATTCACAATAATAATAATAATAATAATATTAGTGTGACGTAAAACCTTAATTATGTTTTTGGGTTGTGTACCTGGAAATATCCCCAGTCCCGGCAGGCAGCGGCGAGGGCGTGAAGCTCGTCGGGGTTTTGAGATGAAGAGAGTTTAGAGACTGGAATCGCAGAAGAAATGGTTTGAGTTGGGTCAGTGATGTCTCTCAGAAATCTCTCAGGCAGTTGAGCCTCAGCTTGTTTGATCTCTTGGACATCGTCCATGTGACCCATTTTATCACTTCAGAGAATCTCGAATTACTGCTTATCTGTTTGGATTGGTTATGCCTTCCTTATCGGGTTTATAAAAACTTCACGATGACAAAACAATGCTAAGAATTGATATATGTTCTTATGGTTATGGGTCCCACTCATATGTAAAATAAATATTCAAATATTGGATTATGCTTTAGTGTTGTGCTTATCTCCATTTTTTAAAGCTCAAGCTTTAATATTTGTTTTTCGTTGTCTTACTATGAGATGTTTGTTGGGTAGGTTCAAACTTCGAGAATCAAAGTTATCATTTAAGGGTAAATAAAATAGTCAATTTAAGTTATGAATTTATAAAGATTTATCTTAATTTAATGAAATAATTAAAATTGCAGTAATCTGATTTTAAAATTATTTTTGATCTAAGATTAATTTTTTTAAAAGTAATAAATTGTTTATAATAATCGTCAAAAAATTTTATCTTGATTGTTAAAAAATATTTGAAAATGTAAATTTTGAAAAATTGAAACTTTATTTATTTTGCTAATCAATAGGTTATTTTGTACCATTTTTATTTAATGACTTTTTAACATTTTGTAACGACTCTTAAGAAACAACAAATTATACTATTGCTTTCCAATACCTATCTCGTTAGGCCTTCGAAAAAAAAATACCTATCTCGTTAGAAGAGAAAACAAGAGATATTTTGTCAACATATATTCCATGTTCTCTTTAATGCGGCATACTTACTTTTGTCAGTTACGCATGCAGGTTGACGAATAACTATCATTTTAATTTACGTAAGGCTCACGATATAACTATAAATACAAGTGCATGTTGTGTTTTGACCGGCGCATAAAACAACACTCAGAAGTTTTCAGTAAATGCTCGTGGAATATAATAGGACCGATAGTATTTAGGAGGAAATGTGGTCTCGGATCGGATAGTTCAAATGTTTTGGGGTTGTTAGATATATAACATTATAAATTTTGGAGTCAATAGGTCAAGTCTATAGACCAAACGACGCTAATATTTTGTGCGTCTAGTCTATGTAGACCAAACGACGCTAATATTTTGTACCGTCTATAGTCTGCCACGAAAATGTGACAGCCACGTGGCGCAACAAGAGAGTGTACAATGATACAAAAGGTATATGATATACACAAGGACGTAGCTATAGTGAGTCCTGGTGGCTAAGACCCATCCTCAATTTGTTTTTTTTTACACATTTTGCCAGATTTTGTTCTTTTTAATTATTTTTTACACTAAAAATTTATAATGAGTCCTCCCACGCCATTTTTTTTTTGCATATTAGTCCCCCCTTAATTTAGGCTTCTGACTCCCATGGATCTACACACATACATACAAAGATATGGATAACAATGATTATATATATATATATGTGTGTGTGTGTGTGTGTTTGTGAGAGAGAGAGAGCGAGAGAGAGAGAGAGAGAGAGATGATATATGATCAATCAATTAAGATGCGTTATGTTCCACGGTCTTTGCATCAAGTACTGCGATAAGGAAAAACCATAAAACAAGGTATATCTACATACACATACATACGATTATACGAAGATATATATGAACTGGATATATTTGCGTGTTTACAGACCAAGTCCATGCAGTGGAAGAGTACATGAAAGAATTTCGCTGCAAGAAAGCTTGGTATTAAAATGGTGTCCAACAACTAAGAAACCCAATCCGACCAAAAGCTTGTTGAACAATGATGTTCACAAAATATACTACTTCCTTGTATGAAGTATAATTGTGTAAAGTGTACACGTGTTAAGTGAGAGAGATTGATCAATAAAATTGGCCGTATATCTATTTTCTCTTTCATTAACCACTTACCGACTATCAAACTCTATATAATTTGCATGATCTCTTCGGTGGCAAATGAAAATAAAGAAGAATATAGTTGCATTAAGGAAAAATTGAAAATATACATGTGCCACTAAAGAAAAGTGTAACCAAGTAATAACCATCAAACAACCATTCTCATTGGTACAAATAAAAATAACATATCTAAAGGTCTTGATGGTTTTTTTTTTTTTACGAAGTTGACTCTAATTAAATTTCAGTTCAAATGAAAGCTGAAAATATATTCTTTGTTCTTCTTCGCCGGTGACTAACCAAAACCCATAACTAGCAATATTTATATACGTAAAAACCAACATGTAAATTTTTTAAACTGACGTCTATATATCGAGGGACGTTAAAAGATTTTGACGCCAACTTCCTTGTCACAACCGACGTTAAAAGAGAAAACTTTTATACGTCGTTCCAACTCTTTGTCTTTGCTTGCCCACTGTTTTATTTATTTATTTTTATTTTTTTCGCTTACTTCTTGTTTTTTTTTTTCTAAAATATGATGCTCACTGCTTATTGGCTTTGTCTCTCAAGCAAGCACTGTTGATTCTTTTTTAACATGGAAAGGAATCAAAGGACTAACAATGAATGCATTGTTGATAACAGTTTTATTGAAAACCATTTTAGACGTTTTATAGATTAGTTTGACCAATGTGTAATATAAATTCATTATTTAATCTATTTTACACGTTTTCAGCTATCCATCAATCAATAGCGTTTTTGTTTTAACGCGCTGACTTTTTTAGAAAAATTTATAAAATTCATGAGTAAAAAAACAAAAATAGTTATTACTCCAACATGTAAAAGGCCATGACAAAAGTTGAGAGTTCAAACACAAGCTACGTTGAATGTGATGTGGCTAAAATGCTAAATTACTGATGACCTGTGAAACTAAAAAATCCGATCTAGTAAATAAAACTTAAAAAATCATTTCAAGAAGATTTGATTGTAATAAAGCCATATCTAAATCACCATTATTAAAATAAATAAATAAAATACTCTTCTGCCACAGATTCATAAAAAAATTGGAGAAAAAAACACCTTAAGAGAAACGTCATCGCTGGTCAAGAAAGTATATGAAACTACTATTTACTTGGAAGAAAGTATATGAAACTATATACCTAACTCTCCCATTCATTTGTTGAATAGGCCTATCTTGTTGGAAGTTCAAATCATATATAGATTTAAGGTACTAAAATAAATAAATAATGCAAATCACAACATTAAGTAATGATAGTGTTTACGTAATATATCATAATTATCTGCTTAAGTCTTACTAGTCATTATTATAAGTCGAAATATGCAAAATAATTGCGCTAATCACGGAATAACGTTGGAGATTAGCTAGCACTCCACGTCTATGATGATATTTCAACATATGGTCTCTATACCATACACATGTATATAGATTTATCGATCATGTGCTGATATAAAAATTCGACCATATCTTTACTATTACATTGATTTTTAATTAATTTCTTTTCTCAATTGAGATTTAGGCATTTGCAGAAAATTAATTTCTAATAGTTTATTATTAATAATAATTTGACGAAACTATAAATATAATTAAAAAACGTGAAAATACTATTTTATCACACTCAAATTCAAATATACCATTATTAGACTAACTAATAAAATCTAATTTTATTTTTCTATTCTGTTACAAATTAAAATAATAACAGCTAATATGACTATCTGTGGCAGTTCTTCATTTTTTAATTAAAAGTTATAATGTTTAGTATTGAAAAATAGAAAAATATGATTAGAATTCCAGTAGAAGTTACAAGTAAGAATATGCATTTTTTTTCTTCCAAATATCACTACAAGTCTACAAATTTAAGCACATTACCATTTGTCCTAGCTCCTGGGCCAGTATTGGTCTAATAAGACGACACTTATTTGGAAATTTCCATGCCCGATTATTTTATTCATATCTAACTTTATTTTCTGATAATAATGTACTTTGATCCGTCAAAAATCTAGAACATTACGTAGAATTATGGTAACAAAATTGAATTTCAACGAAAAAATAACCACTGATTACCAAACAGTCCTGTTTATTAATTCTAAGGAAATTGTTTCCCTATAAGTACACCAGAAAACTTAACGAACCAATGTACCAAAAATCTAGCTCAAATCACATAGAGCAAAAAAAAAATTACATTTTTTTATAGAAGAAATCCTCATGGCGTCCAAGCTTGCTTTCAATTCCCATCATTATTCTCTTCATCCCATCATAATTATCGTCATGACTATGAGCTTTCTAATTGCAAATGCTTCACATCACGATCCTCACAATTCACCATTTGAGTTTCTCAAGCACCTTGAAGGAATTAAAAAGGGTGACAAAAACCAAAACATCCTTGAGCTTAGAAAATACCTCCAACGCTTTGGCTACTTAAATACAAACCCTAAGAAAACCCTATCCCAAACACATTCCCTTAGTGTCGCATCCAATAATAACGACGACGAAGACGAGGCATTCGACGATCTCTTAGAAACGGCCGTCAAAACCTACCAAAGAAACTACAACCTCGAACCCACCGGAACCCTAGACCCCAAAACCCTATCGAAAATGTCGACGCCTCGCTGCGCCGTCTCCGATTTCGTCGACAACGAGACGAGGATGCGATCGAAAACACCTAAAAATAATAATAAAAAGAACCGAAAATTACTCGGGACCGTGTCTCGCTACGAGTTCTTCTCCGGCGAGCCCGTTTGGCCGCCGCAGAAGCGCAGCCTGACCTACGGCTTCGCCCCGGGGACTCCGACCGAGACCGAGGGAGCCGTGGGCCGGGCTTTTCAAACTTGGGCCGGAAACACGCACTTCGAATTCTCTCGGGCCCAAAGCGCGACGAATATTAAGCCCGATATTAGGGTTAGCTTCGAGCGCGGGGACCACGGCGACGGAGCCTCGTTCGACGGCTCCGGCGGAGTCCTGGCCCACGCGTTTCCTCCGACGGACGGGAGGCTTCATTTCGACGCGGACGAGTCGTGGTCGATCGGAGCCGTCGACGGAGCTTTCGACGTCGAAACGGTGGCTCTGCATGAGATAGGCCACATTTTGGGGCTCATGCACAGCTCCGTCGAAGGTGCGATCATGTATCCCCAGATTGGCTCCGGACTCACCAAGGGCTTGCATGAAGATGATATTACCGGGATTAGCGATCTCTATAACGTCGCGGTTTGAAATGATCGTATGATTATATTAAAACTAAGTAATCAATCATTCATTCATCATTGCTTGTACTGTTGTACTGTTTTTTTTTTTTCCAGATTGTTTTGTTTGTTGTACCATTTTACCCTATATATTGTCTTATTAGGGTTATATATGGCGAATATGTAGTCGATTTACAAATAAATATATGGTAGTTATTAAATTTCGCTAATTTTTTTAGTTGATTGAATTTTTTAAAAGTGAGAAATTAATTATATACAACGTCAAGATTTCGAATAACAGGTCAGCAAAGTTTTGACCTATATATATAATAAATAAATAAATAAAGGTCTATAAAACAGACTAGTCTCAAACAGTTTATAATCTATGATCTCAATCAGATCGGAGTAGTTAATATTAAAAAAATGATCTAAAATGATATCATCCGAAACGGTCCGGTTTAAAACGTTAGATAAACGGTCTAACGGTCCAAGCTATTTTTTTCTAAAGGTTTTAAGATAGTCTGAAACGTTTCAAGTGGACCGAACCATTTTATTGGTGTGTTTCAGTCCAATTTTTTTTTTTCTTCTTATTTCATATGGATTTAGTTACTTTTAAATCCTTTAGGCCAGTCTGGTCTAATTTTTGACAGATTTTATACTGAAACAGACTGTCATGATCGTTTAGGTTCGCATTTATATTGACGTGTTATGTGTTACGTACCGAAATTCTTTTTCTTTTTGCTTGCAACGTGTTACCCAAATTCAAGGGATTCTTTTTCCTTTTCTTTCTACTAATGTATACTAGTCAAGTGGAAAATAGTTAGATGTGGAGGAGCCGATTAGGGATGGCGATACATAGAATTTAGGTCTTATATATAAAACTAAAATTGTATTTTACTCATACTCATTTATTTTTAATAGATTTGGAGTACACCCAGGTTCAGGGTAAACTCGGGCTATTTTTTACCCATTTAATGATAGATTTCTTGTGAAACAAATGAACAAATATTATAAAATAATTAAATAAATAAATTCACTTAAAATTCATAAATCATAAAAGATACACTCAAATATTAAGTTTTCTTATTATAGTACTTATTTTTTTTATAAGAAAACAAAATATATTATATACAATTATTAATATGTAAATATCTTTAAGCAAGTATTTTGGTGTAATTTTTATACCAAATTTGATATATTATTATTTATTTGATGTAAAAACTACGCTAATAAAATTTTGATATTATTACTGGAGCAACTGTTTTAAAATACCCATTAGAGATTTAGTCATATCTCTCATATTTCGAATAATTTTTATATACGATGATTAGACTTGCTGGACCAATATGCAATAATAATTTCTATCCATCAATTAATAGCGTTTTATTTTGACGTTGCTGAAGTAAAGGTCTAAAATTTCTTTTTCCCATGTTTAAAAAATAAAAAGAATGGCTCCAACATTCGAGGGCTTAACAAAGTTGAGAATTCAAACACAAGCTTCGTCAAATGTGGCGTAGCTAAATTAATTATATGACTTGTGTCTTAATTAATATAGTCAGCAAAAAACTCAAAAATATTCCAAGCAGTACTTTGATTAAATTACAACTCGAATTATTGTCTGTTCAACAAGGGACTCTCGAGTTTACTTTGAAATGTCGAATAATATATGTAATTTATTATAATGTAATAGCTTGGAGAAGTAGAAAATAAGGACCTAGCGGAATTCAGATCATCTATTCTTTATAAATTCAAATCTTTGTTTGGGTGTATTCAGGATAGTGCTACAAGCCACTAAACGATACGATTAATTTTACAGTTTTTTTTTTTTTTTTTTTTTTTTGGTTATGAAAAGGGAAAAGCAAAGAAAATATGTGGGGACGGTCAGAAAGTGAAAAGGTAAATTAGAGTTGTTTATATCAATGAGTATAACTGTATAACAGCATTAAAATTAACCAAACAGCAATAACTAATGTTAAAACAATTAATATCTAATTGGGGGACAACAAAAGCGACATTTTTATTATATACTTTCATAACGAACTTATCTATTGTAACAAAAGCGACATTTTTATTATATTTTTATTAATATCTATTGTAACTTATCTATTGTCTCTGTGGCCGTGGAAGGAGTCACTATTCCAATCGGCCTAACTAAGGTCCAAAGTCATTCTGATCACACTCAACAATGCAATCATCTCCATTTTTTCTCGTATGAAAAGTAATTGGTCTTCTTTGTGGTTCATATGGCTACAAGGTTTATAAAAGTATATCTCTCAACAAGTGATATGGAAGCATTAGTTATAAATTGATCACGACCATAAAGTTAAAGATATTTAATAACTAATCGTTTTGAGACACAGCTCGTAGACCACTTAATAAATAATATTTACTATTTGATCTATATCTTGACAAAAGAAGTCTAATAAGAGCAATATTAGAAATGAAAATCCATAAAAAAAAAAAGCACCGATATTGAGATTCGATAAAACAAAGCGAGAATAAAATTAACTACCAATTATAAATTACTAAACTGAATATAACCAATATGGAAGAAGAGATATGGAAGAAGGGCTGGTAGTGAATAATTAAACAAGTATCTCCTCTAGACGAAAAAATACTTTAAAAATAAGTGTTAGCTCCATCAGTATTCTTGTCCAATACGTTGTTGAAGTCATACAGGCACTAGTATACTCATTGTCATTCCCAATACAAGACTAAAAACATGAATAAGTATTCAAGGAATTCCACGTCTATTTTACAAATTCCAATATAAAGAAAGATTGATATCTTGTACTTATGTTCTATCAATTATCATTTTAGCAATCAACTTCTCTCATAATAATAATGCTACTTACTATTGTCATAAATCATAATATCATCCAATTTTATTCTTGAACTAAATGAGGAAGAATTTGTATATTAATTAACATAACTTGGCGATAGAATTTTACACATTTAAAGAAACTCAATCATAAACCCAATTCACCTTTTGGAGCTTCAATTCTTACATAGAGTTCTAATTTCGGCAATTCAAATATAGATGATCGGGTATTCTTCATGTCATTTTAGTCATGCTAAAAAGAGCTCAGTCTTTGGGTTTGGGAGAGAAAAAACCAATGAATTATAAAACCTATCTCTCTCGGCGGGGGACTCACAAATCCGGGATTTTTTTTTACTAATAAATCGATAGTCAACATCATCCTTACAAATTTGGAACAATTCAAATAATCAATATTATTTAAATAAATAATAATACTTTTTTTATCTATAATTTGGAATTCAAAACGTATGAGATTGATAGCAACGGATTTGGTATGATAAAATATGAAAGATTTGCTATGTTAAAAAAAATTGTTATTTGGTATAAAAAAAACCGTCGATTTTAGATCAATTGACATGTTTCGCGTGGTTTAGTTAGTTATGCTTTTGAATTTTTAGAAGAATTTAGAAGAATTTGTTGCAACTATGCGCTCAATTTTATAAGTAAATCCAAGTTCCGTGTGAGAGGGTTTATCGACCCACGCACAGAGGAAAACTTGGCTTGTAAACGATGGCTTTAGTATCTCAAAAAGCCGTTCGTAAGTCAGAGAGGGATAAGAACGACGAGCCTTCTTACACGCAAATACTCGAAGAAGAGTTTGGATGATGCTGCAGAAGAAAGCGAGATTGACGATCTGAGGATCAAGAAGAGGAAAAAAAAGCTCATTAGGAACGAGACGAAAAATCGGCCATCGAAGAAGGATTGCAAATGAAGAAACTCGGGTTCGCCAACGAAGACGGGCCGGACAAAAGCACCGCTCTGTTCTACGTGGACTGTACTGCAAATAATGCTCTGATTTCCCGTAGATTGGAATCGTTGGACGAGCATAGCGATGAAGAAGAACCCATAGTTGCAGCGAGGAAGAGAAAGTCACCAAGATCAACATCGCCAGAGTTAACATGCTAAACCTGAGTGGGCAAAACCCGACTCGGGCTCGCAAGTCCGTGGAGATTACGAGGATTCCTCGGACGATGAGGGTCCGGAGAATCTGTTTGAATTGAACGAGGATAACTAGTTCCGGGCTGGGCTCGAATTCTTGAGGCTCGTGGACGCCAACGCGGCTGGGCTCGACCGGAGGCTGAGATTCTTCCAGATCGACGGAAAAGCCTCGTTCTTGCCATGTTGTCAGACCGGAGGAAGTTTTTTCTACACGTTCGATCTGGTGAAGGCGAGCGCATCGGACCTTTGGTGGGCCGGGAAGAGAAAAGCTTGGAGCTTTTTTAAAGAACGAGGGTCACATTTTATTGGTGTCAACGAAGACGAAAGAGCTCGATTTCAGCCCTGGACCATGGGAACGTCTTGCTTTACAAGTTATCTTTTTTTTTCTCTACTAATTAGCTCGAATAAATCAGAAAATTTTGATATATGATTGTGAAACGTGTGTATTACAAGAAAAATTAATGAAAGTTCAAATTGTGGAGTACAAAATACTCAAAAGCTAGTGCTAAATATCTAATAATCCAAATCTACATATTCCCACAATAAAGGTGATTCTCATCAACCAAAAATAGGTAAATTAATATTCTCAACTCGAAAGAACAGAGTGTTGTTACAGATGAGAAACATGATGACCGTTCAAAGCAATCTTCTCCGGCGAGCCAGCCAGATTCTGTTCCTCTTTGATCTCTCCGTCTTCGTCGGAGTCCAGCGTAAACTGCTCCGCCTGACTCTCTAGCGTCCGCATCTCGGCGGCGGCGATCGGTCTGTAAGATGAGGAAAAATCTCCGGCGAACTTCCTGGCATACACGGAGTACGCCACCGAGGCGACGGCGACGATGAGTGCCAGGTGGCAGTTGAACTGTAGAGTCGCGATCGCCCTGGCGCGGTGGTAGTCGCCGTGGCCTCTGCACTTGACGGTGAAGTTCCCTCGGCTCTTGGAGTGTACGGAACATCCATGGGCGACCATTCCCGTGTGGATCGAGACCGCCATTTGAGCCAGCCACGTCCCCTGGAGGACCAGCCCCGCCGCGCGGCCGAGCCTCGGGACGCCGGAGTCCGGCGATCTCAGCCCGAGCGCGGTCGAGACGACGCACACGGCGATCGGGACCAGGATGAGATCGTAGTACCGATTCTCGATCCCCGACGTGTCCTTCCTCTGGAGGTAGAAGAGAAGAAACTCCTCCGCGAACGCGAAGAGCGCGATCGAGTCGATTAGAAGCGACGGGAGGGGAATCGACTCCGACGATCTGGAGAGGATTCCGGCGACGCTGTGGAGGAGGAACAGAGACGCCACGGCTAGGGTTTGGAGCTGGAGAGCCGAGCCGATTCGGTCGCCGGAGTTAACGGCGTCGAAGAAGGAGAAGAGCGAGTCCAGGACGGCGAGCGATGAGAGCAGGGACGCCAATACGAGCGACGTAGTCGGAGAAGAAGAAGAGGAATGTGGAGATCGGTTAGGGTTCGACATCGGCGAGGTTTGAATCTGGAAAGGGCTTTTAGCCGGCGGAGAAGAGAGGGCTTCGCAAACTCCGATGAGGACGAAGCCGATTCCTCCGGCGGCGAGAGTGAAGAATCCCATTCCTCGATCCAATCCTCTTTCTCTGGTTAGGGTTTTCCGATCTCTGAGTGTGTACAACCTTGGTCTCGATCTCCAAGCCAGTGAAGAAGAGAGGCGAAGAAGAAGACGGCGATTTGGTTTTTTTATTTTTATTTTTTTATTTAATTACAGTTTAAATTAATTATTTAGTTAGATTGCCGTCGCTTGTCAGGTTTCGTTTCGTGTGTCTAGTTGTAATTATACGTTGACTTTTAATTATTGGGTTTTTGTATATATGGGCTATCCCAAATGAGCTTATCTCAGCCCAGCCCAACAGAAATAATGATTTTTTTCCCCAAAATATTACTTTTTGGTCTTTTTCCCTTTCAGTTATTTGATTCCATTGATTTCTTCTACAAGTACAAGCTACAAGGAGTAACAAACTTCCATTGATATATTTTATTTTAAACTATTTAAAGTGCATTATTCGTATTTATGTCGTCAACTACAAAATATAATAAAACGGATAAGTGTGGATAAAAACGTGATCGAGATAGAGTCTCAAAAAAGCGACAACTGATTGGGGTCGAGACTCATGAACCATGCCGTAGGGGCCCGAATATTTAGGCCCAAATTTTACTTTTTGCTCTTTCAATTCACTACACTCGATTTCTTTGTTAGGCTTTGCAACTTGTATTTGCTCCCATAATATCATACCACTTGTTTCTTAGTCAAATAAAGTCAATCCCTGCTTGTGATTGTGAATGTCCCAATCTTATTGATGAACAAGAGATGATAAAAAAAAATGGAGTGATTAAAGATACTAATAATAATCTAAAGAGATAGATACTTAAAATATGTTAAAAATAATGTATAACTACATTTTTTTTTTGTGGCAACAGATTCAAACATTACTTTTATTATTGACATACTAATTTAGAGGATAAATAAATTATGAGAAATTGTCTAATTTGCCATCAATTTCATAATATTTTCCCATTTTCCACCAAAACGCTAATTTTTCTCAAAATACCACATTTATATCAACAATGTTGACATCTAATAGTGAAGGGTAAACATAGATGTCAACATTGTTGACATAGATGGTGGTATTTTGGAAAAAATTAGCATTTTGGTAAAAAGTGGAAAAATGTCATAAAATTGATAGCAAATTAGACAATTTTTCATAAATTATAGGGATTCTCAAAGAACCAAATTTGGGAGAGTCAGAGGGAAACGTGAGACTTTACTTACCCTCACATCACGAATCATGGCTCATGTATTTGTGTATAATCGGCTGTAGCAGATTTTTACTCAAATTTTTATTTATTTATTTGTTTATTGTATATATTATTCCCTTGGGACCAACTGGGAGGTCTTGGTGAACATATAAATATAGGAGCTATACTCTCCCAAAGACTTCATACAAATACAATATTGTGAGAGAGGGAAAATGAATACTACAGATAAAGTTGTCAACTTTATTTTTTGTTTATTTTTACTGCTCTCTAATGACGTTGACGGTGGTCGGACTCTGCCGCCGAAGAAACCCGACCCGGATAACGCCGCCGCCACCGCTCGTTGGTTGGTCGCCCAAAATTCTTGGGGTGTCTTAAAGTATGCATTTTTAACTCTCTCTCTCTCTCTCTCTGTGTTCCATAGCTTTTTATTGTTCATATGGGTTTGTTAGTCATGTTTAGATAATTGATTTATTTAATTACTTGCTTTTTGTTTTATTTATAGGCTTCTGGATTTTCATTGTATGATTTTAGTATATGATTTGAGAGTTTTTGTTAATTGGTATCTGGGCTATTGAATTTGTTCTTGGAGGTGTTCAACTGAAATAATTATAATGGGTGTACATAATGCCTTTTTTAATTTATTGATCAGAATCCTAATTGCCTTGTTGATTTCCGCAAACCACACTTGAAAAAAAAAAAAATTAAAAAATTAATCTTTGTCATTGTTGATCCTTGCTCTGATAACCTGAATTTGGCAGCACAATCGCAAGCGACCTAAAAGGAGCCCCGTTCGGGTAAGCTTTCATCTCCGATGAACATAACAATAACAATAAAAAAAAAGAAAAAAAGTGAGGTATATATTGATTCACGCTTTTATTGGAATTGGGAAGGAACGTGGTGTCGTTCAGCGACGGGGTTCCGGGGAAAGGAAAAGGTGTGCCTTACTTTTATCTGACGACCCTCGATCCAACGGCTCGATATGCGATCAAGGACCCGAGGGCTTCGCTCACCGTCAGCGAACACACCCTCGGAACCTGTGGCGAGATTGATCCCGAGAACCCCACTTGCTCTAAGCTCACTCTCACCGGGAAGGTTGGTTTGTTTTTGTGAATTAGTTTAGTTAAGACTTGTTAGAAGCGGAAAACAAGAATTTAGGGGCGGGGATTAGTCTCGGTTTGGGTTTAAAGTCTTTTGGGAGAGTTACGAGTCTCTCGAAGCACTTGGTTATCTTGTATTGTCTTATTCGATGGGATTACGAAGAGATATTGAAATCGATGTGTGCTTTATTGGAAACCCTGTGTTTCAGTTGAAGCTAGTTGACGGGAAATCCGAAGAAGGAGTGTTTGCGAAAATCGCGTTGTTCTCTAAGCATCCGGAGATGAGAGGTATGATAAGATACGAAATTGGGTTTGTGTTTTTTCTTCAAGTCCTCTTGTTGTGAGATATATCGGATATCAATAAATGTATCTCCTTTGAAAAGTTTTAAGCTTTTTTATTTTGGAGTGGCCAAACAAAGATTTTCGCAGATCTTATTACTAAATAGTTTAACTTGGAACAATTCTTGTAGACTTGGTTTTTCACAATAGTGATTTTTTGGGGATTGTTGTTTTTGACAGACTGGCCTAAGAATCACAGGTTCAAGTTCTTCAAATTGGAGATCGAGAACATTTTCTTGATCGATTGGTTCGGCGGTCCCAAGCCCATCACTTTGGACGAGTATCTTCTCCACAAAATGTGAGAAATATCCCTCGAAAAAGTCGTGTGTGAAATGTAATGAAGTTTCTTATTGATTGGCACTTATTCGACTACTTTCTTGTTAAATTTCAGGTCAGGAACCGCATACGAAATGTGAGTTCCGGATTGTGTTTTATGAATGGCCGATTGGGTATAGAGTTTGTATGTACATATAAAATAAAATGTTCTCATTTGGCTTCACTGTAATCTACCTTGGAATTGTATATTGGTTGCAATAAACATGCATGGTGGTTCCATATTCTTGCAGGACTATGTATGTAGTTCATTGTTGAAATATCTTTTTCAGTGATTTCGTAAATGGAATCCTTACGGTTACATTCCGTCATTTCGCCGCTCCTCGTAAAAAAATTAATCAAAACGGTTATTTTTGGTTAAAATTTAGCTCTTAGTAAAATTAACCAAAAATGCACTTTTCCTCGTCGTATTGACGACATAGCTATTGGTAATATTTTAACTCTCAAATAATATTTCATACTAAAAATTAAGTATGAACATATTTTACTATCGTCATTTAGTATCTGTATAGAATTATGTAGTTATATTCATTATATATTTGGTTTTATTAAGTTTACTTGACTATATTTTTGTAGTACAAGTGTATAACTATAAGCCTATAATAACCTATAAAGAGAAATATTCCCAATAGGAATAATAATAATAAAAAACGACATCAATGTCTCTGTCGTTTTCCAGTTTGGTCTGAATTGTATATATCCCTTATCTTTGAAATTCTGAGTTAAGAGAAAAAAATGCATCTTCAACCTCTCAACACTTACACTCAACTTTTCTCTTCTCTCCCGCCAAATTACTTCTTCTCTCTCTATTCCGATTTCCCCAAATTCCACTCCTCGGAAAACCCTAGAAGAACCTCCATTTGCTTCACCGTCCGAGCTTCCAAGCCCAATGCCGGTTCTCAGACCCTGCTTCCCAGGACCGCCATCCAGAGAATCGCCGAGAAGCTCCGAAACCTAGGGTACGCCGACGGAGATTCCCGCGAAAACGATGCTTCGAAACCCTCCACTTCTTCCGCGGGGGAGATCTTCGTGCCCCTTCCGAGCCACTTGCCGAAGCGGCGCGTGGGGCACACGATCGACACGAGCTGGAGCTCGCCGGAGACTCCGGTTCCGGCCCCGGGAACCGGAAACGCGTTCGGGAGGTTTCGGGAGCTGAAGAGAGAGGTGAGGGTGGAGAAGAGGGAATTGAAGGCGGCGACGGGAGGGATGGAGAGAGAGGAGAGGGGGAGCGTTCCGACTCTGGCGGAGCTGACTCTTCCTCCGGCGGAGCTCCGGCGGCTGAGGAGGGTGGGGATCGAGACGAGGAAGAAGCTCAAGGTCGGGAAGGCCGGGATTACGGAGGGAATCGTGAACGGGATTCACGAGCGGTGGCGGAGCACCGAGATTGTGAAGATCGAGTGCGAAGATCTTTGTCGAATGAACATGAAGCGGACTCACGATATGTTGGAGGTTCAATTTCTTTACTCGTTTTCTTGTTTTCTTTTTCGTAGTTCGGTGAAGGATTGTTTGTTCCGTGGTTTAGCTATGTAAATTGCAATCAAAACGAACTATATAGAGTAGTGTAGCTTAAACATGGAATTTTGGTGCCAATGTTTTTTTTTCTCGATAGAGTGCTCCTTTCGCGTTCATGCCCAAAAAATGGCATCACTTTGTTATATCTGATGAAAGATTGTTACTTTCATGATTTGCTTATTTAAATGGCAATCAAAACGAACCATGTAGCTTAATGTATCTCAAAGCGGCATTTTGGTGCCAACTTTTTTACTCGATAGAGTGCTCATTTCGCTTTACGCGCTATAGGAATATGGTATTACTCTGTTGTATATGATAAAAGATTGTTACTTTGGTGACTTCATTATTTAAACTGCAAGACTATGTATAGTAATGTAGCTTAAAGACAGGCATTTTGGTGGCAATTCGATACTTGATAGAGTGCTAAGCGTTTCTCGTTTCGCATTTGTGCTAACATTGACAGAAAAAAACCGGCGGCTTGGTTGTTTGGAGGAGCGGAAGTAAGATAGTGTTGTATAGAGGTACCAAATACGTGTATCCATATTTTTTTAGGGACGGAAGTTCTAGAAAGGACGCCGAAGATATCGAAGATGGCGATCAAATCAAGACGGGTATTTCATCCGACCCAGGCAGAGCAACCGTGGCGAATAAAACGGTTCGACCCGGGTTGGTACAAGGCGTTGGGCTGCAGCAAAGAGTGCGGTTCGAACTTCCCGGCGAGGCACAAATCACGGAAGAAGCGGACCGCCTCTTAGACGGGTTGGGCCCGCGTTTCTCGGATTGGTGGGGACCCGACCCGCTTCCCGTTGACGCGGATCTCTTACCTCCGGTCGTCCGCGGCTACCGGAGACCCTTTCGGCTCCTTCCATATGGCGTGTTCCCGAAACTCACGAATAACGAGATGACCACATTGAGGAGGCTTGCTCGGCCGATTCCGATCCACTTTGCGCTTGGTGAGTGTGATTTGAATGCCCGTACTTAAAAACTAAAATGTTTTTTAATGCTTTTTTTTTCCCGAGTTTATATATCCTTGTCTCAAACAGGTAGAAATCGGAATCTTCAAGGATTGGCTTCCTCTATCGTCAAGCTCTGGGAAAAGAGCGAGGTCGCCAAGATTTCTATTAAAAGAGGGGTGCAGAACACGAATAGTGAAATAATGGCTGAAGAGTTAAAGGTTACACTATGATTTTCATGCTCGGTGGATTTTTCGTATTTGGTTAATCAAAATGGTTATTCCGTTGCGTATGAAGGCTAGTCTATATAGTGGAGATTCGGAAAAGGATAAAAAAATATTCATGAATTAATTTTATTAGTGGAAAGTTCTCAATTGCAATGGATATCATTGCAGGATTTGACTGGAGGAACACTTCTTGCTCGGGATAGGGAATTTATAACCCTATATAGAGGGAAGGATTTCTTGCCGCTCGCAGTCTCTTCTGCAATAGAAGAACGAAGAAAATCTGCAATGCAGGCTAAAAATACCTTGTTGGAAGAAATTGCACGGGATGAAGTTAGTGTGAGTGAACCAAGTGGAATCAGAGATAACGAAGTGAAGCACCAAGCAGTACATAAATATTCAAGTTCTACCGAGGCGTATGTCAAAAAAACTAGCACCAAGTTGTCAATGGTATTATCAATTTAAGGCTTTTTTTTTTCTAGGTCAGTGTTTTTTTTTATATCCGTTTCTGTTTTTTAGTAGATCATTGTGTTGACCAGGCCTTAGAAAAGAAAGAAAAAGCGGAGAGAATTCTGGCAGAGCTGGAGAGGAGAGAGATGCGCCAACAACCCGAAATTGACAAAGAGGGTATAAGCTCAGAGGAGCGATATATGCTGAGGAAGATTGGTTTAAGAATGAAGCCTTTCCTATTATTGGGTAAGTTCAGGCTATTGAGCACATGTTTCTCTTGACTGATAACCTTTGCTCCAACCTTTTCGACTCGGACATTTTCCAAATTACCAACTTGCCCTCAAACTCTTTAGGTAGACGCGGCGTTTTCGATGGAACAATTGAGAATATGCACCTTCACTGGAAATATAGGGAGCTTGTGAAGATTATATCGGACGAGAAAAGCATCGACGTTGTTCAGAAAGAAGCACGAACCCTAGAGGCCGAAAGTGGCGGGATATTAGTGGCGGTGGAACGGGTGAATAAGGGGTACGCTATAATTGTCTACCGCGGAAAGAATTACAGTCGTCCCGAATCATTGAGGCCTAAGACACTTCTAAATAAAAAAGCAGCTCTGAAACGCTCTCTTGAGGCTCAGCGTCGCAAGGTAAATAAACTGCCTTGTCACATTTATTTCATTTGTTATTCAAAATCACAGCATAAAAGTAAGTTAACACATATACATGCTCAACCACTTTTTGCTTTTTATAATATGCAGTCCCTGAAACTCCATGTTTTGAAGCTTGGCAAAAATATCGAGGATTTGAAGGGTCAGCTGGTGAGTTTTACTCTTGTCTTCATGCTCGAGCTTTCTTGAGCATGTCTCTTCGTCTAAAGTACCTTATTAATATCGAAGTAGGCAAATGTATCTGATAGTCTAAAATCCAGGTTAAAGACAAGGAAGCAAAGAAAACGCAGCGTGTTGATGAATCAAGTCAGCTGGTTAGCTTAGCTACTTTAACATTCTTCCGATTTCATTCATGTCTGAATCATTAAATGTTTATGGGTGGTAATGGAATAATGATTCGGACAAAATTTAGGTCCCAGAGGAAGCAGAAAGGATAGAGTCAGCTGAAGCTTCGGGGCGCGATCACGACGTTCAATCTTCAACTTCCCTCGACAAGATTGATGAGGTATGGGTAATTGTATTAACTAATATATACTCCAGGGATTAATATAAAAAGACTAGGAGTTGTATTAGTCTATAAATAGGGGAGACTATGCGAGGAAAGACATTGACCATTTTAGATTAGGATTGTATTAGGAGAGCCAAAGGCTTCTCAACCCGAAATATCCAAAGTCACAACTCCGATAACCCAAGTCTTGATAGAATATCATTTTTTTGAAGGATAAATATGACTGCTGTCTAGGTATGAAGAAGAGGTTGGACTTGTTATTAATTTCAATTGCTAGGTCCATAATCTCATCAGTATACCAACAATTCATGATTTGGTAACTTCTGATGATAGATCTAAGCTTTTGGTATGAAAACTTTGGCAGTATTTTTTTACTGATACATTGAGTTCATTCAACTCCACGTCAATAAGACATGTTAATATGCTTCTGTTCTCAATAGTCTCTGGTAGTGTAAATGTTGTCACTAGAAGAAAAAAAAAACTGACCAAACAAATGAATTTTGTGTGCAAGTATACTCGAAGAGACAATATATTTAGATGTTCCCACCCAAGATCTTTCCGTGATAAATGTACAGCATAAGTATCTACGAGAGTCCTGTACTTAAAAGTTCACCGATCATGCTAACTGGATTACAGTTCAACGATATGAGCTCAACCGCTGGTATCGTCGGAGCTCAGTCCGTGGTATCTGATGGTGATGATGATAATGGCTACGAGGATTTGGATGATGTCAACGACGAAGATGAAGATGAAGATGATGATCATGATCATGATGGTGATGATGATAATGATAATGACAACGACGACGGTGATGTGGCAATTGATTCATCGGCTAAATCAGACACAAGCGAGCCGATTTCTGTCACGATGGATAAAGAACAAAAGGAGACGGCACCGAAACCTATTTTTCTCTCCAACAAAGAGAGGCTTCTTTTGCGGCAACAAGCCCTCAGAATGAAATACCGACCCGTGCTTGCAGTTGGTAAAACTCTCCGTTCTCAACTACTCAAGTCTCGTCTCACCGTTTCTTAAAAACGCTTCACCAAAGTTAAATCCGAGTAATTTGACATCACATTGTTTGTTATTTCTTACTAGGGAGGAGCAACATTATAACCGGGATCGCAAGAACAATCAACGCGCACTTCAAAAAATATCCTCTCGCTATAGTGAACATCAAAGGCCGAGCCAAAGGGACGTCGATCCAGGAGGTTGTTTTCATGCTGGAGGTTTGTTCGTCGACTTTCTCTTTTCTCGGGATTACAGTTTTACCCCAAGGAATTTATAATAAGCTATGTTTCGTATCTGTGTTTTGTCTTTTCTCAGCAAGCCACCGGTGGCGTCCTAGTCTCTCAAGAGCCGAGCAAAGTCATACTTTATCGGGGTTGGGGCGCCGGGGAGAGTGGTTTCGACAAGAGGAGGAAAAATAAGAACATCGCACCGAAAAACACGACGAGAGTTCTGGAAAATAAGCGTGATAGTCAACCCGCTGTGTCTCCCGAGCTTTTGGAGGCGATCAGAACGGAATGTGGGCTTCAAAACCGACTTAAGGCAGACGAATATCTGTAGAGACTTGCTTTGGTTCAGTCCAATCCAGCAGAGGCGAAGGAACGGTAATTGTAAAGGCTGGTTGGTACTTTGAAAAAAAAAAAAAAAATTCCTGATACTTTTTTTTTTTTTTTTTTTGCCATCTTTCTGACCAATTCTTCAGTGGAAGAGGTAAAAAAAGGACCACAAGCTTGTGGGTTAGTGTGAAATCTGTCACTATTATTTATGCATATATATGGTGCTGGGTTTTGTACTAATCCTTGGAGCATTGAGTAGAAAACATGTCAGAGCATATGTAAACTTTAATCTTGACGGGGAATAATAAGGCAATTGTAATTATTTGTAGATGAACTGTTATTCTGATGCTATTAACTCTAACATCCCTTTACGTACAGTAGATATCCCAAGTATTTTTTTTCCTTTGTTTTTTTAGATGTTAGGACTATTTCATCCTTAAAAATAAAATTAAAAAAAATTAGACTCATCTAGGACCCTTCTCTTCTTTATTAACGGAGACCCCAAATGACCAAATCCACGTTTAAAATGACTGAATTACGACATAGTTTTACGGCACAATTATCCTACAAGGTTTATTTTTCATTTATCTAAACGAGAATCAAAAGTCTAAGTTTGATAAAGTTTAAATAGCTGAACTTTAATGGATAATCATTTATCTGAAATTTCTCTTCCATTTTTGCCTTGTATAGATTTTTAATAATTATTTTGCCTTGTATGTCATCTCGAATATGAGTGGCGGAGAACTTTAATGGATGAACGTCATATTCTATAATATGATCTTATTTTTTTGTGGTTATTCATCAAAGCAATGGTTTAACTTTTATAATAGATTAGATTTATATAATTTTTAAATTGTATAATAGATGAAATTTATGTTATTATAATTTTTTTTAATTTATGCCTAGAATATCTTTTAATCCTTATTTCTTTACTAATTTCATTGAGGGTTTACACGGACAATTCAACCAGAGGAATTCGTAGAAGTGTTCTATGTACCCCGAACAAGATTAAAAAAATTTAATATCCATCGTTAATCTTGGCCTAAATGAAGTGTATTGATGAGAGATGATGAAAGCTTGATGTTAATTATGAATCCCATTTGGGAAGCGTTTAGTTTAAGACTATTTTATTTGCAAGTATCACGTTTCATACTGGTTTTGTGGATTGGTTAGTTTTCTAGAAGAATCTGGCAAGGGAACAGAAACAAAACTTTTTAAGATATATGAAATGAAAAATCCATTGTCACAAGCGCCAAAGAAATAACATGAAGACTAAGTCTTAAAAACACTAGAGAAATAAGTTACTACTCAAACAAGTCGCAAAAACATGCAACGATAATACGATCACGCCTTGGTCTTCTTAGGCATACGGTAGCCTCCGACAACACAGGCATGGTCACGCTCATACGGCTCAAGAGTCACCTGCTCCGATGGCTTGAACTGCTCAGCCTGAAGCTTCTTCACTTCAGATTGGAATACAGCCTCGGCTGGAACAGTTGAGTCGATACAGTTGGCCTGAAATGATCGAGATTAGGGTTATATTCAGAAACAGTGAGCCAAAACTTGAAGACCAAAAACATCTCGAGAATATCACAAACCTTGATCGAGATCACAAAGTGACCACCAGCTTTCAAAAAGTAACTAGCATTGAGTGCTAGAATTCTTGCCTGTTAGGGTTGACACAGAAGGATAAGAAAGAAGAAAATTAATAACATTCTACACCAATAAAAATTGAAAGCTATTTGCCTTACCGTCATCGAAAATGTCTTATCTTCCATTACAATAGGTTACACACTTACAAGAGAGTAAAAAATTAAATAGCAATACCATAAGCCAAAGCATCAGATTCTCGGGCTTACATCACCCATAGTGTCTTGAAGGGGAATCCGAGTAAGATCATCGTGTGCTTGGCAGATATAACGAAAGTGAATATATTACTAAAAAAACAGAGTTGAAAATAAAAAGACATAGTATTTACATGTGAAGTAACTAGCTCTGTTACACTAAAAATCACAGGCGTTTGGAAGTATAAAGATTAAAACCTTATAATGCATCAGATAGCTCGGGTTAACATCATACGTATGTCGTGTAGGGGAATCCGAGTAACTCATCATATGCGAGTGTATAACAAAAAAACACTACCCACAATCAAGACAATTTTGACGAGCATTAATTTATAGCAAAACAAAAACGATTTCTATGTACGAAATGGCAATAAGCTAGTTTAAGTAAATGATTAATCAAATACAAGATATAATGGCACTGAAAAAAAAACCCGCACATATATGATAAATTCTCAAATGTGTTGATTAAAAATGTAACAGAATGGTGAACCTGATCGGGTTGAGCAACATCGGAAAATATAACATCGACCATGCCGACCAACATCCTGTACTTTGCAGGGTGTCTAGCGTCTTCGATGATCGGGATAACATTAGTTCTCTTCTTCGCCATGTTCACCAAATCCCTACCACTTCTATGCGAAAACTCAACGGCGTACACTACACCAGACTGTAACCAGACAATAAAAAAAACCATAAATTCAATAACACAAACATATCAACCACATTTTGAATAAATCACTCTCTGTATGACTTACAGGTCCAACGAGGTCAGACACGTGAGAGACAGTGGTTCCAGAAGCAGCACCAAGGTAAAGAACCCTAGCACCCGGTTTCTACATATTCAGAGAAATAATACATTCATCAATAACAAAAATTAATAGCAAACCAAATTAATAAAATATATTGGGGAGCATGTATTTACAATCCAAATGTTGTCAACACCGCCGAGAATCGCTGCCGCGAGCTTCGAACGGAAAGGATTCCATACACGGTACTCGGTTTTTGTTTGATCCTCATTCTGTACGAGTAAATAAACGTCACATTAATAAAAAGAAATTTGAAAGAATTCGACTATTCACTTATTGATTCAAGATGAATCATATCAAATACCTGAACAGAGATTCTCTTCTCGTTGTAAACAGCCTCTCCGGGGACGAGGTTTCTGGTGACGAGAGCGTCTTCCTTTCCTTTAGCGATGAAAACGCCGTCGTGTCTGTGAGGCTCGACAACGACTCTGCTTCCTCCTTTCATTCCCGGTCCTCCTCTTCCGCGGCCTCCTCTTCCTCTATCGCCGCCTCTTCCTCTTCCTCCGCCGAATCCTCTTCCTCCTCTATCGCCGCCGCCGAATCCTCGGCCTCCTCCTCCTCGGCCGCCGCCGAATCCCCTTCCTCCGCCATCTCCACGGCCACCTCTTCCACCACGTCCTGAAATCGGAACAGAGTCAGTGAAACGAAAACAAAGTTAAGAAATGCAGTCACAGAGAGACAGAGAGGGTAGTTTGAAGTTGAATAGTTACCTCTCGGAGGTCTCATTTCTGCTTTTCGCTTAGGTCTAAACGAAATTTAGGGTTTTCTGCAGAGAGAGAGGGGCTAGGGTTTATCGAAGAATTTGATCGAGTATTTGTAGGCGTTGGATTTTCAGGGTTTTAGAACATTAGTTTCTATTGGGCATTATATGGGCTTTAGCCCAGGTAGTTTTGGGCCTCTCAACTAAAAGGCTGGCCCAACATTACCCAGGTACTAAACTCTCGTCCCATTTAGTATATCTGCAAAAGAATAAAATAATAATTGGATCATCTCAACATTGAATATTTCCAAGTGAATTGAAAAAAAAAAAAAAGGGAAATGGCCGGATCTAGTAGTCATTTTATTGTTTTGGACCAAAATATTGAGTTACTTGTTTTTAGACACTTTTAGTAGTGAATTTAGGAGAGATAAATAATCCATACCCAGTTTGCCCTTTAATTTTTATTTTTGTTCATTCAAACCTCAAACTCACCTATACCTTTCTCATTTCCTCTGCTGCAAAAGAATCGCAGAACTAACCAATGCCGGCGCTTCTGTACCTCCATCTCCATTTCCAAACCGACCCCCAAGCTCCGATCCGCGAACGACCTCGACGAAGCCCTAAAACCCTTCGTCCCGCCGGAAGACTCGCCGCTCAGTCCGTCTCTCGCTACGCCCCGGAAATCACCGTCCGAAACCTCCCCAAATCCTGGAGATTATCCGACGTCGAGACCTTCATCGAATCCCACCAAAACGACCCCAAAATCAAAGACCTTCAACGCGCTACTCACCGCGTGCAACAACTCGAAGCTCTTCAAGAAAGCACCCCTACTGTTCGACGAAATTTCCAAGAGGTTCGAGTTTTCCCCGGACGGCATGTCGTACCGGATTCTGGTGAAGTCGTACTGCGGGAAAAGGGTTGACCAAGAAAGCCATTGAGATGATGCATGAGATGGAGAAGAAAGGGTTCGAAGTCACCGCAGTGCACTCTGACCACTATCATCAACGCAATGTACAAGAACGGAAAAAGCGAAGAGGTCGAGAAGCTTAGGGAAGCCGCTGTTTTGGAATCGGAGTTCAGGCGCGTCCTCGTCGATGTCGATTATCTTCAGGTTCTTATTTAATTATATTCTCGGTTTCGTTTGGTTTTCATTCTTTGCTTAGTAATCTAATTCGCCATTGACTTTTTTGTTCGGCATGAATTGCTGGCGATTCAGCAGCAAAGACCGAGGGCCATCAGGTTCTTCGGGACCAGGAACATGGGATTCATGCACCAAGAGCTGATTGCAATTATCAGCTACGGAATGGTCATCACTGTAAGCCTAATTCTTCGCCCACTTGACTCCATTAAAATCGAAAGCTTTGGCATTTTTGGTTGGATACTTTTATGTTTTCTTTCTTTAGAAGAATCACATATACACTTTTGGAGCGTCAGGAACCAATGCTACTGTGATAAGGGGTGCATTGCGCGCTGAGGCCGAGAAGCTTTGGGAAGCCATGAAGGACAAGGGGTGCAAAATTGACAATGTGGCTTACAATCTCCAGATTGGAAACCGCCACAGAGGGAGACCCGAGGCGATCAAAGCCATGATCGACGAGAAAGTCTCGGACCATAGTGGTAGAGTGGCTTCGCCGTAATTTGATTGGTCCGAATAGAACTACTCCCGAATTCTCTTGAGCTTTTGCAGATTAAAAGATGTCCCTTGTTGCTGGGACAGAGTGATGAGCTCAAGAAGAAGATCAAGGAATGCCCCAACAATATATTCCTTGAGTTCACTGATTAGTACTACCCACATCCATCACTACTCTTATCATTTGGAACATTACAAGTTACATCCCTAATATTGATTTTATGGTGAGTACTTATGTCTGAAACATTATGGAGTTAATATTGCCCACATCCATTTTTTATTTTATGTTTCATCTTGAGACGCTGGACCAAAATGGGCTTGCGTACAATTCCAGTAGAAGAACTTCCAAACTCTCTTCAGAATTTGGATATCAGGGAATGTCTTTTTTGCTGCATATAGCTTACTATCCTGATCTTGCTACTATTTTTTTTATCTACAATTTCGATATTTGTAGATATGTATATCTACAATTGCGATAATTATAGACATATATGTCTACAAATTTCTAATATGAGTATCGATAATTGTAGAGATATGTCTATAATTATACAAATTGTAGACATACATGTCTACAATCATAGAAATTATAGATAACATGTCTATAATTATCGAACTTGTAGACATAAACATCTACAATTATTTTTTTTTTTAAATATTCAGTAATATTTTGATCTTAAATTTGTAGACTTGTATGTCTACAATTACAAAAATTTGTAGACATTTATGTCTACAAATTTTTGAAAATTATAATTATGTCTACAATAACATAAAATTGTAGACGTACGATTGATACGATTTAAAAAAAAAATCATCCAATACAAGTATTACCCGCCGTCACTGTATTGTTTGTTGCTGGGTTTGTTTGTGTGTTGTTCTTCGTGTTTTTGGACATTTGAGTTTTTTTTTCGCGTTCTTGAATTGTAGATATACATGTCTACAATCTCTGAAATTGTAGACTGTCCCTGTCATACGTCGTTATTGTAATTGTAAATATACATATATACAAATAGTCTCATTGTAGACATTTAATTTTTTTCATACACGATAATAAGAATCAGATATGCGATTTTACTATGCAGGAATTTCAGTTGTAACAATTGTAGATATTATAAGTCTACAGTTACTACAACTGTAGACGTCGATATCTACAATTGTTGTTAACTGTAGACTTATAAGTCTACAGTTTATGACAATTTTTATTACAATTATACATATCAATCTAAAGTTATTCTGATTTCTGAATTTTCTTATTCAGGTTTGAGAGTGAACATATTTGTCGTATAAATGAGAGACAAGCCTCCGACACACAGATCACGTGTCGCCGGTAGACCGAAGAAGAGACGAATACCTTCTCAAGGGGAAGAGCCTATTCATAGGAAGTTTTCGCGATATGGAGAAGTTGGTCACAACCAGACTACATGCAACAGTCCAGTTCTTTTGTCCGAGAGGAATAGATGAATTATTATAGTTGTATGTGTTTTTGGAACTAATTTTAGTTATTATAGTTGAATGACTAATTATATGTCTTTTTGGAACTTGGAGTGTATTTCAGTAATGGATGAATGACTAATTATATGTTACTATTTCAGTAATTTATGTCTTTTTTACGTCTTTAATTCCTAAACATACTTGACAATAGTTGTTCAAATTGTAGACATTGATGTCTACAATTTTAGTGATTGTAGATATTAATGTCTACAATTGTGGTGATTGTAGATATTTACTGTCTAGAATCGGTCCACAACTATAGACACGGCCATATCAAAACAAAACCATACAAAAATATAAACCAAAATATAAAGTAGTTTTAGGCATTCAAGTCATACAAAACCATACAGAAATATAAAACATAGTTTGAGATTTGAGTTCATATAAATATAAACATCCTAGGCCAAAGATGTCGGAAACTCGTTGTCAGATTCGTAGCCGGTCGCAAGCTTCACCGCTCCATGACGGTATAAATCTATCCCGAACTTCCGCCTAAATATGTTCATCAGAGCTGCATCTAAAGCAGACATGTCTACGTAGTGGGTCTAGTTCTCAACTGCCTTGACCACATCAATCCTCATATTTTCAGGCCTGAAGAAACTAGCTACATGTTTTATTAACTCCGCATCCCATGTCTTATAAACATAGTTGATATTCTCTGCATGATAAGCTAGTAAATTCTCTGCAACAAAGACAGTTGACAATTTAGTGGACAATTATCCTTGTTACTTCAAACTTATATCTCAACATAACCAACAACGTGTGGGTAAAAAATGGCACATGGCACACATAAAACATAGCCTTCTTAACCCAGCAAGTACGAATATCACATGATTTTTTACAACAATGGAAATGGTTATAAGTATCCTAGATATAGACGATAGAAGTGACTCGATAAGAAACCAAAATGTGTACGTGAAATTTGATTCAAACACTGTTTCTCATGTATGAAGTTGAACAGAAATTAAACTACCAGTTACCTAATGGATGAAGCTATTATTGATTCCATATATAAGAGTACAAGACATCAACAATTTAAAATTGCAGTCCCTCAATTGGGTCCGTCAAGAAAAACAAGGATAACTTCCTAACAAATAAAAGAAAGAAAAAAAGGGTACTTTACCTCCACCAATAATAACTAGCTTCATTAATCCATCATGATAATAATTTTTATACAGCTTCAGTATTTGTTTCCTCAAATCAATACCCTTCTCCATCGCATCAACTAGGCTTTTTTTATTTCCTATCAAACAAACGATTTCATAGTAATACAAATGCATAATCATCACAAAGGACTCTTATAACAATTGGAAGATATCAAACCATAACAGACCATATTTCAGAGACGAAGCAAACCTTTTTAGTCTGAGAAGCACCGACGGGCCTTCTTTTTCCTCCTTCCTCATCCTCGCCTTCATCTTCGTCCTCTTCATCGTCGTCCTCTTCGCCGTCTTCCTCTTCGTCAGATTCATCTTCTTCTTCGTCGTCGTCGTCTTCATCGCAGTCCATGTCGTCGTCCTCGGCTGTGGGTGGTCTGTCGGGGTAAATCTCGGGATCGTGGACGAGCAACGCCGAGAGGCCATTGTCGAGTTCGATGAGTCTGTACTCTCGCTTGTTGTTCGGAGACTTTATTACGACGTAGTCTGAAGAAGAAACGCAACGCCCCGCTGAAACCATTTCTCCTTTTTCTCGCCCTCTTCGTTTCAGTGCATAAAGCAAGCCCGAGAGATACAGCGAGGGCTTTGGAGATTGGAGGTTTATTGAGGGCCTCTTTGTACGGAGACTGACTTTTTATTCATTTGTGAAAGGGAAATGGCTGGTTTTTTTAATGGGGTATTTTCAAAACAAAAAATAAGTCAAGGGCAAATATGTACTTGCTCACTTAAACAACTACTAAAAGTGTCCAAAACAAAAAACTCTATATTTTGGTCAAAATCATTGAAATGAGTAGTAGATCCGACCATTTCCCCAAAAAAAAATGCTCATGGAAATGAAAGTGAATAGAGAATACCAAAAATTTATAAAATTTCCTAAAACAAGGCAAAAATTCAACGAATACTTTATGATCATTCCCTGAATATCTCTAATTTTCATATTTTTATAATTTTTTTTTAATTTCAGATAATTTTCCGTGATTTTAAAAGAAACCATGAATAAATAATAAAAAAACGAAATAGAAAACTAACAATAAAATCAAATTAAACTTTAAACACCAAGGAAAATATGTATTATCTGGATAAGAATGAGAAATAGGATATTCTCGTATACAGTAATTAAATTGGGGTAGCTACGATATTTTCCACATGAATTAGCTTCGTTAGCAGCGAAAAGCACGTGGGCTTAACGCCCAAAAGATCAGTATGGGCTTAAAGCCTTAGAGGCCTATTTTGGACAAAAATGATGTATATATTTTAAAATTGAGGAATTGGCGGCATAAATCATAAAACTCTTTCTCTAGACTCAGTTTGGTACTCAAACTTTTTTTTTTACGGGAATAATCACTAAACTGCATTTCTAGTACCGACGTTACTCATTTTAACGATTTTTTTTACGGAAGTAAGGCTAAAGCATTTTGTTACCATGGTTAAACATATTCAGTATTATTAATGGTTTTTTTTTCTTATAACAACTTCATGTGACTTTTCTTACCCACTAAAATATCAGTATTATTTTAAATAAATAAAAAATTGATAGGGAATCAATCAGCCATTGCCGTTGCCTTTGTCGCAGCCCATGAACATCAACACGAGCATGATGGTGATGAGAGCCAACTCGGGCCTCACCGACGGCGACGCTCCCTCATGCTCCACCTCTTCTCCCTCCACCAACAACTGCCGAATCTCTCCCTCCAACGCCCTCAACAGAAACCACCAAGCTCCGGCGACCATGTTCCTCGCAGACACGGCGGCGATGATGGACCACCCTCCCGGGAACTTGGCCCAGGAGCTCCAGAGCAAGCCCGATATTAGGGTCAAGAACGAAGTAGTGCCCGTAGTGGTGTCGAAAGGACTGGACCAGCTCAAATACAAAGGAGCCACCGCGGATCCGTTGGAGGCTTTGTCTTCGGGGACGTCGTATCTCGATGCCGGCACTATGCACCAGACTTTCCCTCTCCCGGCTTTCTGTTTGGACGGCGGCAACGCCCAATCAAAGAGACGCTCTGCGCCGGGACCCACTTGCTGGTCTCCGGCAAGGAAGACGACGGAGTTCCGGTCGTGTGGCGGTACAGCCTCGTCCAAGACCGGTGGATCCAAGGGCCGTCGATGATCAACCCTCGCTCCATGTTCGCCGCCGCGGCTTCCGGCGACTTTGGTTACGTCGCCGGTGGGCTCCTCCGGGTCACCAATGAGGCCCATAGCCTCAACTCCGCCGAAAGGTACGTGTTAGATTGAGACACGTGGATTTCCATAAAAAAAATCGTTAAAATGAGTAACGTCGGTACTAAAAATGCAGTTTAGTGATTATTCCCGTAAAAAAAAAGTTTGAATACCAAACTGAGTCCAGAGAAAGAGTTTGATGATTTATGCCGCCAATTCCTCTTTTAAAATTTGATCATAATTTTGGAATTAAAATCATTATTAACTTTTAGTAAGAATAAATTTATAAATAATCATAGTTTTGAAATTAACAACCCTTTATACTAATTTTAGTCTTTAAATGAAATGCATCGATGGATGGTGATTCTTTCAATCCCAGCCATTCAATAAGCGTAGATGTATGGAAGGAATACGCGAACGCCTTCCGTACACAATCGTATGTCCAATTTTGGACACATGTCATCGAATTATCCAACGGTTGTACTTGTGCCACGTCTATTCCAGCCGAGTCAACTTCGACGGCTCGGCTCCCATCGTACACCCGTCGTGTAAACAAGTAGAAAAGTGTCGGACCTATTACCCTTCAATCCGTTTTAATTAATTCTCTAATTATAAACAAATAATAAATCAACACTATCAACGTTATAGTGTTAGTCAAATGATAAATAACGCAAACAATAGGCTCAAGATCAATCTATGATGAAAGCATATTTTTAGTGTTAAAGGGATAAGTATCGGATAAATGGGTATGGGTGTCTACTTTTTTCAGTCTTAACTTTCAACCAAGAATAAAAATAAATAAATTTTTAGTATGGCAACAAAAATTTATCATTGACTTTTGTCCCAATGATGGGATCATTGCCCTTTCTTCTTCGAATGCAATTAACATTCTTTGTATCAGCTACCAATTACACACCTTTTGACACGTACAAAATTTATGTTCTTTTTATATCTACCCGGTATTAGATTGAAATTTTTTTTCTCTAAATTTGTGGTGTTTAATTTTAATAAATTTATACACACTTAACATTATATAAAATAATTATATCTCTGAAACTAGATCAAATAAAATATGTATAAAAAATGATTTATAATCATAAATCATATATTACTTTCAATTGTACAAATTAGTATAAGTAATTATGAGGATTTTAGTATGAAGTAATTATGGGGATTTTTTATTCACTTTCTTGCAACGAAGTTCGTTTTCTGAAACTAAATTGAGAAAGGAAAAGGAAAAGATAAGATTTGGTGAAGAGTCGTTAGAAAGTTTTACTCTTTTTTCACTATCTACGGTTGTTACCTGATATACTCTTTCTACATTCTACCCGACGCCAATTGTTTTTTAATTGAATATATAATATAAATATATACTTATTTACTTTTTTTACTTTATAATCTATTTTTCCTTTTTCAACACTGGGTCCAAGATTTTCATAAAGTCACGCTACGCTTTTAAACTTCCGACTGACCTGAAATGGCTGAACATTCGTAATTTCATCCAATATACGGTTTGGCTAACACATTAATTGTTATCAATAATAGGACCTATGGGTCCATCTATAATAGTACTTTCATGCACACACAAAAAATCTATAATAGAGAACTTGAGATTTCACAAGACCCCATTATACATAACGCTTTTATTTATTTATTTTTTTATTCATGGAGATTAATACTATTTGGAATTGTATCCTTTATCACTATGTGAGCATGAATTACCACTAAGGAACATATAACTTCTATAGGGTCAACTGTATTATATATATATATTATATTTTTTTAGATATATATGTTATATTAAAATTATAATATGTAGTACATATTATGTACCCAGTGAATACTAATTATGGTGAATATATTTAGCTCATTTATATTAGCTTTCAATGAGATATTATTGTCTTTTTGTTTTGACTTTGACCCGTTTAGTGACCTATGTTTTTGTTGCGTTTCAGATATATACCAGGCATGTCTGTGAAAAGCTTTATTACTTAATTGAAGTTAATAAACCAAAGGTTATTTATTTCATCATGATGGAAAATATTGGTTCTAGCTAGGGTTTTTAGTGGGGGACATCATAAGTGTATATATATTATATACTTCTGTACCCTAAAAGACATTTATATCAATTGGGAATTTGCAGTGCGTTCCAGAGATATTTCCTTCCAAAACTCATTAGTTTGAAAGCAATTTCTCATAGCAGTACTTGCTCGTGCATTGCATCGAGAGAAGGTTTCTGAGTAGTCCATTTATTAGGGCTACATGTATAGGAGACAAATTAATGTATACCAAACGCAAATAATTGAAAATTGACTATAGATATATGTTGTCATTTTTGTCAAACTACCTAACAAAATTGAGCTATTTATTAACTCATTATAATCTAGAAGTTTTTATTCACATATTTCACATGGAATACATTATATAACTAAATATTAAAAAAAAAACGAATTTTTAGATGTGAATCTATGGTTTAGGTTGATATTATAATTTCTACATAATATTTAAAAATAATTGATCAAATAAATGAAACCCTGAAATGAATATTAAATAAAAGATTTTTTCAGACAAAATTGGATTACGTAATTTAAGAGGCCGTTAGAATATTTCAAACGAAAGATCGATTTTCTAATATAAATCATGTAAATTAAAGTAGACCAATTAATATTTTTGTATAGTTTTAATATATTTTATAAAAACTAGTATATCTAGGCTGGACAAAAAAAAAATTCCGTATAATAATCAATATTAAAGATAAAAATGTATTCCTTATACTAGTATAAATTTTAATGACGCTAATTTTTTTCTGTTGGTAACAAAACATTTTTTCCTGTTTAGTTATTTTTCTTATTAATATAGCCTTTTTTATAATTAATAAGTTGCACAAATTCCATATACTTACAATTTTTATGAATAGTTTTGTGCTATGGAATGCAATGTACTAAAGGTTGGGGAACATGCTTCTGAGTCTTATTGTCTGTTTTTAGTCGTTTTCTCTTATTTCAAATTTGTTCTCATTCATGTGTACTATTCCAGAAAATTCCATCGTCACAACGCTCAAAATACTATATTTAATTAATTTATTTATTTATGCTTTAGGAAAGTGACTCTCTATGCCACATACTTCGTAGCAAAAGAAAAAAAAATGTCACAGACCTACTTACTTAATAATGATGTTTTCCGAGCATTGGTTCCGAATAAAAAATTAATCCACAGCACTCTCATTGGAATGATGTCATAATTCAGAGTAAGTAATTTCGTAGTATAAACTATAAAATATTGATGTCAATGCATTTTTTTGTTCAACTATATATATATATATATATATATATATTACAGTAAAGCATATGCTTATTTATAAAAATTTAAATAGAATACTACACTTATATATTATTAATTTATTATAGCTCTATTAATCATATATAATAGAAAAGTTAAAAAGAACTAAAACTATAAAAGTAATAACTTTCAGACAAATCGTAATATTTATAAAAAAAAAAATCATAATATCTGTCTTGAAGTGAGTGATTAGTCAGAAATTAATTACTAATAGTTATTACTTATCAAGTACTTTTATAATACAAGGAATAAGAGGAATATTTTTTTTATAGGATCGATCCTATTTCTTATTTTCTCGGGTAGACAATAATTCGGCAAATGAGTTTTTATGTCACGCACGCACGCTTTTTTATATTTAGTGAGAAACTTAGTTTTGTGAAATATATACACACATATGACATATTCAGTTTAGGTGAATCACATTCATCATTCTAATCTATAGAGTATAGATGTAGAAGATAAGAGAGAGAGAGAGAGAGAGAGAGAGAGAGAGAGAGAGAGAGAGAGAGGCAAAATATAAATAAATAAAAAGAAGGGAAAAAAAAAAAAGCAAAAGAAAACCCTAGAAATTGAAGAGGGTATAATCAGCCTTGGTTTTTCAACGCAGGAGAGAGAGAGAGAGAGATAATTATGTCGTCTCCGAAATTTCAGAATGGTCATCATTACTCTTTCTTCATCTTTCCTATTCAACTTCTTCTCAATCTCACCCCACAAGCTTCAAACCCATCATCATCACACCAACAGCCGATTATCAGAAAAAGAAAAAAGAAAAAGAAAAGAAAAGAAGGAGAGACAGAGAGAGAGAGAGACACAATGATTACGATCACTAGAAAGTATCAACAAAGTTTGTTTATCAAGCCATGCCTATATTTCGGTGGTTGTGACATTTCTTCTTCTTCTTCTTCTTCTTCTTCACCAAGACTTGTGTTTTACGAGAGATTTGATTGAAAGAAAAGGTGATCTCTTTTGATCTTCTTTGGGGAATCAAGCGTCGTGGTCCGAATGGTTTGCTCTACACCAAACGCAAATCAACTCAGTCGCAAGTAAAAGCACTATTTACATCTAATATATATATATAATATCTTTTGTTTCGTTTTTAGATCTTGTTTTCTTTGGATGTCGTTCAAAGGGTTTTCTGGATTCCTAGTTTTCTTTCAATAGCTCTTCTTTTGTTATATGTAGATGTAAGATCTTGTGTACTGCATATATCAGTATAAATAATATTAATCTAGTTGTATTATACTATGGTTCATGGTTTATTATACTTTTTTTTTTTGTATTTTGACCTAGTACTTCCTGATTTTTTCCCTCTCCGATCGTTAGTCACTAAAATGTAAAATGCCTCGTCATTAAACAATATAGTGATTCCTTCTATTTTTAGTAGATCTCGAGCTACTTTGACGTTTGGTTGTATCAGGGTTTTCAAAAGCATTAGTATCAATTTGTTTTTATCGGACCATATTTGAATTTTGTGATCTATGTGCATATAGGGTTTCATCGTAGCTCAAGCAAATCATTAATTAGTTAATTAGGCCCATCTACCTGAAAAATTAGTCACATGACTCACATACTATTGGTGTGACTATGTATATATAATTATACATATAGAGTATAGACATATCATATATATGTATATATATCTATATAGAGAGAGAAAGTGAGAGTGAGAGAGAGAGAGTAATTAGCTTCTGAAGTCAAAATACGAATAATTGAGCACAGACAACACGAAGACATTTACAAGACCCAGTCATGTAATCATGACCATCGGTCGTATTTCTTTGCGTGTATACATGAAGATATATACTAGATTGTAACTTTAGCGACTTGATAATAAATATATTCATGACGCGAACGATTAATGAAGCATGCAATGCCTTCTGAATGATTATCAGTACTCAAAACTTATGACAGCGTTTTCTGATTAGAAATAATAATAATAATATATATGTGATGCTACAACTAGTGTTTTACTTATTTATTATTATTTCATTAACAGATGCTATACCTATATAAGTAGTTAATAAATTAATACACTTCTTGCTGAGTAGAGTCTAGAAAACGTGATAGTACAATTTGCATGTTCAAATGAGTTATTTATTTGAGCAAATATTTTTTTTTATCTATACAAGTGTTTGTGTGTGTGTGTGTGTTGTTTACTTATGTAAATCTTTAGGAAAAGAATTCTAATTCTATTCCGTCTCCGGCACGAAATTTGTATGTTCATCATATAAAACTGGACAGAGATTCATATTGATATATATGTACATGCATGTATTATACGTCACGTTCTTAATCGTGACGTATCTTATATACTACAATGTTCTTGCTACTTTTGGTACATCACGTGTGTTTCAATGTGAATTTCATTATGACCATATATATATATATATATGTATATTAATTCATCATGTCATGCCAAGGACTTGTTATGAATAATCATGATCAATGCTACGACTCACAATCACATGATCAAAGGCCTAACGCAAGTTCAACCGGGTTTTTTTCTTCTGGAACTACTAAGGTTATTTCATACGAAATTTTCATAAATTGCTACCGTTTTAAAAAGACTCACTCTCTCTCTCTACGTGGGTTTTCTCTCAACAAGAAACCCTAGTTGCTCATCGCCGCCACCCCGGCCCGGGACAAGGATGTCGCTCTCGTTCGACTCCGACCCAGGAGAAGGGCATCGTTCGACTCTGTTCTGTCTCCATAGGCGCGGTCCTCCGGTTCATCTCCGCCCCGACGGATGGCCATTCCCTTCGGGGTGTCTCGGTCGAGCAGCATATCGGCTTTCTCCGGGAGGTTTTTTTTTAAGAGATCCGGCTCAAATCTCAGATTTGAACCGGAATGGTGGGTTTGGGCTCTGGATCCGAGTTTTGACGACCGGTCCAAGCAGGGACGAAGCCATGAATCTAAATTAAGGGGGCCTAATTTGCAAAAAAAAAAAAAATCACTGGGGGTTGATTTGTAAATTTTGAGGATACAAAAATATAAAAATAAAATGAAAAATGAACAAAAAGTGCAAAAAAAAAAAATTTGAGGGGGAGCTATAGCCCACCCTGGACTGGTACTGGCTTCGTTCTTGGGTCCAAGCTTTATTTTCGTTCCATGCGGGTTACAAGGGCTGAGCTCCGGCTCAATTTTTCTCCGAGCGGATTGTTGCAAGTTTGGCTGAGGCGAAGCTCCGGGCGTTGACTGCGAGGGACGCGGCGAAGGTGTTTTGGGCATCTAGGAGTTGGCGTCGTTTGGTATAGCTTCTATTTTTGTTTCTCTGTTTTGTTTAATCTGGCTGGTCAGATGTAGTTTTATGTTTCGTTGGTATGGATGTGTTAGTCAGATAGTGAGTAGTGTTGTTGTTCCACATTAAGGTGGGTGTTTGAGTGGTGCAAATGAAATAGTTATTTGGGTTTAATTTATGTTGCTATCCTCTTTCCAAAAAAACAAAAATTGAAATTTGGATGGATTAGCTTTGTTTTGTCTCGAGACAGTTTAGAGTCTCTCAGGAAACCGAGTTTGATGTAAAGATCGAGTGTTTACTTAGGATTGGTAGTGATCTTGCTCGATTTCAGGATTTGCAGAAGACATATGTGGAAGAGGTCCAATGGAATTCTTGACGGGATTAACATTTTCGGCAAAATAGATTCTTGTTCGTTTATTTACTTTGTCAATCTTCTGTTTCTATTTTCAATTTAGGACATCTATTATTTGAATGAAGTTTTGGTCTTTGTCCGGAATCTTTGTATGGTTGAAGTCAATTCTAATTGTTAATGAGAATTCTTTGAGTTTTCTCTTCTTGAATGATCGAAGAGGTTTGAGGAAGCCTATTTTTTTATAAAAAAAAAAAAAAAAAAAAACACTAGGGCTATTTCACAACGACGATGAAAATTAGGTTATCTCTTGATATTTTTCAGAACTAATATCAAGATAAAAATTAGTTTAATGTGTCGTCATCATTAGTTGGACTTCCGATATATTCTTTTTCGGAAGTAGGCATCAATATTCTTCAGATATACATTAATTATATGTGTCAGTTGGAGCAAAAAGTAATCAAAAGTTGAATTAAGTCTGATTTTATATTTTTAATAAGTCAGGTTTGTGCGTTGGAATACTTTTGGAGCTGAATTCAATGTCCAATTTATCTTCCACACATGTCGTTTTTCATCCTTTATCTGTGTGACTATCATTACTCCTCAAACGCTAGGGTCAGCAAGTACAAAGCATGTATCGTATTTGTAAACTATATTTATACTTTAAAAGTAAAAAAAAAATAATAAAAAAAAGTGCTGGGGTTTAAAAAAAAAGATATTTTGAAACAAGTTATTTTGTTCAGTTATGTTTATAAACTTTGTATACTCCTTCGGTCTTCCCTAAGTCTATATTGATCACTAGTGTGCAGCATAAAAGAATAAAAACTCGAATTAACTTGTGATTACAAGAAGTAATTAATTAGTAATCAAGGGTCTTTTTTTAAATTTATTTCTCTCACTATCAAAAGTTGAACGACATTGGCACATTGCTTTAACTTTTATTTAGACACGAGTAAAAAATATTTCATCGAGCTCAAAAAGACATAGAAAAAGACTTTCTGAAAGAACATAATTTTATTTATAGGAGAGTCTAATCAAATGGCTATTTGTTGATGAGTTCTCATTAGGGGAGTAGTTCTGGCTGATACATTAGCATGCTAACTCTTACATTAGCATCCTAATTATTAACTAATCTTAGGATTCCTTTGCTAACGTAGTCGGGGAGACTATATTATATATAAAAATAATATATCAATACTATATACTCATATCAGGTGAGTTTCACATGTCAAGTAAGAGTCACACATATGAGTGTGTTGATACGTCAGCGCGCTGATAAATAACAACACTCGTATACAAAAATAACATCCTCATATAAGCTACATTGAGAGGCCTTATATGTTGAGCTTCTCTTTGAGTTCCATAAACTAGACTCTTGGGAAGCACAACAACATTTAGATCGATGGTGGAAACATAGCTTATCTTGAGTTCATGACAAATAATCATGTCTCAAATAATGTATAGATTTCCACATGGTAATTTTTTTTTTTTTTTTTTTGCGTGCTGACGAAATTAACAATCATCACTGGGACGGACTATTTTTTAGACAATTTATTAAATAGGCCATAATTAATACTAGATTAATTCATAATAATATGTACCATCTTTAATATTATTAATTGTATAAGACTACATTTGTTAGATGTTGATGAACTTATTGAACTTATTTAACTGATCAATTACAATTATATTAGACTACAAATAACTAGTGTTTGGTTACTAGACAGATTTTAATATTCTTAACTACAATATATGGACATATTATTCATATCTCATAAATACAATACAATTATTCAACAGTGTCATAAAAAAACATAAGATACGGGTCGGAAATTAAGGGCATTTCTGTAAAATTACGCATGTAAATAAAACGCAGTGGTTATTTACCTAACATTTATGAAATGTTGACTATTTAAGAATTCCAAACGTTTAAGTTGACTATTTCCTTTAAGAAAAAAAAAATTTATTTCATGACGAGTATTTACTTGTAATACATAGTACATACTAGAGAATAGTGTTTAGAATGTTAATACCTTTTATCAAATGCAAGTCAGAATGACATATATTTCACAACCAATCACACCCACAGAGCAAAAAACGACAACATTACAGTGGCAATTACGGGCCTAATAGATTGGGCCTAGGGAAGCCCATTGGGCGCTTTGGAAATGGAGCGAGTCGAGTGGTTCGCGTGACTTCTCCGCCGATCTTAACAAATGAGTGGTCGTCGCTGCTTTATTTTAATTAATTAAAAAACTAAAACAAATTCAATAAATAAAAGTATTACAAGAAGCAAGAACTAAACGCAAAAAACAGAGAGTGAGAGATTGAGATTTTTCCTTCTTCGTAGCCATGAGTGTTCAAGCTTCGTCTTCTTCGTTGAGCTTCGGCGTTTCGTCTTTCGTTTCTCATCCCAATCGCTCTCGTCAACGCACTCTGATCCGCGCCCAAGGTTTGTCACTTCAGTCCTCTTCAACTCCGAGGTCTGTCACTCTTTTGGAAATGAATCACGAATAGACCTTTGGAATTTCCTCTTTTTAATCGCTCGTGGCTCTCAATAATCGTCTATACGAAGAAAAAACAAATCAGTATCTACTGGTTTTGTATGACATTAAGTTAGTTAAGTAAGGTATTGTGTGACATTGTTGAATCGAAAACTGGTGTGAAATTTTCTGTTTGAAAGCCCTATGATAGGATAAACGTGTATAAAATTTCGCAAAAGATGTGCCAGAACGATATGGAATTTAAACTTTTCGATTGCTAAGCTTATCGTGTAGTTTTTGGCCAATTTATCCACTAAATAAAATCGGCTATAACGAATCGTTTTCCTATTGTTTTAGAGACACTGTTCATTTTTGGCAATTTTGTTTCTAAGGTCGGTTGTTTTTATTCAATTTTCGCAGTCGAACCGTCGGAGAAGTCTGTTGAGATAATGAGGAAGTTCTCGGAGCAATATGCTCGAAGGTCTGACACGTATTTCTGCGTCGATAAGGGAGTCACATCTGTTGTTATCAAGGTATTTTTTTGGCATCTTCATTGTCGATTAGTCTAATATGTTGTTAGTGAATCTATCAGCTAAGAATATGGTATATGTTGTTTTGGGAATCAAGATTCGGCCTTTGCACCATAGATTTAAGTTGGAAGTTCGTTTAAGATTTTACCGATTTAAAAAAAAAAAAAAAACTGTCCTATATTCGTGTGCCTTGGATGTTTAGGCTATATAGAAACTGGACATGGTATTGAAGTTTGAATTTGAAATGAATTCATGGCTTAGAGAAGAGCACTGAGTAGTCATATTATGTGTGAGAGTACATTCTCTTTTTGGCCTATTCATTAGCTCATTCGAATTGACTTGACTTGTTCTAAACATTTTTTTATTTTTTTTAAGTACATGTTCTACTTTTGCATTAAAAATGTATATAATTTCTTTCACTTTGCAGTATTGGTTTTGCTCGAAAAAGAGGTTTTGCAGTGTTAACACTCAAATTATGTTTTTATCTTAATCTTAACTACCCGTACAAAAGAGCGTGTCGATAACAGTTTCCTTAGCCAAGTCCTTGTGTCTCTTCTTCCATTTATTTTGCATCCCTTGATGAGAATCTCGGTATGAATTGCAACAGGGATTGGCAGATCATAAAGATCAATTGGGCGCACCACTTTGCCCTTGTCGGTAAGAATTCGCTTAAGTTTTCTGCATAATTAGCACTATTGTTTCCTTGTAACAATCTTAGTCTAAAGTCCATATATCATTCAGGCATTATGATGACAAGGACGCTGAAGCTAAGCAGGGCTTTTGGAACTGTCCATGTGTGCCTATGAGAGAGAGGTTCCAATTTTCTAGCTACAAACCACATCGAAACTTATTTATGCATAAAACACACCATTTTTAAGCCATTAATCAATTTTATAAACCTCATGGATATATAACTTGCTTCTTGGCACGACAGGAAGGAATGCCACTGCATGCTCTTTCTCACTCCAGAAAACGATTTTGCAGGGAAAGAACAGGTAATAATCCCGATTATCGCTGCTATTACTATCTATATCGATTCGAAATTGTAATAATATGAATTCGGAACAAAAGAGAGAGATAAATTGCACCTAGTTTCCCGGGTTGTCGTTTTATTTCGATTTCGTTAAAAGCCTCTGTATTTTGTGGTCTCTTAAACCGCTGCCGTTTTCGTTGTGTTGCAGACAATCTCTTTGGAAGAGATCAGGGAAACAACTGCAAATATGTAACTGGATTTTTCTTTGAACACTTTAACTCTTTGTACCTGGCAGGAGAGAAGGAAGTGAGAGAGAAGGAAGTGAGAGAGAATATGACAAAAGTTCATGTTTTGTATGTATATATTTATATACTACGTGAAACTAATCATCAGATGTCTTTTGGATTTCCGTTCTCTCTACTGTTGTGCATGATTGTTTTTACCTTTGCTCAGCATGTAAAGCACACGCCTGAGATTAGTAGCTAATACTTCAAATATCTTTTTGTAATTTACATTGGATTATTACATTACAACCACAATTATTTACTTATATTTTTGCTAAAAAAAATTCCTTGACATTGATTTCAGTATTTAATTAAAAAAATTATAAATTAAAATTCTTGAAAAGCTTGTCAAAATCCAAAACCCGACTACAAAATTCGTATTTCTCGCATATTTGAGATCATTCAGAATTTTGAATTGTCTCAATATATGTAATTTGTATTTTCTCTTACATTCAAAGAAAATATCATACAACTAATCATTAACAAAATGACTAAAATTTAAATTTTTATGTTGTTAGGTCGTCAAAATTGTTTTGATGTTATGATTAGAGTTTTAGATGATTTATATAAATAATTTACCACTTTAGGGTCGAACAAATTAATGTAATCGTGCACTCACACATTTTAGTTTAATTAGCTCTTTAACTTGAACATAATCAAATACATTAGATATTAAAAATTAAACTCCTCACAAGTAAAAGCAATTACCGTTAAAAAAAAAAAAAAAATTCAACAAATGATTAAAGTCTTTTCCTTCAATGTTCACTACTTCACTTTACCACGGCCCTAGTCAAGAGTCTACGCTTGCAAAGTGTAGAGAAAAATAGAGGGGAGCGAATTCAGACAAGAACGAAGCAAACACCTCACTTTCCTTTCTTCAACAAAAGCTCTCTTCTTTCTCTCTTTTAAATTTCCTTCTTTTCTTACTTTCTAGGGTTTCTCTCTTTCTTCCTCTGCGATTTCTCTTCCAATCGGAGAAGCTACGGCCATGGCAATGCCGAGCTTCGACTTGCTCTCAATTCCACTCAGTCGCACATCAAATCGTTTCCGTTCCTAGTCGAGAAAGAAGCAAAAATCTGTTCGTTCCTCTCTCGGATCCTGAAAAGCCGAAGATTTCGAGAACTTAGCTTTGTTCTCGGCGATGTCGAATCCCAGGGTCACTATCACCCTCGGTCGCTCCGGTCAGGTACTTCGGTTCATGGCATTTCAGCTTAATTGCTTTACTTAGATTGATAGATAGAGTAATTCGGAATTCCGTGGAACAAGCTTTGTAGTTCGTGATTCTTCTGTACTAGGATTGTGGATTGGTCATGATCTTGACTGTTTCCATTTCGAGGAATGAGTATTTGGTTTTTGATTTCCTTACATGTTTTTTTTTGCAGGTCGTAGAGAGAGGAGGTACAGAATCGAAGTTTTCGCGTGGTGGTTACAATGGATTGGTGTCTGGAAGTAAGAGATCATCCGGGGATGGACAACGGATCGATTCAAATGCCAACAAAAGGTTCGGTTATGTTTCTTCTTTTCATTTTCCTGGTACGTTGCACTTTTGGGAATGAAAGCTTAGATGATATTCTTAATCCCTTTATTCCATAAATGCATAGTCAAGAAATCAGCAAGGTGTATGTATTGGTATCACTAATGTGGAAAATATCTTAGCTATCGGGCCCTCTTTCATTCCACGGATTCTATTGTGAAGCTATCAAAGGCGATCTCAACTTTTCGGGTTTTCGAAAGAAAAAAATGATCACAGTTACAGGATTTTCATGGAGTTCTGAAGTTGATCACCTTACATTTTCTAAATAATGAAAAGAGATATCCTTTAGTCGACATTTTTTTATGGACTTTTAGTTAATTTACCAAACTTGGCATAATGAATGTACGATCATATTAGTTTAGCTTATTCTTAATCTATCATGGTCCCCGGTAATATGATAATATCTACTTTATTATCCATTTTGGTGAACGAACATGCGGAAATCAATTAAAATATGGGTCCAGTGGCTATCTAGTCATATGAAACGTTAGAATTTTTGAAATAGTCAACGTTTCGTTAATTTTTTCTAAATAGCCACGTAAATCTATTTACGCTATCAAAATAACAAAAAGTATAGAATAATTTTCTAGTAAATATAGCTATTCACAAAACATTTACAAAAGTTTTTGGCTATTTACGAAAAATTTACAAAACGTTGGCTAAAACACAAACGTTTATGTTTATGTGGCTTATATTTCTAAATTTTTGTTAAAATATTGATTGAGGAATAGATTTTTAACAATCAATAAACATAGCGATAATATAACAGTAAACAGATAGCTGAGGGGATGGTTGTGGTCGACTTTACATAAAACTCAGGGGTTATGGTTGATATTTTACCTTTCTTTTTGGTTAGTTTACTTGAGATCTAATGTTAAGTTAGGACCTTTTTTTTGTGGTCGCGTGACAATTCTGTGTCTTCCTTCGCATCTCATAATAGACGGCGCAGTGACAAGATCAAGTGGAGCTCTGCGGGCAATACACAGCAAGGTATACAACGACGCCTGAAATCTTTGACTTACTCAATTTACGCATCGTTTCCTCTGTTCTTGATTATCGATCCTCGCGACAAGTGAAGATCACCAGCTCAGTCGCAATGACCTCAGGTTAAAATTGATTCGCAAAAGACGACCGAAGCAAAGTCAAGGCGGGAAGGTCGTTCACCGAATTCTGCAGTACGACGACTCCGAGGCGAACGGAACAGTGGGTTTCCGGAAAATTCCGTCCAGAGAGAGCGCGGACGATCTTCACTCGTTGGGCTCTGCGAGGAGTCATTACTCGTCTCGAGCCCCGAACGGAATGGTGAGAGGTAGATCGCACTCCGACAGAGCTCTGACGAGTTTGGGGATATCACCTCCGAGACGTTTTGACGAAATGTGGGAACCAGTACCGCCACATCAGCAAGTAAGGGCAACGGACGCTTTGAGAGACGGACGGTTTGTTGTTTCCGGGTCTCGGCCAATTCCAGTCTCGTCCGGGGCCAGGAATTTCGTTTCGCACTTCCCGATCGGACATGGAAACATGCGACGACAACGTTCACATATGGTACTAGTCTCTTTGTGTTGCTCTTCATTGCATATTTTTTTTTTTTTTTTTTTTTGCGAAACTCAATTGGGAAAAATGAGAGAAGGAAAGCTTCGTTGAGAGAGAGGATTTAGTCCTGAAAAACATTCAAAGAGAAAGAAGAAGCCAGATTGGGCCCGTGGGGACTCAAGCACGCTTTTTAAGAAAAGAAAAAAAATACCTAAGAAATTTTCAAATAAGTCCCCATCGAGATTTTTTTTTTCAAACTAGCCGCCCCTAAAAAATAATTCTAGCTTCGTCCCAATACTAATAAAGTCAAGTGTGCCTCTCTTTCTCTCTGTCAGGTCGATGAACCTCGTACCGTATCTGGTTTGTTGCACGTCCTTGGGTTGGAGAAATATGCGATTCTCTTCCAAGTCGAAGAGGTAAGTTCTGCTCTGACCAAGTATTTCGTATCGGCTTCTCCGTTATTAGCATATTCTGTAGGAGTCAGAGCAAGAGAAATGGGAAAAGTAAATCCATCTTTAACGCTTGGATTGTATGTGATAATATCCAGGTGGACATGACTGCACTGAGGCAGATGGAAGATAAGGACCTCAAGGACTTGGGAATACCAATGGTAAAAACTGTAAAATTAAACTCTAGCTTCAGGTTTGACTTTCATGGTTATGTTCTTCTCACACAATTCAAGATGGTTGCTTTGATTTGCAGGGACCGAGGAAAAAAATCCTTCTTGCTCTCGAGGCGTCTCAGCCTCAACAAAGACAACCGCGATAAAACGGTCGACTTCAATGGTTTTGTTGTAAATTGTTCGATACGGCGGTGATGATATATTGTATGTGGTCGTGTATTGTGTGTTGTGTAATTTATTAAATCAAATTGGCATTCAGTCATTGAGTGCAACACTCAGAAACTGTATAATGATCGTACTTGTAATTTGAATTATTTGTTGTATTAATGATTAGAGTGTAGAGAGAATGTTTGCAACTGATTATTTATAATAAAAAAATAGAATTGAAAGCTTTGAATAAAATCTCAAGTCTCTCTCAACACGCTTTGACAGAGAGATTGTGCTATATGGGGGACACGGAAGGACTTCCAAAATCTTCCCATTCAAAACTAATAAGGTTATATATAAACTCGTCATAAAATACTTAATTTTATGACAAATTTCGACATAAAAAAATATAGATTCAGAATTTTTATTTTTATTTTTTTTATTTGTAATTTTGATTAAAGTTATTAAGTTTGGTATATTATCACCGAAGTAACAATTAGTAACTTTTGATTGCGAGGAAAATGACATTGCTATGTTGAAGTGAATAATCCAATAAGTCTAGATTCGAGCTCTAAGTGATGCAAAAAAATATTTGGAACAAAGTTCCTTATGAACAACAGTCAAGCCTTTGCTTTGCGATGATACGAACTAGAGGAAGTCTCAACTATTTTTGTGCACTGAATCTCCAATCCATTTCCTCCATAGCCGAGCACATCAAGAAGTGCACGAGCGTGGTCGAGATAGAAGAATTCCACGCCTATGTAATCAAGTCTGGTTCTAGCGGAGACGCTTTCTTGGCCAACCAATTCATCGCCGCCTATTCCAAGTCTCTCTGTATCGCCAGCGCGGTCCGAGCATTCAGCCAAGTCGAGACTTCCAACGTGTTCCTCGAGAACGCCATGATCAGAGCCTTCGTCAATTGCGGTTTTCCTTTCGAAGCTTCGCACTGGTACGTAGCCATGTTGAGGGCCGATATTTGTCCCACGAGCTACACATTCTCGCCGCTGATCAGGGCTTGCGGTTCGCTATCCTCGCCGGAATTCGGCCAAGCGGTTCACGGGCATGTGTGGAAATACGGCTTCGACTCCCATGTGTATGTCCAGACTAATTTGCTTGATTTTTATTCGAAGCTGGGCAGGATCAAGGAAGCACGGAAGGTGTTCGACGAAATGCCCGAGAGAGATTCTTTCGCTTGGACAGCGATGATCTCGGCTCACATTCGAGCCGGCGATATCACCTCCGCCGGGTTATTGTTTGACAAGGTCCCACAATCGAACACGGCCACTTGGAACGCGATGATCGACGGGTACGCTAGGATCGGGAACGTGGAATCCGCGGAGCTTTTGTTCCACCGAATGCCCTCCCGGGACATAATCTCGTGGACCACCATGATCGCGTGTTACTCGCAGACGAAACGATACCGAGAGGCTCTTTCGGTTTTCAAAGAGATGATCGAAACCGGCACCAAACCCGACGAGACAACAGTGGTCACCGTGATCTCGGTCTGTGCCCATCTCGGAGCCCTCGAACTCGGGAAGAGGATACACTTTTACGCTCTCCGAAATGGGTTCGAACTCGACGTCTATATCGGGTCCGCGCTCATCGACATGTACGGAAAATGCGGCGCTCTCGAGAGCTCGCTCGTGGTCTTCGTCAAGCTGCGAGAGAAGAACTTGTTCTGCTGGAACGCCGCGATCGAGGGTCTCTCGTCCCACGGCCGAGCCGACGAAACCCTAGCCATGTTCGCGAAGATGCGAAAACACGGCGTCGGACCCAACGGCGTGACGTTCGTCAGCGTTTTGAGCGCTTGCGCTCACGCGGGCCTCGTCGAAGAGGGTCGCCGGAGATTCTCGAGCATGAGGAACGAGTACTCGATCGACCCCGGGATCGAACACTACGGTTGCATGGTCGATCTGCTGAGCCGAGCCGGGCTGCTCGAGGAAGCGCTGGGCTTGATTCGGGGCATGAGATTCGAGCCCAACGCTGTGATATGGGGCGCGTTGTTGAATGGGTGTAAGGTTCACAAGAACCTGAGGCTCGGCGAGATCGCCTCGGATCAGCTTCGGGTATTGGAACCGGAAAACGGTGGTTGGTACCACCTTTTGGCCGATTTGTTCGCCGGAGAGAATCGATGGGACGACGTGAAGAGGACATGGACGAAGATGAAGGAGCTCGGTGTCGAAAAACGATGCCCCGGATCGAGCTGTATCGAGGTTCAGAGAAAGATTCACTATTTCTCGGCCTCCGATACCTCTCACCCGGATAGCCCTCAAATCTACTGTTTGTCTACTCTCTTAAACCACCAACTCAAATTGCTTGCCTGTGTTTCAGATCACATGGCTATCTGATATGATTAATCTTTTCAAAAAGATGTTTGACATTATATATTAGCAATTTTTTAAAATTCACTTGATTCATAATCCACTTCAATAGTACTTGTAATATGAATTCTTTGTTGTATTAATGGATACAGTGCAGAAAGAAAGTTTGCAACTGATAATGAATAATCAAATATATATATGTATAGAATTGAAACAAAATCTCTCAACACGCTTTGACAGAGTGATTGTTGCTCTTTGCGGACACAGAAGAACTGTTACAATCTTTGCCATTCCTGCCGGAGAAAGCCGCCATGAACTTCTCGTTCCACGCCGGAGCCGATCTCGCCGGAGCGCAGAGGTGATCCGCCGGGAATCTGTGGCCGAGGCACACCTTGACTCTGCAGGCTTTGCACACACTGGAGTTCGAGAAAGTCAAAGCTTCTCTGCAACGCCTGACCGGACAAATCGGCTTCTTCTTCTTCTTCGGGTCACACTCGCCGGAGCTCCGGTGGATTTCCAGCAACCGCCGATCGTCGGCCTCGCCGGTGATTTCCACGGCGGAGGAGCAAGTCTCGCAGAGAACGACTCTCCGGCTCTCCCGATCGGAGTCCGGGCATTTATGGGATCGGTACGATCGGTGTTCGAGACAATACACCTGCCACGTCGGATAATACCGGAGTTTTTTTCCTTTTTTAATTTAATCAGAAAATTCAATTTAGCTTGGTGTACAAGAAAAGAAGGAAATTAAATTAATTTACCTTATGACAAGCTTGGCAATCGAAGGGAAGGAAATCAAGCTGTTTGCAATCTGTGAATTCGCAGTGTTTCCCCAAATCCGGGAAAGCCTCTGTTCCACCTCCCATGGCTTCAGATCAACACGACACCGTTTAGCTTTCTTTTGTTTTGTTTGAAGGAGAAGAAAAATAAAATGAGATAATGGTTAAAGATGGGTTTCTGTTAAACATATATATATACCTACGTATATTTCTTGGGGCATAAGACAACGTACCTAAGCTAAGCGCATACGAAAGCGATTATTATCTTCCTTCCTAATTAAGAACCTTCTGGGTTTTCTCTGTTCTTTTGCCACGTGGATTTTTTTTGCGGCGCTATTTTTGGAACGAACTTTGACCTGTAGTTGACGGAGTTTGACTTTCTGTTGGTTTCGGCTAATCGTTCAAATTACTGAAACGCCCCGCCAGATGGGGCTATATATTATTCGTTTTTTTTTTTTAAATATAAGAAAAATATATTATTCGTTTTTATATGATATATTTTGAATATAAGAAAATCATTTAATTAAAATCCTACTTCCACTAGAATAATAACCCAATTCCTACTTCCGAATGACAAGTGCAGTCAGCTCTTTAGGCACACACACACATCTATAAATAAGTAACGCAAAATTGAACTCTTAAGCTCTTAAAGAATATATAAAATAAAATATAAATAATTAAAAACCCAACAGCTAAACTACGTACTACACTATAATCAACATTTTTTCCCCAAACAAGATGGTCGTCATAAGATGCTGCTTCAAAAAGTCAACGGAAACCTCCGGAGAAGAGTCGATGACAAAAGAAGCAAATGTTGGGCCCGATTTCAACCCGTGGTCCGACCCCGAGAAGCTCGAAGAGCTCTTGAAAGACTTGATATTAATGTCTAAAACCGAGAACGAGAACGAAAAAGACGATTATGAGATTTTGAATCCGATGAGCTTTGGTCCAACGAACACGGCTTCAGTGGTGTCCGGGGCAAAAAGGTTGGGCGTGACGACTCATCAGTACTATTGTTCGAGGCAAAAGTTTCTGGCGAGCTACAACTTAAAGAGCAAAGAGAGTTTTAGGAACAAGACAGTCAAGTGGTTTAAGAATAAGCTATATCTTCCTAGTCTAAGTTAGTCCTTAATGTTTTTTTCCTTCTTATTCGTGAAAGTACTGATCAAATTTGCAAACAGAGAAAAATAAAATAATAGTAAAGTCATGTAGACGAGGCATATATGGTATAGTTTTCCCTCCACAAATTTTTGTGATTCGGTGGTTCGTTTAGTTAATGTTTGTTGCTCTATGATTCTGCTTTCCAATTTATTATGGATATTTTAATTAACTACTTAAGTTAAAAGTTGAGTTTTGTAAAGTAGCCCATGTTTAATACATATTGTCAAATAGTTATTAACCAAAATAACTGAGAAAGATGAGACAAAATTACCTTAATTAACTATCAGTTAAAAGTTGTTAAAAAAAAATTAGCTACATAACTTCCAAAATATTAAAATTTTGTAGGAAATTGAGAAAATCACACTACTACAAAAACAGCTTTTAGAAGCGGTATGTTGTTTCTAATTAGAAGCGAAAATTGACTTTTAGAAACAACATGTCACTTCTAAGCCAGTCACCGAACGCGATGCTTTAAAATTGTAAATTTTGACATTATCGCTTCTAAATATTTTTCGCACTTTTAAATTTCGCAAAAATTTGAGCGGTCAAAATTTTCCCTTTAGAAGGTCAATATTGGTTAATATATATTAATGACACGGAAACAGATTAAATCAATTAACGGATGAAAATTTAAACCTCTAATTTTGAAGGTTATTATTGGTGAATATATATTAATGACACATTATAAAAGTATCTGTTGGTTTATATCGAGTGCACACATACAATAACAATATAAAAGAACTTGACGACGATGAATGTCGACCTACAATTAATATTCTGTTATTTGACTTCCAAAATTTCAAAATCATGTAGAGATCAAGGAAAATCACTCATACACGAAAACAAATCAAATCAACTAAAAAAAAAAACTCATTAAAAAGTTTATTTTTCCAATTTCGAAGGTTAATATATGTTAATAAAAGTTTATAAAGGTATATGTTGGTTAAGATTGTATAACAAAATCGGAAATGCAAAATTTAAATTAATCGCTATATGATCAGAATGACTAATCTTGTTTACATTTTGACATTTTAAGTGGTTTAATCTGTTTAGTCTTTCATTTATTAGTATTTGAATTACTGTTTTGAAGGAGTACGTAGTTTATTAGATATTATTTTTTTAATGATAAAATTTTGACTTATTTGTGCAATTGTTAACAGTAAACTAAATTATATCACTATAACTGGATTGCACATATGCGAAAAATTAAGCTAAAACGCTTATATATGTATACAAATATAGTGCTTAAGCTGTGCTACATTTTTTATTGAAAGGTTTTACAAGAAAGTACAGAAGCCAAATAATTAGTGCATAAAAACTTTGTTAACCCAGTCACTGCTGCAGCACTAGACCATCCTCCGATGTACTCTTGGCTCACCGACCTACCTCTTTAAATGGACCGAACTAATCACTAATCCAGTTAAAGAAAATAGAGTCCAATTACTCAAATACTAAAGAAATAGCTAAACTCATGCCTAAATATGATGTATTAGTTTGGACTATTCTTTTAATTTTTAGATAATTTGATTGAAATTTTAACGTTGAAAGTTTAAATGGGTTACATGCATAACTCTCCCCTATTAAATCAGGTAATGATTTATGACATTTATTTATTGCTGTTTTATTTTTGGAAGAGTTAGGTTTATGATTTATTTGGACCCTTATTGCTAAGTTTCTAATTTAAACATAAACTTGATTATATTTTTATATTTAAATAATTGAGTTATATTAATATTTTCGAAGTAACGTCATATGATTTAAAGTTCTACTGTTTTTTTTTTTTTTTTTTTTTTTTTTTTTTTTTTTTTAATTTCTTCAAAACAATAGACACATCATATTATACTTTATAAAAAAATCATTCATTCTGACCCCACTTCAGTTTTAGTAACTACATCATGGAAAACAATCGTTTGTCACAGCATGGGACGAGTGTGAAAGGCTGAGCCTCCTGATAAAACCTTTTTATTTGAGATAAAAAAAAATGTCTACTCAATAATTGATGTATATATTTTATACCGACTTCCGAGAATCTAATTCCTTCTCCACAGTCTGAATTGAAAATCTTTTTTTCTTTTTAACCTAACGCATAAAAAAAAATTTGTTTTCACAAGTCACAACTTATAAAGAAATGAGATATCTTTCTTATATATTTAACCTAACGACGACCTTTTTCTTTTTCTTTCGAATTATTTTGTGAACGAGTACCAAACTAACATCGTCCAAATCGAAGAAATCGGATAGTCAAAATAATATATACTAGCAAGTCAAATAAAATAAAAGTTAATTAGCCACTACAAAATTAACCATATGATCTTGAAACATTATTACGAGTTTACGACCTACATTCACAGCACGAAATCGCAAAACCGATAGTTAAGACTAGAGATTTACAACGATGCGGATCTGATCAACTCACGATCCCAAAAAATAAAGAGAATATTATTAAGAAGCCGACCAAAGCAAGAAGAAATTGGCCACACTTAAATCTTGTAACTCTTTCCTCAAAAAAAAAAAAAAAAAAAAAAATCTTGTAACTCTCACGAGAAGTTTTCAGTTCAGGTCGATCGGTGGGTTTTTAACTGCACAATTATTGTAACAAACTTTGTTTTTACCAACAATAATTATTTCCAAGATTGTCCTATTAATAACTAGTTTTATTAAAAAGACGACGAGACACTGCTGTTGACTATGTATGTTATTTGGTGTCGTTAATTTTAGAAAAGTTAGATTGCCAATTGTAAAGCAAATTCCATCACGCACCTTTCTTTTTGTAAAGTTTAATTTGCATAATTATAATTGCATTATTGCATTTGCATGCATTACATCAAGAGATGACCCAACTAGATTACCACCCAATATGTTTTTAATATATATATATATATATATATATATATGGACGTGTTAATATATATACCACTAAAACTACTATGGCCTCGTGTGTCTGTGTAATATTTTGGTCCTACATTTTAGATTCAAACATTAATCAACCGTCTCTCAAGTCTTGAGTCAATAAAGTAAAATAAAAATAATACAAAAAAATATTCAATCGTCTCTCAAGTCTCAAGTGAAGCCATATTAATTATAGGATACTGCCAATCAGTAGTGTTAATGATATATATATTAAAAAAAAAAAAAAAAACTATATCAGCGTGAAAAACTATTACTTACACGTAACTATATAAGTAGCGTTCTAATTGATTGTAGATTTTGTGGAATAAATGAAATTAGCTCAAACACAAAGATTTTATGCTCAAGTCACCATTCAATTTATTTCAAATAAATCCTTAGTAAATTATGATCATTATAGAAAAAAAAAATTACATGGATCTCTTAACTTCTAAAAATGAAAATAGTGTGATAAGACATCTATCTATATTATGTGAGCACATAATTTTTTTTTTTCATATAGAATTATATATCTAACGAGAGGGATCTGCATATTCAAGTTGGGTTTTTTTATTTTATTTTATTGAAGGGTATTTGAATGCTCATCAAAGGACTATATGTCTGAAAACCTAGAAATTCATTGGATTCAAGTTCCCCCAGGAACTAAAATCTCTCTCATTTTTCGTAATGTTAATATGTAATACAATTTAAGGAAAATTTATCTGTTGAAAAATGTATAAACAAGTATATATTTCATATCATCTTTTTTACTTTGAATGTATTGTAGATATGTGGTTTACTCTTTCATACACTTCATTTCTCATACTTGATTTCACATGTAATGTTTTTGGTGGCGGTGATCGAGCATGTGATCTAAATGTTAGGTTAAATGAGTATTTTCATCTGATTATTTATTCGATGTCTTTAGATATCCAACTTCAATGCCCATCTTCGGATTCGGTTATTAGCAATTTTGATATCGATCGATCAAATAATTATTAATCTATAATTATGTCATTATCACCTTTTGGGTATGGTATCAATATTCTTGTTGTTGGGCATGCCTGTTTTTCATTTTCATGTCATCCCATGCAAAGTGATCATGAACTTTGGTATATTTTATGTATCATAGTGTGTACACTTTTGTACTGATGGTCAGAATAACCACGACATGCACTATAGACTTTTATTTTTGGAACTATAAGTCTTACATGATGTGGGTTCAGTACTATCAAAAATAGGAACTATAATTAGTTTTTTAATATGTAGTTTATTTCTTACTTATGAGAACTTTTATGATATTATAAAGGATTGTGTTATTTTAAAAAAAACGAATACATAGATTAAGTGGAGGAAAACTCTAACATTACAAATTAAAAACGGTTTAGAAAAGAGCACGAAGTAATAAAAATACGACTAAAACTCTTGAAAAGTATTGCTCTTTCGCCCTCCAATTAAGAGAACTAAATATTTTGGCTGGCCATTGAATCCATGGTAGTAACTCCTGACGAATCGAAAATCATAACTTCAACGAGGTCGTTTTCGCTCTTGAGAGGTCGGTATATTTTCCTTTCTTGCCCTTGTTGACCTTGTACTTCCGTTGAGTACAAATCGGTTTATCTCGACCGAATTGCAAGCATGTCATAGCTTCATCAATCAAAAATCTAAGTTTTTTTTTTTTTTTTTTTTTTGTGGAATTGAGGACAAAAAATCAGAGCGTCCATGTTAGTAGATCAGTGACACTAAGGCATGTAACGTAGCTACTTTTGTAAAGACAAATGAGATGTGTATTATATTATATATCTATTATGTATAGTCCAGCCTTGTACAACTACAAGTGTACAACGGCAAAGATCTTGTTGTAAAATCATCAAATAATACCAAAGAAACTTAGCAACTAAGAATGAAAGAAAGGAAAGTGGTCTTATTGGCTCCCATCAAAAGTTGGGAAATTCTTAAACATATATTTGATGGATAAAGGCAAAAATGTGGGTCCTAAAATAGCGCTGATTCTCTTTAAGATAGTGGGATATTGGTATAAAGCAAAGCAGCTAAGATCAGCTTGTATTTGTCTATTTGTCTCTACGAAAGTACTAATATAACGAGGTTTTTATATTTGATTGATTTTTACCCTGATTAGGATCTGTAAAATAGAATTTGTTTTATGAAGCACGGATTTCTACTTTTATTTTTGCAAGGCTGGTAGGAAATAATATATTAATGCTTATTTATCGTTTGTAACTTTTAAAATGCTTATTATTATCCATCAATTAATGCTTCTCTTGAAATTAATTAAAAAAATAAAACTTAAAAAAGTTAAATATTAATTTGTTCCGCAAATATCTGGAAAAAAATCGGAATAGTAGGTGATATCATTTAAAAAAAAAAATAGAAGATAAAAATACGTATTTTAAAAAAAAAAAAAAAAGGTGATAACTGTGAAGCTTCTTCTGAGTGGCTGAGTAAGTCAGTAAACCCTGAACTTTCTAGTTTCTGTTTAATTAGTTCAGTTCAAAAAAGAAAATAAAAGATAATAGAATCAGAATCTCACCCGCCAAACAAAAACATCGAAAATAATTTTCTCTCTCTTTCGTGCTTCTCAGACCGCCGTAATCGCCGCCACCAACAAAGTCGCGCGCTTTTTCAGCTTCTGATCGTCGTTTTGCAATGGCTTATTACCAGGCTTGACCGAAAAGCAGAGACTTTTTCCTCTTCTTCTTCCGCGAACTGATCAACAAGAGTCATGGAGTTCCAAGAAGGTCTGGTGAGATTTACGATACAAGAAACCTCAGAGAAGCAATTACAGAGACGGAGAAGCAAAAAATCGGAGAAGAAAAGCCCTGAGTCAGAGACCAGCGTTACGAGGTCGCGAAGATGGAGGATTTTTCACAGGTCGTCTTCGTCGATTTCTGCTCATTCCACGGCGTCGACAACGACGGTGACGGTGACAGGGCCGATTGCTCCGCCGAGCGAGTTTCTGTGTCCGATCACCGGCGAGTTAATGGCTGAGCCGGTGATCGTCTCCTCAGGCCACACATTCGAGCGAGCCTGCGCCGATGCTTGCAGAGCCCTGGGCTTCTCTCCGACCATGTCCGACTCCTCCGCCGCGGATTTCACCTCCGTGATCCCAAACCTAGCTCTGAAATCCGCAATCGCCGCCTGGCGCGAGACCTCCTCCGCCGGAGCTCCGATTCCGCTCGATCCCGCCGCGGCGGAGAATCTCGTCCGCTACTTCATGGCGTCCCGTGATCCACCGTCGACGAAAACCGAAGAGAAGAATCACACTCGCAAAGCCGTCTCTGTTGATTCAATAGCGACTGAGAATCTCGTCCGCGATTCTCCGACGACGAAAAGCGAAGAAAAGAATATTCACAGTCACAGTCACAATACAAAACCCGTCTCCGTTGACTCAATAGCGACGGAGCTCGCTCGGAGACGCCGCGGCTCCGGTTACTGCTCGAGCTTCTCGTCGTCGTCGGACAACACGACCGACCCGTCGCCGAAGCCTTCCCCGGCGACACGGTCCAGCTCGTCGTCCTCGTCGGCCTCGTCGGAGGTGGAGATCGGAAACCCCAAGTTCCTCTTCGAAGAAGACGAAATAGTATCGAAGCTCAAGAGCCGCCAAGTCTCGGAGGTGGAGGAAGGCGCGGCGGCGCTCCGGCGGATCACGAGGACGAGAGAAGACTCGCGGGCCCACCTATGCACGTACCGCCTCCTCTCCGTGCTCCGAACCCTAATCCCGTCCCGGCACGCCGGAGTCCAAACCGACGCCCTAGCCTCGGCGGTGAACCTCTCGCTCGACCCGCCCAACAAGGGCAAGATGGTCCGGGCCGGGCTCGTGCCCCCGTTGGTGGACGTCCTAAGACGCGGGTCCCGCGAGGCCCAGGGCCACGCGGCGGCGGCCTTCTTCAGCCTGGCCCTGGACCCCGACAGCAGAACTGCTGTCGGGGTCCTGGGCGCGCTGGGCCCGCTGGTCCAGGCCCTGAGGGCCGCCGCCGGCGCGGGGACAGAGCAGACGCGCCGGGATGCGGCCCTCGCGCTGTACCACCTCAGCTTGGTCCGGACGAACCGGACCAAGCTGGTGAAGGCGGGGGCCGTCCCGGCGCTTCTGGGGATGGTGAGGGCCGGGGACATGGCCCCCCGGGTCCTCCCGGTGCTGGGGAACTTGGGGATGAGTCCCGAGGGGCGGGCGGCGATGATGGACTCCGGCGCGGTGGAGGACATGGTGGCGGCGGTGGTGGCGGGGGCGGCGGAGGCGAGGGAGGGGGCGGTGGGGGTTTTGTTTGCGTTGAGCGGCGGGGGCCACCGGTTCAAGGCGCTGGCGCGGGCCGCGGGGGTGGGGGAGGCGCTGGCGGCGGCCGAGATGGGAGGGGAGGGCGAGCGGACGAGGATGAGGGCTGCCGCCGTCGTCGAGGTGCTCAACCGCCGGAGAGGGGACGACGTCGACGTCGACGGGGAGGACGTCAATTGGGAGGAGCTTCTCGACAGCGGATTCGAGAGCGACACCGCCACTCCGTCCCGTTCTCATTCGTGACCCGCCCCGGCCCGGCCCGGCATGGAAATATTATTGATTTGGTGTGTTGAAAAATTCACATTTTGTAAAAATAATTTTTTTGGTTTTATTTCTTATTTTATTTATTTTTGGTCTTGGGGGTTGTTACATTCATGTAATTTTTTTGGAGTTTTACATGTTTCTATTTCTCTCGTTCTTTTTTTAATTTTCTTTTGCTAGCATATCTCCTTTTTTTCAAAAATCAATTGGTGTTTAGGTTGGAAGGAGTGCTTATTTTGTGTTTCTGCTCTCCTTGAGTTTTTCTTTCACTTGAGATAGGAATATTTACGGAAGTGTAAATAAAACTTTTCTGGAAGGCAATTCTTTTTTATATCCATTTTTCTTTTGTCAAGGTTTTTGGAGGTCAGAACTTTGTTTTGCGATTGATTCTAAATATCCTACGATTCGGATTGGTTGATAGCATTCGTCTATAAATATGTGTTTCACACCAAATAAAAAGTTGATATTTTATTTACTTAGTTGAAAGTTTACTATTTATTAGATGAGATCTCTTATTAGATTCAATATGCAGTTAAGATTCACTTTTCCTGGATCAATATCGTATAACTCGGTTATAGGGCGATACAGTCACACCAGGGAATTACGTCAGTTAAAAAGTTGATCTCCTACAAAAAGCAGCTAAATGATAGTGCATTTTGTTTTTTGTTTTTTTTTTTTTCCTTTCCTTTGTGTCTGTATCTTATCAACATTCAGCTTTATGTATTCTGATCATTCCATTATGAACAGTCAATTCGTTGTTTGGTGTCTCTTTTGATATTTTTTTTATATTCTAATTTGAAGACTTCAAATTCTGGATTCTCTTCGGATGATCAGCATTCAATTAGATGAAATAAAAATAAAACAAAACATGTTGATGAGCTTCGAAATGTTGTTGACGTGACGCGGCTTGTTGGGTTTAGTTGGCGAGCTAAGAGCATCTTTAATGATTTACCATAAGGACTTGCTAGTAAATTATAAAAGATTGGAGCTAATAGATTCACCATTAGAGCATGATTTGACTATTGGCTTAGTGGAGCTAAGTAGCTCTATAGAGCAAATTAGCTCTAGCAAAAGTAATGGACCCCACATTCATTTGAACCAATGAGAATTAAGTAAAAATTTAATGAAATGTTATTTATATGTGTGATACATAGAGCAAAGAGAGAGAGATTGGCTTAACCATTAAAGATTGTTGTAGCTTGAATGAGTTGTAGTTTGAAAAACCTAGGTGGCATATTAAGCTAATGTTACCACTAAAGATGCTCTAAGAACCACTCCTCCCCCGGCCGTTTTAGAATTTCTAATAAATGCTTATTTGTGTTCTTAAAGTACCCTTTCAAAAGTAATGGAAAAGAAGATATATTGTAGTATCATTTATGTGTAAATGAGAAATTTTATTTTTTAGGTCTCAAAAGTGGAGAAATATCAAAGTTAGATCTCATAGTTGCAAAATATATAAAATTGGACTTTTGACTCAAAATCAAATATAAATGTTCTTTCAACCAATTTTTCCTTCTTCCACACTCTCTCATTTCCACTTATAATGATTTTCTCTCTGTTTTTTTTTTTCGAAATCAACATGACAAAAAGGGTAAGATTTTCATGTTTGAATTGTTATAGGATAGTTTTAATAATGTAGAGTGATTATTAGATGATTTGATTCAGTTTTTTGGAAAAGTGAAGATTTTGAATTTGAGATTTTTTTCTTATGATTATTTAAGATGCATAGTTTTTTCCGATGAAATACAATGATTTGCGATGAAATTCAAAGATTACGATGATTGTCGATGATTTAAGATGATTTCGGATTATTTCTGATGATTTAAGATGATCTCGGATGAAGTTCAAAGATATAAAAGGGAAAAATGGTTGAAAGAGAATTTTTGTCCGATTTTGAGTGAAAAGTCCAGTTTTAAATACTTTGCAACTATGAGATTTAGTCTTGATATTTTTGAATTCCATACCTATCTTCCTAGCCAGCTTGAAACCGCCTTGTTTGTCAAGCGTACAAGTACAGTTCGTATCATTCTGTCCTTGTATGTTGATGATATGATTATTACCGGCGATGATTATGATGAGATTGAATTGTTGAAGTTTGACTTGACTGGGTGCTTTGCTATGAAATATCTGGGTTTGTTGCGTTACTTTCTAGGTATCGAGGTGGTCTTCTCTCCGAAAAGCTACCTTCTATCTCAGTCAAAATATATATCAGATCTTTTTGAGCGCGCTCGTCTCACTGACCGTAGGACTGTTGACACTCATCTGAAAATCAATTGGTGTCAAGTGAAGAGGTTCAACTAATATATAAACATATATTCATTGACACACAAAACCAATATGAGACTTTCCTACTTCAATAGATATTTCTCTATTTTTGAGACCCAAAAAATAAAAATTTCTCTTTCGATTGCCTTTGTTTTAAAAAAAAAAATTGTTGTTTTAGTTTGGGGAGACAAGGTCTAGTTGTCTCTTGCAAGGTTGGAGTTTCTCGAGCGGTCGATATTGGCAAAGGAGCTGAGCTCATGGCTGTTTAATGGCAGTATTTCTTACTCGCCTCAACAACATGCAAAAGAAAGGTGTTCATAAAGGGATTAACATTTCAGATAATAGATTTTTATTTCTTTCGTTTGTGATGTTTAATGATAAATTTTCTTTTAAAAAATGATGTTGGATAACAACGTGTGTAAAAGTAACTTAAACCGACATTGAAGAAGTGATGAAACATTTCGAAATCAGTGGCCAAACTCCACATGCAATTGGAAAAGAAAAAACTGCCACATGTGTGATTTATTTTTTTATTTTTTTATTTTTCATGACGTTTGAAAGGAAAATGTGTTACACACACTCAAAGGGTAATGTGATTAGCGAAGGGACTTCATTCGACTTTTCATCATTTTTTAAAATTTAATTTACATCATTTCATGTTACAATAATTTTGCCAAAGTTGAATACCAATCCCAACACTAAAGTGGGAAAAATTTCAAAGACAAAATGGAACTTAAATAATAATAAATAAAAACTTTAGATTATTTTTATCCTTTTCAGAATCATAAATATTCAATTATTATTTTAATTCATTTACGCTAATATGCCTAAAAGTTCATTTCTGCGTGAGTACATGAGTTCAATATTTCGAGACATATAATCATGACAAGTGTAATAACGTAATATTATTAGAAAAATAAAATCAGTCACTTATTTCGGTTTCCTTTTTCTTCCACCATGCGCATATTGCGCAATCTCTAGGGAATAAATTAGAGAAATTGCTCTATTTGACACTCTTTTGATAACTTTTTCTCACATTCCACTAAAACCTTAATTTGTCCCAAAATGCCACCATGACAAGGGTAAAAAGTCAAGTTTGCCCTTCACTATCTATTTTCTTTACAAATTGGCATCTATGTTTACTCAGCCATTTTCTCGTCCAGTACATCTAGGTCTCAGTCTCTCTCTCTCTCCTCATTCGTCCATCTCTTCTCTCTCTCTCTCTCTTCCAGTCCATCTCTTCTATGTCTCTCTCTCTCCCCCATCTCGTCCAAGCTCTCTCGTCCAGATCTTCTCCTCTCTCTCTCCCTCACTCTCCCCCATCTCGTCCAAACTGAGAAAACTCGTGAACACAGCTCAAAAAAGTCTTCGGAGGAGCTCAGTTATCGTCGGAGGAGCATTCCGAATGTCAGCCCAAAAAAAGAGAAGTTGCAATCCACGAAATAAAACCCTAGCTTCGTTTTTTTTTTCATTTTCCGGTTATAAAAAAGCTTTTCGTCTTGAAATAATGAAGTTTTTGTTGTTTAAAAGCATGAGTTTGTTATGGGTATGTTATGTGATTTTTGAAGATGACGTTCATTATTTGTTGACATATATGTCAACAATGTTGACATCAGATGTCTTCAATGTTGACATCTATGTCTAATGTCAACATTGTAGACACATATGTCTTCAATGTTGACATCTATGTCTGATGTCAACATTGTAGACATAGATGTCAACATTGTAGACACATATGTCTACAATGTTGACATCCGATGTCAACATTGTTGACATAGATGTCAACAATTTATTGTTTTTTTTTTCTTGATTCTCATATCATTTCCTTATCTGTTAATCTTTATTTTCAGGGTTGGTCGAAATTTGTTCCCGAAGGGAACATTGTTGACCATAATTTCAGTTTCTTTGGATCCCTCGAGAAATTCGAGGAAGCTGCGGATATGAACGAAGAAGACAGGTCATTGTTTAGCAACTGCTGCTTTGGCCAGTTTCTGCAACTACCAAAAATCAATCGCTCTTCGAAGATTATCAAATACGTGAAGAACGTTGGCGGGATGTCCGACTCAAAAGGGAAGATCATGTGTTGGAAAACACATTCCAAAATTGCGACGCTGGAAATCGGTGACGACTCATGTGTTGGAAAACACATTCCAAAATTGCAAGAGAGGCCCAATCAGACAACGACAAGGATGAATGAGCTAAATTGATTCATAAACTCTTATTTATTTAATATCAGTTTTTGTTAAAATTATGGTACTTTAATGATTATGGTATGTAAAACTTTAACTTAATCTTAGTGTTTTGTAAAAAGTATGGTACTTTAATGATTATGGTATGTAAAACCTTAACTTAATCTCAGTTTCATTATATATGTACTTTATTATGATATTGTGTACATAGATATGTCAACAATGTTTGATACTCAGATGTCAACAATGTTGACATAGATGTCAACAATGTTGACATCCGAGTATCAATACCAACCACTACCACGGCTGTTGGGAGTGGATCCAATCCCTGCTGAATCGGGACCCGATTGTTTTTCATTTACTTCCAATATCAATTGAAAATTCTCCATGTCATCTTCTCGTCTTCTCCGCAAATATAAGAAACCTTTGAGCGTGTCATCGTTGGTTATCTCAACAGGCTGCACTGCACCAGCCATCGAGTATGCAACACCAATAGTATGAGTGGATGGTGATTTACGCAAGTTCGTGTAAATGATTTGCATCAAACTAGCGAAGTTGACGTTGTACGGCACCACGATTCCGAAAGATCATTTCTCGTGATACCGATCAGGTTCAACCCAAGTACCACTGTGCTTGAATAATAAATAAATATCCCCCATCACTGCGTACAAAAAAGTAAACAGAGTTATTATTTGGATATTGACTTTAGATGTCAACAATGTTGACATCTGATGTCAACAAATAATGAACGTCATCTTAAAAAATCACATAACATACCCATAACAAACTCATGCTTTTAAACAACAAAAACTTCATTATTTCAAGACGAAAAGCTTTTTTATAACCGGAAAATGAAAAAAAAAAAAAAAAAAAACGAACCTAGGGATTTATTTCGTGGATTGCAACTTCTCTTTTTTTGGGCTGACATTCGGAATGCTCCTCCGACGATAACTTAGCTCCTCCGACGACTTTTTTGAGCTGTGTTCACGAGTTTTCTCAGTTTGGACGAGATGGGGGAGAGTGGGGGAGAGAGAGAGAGAGAGAGAGAGAGAGAGATAAGATCTGGACGAGAGAGCTTGGACGAGATGGGGGAGAGAGAGAGACAGAGAAGAGATGGACTGGAAGAGAGAGAGAGAAGAGATGGACAAATGAGGAGAGAGAGAGAGAGAGACTGAGACCTAGATGTACTGGACGAGAAAATGGCTGAGTAAACATAGATGCCAATTTGTAAAGAAAATAGATAGTGAATGGCAAACTTGACTTTTTACCCTTGTCATGGTGGCATTTTGAGACAAATTAAAGTTTTAGTGGAATGTGGGAAAAAGTTATCAAAAGAGTGGTAAATAGAGCAATTTCCCAATAAATTATGTGTAAATCAGATAATAGTTTGGTCTCGTGTTGATATCTTATAATCACCAGTATGATAAAGTAATATATTAGAAAAATAAAATTAGTCATTTACTTCCGTTTCCTTTTTTTCACTATGCGCAATCTATTTAACAGTTAATGGACGGACGGGCAAATGCCTCCTAAACTTTTAAAAGTTGTAAATATTATTAGCTAAAAAAATTAATTAATATTTTTAGTTTAAAATTATATAATTTTTTAAGATTTGTCCCACTTGAGTTTTGCTTTTACAAATTTGTCCCTCTAACTACGAGTTTTGGCTCCGCCGCTATTGTGACAAATCGAATTGATGACAAGCAAAGAAGTAGAGCTTAGTTTAATACAATAGATTAAAGGCCATTTTTATTCGTAAAACTCTCTCACTCACACGTGTACACTTTACAAGGAAGTAGTTATTTTGTGACCATCAATATCATGGTTGAGCAAGCTTTTATTGGCCGGATTGGGTTTCTTAATTTCTTGCCGCGAGATTCTTCACGTCTTCCACTGCATGGACTTGGTCTGTAAACACACAATTATTATACTTACGTGTACATATATAGGTATATGTGTGTATATATGTATATATAGATGTGTATATACCTTGTTCAATAGTTTCCGCATAACACCATTGGAAGCAGTAACGGGCAAGTGGCTTCAAATTTCCACTCGTGAGCTGAGTTACGTCTGCATGCATGCATATCTCAATTAAATTATCATTTCGTCACATGAATAAGAGTTTATTAACATATGTGGACGTCTCAAAATAAATTATTTAAATCAAGTTCAATGCGACATTATGAAAAATGTTATAATAATAATGAGAATTGAAATATACCGTGATTAATTAATGGTTTTAGCTTCCTCAAAAAAAAAAAAAAAATCATAGCACCATGTATAGCAAATTCCAGAGGGAAGTTTTTTACAACAATATTTGGTGAGCGGTTCGAAATTTCCATCAGCGGTGAAATAACCAAATGCAAAGTATGATAATGTATGTTTTGTTACGTACATATATCTAAATATATATGATAAAATAAATTTGTAGAACATAGTCTTATACCTTGGATACAGCAAGAAGAAGAGCTGAAACAAGAAGACCAAACAAAACAAAAGCTCTAGAATTCATCTTTGATTTCAGTTCTTCTGTGCTGTGTTATGTTTTGTGTGTGTGACAATGTGTGTGAGAGACTTTGGTTTTATAGCTCAGCCTCACACGTTTCCTTATAGCAAGTGTGTGGGTGATTTGTGTGTTGGAGCGTTACAATTATTAGAAAGGTGAAACCAATAATTCAATGCCTTTGCCAACACTAAATTAATATTTCAACATATCAACCATTACTTTTAGATACACATTTTTATTTTTATATTTGAACCGCCAATCAATTTCTTACGTTAATACTTAATATAACTTAAAGCTTAAAGTGACTATTAACATATACTAATTAATTTTGATTGTGGACAATTTTTAACCAAATATATATATATATATATATATATATATATATATCTATATATATTTAATGAAAAAGTGCTGATTTGTATTTGCAGATAAATGTAACTATTAAAAGATCACACTTTATGACCGAAAACCAGAATATACAATTACGAAGAATCCAATTGCATTCCACCACTTTAATAGGAGTTTGATTTTAGAAAAATAGGGTTTTTGGGAATATAATTTAATGGAAGGATCGATGTTGAGCCGCCTATAGAGGAGTTGGAGGTTTTTAAGTTAATAGAAACACGACGCGGCGAAAAATTTAAGATCCAGTAATTGTACTGAAATATGAACAAGAGAAGTTGATTCATATAAATTTTAGGGAAAATAACATATTTATACCCTGTGTTTTAGTGAAATGTCGAGTTTAACCCCCAGTTTTCAAAAATGTCAGGTTCATACCCTCTGTTTAACTAAAATGACGAAATTATACCATTTGTTTAACTAAAATGATGAAATTATACCCTGAAATGAATAAGAGCGTCACAAATCTCTCTTTCATTGATATTAACTCTTATATAAGAAAAACCAAATCAAATCTAAATCAGTGCACTAACTTCCAAATTCTCAATTTTGAAATAAAAATAGCCTTAAATTGAAATTAAATAATAAAACTCATACCTCCTAAGAAATGACTTCATTCTGTGTTCGAATTGTAACTCTAAATCCTGGATTCTTTGTTCGAATATGCGATTTTGATGACTATCAACTATCGATGTTTACCCTTTTGCCTCTTTCTGTGTTCTTCACGATTAACAGACTGTTGTTTATTTTTTAGTTTTTAAATAAATTACATATATGGCGCGAATGAATAAAGATAATTGGTGTTTATATATAAATATTATAGTCAACGTCAATGAAAAGTCAATAAAAAGAATATTCGTGACACTGTTGTCTATTTCAAGGTATAATTTCGTCATTTTAGTTAAACAGAGGGTATAATTTCATCATTTTAGTTAAACAGAGGGTATGAACTCGACATTTTTGAAAACCGAGGGTTAAACTTGACATTTCACTAAAACACAGGGTATAAATGCGTTATTTTCCCTAAATTTTAAGAATATCACTCACGGGAAGTCTAATTTTTGTTAAAATCAAAGCGTTGGTATAGCTGGCTGTAGTCACGTCATGGTCCCTCAAATTATCGACTTCTCTTTTTAAACAACCGCAAAAGTCAAAAGGCAACTATGTTCACCTTTAAACTTTAAATTGTGTCACTTATTATCTATAGATTATTTGTTACTTTTACTCAAGTTCGCTATTTTTTTTAAGAGTTATTGATGGAAAAAATATTTAATATTTTTGATTTGTTACTTGAAATATTCATTTTTCTTGAAAAGTTACGATAAAAATACTTAGTATCACAAAACATTACTTCCGTTACCACTTGCACCGTTTAAAATGGATGACAATATACGTGTCGATATCATAAATTTTGGAGATTGTGGTTGAGCTTTGTGGTGAGAGGCTCTGCGTTTTCTGGGTCATTATCGCCGTTGAAACCTCTGTGATGTTTCAACTCGGCACAACGGAGTTTGGGTTGTTTATTAATTTTTTTTTACTTCATATTTTAAATATTTATTTAAACTAATAAAAAAATGAGTATTTTAAACTACCTCTGTGATATTTTAAACCAAGTTTGATAATGGAGGTAGGATTTTGTAAAATTAGGTATTTTTCCGGTAACTTTTAAAAAATGAGTATTTAACTTCAATAAATTAAAAAGATTGAGTATTTTTCCCGCCAACTCCTCTTTTTAAAATAGAAATGCTTTCTTTCCAAAGTAAAAATGTGTTCTTTCCCTTGATCATCTCCGATAAATAAATTTCCGTTACAACAATGGCTGTAATTTCATAACTTTCCAAGATAACAGCAAATGAAAGAAAGAGAAAACAAAAAATTCTTTAAAAAGAAATTGATTTTTATCAGCCCTCGTCTAAAATGATTAATTAGCAAGCACAGAGACCAAGAACAAGTTAAATATGCAGAGGCTATAGCTTATATGGACATCTCAAAAACAATATGAATCTTTTGAAAAAAAAAGAAAAAAAAAAGCTAGGGAATGGAAGATTCTCCGTTAATGAGAACGACGACATGCATTTCAGTTTTGTTGGGAGGATTTAGATGCAATCGGAGAGGATATACTTTTCTGTTGAGAAGGTTCCGTCGATCTCCGTCTCTTCCGTCAGACTCTGTTTCAGTTTTTGGATGGTGTTACCGTTGAAGATGAGTGACGTCACTTGTCCGTCATCCAAATCATCTTTTGTCTCGTCCGAGATATGTCTTCCTTCCTTCGCTATCATCTCTGGCGTGCTTTGGAGTTTCCGTTGAACAAAATATCTATGCGCGAAGGCTAAGCATCTTTGTCATTATTTGACTTACATTTTAATATTGTTTACAACTTCATTAAAAAAAAATTCTTATAGTTGTTTATATAATATTTAAACAATCTAAATGTTCGAGAAATCGCTATGGTATATATTTTTTTGAGAAGTAACACTATCGTCGGACAATGATATATATATTCGCAGTGAAAGAGCATGAGATATATCGGTTAAGATTATATGATAATATGATGGCATTAAGCTAAAAGAAGATAATCCTCCATGCATACATTTCTACAGCTCATGAAGATCTAACTCAGGCCCGTGTGGTGGAGGTAAGTGTGAGATTACCACTGTAATAAGCTAGGAACAAAAATTGTGTAATTTCCCTAATAATAATCACGATGCAAAGCAAAGCCACATATTACTCATTTTTACTGTCTAAGACCAAGAGCATTTCTTACTCACTCTATAATGGAATGAGATGTGATAAAATAGTAGAGTTGGATACACTCCAATCCAACTCCGTCCTCACGTCATTACGGGGCAAATGAATAGTAAAACTCAATATTGAAACTCAAAATATGGAAATTCACTCTTTATTTAACTCCATTTTGGAGTGATATTTTAATAATATAAACCAGTTTCACTAATTACAAATCAACCATAATTATAATTATCATATTTTATATGTAGTTGTATTAATTTATCACAAAATTATATATGAAATTATTTAGTTTATTCTAAATTGATATTATAATTAATTTTGATATGTGATAGAGAATAAATACACTAGAGAGGTCATTAAAATTTGTAACCTTCATTGCAAATAAATTATAAAATAAATCTATAACATGACATAAATGTATAAACAAATAAAAATTAATAAGTACTTTTTGTATGATGTTATTTTATAAATTTTGTAAGTAAAATGTAATATATATTTATTTTATTAAAAAAATGTATTTAATGTAAATTATACAAGTTAATTATATATAAATTATAGTGTGATAAATAGAAAGTTGTTAAAATTATTTTAAAAAATTATTTAATGTTTAAAATAAAATATTGGGTTGAAGATTTAACATTAGGTGATAAAAAAATTTAGTTATAATGACCCACAAGTTTCTTACTTACTGGCCAGACAAGATTAGGCCCAAGTCCTTCGCTAACCATTCCCTTCGCCGACACATTGTACTATTGATACTGACTTAGCTTTGCAGAAACGCCTAAACATATGATAAAATGGTATTGTGTTTTCAGGTGTTTAATTTAATGGTACTTTTCTCTAAGCGAGCATTTGTTATAAGACCAAAAAAAGCGAGAAACGACATGTTGAGTAATTAAAGATTATAGCGAAACCCACGGTCACTCACATGCAAGGCTTATCATAATATTAATAATAATATCACCGCTAACCACAAAAAGTCCAAATCTAAAAATTGGTCCTTTCTTTCTTGTCATTAGCTTCAAAACAGAACAACAGACAAAGGTAAGCAAAAGAATGCATTTTAATTCATTTTTAAAAACCCAAAGTCACTGCATTTCAGTCCATTTCGCCTCTTTCTCTCAATCGAAGAGGAACAAAACAACACAACAAAATGATTAAGCAATAAACAAAAGATGTGATAGAGAGTGACCTCTATAGCTTTGCCCTTCTTATTTCTCTTTTTTCTTCTTCATTCATTCATTCATTCATTCGATTCATAAAACATGTATACATTATAATTTATATTAAAAAGAAAGAAAAAGAAAAGAGAAGAATTGCTCTCAATAATCGCTCCTCAATAATATTAATATGATATAAGAACAAACAAACAATTAGAACAAATCTGAATCAACAAATTCCGTCTCAATTGACCTGATCACACCGGCGCCGAATCTCGCCGTACCTCCCAGTCTTGACGCCATAGACGCTAAGCTTCTCCATCGCCCGAGCGAAATCGGCAAAGAATCGCTTCTCATCGTTGGCGTAAAGGTCAACGAACGGCCTGGTCGCCGGATCGCCGTAAAGTCCGTGGTCAGACTTCAAAAGCCCCAAACCTCGCCGGAGATTCTGAAAGTAAACATTATCGAACTTGTTCGGCGTCATAATGTCGTTAAACACCGACAGCGTCGGATTCCTCCCGTAGCCGTCGCACGCCTTCCTCAGCGCCGTCGCGAATCGAGGATTGTAGTGCGGATCGGAGGCGGAGGATCGGCTGAAGTTATAGATTCCGGCGGAGAACTCCTTGCAGTGGGAGAATCCGACGGTGTGAGCGCCGGAGAGCGCGACGGTCTCTCGAGCGGAGAAGCCTCTGGAGGCGAAGATTTTGAGGATCTGTGGGACGGACATGGAAGGCGTGGGAAGCTTCCCGGCGACGGAGGAGGCTTGGGAGGTTCTGGAGTCGCGGCGGCCGAGGGGAACGGAGTAGAACGGCCCGCCGAGCATGGTGAGGAGGTCTCGGACGGCGAAGGCGAGGATGTCGGCGCAGGAGACGGTGGCGGGGCAGGCGAGCTCGAGAGCGGTTTTTGCCCTAACAATGGCGTCGAAGGCGTCGCCGGGGAGGGAGAGGTTGATATCGGCGTCGCGCTCGGCGCGGGAGAATGGCGTTGAGGAGAGGAGGATCGAGCCGTCGCAGCCGTTGAGGAGGCAGTCGTGGAATATCAGCCGGAGCGCCGCCGCCGCGGTCGTCGGGCTCGAGATCTGCTTCGACGTTATCACGTCTCGCATTATCTTCTCGAAATCGGGGCAGCTTTTCTGGTAGAATGTCGTGGACAGCCGAGGAGGCGACGCGTGGCGTTTCCGGGGACTGGACTCCGTTGGAGGCGCTACGGTGGCGGCGAGGAGGAGCAGAAGAACGACTGAGAGAGTTCGAGTCGCCATTGTTGCGAATGAGAGAGAGAGAGAGTAAAGTGAAGAGGTTAACTTAATTATCAGAGAGAGTGAAATGAAATGTATGAGAGAGAGAAGGTTTTTAGTTGATTTAATAATTTAATTAATTGAGTTTGGGGTGTACAGGTGGGTTGCTCTTGGCCTCCAATCACGGACAGCTTGCGGGCGCGTGAGGGTTTTTCCGCGTATCTGGAAGCGTAACTGCCACGTGCACCGGTAAGAATTTTTTAAAAAGATTTTTTTTTTTATTTTTTTTCTTCGCACCTAGAGAAAGACACTCCAATCGATTTGCAAAGTTTTTTTTTTTTTTTTTTTTTTTTTTAGACAAGCTTAAGGAAAAAAATATATTTTTCGTTGTCCTTTCAAACTTTTTGATTTAGGGAAAATCGACAAGTCGATGGAAAATCAAATGGAAAAAATGTGAAAAAAGAGCATTCGATTTGCCGTTTTCAAATGTCGTTTTCCATGAAAAACCGACAAACTTATGGAAAATCGAACCGAAAAAATGTGGCAAAATATATTTAAAATATATACATGTAATACATACATATATTTTTCAATTTTTAAACATGTATAAAGAAAATACATTATGTATATAATCTTTTTTAATAGAAAATTGTATATATATATATATATATAATATTTTATAAATTTGTGCTATTTTGTATGTAATATTTTTTATATAATATTTTGTATGTAATATTTTAAAATAAAATAGAATCTTCACAAAATATTTCACAAAATATTTGAAGACTAAAATATGTAATAATACTGTGTATGTAATACTTGATACATTGTATATAATACTTAATTTGTTTCAAAAAAAAAAAAAAAAGAGGAAAAGAAGACGCAACAAAAACGACAGAAAAAAATAAATAGATTTAATTTATTATTTCAATACAATAGATTTGATTATATGATTATCTCTTTTATCCCATGGTTCATTTAGCTCAAGATATTCACATATTTAGTCGGTGGATTAAAATAAATCAGTTGAAAAGTACGCTTATAAAGAATTATAAATTATTGTGAAGTTATATAATGTCTTATTTTTTTCTAACATCATTTTACTTGCATGCACCAAGTAACCTAACATTTTCCAGGATATTCACATATAATGACTTGCCTTCGCTTACTTATCTCCCTCACTTGACCAAAGCAACGAAAGAAAATATTAGAGTTCGTCCAGGCAAGCAAGTAAAATCTTTGATTGTCGTTTCTTCTTAGTTTAAAACCCAGAGAAGATAATATTTATTAGTACTAATACCCAGAGAAGAATACGCTGGTTAACAAGGTTCACGGGAAGAAGAAGTCTCGCCGGAATTTTTGAATCTCGGAGGTAAACCCTAGGATTTTTTTCTAAAATTGTCAGCTTTAGGGTTTTCTTGAATTCATGTTTTTGTTGATTCCTCTCATGCTCGCGGTTTGGTCCGAATTTGAAAATGGAATTAGGGTTCGGGGTTGATGCTTCTACACTGATGAAAAATCACTCATTTTGGATTCGAATAGGAACTCATATTCAATTCTCGTTGATTTAAAATATTGGTATTGAGAAATAGACTAGTTTGAGTTGGTGAATTAGCATTTTCAGTTCAGACTTCGCTTGTTTCTGGGCTCTACAGCCTTTTGGGCAGATTATACTGATGGGAGTGATTGACACACACGGGTTTTGCTCTCCTTGTTTGACCAAGCCCAAGACCCGTTTCATCAGCTCATTCAACATCCAGAAGAGAGTCGTTTCAATGGCGTCCACAGTCCCGTTGGATCAACAGGTCAGCGATGGACAACCGAGGCTCACCGGAGACTCGTTCATCCGATCCCACTTGAGAAAGTTGTCTCCTTATCAAGCCATTTTGCCCTTTGAGGTATTCTTCCAAAAACCCCCACTGATCTTTGTCAATGGTATAAAATGTGGTTGTAGTAGTTTCATTTTTTTATGTTTTCTTTGTCTTTGAGCTATGTGTATTGCTGCGATGTTGATATGTTTGAGTGATGAAAGAGTTCAGACAAAGAAAGAAATGGCTTATTTAGTCCTTGTTGGTTCCTACGCAATGAGTAAATATATACTGATTTGACATATCTGGTTCAGATAGAGAGTGTTTTCCGAATTTCGGAATTGTCTGGGAGAACCAATTACCCAGTCCCACTTGCAAAAATTATTAATGGAACAGCCAGCGATATCGAGTCTTTTTTCCTCCTAGAAACTTTTGGCATGAAATCAGAATCTCGTCATCATTTTCAAAGTTTTTTTTATATTCAATGACAAGTTTTTTAACCAATATTGTTCACAAATTGATTTTCTTTAGGTATTATCAGCGCGACTTGGAAGGAAGCCCGAAGACATTGTCAAACTCGATGCGAATGAGAATCCTTACGGTCCACCCCCGGAGGCAAGTCGTGAACTCTCATTATACTCTATTCGTCGTCCTGTTTTGTCCAACCGCTTCAATTGGGCACCAATCGTATCTGTATAAACCAAACTCATTGAATTTCAGATCGCCTTGTAGGTTCTGGAAGCTTTGGGCTCGTTGAAATTTCCTTATATCTACCCTGACCCAGAAAGTCGCCGGCTTCGTGCCGCTCTTGCGGAGGACTCGGGCCTTGGAGCTGAGCATATACTCGTTGGTTGTGGTGCGGACGAACTAATAGATTTGATCATGCGGTGAGAGTTAGACCGAACTAAATATTATTCGAGTCTCTTCGGAACATAGCATGAGAAGTTTCTAGATCGTTTGTGATTGATTGTATTGCTTCAGATGTGTGCTTGATCCTGGAGACAAGATTGTGGATTGTCCTCCGACCTTCACCATGTATGAATTTGATGCTGCAGTTAATGGCGCTTCCGTTATCAAAGGTTAAAAAAAAAAAAAAAGGTTTTTAGTTTCTGTGATATTACTGTATCTTGTCATTCGTAGTTTTATTTTGGTTTTGATGGTTTTTTTTTTTTTTCCTTTCTATTATTTGGCAGTTCCGAGGAATCCTGATTTTAGCTTGAATTTTGAACTCATTAAAGATGCCGTCGAAAGGGAAAATCCGAAATGCATATTTCTAACGTCTCCGAACAATCCGGATGGGAGGTAATTTACTGTTGTTTTTTGTGAAACATTTTTGACATAGGATATTTCAGGTTCTTGAGACATTTTTCTCATTCTTTTATTCAACAAATCCATGAATAATTTCCCATTCTAAGAATTGTACAGTTCTCACGTTTTCTTCTTCTTTCTATTCTTTATGGGCTATGAATTTGGGCGGTTTCTTCTCATACGTGCTAATGTTGCATCGTTATCCATCGCAGTATAATTAACGATGACGTACTTATGAAGATACTCGAACTTCCCTTACTGGTTGTCCTTGATGAAGCATATATAGAGTTTGCAGCTCTCGAGTCTAGGATGCAATTGGTGAAGAAGCACGATAACTTGATCGTTCTTCGAACATTCAGCAAAAGAGCCGGTATCGTAATCTTTTTTTTTTTTTTTTAATCTTATTTTATGTACTATCGATTTCCATCCAAGAAATGGGAAGTGTGAAATTTGGCATGTCTGGTTGTGTGTGCCTCATCATTCTAAAGAATATTCCGATTCTGTTTGTCCTTCCCATTCTGAAACGTCCTAGGTTTGGCTGGGCTTCGTGTGGGCTACGGAGCATTTCCATTGAGCATCATCGAGTATCTCTGGAGAGCCAAGCAACCATACAACGTCTCTGTCGCGGCCGAAGTTGCAGCTTGTGCAGCGCTGCAAAACCCAACCTATTTAGAGGTCTTCTCTTTTCCAAAAAAAAAAAAAAATAGTAACTCGTTAAAGAGTTTTATATCAGTTGTGTAGTGTAGTGTATTTAATAGTGGATGTGTTTCACTCTGCCAGTATGTGAAAGACGCTTTGCTGCAAGAAAGGGAGAGACTTTTCGGGTTTCTTAAAGAAGTCCCATTTCTCGAGCCGTATCCAAGCCATTCCAATTTCATTCTTTGTGCAGTTACGAACGGAGTCGATGCGAAGAAGCTAAAGGTGCGTTTATTTGTTTTATATTCTTTTTTTGTGTCGTGTAATTAAAATCTGGGGTCAAAATGTAGGAGGACCTTGCGAACATGGGAGTGATGATACGTCACTACAACAACAAAGAGCTGAAAGGTTACGTTCGGGTTTCGGTCGGTAAGCCCAACCAAACCGACGCGTTGATGAAAGGCCTCAGGCAATTCTTTTAGAACATAAAGTTAAGTTGAACCTCATTCTTGAACTATCAAAGTTTTGTATTTGTAAGAATAAGAGCTCAGTATTGATGCTTTTATTCACAAAAAGATACCTTTTTTTTTCATGGGCATAATTTTTCCCACCTTTTATTGACTTCAATCTGAATAAGAAAACTATGCATTGATTTTTGGACACTGCTTCATTTCATACTCGGTTTATGGGGAATTACTGTTTTACCCTACTGTAAAAATTCGGATCGGTAAGACATATCTTCTTTTATTATATATAATAATAAAAAATAAAAAAAGCAATATAGCAGAAGAGATTCTGGCCGTACGCATTATTATGTTTTTTTGAGCTTTTTGCACATTCAAAGTTGAGATGACAAGGCCCACTTGAAATCGTAGCGCGTGATATGCACGGTATTGTTCTTGGTTTGCGTTATCTATGACTTACGTAATTACAATTTAAACGACGTCGAGAAGTGGGTATTGGGATGTGGGCCCACACATGTTGATGTTCGGTCCACAGACCGTTCTTAGTGCTAATATGGCTGTTTCGGTTCATCGTTTAATGCTTTAGACTTTAGAAAGATATTGCGGTCGTGATATTAGTTATATACTACATTTAAGAAAATAAACAGTAGGGAATGAAAAATGTTACGTGGACTTTTTGCTCTCTATTTATTTTGAAGCACATGAAGGATCATGGTTATGTGAATTATAGTGGGTCCCATTCAAGAGCGCTTCCACAATAACGTGATCGAAGTGAACAAGAAACGCAAGGTTTTGGATTTTATCTTGAAAGGATTGGGTACTAAAATTATGACAAGAGGATTTCACGAAGAACGTGGTCTAGAATGGAAACTAAATGATTTTTTTTTATTAATGTATATCTATATTTTATACTATACTCTAGATCATGATTTGGTATAAAATATCCAAATCTGTTTTTTTTACCAAATATATTTGTTCTTTTGTACACTTTTGAAGTTTTGATGCATTTGTGTGGATATGCAATCCAAACACTTTGGACAGAAGTGTCTGTAACAGCTCAAAGCTTTTTTGGGCATACTTTAACACTTTAGGCGCTTTTAGTGTTAACTTTCAGAAAAGTCAAAACAAAGAGTGAGAAAATTTTGGATTGATTGATGAGGTGAGAAACTCAATGTAACTGAAAAGGAAACTTGCTTAAAAGAAGTTCTGATTATTTTATAAGAACAATCAATTTATAAAAAGAAATGTTAATGGGTTTAAATCTGTTAATATGCAAAATAAGGAAATGTGTAAGAATTTCTTGAAAACAACCTATTAAAACCTCTCCGAACAAATTTTTTTTTTTAATAGTACGGATTTTCCATTAAAATTGAGTAAAAAAACCCATCAATACATGAGAATAACACCATAGTACATGGATTACCAAGACCTAAGTCGAGGTGAATCTAACACTAAATTCCGGTAAAAGTCCGATATGTGCAAACTTCCGACAACAAGAAGAATTACAAACACCAATAGAGCACACAAGAGGCTCGTTAAAAAATCCAAAGATTGGCGATGGAAAAATCCAACCAAACTCGGTCCGATAACCACGAATAGGGTGGTTCTTCAACCTGCATAGATAAAAACCTAACAGGAAATCCACTACGGGAGATGAGACTGCGGCTAATCCGAGTCCAAAACAAACCAAAATAAAACAAGCATAATACTCTCTCACTAAAAGACAAGAAAATAAACTAGTGACAACAAGATTTAACAAACTAAACACACGAAAAAACAGGTAAACATCCAAATTATACCCTCTCGGCCCCATACAAACTACCGCCACCCACACGGCGTCGCCGGATAACAAAGCAGAGCATAGGTCTCTGGGATCCACCACCACCACCACCACCGAGAAAAGCCCCACAGCAGTGCCGCGGTCGCAGCCTCCTCCGAAGGGTACGGATCTCACAGCCGAGGTCCACACACAAAGGACGACGTCAACCTGCCCAAGATCTGAAGGAGAACCACCATGCCGACCTGAAATAAAAGACAAGAAGTGCAGGCTCCGACGGAGCTCACCGGAGAACACCAAAAGGGGAGGAAGGCAAGGGAAGAGAAAAGCCATTGGAGGGGAAATGGGTAAGCTAAAAACAAAGGCAAATGATGGGCCTCCCTCGGCCGGAGCTTCACCGCTGGTCGGACCAGGGCAGAAGTCCGGCGGCTCCGGGGGGAGCGGCGGCAGAGGGGGGTTGAAGAAACCCTAGATCTAGAAAGCTCTGTTTGGACTTTGGAGAAGAGAGAGAGAGAGTCCCCTCTCCGAACAAACTAAATGAATAAATCTCCGTAAGGGAAAGAGTATCTTTAAGATTCAGAATTATATAATATAAAGTATAGGTGTAAATTACAAATATAGAGAGCTTGAGTAATATTGTAGAGAATGTATGTTTGGAAGAGTGTTTGAATGTTTGACATAAAGTTAAGCATCGGAACTGAAATTTTTGATCTTTTCCGGTTTTGATGCCCAATATTAAATTGCTTAGAAATATTGAAGCTTAGATAAACAAGTGCATGAGATGGGCTTGAAAAAGGTGGTCCCACATCCCCCTAACTCTAAACTAAACTAAACTAGATGGGTTTTTATTTGGTATTTGTATTTTTATGGACGTTGTTATCTTATTACTTCTTTTATTCATGTATTTATTTTAGAACATTTTTACCGATATTTGGAATCTGCCTAGTTCTTGAAATACTAAATAGAGAATTCAACTTTCATAAAAGCATAATAAAAATATCTAATATAAAAATCAGTGATAAAAAATGTCATTTCCTTGTGTTATAAATATTTTTCCCTTTTCTGATAAAAAATATATTTTCCCTTTTCATTCTTCAAGCCCATAATTAGCTCCCAAGACAGCTACGTACGACCACGTCCACAACATAAACATTGGCCAACAAACTCCAAATATTTTATTCTTCCGAGTTTTCAGGTACAAACAATATGAAATCTCTTATTTGCTGAAATACAAGAAAACAAGGCATATGATCCAGTGAAACAAGCAACGAAGTATAATGTCCCAAAAAAAGAAATGAGCAGAGTATAAGCTCATAGTTTAAAGCTCATTCCATTGGAATATTTTATATATTCGCGATTCTCCATGAAATCACTAAGCGCCGGCCTATAATTTACCCCGGCCATCGCTTCCTTGTAGCTTTTCCACCACAACATAAATGTGCTTTGCTCAAAGAAAATCTCCGGCAAAACTTCCTTATTCCCAATCAAACCCTTCACTCTACCCTCAAACTCCTTCAACTTGGCCTCGCAAGCTCTTTTCTCTTCCTCGCTCGATTCTCCACTCTTCATCGATCCGCACAAAATGAGCGCCTCTTCGACCTTTGCCCAGAAGCAAGAATCCACAGCGCCGATGCTCTTCTTCTTCTTCTTCTCATCAGTACTCTTGCTCTCGGCTTCGGCGACCAACTCTTCCAAGCGTTTGAAATGTCTCGGCCTAGCGTTTTCCTCGTAGCCCGAGAGACCATCGTGTGAGTAGTGCTCGGCGATGCGGAGAGCCTCGACGAGCCTCTTGTAGTTCAATCCTGCGTAGAGCCACCGTGTCCGAAGCGTCTCTTTCTCGGACTGTGGCTTCATGTCGGCTTCTTCGACCAAGTCCGACCAATAGATCGTCAGCCTCTTGACACACTCTTGAATGTCTATGTCCGTCATGAACCTCATGTTCTTGTAGCTGTCGTAGTACCCGATTTTCTTGTCGTTCGCCGATTTGATGTACCATTCGAGTTTGGCCATGTTTATCTTGGAATCGTTCAGCTTCTTGTCCGTTCTGACCCTTCTCTTGCCGATCTGGTACTTCATTTCCCGTTTCGCTATCTCATCGGCCAGACGCCCGATTTCAGATTTTTCCTGCTCAGAAAAAATAGAATACAAGTCTTAGCCAAACTAATTCCTTTCCCAAGTCTTAACAACTTTTAAGATAAAAATTGTAATCATCAAAAGTTCAGGATATGTAGCTCCGCCCTCTGTAACGTTCAAAAATTCTCAAATTGTTTTTTTTTATTACCTATAGAGTATGTATAGGATAATCTAAACAATTTACTTTTAATTAAAAGAAATTAAAATACTTCTCCTTTCCACGGAGGTAAATCTTTGCCCGCTTGTGTTTCTAAATATATTTAATCAGAAGGTGAGAGTCCCTTTTCTTCTCTATGCTTACTCATTATCTTCAGTGTTTTTCACAACTTAATTTAATGTTTACACCCCTAACCTTATTATTAACTGCTTATAAAACTAACTCATCAACTACCAATTACAATAATCTTATAATACAAATGATCTCAATACGTATGATTTCTAATAAGCAAGAGAGAGAGAGAGAGAGAGACCTGTTGTGAGAGTGGATTTGGGACCAAGCCTATGGCTGAGAGTTGTGTGAGAGTTCCCACATGGTATAGATTCGAATCCCACTCAGTCTCAGTCTCAGTCTCGACTTTCTTCTTCAACAAAGACTTTCGCTTCAGATCTTCCAGAACCTTCCCGTAATCCACACTCCCACCGGAAGTTCCTCTGTTTTCCGATCCGGTTTTGGCCAGCAAACTCAGCACCGTCTCAGGCTCCTCGAAGCAAGAGCTTCCAGATTCCGAGCACAACAGAAACGTCCCGAACGGCACGTAGTTCTTCGAGAACATTCTCGGCACCGGATCTCCGTTCGCTGCCACGTGGAGGAAGTTGGAGCACCACGGAGAGTGCTTGTAAAGCGCTCTCTGAAGCCTCGCATCGCCGATCAGAGGCGAACCGAAAGTGACGCAGATCGGGCGTTTATCGCCTGAGAAGTCACCGCTCTCCAGGAGCCACAGCGTGAACAGAGCAGCGATCGAGCCTCCGAGAGAGTGTCCGGCGATGATGAGAGGTTTTTTAGGGCTTTCTGGCTTCATAATTATCTGTTTTTTTTTTAAAAAAAATTCGTTTCATCAGCGAAAGTCAACAGATCGTGAATTTAACTCGGAATTGTAATTTACCTGATCCTTGATCAGAGGAAGCTCGTCTCGGTGTTCGTGGAGAGAGCGATAATAGCTCTGTTGATTGCGAAATCGGTTTTCTCGCGGAGAAACTTGAAGGGTTCGAAACTCTCTTTCGCGTCGATCGACGAAACCAAATCCGAAACACCTTGTTGACGAAGCTTTTCGGCGGCGAAATCTCGCGAAGTAGCGAAGATCACTACGGTCTGGTTATTCTCTTTCAAAATCACGTGTCTGAGTTTCGACGACGACGGCGATGAAGACGATGATGACGTGCCAATTTCACCGCAGAGCTTCGAGGACTGGTCCCATAGCCGTGGAAGAACATTGCTGAGAAGAATCTGATTGGCCTGTTCCAAACCGGGATTGAATCTGCGAAAATCAAAACCCAAAAAAAAAATGGCATTTAAGTAAGTAAAGAGAAAAATATTCCTCAGAATAATGTTTCGAATAAAAAAAGGTTTGGACCTTTCTACTTCTAGCTTCATCTTGATCGGTGATGTTACTTCAAAGATGGTGATGAGTGAATTAACGAACAAAACGAACGAAGTAAATAGAAGCAATGGAGAGACTGGATCAAATGGTGGAACTTCGACGAAGCTTCCATGTGAATTGTGAAATGAAATTTGTTATTTCTTATTCAGCAAGCAAGTGGACGTGGTAATTAAGAGAATATATGTCTGGGAAAACCGTTGAAAATGACCATAAAGAATCTGTTTTTGATTTTGGGGAAATTTATGTAATTCTGTTTTAGGGGAAATTGACTTGGTTTATTTAATTTGTTTAAAATTAATTTTTATACGTGTGTATTTGGGTAAAGCTTGAAGAAAATTGAGAAGGGAGCCGAAAAAAAAAAAGGCTTTTGCAGACATGCAATTTATTCTTTTTATTCTTGATCAGACTTCACAACCACCACCGACCCAAAAAAAACTTCGTCGAATTTTCCAATTAATTCGTACCTCTAATAAAATAATATTAAAGGATATATATATATTTCTTAATGAAAAAGTCAACATTGATGTCCAAGTCTTCATTCATTTTTGTCTAGAATCTCCCCGAAAAAATCCATGTCTCATCAACGTCGATCGAAGATTTTCCATGTTTCCAAAAAAAAAAAAACCATAATATCGAAAATATCAATAAATCGGGTAGATTATTGACGATAATATAGATAAGCTAGACAGATGAAATATTAAAAAAAAAAAAAAAAAAAAACATATTTCATTGGGGATAATTTTGTACCTACAAATACAAGGAAGTCATACTTTTGGATTAATTTTGACATATTGGATTTTGGTCCAAAAGTATTGAAGAGATCATAGTTTACAGTGATTTAAAACGATATATAACTGCAATTCAAACGACATTAACCCATACACAACCTTTAATAAATTATTTACTAGGGTGTGCACCAGTACGCCGTGAGTAGAGGCAAACAAGGCACCAGCTTAGGGTTCTCGATTGGGCCCAAAAATGTCAAATAACTACAAGAAAGATCGGTCTCAAAATTTCTAATTTTCAGTCGAACTTTCTTTTATATTTAAATTTTTATTATCATCAAAGGGCCGCAAATATTAATTCGCCTAGAGCCCTAAATGAAACGGGGGTTACATAGCCCACGTTTGACAAGTCAATTTGAAATTAAGAAGGAAATTTATCAATAAATGAATTAATAAATTGTAATTGAATACGTGAAATCATATCTTGAAATTTAGAAACTGATACGTGCAATTAAAAAGGGAAAGTGCATATATTTGAAATCAGAACAAAACAAACAAATAGACATTTATTTACATAAATAACTCTTATTAACCATAATTAACTATGATCAAAACAATGATACAAAGAGAGATGTAGAGTTAAACCTAGACGATATGAATTAATGAAAAATGATACAAAATAAACCGAAATAAACAAAATCTTACCAAACATAAACGATTTTTAATGAAATAATGATATAGAGAGAAATTGCTAGAATATAAAAACAAATCTGAAGAAAGTTATTTCTATGTTAAATAATTAACAACTGCATTAAAATAATTCCTTTTTTGAATGGATATCTTCATGATTTAAAAAAAGGGTTTATTATAATGAAATATATAATTTATTTATTTTAATAAATGAATATTGCCTTTTAAATATTTGAAATTTAAATCCGATCATGTAATTTTCAAACGCACAAGTTGACTTTCTAATTTGCATGTTTCAAACATTGGCTACTATTTCGTTTGTATGATTAATACTACACAAATGTATTTTCGTTCTTTTATACTCGTTTATTTCCGTAAATGCCTAGATTACACTATTTATTAAACGTTGGTCGAATCTTTAAATCACGTTTGAAATTGGCTAAGTTGCTAAATTGTCCTATTTCAAATATATAAATATTAACTGAAATTAAACATTAATCTCGGTATATATCAGAACTCGTGTAACAATAAATAATATAAAATCAAAACCATATAAGGCTAGTTTCAAAATTTCAATTGTAAAGACAAATTAGGAAAATCTGCTGATACGAAGCACAGAAGACGAATTATCAGGAAGCTCTAAAAGGTAATAAAATAATGACTAAAAAGTCCTAATCAATGAACGTGAAGAAGAAGTGGATTACATAGCCTTGTGAGAGGAGAGATTTGGTGAAGTGATTTGGATGTGTTTGGTGTAAATATTGGTGAGAGCGAAAAGAAGCAACACAAACACAACTTGAGCGCTCACGATTCCGAAATGGCTTATGCTGTTTCCGATCTCCATCCAACTTCCCGTATTTCTTACCTGAACGAAATCACGAATGAATGCTCACAAATGATTAACAAGTCTTATTTCATTCGAGCATGTATGTATGTATGTATGTGCGTACCAGGAAGAAGAAGTGGATGGTCATAATATCGGAAAATAAGATGACGAGGAAGTAACAACCCAGTCGCGGAATTCGGTTCATTTTCGTTATTGCACTGAAAGCACATCTGTATTTTTTATCGACAACCGAGATTATATTTTTACATAATAGATTATTCCTCCCGATATTATCAGGAAGGTAAATTAGTACTACTCTTTAATTAATTACGTTTAAATCTACTTTCATATGAATAAGTCATCAGGGTTCACGATATAACCGAGTCTGAGTGTATTAGCTGGTTATTTTAAGAGAAGATTTATAAAATGATTCACATATTCTAATCATAGAAGACTTTGATTAAACGATCTTGTTTTTAGGGGGTAAATTGGCTTAAGGGGTGAGGCGTAATCATTACAGACTCGGTGCTTTTTTTTTTTACGGCAGTAAAAATTTTAGGCACTACTGTAGGGTTAGAGGTTATAGACTTAGTTTTACATACATATGAAATAATTGACAGAAAGAATTAAGTTGGAAAGTTGACTTACATGACAAGCATGAAGGGAATGAAGAGCTTGAAGATGAGCAAGGCTGCCATAAGGAATGGCTGCAAAAAAGACAGAGTGAATTTTATTGTCAGCTATTAAAGCATAGATCGTAGAGAGAATAAGATATAAAAGTAATTCACTAATTTACTCACGCTGAAGATGGTGATGAATCGGTACACAGACGATATTTCGAAACTCGCAATACTTGCGAAATTCCCGGTTCCAAAAAAGGCGACGTTGAATAAGACCATCTGAAATTGGAATCATTATTATTAATTTTTTTTTTGGCATTAACTGCTCTCTGGTACCATCCGGTATTTTCGGTTAACAATGAAATAGAAAATAAAAAAGAAAGAACGTAAGTATAGCTAATACCATTCGCAAAAAAAAAAACAAAAACAAAACTTACAAAAACTAGTGGAATCCGCACATCAGAAAGCTGCAAGTACCGATCATCACTCTCAAGCACATTATTCTCCAAATTGTTTGACCATTTGACCTTTCTAACATAGAGAAGTGTGTTTTCAAATAGTATCCATGCCATGAGCACAAGAGCAAGGGCACCGTAAAAAACGGCTTCGTATCTGCATCGAAGATACATCAGGATTAATATTTCTTTACTCCGAAATAATAAAAAGAAAAATTGGTAATAATTTTATTCAGTAACTCATCATATCTAATACATACCCAATAGATAACAGAAGGAAGGTCGGCGCAAAGCCGAGAAATATCGAAGTGAGTCTGGACAACAGACTGTTCGCCGAAAACAATGGGAGGATCATTGACAAACCTATTCACATGATGTTATAATTGGTCAATATTACATGTAATCAAGTTTGGTTCCATTTTTTTTTATTTGTCCACCGGATTATACTGGTTGTGTCACTTTATACCTAGTTTAGAAAAATCGTCTAAAATGGTGATTATAAGTTACAAATGGTTTTGATTTAGTCCTCCTAAATTTTTAGCTGAAAATCGTATCAATTTGGGTGAATCAAGTAATTTTATGGTCGGGTTTTAGACTCCAAGGTCATCAGGTTTCAAACGTCTTCGACTTGAGTGTAAAAGTTGTTCAAAAAAAAAAAAAAAAATTGTTTAACTAAGGGGCAAAGTGTACCATCCAGTAAATAAAAATGCTTTGATTGAAACATAGAAGTGCAAAGTTTTTTTTTTTTTTTTTTAAATTTTTTTTACCAGCAATGGACCAATTGATGAACTGGTGAAATGCAAGCAACTCTTGTTTCTGTGTCCTGTGAGACGTCGATAATGGCACCATCACAGATGATAACCCAACTAAGAGTACCTGCATATATATAAAGAATTCATAACAGAACTAGTTAGTAATGAACAATATTTGATTTTCAAGTGCCAAGGACAGCTAAAGACATATTCAAGCACCTGTAAGTGAAAAAGAACCGGAAATTTTGGTCTTTTCTTTTCGTGATTGCGAAGAGTAAGCCAATATTTATTCCCTTCAGCGTGATCGAGCAACCTTGCCGAAATTCCTATGACAATGATCATAGCTCCGCTCCCAACTCTGCAAAAAAATTATAAAATAAAAATAAATTGTCACATACAAATAAAGTAAATCAAACTCGAGAGGTCAACACAGTAGAAATATGAGCTAGATTGACTTACACTAGATTCGTGTTATCTGGAATATCAGCTGGCATTAGGGTAAAGATAGACAAGAACCAACACACGGCACAAACGAAATATGGTATCCCCGATCGCCATGGAATCGATTTAAAAAGATACGCAGAAGCTATCGCTCCCACGGCCAGGAAATACCAAGTATAGAGCTTTCTCTCCGTGAAGCTATTCACCTGCGAAACCCACAAGCCTATAACACTTCAGAAATCTATATTCATAAGAACCATGTGAAAGGCTATCTTTTTCAGAGTGAAGTTCGATCCCGATACCAGAAACTCGGAAATGAGTATTGCCAAAGCACAAGTGGCTACGATATTGGCGACGTAGTAAACCCGTCTTCCGTGTAATTGCGTCCACAATGCTTTTATGAACCGGTATTCGCTGAATATTTGCGTCCATAGAAACACTGTCATCGATGTGTACGCGTGGTAAAGAGGAGGCGATCGCTCGACGATTAGAAGAACACTAATCACTCCCATCAATAGCCCTCCACATACTTGAACCTGAGATATAGAGTTATATCCAAAACTCGAGTTATGTTTGGGAAATAAAATTTTGACCTGAAATCACAACTGCAAAAGAAATCACCTTTTTGGAAGCGTGTGTGAGAAAAGACGGGTGTTCCTTTTCACTGCACAATGAAGTGTAAGACTGAAGTACGTGAAGAGCAAGATAGACCATCCAACCGATATATCCGAGGCTGATGACACTCATGAGCATAAGCCAATCGTATGTTTGAAAATAATGCAATCCTTCCAATGCCAAGCTTCGGAGATTCTCGGATAGTTTCATCGCAGCTTTGTAGTTTCGAATGGATATGAGATCCTCGATTTGGTCCAGCATAGAAGAATAGTGAGCCAAGGGCTTGAAAGGTTTGAAATTTAGCGAGTTTGACTGTTTTATTTCTAAGTACGTTCGTCAAAGAAATCATATCTGAAGTCTACTGTGTTGTCTATTTCTATGTCCTTCCACATAAGCTTTACAGAAGTAAATAATAACAATGATAAGGATAATAATAAAAAAAAGGATACGTGACTTGCGAAGGAATTGGTTCAAAATTTGTTTTGTATTAGCCACCACAGCTTCCACTTCTGCTGCCTAAACATATGTTTTAAATCGATTAGTTTTCTTCTATGTAACGAAAAATTCAGTAAAAAAAGGAAATCAAATAAATAAGTAGCAAATAGTCCTAATACTATTGTGCGAAGACATTGGTCCCTATAATTTTACAAGCAAAACGGTCCTCAAACTACTGATTTTGTAGCATTTTAGTGTCCTATTCATAAAAATAGATAAAACGTTGTTTTCCAATTAAATTCAATACCCAAACTTAAACATATTTACAAACTTAAATATCTTGTTAACAATTTGATAAAGTATCACTAAAACAGTCTTACCCTGACAAACCAAAATTGCTTGATTTTTATATATTGTAATTAGGTTAGACTATGATTTAATTAGTTTCTTCTATATAATTAACAAGTTATAAAAGTATTTGGAAAATATATATAAGCCTCTTAGGAAGCTAAAAAATTTAATTTCTTTAAACGAGCTAGATACTGCAAAATCCATAGCATTTAAGGACCATTTTGATCAGAAAATAAATAAGGATCAAATGCCATGTGTTTAATCGTACCTCATTCATGTTTAGGTACTCAAGTGGCAGACTTCCGACCGAGTTGACAGGGCAAGGTAAACCGAGAAGAGTCGACTGGGCAAAAGAGGCAACGAGGATGTGAGTTATTATCATATCAACCGAAAAAAAAAAAAAAAAAAATCATCAAGAGAAAAGAAGAAACATGGCAAGGAATGAAAAGAGGGACTATCATCACCATGAGCGGGGCAATATCTGCTTGATTCACGTCGACCCTTTCAATTTGATTGAGACCCCACTCTTTGGGCGTTGGCGCATCGTGCGTGTGTTCGTCGACAAAACGAAACGCAGAGTCGGAATGGTCGTTGTTGATGCTCGAAATCGGCCTCGGATGTTTAATACCCGCTCCCCAAGCAACGAGCGGTGTGTCCGTATTTGTCGGATGACCATCTCCGTGGCTACCTATCATTTGAAACCGTATCTATACATGTCAGAATCTGCAGATTAAAGTTAGGCTTATTGTCTTTTTCTAGCATAAACATGTGTAAGAAGTGTCGTGTTAGTAGTACTGAATTAATTTGTGTTCATATTTGTTTTTACCAAAACTTATATGCTCTGAGCTTTATAAATAACTTCTAATATGTAGTTTAGTAACAACACTTATTATTTCATACAATAAATATTCTAAAAATATTAAAAATTATTTCTTACATAACGTCTTTTAATGTATATATTTGTTTTTGTTTGTTATGAATATAACTAATATTATTAAATATCCATTAACAAACTGTCATGTTTTCGAACTGTGAATTAATTTTGTCGAAAATGCGAACTAATTGCTTCATGATGTACCTCACCTTTGTCACTCATTCCATGATCAGCAGTAAATATGTAGGAAGTACGGTTGTCTTGGAAATAGTCTTCCAGACCGTCGTAAACCCTCGCAGCAATACTATCAACAACCTTGACATTGTTGAGATAAATGTTTGAATAAGGTTTGTGTGCGTGCCCGTTCGAGTCGCACCCGAGCAGGTGCAAGAATATGACGAGATTGTCCTGTTGAAGCAAAGCCTTTGATCTCTGGTCTTCATTGGATCGATTAAACAGGCTTTGAAACTCTTGAAACGACCACTCGTCCAGAAAAGAGGCATCTGTATTGTTAGGAATACATACATTATTAAACTATCGCTAGCATTAAATCTACGATAACTATATATTGAGAGAATAACAATACTAATAATACTAAAAAGAAATAATTAGGGGGTTAAAAATATAGAATACAAAGAGGTTGGCTAGACTATAAATAACAGGAATCAGGAGATTAGGCTTTGGGAATTCCTATTCGGGAGAGCACAGACCTGTCAAAAGTCTGACATCACCATTGTATCTCGTTTCGTTTATATTTCAATTAATCCAAAAAAATATATCAGTTCGTATCAGACTAACCAGTAGCAAAATCCTCAAACTCGTGGGGATAGCTCTTCCACGTGCTGTGAGGCAAAGCCCCGCAGAAAATCGGGACTATATCCGGGCTGCCAAAAGCAAATGTGTGCCGGCTTCGGTTGAACACCGAATCGAATTCAACAGGATTCGCTTTCCATCCTGGGAAATAATAAAATAAAAAAAATAAAAAAATTCAATAGCTCACCTTTTAACAAGTAGAACCATAAAGCGGAAGATAATGGGAAAGCCAAAAGTGAAATAATACCCACTTTGGAGAGAAAGATCCACCTTTGGTAACTGCACTCGGATCCTCGTAAAAACCCGCGATGATCGCGACGTGCCCGGGTCTCGATTCCGTCGGAGGTCGGGCGTGAGACACTCCCCACCGACCCTTCTCCTCGATCACACTTCTCAAAAACGGGGCTCTGAACTTTCCTCCAAAGTCCGGCTCAAAGAATTTGTCGGCACGCAAACCATCGGCTGAAAATTACAATAACAAAACAGATAATATTAACTTATTATGATTGAGCAACACTATACAGTTTGCACCAACACATCAAGCGTTAATACTCACTTCACATACAGACCCATTAACACTAAACAGCTAGCACCAATCACACTCCAAGAATTTAAGCAGGAACTCAGAACACACAGAAAACGGCTTTTGGTTCAGCGAAACTACCACTCTGAAAATGCTTAGCTGAGAGAACAAATCGACTTCACAGCGCATCTCTAAGTTCTAAATGAGCTAGCATTAACATTCAAGATCGAGACTTTAACCAAAAAATGAAATGCCCACCTCAGATACAAACCCATTAAATCATAGAAGAAGATGAAAAAAAAAGCATTTAAGTGAGGCATTTCAACAAACAGGTGGTGTGCGATTTGAGTATCTCACCGATCAGAAGGACCAGCCTCTTGGCCGGAGCAGGAAAGCGAGGCTGGACGAGGCTCATGCCGTGGACGATTGGGGTCTTGAAGTAGATATCGAAGATACTGAGCATATATACAGCGTGAAGAGCCACGCCCAGAACCACTAACCACGTCTCTCGGCGCTTCAGCCATTTCCTTCTCTCCGTCAAGCTCGCTCTTCTTCCGCTTCCCGCTTCCACTCCTCGGCTACCCAAAATCCCTTCTCCCATTCGCATAGCTTTTCAGGTTTTTACTTTTAGAAAAATAATATGATTATAATCTTACGATCTTCGTCGCTCGGTGTTCGGGGTTATTGCCGGTGGATCTGCATAAATGCCGTCGTTTTGCAGGTTCGAAGTAATAGAGTATGTTAAGATTTCCGATCGGTCCCTTACTCGCGAAGACGAAATAAATTGTTAATTTTTATTTATATATTTAATTATCATTTTTCTTGCCAATTGAAGTGGTCAATCTTGTCAAAACAAAAAAAAATTACCGAAAAATGAAAATTATATTTTTAAGTATCTTTGGTTTAAGAGAAAAAAAAATATTGTTTGTTTAATTTATAAAGGTTATTAATCTTATGTTCATTTTTACATACTCTGAAGGTTTAGTTACACTTCATATCCTCTAGACTATTAATATCGGTCTTTTAGCTAAGTAATTAATTAAAATTAATAAATTAGTAAAATAGTCAAAATTTGTCTAAAATTAGTGAAAATTAAAACGTGCAAATACGCTTTTATTTTATTTTTTTTACTTTGTGATTAATTTTTTTAAAAGTGATCAATTATTTGTATAAATTGCTAAGACTTTTAATGAGTGTCAACAAAAATTTACAATGTAATTTTAGTTATTTTGCTAAAAATTAAAAAATTTGTCTATTTTATTAATCAATTAATTTCAAATGGTCATTTTGTATAATTTGTATAATGTTTTCCATTAACATTGTCTATTTGGTATATTAATCAAATAATTTAACGTAAGGGTGTTAGTGAATCTTTTATTGTTGTGAATATAATTTTTAATCAATGATGAAAAAATCGGGTATTATTTTGATAATCCGAAATAAAAAGATTGATTTTTAAGCTTTATTTATATCGGTCAATCCACTCGGTCCCAAGACTAGCTCAATAAAAAATATTAGTAACAACTCAGTAAGGTCCAAAAGCAATGTGTTTTTTGGGGGAATATACTTATATTGAGGTTCATTTAAGATATTTGACCTTTTATGGTTGGCACATGTAATCTTAGACTAATATATTATGAAAAATATGTGTATGTGGATATTAAGAATATAATCCAGTAGCCCAAACAAAATGTCCAAATAAGAACATCCAGATCCAAATCGATAAAGTATTCGTACCGAATAGGTTATAGCCGTTGATAAGTTGTGAAAAGTTTAAACATAGATAATCTCTTATTCATCTAATCTAATAAGTAAAAAACTCATTAAACTGTGAAATGTTATCCTGCCTTATTTGGAAATCGAACTCATATAAAGATTTATCATGAGCATTCTGTATTCATTAGTCAAAATGTCCAAATAAGAACATCCAGATCCAAATCGATAAAGTATTCGTACCGAATAGGTTATAGCCGTTGATAAGTTGTGAAAAGTTTAAACATAGATAATCTCTTATTCATCTAATCTAATAAGTGAAAAACTCATTAAACTGTGAAATGTTATCCTGCCTTATTTGGACATCGAACTCATATAGAGTTTTATCATGAGCATTCTGTATTCATTAGTCAAATATATATTCTTCAATCAAGATTTTTTTTTTTTTTTGGAGTACCAAAAGCAAGCATGATGAATATAAATTTTTTTATCTAATGATAATATCTAAATCTAGGGATATATTTAATTCAAAGATGATATGATTTGAATTGGATTTTAATAGGATTCAAAATAAATTTGAATAATGTTTAGATATGATAAGATTGCTCAAAGAGAGACCAACACATACAGGTATACGCATATTTGAAGTGGAGAGAGAGAGAGAGAGAGAGAGAGAGAGAGAGAGAGAGAGAGAGAGAGAGAGAGAGAGTATTGTTTCAAGTATTATAGGATATGATAAAACCTACCATAAATCGGAGTCTTAGCTTAGTCTAAATCTCCACTACAGAATTATGGAGTGCAAATTATTGTACTGAGGAGGAGAACAACCGAAATTTGTTTTGAGTATCGTTTTGTAGTCTTGAATTCTAAAATTGGTTGTTAGAATTTTCTTTTCGGAGTTCTTGTCAAAAACGACACAAGTTCTCTCAATTCTCCGCAAGGACCGCGAGATATGGGTCATGCGCTGAGAAAGATTTGATATCTTTCTTGCTTTTCGAGTTTTTTTGTACGCTAGATAGATTGAATGTTTGAACGTGATCGAAACATTCTTGAGATTTTTGATATACCGTTTATATTCGTGATGGTCCGAATTTGTTCACGTGTGTATATTTATAACCAATACCTTCCACCATTGATATTAGAGCTACTTCAACTATGCATAGTCAAATAATACGCCTTTATTATCTTAATAGATATATAATCTTGTGTGTCGTTCCGCACTAATTTAAGTCCTATTTTGTGAGACCAGTAACTTCTTTCTATAGATGAAATATCGTCCATCGGATATAGTCCCATGTGCGATAAATTAAATAAAAGGTTCTCCATATATGAGCTCATCATATCATCAAATCTATATAGACCGAACAGGAGTGAGGTTTAATGTTAATAATAAGTCCCACTTAAGGATATAGGCATGATGAGATTAGACGCCCACTATTTCTGTACTGTAATATCGACTGATAATCAAGTTATATAGTCTTATAGTGTGGTACGTGCCACGTGGTAGGGTTTTACATATGTCCCTGTCGTACTTAAGCCAACATTATTACAGCCATACCCTAATATAGATAGTGTAATACAATTATATATTACGCACAACACATGCTTATATTTTCTCTAAAAACGTCACTCTCTCTAAACATAAGTTGTGAAATCTATTATTAATATATTGAATAATGTGACTACCAATATCCGAACGAGCACTCTGAAAAAGAACGATCCTGACTTTTGAGTTTTACACCTCATTTACCATTTTCAGTGTAGACGCATAGATAATAATGTTTAGAACTACATGCGTTTATATATTCTACGCACTATATAGAAGAGGAAAATCAAAATAATTGTATAACCACCCAGCGGGAAAAGAAAAAAGGAAACTGTACTGTGCATTAATGATTGTGTTATTAGTTTGATGAATGTGTGGTTGCTTTTTTTTTTGTGGATAATATGCAATTTTAATAGAAAATAAACTCGTATGGTATATATTACTTTAGAAATCTTATGATTTACTTTTATATATTTATTAAAAATAGATGTCACAAATGAAGATCGAAGCCGCTTCATTTACGTTCAAAGACCTTGGCGAACTTGAAGACCTAAAGACCGGGAGACTTGAATGAGGCCAAAGGCTTAGTCACGTATATTTAAAAATAATGAATTTAAAAATCAGTAGGTCCGTCGTCAAATAAATAAGGGAAATGATTTGATTTTGAAATGATATATAATTTTTTTCGAATTATTGAAGCCAATACAAATATTTAGATGCCAAATTGTATGAGATTTTTTTACCAACATATAAAAAATGAGATATGTACTACGGATTGCTCATGAAAGTTTCCTAAATATACTTGAGTATTTTCTCGACCAATATGCAGTAGTATCATAGTGCGTTTTAATAGGGGTCAAGTTTTTTTTTTTTTTTTTTTTTTTGCACAAAATTTTACGACGTCATCCTTTGTGATCATACTGCGTTTTAATAGGGGTCAAGTTTCTCAAAATTTTATTACTTTTCATTTTCTAATTATAGACACATTTCCAAAAATCACGAAGGTCTTGTTTGGAGGTACGGTTGATACTTGATAGTGCTGTCACATGTGCACACGCACAAGCACAGCCACATCATCCTTTGTGATCTATTACTATAATTAATCAACAAAATTGATCATCACTCATCGTATCCATAATAGTAATACTATGATCAGTTTGATAGTATATTGAAATATTGTGTTACCATGGCCTAGTTAAGGTAAATTCACACTTTTAATACTTTTGACGTAGTAGTGAATTTAGAGTCCAATACTCCAATCATCATTGCGAAATTTTATAATATAGACCTCCTAAATTAGAAAATATTAAGAATGGACTTTTTATTTGTAACATATTTAAAATTAGATTTTTGACTCAAACACGGACAAAAATACTCTCACATCATTTAAATTTAAATTATTATTTTTTCCCTTTGTTAGAGGACGACCGGGAGACCTATTCCCATTTGAGGGAATGATTTTGCAGGAGCACTTCTCGATTGCGGGAATAAGAGACATCAATGGGAGGCATGCTTTCTGAGACAAGGCGTGTGGCTCGATGTGTCCTTTCTTTGGACTTTTTTCCATCGCGCGTGAGATCCACATATGCATTTTGAACGATAACATCTTTGGTCTCGTGAAGTTCTGAGGCGTTGGTTTCGACCGTCGTTGAAGAAGCAGCTCTCGATCGGAGAGGAGGTTGAGAGTCATTCTCCATACATGGGGACTGGTAAAAAGCCCTTTTTTCAATCAAGGTGTCGCTCCGACGAGTACAATCGGTTTGGCCATGGCCAAGAATACCACAATAATAGCAAAATAATCCGAGATTTTCATACCTTGCTTGGATCCAAATTGTGGGAATGTTCACTCTTTTCGGAAAGAAACCCGTGTGGAAGGGTTTCCGGATATATAGGAGCAGAGACTTTGTAGCGAACCGACTTATTGAAGCGACCACCTCTGCTCACCGTACAATCCAAGGGCTCACCGAACAAGGCAGCAGCGCGACGGAAGCTTTGTTCGTGAATCATATCAGGTGGAAGACCAAAGAAGCGGATTCAATAGGGACAGTGTCGGAACCTGACTTCCTCGAGGAATAAGTTATCAGGCCAGTGTTGCAAGATGAATTGTGCACCTTTCACAGTCCAAGGGCCTCGACTGAGAATGATGTCCATGTCCTTCTTAAGCTTGAACTGGAGCTTAAAAAGGCTAGGCTTAATCTCAGAGATAGACCAAGTCTCTGAGGTTTTTCAGGCTCGATTCAAGACAACGGCAATGGTATTGCAGCCATATGGTTTCCAGGCAATGTCTTTCTCCAAAAGGACGTGGTCCGAGCTTTTGGCTGGCCGTGTACCGAGGTTGTCACCCAGCTAGAGGTCGGAGGCTAAAAGAGAGGAGGTTTGTGCCACCACATCCTCCTCCATATCATCATCATCATCATCATCATCGTCTTCGAAAGGGTTTCTATGTTGGTGATGTTTGGACCCCATTAGGGGAAAGTACAAGAAAGACCTATGGACCGAGATGTTCCCACATAGAGAAGATCCCGAGAGTTGAAGGGATTTTATGTAAGATCGTAAATCTGTCCCTTATCAATAAAAAGACCGGTTTGCCGGAGAGGCATTTTTCGTAACTTCAAAGAAGTGGCAATATTATGCTCATTTCTCAATTTAGATAAATACACATTAAAACACTGACAAGCACATATGTTGGCCGTTACAAAGTAGCTTATCCGTGACATATGTAGATAATTAGTATATAGTTGACCGACAACGACGGATCTGTAGAAAGGTGAATTGGAACTTAAAAGAAATGAAGTAAAAGCTCCTTATAGTTGAACATTTAATTTACGATATCCGTCACGTGTTTTTTTTTTAATATGTATAAGGGAAAACAATAAATATTATATCAAGATTTCAAGATTTCAACTAATGTTTACAAGACAGCGAGAATAGTAGCTATCACTTGCAGATATTTTTTTTATATTTATTATTGACTCGATATGGATCTTGACATACATAGCGGTCAAGCCATGTTGTCGTGATATTTATCCACAATACTTATAATGGTACGCTGGATCATGTACAGTTCAACCAATATCTTAATTCAACACGTGCAATATTATGTGCTTGTTCCGAGTTTTGACTTTATTATAGCTTTAATAGATACGATGTCGAAAGAAAGAATACAAAATTCCAAGAGATATATGAATATAATCTAGCAGTATTTGAGGAGATAGAGTTATCATAGTAATTGATTTTTCCTTTTAAGTGTTTGGTATCTATCTTTATAGTTGAAAAATTAATTATTTGATCGGACTTTATCTTCTTATATGTTTAGTAGATTTAATTATATGTTAAACCATTAATCGTCTATTTAAATAATACGAATTTTATTTAATAGTCGTGATTAAATTTTACTGACTTAATTTCCGTCATTCATATGTATAAATAATAAATACAAATAATTAGCTGTGTAGCCATCTAAAACACTAGCAATTTGGTTTTAGCCAACCTTTCGTTAATTTCCCGTAAATAGCCATCTTGCTTACGTGGCAGCTTATTAATTGAATTAGTTTTACCTTTTTGTCCTTACGCTATGTTAATTAGGCAGTTTTTTTTAATTTCGAATTAAATATTGAAATCGAATAGGGAAGTTTTCAATTTTGAATTTTGAGCAGATTTTTAAAGTTCTCAGCCCATTAATTGTTATGTATTTGGAAATTTTAAGCGTTGACTTTAGGTAATTAATTTCTATTTTCGTTGCAATTCATTATGGATAAAATCTGTATATATATTTTTCATTCATTGATATTATTTTGTCTTCCATATATTCATCATTTCCAGAATTTTCGTGCCCAAAATATTTCCAGAATTTTTTCAGTTTATTTACACGAATATACTGTAAATAGGCTTTGTATTTACAGTGAATATATTGTAAATAAGCTTCGTATTTACACGAATATACTGAAAATATGATTTATATTTACACGTACATACTGTATAAAAAAAAAAAAAAAAAAAAAAAAAAAAAAAAAAAACTCTTCTTCCCGGAGTCCATGATATCGATAGAGACCTTTAGACGCAGATTCTTCTCTTCTCGGAAAATTCAAACAGGGAGCACGAGAAAAAAATAAAATCAGAGCCTGCGATAGAAAATTAATCCTTCAATTTTAACCAACAAAAATCAATTCAACAGCTTCCAAAAATTTTTTAGTTTATTTACACGAATGGCCCGCGCCTTCGTCGCCGTCCAGCGCGATCCCCGCATCACCTCTTTCACAGCATCCTTCTCAGATTCGAAATCGCCGGCGGGATCGAGGCCAAGCGCACCGGTGGTGGGATCGATGTGGATCACCTGCGTGTCGCGGCGCCCCACTCCCTCGATCTCTCTTTCTCGGCTCTCTCTCTCTCTCTCGGCTCTCTTTCTTCTTTCCTCTTCTTTCTCTCTTAATGATCTTAATTAATGATCTTAATGACGTCCTTAATAACCGCGAGCAGTTATATAAGAATATTTCGTATTAAATGTTTTTATTTTCAGCATGTTAATGGGCGGGAACGGTTGGGAGGTTATTTTGGTATTTTTATATGTAAATAAATTGGGCTGGCTATTAACACGAAATTAACCAAATGTTGGCTAAATCCAAAACTGTCTAAACTGGGAGGCTATTTAGCTATATAACCCTAATAAATAAGAAAGATTAGTAAGACTTTTGGAGAATATGTAATATGATATCTCATTAGAATTAAATCAGGGCATTGGATCCAAATATTAGTACAATCGAAAGTTTTTCCAGAAATCAACCAAAAACTTAATGTTTACACATGTAAATGTGCCTCATAAACGTGTGTCAAAAGATCAAGAATTTATTGACATGGATGCCAATAAATCATAGATTTATTGACATAAATCAATAAATTTTAGATTTGTTGACAATTGATATATATCTATGAAGCATACTAATATATTTCTCTTGATTTTGTTTTTTGTTGATTTTGAACAAAAACTTCAATTTTACTAATATTCATATCCAAATCCCATTAAATTAATATTGATAAAAAAAATGCAATGTAAATAGCTAAAACTCATAAAGGGTCTAGCTAAAGAGCTAAGGTTTATATTTCTTTTATATATAAAAGACACATCTAAAAAGAACATTTGTCAAAACATCACAGATTGAGATATATATACTTTCGAAATCGAAAAGATTTGTGTATCTTTCACTATTCGGATCAAAATACCTCTCAAAATGAAAAGTAAAATAAAAAAAACACTTCTCTCTCTATGAAAATACCACGATTTGCATTTGGTCAATACTAACAAAATTGTGTATAAGTTTTGCTTAAGTTTTCACTAACAATTTTTTTGACGCCCCATTGAGTAAAAATCAAGTTTGTTTTATTATGTTTACCTGATTTCTACAAAAAAAAAAAAAAAAAAAAAAAAAGAAGTCATTTTACTGTTGTTTTTCGGTGTACCTGGTATGGTAGCCCCGATGTAGGGGTGGCATTGCTGCTCAAAAGTGCTTTTTTAAATTGCGTTGAGAGATATTTTTGTCCGACTAGTGAACAATTTAGTTATTTTTCCACTTTTAGCAATCACAAGATTAATAGTTAAACAAAAAAGAAAGACTAACCAAAAAGTATTTTCTTATTTATTTTATAAATGTCATTAATAAATATTTTATTGGTCGAGAATACACGAAATCACCGCTACTTCGTAATCAAGAATCGGATTTCACCAAAAATTCTTGTGAAGCCCGTTGTGCGAAAAGGCTTTAGTTTCAAAAGAAAAGACAATAGGCTTAGTGGCGTCACATATCCTTATTGGTGCGAAAAGCGACGTGCTCTTCATGGAAGGAGACAAAAGAAAGCAAAAATGCAGAATTGCATAATAGATTGCATCTCTTGCCTTATCATACATCCACTTTTGTCAAGGCTTTAGCAAAGTGCATTTGTCCCTTTTTTCCCTTTTTAGAGTAGCTCTACGCATTAACTTATAGGCAGAGCCGGCCCAACATAATTGGGGACTTTAAGCAAAATTTAAGAATTTGACCTCTTAAAAAAAATTACATTTCTAAAGAACTGGATCAATATTTACATGTCCGCTTAAATTATGAACCTTTAATATTATGAGATGGAGTATTTTTTAGCTTTTATTATTTTTTAAAATGTTGAGGCCTTAAGCGTGGGCTTAACTCGTCAAGGGCAACGGCCAACCTGCTTATAGGTACCTATACAACAAGTGCCAAAACTCATGACCTATAAAATGCACATGCAGATACCTCACACCATAGAACATTGTATTTCCATATAAAAATAAAGGGTCTATTATATGGGAATTTCCACGTATTCAATTTTACAAAAATTTCCACAGATACCGGTTGTTCAAATTGAAGCGGTAATTTCAATTTCTAAACATTAAGAAAAATAGCTATCCACATTTGATATATTATATGAAATTTAAAAAATTAACTTCATTTTTTCGGATAATTTTTAAAAAGTCGATATATTAAATACCTTAAAACATGCAATATTAACGTCACTTTTCGGAGCTGAACATAATGAAAGGAAGGTCTTAGCTAATTGTTACACTTATCATACATGAAGTGTGGGAATAATATTATTTGAGAACAAAGTGGTGAGACCATGGTGACTAGTTTCACTGGGTATAAGTCACTAAGCCATGGGGGTTTTTTTTTTTTCGAAACTAAGCCATGTATTCAGTGCTGAGTCATACATGGAAATCAGTTTTACCATAATTAAGCAACTAACAAAATTTTCACATTATTTATATATTCACGTCAAAAATATGAAAGCTACTATTACTAATCGTAATCTCAATTTTATTTTGCATACGGAGATAAAACACAATGCGTCTAGCTAAATTACCATATTCATATGGTTTATAGTTTCTGAAAAAAAAAACATAAATTCAATAGGAAATCTAAATTAATTAAATTTAGTGATCATACACCTTTTTTAAAGCATATTTTACCTTTTCTTTGGCATTTATCCAGACATGTACGTAAAGGGAAAATGATACATATATATTTTGTGTTTTAGTGAAATATCAAATTTAACCTTTGATTTTTATATGTAAACAACAGTGTCACGAATTTTTAACTAAAATGACGAAATTTTTAGTGATACGTTTATCTATTTCAGCGTATAATTTCGTTATTTTAGTTAAACATACAGATGATATGAATTCGACATTTTTTAAAATCAAAGATTAAACTCGATATTTTACTAAAATACAAAATATATATGTGTTATTTTTCCTACATAAAATTATGGGTCATTCAAAACCCATCTCTCTCTGTCTCTCTCCCTCAATGTCCATACATTTTATTATCTTTAATGTACTAACTTGATATGCATGGTTCAACGTTCAGCTCATTTAAATATGGTTGCTTGATATGCCAAAGATTTACTTTAAATACTTTTTGCAAAATCGTATATGTTTTTGCGAATTGGGGAACACAGCGCTATATCTATAGGGGGGGCACGCAGTCTATATTGTTATGAAGGAATATAACCACCGAAAGGTAATAGAAAAAAAAAAAAAATATGTGAGAGGTTTATATGTATATATGAAAAAGGTAAGATAAAGTGTGATTCAGAATCAGACGTAGTTTATGCAATTATAATTTATATATGTATATATATATATATATATCTTTATATAGAAAAGGCCCTACACGTCTTATGGGACAGCCCAACAATTACCGTCAAACACGAGTGCGCTGAAAGAAACATTATAAGTTTACTTTATTAGATTTCGTTAAAGAAGAAAAGTGGATACGAATCGATTTTCCTCCTAACTAGAAGCATCAGTAACTAATTATAACATAAAACAATCACACATATTCGATCTTTCGTATATTTTAATTAGGAAAAGGAAACATATATAACTTGTGCTTTAATAAAATATCGAATTTAATACTTAATTTTAAAAAATGTCAAGTTTGTAGTACTTTCTATATTATTGAAATGATAAAATTATGACATAAAATAGATAACAGTGTCTCTAATCTTTTTTTCTATTAACTTTTTAATGATGTTAATTCTAATATTTATATATAAACCTTATTTAACCTTATTTATTGGCGCCATATATGTAATTGTGGAGAACACATACAGAACAAAGAGGTAAAAATCGACAAGCGATAGTCATCAAAATCACTGATTCGAGTGTGAAATTTAAGATTCATAGTTGTAATTCGAACACAGAATGAAACCATTTATAATGAAGTATGAATTTTATTATTCTATTTCGATTTAGGGCTATTTTTTATTTTAAAATTGTGAATTTGGAGGTCAGGGTATTGGTTTGGGGTTTGGTTCGGTTTCTTATATCAGAGTCAACATCAATAAAAAATTAATAAAATGAAGATTTGTCACAATGGTATCTATTTTCTGGTATAATTATGTCATTTTAATTAAACAGATGGTATAAACTCGAAATTTTTGACAACCAAAGGTTAAATTTGACATTTCACTAAAACACAAGATATATATATATATATATATATATATATATATATATATATATATATACACACACATATGTTATTTTCCCTTTTATTTAAGAATTATGTGTGTTAATGCGTTATTTTTATTAACATTCAAAGACGCGTGGCATTAGCGGACTTGGTCACGTGTCTTATCTTGACAGGCCCGAAGTCTTTTTTAGGGCCCTTGGATGCTCAAGGAAAATTGGGTTGAGAACCTAAATGACCGAGAGTTTTGAAAGACCTTCCAATCATGACAAAAGGGGAGGAATCAACCCATTTTGAAGCCATAAAAGAGATAGCCGTTCGGGGCTTACACCCGAAACGTCCATCAATCCACGCTTCTAGGGGAGATTTGAGTGTGCTAGGGGTGGCTCTTCGCTCGACTTCACGTTGGAAGTGAGTTCGCTCTACGTTCTACTTTATGCTGGAAATGAGTTCGATCTTCGCTCAACTTTACGCCGCAAATGAGTTCGCTCTTCGATCGACTTCACGCCGGAAGTGAGTTCGTCGTCGCGCTTTCCTAAGAAAAGAGAAAATGTGAAATGTGCGGTAGAATATTCATCTTATTAAGTGAAGAACATGAGAATCGATTTCTCAAGCTCTTGGACACTTTTAGAGAGGAAATATAATTTGATTTGGTTAACCGTTGTTTGTGAGAGAAAGTGTTTGACATAGAGATTTAATATTTTTTTTCTCCCATTCTAGAGAGAATGAAAGTACATTATTCATCTTTTGTGTTTTTTGGGTGAGAAAGATGAGGGAAAATTGCTTCTGTTTTTCTTGTGCTGTTCTTTTCTCTTTGTTTTTTAGGATCATAAATGTGTTTGTGAGAGAAAAATCAAGAGAGAAAAATGAGAGAATATGTTGGCATGAGTTTGCCTAGGTTTTTCATTTTTTTTAGAGAAAATGGTGGAGTGAAGAGGGGTATTTATAGTTTTTAAAGTTGTGTTGAGGGTTTTGTGGTATTTTGGTGTGACCTGGTCGGATTTAGCCTTAAAAATAGTGTTTGGGAGAGCAAAATTGCTTTTGAGCGAGTAGAAATTGATTTGGGCGAGAAGAAAATAAGTCTTGCGCGAGGACGGCTTGATTTTGGGAGAGAAGCCCCGGCTAGGTGAGAAGGAATGATCACAGTCGAGGAGGAAGCGGGCTAGGGTGAGAGGGACTGGGCCCTTGGGTGAGAGGCCCATTTCCTCATGGCCAGGCGTAAAATAATTGTGCGTATGCCAGTAATTCGAGCTCAGGTTAAAGGATTCAAAGCTCAGTGTGCTAACTACTAGACTATGTTGCTTTTGGAAACTTGAGAAACCAAGTTCCATATTGATCACTTTAGGAAAATCAAGTTTTTGGATAGGTAAAACATCCAAAATAACATTTTTAAAAATTTCGAAATCACTAGAAAAATTAAAGGCAAAAACTTCGAAATCACTATTAAAATTAAGGCAAAACCTTTGAAACGATTAGAAAGAACAAGACAAAAAACTTCGAAATCGTTAATGTCAGAATAATCTATTTTCAAAGTTTTTTTACTTCATTTTTATATCTTCAAAGGTTTTGCCTTCATTTTTCCAGTGATTTCAAAGTTTTTACCTTCATCTTTCTTAGCGTTTCAAAGTTTTTTAACAATGATATTTTTGACCTTTCTGTACCCAAAAGCTTGGTTTTTTTTTTTTAAATGTTCAATATAAAGTTTAATTTTCAAATGTGAGGTACCATTAAAGCTTGGTTTCTCAAGTTTTCCTTGCTTTTTGTTATCTCTCTCTCTCTCTCTCTCTTTTTTTTTTTTTTTTGGAAAAATATGCTATAACAATGTGTATTTGTAAGCAGGGTAAGTTTGTTGTGCGAAGTACCAAATAATCACAACAAATAGCTATGTCTAATAAAATACTTTTCATTTGATATGTTTAAAGCCAATTAATATTGTATTAATTATTTTTAGTTTACTTATCTATCTTGTATTTCGTTTTCTTTCATTATTGAATATTAAAAAATAACTCCAACCATGATAAATTCAGTATCAATGCGAAACTCTCAATAAAAAAATTAAGTTGACGCTGACGAAGACCTCACTCTCTAATTGGAGTACATACATTCAGTGACGGAGCTAGAATTTCTGGTCAAGGGAGACAAATTTGATTAACTCCTTTTTTTTTCTTTTTTTTTTTTCCTTCTAATTTATTCTCTAAGGAGCGTGACGTGTAAGAAATATAGAAAAAATTTGTTTTAAAAGTTCAATGGGAGGATTGGCCCACTTTGAAGTTTGAACCTAAGTTGTCTCCTCCTTAAAGATACTGGATGGTAGTTTATGATATGAAATGGTAGTGACATCAATTAATTGGCTTGTTACCTTGACATCAGTTTTATTGATCGCTACAACTTAATAATAAGGTTATTATTGCGCATCAATTTCAAAGAATGAAAACTCGTTGAGAGTGATTGTAATATTTATTTTATATTCTTTTAATTATTATATTTTTGTAAGCACAGTTAGAGCATCTTTAATGGTTTCTTGCTTAAAAATTGTAGGGATTTGCTTGCAAATATAAAAAATGTTTAGCTAGCTGCTTAACCATTGTTTTGCATATTGGCTATTGATTTAGCTAAGCAAATCTAAGCAAATTGGCTAATTTAAGCTAGTTGCTTAACTATTTAGCTCTAGAAAATCTATGTGGCAAAAATACTATTTAGCTAAACAATAGCCTAAGCTAAACCATTAAAGATGCTCTTAGAATAGTATAAAATGTGATACATTTTAAATTTATATTCAGACCCGCCCCTAAAACAAATTTATGGATTTGTCCCTTGGTAGTAATTACATACGATACGTCTAATTTTAGTTTGTACAGTAGCTGTAGCATATAAGTGATGGTGATTATAGTTGATTAGATGTATTATTATATACAATATAAACTAGGTGTTATTAACATATAAAAGATTAAAAAAAATGGGTGCTAAATTTATACAAAATCAACCAAATATTTACTATAACATTTAAAACATTAGGTTCGAATAAATATATATACCTGAAAACCACATATTTATGTAACTAATTAATGTTATTAGCACTCCATCATCTTCTTCGGAGGTTTCCAGAATCTCCCAAGCTTCTTTAACACTCACACATTTGTTGATATCAAAACATTCTTATCAACTCCGTTGTAGGTAGCGCTTAGAGCCTTGAAGTTAGCAAGAACAGCTTCGTCCTCAGCCTTCCAAGTCTTGTGATCAATAGACTTGATAAAGGCGCACATCCGAGCTTTCCAATAGGCATAGTTCAAACCTTCGAGAAGAGGAGCTCGTCTTATTGAACCTCTTTCCCCGATACTCACAAAAACAGTCAGAAATACCAGGAGTTACACCCTAGAGATGCAGGGTGACCTGCTCTGATACCAATTGAAAAAGTAGATCTACTGTTTAGTGTGATGTTTCTACGGATGTTCCAACATGTTAAGAAACAACTTATCAGTTTAGAAAAATAACTCAAGTAAGTAAACTGAAAGTAAAAGAACATAAGAGATGGTAACTTAGTTCGGCCAATTGTGCCTATTTCTAGAGGGGATGATAATCCTAATGGAAAGAAAAACCTCACTAGACGGTAGAGTAAGTACAACTTCAGACGACCATGAATAATCACCTTTCAGATCTCCTCAATTTCATACTACCCTGGTAATTTCTAACTCAGACTCCTCTGTGTTTGAATTCCTTTCACTTTCCACTCACACTCTCTCAGTGTTTCAACAATACGTGTTTTACAATAACCTGAATCAACAATACAACCAACTCTGTGATCAGCTCTAACGAAGTTGTCAACCAAAAAAAATACACACCTAGGATGTAGAATATCGACAATGATGATTGCAACAAGATGCCTAGATGTGTAACACTACTCAGAGAAGAAAGCGATCCTTTTAAATGACACATACATGCTTAGTAACCTGGGTTAGGGTTTCCCAAAGCACATGGACAACGCTCATTGGACGATCGAAAAAGATGATGAAGCGAATCAAACAAAAAAGTCTGTCAGCAGAAGAACCACGTCACAGTACTGACGTGTAAAGCAGATGATCTATGTTCTAGCAAGATGTTTTCAACATCACAGAGAATAATAATTTTGCCATAACAAAAACATCCAATACCAATAATAACAAAAGGGGCAAAGTATTTAACTTTTTTTTATAATATCAAATATTACTGTTTTTAAGTATGTCTGTACCAATAAGAATTTAGATCTTGCTGTTATTTATTTATTTTATTTTGTACAATATATAGTGCATATCCACTCCACCATTAACTGATTCTCCCTTGGTGTGGATTAACTTGCGCACACACTGACACACATGTATATATACACACAATATAAAATGATAAATATAATGATTTCAAGTGTAAAATTTAGTCCTTCCATCATATTTTTTTTAGGATCCGGTGACTATTTAATCATATGAAACATTAGAAATTTCTAAATAGTAACGTTTCGTTAATTTTTTATAAATAGTCACATAAATTTATTTACAATATTAAAATGATCAAAGACACAGAGTAAATTTCTAGTAAATATATGAAAATAATATTGATTATGTCATATTTTTTTTATTATTTACGAAACATTTATGGCTATTTACGAAATATTTATAAAATGTTGGCTAAAACGTAAATGTTTATGTTTTTGTGGTTTATATCGCTAAATTTATGTTTTTTTAAGACTTCCCTCAACTTCGTCAAATAATACCAAGTTCATTCACACATAAAGCCTCAAGCGCATCAATATCTAATATAGTGTCCATACCCAATTAGACTTTTCTCAAACAAATGCTATCCATTCATTCATTGTAAACTTTAATTCAGATAATGCAACGCGCATTGATATATTGAAATTTGCAAGGCATGAGATAAGCTTAAATGCATTGTATATATATCTTTATTAGTTTTGTTTTATTCACACTACCAATCATAAGTCTACGTACAGTTACAAAAACAGCATCGTTCTTCCACGTGTTATAACACTCATGCCCACATACTCATATTAAATATATAAATATATACTTATTAAATTAGATAGTGAAAGTAAACTAATTATGAGAATCACCTTTTATTTATTTTTTTAGTGCAAAAGGAATGCTATAAAATGGGAAGTCCGATCTTCAAGCCAAAGCCGCACAAAGAAAATTGGAGTTGTGGAGTGAGAGTTTATAATCAAACCAGGAAAAGTAGTAAGTTGATATATATATAGATAAAAAAAAAATGGAGGGCTTAAACAGAAAGGAGGAGATATTTGGAAATAAGTTGAAGAGAAGTTTGGTTGGCTATGGTGTGGGAATGGAGAGCCAAAAGCCGTACATTGCAATGATAGCAATACAATTTGTGTACGCAGGCATGGCTTTGTTCTCAAAGGCTGCCATTTCCAAAGGAATGAGTCCTTTTGTGTTTGTCGTTTATCGACAAGCTTTCGCAACTCTCGCCTTGTCTCCTTTCGCTTTCTTCTTCGAAAGGTTCGCATCAAATTCCTAACTTAATCATATTTATCGCGATCACGCGTATATTTATTTACAATACCTTTTCTTTTTGTTATTTGATTTTTGCAGTGGGAAATCTGCCCCTCTATCCTTCACCTTGACATGCAAGCTTTTCTTCGTCTCCTTGATAGGGTATGATTAGTAACACAACCTACAATATAAATATTTTACTTTGATTTAGAGAACTAAAATATCTCAAAATTAATGTATGAGTGTCTATATATAGGATCACCCTAAGCTTAAACCTCTACTATATCGGGATCAACTACACCACAGCGACTTTCGCGGCCGCCACTCCTAGCACAATCCCGGCGATCACCTTTTTCTTAGCAGCTATTCTGAGGTGATATTTTTAGTCAATAAAATAATGATGTTATTATAAAGTGTAGTATTTTACTCATGGTATGATAAATAATATCTTCTATATAGGATTGAGAGTGTAAAGATTGGGAGTTTGAATGGAGTAGCAAAGGTGGTGGGTTCAGTGATAAGTGTTTCAGGGGCATTGGTGTTTGCCTTTGTGAAAGGACCACAATTGAAGTTCATGATGATGAACAATAATAGTATTAACAATAATTTGTATTCAACTACCACTCATGCCATTGAAGATCTCCAAAGTCATGATTCTTCAAAGGATTGCATGATCAAAGGCTCACTCATTATGCTCTCAGCCAACACTGCTTTTTCTATGTGGCTAATTTTGCAGGTTATATTCTCTTTTATGTATCCTAGTACAACATCATTTTTTTTATTTTACGAAACTCTTTCAAATAGCTCAAAGGTCATTTTCAATAACAATTATAGTTTCATTATTTAACATAAAAATATAGCCAAATTCATCCCTAGCTCTCTCATAATATCTCGCATATATATTATCTTAATTTAGACTATTTTCTTAATTTTTAGGTATTAAACTAGGATTTTAATATAAAGAGTCTAAATAAGTCATATGTGTAGCTCTCTACTTTTATTACTTAAAATCAGAAAGAGAAAAAAAAAAATAAGAGCAACATGACACGCTATTAATCCAGTCATTTTAAACTTAAAATTATTTTGTTATTGTTAGATAATTAGTTAAATTTAACTTAGCAATTTTTTCTTACTGCATTCAAACTTGAATGTACTATTAACTAGTTCCCCAAAAATCTTGAACTCTTAATTATTTGTTTGATAAAAGTCTGATTGATGTAACCATTTTACCGTATTTTCTTTATTTTTAAACTAATAGTTATATAAAGATGATTAAACAATCCAAAACCAAAGATTTTTTTTATAGTGGATAGTTGACACCATCTAAAATATGACTATAAAAACTCAGCCAATAGAATATTCCTTTCCCTTTGATACGATTATGTATTCCAATGGAGTTGGGAATCAATTATAAATCCGCCAATAATACAACAATATATATATATTATTAAAGTGGTGTGCGTGTTGATATGATAGGGGTTTGTTGTGAAGCAATATCCAGCAAAGTTGAGGCTGACGACGCTTCAATGCTTGTTCAGTTGCGTTCAGTCAGCCTTATTTGCCATTTTTATGGACACAAACCCTAACTCTTGGAAAATTGGATGGGACATTCATCTTCTCTCTGTCGCTTATTGTGTACGTTTCTTTCTCCTTGTCTTTCTATTTCTAATTTAAACAAAAAAAAAAAAAAACTATAATTTTATGGTTTGTGTGTGTGTGTGTAGATACAACCCAACAACGTAATTTACGTACATGTAAAGTGTAAACACCTTGCATGTGAGAGTGGTATAGTAAATACTGAAAATTAGAAAAAAAATAGTCTATTAATTAAAACCTTTGACATTGTTAAATAGTCAACGTTTGGTAAATCTTAGGTAAATAACCGTAAATAATGATGTGATCTAATAATATGAAGTTGTTTATATATTTATCTAAAATTTACGTATGTAAATACATAAAAATAGATATTTATCAAATATTGACTATTTTTTTAATGGACCCTAAAAATAATCCGCCTAGCCAACTTAGGTATATGCTTAATTAACATATATAATAGAACGCTATTAAATATGATTCATCAAACTTTTGCTGGACTTGAGTGGAGATATTTTTCTTCAGGAAAAAGAACAACAAAATCATTCCTTTCCCACTAGCTGATTATGATATAGATTTGCCTATAGCAAATAATCACAAAACAACTATTCTCTTTATCTTTCTCTAGTTTTTTTTTTTTACCTTTTTTCTTTTGAAAGCGAACGATCACTATAGTCTATATGCCTGTTAGTTACGTACATATATATACAGTCCTTTATTTCTCATTCTCATCTTTTGCTTTATCTAATTTTTATGAGAAAATACTATACAAAAATTAGATGGTGTGTTCTATATGCACAGTCTTTTATCACAGAAACTAATGGATTAATCTTTATTCACTTAATTAATGTATGTATGTGAAATCACATATTTGGCAGGGAATTGTGGTGACAGGCATAACATATTGGATGCAAGTTTGGGTAATAGAGAAGAAAGGCCCAGTATTCACAGCCTCATTCACTCCTTTGGCTCTAATCATCACAGCACTCTTCTCTACTTTCCTTTGGAAAGAACCCATTTTTTGGGGAAGGTAAAAAAAAATGCACAACTTTTTACATTACTATACCCAACTGATCACTTGATAAACGTTCATAGCCTCTCTTTTGTTTTCTTTTTATGATTTATTAGATATACTTGAATTATATACATACTAACATGAAAACTATTGTGGAATGGCAGTGTTGGTGGAACAATTTTGCTCGTTGGAGGGCTCTATGGTATATTGTGGGGGAAGAGCAAGGAAGATACGACAAATGATGAAACGAAAAAACAAACACAAGAAGTTATTAATACCAAGGAAGAAATTATCTTAGAGTGCATTACGCATCATTGATATATTTAATATTGAAACATGAAATGGTTATTTGTTACAACAACGTGGTTTATATATTACTATAAATACGTGTAGAGATAGTTCTTCAATACATATGCCGAACCAAGGACGAAGGCACATGGAGTGTACAAAAAATAAACCGAAAACTGAACCGTTCCAAAAGCGAAAATCACTGCCACGTCATATAGCAAAAATACGGATTAAGAGAACCGATCCAGTTTAAAAAATTGGACCGAATATCAATTTTTAATTTAGATAAAATTGGATATCGGATAGTTAACCGATTATTTTTATTAAAAAGAAAAAAAATAATAATAATTAATCATGCTAAGATTGTATGATTTTTTTTACTCAAATTTTGATTATTGTAATAATTATAGAAGAGGGTATAGATTTAAAATTATTTTCAAAGTAATTATAGATTTTAAAAACTGGATAATCGATTTTTTAAATTGGTTTTAAAATTGGATCTAGATTTTTAAAGAATCAAATAGCTGAATTTTGAAAGGCGAATATTAAAACTAAACATTGGATTTATAAAATTGGATCACTGAATATTCAGATTCAATTAAATGTATTAACATAATATTGAAGACATAAAAAGTAAATTAATATATTTATTAACCATTTCTATAACAATGGTAAGCAGAGTGATGTAAACGATATTGATTTGCTCAATGTCGTTTAGGCAATTAATGATGTTGTGCTGATTTGTGTCGTGGCTTGAACATAAAATGTATTAATTAAAGGCCTTGCATTTGTGCATATGCCAGCTTCAACTCACGTATTATATTCACCGAAAGATATAAATAAAAAAATTAGTAATTATATATATATATATATATATATATGTTGTAAATAAATTGGTATGCTCATATAGGTCAAAAATATAGGGTAAATAAAGTCAAAAATATGGGGTAGATAATTAATTACCCTACACCTAACTTTTGACTAATGTACACAAATTTTCACTATAAATACATGAGGATGGTAAATGAAAAATCCATCCCTAAAATTCCTACAATTCCTCTCCCATTTTCTCTCTACTCTTCATATTCTCCTCTTCTAAATTCTCACCATATTAGTGTTTAAGGAGTATTCAATTCAAGTTATTCATTTGGTTTTTATAACACGTTATCAGCACGATCACTCTCGTCAAGATCGATTCGGAGTTATCATCATGGCAAATCTCGTCAAGCTCGATTTCAGTCCTCTAGACATCACAGGCCAAAACTACATGCCTTGGAAGGTGGATGTAGAAATGCATCTGGAATCTTTGGGTTTACTGGAAACACTTTCTGAAGAAAATACCTCGTCAAATATAGACAAGGCAAAATCTTTAATTTTCCTTCGTCGACATCTTGACGAGGGATTGAAAAGTGAATACCTCACCACCAGAGATCCAAGTTTACTCTGGAATGAGTTGAGGGACAGATATTTTCACCAAAAGGAGATCATGCTTCCAATATACCGTGATCAATGGAACGCTTTACGGTTCCAAGATTTCAAAAAAAGTCAGCGAATATAACTCTGCGATGTTCCGAATAGTATCTCATCTGAGATTTTGTGGAGACCAAAAGACAGATCATGACATGCTGGAAAAGACGTTCACCACTTTCCATGCATCGAACGTAACCTTGCAACAACAATATCGTGTTCGAGGATTTACAAAATATTCTGAACTAATCACTTGTCTTCTAATCGCAGAGAAGAATAATGAATTACTGATAAAGAATCACCAATCCCGTCCGACAGGTTCAAAAGCGTTACCTGAAGTAAACGCTGTCAACTCCGAAGAAACTGAACAACGGAACTATATTCCGGGTCGAGGACGAGGTCGAGGTCGTGGTCGTGGTCGTGGTCATGGTCGCAGACGTGGATACGGACGTGGTCGAAGTGGTTATAATCATAACCATTCTTACAATACCACGAAAGATTATCATAAGAAGCAGCAAGATGAAAAGAATAATGATTATCCACACAAAAAAGGAAAATACCCAAGTACTTCCAAGGGTAGTGAAGATGTTTGTCATAGATGTGGCACAAAAGGACACTGGTCTAGACTTTGCCGTGTTCCTCAACATTTGTGCAATCTATATAAAGCATCATTGAAGGGGAAAGAGAGAGAGGTCAACTTTATTGACCAAGAACCTTTAGATGACTCCACTCATCTTAATGCTTCCGACTTCGATGGTGATCTTGCGCACACTGTCGCTGATTCTGCTGTTTTCACAGAAGACTTCTAGATTAATGATGCATGTATGTTTTTCCCATGCTTGGGAATGAAGTAAAGTCAAGTATTTTACCTAGTTACTTAAATATAATTATGTAAAATATGTGTAATATTTTTCAAGACTTTGTAACACATTAGTATTATATAATATAAGTACGTCTTTCTCATTAACTTTATTTTTGTTTTAATCTGAAGTTATCATATGGAAAAAGCAAATTGTGAGGCGAACCAAATGGTTGGTACTGGAGAAATTTGCATACCGGATAGTGGAACAACGCATACTATTTTGAATGACAAAAGGTTTTTCTCAATGATAAAACCAACGAAAAATTTTGTGAATACAATATCAGGTCCTGTAGATCTGATTGAAGGTATTGGTAAGGCAAATTTCACACTGCCAAATGGAACAGAATTCAATATAAATAATGCTTTATTTTCACCAAGATCCAAACGAAACTTGTTGAGTTTTAATGACATATATTCTCATGGATTTAATACTCAGTCTATAACTGAAGGCACCATGAAATATATGTGTCTTACGACATCCAAATTCGGAAAGAAACAAATTTTAGAAAAACTACCTATGCTCCCTACTGGACTGCACTACACATATATAAATGCGATAGAATCAAATTCGGTAGTCATTGAGTCTTCAATTTTAACGACATGGCATAATCGTTTGGGTCATCCTGGTTCTATTATGATGCGAAGAATTATTGAAAATACACATGGGCATCCATTGAAGGGCCAGAAGATCCCTCAAGGTAATATTTTCCCATGTAAAGCTTGTTCTCTTGGAAAGCTTATCATGAGACCTTCACCCGGAAAGGTTGAAACAGAATCACCTACGTTCCTTGAACGTATCCAAGGTGACATATGTGGGCCTATTCACCCACCATCTGGTCCATTTCGATACTTCATGGTATTGATAGATGCCTCTAGCAAATGGTCACATGTTTGTCTGTTATCAACTCGTAATATGGCATTTGCGAAATTACTTGCTCAAATAATTAAATTACGAGCTCAATTTCCTGATCATACAATCAAGAAAATCAGGCTTGATAATGCCGGTGAATTTACATCCCAAACATTCGATGATTATTGTATGTCAGTTGGGATTGATGTTGAGCATCCTGTTGCTCATGTACATACACAAAATGGTCTAGCTGAATCGCTAATCAAGCGTCTCCAGCTTATTGCTAGACCATTGATAATGAGAACAAAGCTCCCTACTTCAATATGGGGTCATGCAATATTACATGCTGCTGCATTAATTCGCATCCGACCGAGTGCATATCATAAATATTCCCCTCTGCAACTTGCATTTGGCCAAGTACCAAATATATCTCATCTGAGAATTTTTGGATGTGCTGTTTATGTGCTTATAGCACCACCTCAAAGAACAAAGATGGGACCTCAAAGAAGGCTTGGAATTTATGTAGGATATGAAAGTCCATCTATTGTTAGGTATCTAGAACCTCAAACTGGTGATGTTTTTACAGCACGGTTTGCTGATTGCCATTTTGATGAGGAAAATTTCCCAGTATTAGGGGGAGAAAGAAAACAGCTGGAAAGGGAAATTACTTGGTCTGTACCAACATTATTGCATCTTGACCCTTACACAAAAGATTGTGAAGGAGAAGTGGAAAGGATTGTACATTTGCAAAGTATTGCAAATCAACTTCCTGATGCGTTTACAGACACTAAAAGAGTGACTAAATCATACATTCCAGCTGCAAATGCTCCTGCGCAAATTGATATTCCAAAAGGACATGTTGAAAATAAAGTCACTCATGAAGTCACAACACGTCTGAAGCGTGGAAGACCATTTGGTTCCAAAGATAAAAATCCTCGGAAAAGAAAAGGAGCAGAGAGACAAAATGACCCCAAAATGGAGGAATGTATTCCAGAAATACAAAACGAGGAAAATCGAGAAATTTCAATTAATTATGCCAATACAGGTATACAATGGAACCGAAATGATGAAATCGATGATGCATTCTCATATAGTCTGGCATGCGATGTCATGAATGAAAATGATGGGGATCCCGAACCAAGGTCTGTTACTGAATGTAAAAATAGACACGATTGGGGGGAATGGAAAAATGCAATTCAAGCCGAACTTGACTCGCTTAACAAGCGCAAGGTCTTTGGACCTATAGTACTCACACCTGTAGATGTGAGACCTGTTGGATACAAATGGGTATTTGTGCGAAAGAGAAATGAGAAAAACGAGATTGTGAGATACAAGGCTCGACTTGTTGCCCAAGGTTTTTCTCAAAGGCCCGGAATTGATTTTGAAGAAACATATTCCCCTGTAATGGATGGAATTACATTCAGATACTTGATCAGCCTAGCAGTGCATGAGAAACTAAATATGCATCTCATGGATGTTGTCACAGCTTATTTATACGGATCGCTAGATACTCAAATATATATGAAGATCCCTGAAGGATTCAAGATGCCTGAAGCATCTAGTTCGAAACCTAGAGAAAAATATTCCATTAAATTACAAAGATCTTTATATGGGTTAAAGCAATCCGGACGAATGTGGTTTAATCGCTTAAGTGAATATTTAATACAGAAAGGTTATGTCAATAACTCTCTGTGTCCATGCGTATTCATTAAGAAAACAACATCCGGATGTGTGATCATCGCTGTTTATGTTGATGATTTAAACATCATTGGGACTGATGAAGAGATTAAAGAAGTAATCTCTTACTTAAAGCAAGAATTTGAAATGAAAGATCTTGGGAAGACAAAATATTGTCTTGGCTTACAGATTGAGCACGTGAAAAATGGAATATTTGTGCATCAATCAAATTACACGAAAAAGGTGATAAAACGCTTCCATATGGATAAGTCAAATCCTTTAAGTACTCCAATGGTTGTCAGATCCCTAGATGTGGTAAAAGACCCATTTCGTCCATGTGAGGAATCTGAACAGATTCTTGGTCCTGAAGTACCATATTTCAGTGCGATTGGAGCCCTTATGTACCTTGCTAATTGCACACGACCAGATATAGCTTTTGCAGTTAATCTATTAGCAAGATTCAGCTCAGCTCCTACAAAGAGACACTGGAATGGTGTCAAACATGTGCTTCGTTATCTTCAAGGAACGATAGATTTAGGATTATTTTATCCTAACAAGACAAAACCAGCTTTGATTGGTTATGCAGATGCAGGTTACTTATCAGATCCACACAAAGGGAGATCTCAGACTGGATACGTGTTTACGTATGGAGGGACTGCAATTTCTTGGCGTTCTCAAAAGCAAACGCTCGTTGCTACATCATCAAATCATGCGGAGATTATAGCACTACATGAAGCAAGTCGTGAATGTGTATGGCTGAGATCAATGACGCAACATATCAGAGCCACCAGTGGTCTTCCAACAATAGAAGACCCCATCACACTTTATGAAGATAATGCCGCATGTGTTGCTCAAATGAAGGAAGGGTTCATCAAGAGCGACAGAACAAAACACATCCCTCCGAAGTTCTTTTCGTTCACACAAGAACTAGAGAAGAACAATGTTATCAACATCCAGTATATTCGTTCTTGTGATAACTCATCTGATCTCCTCACAAAAGCGCTCCCCACTTCAACTTTCAGAAAACATGTTCATGACATTGGAATGCGTAAATTGCAAGATTTGTAGAAAGGCCGCACCAACGTCTGCATCAGGGGGAGCTTTACATAGCTGTACTCTTTTTTCCTTACTGAGGCTTTTATCCCACTGGGTTTTTCCTAGTAAGGTTTTTAATGAGGCAGCTGACCATGTAAATGTATCAATGAGCATCCCAAAGGGGGAGTGTTGTAAATAAATTGGTATGCTCATATAGGTCAAAAATATAGGGTAAATAAAGTCAAAAATATGGGGTAGATAATTAATTACCCTACACCTAACTTTTGACTAATGTACACAAATTTTCACTATAAATACATGAGGATGGTAAATGAAAAATCCATCCCTAAAATTCCTACAATTCCTCTCCCATTTTCTCTCTACTCTTCATATTCTCCTCTTCTAAATTCTCACCATATTAGTGTTTAAGGAGTATTCAATTCAAGTTATTCATTTGGTTTTTATAACAATATATATATATAATAAGTCACAGAGTTTTTTATTACTCCAAAACGGCACATAACAGCCTACAAAAGTCGATAGGGACAAATCTCTACTCAACACAGTCTGAATTGACACGCTTACACGCGATAAAATGCGCTACCCTGATTCGCAGACTGTTTGACAAACTTAACAATGAACGAAATCACAAAATATTCATCAATAAATCTTTAATGTGTTCTATTTGAAAACTTTATTAAGGTTTTGTTAATAAATTTATGTCATGTAATTTATGTCGTGGATATTCTATTGTTTACATCAAATCATTCAAATAAATGTGAGCTCAGTATAATATAATCTAATCTATCTTATATTTGAAAATTTGTATTTAAGGTTTTGTTAATATCATTCAAAATTTTGAGTTTGGTTTTAGCGGATATTAATATTTTGGTTTTATTATGTGTTATTATCGATCACATTAAAATTAGTTTGTATACCATAAATTCTGATTAAAATAATATACAAATTATTTTAAGATAGCGTGGATTACATTATATGTGGTTAGATGAAATTTATAACTTAAAATACATTGTGGTTATTATTTTTCTCCCTAACTAATTGACGTTTATATACATATACATATATATAGTTCAATGTGTACCGAATTTGTACATAGTATATAAATGAAATAGTGATAGTTAAATACAAATTTACCTTGTCGACGATGCCTTCTTCGGCTATTCGTCGTAGACATGAAAATATCTCCAAAGACTTCTTTTCCTTTGTAAGTCGTTTGCGCTAATTGCTTAATGAAATCGGTTTCGTTGAACTCGATCCCATCGATGCCATGTTTCTTGTATTGCACCTCGAGATATCCAATTATTGAGATCGCCCAACACGTCTCTTAAGAAAAATAAATTGCTTATGTAATATACTAATTTTACCAGTGTATATGTAATGTTACAAAAAATATATATTTTAATAAAATTAATCAAGGATGGATTTACTGTAGGGTCAAGGGGGACGGATTTATTAAGATATATATTTTTTCTAACATTAAATATACACTGGTAAAATTAGTGTATATTTTAATGTTACAAAAAATATATATTTTAATAATAAAAAAAATCAAGGACAGAGTTACTACAAGGGCAAACGCGGACAAAATTAGTATATTCGCATAAGCAATTTATTTTTCTTAAGAGACGTGTTGGGCGATCTCTATAAATGGATATCTCGAGGCACAATACAAGAAACACGGCATCGACATGATTGAGTTCGATGAAACCGATTTCATTCAACATTTAGCGCAAACGATCAACTTACAAAGAAAAAGAAGTGTTTGGAGATATTTCCATATGTCTACGATGAATAGCCGAAGAAGGCATCGTCAAAAAGGTAAATTTGTCTTTAACTATCACTAGTTAATTTATATATATTATGTACAAATTCGGTACATATTGAACTATATGTATATGTATATAAAAGCCAATTAGTTAGGAAGAAAAATAATAACCACAATATATTTTAAGTTATAAATAAATTTCATCTAACCACATAGTGTAATCCACATTATCTTAAAATGATTTTTATATTATTTTAATAAGAATTTATGGTATACAAATTAATTTCAATATGATAAAAAATAACATATAATATTACAAAAATAATAATATCCGCTAAAAACAAACTCAAAACTAAATTACACGACATAAATTTACTAACAAAACCTTAAAATTCAAATTTTCAAATATAACACATTAAAATTATATTCTACTGAGCTCACATTTATTTGAATGATTTGATGTAACCTTTAATACGTTCTTTTTTTAAAAGAAAGAAGGGTATGGATTTATAAGAGATTCAGTGCCACACACCTTAGAAGTTACCATTTGAAGAGTGCCCAGTAGAATAAGCATGGCTTTGGAAGCCATTGATAGAGCTGGATGATGGCTCAAAGTTTACTCATAATGAAAACTGAGAGCGGTTTAAATAGAGATATAATGGTGATATGTAAATTAGATAAAGTCATTAAATAGATAATGATAATTAAAGTCCTTGGCTCATGTCATACTCATGCCAGCTTCCAAGGGTGGAGATCATGAAAGATATGCTGGCATGGCCACGATTGTGTCTAATGTCGTGTATTATTATGTAAAGCTGATGACGGAGTTCATAGTGAATAGGGAAAATAACACATTTATACCTTGTGTTTTAGTGAAATGTCGAGTTTAACCCTCGGTTTTCAAAAATGTCGAGTTCATACCCTCTGTTTAACTAAAATGACGAAATTATACCCCATGTTTAACTAAAATGATGAAATTATACCCTGAAATAGACAACAGTGTCACGAATATTCTTTTTATTGACTTTTCATTGACGTTGACTATAATATGTATATATAAACACCAATTATCTTTATTCATTCACGCCATATATGTAATTTATTTAAAAACTAAAAAATAAACAACAGTCTCTTAATCGTGAAGAACACAGAAAAAGGCAAATGGGTAAACATCGATAGTTGATAGTCATCAAAATCGCATATTCGAACAGAGAATCCAGAATTTAGAGTTACAATTCGAACACGGAATGAAGCCATTTCTTAGGAGGTATGAGTTTTATTATTTAATTTCAATTTAAAGCTATTTTTATTTCAAAATTAAGAATTTGGAAGTTAGGGCACTGATTTAGATTTGATTTTGTTTTTCTTATATAAGAGTTAATATCAATAAAAGGGAGATTTGTGACGCTGTTATTCATTTCAGGGTATAATTTCGTCATTTTAGTTAAACAGATGGTATGAACTCGACATTTTTGAAAACCGAGGGTTAAACTCGACATTTCACTAAAACACAGGGTATAAATGTGATATTTTCCCTAGTGAATATTGCAAAAAGAGTTCATAATGTCGTCTACTTCTTTTGATCTTGGTGCCATTTTTTTTTTTTTTTTTTTTTTATCAAATCGTTTAATGCTGAAACACAATCAAGAGACAGAGTGGCTTATATAGAGTGATATTAAATGTGTTTTTTTTTTTACTTTATTAAAGGCCTTGGATTTTTGTATATGCCAGCTTCAACTCACGTATTTTATTCACCTGAAGATGTTAAATATATATATATATATATATATATAAAATAAAAAAATTGTAGATATTCTTTAAGCTCGCTGACGGATTTTGACTAAATACTGAAAACCCAAGTGTCTAAAGAAAACAAGTAAAAAAAAAAAAAAAAGATTGGCTAAACCTAAAAGCAAAAGGAACCGCCATTTTTTCTTAATTTTTCTTGATGATTAATTTTTTTTTTTAAATAAACTTATTTACCGTTTTGGACTATATTTAACTTTATTTACTGTTTACAATTTAGTTTAGAAGGAAAATAATTGTTTAAACAGCTACTTTTGAAAGAATTTAAAATAGCAGCGATTTTTTAAACGTTACACTTAAAAATGGATCTTTTTGTAATTTTCTCCATAGATATTGGTTAAGACCAATTTGACTTGGGCCTATCAAATCTTGCCTTAGAAATATAAGCCCATATATATATATATATATTTTAATCGGATTGGATGGCCTTAAGCCAAGTGATTTTTTGCTCCGAAAAAGAAACCAAAGTTTTTTTTTTTACAAATTCATATCGTGTGTTCCATTTTCGTGTCATTCTAAGTATCCATCCATTTCATTAATTTAGTTTACCAATTCATTTTATACTTAATACAAGTTAAAATTGATGACGTTTATTTTGTTACCAAACAAGATACTAAAATGAGACTAACCCTCCGGAACGGATGGATGATATCGAAGAGAATAATATGGTATTTAGTATACTTTAGTTGAGGATACTCAATAGAACAAAAATAAAGCTTCCTTACGGACCGTGAAAATAATATGAGTTACGGTTTGTAAGATAGAGTCAATACTTGTCACTCGTGAAAATAATAAGATGACCACAATTTTTTTTTTAATTAATTAAAAAGCCAAAATGACTTTTCATTTGTTGGATGAAATGTAGTGTTGTAATTTTGTGTCATCCTACGTCGTTTGCAAGCAAGATCAAAATCCGTGCAAAAACGTCAAAAATAATGATCGTAGTAAAGAACTAATTGTTCGCAAAATAGCCTCTTCGCATATTGGAATTTATGTTCCGATCATATATTTGTATTTCGCCATAAACGAAAGCGCTAGGTTGAGAGATTGCATGAAAGTGAAGTAATTACTAACTTACTTGCAATGGTCAATATTAAAAACATATAAACTCTTTATTCGTACATTACACGTAAAATATATAATGAAAAGTAAACCGACGACGACATAAGACAAGACAACAAAAACAAAAAAGAACTCTTCTCTCTCTCATTCTCAACACTAACAAGAATAGCAAGCAAAGCATAAGCTAGAACAGAAGCAAAAAAAGGATATATAGATCTAAGGGCATTTGAGGCGGTCACCGGTGGTTTTCATTTGGGAGTAGCAAGTTCCGCACATTTCGCGGTTGCCGTAAGTGCCAGGTGGCACGCACTTGCAACGGTAACAACACGTCACGCACGCCCTTTGGCACACGTTCTTCCGTGAATGCAACGAGCACCGCCCCAGGCACAACGGACCGCATTCTGCCACGTCATCATCATCATCATATAAATTATTGTTCATTTTCGAAGCATATTATAAGTATCTTATTCTAGTAAAAAATTGTTCTAACTTTATGAATTATCTAATAGTGAAACTTTTATTTAAATGAACGAGTTATTAGAGTGAGCAATTACTTGTTTAGTTTCTTAAATAGTAGATTCACTAAAGAAAATTGATATGTAAAGAGAGAAGAAGAAATAATTAGAATACTATCATCATCTAAAAATAATAATTGCTTTGGAAATTGAATGTGATTACCTTTTAGCGACTTGACTCGAGGCTGCTGACGTGGGACCGGAGATGGAGGCATTGGCACTGTTGGGGGTTTGACCGCCGGAGTTGGAGGTCTGACCACCGGCGTTGGAGGAGCTACGTAGACCGGAGGTTTGACCACCGGCGTTGGAGGTTTGACAACCGGTGTTGGAGGTTTGACCACCGGAGTTGGGGGTTTGACCACTGGAGTTGGAGGTTTGACCACCGGCGTTGGGGGTTTAATCGCCGGCGTTGGTGGAGCTACGTAGACCGGCGGAGGTTTGACCACCGGCGTTGGGGGTTTAATCGCCGGCGTTGGTGGAGCTACGTAGACCGGCGGAGGTTTGACCACCGGTGTTGGGGGTTTGACAACTGGCGTTGGTGGTTTGACCACCGGCGTTGGGGGTTTGACCACCGGCGTAGGTGTTGGAGTAGTCTTTGGAGGATATGTTATTGGTGGTGACACGTCACCATGTGAAACCTAAAAGACAAATTTATAAACAAGATGTTCAAGAGATATATAGATTAAACTTTACGTGATCACAACAACACAAAGATACAATGGACTAAATAGAGTGTATTTAGTGATTTGTTTTTGGTGACACTAAATGACTAGGGTTTAGTAACTAACACATGAAGTAGGATCAAGGACAACAAGAACAAAATAAGGTTTTGTTTTTGTGATTAATCTTCATATATATATATATTTATATATACGTGGAAAGAACTAAAAGAGAAGAGAAGACATTAAAAGAGATTCAATGTCATCATCACACACCTTAGAAGTTACTAGGAGAAGAGTGGCCAAAAGACACAGCATAGCTTTGGACGCCATTGATAGAGCTTGACGATGGTTTAATGTTTGACAAATAATAAAGAGGAAGACCGGTTTAAATAGAGCGGTGGACTGGTGATATAAACCTAAATATATTAATGAAAAGGAAAATGAGAAATTAAAAAGGCCTTGGCTTTTTGTGCCTGCCAGCTTCAAGCCTTCGACATCAAGTAGGCATGTATTAAAATAAATTTAGTAGACAGACATAAAGTGTGGCTCGCTGACCAATTTCTGACTATTACTTCAAACCCACGTGTCTCTCTTAAGACCTCTGTCTGCTTAATGCCTTAATCTATTCTTGTTTATATTTTATAGTTAAAACATTTCTCAATTTACGTTTTAGAACAAAAACATCCATACATCTCATTCCATTAGGGGAAAATAACAGGTATATCTCCATTTTTTTTTTTTTGAGAAAGGTATATTTCCATTTCATTGATGTTAACTTATATAAGAAAAATCGAATCAAATTTAAATCAGTACCATGATTTTCAAATTGTTAGTTTTGAACAAAAATAACCTTAAATCCAAATTAAATAATAAATTGCATATCTATCCAGAGATGATTTCATTCCGTATTCGAATTGCGACTATGAATTTTGGATTTTTTGTTCGAATATGTAATTTTGATGACTGCGAATTGTTTATTTTTACCCATTGCCTCTTTCTATGTTATCCACAATTCAGAAACTTTTGTTTGTTTTTTCGTTTTTTTTAAAAATTACGTTTATGATGCGAATAGATAAACATAATTGGTATTTACGTATAAATATTATTGTCAACATTAATGAAAAGTCAATACAAATAAGACTCGTGGCATTGTTATCTATTTCAATGTATAATTTCGTCATTTTAATTAAACAGCTGGTATGAACTCGACATTTTTTAAAACTAAAAGTTAAACTCGATATTCAAATGTTGTTTTCTATCTTCCATCGACTCTCTTGTGAAAAGGATAAAATGTTGTTGGCTGATGATTAATGGTGTTTCCATTTTACATAAATACCAATGATCAATAGAAATTTTGATTAAAAAATATAACTATGATTTTCGTTGGAATGTCACTAATAATTGCAAAATTTTTGTGTTTCGTTATGACTAGCGCATTTTTTTTACAACGAAATGAAGGTTGTGTTTGGTAGTTAACTCAAACTGTTTTTTGTTTTCTGTTTTCTAATTTTTGTAGTTGTACTGAAAAACTGTTTTGTAGTTGTTTTCAAAAAACTGTTTGGTACAGTTTTCATTTTTGTTTTTGAGAAAGTAAAAAAACTGAAAAAAAAAAAGGTTTGGTATAGTTTTCATTTTTGTTTTTGAAAGAATGAAAAGAGATGATGAGGAGAAAGAGAAGAATTTTTTTTTCAAAAACACCTTTTATTTGTTTTCAGTTTTCTTTATTTTTTTCCAAAACAACTTCAAAATTTTTTGAAATTTTTTTCCGAAAACACATTTACCAAACACATTTTCCAATTTTGTTTCCTATTTTCACTTCTTGAAAACTCAAAAACAGTTTTTGAGTTGATAACCAAACGCACCCGAAATAATCAGCATTCTTGTATCGATGAAACAAAAATCATATATAAAACGTGTTTCCACAAAATAAGTTGATTTTAACCAGATTTATCAAAAAATTGTTCAACATATCTCACTCGAATAAAGACATATATATTGTGTGTGTAAGTAGAAAAAACTTGATCAAAAACCGATTCTTGATTATCGAAATTTCGTTGCCAATGCTTATGAAAAACTGCCCAATCAATAAAATCAAATATTTTTTCTGGTTGAAACTCGTTTAAAATGGCCTATAAACCATCAAAAACCGAGTTTGCCTTGCCAATTTGGAAACATATCACGAGAGTGGTAATGAGAGGCTTCGCCGCTGTGGGATGATCAACTTTAAATATATCTCGCGTTGAATATGAGCTGTCTCATTGAGATCTAAATAGTGGCTACTGATTAATAAAAGAAAAAAACAATTATATCCAAATCTGTACTGATTTTAGCATATTATATATAATTGCCCAAGTTGGTAATTGAAAACTAGATATGATTTAGGAGAATATCCAGTGTATTATATTTCCATACCCACTTTATTTTCCCGGATTGGAAACAAACGCCTTGAGTCGGTAAGCCTTGGACCCACACAGGTCATTCTCACTCAATCAATAACCAATAGGGACATTTTTTTTTATTAAAAAATAAAATAAAACAATGAACCTAACAACCTATTATGATTTATGTATATGATACGACATTAATATATGCTATTATATTCTATACACAGATTGCTCTTCAGAGACGTGGAATATTGTGACTCTATAATATATATACTATGCTCAATTTTCAGTCAAAGCTGAAAATGACAAATATGCATTTGGCTCACTTCTAAAGCAAAACAACGTCTTAAAAGAATCCCCAGGGAAATGCGTTCAGACTAGGATGGTTCGTCCATGAAAGTGTAACACATCACATGTTGTGCCATAATGTTCATGAACGATATTTAATCCTAAATAGAATAAAACCGTACTTTCCGGAGGTATATAAATATCAATTCAAGCCTTGTGTTTCATTTCTACTTTGTGTCTTGTAATGGCCAGGAACAATTTGAGTTAGACATATTGGGAGATAACTTTTAATATTTATTCGGTGGCTTACATAGATATAGAGAAATAGTCACATCTTGTATTGCATTTAAATGTGCAATACAAATAATATAAAATAAATAGATAAATAAATAAATTGTTTTTTTATTTTAAACAATATTCAGAAGAAGGAAAAATACTGCTAAGACAATTAATGTTAATCAAAATATTTTTGGTTTAAGATTAAATTTAAAGTGATAAACTCAGATAAAGCCGTGAAAGTATACCTAGTTTTATCATTCTTCGCCGACCATTAATTTTATAACATTGTTAATGAGGAATAACGGAACTGTGAGACTTTTGTATCAGAGCATCCAATGTATTCTTCTTATCCTATAAAATTAAAGGCTGGATTTATATAATCATATTTTTATAGACTGTCTATTTACCCAATTACCATAAAACTTATTGACATACTCGTTTAACTAGTAACTTATTCCTCCACCATAAGTCCGCCATAAGCGAGGACTTATTAACTAGTGATTTAATAATATTCCAAGTCTCTAGTCTATTTTTTACATATTATTAGATGGTTTAAATAGACCCAAATCAATAAATAGGCATATTAGACATAACTTCCCGGTGTAATAATATTCGCGATCACGAGACAAACTTTTATATTTGAAGTTTCATGCTTATTAGTATACTCCATAATAAAGTGAAAAAATTAATTTTGGATTGGAATAAATCCAATTTCATGATCCGAGGCGGAGATGCTCTCAAGTCTTAATCATCCTGCTAGTATAAAAACAAGTATTTTATAGCTTATAAACTGATAGAATGAAATTTAGTAAAAATATACAAAAGTAAATAAATTTTTTTTTTATTGCTTCCCATATTTTCAGAAACGTGGTAGGTTTATCATTAGGTGACTTGTGGACAAAATATTCAATGATCAAATTTCCAGCTTTTTTTGACCTGGGTCCTCGCAACAAGTATATTGGTGTCCAACTTGCAATGCAAAACCGAACTCCAACAAAGAGAAGAAGAGGATAAGCTCTCAAACAAAGCATTAAAGAGTCTGTCAAAAGTCGCCTATTAACACTCTCTGTAAGTTGTAAGTCTCGGTAATAGTACTAATCTGAGTAAATGACGTATTAAATTGCCAAAACCAAAATGCCAGAGAGAAAGAGAGAGAGCTCTTACAAGGTTCCATATACTAAGTTCTCTGCAAATATATATATATATATATATATATATAATAGACCCCACTTATTGATCACAAGGTTCCAAAAGAGTACTAATAAAGAAAATCAATAACTATGTCTACGCATAGTACAGAGTACAGACCATATCCGACTGGCCATGCTTGCGATCCAGCTACTCGCACCTAATTCGTGACCCTCTTTCACTCTCTCAAATGTCATGTCTTATGATGTTTTTTCAATTTACTTCTCAGCTTTAATGGCCAAAGGAATGGACTTTATGAATTTACTTTATTTTTTTGAAGTCTTTTACAGTCTTTACAATATCACCCACGCCACGCTTGTGGTTTGTCGAGGATTGGACAATTATGTGGATCAACCCATGTAACAGAGATGCCTTAGAAAAAGCTGTGTCATTGCTATTTCTAGTGGACTTTTTCTGTGCTCACTCACAATAATGTCTAAGCAATGCTTGCTTTTGTACAATTGGTTTGGTTACGTTCTTTTCTCCTTCGTTGGGACCATAGACGTGGGTGTCATTGTCCACAACTTGATCATCTTCTTAATTGCTATCCTATTAATATACTTCTCTTTCTAATTCATGTGCTAATTTCTAAGAAAAAAAAGACAGACTTATCGTTCCACCGGCACAAATGGGCCCAAATAGAGCAAGCTCCGAAATAGTCACCGGCTCGTAATATTAAAAAGGTAGAGAATATTTTTTTTTTTTTTTTTTTTAATACTTATTAGTGATTCTACTTTAAAAATTTAGTTGGTGTGATACTAATCAGATTGATAATATAAAGATATGATGTAGAAAATATTGCATATGAAATTAAAATTGAAATTCAGATAGACAATTTCAAAAGTATATATAAAGATATGTTCACTCCTCATTAGCGTTGTGTTACACACAGAAGTAATCATGTCGATCTTTTGAATTCACCTAGATCTTAGCCATTTGAGTATGTTAAAATCTCCATTGTGTTGAATAATAGTGACATTTTCCTATCGTCAAGAATATGCGTGGACGACCTAAGAGTTGATGTTGAAGAAATAATTGAAACTCTTATAGGGAAATAAAATTGATAATCATCAGCGATGATGATTATCAGTGCTCATAGAGAAAACACAGCAAGACATTTTCAAGCAACGCATATAAGTCTTCTCGCACTACTCTACTACTTTGCTAGGCTAAAAATGGCGTCCAAGTCAAAGGAACCACTAAGTCAAACAAGGCGAAGATTAGTGCTCATTTTGATTTGTAAATGGATAGGAAACCGTCTGATACCGATGTGTTCGAGCAATCTTCGAACCACATTTGTCTTCTTCGAGCACAGTTTGCGAATTTCATATCAGTTCGCCGTTATATTATGACAAACCATTTCAACATGATGTAAAGTGAATAAATAACTTGGGAATAAAGATAGCAAACCATCTCTCCAAGTCAGACAGCATAGCTTAATTAGCTTCTTTCTCTAGTTACCTGGGGTTTTGGTAACTATGACTTCTTCGAGAATGTCAATTGGCGGTTGAGTATTTTCATTTCATCATCTTCCTCGTCTCCATCGACCGATGGCTGCGGATTGTGGAGCATAGCAGAGTGTATATGATCACGGTTGGATGAGTTTTGAGTGAAGTTTGGAATACTCTATTCCCAGCCGGCAAAAGTGTGGGAAAAAAGTGGAAGCCGAGAGATTTATTCCTGTACATATTTTGCAATTTATTTGGAATACTCTATCCAGTGAGAACAAGACAGTGACCAGGGAACCTCGTTTCTTAGGACGCGCCGGCTGTTTTCCCTCATCTACTCTTAAATTTAAGCACTGCATCTTTAATCATTAGCTTATTACTTATCTAATTTCGTCGATTTTAAGTGAATTATGTTCTTCTAAAAATTATAAGAATATACAATAATCATTGATAATTCACGAGAGCTTAAATATATATTTGCGATGACTTGAAAAAGATAGATGATCATGACATTTCACTCACACACAAAGGGTAAATTTAATACATCTAACCATTAAAAATGACAATGCAGAACATGATTTGCAATGCGAAGAAGAAAAATAAAATTAAACAAAATGAAATCGTTTATCCTCTGTGCAGATTACAGATACACTAAGTATTAATCTGGTAAATTTAATGCAGCTCTTGATACATAAACTACAACAAAGAAGGGCATGAAGGAGAATGAATAAAAAAAGAGATTGACCAAATTTAGCTATTGGATACCTTAAAAAGCATTTTTGAAGTCATGGTCTAGACGACAACATTCTCTAAGTCCTCGAAACTCAATTGCAACGTTTGTAGCTTGAAACCCGAACTCTGCAAGGTCTCGACCAAGCTAGAAGCCACACCGGTCGCTTGAACCGTCGTTTGTTTTTCCAACTGAAATACGAGATACCAAAACTCACTACACAGCTCAGAAACTTGACCGGATTGGCTAACGAAGAACAACACACACTGAACAAATTTAGAAGGACCAACAATACTTTTTCGCCACGTAGTATCTATTGGCTTTACTATTACCAGCTCTTTTCACAAAAATTAAAGATAGTAGATTTTATTCGCTCTTTTGCAAGCTCTAGGCACAAAGGTAAAAGTTGAGAAAATGAACCAAATAGAAACAATAAAATTCATGGGGAAATTACGGGACGTCGGGACCTATAAACTTCGATGGGAATTAATATTATGAAAAAAAATGTAATTAAAACGCTTTAGGGACTTCCGAGAGTGGCTTGTTTGCTTCAACCATGACATCCTATATATTCCTATTCGACTAACAACCCAAGTTTAAGAAGTTGGTGCTTTTTCTGAAATTTGGTTATATAAAGTCAGAACAGTTTCATTGAAGCAACGAAATCCATACGTACCTCAACAGTCGCGATACCCTCGGAAACTCGAACCTTCAAATTGGATACACCTTCCACTTCCTAAAGTAACAAAACCAAGAACAACACATCAAATTATTGAAGAAGCGAAAAAATAAAGGCGGCCACACGAATCATTTTTATAACACAAACACTAATTAAGATATGTAAAATGTAAATTGGAGACCAAGACGACGAATACACCTCCAAGGCATTGATCGCTCCGGGAACAGCCGCCTCGCTCATTGTTCCATCGGCCTTCAAAAAGGCAACCAATTTTATGTCACTTCTCACATTACATCAATGAAATCAAATAGTTAAGCTGAAAATAAAGTTCGAAACTTTCGGAAACAATGCAAGTTCAATTCTTTAGCATAAAATCACAGTCAATTAAGCAAAGCAATTACAGGAATTGGGAGCACAAAGATCTACCAGCACTAAATCCTAAAGTTCATTTCACTATTCGCAAATAGGTAAGTTAAGAAGAATGAAATCCTAAGCGAAATAAAAACCAACACGTCATTGATTTGCGTAACAAAAAAAAAAAAAAGAAGCAGAATTCGAAAGAAATGAAGCTTTGTTTTACCTGAAGGAACATAATGAGAGTATCGGAAGCCGAGACCGGGACCGAGACGGCTTGCTGATCAGCTTCTGGCTCGGTTACTGGCTCGGCTTCTGGCTCCGGAGCTAGGGTTTCAGTTTCGGCAGAGTTCAATCTCGTCGTACCTCGAAGGCCGTTCGGGTTCTCCGTCGGAATAAAACGCCTCGCCGAGGTGGTGGAAACGCCACCGCTTCTCAGGCAAGCGGTCCGCCATTGAAGCGAGCTTGGTCCAGAAGCGAAGGGATAGGATTTGGGAGTGGCGACTGAGCGTAGAGGTGAGACTGTCGAGATTGAGAGAGTCGCCATTATCGTCTTCGTTCTTGCTTCGAGTTATCGCCTCTGTTTTGTGCTTCACTTTATCCTTTAAAACTTCTGCAATAAGATAATTCTTCAGTGCGGCTTCTGAAAAATGTCGTAAAGGTACAGCGAGATTGATTTGTCGTTCTTAGATTTTTTTTTTTTTTTTTTTTTTTGCATGATAGAAACGGCATGTCGTATAAGTATTGAATTATATTTGGTTTTAAACTAATTTGATATATGAAAACACCTTCAAACTATTGACCCTTTTAGCAATTTTGATCATATTTTATGTTGATGTTACCTTTTTTAGCATCAATAGTTCTAAATAGGCCAGTGACATTTTGGTCATTAACTTAATTTGTTTATGAAATGATTCTCAAAAGATTTATTTTGTATGGTTTTAATCATTTTCAGAAAGAAAAAAAAACATTATATTTTCAATGAAATCTACCCCCTAAGACACTTAAAACTTGTAATTATACAAAATAAACTCAACTTATAGATCAAACAGAATAAAAGTAAGTTTTTAGTAGGATTGTGTTTTAATGATTTTTTTTTTTTAATTGTAAGCAAGTTATTTAAATTTATATATATGTTTTGACATGTTTACATATACTTATAAAAGTTGATTAACAATTTATAATATTATTTAAGCAACTTCAGTTTAATAATTTAGATTCTTCTTCAGATTAACAAGTTATTCAAATAAGTTGTAATTTTTTAAAGGTGTCTCCGTGCAATATTACAAAAGTGTAACAAGGTTATTAACATGACCAAAACTGCAATAAAAGATAGTAAAGGACTATTGGTGTTAACAAAACCCGGGAGCAAAGAAAATTCTCCAAAGTTCCCAACTTTAATTAGTAGGATATAAAAAAATATACATCAACTGAATTTCTATACAAACAAAAATAGCTATTGGATAAGATTTTCTGCGTTACATCTTCATATATTCCACTTCAACTTGACCATCTGCAGATATATAGACATGTACAGATACAAAATAAAATCTTTTATCAATTTTCAGCCAAAAACACAATAATTTGAAAAGACCCAATAAAGAACTGGAAAAGAAAACCCCTCACCCTTAAGATGTATAGCTTCGTTTGCTAGAGCATCGGCATCGGAATTATACTCCTGAGAAATAAGAAAACAAGCAAAAAGGGTGAATTATTATTAACAATATTATAAGAATGATTGCAACATTTGGATGCTTGTTTTCTGAACCAAACACACCCGACGAACGTGAGAGATCTGAAACGAAGCAAAACACTTCTCGAGCTCCTTGGCCATTGCACACAGATCAGCCATGTTCGGATTTTTTGTTTTCCACAGACCCTGAACCTGTTAAACAAGGACTTGACGATCAAAATATACAAGATTTTGCATTTTGTCTTCTGTCCAAGATTCAAAAAATAACCTTAGCTGTTATTTACCAAAAAAATTTGTGGCCGGTTAACCAAATTTGATTTATTTTTAGTAATAAAATTTCCTCATAGTATAAACTTTATATACTGGTTGATTTCGAAAAACCTACATTCTTTAGTTAAAATGAACCGTTTGTTTAAATTTAACATGAATCAAAATTCAAATATTAACGTAATCGACAGATTTACCTGCATGACAACAAGTTTTGAATCTCCCTGGGCACGGATGTGTTTAAATCCGACTTTACAAGCATGTCTCATCCCTAAAAGCAACGAGCGATATTCGGCAACATTGTTTGTCGCCACGCCAACCCCTTCACGCAACCGCCAAACCTAAAAATCAAACCGAGTAAATTATTACTTACCTTTTTTTTTACCCGACTCGGACCTTGTTTTTACCTAAAAATGGAAGAGCTTACCATGCTTCCGTCCGAAGCACGAAGCATCACACCCGCTCCGGCCAATCCCGGGTTTCCTTTTGAAGCGCCGTCGAACTCTATGGAGCAAGTATCCTTTTTTGGGAGAAGAAACAAATGAGAGCGTTGTGTCAAAACTTGTTGTGATCAAAATTATAAAATAAATGATAAGTGACCGATGAATTTGGATATTTCGGAAGCTATGCGATTGTATGCTGAAAGATCCAGGTAATATGAGAGAGAGAGTCTTGGCTATTTTACAATCCCGATCCAAATAATACATCTCTTCTTACGACCTCTCCTATTTATAGACTAAATAACTTCTAATTATTATCAACCCCTTAACTATATAGTACCCAACTCGTGAGATTAATGTGAAAATTTAAGGACCATCTTGATATCAACCTAGATAGTATAGTATATGGAAAATATAATAAAAAGCGATAAAAAAATAGACAATCTCTCGCGATATTATCATGTCTAACTACGATTAATCCTACATATTTACAAACCAACATAATACTAGATACTGTAAACTTAATTTTTAACTAACTGCGATTTAGTACAATCACCCTACCGAGTTGATTTACGTATCTATTCTTTGCATATATCACACAGACACCAAATTCTACACACAAATTTACATGAATTACACTGAGAGTAACACACACAAAAATGGCGATGTGAACAATGAACTATCAAAGATCTTCGGTTCGAAACTTACACAAGCAGAAGAAACTGACGGAGTGTCATTGGAACTCATGGAACTATTTGAATTGAAAAATTCATTTCGAGAGACATTTGATAACGAACTAGTGACAGGCATCTCCTGCAAAAGTCGTATGATTTAAGTGAACCTATTACTTCTATCAACAACACAATTAATAATAAAAAATAAAAATAAAAAAAACCCGAAAACTAGCGAGTCCAAAAGTACAATGTTAAAACAGGCCATAGATTAGTAATGGGAAACTTACACCGCCAAAAACAACTGTTACAGGTCTAGCGGATTTACTTTCACTTGTTGGGTTCGTTAGTAGTGTACTAGCACTCGTCTTTTCCTACAAAACAAAAAAAAAACATATATTAGGATTAGTCTCTCGATATGTTAATTTTATTGTTCCTATTGGATCGAAGCAATGTAAAAAAAAAAAACCCAATAACACTCACAGCCATTTCTATCAACCCGACCGCTTCTCGCCATCTCTCGGGCGACGAGTCATCATCGTCTTCTTTCGCTCCAACTGAAGCCGGTTCCTATAAGAAATTAGAGCACTCCAAATTCATTTCGTATCACTAAAATGATAACATAATTAAAACTTGGAAGATTCATCATTACATAAGTTTGAAGATAAGTCAAAAACCTGAAATGGGCAGGGAATAAGTGCCCCAAATTTTCCATGAAGATTATCTTTGGCATCTTCAACGTTAATGGAGTACAAAGGATTCTTAAGCCCGTGGGAACGAAGGAATGCCTCGGCTTCCTTAGACATTCCATAGCCTTTATACACAGTGATCGAAGGATCTAAAACCTACAAGGACATATCAGAACGCTTAATCAAGTCAAAACCCTAACACACACACACACACACAAAAAAAAAAAAAAGGCTTATAGAAACGTACCGAAGAATTGGCTTGAGCCTGGCAATCTCTGAGAGTCTTGTATATTCCGATCATGTCTCCCTTGCGGACGAGATAGAAAGCGTCTTCGTCTTGGTCCGCCATTTTCTTTAACCTCGAAAGCACGCCACGACCAGCCGCGAAACAGAGGTTCGATGAGCGAAAAGGTTTAGGTTTTAAGTCGAAAATGGGTCGCTTTTGAGGCGAGAGATATAAGTTTTGAGGAGTTAAATTAGCGTGAAGTGAACGCAGAGATGGTGAAGATGAACACGACTGACTATACATATCTAAAAGTTAGTTTGCAACTGTTTTTTTTTTTTTTTTTTTTAGTTCTTGACCATTTAATTGGTGTGTATTGACAACAATACCCATAATCATTCGATTTCTGTCGTTTTTAACGATTTTCATCGTATGTCATTTACTTTGTGTTTGTTTTCGTTTTTATGTTGTTTTCTTTTTTGTCGTTTTTGCGATTTTGGTCGTCTTTTGATTGTCATTTACTCTTCGCTCATGTCGTTTAGTTTGTATTTCTGTCGTTTTTTTAATTCTGTCGTTTATCTTCTATTTTTGTCGTTTTTATTTCTGTCGTTTAGTTTTTGTATGTTGTCTTTTTTCCTGTCGTTTTTTGTTTTCTGTCGTTTTTCACGATTTTCGTTTTATGTCGTTTCATCATTTAGTCTTGTATAATTCTGTCGTTGATGTACGCTATGTAACCGCGCTGAAGCGTACATCAAATGTTGAACATGACATGGATTAGCCAATATAGAGAAAATTAGAGACAATGATTACCCCCTTTGACACCCTTTTTTTTTCTCTTTTTTTCCCGGCGTATTTTTCACCCCCTGAAACCTAGAGATCTACTGTTTTTCTCCATGAAAAAAATGGTGATATTACTTGAGCCAAGACGACGAGACAAGCTCAACCCCACGAATCAGAAACTTCTGCTCGACGGAACAACCTTCATCACGGTTGCGAGGTCATAAGACTTGAAATCTTTGCCATAGCATAAACTGATATCCAATGCAGTATTTCCGTCCTGAAGCCAGTGAAATGAAACCATCACCAAGACAATTTTTCATGCGCAAAAAAGTTCAGATGTCAAATAGACCCTTGCTACCAATTACAAGGAAAGAAAAAAATTTCCCTAAACGATCTTAGGTAATTAAATTAGTAAAATGAAGAGACAAAGAAAATCGAGTCTACATTTTCTACTTGACTATGACCCTTCTCATGGCAGAACTGGCCCGCCTAGTATCGGGGTCGGGTGTGCTTACTTTTGTCGAGAGTACAATGACTCCATATATATATATATATATATTTTAGGAGCCATATATTTTGTCGTAGATTTTCACATATTATACTTGTTCCGATGGAGTAACTTGTCTGATTTCTGTTCCCATTGTGATTTAGGTTGAAATGAAGATTGAGAGTGAAAAGACTGTATAAATCTGGCGATAATGAATAAGAGAAAAAAAAAAATGATCCAAAGTTAATGGGATTAAGAAGAAATTTTTTTTAAAGTCGTCAAACAGAAAATGGACTAGGACACAAACACGGTAACAAATGGTAATAGCAGAACAATAAGAAGATCGGCACTGACTACGGTCTAACAGCGAAACCAAAAAAGGAATATTCCAAAAGAACATCTCTTAATAGTAAACTTCTCGAGCCTACAAGTTTAGAATCAATTTTGTTTTGTTTTTCTTTGTTTATAGCAGAGCTTACTACCTAGCCTGAAGTTCTACAATTTCAATCATACCCTCTTGGAATTGATAGATTCAGAAATATCTTTCCACAACAATCAATAAAAAGTGTGAAATTTCCGGGACAGAACATTAGATATCATAGGACTGTGTGAGTGAGCGTGTATGATCATAAAGTTGGAGAAGCTTGAACAATCAATATATGTGGGCTAAATTAAACCGAGCACTCGGGATTATTTTAAGTAGAATAGTGACCGCTGCGGGAGCTCAAACCTAACTTTAGAGCAATGAGAAAAAGAATATGCATTTATTAACAACTATTATCCTTGTATTGATCCGTTGACTTTACTTTTATTAGTTGCACTCTTGTCATTTCCCATTTTTTAAATTTTTTAATTTAATTGCAGTAGTGTTTATGTGGAATCAACCATTATTATATAAACTACGTGAATCAATTAATTTGGTGTTTAGTTACCTTGTTTCTTCTAGTCCGATCAGCACCATTTAGTAACAAAACCTTCACTATGTCTTTGCTTCTCGTCTGTGCAGCTACGTGCAATGGAGTCCATCCCTCCTATATTTGTAAATACAGTCAGAACTCCGAAGAATATACTTAATTTTAAATAATAAATTCAATTAAACGAATAATTGGGGCATAAACTACACACATTGTCTGCGACATTGAGATCGACTTTGTATTTGAGCAATAACTTCACGATTGGCATAACACTAACTTGAGCTGCATAATGAAGTGGCGTAGCTCCATCCTGTTGCGTTGACCGAATCATTAAACAAATCAAGGCAGAACATCAAAATAAATAAATAAATAAACAAGCATTTCGACTTTTTCCTTGCCTTATCCTTGACATGAGGACTTGCACCTTTTCTCAATAGATGACTAATAACGTCGCCCTTGTTTCTCAGAATCGCTGCGTGAAGAGCAGTTAGGCCTTCCTGGGAGCACACAAAGTACATTAGAATGGTAATTTCGATTAAATCACTATGGATAGTTAGTAGATAAGAGAATGGTGTAATGCAATTATTAAACTTACTTTATCCACACCATCAATATCTACACCTTGCTCGAGTAGTTTGTCTAATGAAGCCATCTGCCCCGATAACGCAAGGGTATGGAGAGGATTCCATTTCGCCTATAAAATAAACAACGTGCTTCATATTGAGAAGCTTTAACCAAGTGGAAGGTAGTGAAAAAAGAAAAAAAAAAAATACGTACGGTCGATATCTTTTCCAAATCCGGAGTCGCAGACCGTCGCAAGATCTCTCTTTCTTCGGGTTCCAACAGTTCTGCAACCTCTGCGGATAAGACAATACGAAAATGAGTTACGTCGTACAATTAAACTTGTATAGATCTTTTCTTAGGATTGTATTTACAACCTTTAACTAGATCGGCACCGTACTCGTTACTCGTTTGAGGTCTCTCCTCGGTTCCAACGTCAGCCACAATAGCATCTCTCTCTTCTTCCCAGTCGCTTTCAAAGTCCAAGTCATTCTCCTCGGTCTCGTCATCGCTGTCACTTCCATCGTCCGGATCTTCCCAATCTCCGCCGCGGCTCCGATAAGAAGACGATTGGTTCCGACCCGAGATGAGAATTCTCATATCTCGCTTACGCGCAATGTGAAAACAAAACACTCCTCTCTCTGAACCGTTAAGTTTCAAGAAACCGGGGCTGAATCGAGGCAATTCAACACGACACAGAGGAAGAAGCGGAATCGGAGTTGCGGTCCACGGAACTGACGACATTGTGTACGTATTCCCCAACTGGATTGACACATTACAAGTCAATGCATATGCGATACAAGTCATGTTTTAAAGACTGTTTCTTAATTCCTTTTTTTCTTTTTGCTAGCATATAATGGGTGATTAAGCAACTTGATAGTAAAAATAAAGCATCAATAATCTGACTACATACATTACCGAACATTCTCTATATAGTGTTGTAAGTAGGTCCATGAAGATACAATAAACTAGTAAACAAAACAGGAAGTTATGAAAATTGAATTTCAAGGTAATCATAGAACCAGAGAGACAGAGAATGGTGTTTTTCGGGGGTTCAATGAATTTTTTTGAACATCTTTATGGATATGCATGCTTTGAATAAGTTACGAATTGTTTAAATGCTCTGTAAACAGACAACTACAAGTCACCTGTCCTTTAGCCTGATTCGCTTGAAGGAATTTCTTAAAGAAATACATTTAGTTCTACAAAGTTAAGTCGTAATTTTGTACTGATTTATTATTAGTTTTATCATGACTTTATGGTTAGTAATTTTTATATGTAAGTGGCTCATAATTAGGGAGTTTTAGGCTTACATGAATCTATGATTTATAGTATACTTCTTAATTAAAAGATTACTCAATCTAAGGCCAAAAAAAAAAAAAAAAAATGCAGTTCGTTTCTGACGATGACTTCAAACCGAAACCAAATTTTCGATTGTAGAATCTTCAAACTGAACCACTTACATGCAACACTGGAATTTGGGTAGCCTTTTCGAATACATTTGATTCAGTCTTTTTTTAATTCAGTAAACCTGTATTCAACTTCGTATAATTCGGATTTCTACGCTTCGGTCACTGACCATAATCATAATCAGTTCATGTGAAGCTCTGCATTATCACTCCAGTTGAACCACCCATTCATAATACTGAAAGTTAAACTTGCATTTATTTTTCAATGATTTTGAATGAGATACAGAAATACTAGAGGTTAATCAGACTCACAAGTTAAGTCCAATAGCAATAGCAACAACAATAGAGAGCTTCTAGAACCAGTTGAGCAGCAATTCTAAAAGTTCAGAACAAAACCTAGAAATTCACTTCTCCGCAAAAAATGAGCAGCGAAAACATACCTAGAATAAGATGAGAGCTATAATTGGATAGCGAAGCTTTGCCTTCGGTTCGACCACGCAGCAACAATGGAGGTTCTCTGGTTCGCCGGTGTCAGGGATGTCGGACTAGGCCTCGGAGAGTGAAGCTCGGCTTGGCTCGACGGCGATGGCGAGAGTGGGTGAGAGTGAAAGTGAGAAACGGTCTGCAGAGACGATAGGATTTGTCTGCGGAGACTAGTTTTTCAAAAAATTAGAAAAATACCCGCATTCGCATAAAACGTTACACAATTACCTTCATAATTTTCTAAAATGCTCACATATTTTATAAATTGATGTTAATTTTTTTTATAAAACAAAAACTGATGTTTCTAACTGTGATTATTGTTTATTTTTTATTTTTCAGATAGTTATAAACTTATAATCTACAACTGAAAATAAGTAAACATTTACAATTTTTTTACTAAATGATTTTAAAAAATATATTTAAATGTTTATAATATATAAATATATATGATGTTTATATTTTTCGATGAATGTTTAATAGATTAATAATTTATACTTGTCAAAAGGAAATATAACATAATACTATCTAGGTTACCTCATTTTCAAAAAAAAAAAAAAAAAAAATTATATAATAGCTCGTTTCTCATTCTTCAGAATTATCTTCTTAGAATACAACTTTTTTTTGCATATTTTTTAAATGATCCAATTATTAAAAGAGGAAATGCAATAAAAAAAATTCAAAGAGATCATTATTAGCAATAAAAAAAATGAACGAATTAACTCAAATGAAATGAATAATTTTCACATAACAACTAGACTTTGTCTAATGTATAAATCTATAAACAAATCTGTTTGATTCAGTTAAAACCGATTATTGTTTTCCGAAAACCAAATATTCTCTAAAATATCCATGTCGAAAGTTTGATTTATGGCGTGACACTAATATTTTGATTTGATTAATTTGACTCGATAGCCTGTATTGATTTTTCTATTTGAGAATGGAGTATTTTATACATGCACTATTTTAAAATATGCTTAGGTAGTTCAACGAATAATGAACTGCCAACCATATCAACACAAAGCTAAAGAATTGAAACATATAAACAATAACCATAATTTGAAACTAGCTTTGTCCTTGTATATGGCTTTTTAAGTATGAAAGCTTAGCATCACCACAAAAATGAATATTTTCTTTACACTGCGATCGTCATTTCTCGATATACATCATTTTATGGCTATATAAACATTATACAATACTCAACTCACATCAATTCCTTACAAACTTCTTCATAACGACAAATCTACTCTTAGCCCCGCAAATCCAAAAATATATATAAGTATATATATTTATCAAATTAAATTAAAAAAAAAATCCATTTTTTTGTATGTATTTTTGTAACAAATCTTATTTTCAATTTTCAACTAATTTGCTCGCCTATCAAGTCCAACCCGACAACGAGAAACGACAATCCCTGGAAAAGTAAGAAGTAGAAGTGAAGGCCATGAGCCGACAAAAGACTCCTAGCCGAAGCGGTGAGCAAGAGCAAAGCGAGCGCAAGCTCTTTCTTGTAAATCTTGTTGGACTTTTTCTTAGCTCCGAAATCGACTTCTTCTCGTTGACCATCTTTGTCGACCTGCTTGCTTAGTAGCTCCAAACCCGGGTCGGAGAATCGCCTCGAGATCACCTTGTCCTCGCTGGCGGGTAGTTTTGACTCATCGTCCACGAGGGCGAGGAGGTCAGACTCAGAAGACCTTCCGGTCTTCTTGGTGACCACCCACTCGTAGGAGCTTCCAAGGCGAAAGAGGCCCGAGACCATGGCGTTGAACTTGGTGACGGACATGGTGTTCTCGAAGAGGAGGTAAGGGACGAGGAAAGGGAATGACTTGGGGGCGGGGACGATGTTGAGGAGTGACATGGCGATCGGGACGTAGCAAATCACCCACAATGGGAGCTCGGCCTCGGGTATGAACATGGTTAGAGGGAGTATGACGCAAAACAACGTGAATGAGTAGAATGGAAGGATCAATTTCCTTAGGAGAAAGAAGAGAAATATCAAGTTCGCCTTCTTCCATATTGAAATCTACACGCAAAAAAAAAAAAAAATGTTATATGACATGGATTGTTTAAGGACAATACGAACACATAGTATATAATTGATTACATTGAACATTTAAGCACAGGTTACAAAATAAATCTTTTAAATTTCAATAATGAAGATATTTCGCTATATTTTTTTGGGGTTGAATTCATACGTTCACACAAAGGAGACCACATAGAGAACTCATATGAGTAAGGTAGTGTTTATTTATTTTTATTTATTTATTCTAATAGTCTTTATTTATTTTATTTAAGAGTTAGAATATGACCCTTTTATAATAATAATTAGAAAAAGGAATCATACTAAGATTTCATTAACATAAAAATATTTTTTAACTCATTTTTAAGTTTAGTTTCTGCCTTCAAATTTTTCAAATTTTGTTTATGACACCTGGCCTCCGTAAATTTAGATTTTGATTTTGTCCCGGTATAAGAGTACACCATAGCTCAAGCGACTATAAGCTTAAATAGCCACCACCTTAATCTTAATGGGACATATCCAAAGGATAAAATAAATTAGATCTATAAAATCGATTATAAACTTAAATAGCCACCACCTTATTAGCCTATAGGACACAATCTCATAGAATTTATTATAATAGTCTTAATTTTTTTTTATTTAAGAATTATAATATGACCCTATTAAATTCATAATAACTAGAAGAAAAAAAAAAGAGTCATACGAAGAGTTCATAAACAAATATTTTTTCACTCATTTTTAAGTTAGTTTTTGTCTTCAAAATTTTGTTTATGACATTTGGACTCCATAAATTTTGATTTTGATTTCGTCACTAGCACCAAACCAAAAATAACATGTTCAAGATAAATGAGCTTAAATAAATATAAAATGAATTAGATGTATAAAATCATTTCAATCAATAGAGGGGTAAGAGATAAGACCTTGGAAGTGATGATGGAAGGAAGACATAGTCTAAAAAGTTGCATCGGACCGGAGTGCCATCGGTGTTGCTGCTTCTTGTAAGCCTCGTAGGACTCGGGTAATTCGCAAAGGACTTTGACGTCGTTGAGGAACACGAACTTCCACCCGTTGAGGTGGGCCCGCACGGCAATGTCCATGTCCTCGACGGTCGTCCTCTCGAGCCACCCTCCCGAGTCCTCCAACGCCTCGATCCTCCACACCCCCGCCGTCCCATTGAACCCGAAAAACCCGAGAAACGCGCCGTTCACTTGTTGTTCCACTTCAAAGTGGAAGCATAGGTTGATGTATTGGAGCCGCGTGAGTAAATTCTCGTCCTTGTTCACAAACGACCACCTCGCTTGGACAAGTCCCACATCGGGTTTTCCCTATACAAAACAAAAAATAAAATTCAATTACCCTCAATCGAAAAATGTCTATATTATTCTAGTGGTAAATACGCGATAATTTACCTTGAAGTGGGGAATGGTCAATTTAAGGAAATCGGGGTTAGGCGTGAAATCCGCATCGAAAATAGCGACGAACTCGTAGTCCTTGACGTAGTCGCAACTCATCGCCGAGTTAAGATTCCCGGCCTTGTACCCGGTTCTTACGAGCCTATGCCGGTACAAAATATTAACCCCTTTTCGGCTCCACGACGACACCTCTTCTTTGATCAAAAACTGCACCGAGCTATCGCTCGAATCGTCCAACACTTGTATCAGAATCCTGTCCCTCGGCCAGTCCAGCTGGCAAGCCGCCGATATCGACTGCGCATACACCTAAATCCAAAAAAAAAAAATTAAAAATTAATAAATAAAAAAATTGCAGCAAAAATACCTATTATTTTTTTTTCTATACACTTTGCTTTATTTTTTTATTTTTTACAGGGAAAATACCTAACATTAGGTAGTTTCGCCTTAAAAACACAATAGGTATTTTTACGGCTATTTCCTCAAAAAAAAAAAAAAAATTAAGGCCATAGGGTTTCATTTGTAAGTAAAAATTACCTCTTTCTCATTGCACATGGGAATTTGGACAAGGACTTTAGGGAAATTGAGAGAAGAGTCTTGTTCCACGTCATACTCTGCGGGTTCGGCGGTGGGCTTGAACTTCCGGTACTTGATCCAGAAGCACCCGAGGCACATCACGACCCGGTCCAGCGACTGCACCAGAAACAGCGCCGTGCAGAACTTCGACAGACCCATCACCGCCGGTGCCACGTAGTCACCCCGGAACGACACCCACGCCACGTAGGACCACCGTCCCAGCCCCAACTCCACGACCGAGCCCAACCCCAGATCGTTCCAGTTCTTGAAATGGGCTACGACCTCCACGGCCAGGGCGGCGATCGACAGGCACAAGAACGCCCTGATGAAGCCGTACAAGAGCCGTTGTCCTTTGCTCGCCGGAATGTTGTGATTCTTCTCCGGCGAGGCGAGCCGTTTCCGGGCCGAGGCCAGCGCGGTCCGGGCCCAGCACGTGAGCCACGACGCGCACGTGAGGGTCCTCTGGAGCCTCAGGAGGAACACCCACGTCAGCTGTTTCGGGCTCGCCGGCTTTTGCTTGTCCAGGAAGATCGGCGACGGGCCGGTGCCGACGTGGCTCGCCGGCTTTTCGACTGTCAGCACAACCGTGTTTGGAGGCATTCTCTCTCTTTTTTTTTCTTTTTTTTTTCTTTCCTGGTGTGAGTGTGAGAGTGTGAGATTGTACGTGTTACTAGTATCGAGTCAAACTAGGCCACACTCTCTACTGCTATATAGTATATACTATATATTCTAAGCCAATTAATAGTCTCTCATTGGAATAATTTATTCAAGCTCAATTATTTAATTATTATTTTAAAAAGATTATAAAAATGGACATTTGTAGTAAATTAGCCATAGTTTTAAGTTTTTAGCAAAATAATTAGAATAAATTTTTTTTATGATTTATGTAAGCAATTTATCGTTTTTTTTTTAACTTGATATTTGTAGTTGTACACTTGAAATATTTCATTAATTTTAGACAAACATGGACTATTTTCCACTTGATTTCAATTGGCTATAGAATTATAACACCTTTTATTGCCCTAAAAACGATTTATATAATTATTATGATCTTAATTAGTTATTACCTAATGATCAGGTTGGAAAGAGCCTGATGATGGGGTTGTAAAAAGGGTGTTTTAACGTCTGATTGATTGGACTGAAGCTTTAATATTTTTTTTCTTTATTTTGAAGAAATTGACAACTAGGCCACCTAACTGAATTGCAGAGCAAAACCCCACAAAAATGTTCGTCTTGTCTGCTACTCCGGGAACAATAATTGCTTCTCAGCTCTCTTCTCTCTTCCTGTCAAGTTTTTTTACACACAAAAAAAATCTTTTTTTCTCGGTAATTAAAGAAATAGATATAGTTGTATTATTTATTTATAAGTTGTAAGTTGTACTTGTTGTTAGTAACTACTAATGCAAATGTGCCGTTAAATCATGGTCTTCTTTTGAAGCTCAATTATCTGGTGGTTTAGCTGTATATATTGCAGTGTATTAGGGATTTAGTTTGACGTTATAAAAAACGACATTATCTAGCTGGTATTATGTTTTCTTAGTTGGGAGAGTGTGTTAGCGCTTAGCTCATTAATTAAATATATAGCCAGAAAGAATCCACGTGAAACTATTTTCTCAATAAATTTATTTTTATTTTCATTTATGACAGCAAAGTTAACATCTGAGTGGTACGATGTAACTTATGTAGTTTTAAAGTCATTAGTGCTTAAATCAAGCATTAAAATATGAATCACGAGTCAAACTCAGCTCACACCAACGAGTCACATTTAGAAGGTCACGTTTCTACGCTAAACTGCTCTATATTATTTCATTATTTTATTCAGTTACTCCTCAAAAATAAAAGATACTTGGTGTATACCTATACAAACTCAGGCTATAAGGCCATCTCCAACCGATCACTCTATTTCTCACTCTATTTCTCAGTAAACAGTGATTTCTCTCCAATCGAACTCTATTTCCCACTCTATTTTTCACTTTATTTTTCACTCTATTAATAAAAATTACAACACAAAAAAATAAAATTGTTAATGTAATTGTGTTTGATATTAATTTATTATGACCGTTTTAATATTATAATTTTATTGCAATGTGCATATATCATTGTTGTATTTTAAAATATTGTTGTCTTTTAAATTATGCTAAATATTAAATTTTATATAAATTAAATAATTTTAGGGATAAATATTAAATAATTATATAAAATCTGGGTATTTGAGCAAATTTTAAAACTTATAGAGCAGTGAACAGTGCAGCGCTACAAATAGCGCTGCACTGTTCAAAATTTCCATCCCACGCTATAATAGCGTGAGATATGAAGACCCACTGGAGCACCCACGCTATAATAGCTGGGATTTGGCGCTCCAGTGGAGATGCTCTAAGCTCTTTTAAAAAATACAAATATAAAAAACTCGATCAGCTAGTTTTTATTTTTTATTTTTTATCCTATCACTATTTGATTTCTTTTCCAAAAAAAATCCTGTTACTATTTTAGAGTCTTAAAACTTGATGAGATTCACTTCAACTATATAAAACTTTAAATTTGAAATCACTTTCTGTCCATCTTCCCTTGCAACAATTTATTACGGTGTTTTTATATCCTTATTTTGTATAAGTAAATCCTAGAAAGATATTGAAAAGAGGAAGAAAAAGAGCAAAGTTGGCTCTTCACATGAGAAACAAAAAGTAGATCTATCATTAATATTGCTTCAACTTTAGAGCAAAAACTTGGGTATAAAATTATGAATCTATGATATATGATGCGAGATCTAACAAATTGGCCCATGTAAGCCATGTTGACAAGTTTCACAAATCTCCTACGTAGACACATTATTGCTATTTGCTTCGTCCTTATTGTATTTATTTATTTTATTTATTTATATTCGTGAGCATGCATATGATATGAGTACTATAGATGACCATGCCATATATGATTTTCTGTCACATATTACATGTGAAAATCTTTTAGATACCAAAAATCTGAACACTATTTTCAATTATTGACGATACTTTTGTCTATATTATAAACCTCTCTCTCCCACCGCTATAAGATTTTATTTTAATTTTCATAAATTAAAATAGTTAAACAGAACCTAGGTTAAAAAAATCAAATAAAAACATACTTATTAATATTATTACTAAAAAGTATTACTAACAATACAACTATTGAAAAATCTATCAAGTTCGGTAAAATATTAACTCATCTCTTATAAGAAATATGGCGCTAGCTAGCTAGATACATTTTTTTTTTCTTTCCGTTTTAAGGAAATTCAATGTTTAATTGTCTTGTCATAAATAACAAACGATGCAGTGAATCTATAAAGTTTGTTCCTTGTTCACATTTATATTTGAATTTTTCTTATAAGAGCAAATGATATATAATTAAACACTGACATTTAATGTAGTTAGATCTCACTTGTAACACTTGAAGAGCCCATGTGAGCCAAGCATTTGATAATCCTTTCCAAGTGGAAGTTCAATAAATGAAGAAACCCCTAAGATTTCTGTCAGTTAATATAGTTATATATAACATAATCCACGCTAAATATTATCTACAATTTTTGTTTTTTCACAGTGGTACTAACTTTTGCATAAATAAATACGCCAGAAACTGCTATGTGGGTTCAGCTTAACATATTGTATTTTTATACAGATGGATATTACCATTGAAAATTAATAAATTGGCTCTTTTGATGGCAATTAAATGCGGTGTCTGAGAAATTAAATGTGTTCATGACAGAATGAAAAAAAAATATCTTCTCTTTTTTATAATTACAAGACAACGGATAATGGCTGTCGTGAATATGACTCTCTCTCTCGCATCCGAACCCAGTTTTTTTAACCTATATTTAAAATTTTACGACAAATTTATATTTATTGATGTGTGTATGTTGGATTCAATTCAAGTAAAAAACATACTGTCCTTAAACCCTGCCAACAAAAAAAAGTACACACTTCAGTTAATGAAATGAATGATACAATCTTCACACATTGCACAAAACAGGTAATAAGAGTGCAAAATCTTAAATGGTGAAATATTATGGATAAGAACTAAATATTTGTGCCATATATATATATATATATATATATATATATATATATATATATATATATATATATATATATATATACATGCACACACACGCATATGTGTGGTGTTGGCGACTTTAGAAAAATGTAGGCCCCGTTTGGTTATGTTTTCTATCTTTGTTTTCTGATTTTAAATTCTAGAAAACAGTTTTACAAAAACTGTTTGGTTATAAATTCAGAAAACAGATTTAGAATCATGTTTCTGTTTTCTTTGAAATTTGTTTAGAAAACAGAAAACAATGAAAAGTTGTTTTCTATTTTATCTCTATACAATTGAATGGAAAATATAACCAAACAACATTTAAAATATTCTGAAACGTAATTCTAAATCTGTTTTTAAAATTTAAAAATTAGAATCAGAAAACAGAATTTAAAAACAGAAAACGAGTTTAGAAAACTAAACCAAACGGCCCCGTAGCTTTTTAAAATACCAAATCTGCTCAAGAAAAACGCATTAGGATCATTGTACACCTGAAATGTCGACATTAATGTCATTTGATATTATGTGGAAAAAGGTAAATTTCCTTGTAGTGAGAATTGAAGGGTTTTATATATGCTTTCATTTTTAGTCATAGACTATCATAGAATGTACAATGTATTTAGTCAACTCTTTGTTTATTGCTTGTCTATTTTGATTCTTGATAATTGTATTTTGGAGCTATGTTTAGCCAATAAAAACTATTATAAAATACTATATAAACACTGTATATATATGTATGGTTTTTAATTAAGCTTTCATTTTCATGTATTCAATAAAGAGTGTGTATTGTAAACTACTATAAATTACTATAAACAATTGTAAAAGACTATTTATTATAGACACGTAGATGTTATAAATTACCATTAATCACAATAAAAATAGAGAGTATTACTAAAAATTATAAACATATACGTTGAGAGAGAAAATAGGGAAAATAAGATAATTAAGTCAAATATTAATTTATGGTATTTTTTAAAAAAATTACCATGCAATTAATATTTTTTTATTAAATTAAAATCGGTCAAAAGGAATTCCTTTCCATTTTGGTCATTGATAATTTGAGTGGCTAATTTTCTATTATTAATCAAACGTTGGATAAAATACAATTTCAATGTTTCATGAATCTATTCAACTACGATGCAAGTATGTTTTTTTTTTAAATAAAAAAAAAAATCTATGAATCATGTTACACTTGATAGAATTCATATTTGTGGTTGTTGATGTTCATATTCATGCAGCATCGAAATAGTATTAATTATGATCAAAATTCATAGATTGTTGGTTCATGTTCGTGTTCATGATTTTTTTAGGTTTTTTTTCCATAATCTATAAAATTTTATGTACAATGTTAAAAAACTTAATCAATTAAGGGTCCAAAAATTTAATATATCATGAAAAAATTATCAAGGATAAAAACACACACACGAGAACTAAAGAATCATCTTCGAAAATAAATAAACATTGATCAAGCTAATAAATTTCCCGTCGAAAATTTTAATCAATGATTCAAAATCATTAATCTGGCTCGTCGTTATAATAGGGTGTTTAAGCATTAAAAATAATTCAAACTATTTTATTGATTATTTTACTAATTTAACATATAATTGAAATTGAGCTATATATAATGCAGAAACAAATGGGTTATGTAGATGGATGGGCATTGTGTCCTAGAAACCAAGCAAAGTCCCAACCAGCAAATAGACATAAAATGCCATATTATCACTCTCTCTCTCTCTCTCTCTCTCTCTCTCTCTCTCTCTCTCTCTCTCTCTCTCTCTCTCTCTCTCTCTCTCTCTATATATATATATATATATATATATATATATATATTAACATCTTCACATGACGAACACTAATCTATTCCGAACCCCCATGTGAGTTGTGAGTCTTGTGACAAGCTTCCCTGGCCATGGCTATATGCAAATCAAGTTTGTTTTATTTTTATTTTTTTAATAATACCACTAAATCTATACTATGATGTACATGGCTAATAGTCTTGATTTTGTCGTCGGTCAAGCATCAACTATATATGTATGAAAGAGAACATGACAAACATATTGATTTGAGTTTTATCTATTATTGGACAGGTATATACTGTTAATTTCACGGAAAAGTTATATCTTTTTTCAGTTTGTGACAAAAATCTCCATTATATATTTATATTTTAAAATTAAGGCTCACTAAATATATAATCATATGAAAATTCAAGTTTTGCCATATAATTGAATTTTGATCAATTTTAGGTAAATAATCACAAAATTTTATTAACAAAACTAAAAATACATTAATAGTTGTAAATATTCGTTAATAATTGTAAATAATCAACAGATTTCAAAGGACATAAATGTAATGCTAAAAACGTCAAAATAATTTCATATCACTATAATGGTTATTTATTTAAAATTTACAAAAAAAAATGACTATTTAGCATTTTCAAATTTTGGTGACTTAGTTAGTCAATTAATTGTAAAAACTATGACCTTCTATCATCAAATGTAAATAAAATCATTTGCAAAAATAATCCTCAAATTTTTTTCTGGCTTTTAAATACTTTCTTTTTACATTCATCCTCTATTATAAATTAATGATAATTTGTTTCCCTCTTTTCTTTTCTTTTTACTATTCCCTTTTTATTTGTTGTTTATTTCTTTTTATAACTCTGGGTAACAAGAAGCTCTTAGAAAATGAATGCATATGTTCGTATGAAAAAGAAATATATAGTGGAAATTTCAAAGGTTTTCTCTTTTGACCAATATTATATATATATATATATATATATATATATATATATATTGAATTCACATAATTTTATTTAAATATGTCTATTAAAAGCACGTAAATAACTTGGAATCTAGTAGTATGGATGGAACACTTTCTTCTATAAAAATCCTTGGTCTTATTTTTGTTTCTTTTTATCTTTTGTTGTATGATATATATATATATATATATATATATATATACATGTATTAACTGGCATATGATATATATGCATGTCCTCCTTTAAATTAAATTACGCTTTTTATTTATACTTTATCTACGTAAGAAATAAACAGCAGTATAAAAAATGGAGACCATTTGATAAATAAGTAAGAGCTTTTGTGATCGAATTAAATATAAAAAAAATATTATTCTTTTCGAAAATGTCATTTTAACAAAAAGGTTTATTGAGGTTTTTTTTCACTTTCTCTCTGTCATGAATTATGTTATGCTATATACGATACTTGTGTGTTACGTGCCTATTAATCATTGACCATCTGGGAAAGATCGTCAGTGAATCTACTTCACTGAGTATTTTTTTTTTTTTTTTTTTTAATATTTGAATCCTTTGTCTTTTGCCAAGTTGAAAAATGTATACGCTTCTATGAGAATTGACAATTAATAGATTATTCCGTTTTCTCTGGACACGTCCTCATAGCCTCTGACAAAAACTCAAATTTGAGGACGTAATAGATATAAGCGTGCAAATAATAGTTTTTTTTTTTTTTTTTTTTAACTTAATAGCTTAACTTGACATTTAGCGCGCTTTGTGACTATGATACGTCTATTCTTTCTTTCGTTTGGAAAAAATGTTTTGTATATGAACGTTAGGAATGGATTTTAATCTATCAACGTATCATATAGATTCTCTTTTTTAGTTTCAAATATTTAGGAATGGCTGATTTTTTTTTTTTTTTAAGGGACAGGAATTGACGTTACACTCAGCTTACAACGCTCAGTATCGTCTTGTGCTCTCGAGCTCGTCATTTACAACTTTCATTTTATTATGCTTTTTAGAAGTAATGGGATCAAGTATTGTTTTTTACAGAGTGAGGTAACAAAACAGTCACATAATATGTTGGTAATGATATTATCCGTCTTTGGCTGCAAGACAGACGACTAATATTGAGTTATGAAAATGATATATATATTTTTGAGACTAGTCATAATTACTTAACTTGGCATTTTTTTTATTATATATATAAAAACACTTTGATATATATATATATATATATATATATATATATATATATTCTCAAATATATTTTTTTCAAATTTAAAATTCATACACACATTGGCGGAGCCATACTTTGAGTCCAAGAGGGGCATGAATGAAAAGAAATTATTCAGGGGACAAAAAGTGAAGAATTACAATTTTTTAGACTAAAGTGCAAATACACAATATGTATAAAAAATATTTTTTGTAGAATATGCCCCTCATTGGCCTATTGATCCGTACTTGTGTGTGTGTGTGTGTCTATATATATATATATATATATATATATATATATATATATATATATATATATATATATATATATATATATATATATATATAACCATGGATAAAAACCGTTGTGCAAAGAACGTTCGTGGAAACTTGCACGATAATCATTAAAATCGTCTCGCAAAGTGTACTTGCACGAAAAATTAACATGCAAAGTTTATTAACATGCAAACTATTGTCATAGGTGATTTTCTTTCAGCAAAAAAAAAATTGTGTACACGTAGTTCAGAGTTACATTTTGAACAACGAAGGTGGGTCGGAGGTGGTGGTCACCAGGGAAGGAAGAGGCACATGAGAGAGAGAGAGAGAGACTACCACAAATTGTACTTCTAGGCTAGGAAGCTTTAAGGCGCGAGAAGGTGGGAATCGATATTCGCGCGAGAAATCGCGCCCATATATACCTATAGTGTCTAAAAATGGGTGTGCCTTTTCACGCTTATGAATTTTTAGACACACACCTTCAACCGGAGCTTGAGTCGCAACAGCAAACTCGCGCCCATATGATTTTCTAGCACACCTTTTTCATTTTTAAGGATGTAAAAAGTGGCGCCTAAAAGAGTTGTTTCTTGGAGAGGCGTGTCATGGAAATCTTGCAAAAATCGGAGACATGAAAAGAGAAAATGATAGAGGAGTATAAATAGAAAAGAGAAATAAAGAAACAAATTTACGTGGCGATTTTTAACCTCTCTAGAATAGGTGGTTACATTGTTGCATGCAATTCCTAGAATCATCAACGACACTATCGCCGCGTGTATAGTAAAATCACCACCTAAATTTTGCCTAAATTTTTTTAAAAAAATCCTCCTTTAGTCGAAAAGTTGGGACAGAGAAGAGGAGAAGTCTTGAGCTGGCTCGAGGAGGACTCGAGAGCCTACTTGGCTTGAGCCCGGGTGCATGCCAGAGAGCTTATTCATCTCAAACTTTTTCGTTGGTTGGTTGGGCCCAACCACTCAGTCGTTAATCAAACTCTTTTTTTTTCTTGAATACTCAATATGTAAAAAAAAAAAAAAAAGTTTAGAGGAGGTTAATTTATAAATTTTTTGGATGTTGTATGATGCGATACGATGCTATACGATGAAATACAATGTGAAACCCTTAAAATCGAAACTGAACACATACCCAAATTCCTAAAAAAACAAAAAAAATCGGGGCGTTACCCCGAACCCCACGAGCTCAGCGGTGAGCTCGACCACCGAAAATTCTAATTCTAGCGCAACCAATTCGAACATGAAAAAGAATTGTGATGAAAATCATTTGAAAATGAGAGAAAAATATGAGTTTTTTGAATCAAGTGTATTTTTGTCCGATTTTGGGTCAAAAGTCCATATTTAGATATTTTTAAACATTAGGGTCTAATCTTGATATTTAATGGTTTATTAAGCTCAATTAATGAAATTTCTCTAGTATAGTCCTTATCTTGATTTGGACACTATAATACATTGATAAAAGGTCAACAAAGGCATTACAATTAGAGTGATGATGAGCATTACGTGGCATGACCTGCCGACACAAAATATATAGTAAATAATATAATATAGCACCTAACATACCTTCCTTGGCCCTAATTTGTTCCGACCGAACCACCAAGCCTCTGACAACGACACTTATAGTTATACTTTAAGTTGTGTCGTTTCTGAACCTATATATATATTACCCATTTACTCAATAACCGCAATTTTTCAACTCTTGCGTAACTAAATAAATAAACTACATAAATGTGAAGATTATTAGGCATGTCCTTAAGCATTGTGTCGTTTAGTCAAACATGTTACATCTTAAAATCTTGATTAGAATCACTGGATGCGCAACCTAAAAAAAAAAAACAAAAACAAAAAACTAAGAACGTATTTCAGAGATATACGCACGTCTTAAGTAATTGGTTGCCCTACGTGGTCCTTTCTTGACTCAGTTTCCCGCCATGAAAATTTATTCGTTTGGCTTTTTTAATTACTTTTTTGTTTTACTTGCATGTATTGTATGACAAGAACTTATCATAAAACGATTCAAGCAAGAAGCAAAATTATTCGTGTCAAACTTTCCATAAACGATTTGTATATGTATTTTTTTTCTTCGGCTTACATTTTGAATAATTTGATTTTGTCGTTTTACAAATTTTAAATAATGTCTGCATTGAAATAAAATCTTACTTCGTCACATGAGAGCCATAGAAATACATTGAAAGTACTATACACGAACAAGCTTGTTGTTCTCATTTGCATAGCTATATATTGACTTGTTATGTAATAATACAAATAGTAAACGCTGAGTGAGACAAAGCAAAGTTGGCAGTTTGTGTAGGCACATAATTTAGGGTTTGAATACCACCAACTGCCTCTTGTATTATTACTTGAATTTAATTCTCACAAATGTATTTTAATACAACTTTGTGTTGAAGTTTAAAGGTCATCAGAGAGGTCACCAAAAATTTGAATTAGAGGATCTAATATGCGTAAAAAAAAAGTTAAGTGGGACTGATTTGTAAATTTTTAAATAATATACATATATATTATTTAAGGGGACTATGTACATGTACCTTTGTGCCTAATCATACATGTTATTTAATAAAATAATTTGGAATAATTTGGAGGTTTCAATCAATTAGTCATAAGGGGTCCAAGCCGTCAAAACCAGAGAATGGTCGGGTGATAAGCGTGTTATAAACGTGTTTGTTTGTACTCTCGGAAGTTAAAAGAAGTTAGTTCGAGAGCATTTTCATGTGTTTTGGAGTGTTTTTCTTAATTTTCAGAATTTGGAGGTTCAAAATGACAAATAGAGCATTCGAAGACGACGGGGCAATCACAAGGAGTTCAGAACATCTTTCGGATCTCGATTCCGACACCCGGAGCTCAAGATAGGTGGTTCAAGGTGAATCGGACCTTCGAGGCAACGCACAAACTTCCAGAGTCTTGTGCGTTTGCCCTGTGCGGTCCCTGTGCGGCGCACAGCCATTTGAAGACCTTGTGCGCTCACCCTGTGCGTTGGGTGTGCGGCGCACAGGCTGCCCAAAGAAGACCTGTGCGGCGCACATGAGGGGTGTGTGGCGCACAGACCCCGAGTCCAACTTATTTGTCGTGCGTTTTAAGTGTAATCCAAGCCGTTGGATGCAATCCGACGGCCCATATGAGCTCCGAAAAACCTAGGAAACCTACAAAAACACTTTAGTTTATTTAGAAACATATCTTTGCTTTTGCTTTTAGTTTGTTTTTCTTATTTTCGGCCACAAAAATACCGGGAGAGAATAAGCGTTCAGAGAGGATCATCGTCGCCACAATCTCGTTTTCACCATTCACAGTTTTTATCTCTATTCTCTGAATCTTTGGAACTCTCGTTTTTATTAATATAATTCAGTTTTAGTCATGATTGCTTTATATTCATCTCCGTTTATTTTCCGTTCAATCATGCACTAAATTCATTAAGGGCTATGGTGTAGCGAGTTAGGAATATGGTTATAGATTCAATCATGTCAAATTAATATTCATATGCTCTATCATGTTTGTTTATATTAATTCCGTGTGTAATGCTTGAATTCGATTAGCTACCGTGTTCATGATATTAGGATTGCTTAATGCTCGAAAGAGATTAGGTTAGTCGTGCACAAGGATTAATTTACCGGGATACATTCCTAGGCTAGACATAGCTAGGCTGTTTCAGAGTCGTGTGAACGGTGTTTTATCTGGCCTAAAATTTAGAAGGGACTAGTTGCTACTAAAGGTTAGGTTAGACTATAAAAAGTTCGCCTCTTCTTCTTCACCGAACAAAACCAAAAAAATCAAATTTTCACTCTCTCTCTCCGACTTTTCTCTATTTGGAAGCTCCGCCCACACCACCACCACCACTACCATATCCGACCCGGTGAGTATCTTCTATCTCTCTCCCCTCCTCTATTTTTCAATTTTTTAACCACTTCGGCCACAACCACCAATACTGTGCCACACCACCAACACACATCACCACTACCACCACCACACCACACTTCCGCCACCACCACCACCTCCATCCTCACTACCACACCACCACCTACTGCAGAAGAATACTATGTATATATGTTTAATTTATCACACTAACGATTCATGTTTCAATTAACGTGATTAATTTTTTAACAGTTGTATGCAGGGCCAGATCGTAGATCAGCTCGCTAATATACGACGGCAAGCTGAGGAGAGTTGAGAATCCTTGGACAACAACGCTATGGACCAGGCTGCTATGGCTCATGTTCTCAGCACGCGACGTGACTAGGCTACATGGATAGGACCATTGAACACTCATTCAGGTCTGCTCAAAGGCCGGGCTCACGACATCGAGACTGGATCTTCATCACCTCAAGTGGAGGAAAGGGACGAAGAGATGTCCTTCCTACTGTGAGCAGTGAGGGACCTAGCTGGTGCGTACGACATCCTGGCTGGGCCTACACCCGGACCGATGGACCCGGGCCTTGCGTCGAGGTTGAGCCATATTTTGAGCCGCAACGGGTATCGTCATCGAGCTCCCCGCGTAAAGAGCGCACCCTCGAGGCCCGGCGACGAACTGATGATCCTTAACCTTCATCGGCTCACCATGATAGGGATCGTAGCCGCGAGCCTGGCCTCGGACATGGACCTGCTGGAAGACGCCAAGAACCTTCCCAAAGTTGATCGCGGTTTTTAGACTTTTTATTATGTTTAAACTTTTTATTATGCTTACACTTCTTATTATGTTGCTAAAAAAAGACTTCTTATTATGTTTAGACTATTTATTTCTTTTTTATTTTGTTTAGACTTTTTAACTATGAAATTAAATATGTTTTGTGTTTCGTAATGATTGAAACTTTTGGTGTTCATATTTTTTAAAATCAAACTAAATTAAATCTGCAAATTTTAATTTCGATCATAAAATCGTAATATTAAAAATAAAAAACAACGGAATTAGAGGTGACAATCCGCTTCTAATGTCGCTTCTAAATATTTCCCGCGAAATGGGGGAACATGTTAGAAGCGATTGGTCGCTTCTAATATCGCTCCTAAACCATTTCCGTCATTTTGCAGGAACCATTTTGCGCGTCTATTTTTTAGACCTAGAAGCAACTTGTCGCTTCTAATATTAGCAGCGGCATTATCGCTACGCTTCTAAAATTGTATCTAAATCTCAATTAGAAGCGATTTTTTTATTTTTAGAAGCGATTTTTTTATTTTTAGAAGCGATTTTTATCGCTTCTAAAAGTCTTATTTATAATAGTGATTTTCACGAGATTGTTGTAAAAAATTTGTTTGTCGATATGGCACTTTATTTAAATTTAGTTAAAGAATGGAAAACAAAAAAAAAAAAGGTTTAGATTACTATAACGATATCATGTGGACGTGAGAGCGTCTTCCACAGGTAAAGGGATTTCTTCGCACTCTCTTTGTCACTTGTCTTAGCTCTTTGGTGAAACGTCTAATTTTTTTCCCTCACTTTATTTTTCTTACTCATTAAAACAAATAAATAATCAAGAGCTTTGACCCTATGACATTTAATGCACATGCATGGACCATGGTATAAGACCCCGCTTTTATGATTTGTATGTGTCGCAAATTTATAGGATGTCCAAATCTCTTGGTGTCTACTCTAACTGCCATTTGCAAAAATATATATATATATATATATATATATATATATATATATATATATATATATATATTTCTTCTAACTTTAGTGTGAGTTCGTGGCTTTCATTTCATGCCTTGAATCAAAACATATTTGAGTGAGTGGTTTCTTTGGCTCTTAGCTTGAATATGGTATCTTAGCTTCGATTTTGATAATTACGTTCAATTTTTTTCAGGCTTTATTTTTATTTTAATATAAATTTTGGGCGATTAATTGAGTCTCTCCCCAACAACAACACATGATCTATCTAATTGTTTGTCTCTAAACATTATCCACTATTAGTCATATGCAATAGTAGTTATATTTATCCGTGTATACATTGACACAACCGTTTAATTATTTTGATCATTCGCATTAATGGATGAGCATGTAGGGACGATAAAAATAAAACTTAGGAATTTTTCAAATGTAGAAGAAGAAAATTAAATTTGTGGAGGCCAAATATTAAATTAACATAATATATATATATATATATATATATATATATATATATATTATATATAAATAATTCTTCTGGAGGCATTATTGAGTTAGCGCCAACTGCTCAAGTCCGTCCATGCAAAAATTCATGCACAAACTTTCTCAAAAGACTCCGCAATACTCCAATTGCTTGACAAATTAATTTTCAACACAACTATTGGGTGACAAATTTATAACACCCTGGAACGTTGTCAGCTTTGAGATATGTGACAAAAAAATAAATACAAAATAATAAAACTCTTTAAAAGTACAATAAAAACAAAAATACCTTAGGATATGGTTGAACACTTTGATCTGACCGCCTTGCCCTATGTCCGATTTTTTTAAAGAATAATGTATGAAAACATGAAAATATTTTATTTTAATGTGATTTCTCGGATAAACGTTTGCAACATACGTGGTGAAATAGAGATTTGTCACGTACACTGTTTGAGGTCGTTGTCGTTTTTATAGTGGAATCAAGAGGACCGCTGCGAGGAAGAGAGGACTTAAAGTGTCATGATCGCTAAAGAACTCTTAGAATCACAATATGGTAGGGTCGTTTTTTTCGGTCGTGAAAAAACCGTGGCGAAGAGAGGTTATACTCAAAGTACCATAATCTTCAAGGAGCCTTTCGGATTTGTCCCCATCCGTTTTGATCTTCTTGTGACCGAAAAAAGTTGTCTCTAGCATCACGATCGCCCTTTCCCGAAGAACCATGGAAATTGGTATCTTGCGGTTCCTACCACTCGATACCTCTAATTCCTTTTGAACATGAGGAAGGAGATCTCCATTTCACGATGTGTGTAGCCGGACTCCTCTAAGATATGCACGTCACAAATGTTGTGCAAAAAATCACATTGAGCATATTGTTTGAACAATTTTCTCTACATAAATTAGTTATTTCCACAATGAATACAACATAAGAGTAAGCAAAAATCAAAGGTTTGGGCTTTCAATCTTCGCGATCGTCTCCTCCCCTGGGATGGGGAGATTCCGATGGTTCTCAATCAATGGAGGACTCTTGACCTAGAAAAATGTAATTTTTATTTATTATTTTGTTTTCTTCATGTTTTGTGTTATGTTTTTGTTATGTTTTAATAATCCAGACTTATAAGATTTGGTTTTTGTACCACCCGATCTTTAATCAGAGTGGTTTTGAATTTTTCTTCAAATATGAGATTTTCTTCTTTTGGCATAAACCTCAGTCGAAGAAAACTCATAAAATCGCAATTTTCAACAAGCGAAAACTGGTATTTATGCTCACGATTCGTGTAGTAATCTGATAATGACTGGTTACCTGCATAAATGAGTAATCACATGTGATTTATTAGTATTTATGATTGTTTGTGGTCAACTTTTCATCTTTTTCTTATAGAAGTTTTTGAATTTTTTTCGCTAAATAAATAAATAAAACCCAACTAAACTTGTAATTCTTTTTCAAATTTCCATGCGGGATCAAAATTTGCATCATCGACTAAGATTTTGACAACAATCAAAAGTTTATGTGATTTTTTAGAAAATGATTTGTGGTTTAAATATGTATGTAATCATGAGGTGGATGATATAATTAGTAATGTATTTTTACATGTATAAATGTGTGTATGATTGAAAAAAAACTAAAAGGATAGAGGAAAAACTCTACAACCTTTTAAAACATGTATTTCGTGTGATTTTCTAAATAACTTTGTAAATTCTTGAACTTATATTGGATAAAATCATTTGGTAGACTTTTATATATATATATATATATATATATATATATATATATATATAAATTTATGTTGGTATTTCCATCAGCAATCGACATTTTTTCATATTCAATTGATATCTTCATGGGAACTTACATTTCTGATTTACAGCGGAGTAATTTATATATATAAACTGAAAGAATAAGTATATGAAGATATTTTCAGAAATATCTAAAGTAAAAAAAAAAAAAGAATATAAATTTTTTTTGGAGACACTTTTTTTAATTAAAAATATAAAAAAATTTATTGTAACATGAACTCGAACTCGTGTCTAAGGATCAAACCTCTTCTTTATATATATATATATATATATATATATATATATATATATATATATATATATTTCCATTGACAACCGAATCAATAAATAAATAAATGATCATGAACATCTGACATGAATCCCTCGATCACTCAATCACGCATTATTTGAAACTGGCTTTGTCTAACTATAAAGAGATTATCAAATCGATAAGGCATGAGTAACGGGAAAAGGACATAAATAACAGATTTGAAGACCGAAATTTCAAAAACGGCGAGGCTAGTTGATCGTGAAAATTGCACGTCGTATCAAAGTCGTAAACAAGTCACTTTTTTTTTTATGTTTACAAAAGAAAATTAGAAGTTTGCTCACAGTTTTTGGTGTCAATTACTTTTCTCCTTTTACTGTTTCATTTTATAAGAAAATAGTTGTTTACTTTTTTAAAAAAAAAAGAAAACACTTCTTAAAAATGATTTATAACACCTACTATATTATATTACACTTTTAAAAATTATTCTTGTATTTTTTCCTAATTGATCACAAACCATGTGGGCTTTATACAATGGGATCCCTTATTCAAGTACAAGGAAAACTCCTCATGTACCGAGCTTTTTCCTCGAAAGCCCATAAGGATTGGGATTTCTTACCAAAATAGCAAACAACAAAAACATTAAATATAAAAATAAAATCACTAACCAAATTGGCAAAAACATAATGGAGGTGATGATTGTGAAAGGTACGGTTGCTAACATAAGATAGATCTATTATCGACATGAACTCAAACACACCCATCATTCTCTCTCTCTCTCTCTCTCTCTCTCTCTCTCTCTCTCTCTCTCTCTCTTATTATTTCAAACACGCACTATCTATTTTCAAAATTCTCACAACAAAACAGGAAATATTAGGCTTGAACAAGGAAACGTGTTCTTCAGCTTTGTTGATCTTCTGATCGCAATGGGTCGGTTCTATCCGGTACTCAAATTTTGTTGGAATATTTATTAGTTTATTTACTCAATTATTTATTCGTGTAGGATATAGGATATACCTACTTGATTACTTTTTCTATTTTCAATAAAAAAAAAACTCATTCAAATTAAAAAGCTATTAATGAGTAAATTACAAAGAAATGAAATTTCACTATATTAAACCGATTAGACTAACCAAATAGGGTATCGCCTAATAACCACCGAGACATAAGCGCAGGACTAAACCAACTCATAATTTTTTGAAGTGTGTCGCTATCTATAAAACGAAAATAAACTCCTACGAACTGTAAGACGACAACAAAACAATCATTCAATCAACAAACCAACCAATGAACTTCCAATCTTCACAATTAGGACCATCTCTTCAAGTCCGACACCCGTGAATATGTTAAGCGATAGTTCGTGGCGGGCGCTCGAGAAAATGAAGTTGGCGAACAACCCAAAATCTTCTTCCCAGATATTGCACGCCTGAAATTCTAAGAGAACCTCAATGGAAAAAGCATACAACACTAAGAAGAGAATTTAGCTTACTAGCAAAAATTAAAGAATACAAATCTAGATCCAAGCAATATATATATATATATATATATATATATATATATATATATATATATATAGAACTAAGAAACACAACAAGCAAAATGATAAGAAATATAACACCCCCGCCTTTGTAAATTTTCGAAGTGTATATATTATATGAAATTTCACACTATAAATCATTACATGCATATAAAGTAGCTGGATCTTGAATGTTATGACTAATTAATCGTCTCTCGTTTATCCAATATTTGTTTATAATATTGTTCTTTTTTATTGAAGTTTATAATATTATTCAAATATACTTTTTTTTTTGGGAAATATGCTCATACATCATTCTATTAAACGGGATAAAATATCCGCAAATACATATTTGAAATCTCTTGAAACAAAGTACAACATCGACCTAAATCGGAAAAGATCTAACTCTAAGTGCAATTCATAGCCCATTTTGTGCAGTCTTATGTGAAGAGGAAGAACAAAAAGCACATGAAACTTCGAGCACATATCCGACTCTTTCAAAATACCTTTCCTGGTTGATGGAGAGATCGAGTCAATCGTGATTCGTCGACCATGTTGAAGAAAATTCTTCCGTTTGTATAAACAAAAATCTAACAGAATTTCCAAAATAAAAAGTTGGACGACGGCTAATCCGTCTCCAATACAAAAAGGGGCGACGGTTAATCCGTCTCTAATCAAAACGAAACTAAACCACAACCAATAAAAACATAAAATGTTCACCACCACCATAAATATATATATATATATATATATATATTATATATATAGACACAATAATAATCACCGAAAATTATAAGAAAATCAATTGAAAACGAAACTAATGGTAAATCCCAGCAAAACTAGATCTTTGAATTCCAAGACTCACCCGTTGTCGGACGCCGTTCACCCATCTGGCGGCGGAGGAAGAGGCACCAACGGTGGAGACTGGCCGGAAGTGATGAAGGAATCGGCGTAGCAACGCTCGAAGGCAAGAAAAGTGGAGAACTGTGGGGTATTTTGTTGCAAGTCAATGATATATATTATTCAAGTTTACTTGTTTACGTTGGATATTATTTTTGGTCTGATACATGACTGGTGTACGCTTTAGAAACGTAATACGGAAACCAACTAGGGTTTTATTTTAATTTTTTCAAAAACTGAATTGAAAATTAAGGCTACAATGTATTTATAGAGCTTTGGTACCCGAAAATATAATCTACAAACGGAAACAAACAAGTAGAAAGAAATCCTGAATAAAAGCAATAGAATATATGAAATTAAAACTAAAATTCCAAAGATAAAAAAAAATTAAAAAAAAAAGTAAGTGCCATTTTGAGGACTTAAACGATGTAATTTGGCCCAAAAAAAGTCTACATCATAGAGCTAAAATTCACTAAGTCATTGTTAATTTCCAACATGGTAGTCTCACGTCTCTATAAATTTTAGGACTTTTTACATTTATCAATAACAAAATATTGTCTCATTGGGTTTTTATTTCTTGATTATTTTAACCTATATAATCAAATGGTTTTGTTCGGTGGTGGAGTTGCACAAACTCTCTGACTTTTATTTTTAGGCTTTGACCTTCTTTTTTTTTTTTCTTCTGAAAAGTGTCACTATTAACCATGATTACATAATATATTAACAGTGCAAGTACATATGATATTATTTATCAAAATTACATAATTTACGATAAATCTTAAAGGAATACACATTTTTGCAGCATATGAAACTTGAACCATAAATCTCTCATACGAGATATATGTGTGATTACCACTAGACCATACTAGTTACCACAATGAAATTTTGACTCTTAATATTTAAGATATTGATTTTTTTTTTTTTTGCTAGAACGAAAGTTAAATTTATTCGGTCACGATAATAACATCCCAAATATTTAATTTCCAGACCGCATGTTGGGTCAACCTGATATCTATCTAGCATCTATCACGATCACTATACTTTAGCAATTATTTACTTGATTTTTGTAACTTTTATTTTAAATAATTCTTGAAACGTCTTTTGATTCAATATGTTATAATACCTCCCCAAAACAAAACCCATATTTCAAGAATTAAATGATTATTCTTTGGAGCATTGAAAGTAATTATCATTACTTTTTGGGAAAATTACGAAAACAACGAATTTTAGTTGGTGCTTTACGAAAATAACATGCTTTTTAAAGGCTTACAAAGATGACGGATTTTAATTTTGTATTACCCAAATGACCTTATTCAACACGCTCATTAGACAAACCAGATATACGAGATGCACAAACACGTTGAGTTCCGCACCGCCACATCGGAGCTCGAATGCCCGTAGGAGGCTGTGACTCCGACACTCCTCTCCGCCCCCACAGACGAGCATCTCAAATGCTTGTGGGAGACCGTCTATGCCGTCGCCATGACTCCGACGCTCCTCTCTGTCCTCATTGGTCGATTCAAACGCCCGACGAGTTTGACATGTGGTATCAGTATATTATATACAAAACAAGTATACAATATTCACATTATCACTATACTATCTAAAATATATCCGTCGTCGCCGTAGCCCCGACGCTGCTCTCCAACGTTAACAATATACAATAATCACATTATATGTATATTATGTACAACTGTCACATAATCAATATATTTTATATAATAACCAGTATGTATTTAAATATACGATATATATATATATATATATATATGCGCTACTGATTAAATTATATATTTATACTATATGTTAACTCTATAGTGTATACGTTAAGTTTATTGGACAACGACAATAAGTGCGATAAAATAAGCTCTGATCGGAGCAAAATTTAGAAATAGCTAGGAAATAAACGAAATAAAAGCAAAAACGACCATTCATATTTAAGATTGTTTTCGTAATGTAAGACATTCCCTCGTCGTTTTTGTATATAAAAAAAAAAGACAAAAACACACTATTAATTAATGTAATTTCCACATATTTTTTTTATATAAATATTTTGGGCTTAGATGGTCCGATGAGTCTCTTCTCATCTATTGGACACGTGACAATGCAAAGAGAACTATTCGGTTCAACCCGGCCCTTTATATTCTACATAACATGATGACCTTAATATATATGGGTTGGTAGGGGAAAAAACAATTTAATATGCATAAACAAATAAACAAAGACACATAGATCGTATATTGCATGTCTAGGGTGAAATTTGCGTGGATTATGCGGTTTTAGAGTTCACGACCATTTATTAATGATTGTTGATTAATATATCATTATACTATAGAATTATTTAAAAGAATTTTTTGTTTGTTTTGTGAGTCAATAAACTCTTAAAGTGGGTTTAATTGGAGATAATATTAATCACATTTTCAGGCATTTTAAGATTACTTTGTTTGGTTGAGAGTAATATTAAAAGATATTTCCGAAAATATGATTAACTAAGAGAGATTACTTTAAAATAGAGTAATCTTAATATCACAAAAAAAGTGTATTCATATTATCACTTCATATGAATCTGTTTTTACGTTTTATTTTTTATTTTTTATGTATGTATATAACTATATATTTATGTCGTCCCTGTTATATTATATGGCAGTAATTTATACACGTAGATATATATGATATTATATATACGTTATATATTTTATAGAGTATACGTATATATATATGTATTATACGTAGCTATATTATATATAGGATATATTATATAGTATTCTCATATCAATATATACGTAGTTATATAAGTAGTTATAAATATATAATTAATATATATATTATATTGTTAATTAATTTTTATATATCAAGTTTTATATTATAATTGAAAATATAAATTTTATATTAGTATTATAGGTCTTTTATAATTGTCTATTATAAGTGGTGGTGTTGTTGTTGTGGTACAAATTTTTATTAATTTTTTATTTCGTCTTGCACTTATTGTGTAAAGAGGGAAAAAAAAAACTTCAACCACCATAAATCTTTTTTCTTAAAAAAAAAATCAATAATATATAACTACTATAAATTATGGAAAAATTATACAAAATAACAATTTGTAACTTATTGATTAGCAATATAGTCAAAGTTTCAACTTTTTAGTAAAATAGTCAAATTTATGCTTTCAAAATTTTATTGACAGCTAAGATTAAATTTTTTGACGATAACATTGCATTACCCCCCTGACCAAACACATCCTTAGGTGTAGCACTTTCCCTTTCTTTCATTCCCATATTTATTTAGAATTGAACCATATTGATTTTTGTTAGTTTAAAAAGAGGAATTAAATTTTTTTTCCTATTCCAAATTTTTATGATTTGCTCCGTGAATAAAATCATTTTTTCAAAATCCGGTTCCAAAACATTTCTCATATATTAGAGGATAAATCAAATATTTTTTTCAATCGGAGTGTGAAGTGATTTTCAATCTTGTCGAGTCGAAGACGGTTCTGGCAACCAATGTGAGCCTTATTATCGCATATACTATTGTTGTGTCACTAATTTTTGTTGCGGTGAATTTATGTTTATCTTTAGATTTTGTAATGAGGTGACTCATAAGCTAGCAAAAAAGGTTTTTATTATTGACAATGCTGTATATATTGTGGAACTCTACCATTCCTCTCGACTTATAAGAATAGATTTTGGCGGAAATGCCTAATGCTATTTAAGATATGAGTACATGTTTTTATTTTTATTTTTTAATTTGCATACGCATATCATAATATATATTATATAATTTAATTTTTCAGGTTTAGAATTCAAAAGTAAATATGATATTAAGAACTTTTTTTTTTGAAACGTGGGCGGCACCACGGACGAATTTCATTATAACCCTCACTTAGTGACGGAGGAATACCGTGGTTACATTAAACACGGGGGGAGACTTGCTCGGAGATGACCTCCTTCAACACACACGGAGGGACCATCTCCGACCAACAAACCTCCGAAAGAAAACTAAGCGAGTAACGAGTAAGTTTACGAGCAACAACATTTTTAGCTCTAGGAAGAAAAACAACTTCAGGGGAGGGGAAGAAAGGGAACAACACCTCTATATCTGTAAGAATCGTGTCAAGCTCCGTAGCGGGAATAATACTTCCTTTCATGATTACTGTCACCACCTCCAAACAGTCCGATTGGATCACCACATGGGACTGCCCAAATTGCCTAGCCAAGTTTAAGCCGAAAAGCACCGCTGAGGCCTCTGCGAGTACTGGGGAAAGCTTCCGAGTCTTAGACGAGATACCAGATGCAATAACTTTGCCATTGTGGTCGCGAATGATGCAACCCATCCAATATCTTTCAGCTTCATTATTTGTGGCCGCGTCAACACATATGGACACCCGTCCTATATCCGGAGCAGACCACGATGAGGTCTCGGCGGAAGAGGCCACCACAACGTGTCCCTTGGTCTCAGCCCGAAAGTCCTCCAAGTAGGATCCGCTCCATTCAACGAGATTTTCGGGGGTCCAACGAGGTTTGCCGGAGGAGACATTGTTCCTGTGATTCCATATCTCCCAAACCAAAAGGACAAAGAATTAAAGATTACTAACCTCGAGAGTCTTCGTCGCCTTGAAGAAAATGTCGGTAGCATCCATGCCATGGAGGGGCTTTACCACATCGCCAAACCCGGCCACTTTCCAAACCTTTCGCACCCAAGGACAACCCCAAAAAGCGTGAATAATAGTCTCCAGAGAGCTGGAACAAATGGGGCAGCCGGTCCCTCGAACTATTCTCCGCCGTTCGAGGACCGTAAGGGTCAGGATCCAACCCTTGCAAACTCGCCAAGCCAAAAACTTTACCTTTAGGGGTAAGGATAGGTTCCAAAGGCGATTAATCCACCATTGGTCGGACCCAGGGCGAGAGAAAGAACTAACCGAGCAGCCTTAGGACATGGTCACTCGGTATCCGCTTTTCACCGAATATTCTCAATCCTTCGAATAGTGCCAACAAAGGATGTCGTCCACCCCATTTCGAGTAGTGGGTATACCGAGTATGGCATCCGCGTCCTCCCCTACGAACATGTTTCGAATTAAGGTCTCGTCCCACGACCCGTCACCGGTCTTGAGCTCCGCAACCACCATTTCTCTAGGGATATGAGGTGGGTCAATGAAAGAGAACCGGGTAGGTCAGGGAACCCACTTATCCTCAATCACCGACACATTCTCACCCGTTCCAATCTTCCATCTCGAACCATTGGTGATAACTTTTTTATCCCAAACGAGACTCCGTCACATAAAAGAGCTTGAGGAGGAACATGACGCCCGATTTAAACATTCTAAATTATACGTTCTAAACGAGACTCCGCCACATAAGATAAGTCACTTTAAATAAATGTAATTTTTTTAACGATACGTTCTAAATTATATATATCCCCATTTTAAACATTTTATTGGAGGTGTTCTGTAACCAGTAGCTCTGAAAGGTTTCCTATTTTACCACAGTAGTACACAAAAAGTGAAATATACGAAGAAGGAATGAAATTCCAAACAATAAATTCAAATAACTTCGTGAAAAAAACAAGAAAGTGATATGGATATGGGACCCCAGAGAAATGTCTTAACCTTCTGGCACAAATGTCAGAAATCACAATTATATAGCTAGTTTTATAACATGCACGAAACAAATCTCCAATATTGTCTGTCACACTTTGAAACGGAACATACATCCAGTCATTTAGACATACAAAATGTTTTGTTGTTTTCCACCGCAATTCATAATTTATTTATTTATTATCTCTATCGTACGCTCACACACATATACGATTAGATTACGAAATTCAGATGTCACACTCATGGCAGATAGCTTGCATGTGGCAATCAATCTACTCACTTTTTTTTTTTTTTTTTTGAAAAAAACTTATTATATTTTCTCATTGGTTGGTTTGTTGGGTTTTAATGGAGTACAATTTAGATCCTCATCAAGGTTTAGAAATTTAAAATGAACTGTGTTTGATTTGTCTTTATTCTCTGCATGTTGCTTTCAAGTTACCTTTGGAAAACACTTTCTAAAAAAAAAACAACACAAAATAAAAAAAACAGTCATTTTCTAACGCGTCAACATCAAAGACTCGTGGGATTTGGATGGTTTCTTTTTCTATTACTATTATGGGGGTTAGTGGGGTAAAAAGAAAAAAAAAACGAAAAGAAAAATAGCTTAATGTTAACTCTAATTTGTATCACTATTAGAGGAGAAAAAGACAATCCATGTGAGTGTCGGACTATTATGGCAAATTCCTTCTATCTAAAGTTGAGTGCGACCAATCAAAGATAAGAACCCCAAAAGTGAAGGAAAATAAATTGTTGAAGAGTTTGAGAGAGATTGTCCTAAATTGGGTTTGATCTAATGGCCAAGAGTGGGCTTTGGAAGTATGGCTAGTGTAAGCTATATTCTAGGCCTTTTCACGAGTCTTCTTTTAGTCTCTTTTGCTATAAGGCTCTTCAAGACAAGTTTAGTGTGTTTGTTGACTAAGTATATGTGTTGTTATGTGATTATCATTATAGAAAGAGGCAACGCTATAGAAAGTCCATTACTTTCCGTTGATAATAACATAGTATGTGACTAAGGAGATGCAACTAAATTTTATGCATATAAGAGTCCATTGAGAGCGTTATCAGTGATGAGACTACCACGAAGAAAAAAAAACACTATTATGTTACATGCCAATATTTCCTTAAGCCTATTGGACATAGCTTTCACAATAATTTGGCAAACCACATTGCGTAGTTGAATTATATTATTTTCAGCTGGCTAAATTTATGAAAGCCTACTCTTTTTTTTTTTTTTTTTTTAATTTATTGATCCCGACTCGTTAAGCTCGTAAAATTGAGTTTCGTCTCTTCGGCAATATGCTCAAATGAGCTCGAGCTACGTCATAAATAACTAGAGTTTTGAGATAAATATATATATATATATATATATATATATATATATATATATTTTGCATGCAAACACAAATTTAACATTTTTGGAGTCGCCCGTAATAATTCTTACCGGTTGGGAACATTTTTTGTGTGGAGATGTTTCTAGCTAGAAATAAAAAAGGGTACAAAAAAAGAATATAACTGGTGGAGCTTAATTCGACAGCTCAAAAAAAAAAAAAAAAAAAAAAACTCGGCAGTAGGGTTAAATAAAATTATAAAAAACATCCCCATATTCATTATTATAAAAAATATTATAAAGTAACGTTCCTTGAGCGACACGTATAATTGCGTTGCTTAGTGATTATCGAAATAGCACCACCCGGAATTTTATTTTCTATGTTACTCTTACTCACCATCATTTCATAAGGAATTTAATTTGCACCACCTAAATAAATTGTTGCAAGTCTTTCCAAAAGAAAAAAAAAGTTGCAGTCAAATTTTGAGATTTCCATTGATTAGAAAAGAAAATAAAACTTAAATCAATGCTAAATTCAATAGATACAGATGCTATTATGCTAAACGATATTTTAGTGAATTTATATAAATGCGAAGGTTGGTTTTAGTTGGAACCATATTTCTTTTTTATTTTTCATTTGTTGTTTAAGACAAATTGTCTTTTTAAGTTTAATTTTTCGTGTGACAGGTTGTTAGATAAAGCAAAACAAGAGAACTGACTCTTCAAAAGGAAAAAAAAAAGAAAAAAGAAAAAGGAAAAAAAGACGACGAAAATAGACAATATAAATGCCATGGCATATGTTCAAAGTCTTGATCCATTTCTTATTAAAATTAAAAGAAAACAATAGCAAAAATATATTTAAGGCAAAGAAAAAGTTAAAGTTATGGATGGGAGAAAGAGAAAGAAGTTGAAATTGACAGAGAAATTAATTAAAATTAAAGGCAAATTAATGGTAAATCCAATTTTAAACCTAACGGTAATTTTTACCTTATTTTTTGTGGATTATCTTTGGGGTAAATTGGATACATATTCCCTTTTATAAGATTTGCACCACACCATAAATCCTTGAGTTTCCAGTTGCCACTATTTTTTATTTTTTTTAATTATGCTTTCATATTTTTATTAAAGAGACAATTAATTAAGTAACTCAATAGTTCACATTTTTTTTAAAAAAAAATAGCAAAAGTTTTATTTTATTAAAAAATAGTCCATCAGACCGAAGGAATTAAATTAATTTCGATCTGATTAGTTATTTTCTTAATAAAATGAAAATTTGACTAAAATCTAAAAAAAAAGCTAAAAAATTGATTAATTGCAACAATTTTTTTTTTATTTTATTTTATTAAATTTATCTCTTTTAACTTTGTTTTCCTAATGTGAATGTACCATAATATTAAATTCAAGATGAAGAAAATGTGGTAAAGATGGAAAAATGGGCATGATAAGTGGATAAAATTTTAAATAATATATAAATGTATAGATATTGTGTAATGATAAGTGGATAACTCCAGAAAGATTTATAATATGGGGTAACATTGTAAGATAACTTAAAAATAGAGGGCGCTGTAGTTACAAATCTCATGTTTTATTTATTAGAAAAAACTTATGTAGACCGAAACGACGTCGTTGACTTTGTCCATATAAAATTATTATTTGTGAGAAACCATACTATTGTTGACATTAACAAACAAAACTAGCAATTTTTTCTCATTTATATTTATTTATTTTTCTCCAAAAATTCTCTCTCTGTCTCTCTCTCTCTCAAACTGGTGTTTTCATTTCGCCGTTTTCGCTTTGCGAAACTCTCTCTCTCTCTCTCTCTCTCAAATCGCGAGCTCTTCGCAGAAAATCTGAAGATTTATTTAGTTAATAATCTAAATTCCCTGACTTTCGATCCCAATTTTGCCCTAAAATCTCTCTGTCTCGTTTCCTCTATATACCTAATTATACATATATTTATCTTACACTGGTCGACGATAATTCCGTTCCCCAAATCTCGCGTCTCTTCAAAAGCCCTAGACTTTCGGTCTCTCGCAGAGTGTTTGGTTCCGACCATGGCGTGGCGGCATCTCTCTCGTCCAATCGAAGATCCGCGTCCCGATCTAGGGTTTTAAAGGCCAGTTTCGCGAATCTAGGGTTTGGTTTTTCGAATTGGGGAATTTCTTCGAGCTCTGGATTGATGTTTCTTCTCATGAACGTGGCTTCAGCGATCGACAAGGATGATGGAGGGTTATTATGCATGGGTTGGGTTGTGAGAAGTGGAAACGGAGTCGGCACATGTGGCCGGTCCCTAATTCGACCGCGACGACTGTAGAAGCGCAATCCGATTCCAAATCCCTAGATTTCTTCTGCAAAGTATATACATATTTCATCTTCCCGTGTCTATATCTCTATCTGTATTTGTCTCTGTCTGGGTCTGTGTTCATTTTCTTGTTGATTTCTATATCTGTCTATGCAATTGGGTGTGGTTTTCGCGTTCCGTTCACAGCTTGGTTTGTGCCTATGTTTTGGGGGGGTTTTGATTCGCAACTTGTGTTTCTTCTTTGTCCCGGTTCAAATTTCAGATTTTGTGGTTTGTGAATTCGTCTTGGGATTCCGTGTTTCTCACTTTCGTTATTTCTTCTTTACATGCGTGTGGCTCGGTTGGTTGGTTGGTTCACGAATGATATGATGAGCTGTTTTGTGTTTTTGATGGTCTTCTTGTGATTTTTTGCTGGTTAAACGCTGTAACATTCCGGTGAATGGGTTTCCCAAAGAAGTTAATGTAATGAAAATTCACCTATTAATTTCCTTTGGTTTTTAGGATTGATTGCTTCTTTTTTGCTTGTCATTCTCAGCCTCCATTTGAATTGCTTGCTATATGTACATGTGTATAGAGTTGATTACTGGTATTGGAAAAAGGTCTAATCTCAAGTTCTCTTGCAGTTTTTCTCTCTCTAACCTTCATTTTTGTATTGGGTGGGCTGAACTAAAGCTATATCAATTCATTCCAAAAGTAACTCGAGAAATTAATTTATGCCGTGCTTTTTTTTCCCTTCCTTTCCCTGTTGCAGGAGGGGCGTAAAATCCAAGTCGGTGACTGTGCGTTATTCAAGCCGCCGAAGGAGTCGCCACCGTTCATCGGAATAATACGTTCTCTGACACTGGACGCAGAGGACACGCTGAGTCTGGGCGTGAATTGGCTCTACCGACCCGCTGACATAAGGCTCCCGAAAGGTCCCTCGCTCGAGGCCGCCCCGAACGAGGTCTTCTATTCCTTTCACAAGGATGAGATTCTCGCTGCATCGCTACTCCACCCGTGTAAAGTCGCGTTCCTGTGTAAAGGCATCGAACTCCCTCAAGGGATATCCTCATTCGTCTGCAGAAGAGTGTATGATATTGATAACAAGTGTTTATGGTGGTTAACCGACAAAGATTATATTAATGTGAGTGCCTATATATTGATTTAGATGAATTTGTGACTAGGTATCAATTTATTTTATTCTGTTGTATTTTTTTTTCTCGTTGCAGGAGCGTCAAGAAGAAGTAGATCAGCTATTAAACAAGACAAGACTAGAAATGCATGGTGCGGTGCAGTCAGGAGGACGTTCTCCGAAGCCTTTGAATGGTCCGTCTTCGACACCGCAGTTGAAATCCGGTTCCGATAGCGCGTCCTCGTTCTCGTCACAGGCCAAGGCAAAGAAGCGGGAGCGCGGCGGCGATCAGGGTTCCGATTCGGTTAAACGCGAGCGTTTGTCAAAAGCAGAAGATGGTGATTCGGGTCAGTTCAGGCCCGATGTCACGTTGAAGTCCGAGATCGCGAAGATAACCGACAAAGGAGGGCTTGTGGACGCCGCAGGGGTCGAGAAGTTGGTACAGCTTATGCAACCCGAAACTGCCGAGAAGAAGCTAGATTTGGCTGGTAGAATAATGCTCGTCGACGTGATTTCTGGCACCGAGAGAAACGAGTGCCTTGGGCGGTTTGTGCAGCTCCGAGGTTTGCCTGTACTGGACGAGTGGCTTCAGGAAGTCCACAAGGGAAAAATCGGCGACGGAGTCAGCCCCAAAGAGAGTGATAGATCCGTGGAAGAGTTTCTTCTGGCGTTGCTTCGTGCGCTAGATAGGTTGCCTGTAAATCTTCACGCCCTTCAGACTTGTAACGTGGGCAAGTCTGTCAACTATTTGCGCAGTCATAAGAACTCTGAAATCCAGAAGAAGGCCAGGAGTTTGGTCGACATGTGGAAGAAGCGTGTCGAGGCCGAGATGAATATGAACGATGCCAAGTCTGGGTCGAGTCGCGGCGTTTCATGGCAGAATAAGCCTGTACCCTCTGAAGCTGGAAGCAGAAAATTGGGAAATTCTGCCGAGGTTGGCCCAAAGAGCTCTGCTTCACAGCCGTCTGTGTTTAAAACGCATCAGGTCAAGCTTGGTCCCGGGGATGTTGCTTCCAAGTCACCCACGTCAAGTAAGCCGATGAATACCTCGGGTAATGCTCCGAAAGACCAAAACTTCAGAATGTTAGTCGGTGCAGCGTCCTCTGATCTGCCTTTGACACCGATTAAGGAGGAAAAAAGCAGTAGTTCTAGCCAGTCCCAGAACAACAGCCAGTCGAGCGAGCATGCAAAGACAGTGGGTTCGTCGTACAAAGAAGATGCGAGAAGCTCGACTGCTGGTTCTGTGACTGGGAATAAAGTCTCTGGCAGTGCTTCTCGCCACCGGAAATCTAGCAACGGTATTCAGGGGTCTATAGTTCCGGGACCTCAGAAGGAAATGGGGTCGGTAAAAGTTGGTACGGCGACTAGAAATTTGGCTTCCGAAAAGTCGTCGACGACCGGAGCATCGCACCAGGAGAAAAATGTTGATGCGACTACCCTTAGTGACCAGGGAAGTAGTCGGCTTATCGTTAGGTTTCCGAACACTGGAAGGAGCCCCGCGAGAGGTTCAACGGGGGTTGCTTTCGAAGATGCCGTCTCAGGGTGTGGCAAAGCTTCTCCTCCGCGAGAGAAGCACGATAATCACCATGACAAGAGACCCAAATCCAGAAACGATCCCGCCCGGACCAGCGCTTTATCCGACGTTCACTCGGATGCGTGTCAGGCGAAGGACGGTGGGTTCGAAGATGGCGGAGAACAGCAGAGGGTCGGTGAAGATGGTGACGATAGACCGGCAGAGGTATCGAAAGCGTCGGGATCGTTGCCGAAATTCATGTCCAGGCCGACGGGGAAATCATACGATGCTGCGTCTTTCAGCTCGATAAATGCTTTAGTCGAAAGTTGTGCGAAGATCTCTCAGGCCAGTGCTTCTGCTTCACCCGGGGATGACATGGGGATGAACTTGCTTGCTAGTGTGGCGGCCGGAGAAATAACTAAGTCGGAAAATCCATCGCCGTCGGGTTCGCCCGAGAGAAATCCGACAACGCCTGAAGTGTCGAACTCGGGCAATGATGGAAAGTTTCGACAGCCCTGCGAGGAAATGGTTCAAGCACAGCTCCATCGTGGCGGCGGGACTACCAGCGGTGCTCTTTCAGAGCTTGGCAATGCTGCTGGTAATTCTTTGGACACGATGATCGATTCAAGACATCCCAATGGTGCTGCTGAGCGAAGGGATGACTCCGGAGAAAGTAAGACTCCTTCGCCTCTTGGTGGAGAGAGATCCGGAGAATGTTCGGGACAGAATATGACTTCCTCGCCTTTGCGTGATGAGAAACCCTCTGACCAACACGATTCTTCGGTACCTACCAGTGCTAGAGAAGCCTGTGCCGATGCTGAAGAAGCTTACAAGTTTAACGAGCCGAAGAAGTTTGGGGTTCATAGGACGAGAAGTGTTGGCGTTTCTGATTCTAAGTTGGACGCGCATGTCCCTTTATCGGATGAAGATAAGAAACCAGTTTGTGCAGATGAGCTGGTTGCTATTTCAGAAGCGGCCTCTGCGAGTGCAAAAGTTGAGAAGGATACCGAGAAATCCACTTGCTCGTCTTCAGAAATGGGGGACAAGGACTCGAGCAACGACGCGAGGACAGATCAGAAGCCTTCTATTTCGGCGGTGAATCGTTCGGAGTCCTTGGAGGTTAAAATCGAGGATTCTTTGCCTGGTCCCCGTTCTGGAAAGGCTTTAGACGTGGCAGTGAATGATGGCGAAAAGGCTGATGATGTAAAGGACGAAGGAGGTCTCGCGGAGAAAACGGACAGTCATGCAAGGGATTCGGGAACTTCTTCTTCTTCTTCGGATCGCGACAAGGATTCTGGTAAAGAGCACTCGGATCTCAAGGACTCACTCGGCCGCTCTGCAGTTGCTCCGGCTCCTCGTCTCGAATCACCCGCGCCAGTGCTTTCCAGGCAAGAAGAGTCTAAGAAGCCCAAAACAGACGGTTTGGAATCAAACGAGACGGAGGAGCGACAACCCGAAACAGCCGTGAGATTGGACTTTGACTTGAACGAAGGTTTTTCTCTTGACGACTCGAGCCAGGGCGACATTGTCAAAGGCGGTGAACCAGTTGGAAATTCGGCGGCGATTCACTTGCCTTGCCCGTTGCCTTTTCAGAGCTCCACGGGATTCCCAGCTTCGATCACCGTTGCCGCCCCTGCCAAAGGGGGATTCTATCCGCCGGAAAACCCGCTGCGCAGTAAGGCGGCACTTGGATGGAAAGGCTCGGCCGCCACGAGTGCGTTCCGTCCCGCAGAGCCTCGAAAGAGCTCCGACCCGATGATTGATTCCACTGTCCCCAAACCCGCCCGCCCTCCTCTGGACTTCGACCTCAACGTGGCGGATGGCGATGTGGCCGACGAGGATGAGTTCAGCTCCGGCGACCGAGCCGGAGGGCTCGATCTCGATTTGAACAGGCTCGATGATAATCACCACCACGACGTAGGGTCGTTCTCTGTTTTTGGAAACTCGAAGTTGGAAATCGCCGCTTTCCCGACTAGACCGAACGGAGGGGCTAGTAATATCTCTCGGGACTTCGATTTGAACAACGGGCCGGGCCTCGACGAAGCCGCCGCTGCCGCCGAAGCAGCGCCGCGCGTTCAGCAAATCAAGACCAGCATTCCCGTCCCACCACAACAGGCCGGGCCTATCCCCGGGATGAGAGTGAGCAGCAACAACAACAACAACAACAACAGCAACGCGGAGTACGGAAACTTCTCGTCTTGGTTTCCTCCGGCGAACTCGTACTCGGCGATCACGGTCCCGCCGATCTTCACAGCCAGAGGAGAGCACAGCTACGTATCATCGTCTCCGGCGGGGTCGCAGAGGGTCTTGTGCCCTCTCACGGCCGGCCACGAGATCTACCGGGGCGGCCCGGTCCTCTCGTCCTCTCCGGCGGTGGCGTTTCCGCCGTCGGCCCAAATCCCGTACCCGGGTTTCCCTTTCGAGACGGGGTTTCCTCTCTCGTCGAACTCCTTCTCGGCGGGTTACATGGACTCGTCCTCGGGCGGCGCTCCGCTCTGTTTCCCGACCATCCACTCGCCTCTGATGGGGCCCGGGGGTATCGTCTCGTCGGCTTATCCGCGGCCGTATGTGATGAACCACCTCCCGGGCGGGGCGAGCCACATCGGCCCCGACGGTCGGAAATGGGGTTTGGACCTGAACGCGGGCCCCGGGGCCGGAGACTCGGAGCGGCTCTCGTCGGGGCTCAGGCAACTTCCCGGGGCCGGTTCGCAGGCCCTTATGGAAGAGCAGTTGAAGATGTTTCAGGTCGGCGGCGGCGCCGTGTTGAAGAGAAAAGAACCCGATTCCGGGCTTGATTCGGTCGATAGAATTAGCTACAAGCAGCAACACACGTGGCAGTAGCATCTTGGCGCGGTGTTCGACGACCCTATTGCGTGAGAATTATATCCCAACCCCGACTTAATGTTTATTATATAGATTCCAACTCTTGAGTTTTTGGCATTAACCCAGATTTTCATATAATGTTTTTACTTTTTGTAGCTGTTTTGAGGAAGAGAGTGGGAAATGCTCGGAGATGTTTTTTAACCGACATTCAGATCTCGGAGGCGGACCGAAGAAGAAGAAGCTCGTTTCCCCGGAATACTGACACACCTTGGAACTGGTTCATTCTCGTTAGTCGCGAATTGTTTCTCACACTAAGATTGGATTGGCCTCTGCAGATAAGTTTCCCCCCGTGTAGATATCTAACTTCCGAGAGAGACGATATAAGAAAAAGAAAAAGAAAAAAAAAAGAACTTTGTTGTGTTTCTTAGGAACTAAGAAAATTGGTGCTCAAAATCAAAATGTAAGGACTGTTAGTGTCAACATTCAAGTGTACGTCGCAATCCTTATCATGATCAGTTTTCTTTTCTTTTTTATTTTTATATAAAAAAAATGCAAGGATTGGATGTATGAGCGAACAAACAAACTTGTGTCCTGGCTGAGACGGCCCGGAAATGTATCTTCTGTCAATTTTTTTTTCCTCCCCTACAAATATAGTTATTTTTACTTTTAGTCTTGACTGTCAGAATTTTTGTTACTTGGAAGGAGAAGAAAAATCATTCTGGCCATTGTCATGTTGTGTCTGTTTTTGTTACTGTTGTGTGTGTATATTATAAGTTCTCAGGAGCAAAGTTTCGGACAGTGTTTTTATCTTTTTGGTGCGTTTGGAAGTTGGGTATGTATTGTAGACATAACACAAATCTTAGTTGGGGGAATTGGATCAATCACTCGTTGCCACTCAAGAGTTTTTTGTCCCATAAATTCATTTCGATGGCTATATTTGCAGTCAGTCAATTATGAATATCTTTCGATCTGTTTTTTTTTTCTTCTCAAGTCTTGAGATGGTATGTGCTCGATTTGTAATTGAATTGAATGTAAACTTTCTAGTATGCTCAAGTAGGATTTGAATTCATAGGAAATTGCAATAATATATATACATATATAGTTGCCATATTGTGGCAATCGTGTTTGTGGGGGGTCGTAGATTAATCAATAACATATAATTTTGTAATAGTTCGAATTTTGGTTATTAACCCCATGTTTTCTATATATTATAAATGCTTGATAAGATGTCGAGTAATCTAAAGAGTTATATTTAATAACGGATAAACGGTATTCATTTGTGCAAGAAGAAACTTTGCTTAAAGCTTTTCTCCTATAAAAATTGCGTGAATCCATATTTTATGTCTCTTTTTATGTGTCTCTTTCGATATTTTTATCCACGTAAAAATAAATAAATATAAAATAAGTTAAATTTCTTGAAGTAAATGATACTGTATTGACGATAAAAAGAGTGAATATTAATGTCACCTATAGTGTCGAGTAAATTTCACTGACGGTTGTGATTCTCTCTCTGTTCACGTGATCAATGACTCACTGACCGTCCGATGATCATGGATCAAGGCAATTAAATGGCCTATATCATAGCCGGTAAATAAGGGTAATCCAAAGCCACAGTAATTGACCAAGACTAATAAAAGAAGAAAGAAACCAATCTCTTAAGTTTGTTTTTTGCTCTTTAAAGTTTAAATGGAGAAGAGTTTACCTTTTTATTATTATCATTATTTTTTTTTTCTTCTTCTTATATAGATGGCAATATGGCATCAACTACCAACTAGTCACGATACCAATTACGACGTGAGTTTTTATTGAAAGAAAGGAAAGCAAAATACATTAATTGAAAAAGAAGATACAAGAGGAAACAAATAAGAGGGTCTTGTGCGTGCACACAAATATTACAAAACAATTCCACTTAATTATAGAAGTTAATAAATTCTCCCCACAAAATCTCTCTCATCTCTCACTATATATAGTTACCCTTTTTATTACCCGAGACAAAAATGCGAAATTCTCAACAATAACAAAAAGGAAACAGAGAACAAAAATGAAAAAACAAAAAACCAATAATTCTCTCTCTCTCTCGCTCTGACAAGAGACTGACACTCTAAGAGAGAGATAGAGATGGCGATAAAGTCTCGTAGTACTGAATCTACTGATTTTCCTCAAAAACTCCGAAACCATGACAACAACACCGAAAAAGGAGAGAGATGTCTGAACGTGAGAAAGTTGACTTTATTCTTATTGACTTTTCTCTCAACAATCATCGTCTCGACCCTCTTCATTCTGAGCAATACTGTCAATAAACCCGTTATTATTACCAAACAAAGCTATCATCAAAACCTCCATGCAAACCAAACTAAACACTCGCTCAAACCTCACCATCTTCACAGTACGTAAAGTAATTATTTTTCCACTGATATAAATTATTTGTACTGAATTACTTTTGGGGGTTAGTTCTGAATTGTCTATTTTTTTTTGGGGAGGTAGAGAAACAGTGTGACGTGTCTAGAGGCCATTGGGTCCGAGAAACGAGAAACGTTTCGCTGTACAGCAATTCAAGCTGTTTGACCATTCCGGACTCGAAGAACTGTTTCGCGCATGGAAGGAGAGACGTGGATTTCCTCAACTGGAAATGGAAGCCTGACACGTGTCACCTTCCCAGCTTTGACGCCAAGGCGTTCCTGGATTTGGTCCGAGACAAGAAAATGGGCTTCGTCGGCGATTCTGTGGCGAGGAATCACTTCGAATCCTTGCTCTGCCTGTTATCTCCGGTAATTCTTTGTTATGTTACATGCACTATTTTTTATATATTGATGTTATATATATAATATCTGAATTGCTAAGGAAAATGTGTGTAAAATATGAACAAGAACTCCTAGCGGAAAGCAAGTACGTGTAGTAGCTGTAGTACTGAATATTCAACCAATTTATAAATTTAATATTACTATGATTTTTTTTTATTTTTTTTTTCCCTTTTGTAAATTGTGAGAGGACAACATGTCAATAGCGTAGAAAACGCAAAAAACTCCGAACAAATAAGGTTAGTGAATGTACTTTACACTGAAATGTAATAGAGAAATGGCCATGTCAAATTTGGGAGAATTTTCTTTATTAAAAAAAGATGCATATGATCATCTGGTGACAATATTGTCACAAAACACTCAGATATATAACAGCCTTATGACAGAATGATTTGATGTGTCCTTTTTTTTTTAAAATATAGAAAAACAAATTACCCAAATTTGCTAATATACATACATATTCCTTTATTCAAAAGTTCATGAACAAGAATAATGGTTTGATTCTAGTGTTACTTAAAGACATTTTTTCTTGAAATTTATTTACTCATTTACAGGAAGAAACTCCGCGGGACATTTACAAGGACGGCCCCGAAGACCGGTTTCGGACATGGCATTTTCCGCGTCACAACTTCACTCTGACGATGCTGTGGACCAAGTTCCTCGTTGAGTCAAACGAGCGAACGGTCAACGGGACCGGGACGGGCGTTTTCGAACTTCAACTCGACCGAGTCGACCGGGCCTGGTCCGAAGCCCTGCCCGGGCTCGACTACCTCGTCCTCTCCGCGGGCCACTGGTTTTTCCGGCCCATGTACCTGAAGAACGCGAACGGCCTATTGGGCTGCGTTTACTGCCCCGAGTCCGGGCCCACGAAGCGCGACGTGGGCTTCGCGGTTCGGATGGCGTTCCGGGCCGCTCTCGAGGCCGCGGGCCGTAACCCGGGCCTAGTGACGGTGGTGAGGACGTTCGCGCCGGCCCATTTCGAGGGCGGGTCGTGGGACACGGGCGGGCATTGTGACCGGACCGGCCCGATCGGGGAATCGGGATCGGAGGACTCGTTTGATTGGGCGATGAGGAACGTTCAGGTCGAGGAGGTCGAGAGGGCTCGGAAGAAGGGGTCGTCGAGGTTTGGGGTCGTGGACGTGACTCGGGCCATGCTCATGAGGCCCGACGGGCATCCCGGGACCCACTGGCCCAACGAGTGGATGAAGGGCTTCAGTGACTGTGTGCATTGGTGTTTGCCTGGTCCGGTTGATTACTGGAGCGCTCTTTTGATGGAGGTTTTGACAAGAGAGACGGGTTTGGTTTAGGTTTTTTTTTTTTTTTTTTTTTTTTTTTTTTTTTTGGGTTCTTTTTTGTTTTGGGTTTGAGCTTTGAACATCATTACATCATACAGAGATAATATGTATTGGGAACAATGTGCTTTAGTCAGGCAAAATAAGTATTTCTACATTGGCCATAAACGATTGATGAGACTGTCAGTTCTGGTCACAGTTCTTAACAGTCTTTAAATTACTCAGAAACTCAGGACAGAACTCAGAAGGCAAACATATCAACTGTTAAGCAATCTCCAGAAAACCCCAATAAATTATGGAAGATGAAATCCAAACAGAGCTTATTACCAGAAATGCAATATGAGCTATCAAGTCTGCTCTACTAAAACAGAGTTTTGGTTATGCAATGAAATGAAATGGTACACAATCTAAAGTTGTAACTTTGTCATTTCTGAAAAGCCCGTTGGAAACTTTCACTTCACTTCAACATAACAAACATTCTACAGAGAGCTTATTACTTTTCTGAAGGATTCAACGAGAATTCTGTTATATCACTAGACTGAGGCTAAATATAGCACCAAATCCAAATGAGTAAAAGTAATTACACGATCGTCAACAACAACAACAACGAGCCAATCGCAATTCAGAGCCCCACGGGAAAAAGAAACAAAAATCACAAGTCAAGGTTCTAGTCCGTTGTTAGAGCTACCTAGCACGAAAGAGAACAATTCCCTCACCGGCGAGAACTCCACGAGTCCGATGTCCATGGCGTAGCCGTTGACTGGGAGCTTCAGATCCCGGAGAACGCAGAACGCCTCCGCGAGCCTGGGCCGCGGAACCTCGACGGCGACGGAGCAGTGAGGGATCCAGAAATCCTGCCGGAATTCCTCGCCGATCTCGACGCCGTCCTTCCTTAGGGCTTCACAGAGCTGAGACTGAAACTGGAGGAGAGAGATCGACGGAGTCGGAGAGAGGAACAGCACGTTGCGATCGCCGGAAAGAGCTCCGACGGCGGAGAAGGAGAGGGAGAGCGGGTCCTGGCGGGCGGCGAAGGATCGGAGGAGAGGCTCGAGACGCGCGGGATCGGCGGATTGGGCGGAGAAGAGAGTGATGTGTGGTCGGGATTCGATCTCGATGAGCTGAGTGCTGATCTGGCGGCGAGCCAGGACGTTCCAGGCCTTCAGGACCTGGTTCTCTAGGGCTGGGTCGAAGTAGAGCTCGATCGCTAACCCTTGGTGGTTCGACATTGCTGGTCGGGATCGAGGTTCTCGGAGCTCCGACCGAGCGAAACCCTAGCTGGAAGTTTGAACTTTGAACCAGCTTTGAAATGAAATTGAAAATGAATTGGGGGAAGGGAAATCTCTCACTCGGAATGTTTTGCACAAAAGAGCATGGATTGGAGAGATCTTTATTTATTTATTTATCTTTTTGTTTTTGTTTATGATTTATTTGGAATGTCAAAAAGTCTAAAGAAAGATGCTCTGTTTTACTGCGCGTTGGCGGAGAGCGACTAATGAACACTCTCTTTCTCAATAAATAAATAAATCAAAGCACAAACGAATAAACACTCTCATTTTAGATATTAAAATAAATTTGTTTATATATGTGTCTTAAATGCTCTAATTTTATTTTTATGCCAAAACCGTAAGAAATAAGATAAAATTACCTCGCATTTAAAACAATTCTTCTTTGAAAAAAATGCACGCATTAAAATTGGGTTAAATACTCGTAACATCTTAATACAAGATAAATCACGGATCTAGATCAGAATGAATCTATCACTAAGTACATGTGTTTGCTCATCGTGTACATACTTCAATTTAGAGCACGTTATGATTCGAGCACTTATTTGGCTCTTTCAAAATACTCACAAAGGTTGATAGAAAAATCTAAACAATTGTGATTAGATAACCATGAAAAAGATGATTTTTCCGCTTGTATAAACAAAATCCTAATAGGTGGTCCACAAAGAAAAAGTGGAAAGCAGCTAATCCGTTGTAACAAAGATAGAAAAGAGTAAAAACAAATTAAAATGTTACCAAAGATCATAAGGTTGAAAAAACTAAAATTAAAATTCAGAGGATAAAGTATGATTTTAATTTTTTTTTACGCTTGTAGAACCTTATGCCAAGCCATATGGAACAAGTGCCTGAACATGGGCTTTTCCTCGAGCCCGAAAAGATATCAGGCCCATTAAAGGCCCAATAACTTTATTTCTTTCTTCCTTTCTTGGCCACCTCGCTAAATTTATTTCCATACACGCCATTTCATACTCTCAAGAAACACACACTCTCGAATGGGCGTGAACAAGCGAAAACGAGGTCGGAGCCCTAAAACCCCCACCGAAGACGACGACGTCGCCGCCGCCGGGGCGAGCAACGACGTCGTCTCGATTCCGTCGCCGGACGATCTCGCCGGAGACCTGCCGTCTCAGCGGCGCGGCAGAGGCCGGCCGCCGAAGACCGACGCACCGGCGCCTTTATCTCCCGACGCGTCGCCTCTGCCGGCGCGACGGAGCTCGCGGCACGCGGCGGAGCACCAGAACGGCGCGGTCGAGGCGGCGGAGCCTCCGCTGACGGCGCAGCGGTGGGAGAGCGTGGCTAGGGCTTTGCCGTCGATGGACGCGGTGGTGAAGGTGTTCTGCGTTCACACGGAGCCGAACTTCTCGCTGCCGTGGCAGCGGAAGAGGCAGTACAGCTCGAGTAGCAGCGGCTTCATCGTCGCCGGAAGGAGAGTCCTCACCAACGCCCACTCCGTCGAGCACCACACTCAGGTCAAGCTCAAGAAGCGCGGCTCCGACACCAAGTACTTGGCCACTGTCCTCGCCATCGGAACCGAGTGCGATATAGGTATCCCAATAAACCTTCCAGCTTTCTAATATGTCTTCATTCGTTGCTCAATCGGATAAGCGTTTGAAGAGACTCTAGGGTTATGAGTGTTGCTGATCTGATCGAGTCCATTTCCATTTCGTCCAATCCACACTGAGGTCTGTAGAGAGACATAGTTGAAAATAAATTGAAAGAAAATGTGAGAAACATCAGAAAAGTTAAAAGGAAAATAGGAGGGGAAGAGTGGGAAAATAAATTCAGTGTTTGTCCAACGAAAAAGTTATACACTTTTTTTCCTTGAGTTTTCCCTCGGGTTGTTTTTTTTTTTCCATGTTCTAAACATACTTTTAGTAGTCATTCTGTCATTGTTCGATTGAAAGTTAAATGAGACTACTCTAGGGTTTGAGTGGCTGTTACTGAACTGAAAAATAATTTGGAAGAGAATGTGAGGACCGTCAGAACTCTAAATTGTGTTTGGAAGTCTTAAGAACACGAGAAGAGACACGCACTTATGACCTGAGATATAAATTTGCTTGAGTATACATTTTTCATTGTTTAAGAAAATTCTTTCTTTTTTTTTCCCCCTCAGATTTTCGAAGTTCCAATCATATCCCTTAGTATTTATTCTATCATTGTTCGATTGAATGAAGTTGTATGAGACTACTATAGAGTTTGAGTGCGTGTTACTGAACTGAAAGAGTCCTTTTTTCTGGTTGTAATTTTCTTCAGCGATGCTGACTGTGAAAGACGACGAGTTCTGGGAAGGGGTTTCGCCGGTGGAGTTTGGAGATTTGCCTGCGCTGCAAGATGCGGTGACGGTCGTGGGATACCCGATCGGGGGAGACACGATCTCCGTGACAAGTGGCGTCGTTTCACGAATGGAGATTCTGTCTTACGCTCACGGCTCCACCGAGCTTTTAGGGCTTCAGGTACGAATCTTTTTTGCGCCGGTTCTTGCTCAGATCAACATGAATAGTCTGTTGAAAGTTGTGCCAAGTTTTGAATGTCGCTCGCAGTAAAATATATACTCCATTGGAGTGCCATTTCATACTTGATATGCCCAATACTTGCTATCTGTCGTCACCTTTCTCCATATCTCATTTTTTGGGCATAAAAATAGCACATTTGATATTCTTAATAGTGTAACTTGAATGAATGATTTTATTTATTTATTGATTTCCAATGTCTCTGATCCGTTTTCATAGATAGACGCTGCGATAAATTCGGGAAACTCCGGCGGGCCGGCTTTCAGCGACAAGGGAAAATGCGTGGGCATAGCGTTTCAGTCGCTGAAGCACGAAGATGTTGAGAATATTGGCTATGTCATACCAACACCAGTTATTATGCACTTCATCAAGGATTACGAGAAGAACGGGGCGTATACAGGTGACTCGAATTGAATAAACAGTAGGAATTATGATGATTTGGCAATGCTTGTGACTTAAATTTTTTTTATTATTTTTTTTGTCTGTTTAGGGTTTCCTATTCTCGGAGTTGAGTGGCAGAAGATGGAAAATCCCGATCTGCGCGCGTTGATTGGGATGTCAGCAGATCAGAAGGGAGTTCGTATCAGAAGAATAGAACCCACTGCTTCGGAATCTAATACGCTGAAGCCATCTGATGTTATTCTTAGCTTCGATGGGGTCAATATTGCAAATGACGGGACAGGTTATTCATTGTTCACACCTTTTTATTTTATACTTTTTTTTTTCTCTCTCTTTTTGTGTTTGTTTTGATGCTCTCTCATCCCATTTGGTGATTTTAAGCTGCAAGTTGGCATTATATTCTCCATTGCATTCTAGATCAGCATGTTAGTGATATATGTTCTCTCTATTTATTTTTTGGGTCGGAGACTGATTCTAGCTTCTTCTTTTTTCTCTACTGTTTGGTGGGTTGATTCTAACTTGTTATTGGTTTTTCCAGTTCCTTTCAGGCATGGGGAGAGAATAGGTTTCAGCTACTTGGTCTCTCAAAAATACACCGGAGATAAAGCTCTGGTGAAGGTTCTTCGCGACTCGAAGATACTCGAATTCAAAATAAAGCTTGCAACTCATAAGCGCCTCATTCCTGCCCACATCAAGGGCAAACCCCCGTCTTACTACATCATCGCCGGAATTGTTTTCAGTGCCGTATCGGTCCCATATCTTCGATCTGAGGTTTAAATTACATAATTTAAGTGTTTTTTTCTTACAAATTTATGGTCACGTGTTTAAAACTGATACATTTGTTGTATATGGTTATCAGTATGGTAAAGAGTACGAATTTGATGCCCCGGTAAAGCTATTGGACAAACATCTACATGCAATGGCTCAGTCTGTTGAGGAACAAGTAGTTGTTATTTCACAGGTGTCTCAATCACATCTAATGTTTTCCTTTTTTTTTACTTGGTTTTCTTGTTGGGTCTCTGTTTTGGGACTAACGTTTTTTTTTTTGGTACTGGTCCAGGTTCTTGTAGCTGACATCAATATTGGTTACGAGGAAATAGTTAACACACAGGTCAGTTAAAACTAGTAAATACTCTTCTTCGGTTCAGTCTCGGATAAATGTCGCTTGATTCTGTTTGCTTAGCTGTGTCCTCGTTTGGTCTCTTCAGGTTCTCGCTTTCAACAACAAGCCTGTTCAAAATCTCAAATCGTTAGCAAGCATGGTTGAGAGCTGTAAGGACGAATATCTCAAGTTCAACTTAGAATATGATCAGGTTCTCTCTCTCTCTCTCTCTCTCTCTCTCTCACACACACACACACACACACTTTTAGGATCTAGCGTTGAGGATGTAAATATGTAATATAATAAGCGATAGTTAGGGGGTTGAATAGAATACTTAGCAGTCAGTGAGGAATTAGCATATGAGTGGGGTATGAAAATCGTATGAGAAATCAGAGTGAGGAAGAAATTCCGATTTGGGAGAGCACAGACCGCTTGAAAGTCGAATATCGCTATTGTATTTCGTATCATACACAATCACAGACCCCCTGAACGATATTACGGTGATACGGGGTTTCTGATTTTGGATGTGCTATCTGAAACTTGTATGCGCAGATAGTTGTATTACGAGCAAAGACAGCGAGGGAAGCAACTCTAGACATTCTTGCGACACATTGCATTCCTTCGGCCGTTTCCGAAGACTTGAAGACATGAGAGGAGGTAAAAGTTAATAAGATCACTTCATTAGTCATTATATTATCCACATTTTTATATTTTGGCATTTGAGATCTCAGTGTTGAATTTTGCAATTCATCAGCCACACACAATTATAGGTATTCCTGCATAGATTCAAGTTCTTATTTTGATTATGTTATCTGTTATTACCCGATAGAGAAAAACACGAGTGGTCGAGTAGTTCAGTTTAATAGCTGAGCTGCGTTTTTGGAGAGTTTTGTTTATTTTCCAACAATATGATTCCATTCCATTCCATAATGCAAAGAAGAGGGGTTTTTTTTTTTTTGGTTTCTCTAAGTAACGACATTGAAGAGCTGGCTCGGGTTGTTTTTTGGGTTTTGGACAGATGTGCCGGATTTTAATATTGTAGGGTTTTATGCCCTAGTCTAAGCTTGTTATCAAATCACCACCCCTATTATAAATATATGTAGATGTTATGAATCAGTAGAAGCAAACCATAGAAGAGCACAAAAGCCTATTATTCTCGATCAGTTTGGATCCCTACTTCTAATGTGCAATATGATATCATCTAATTTTTATTATACCTATGTTGATCCATTAAATCACAAAATATCAATTATGAATATTCGTTAGGAGATAAATTTTGGAACATGAAACATCACACCGAGAATGTCAAGAAAATAGCTTTAAATTATATTACTTACACGTAGATATGTTTTTGACAAATACTCAATAGTCCACGTGTTGATACTCGATTCTGTTAACTAGTGAAGATTTGGCTTGGCCAGAAATTCCTATCAAGAGATTTTCATGTTCATATAGATAAACATAAATATTTTCACCTACTACTGTCTACGTTGGTTCTAATCTGTTCCGTTATAAGAATACAAGCAATTCATCATATATATGTATATATATTTAATAGCCTTCCTTTTTGTTGTTGGTTTATAGCTATAATAATCCATAACTATTTTTTTCATCATCTTTTCTCGTTTTTGTATTTTTGTAACAAAGGAGTCTTGTGAGTAGGCAATGAACGTTGGTCCTGGCTCTCAATCAGAGACTCCTCGATCATCTCTTCTTTTGATTTCCCCCACATCACGGTGTAGAATCCAATCGATATTATCGTTGCTCCGATCAGACTGTGTAACCCCATTATATATAAAATATTAAAAAAAAAAAAAAAAGCTAGAGGAAGAAAAATTAATAGAATAAGCTTTTAACCTTCCGAGATGAAGAGTCTCTCCAAGAAATGCGAAGCCCATGACAACGGCGATGGCAATCGAGAGAGGCTTAAACATTGCCACGTAGACCGGCCCTTTTAACCGCAACGCCCACGAGTGCACTGCGTTGCTCACAAACGACCCGAAAACTCCCTGTCCATGCGTGCACGTAATAATATCACGTTGACGTAAACCGAGTATTTTTTTCTTAATATTATTAGTAGGGTTTCATATTATATTAGTCATGAAATTGACTTCTTACCGAGCAAAGAACCGAGGCAAGAGCGATTTTCGGCCTCAATTTCCAAGCATTGGAATCTGTTTCGACGAGCAAACCGACAATCGCAGCCAAAATGCTCACAATGAGGTTGTAGAAGAATATCACAGTCAACTCATTCGGGTACTCTTTCATGATCTGAGTCTGTAAGACAACAATTTGTATAGTAAAGAAGTAAAAGATTGTTTATTTGAAGGAGTGTTAAGCTGAAGAGGAATGGTATCTTTGTATTGGGTACCTGAAGAATGTACCAAAGTGGGACTAGGATATATTCACCGGTGAGCAAAAAGCCACCGATGACCCAACTTGAGTTTGTGTTTGGATTTTGAAGAATAATTTGGTGATGGTGAAGAAGATGACCGTTGGATATGACTGGTGGGCCACGGTAAAGAGTGGCCACAAACGCACCTGAAATTGAGATAATTGTGCCCAATATCTTTGCTTGACTGCTTTTGCTTTTCACCGCCACTTTTTCCATCCTTTAATTTGGAATCATCCCAAATAAAGAAAAAGAAAAGAAAATGAGAATTTGTTGAAGAACAACAATTATTTGTATACGACTAAAATGTGTCGCACCAATAAAGGGACATGAAAAAGGAATGGTGTGTGTTGTCCACACGAAAAAAAATATTATCATGAACTTGTTATGTTTAGTAAAGCTACAGAACCTTCGAGCAAAAAAAAAAAAAAAACAAAAGCTACAGATTAACCGGCGATTAACTCGAATATATGAATTCTTAACTAATTAAGTAGAATGGTATGATATCAGATGATATATAGTTGTTTGTACTTGTGAGGAAAATTGTGAGGAAAGATACCATCTGCATATAATTGCAAACTTGTTTGTTTAATATCCGAAAACAACATTCCTCAAAAAAAAAAAAAAAAAAAAAAAAAAAAAAAACAAATTAGAAGTAAATCCAAGACCTGGAAAAGTGACGCAAAGTTGAAAAAAAGCCAACCAAAGTAATTATCTATCTTTATAAGTTGCGTGTGCCGTGCACGCGAAGTCTGGTCTTGGGAATAATTTCCGCAACAAACAAAGAAATCAACTCAAATAATAATTGACTCATCACACACACACACAAAATTTCTACTACAATTTGACAATTTCCTAATCTCTTTTACCTAATAACACAAAAGTGGCACGTACTCAACATGCAAAACAAATATAATGGTTACGCTAAATTCGAGAAAAAAAAAAAAACTAGTGGTGGTGTGGTCACTGGTCACCACTAATTATGAACATAATATATAATTAATAAACACATCATTTTCAAGAACAGTGCATGATATAGGTTCCGTTCGTTCCCACTTGAAGAACAAAACAATTACAGAAAATAACGTCCATATCAACGGTTACGCACTCAATTTAAAAAATAATAATAATAATTATTAACTGTACCTGAAAATAATGGCGAGAACGAAAGTGAAAGCTGGCACGAGATTGCTTATCGCCGAAGCCAGCGTGGGAGAGCTGTAGCTTATGCCCGTAAATCCCATTATTTGCGAACAACACCTATATATATATATATATTCAATCAACTATTAATAAATAAACAAATTAGATTAATTAGCTAATCAGTAATTAGTGAATTAATCACCCGATGATGCCAAGAAAGCCGATCTTCATCATTATGGAGAAGTTGAGAGGTGGAAGCACTCTTGATCTGCGCAGACAATTAATCAACACATGTATGTATATGTGTATATGTATATGTATATGTATATATATATATGTATATGTGCCTGTGGGAGAAGAAAGGAGCGGGAAGGAGAAGAGCAGCAGCGACGCCATAGGCATAGGCGACGAAGACGTGATAGCTCATGCCTTTCAAAGTGGCGGCTTTGAAGAGAGTGTTGAGACCAACGTTCATGCCTTCCATCATCATCATCGCCGTCAAAGGCAACACATTTCTGTGCCAATTCATCTTATTATTGTTATTATCACTCACCATCTCTCTCTCTCTCTCTCTCTCTCTCTCTCTCTCTCTCTCTCTCTCTCTCTTTCTATAGACGAGAGGAGTAAAGTTGCAAGGTTCTTTATTTATTACACACATATATGTTTGCGAGTGAGTGATATACACAGTGACAGTGTTACGTTTTTTTGTTTTTGTTTTTTAGTGTAAATTCAATTTGGTCATACGGTCTTCAAAGTCTTAATTTTTACGACGCTATAATGATTTTTCATAAAAGGATAGAGCTTTCTAGAAATTAATTATTCAAAATATTATAGCCACCGAAAGTCTAAATAAAATTGTTAGATAACCAATTTTTTTTTTATAAATATTCACCTCAACTTATGTACGACACTCAAAAATACAAAAAAAAAAAAAAAAACCAAAACAATTCCATCTATTGTGGATTTTTTTTGTCTTTTTAAATGTTGTAAATAAATTGAGGTGACTATTTACAGAAAATTAACAAAAAATTGGCTATTATACAAAATGTTATAAGTCAAATGACTATATAGCTAAAAGGGACCCTTAATTATTATCATCAAAAAAGTTGTAGGCATATTTGTACATTGAAATGATTTGTAAAGTTTAAATAAATAAATAAATAATTGTGAATTTTATATGAAAGAAAGCTTGTAAAACTATATTGGAATGACATAGGAAGATCGATGGTTAACGATACTGGTTAATCGTTAATATAATTTGTAAATATGTTATGCGATATTTAGGTGTTTTTTTTTTTTTTTTGAAGGCAGCTTTGCTGCAGTGGGGATTGAACCCACGACCTCCACACAGGAGGTGGTGTGGAATTAACACCGATATTTAGGTGTTAGAATTTATAAAACAGTTGTCATTTTCATGAAAACGACTAAGATGTTATAAAATAAATAATTGGAATTAAATTAATTTAAAACAAAAGGTCACTCATATAAATGACTCGTATAATAATAATTTAGACACCATTTTCCCTAAAAAAAAACAGAATTGCGTATAGTGTTTATTATAACTGTTGTTTATGGGTTAGTTATACGTAGCGTGCTTGGTTGGTTTTGTTTTATTTTTTATTATTAATTATATATATATATATATATATATATATATATGAAGCGTGACGTTTTTTCTTCTTTATTTGTTTATTTATTAATTGATCCGATCTTTATCTGCGCGAAAACGACATGCACGAAGATTTGTGAACTCTGATTGGGATTTAGAAGGTGACCCCTTATTATAATGATAGTGAAGGACACGTTATTATTGGTTGTTTTTACTTTTTACATTGTTTATTAAGCAATATTACTGTGTGAATAGAATCTTTTGATTTTGCACCAAGTGGTTTATATGCAATCAAAATTCAAAGAAAGCCTAACAATGAGTGTATCGTTTTCTTTTGTCAACGATCAACAGTCTATATTATAATTTATCTAATATATACACACTATGTCTATACACTCCCAATGAGATAGAAAAGACAAATATACGAGTGTAGCATATAATTGTCCCTCAGTTTAGTACAATATTTGGCAGGTTGTTTTAATGATAGAAGATGAAATATGAAGTTATTATGTGATAGCATATAAAAGTCGTGTCGGGGTATTTACTATGCATAGAATTTGTTAATTGTGGAACTCAAAATTTGAAACAATATCTCTCACATGCGTGTAAATACTTTGTAGGTTACGCATTCAGTTCATTTTAACGGATGATTAAGAGAAGTTCGAAGTTGCGTGCTTTGGTTACACTGTTGAAAAGAACATTTCATGCAAGGATTCACAAATATCCATCATTTTGTAGCAGGTTAATCAATATATGGAAACATGTATTGCTAATCAAATTTTTTTTTGAATAATTTACAAAACTAATCGTTATTCACATTTGCTAAAACAGGGTACACAAAAAAATTCATTGAAACCAATATTCAAGGTCAAAGAAGCTATCACAAAAGCGTTCTATGCTCAACACACGAGAATTCTAAATTCAAGAGAAATGCAACAAAAAATTACCGTTAGTCAAGTTTACAAGCTCTCTGAGCTTAATTTTATTTATCAAGAATTGAAGAACAAAGATGATGATCTCTCCCCTGCAACATCTACCTCCAACAAAAAACCTAAATTTTGATTGAACTATATTTTATTTTATTATAAAAAAACATCATGCACTTTCTTTGTTTTTCTTTTCTTCCACACATTATCATTGCATATTGGGATTACGTCTGTTGATTGGAAATCTATGAGAAATATTAATTTTTTTTTTATTTGTTTGTGAATACGAAACTTGCTTTATATTTTTTACTATCTCTTCAATGTTTGTTAGTTAAGAAATTCTATAAATTTTAATTTTTTTTTTTTTTTTTCCAAATAAAACTATTACGTGTTACTATATAGTATGTTATTTATTATGCTAGGTTTCCACTTAGCTTTATTAGACAGTTAACTCAACAATAAGAAAGAAGTATATCAATTGCTAAAAAAATGATGCTCATTCAACATTCCACACTGAGTATATTAAAAACAAATGCCAGACCTCATCATGCAATTAAAAATTAATTTTTTAATATGAATTTAAGATCTAAAAAAAATTTAAATGATGTGTTCAAATTACAATCACCATTACATTATCCATTTATGTGTGTATAGAACTTATGTGTAAAATTAATAAACTTTGCCTATATAACTCGATTCATTTTTTTTTTTTAAATAACTTATATATTACCTTCTTCTTTTGTATTTTTATTAAGAGATGGGTAAAAAAACGTGTAAACCCAGCTTCAAATTCCGCAAAAAACAAACAGCCTAAATGGGCTCTGAATTTGTATAGGCCCATAATTAAATGGAGCCTCCTTGCCCAAGTCCGTTGGTATTGTTTCGGTGGATACACTATTAATATTAATTTAAAATAAATGGAAAAGAGTGAGGGACACGTGTGAGCGTTAGGTGGGTCCCACATTTCTGGTTTTCCCACTGAAGCTGAAACTGAAGTTCGTTGCTTGTTGTTGAAGAGAAAAACAGAGCACAAACACTCTCTGTATCTCATGACCAACTCCACTACTCTCAGCCGTGGAAGTCGCCGGCGACGGAAGCCGCGTTTCCGTCTCCGCCGCCGTGAAGACCTCTGCCACGTCATCGCATTATTCCGTACATACTCGAAGTTGTAAGTGAGGTCTGATTGGATTTATATTTTATTCTTTTAACGGTTCGTTTTATGGATAATGGAACTTTATTTGAGCGAATATTCGATTCGTTTTCTGTTATTTGATACGTGTGTTTATTTCTTTTTTATACCTGATCACGTAACTTATTAATAAAATTGGAATTCGAAACTAATTAAAAAAAAAGAAGACAAATTCAGGTGTTAATCGGAAAGTGTTAAGCAATACCATTACCCTATAAACCTATAAATATTAGGAGTTTAATCAATTGCGCCATAATTTTTGACACAGCCACTCTTAACATTCAAAGCTCTGATTTCTTCGACGGCCATTGCTGATTTCGCATTCTATCCGACGATTCAGGTGATTACTTCTACTTTATTAATCTTGCTTAGTTCAAGTGATATAGTCGATCACAATACACACGATTAATGTGAATTTATTGTTTCTTTTTAGTTAACCTTGCTCTACATTGTGGTTTAACTTAGTTCGTCGGTAAATTTTATGAGGTTATAGATTAGGACTTGCGTCTAATTCATACTTGCTATCTGTGTATTGTTATAGTCCAAGCACTAAGTGTTAATTATTGTTCAAGTCAATCCAAGCAATCATGAAGAGGAAGCGGGACCCGGTCCCGGCCAAGTATAGTCCGAGTGCTTTGGAAGTGATCCAAACGCTTCTTGACCCGAAAATCCGAGGCGAGGCCGTCCCCGAAGAAGGAGAGATCATCGTCGAACACAACATCTACGCCACGAGTCCCGAATCGCTCAATTGTGAGTCATTAATGAATTAAACTGCTATAAATAATATATATATATTGATATATAGTTTACGAGATCGAGTAATCGTGTATGTGTGTCTGCAGGGAATCCCGTGACGAGGCTGCACGACAACGAGCGGTACTATTTTGTGAAGAGGAAACCAGTGTCTTCGGACCTCGAAGCTCCCAAGAACGTGGAGCGCAAAGTGGAGTCCGGAGAAGGGTATTGGCACAAATCTAGGAAATACGAAATCAAGAAAGGCGACGAAATCGTCGCGTACTACGACTTGATGAACTTCTGGGGATACGAAGGCGACGCAAAGGACAAGACTCGCGTGAACAGCTTCAAGACCGACTTCCTTATGCACGAGTTCTATCTCGCTGATTCCACAGTGAGCATTCCTTTTTTTTTTTAAAAATCCAATTAATTATATAATTTTTACACAATTGATCCATCAGATAAATTAATACTCTCTATACACAGCTTGAAGATTGGGTGGTTTGCCTTGTCAAATACAAAGCGCGTAGGAATGCGGTCCGACAAGAGGCGATAATTCCACTTCCACCGGGTTTTCAATTTTTGGCGCCGGAAGAGACGTGCGATCTGATAATCGAGGACGACGGTACGTACAAGATCTCGCGCAGCCTCTGCGAAAGCCTTCTACTTCTTCCTCTTCCGGACGATGACCTGCAATGGATGAATCTGACTCCACCGCCCGAAGAAGCAACATTAATAATGGAAGACTCTACTGCTACTACTACTGTGAGTCTATAATCTCCCATCTCCTTAATATGATATGTATATGTATATTATATAGTTGTGTTTTTTTTTTTTTTTTTTTTTTTTTTTTTTTTTTTTTAATTTAGTGTGCATGGTTGTTTTTCAGATGGAAGACGACGATGACGATGATTCATGGCTTGTGAACGCACTCGAGCATCAACAACATGAAGACGATGATTCATGGCTTGTGAACGCACTCGAGCTCTTCGATTCAGTGCCACCCGACTTTTCCTAGTCCCTCGTGTCGCATATTGTCTCACACTACTTATTTTAAAGCAAGTACGTTGTATGGCCTTTGTAGCAGACATTTCATATCTCATTCTGTACAAAGAAACACTCATTTATTCATGTTTATGTTTCTGTACAGCTATATATTTTAATTATTATTCCTTTGAAGGTAAAGATGTTTGTGCATAGACTTTGCCAAATCAGCAGAGTTTTTCATCCCTTTGGGGCAAATTACTTGAGTGAGTTTGAACCACTCGAGTTTCTTTCCCTCTTCAACTTTGACGCTTCTGTGATTTGGACGTGGTTTTTAAAGGATGATTTACTATGTTAATGGGATTCAACATAAATATATGTGTATGTTTGTATTAATAAGCACAATTAACACAGTAGGCCTCAACAATTGTTTATAAAACTTTTTTGTACATGCGAAGTTGAATTTTCATGATTTAAATTTATGCGCATGCTCACAAGTCACAACTTTGTAATTCAATAGCGTTGCAATTTCCTAATCAATAAAATCTTTGGAAATCACAATCATCCGGATGAAACAAAAGAAACCATGGCAGATTTGAATTTCTTTGTTTCCTCTCATAATTTCCGGACCGATTTCAGATAGCAATGGAATACTTTTTCAGCGAGGTCGAATGGGAAAAAAGAATAATCATCACCGAGCCGTATTTGATCGTATGGCTCTTCGTCGGCGAGGCTTTGTTTGGAGCACTGGTGCCATTTGATCGCCGCTTTGGCTGCTCGGTTTTCCTTTCATCATCAGCTCTTTGTACCACTGTGTCACCAAGGAAAAACAAATTACACAAATTCGATTTAATTTCAATGACCAGCTTACAACTTTCTCTTATTTAAACGTTTCTTGTTTCAATTTTGTTAAAAAAGAGAGAGTTTTGAAAGATGGATAGTTTGATTAAAAACATTATTCACGTACATACCTGGAGAAGATGGCTTCATAATCTCCAAAGCTTTCTTCGGTACAGCTTCTGAAATTAAAATTATAAAGCGATATATATTTAAAAAAAAAAAAAAACAACTTTGAGAGAGAGAGAGAAGAAGAAGAAATAAATGTCTGTACTCTGAATTTCTAATGGATTAAAACTGCTTTGCGAAAATCCTCGTGAAGCTCGTGCGACCAATCGACGCTTGGCTTCTTGGCTTCTTCGCTCGTCAGGCTGATCATCCTCGCTGGAGCGATGATGTGGCAGGTCGGCGCGGCGAATCAAGTGCTGCCACATGGTGATCGCCGACTGGACAAAGGTTCGGGGCGAGAGGTGGTCGAAGCAGCCGTTTTGAAGCGCCAAATAAAACGTAACTCGAGTCCTTCGATACCACTGCCAATAACACACATTTCAATTCAAATTATGAGATCATCGCCACATAATATATTCTATTTGTGTGTGTGCAGTGGAGTTGATTTACTTACCGATGGCCGGGAGATTCAACTCCGACGAGACCAATCTGAGAAAGTCAAAAGTGTTCCTTGTCGGGCTCGTTGACTCCGATCACCGCGATGTTGAATCTCTGATCGCTCTTCCAGAGAAGAGCCAGAGCCTCCAAATATGATTCGCACACCGGTCACTGTATTCAACAAAATCATAATTCAATTAATATTCTTTATTCATACCCTTTTTTTTCGGAATAAAGATTTAGGCAAAATGATCGAACGAAAGATTATTCCAATACTTTTTTTTTTTTTTCTGGAATCTTGCTTTCGAAAGATTTAGGAAACAAGCTAGGTCACTATAGATATAGTAATTCATACATAATATAACTACTTTTATTCACAGCTGAGAGACGACGAGTCGAGCGATAAATTGCGTAAATGTTTATATACAATTACTAAGGAAAAACCCAGATCTGATCAAGTGCTCGATTTACCAAGTTTCTTCGGTAAGGAAAAACCCAGATAAACCTCTTGAAACACGTTAAATCCGTCGACTCCCCAAAAATGTTCTCTACATTTCACCCAAAAAAATTTAGGTATCACATTATTGAATTTCATCGAAATTGTACTTGCGTCTAACTCTACAACCTCTTTCGTATAGATAGTAAGGCATATATTAATTGGATGAATTCAGCGATATGTGAGAATATATCTTAGTGTATTTACTACAACCAATCCCTTTGTAAATACCAGCGTTGACTAATTTCTGTATCGTACAATAAACAAAAGCCCCAAATTCTCTCTCAAATCTATGTTAAGTCTTCTCAACAAAGAACTACAAAATGAAACTAAAAATGGATTTGGAGGCTTTACTTGGATAGGGGACGCAGAGCCAGGTCTTGTGGTGAACATCAATTGCCATCGTCCTTCAATCAAATCAGACCTCGTCTGCAAAACACAAACGACTATTAATTAGATATATAATGCAATATATATATATATATATATATATATATATATATCTTTTCTGCTTTTGCTTCTTTTCTTCTTTTGTCTCTTCGCGCCAAGACCATACACCATAAACGACATGGAACCCGAACATTGTCGCTTTTGATAAATACTAACGACATGTCGTTTCCATGGAGAGAACCGAAATGTCGAATATGTCGTTTCTAATAAAAACTAACGACATGTCGTTTCTAATCAAAACTAACGACATGTCGTTTCTAATAAATACTAACGACATGTCGTTTCTTTGGAGAGAATCAAAATGTTTTACGTGTCGTTTCTAATATATACTAACGACATATCGTTTGACAACCGAAATGTCTCGTGCATGTAATTGTAAACTAAAAAAAAAAAAAAATACTGTCGAAATGTCGTTCCTAAGCTCTACACAGAATGCATATGATTCTCCGCACATGCATGCATGCTAGCAGGTATATATTATATTTATATATAAGAGTAGATATATACACGTATATTTTATGTAATCCATAATATATTTCTGCGACTAGTATATATGCATGCATGATGTAGAGCTATCAAGTAGTGATAATACCACTGATCCTTTAAAAACTGGATTGTCGTATCATACTGTGCTGTCTCACCACATTTTACTCGCCTACACTGATAATTTATTCATTAATGAACGAAAATATTTTTAATATGTGCGTATAGTGCTTAATAATTTAGATGTATCAACCTTATCAAATCAAAACTTCTTTGCTCTTAATTCAGATACTAGGTAGTGCGTGGATCAGAAAATGTGTTTAGCTTTCACGTGTACAAATCACCCATAAACTTCGATTGATATTTCAATACTAATTTAACAACATATATACATGTCCAACATGTGGTTTGTTGGTATACGCTAGTGCAGTACGTGATATCTACGAAGCCACAACTTGACGCTGAGAGACAATCACTAATTTGTTTGATGTTTTTTTTTTAATTTTTTAATTTTTTATTTTTTATATCACTTGTACGTATAATTACATACAATAATTTATGTATATTTACTTATCGCAACCCAAGACGGCCCCTCACACCTTAATTTTTCTCATCCCTAGCTAAGTAGCTAATTAGTATAGAATATATATAAGTTATCACAATGTCAAGAGGAGGTCATACACATTGTTTAATAATTATAGCTTTTTTGGTGGCTCGGTGTTTTGTTGTAGCAAATTAAAGTCACAATTAAGCGCAAATTTCTATGTCAAAACATGCCCAACCAAAACTACCCTCCATTGTCCGTAGAGGCGTCCAATACGCCGTCAAGGCCGAGATGCGAATGGCTGCTTCGCCTTCACTTCCACGACTGCTTTGTAAATGTGAGTACTATTATTACTATGCCTTGTGTCGGAAATTCCCGAGTTCGGAAGAATTTCGCTAATCAGACCCCTAAAATAGTACTTTTCTATTTTTCGGCAGTTTTTTTTTTCTTCTTCTTTTTTCTATTTTAAAATAACTTAGGATTTTTCTCTCTTTATTTTTAAATATTTCCTTGATTTTTATCGCGCTCTATTTTCATTTAATTGTTTCCGTGTTTTGGGTTGTAGTTTTCGGTTTTATTCATGGTTTCCCTCCCTATTTACATTTTTTTGTGTCCTTAATTTATAACATAGCGCATATTTGCTAATTATGAATACACACATATATGGTTGTTAATTAGGGGTGTGACGCATCGATATTGCTGGACGGAAATGATAGTGAGAAACTCGCTCTTCCAAACTTGAACTCAGCGAGAGGCTACAAAGTGATTGACACTATCAAAACCTCCGTGGAATCCGAGTGCCCCGGAACTATCTCTTGTGCCGATATTCTAACTTTGGCTGCCAGAGATTCTGTTCTTCTTGTTAGTCTACATAAATATTACATAAATGAAAAGTGATGATCGATCATGGAAGGTGTTATTGGGAAGAAGAGACGGTCAGGTAATTAATATGTCTCCGACACACGGTATTTATCAATAGAATTGAAACTCTTAATCAGAAAGTAAATATCACTCATTTTGTCAAAAAGGAAAAAAAAAAAATAGAATCTAGGACGAACAAAAATAAGTACAAAATTTTCAAAATGCGCTCGACCAAATACTCTTACATAGCGCTTAAGTTTCATAGTATCAACGATAAATTAGGCCTTACAACTTAACACTTAGCTAGATCTCAATATTTGAATATTAATGGTTCTATTTCAAAACTAAATGACTATAAAAAAGTGTCCATTTTTTCAATTTTCGATGCGAGAACCTTCACTACTACAAATTCACAATTGAAATAAGTATTATCACCAAAAAAGTTGTAGACATATTTTTACATTGAAATAATTTGTAAAGTTTAAATAAATAAATAAATAATTGTGAATTTTATGTGAAAGAAAGCTTGTAAAACTATATTGGAATGACATAGGAAGATCGATGGTTAACGATACTTGGTTAATCGTTAATATAATTTGTAAATATGTTATGCGATATTTAGGTGTTAGAATTTATGAAACAGTTGTCATTTTCATGAAAACGACTAAGATGTTATAAAATAAATAGTTTGAATTAAATGAATTTAAAACAAAACATCACTCATATAAATGACTCGTATAATAATAATTTAGATACCATTTTCTCTAAAAAAAAAAAAAAAAAAAAAAAAAAAAAAAAAAAAAAACTGAATTGCGTATAGTGTTTATTATAACTGTTGTTTATGGGTTAGTTATACGTAGCGTGCTTCGTTGGTTTTGTTTTATTTTTATTATTAATTATTATTATATATATGTATATGTTGCGTGACGTTTTTTCTTCTTTATTTGTTTATTTAGTAATTGATCTGATCTTTATCTGCGGGAAAATGACATGCAAGAAGATTTGTGTGAACTCTGATTGGGATTTGGAAGGTGACTTATTATAATGATAGTGAAGGACTCGTTATTATTGGTTGTTTTTACATTGTTTATTAAGCAATGAGCATCTTTAATGGTTTAGTTAAATGTATTAGCTCTATTTGCCACATAGATTTTTCTAGAGCTAAATAGTTAAGCAACTAACTTAATAGAGCCAATTTGCTTAGCTAAATCAATAGCCAATATGCAAAACAATGGTTAAGCAACTAACTAAACATTTTTTATATTTACAAGCAAATCCCTACAATTGTTAAGCAAGAAATCATTAAAGATGTTCTTACTGTGTGAATAGAATCTTTTGATTTTGCACCAAGTGGTTTATATATATGCAATCAAAATTCAAAGAAAACCTAACAATGCGTGCATCATTATATATACACAATATACACTCCCAATGAGATAGAAAAGACAAATATACGAGTGTAGCATATAATTGTCCCTCAGTTTAGTACAATATTTGGCAGGTTGTTTTCATGATGGAAGGTGAAATATGAAGTTGTTATGTGATCATTTTTGGGTTTTGGACACTAATATGAGCAAATAAGTGTTTAATTACACATTACTACTTTTTTTTTCTTCAAATTAGACAGATGTAAAAGTGTTAATAGTGACAAAATTGATTTTTTTAGTTACTTGTTTATAACTAAAAACTCCTATATCTATCTAATTTGAAAAAAAGTAGTAATATGAAATAACCAACTTATTTACTCCTATCTACGAAAAAGACTATTATATCATTGTTACATATATTGAATTATTAATATAAGTAGATACATATTCATCAAATCCTTATTTCATTTATGATTTATAAACATTCATCAAATCTTCAGGCTTCCTTCCGCCGCTGAAACTAGATTATATGTTTATATGCGAGTGTGAAATGTGGGATTATCATGTAATATCTATGCCGTCAATAATGGGGTTTTTCCATCATTGGTATAGCTTCCTCTTTGCGCTTTTTCTTCTGTTTTCCCCCACGTAACAGCATAAAATCCAACCAATATTATTGTCGCTCCAATCACACTGAAACAAAATAATTAAGCACAATGAAAAAAAACAAGAGTAATAGATTAGGGCTGTACAAAAGTCAAAGAGAACTATTACCTCCCTAAATAGAGTGTGTCCCCAAGTAGTGTGACACCCATCGCAGCCGCGATGACGATCGAAAATGGCTTGAAAATCGAGACATAGACTGGTCCTTTGTTGTTCAGACCCCACGTGTGAACCGCCGTAACAAGGCTCGACCCGAAAAGCCCCTGAAAATTCCGCTTGAATAGCTTTAGTTTCATCATTCAATTGAATTAATAGGACAACGACAATAGGGGACGATAATTTATTTAGTATTTACAGTGAGTACGACGGTGACCAATGCCAAATCGGTTCTAAGTGTCCAAGCATTTATATCTGTTTCAACGATGGCACCGGAAATCGACGCGACGATTGCTGTGAGTAGTGAATTAATTGCTCCCACAGCTAGCGCATTCGGGTACAATTTGACAATTTGAGTCTAAGAAAAAAATTCACTTGAATAAAAATATCTCTGTTCCACAAAAAAAAAAAAAAAAAATTGTACAAATATGAAGAGACAAGCGACAATATTTGCACTTAAAGAGAATGAAATTTATAGAATTTTTTTAATTCATTTGGGAATTTATCTATTTCATAAAATGCGCCTAAAAACAAATTACACAAAAAATCTAAACCGAGAATTCTCAATTTTATTGTCAATAAAATATTTATCATATAAAGAATCTGATAATCGCGGGTTTAGAAAAGAGACAGGTGTGGATTTATTACCTGAATAATGAAAGCTAGGGAGCAAAATATGCATGAACCGACAAGCAAAATACATCCTACTACCCAATTAGTATTCGAAGTTTGCACGAGCAATAACAACGATGCATGAGATTCGGTCGAAAAAATCACTGGACCCTTGTAAAGAATTGTCACCAAGGCGCCCGATACCGAGACTATAGTGCCTAGGACTTTGGCTCGAGTTCTCGTGCTTCCAAAATTCAAACTTTCCATCCTTTTTTTATAATTATATATGTAGAGAAAAAATGTTGAAACGGAATTTTCATTAATTTAGCATAGAAATAACAAATATATCTTATGTGCTCATAAAAGAAAAAGTTTACCTAAAAATGATGGCGAAAATGAAGGTGAAAACCGGAAGAAGATTGGAAATACAAGAGGCAATAGTTGGGGAAGTGTAATATATTCCTTTGTATGAACAAACATTAGCTGAGTACCTACAGCTCATGAATCATTATCACACTTTTCTTGTTTGGAAATTAAAGAGAGAATTATAGGAAGATAAAGAAAATGAATGGGAATATAGGAGATGAAATGTATAATTTCATGGAACTCCTTTTGGGCCTTATTGAAATTTCAAATTTCGGTTCCAAAATGGTCCGGACATTACTCAAGTCTTAGAAAATGTTAAAACTAAAATTACACTAAAGTATTCAAATTAATAATAATAATAAAATTTAGGATACAAGAAAGTACCGTGAGTTGTTCAAAATGCCCAAATTCCGGTACCGTTTTGGAGTTGGAATGAGAACATAATTTCGGTTTTTGTTATGCTCCAAACGCCCAAGTTTATATGTATAATTAAGTAAGGAATTGTATTTTTCTCCGAAAGTACACGTGGGTCCACGTTCATATATCTCTCTTCCCACAATCCTTTCTCACTTCATATTTTTTTTATTGATTTTCAAACATATCACAAAATTTTGATTTCCTCTCCATTTTTTCTCATTTTCATTGTCTTTTAAATTTTCAGTTTTAAAAGAGTCCCGAAAAGAAAAAAAGAGAAAGAAAGTGATAGATTATTTACACACCCGATAAAAGCAAGAAGGACAAATCTGCTGATAACGGGCAAGCTTAGTAGTGAAGGAAGGCCTGGTCTTTACGTTGACAAAACAAAAAGATGAAAGTTTGGTGAGAGATCAAAGAGAAGAAAGAAGAAGAATAGAGCATCAAACGATGGATTAATAACAAAGTATTAAAAATAAAAAGATAAGAACCTGTGAAATATGAAGAAAATAGGAAGATAAACAAGAGCTCCAATAGCGTTGTAGTAAGCGATGATGACGAAGTTGCTCAAACCTTTCACCGCCGCGGCTTTGTACATCGTTCCCAACACGACGGAGATTAGTTCTATCGCTGCCATCGCCGAGAACGATATAACGTCTTTCTTACAATTCTCTGTCGACGACATTATTTGATTATGTTTAGAGATATGATATCGGTGTTTAGCTGCTTCAATAATTATCCCATGCCCGTCGGAAATGCTATATATATATATATATATATATATATATATATATATATATATATATATATATATATACATATATTTTCTTATAAGTCGCACGTATTAATTTGATGGTTGTTGGAGATGAGAGTAGTTTATTAATATAATACATATGCATTATACCATATTGTAGACGCGCGTGACAACTGACAATCATGGCAAAATAGTTATCATGGCCTAATTAATATGGTAGTCTAATTAAAGAGATAGAACGGCCCACACCAATTGAATATGAAAATAAAGACATAATACTATAGTTGAACGAACAATTTTAATTTCTGATATGAAAAGAAAAAATTATGGAAAATAATACATATATATCTTGTATTTTAGTGAAATGTCGAGTTTAACCTTTGATTTTCAAAAATGTTGAATTCATATCATCCGTTTAACAAAAATGACGAAATTATACTATGAAATAGATAATAGTGTCACAAATCTCCCTTTCATTGATATTAACTCTTATATTAGATAAACCGACTCAAATCCAAACCACTACTCTAACTTTTAAATTCCAAATTTTGAAATAAAAATAGCCTTAAATTGAAATTAAGTAATAAAATTCATATCTCCTTCCGTGTTGGAATTGCAACTCTAAATCCTGAATTCTCTATTCGAATATGTGATTTTGATGACTATCAACTGTCGATTTTTATCATTTTATCTCTTTTTGTGTTCTTCACGATTAAAATACTGTTATTTATTTTTAGTTTTTAAATAAATTACATATATGACGCGAATGAATAAAGATATTTGGTGTTTACATATAAATATTATAGTCAACGTCAATGAAAATTCAATAAAAATAATATTCGTGGCACTATTGTCTATTTCAGAGTATAATTTCGTCATTTTGATTAAACAGAGGGTATGAACTAAACATTTTTTAAAACAAAAAATTGGCCAGATAAGCCTTAAAAACAGTGGCAATTGTGTTTTAGCCAACGTTTGGTTAATTTTTTGTAAATGGCCATTGCGCCTACGTGGCAGGAAATTAACTGCTTTTTTGTTACTGAATTACCCTTATTAATTGCGCATTCATTTTTAAATTGAGGCAGTTTTAATTTGAAATTTGAAATGTTCCGAAATGGTTTTTATTTTGGAATAAACTTTTTTTGGAAAGCAGTTATTGCATTTTAGTTATGTTGGACGTGTGTTTTGGTCTGTGTATATCGGCATTAATGGTAATGATTCCCTGAAATTATGGACGTGTAAATGGAAATTTTCACGTTAATTGATTTGTCAGCTTATTTACAATACAAATAACCTGTAAATAAATTTTTATTTATTGTCCATTAACATCAATTTACATCTAAAGAATCAGTTTACAATATACATCGCGAGGATGAGCGGAGCGAGAGCAGCGATCTTGTGCGTGCGTCGCCAGCCACTCATCTCCTTCTCAGGGCGTGAAGGTAAAAATATCTGTGGCGAATAGTTGTGCACATCGACACACTCAGTCACTATTAAGAAAAAAAAAATTAAAAATGAAAATGAAAATATTCTTCACCACACCACACCGGTGAGGTGAGTGACAGTTTGTTTGGAGTCCAAAAATGGCGGCCGCGACGGCTTCCTTGTCCTGCCACCGCCTCGCGCCGCCGATCCCGATCCTCAACCCGCAGCGAATCCTCAAAACACTCTCTTCTTCTCCTCCTATGATCACTCGCCGGAATCTCCGTCGCCACGTCCGCGTTTTCGTCGCCGAGAACGAGCAGAAACCCTCGGCCGTGGAGTGCGTCGGGACTGGCACCGACGTCGAGTGCTCGATCTCGTCTCCGCCGCCGGAAATGGAGGATCGGCCGCGGAGGAGCGGCGGATTCGGATTCTCGGCGGAGGAGGCGTGGGTGTGGGCGGTGGTGGCTTTTATTCTGCGCACTCAGTTTCAAAGAGAAAAAAACAAAAAAAAAATGAATGTCAATATTGTGCAAATGAATTTACAGAGCGTTAAATGGCCTCAATAAATGAGGTAGTTATTAGCCTTTAATATTGAATTAATTAATATATTTTGTAGGCTTTTGGGCGGGATTGGTTTATATAGAGAAACTGCTGCAGTGAGGACATTATGGTACATTTGTGTGTGTAAATAAATTGGGCTGGCCATTTACCCAAAATTAACAAAATGTTGGCCATATCCAAAACTCCATATTTATAGGAGGTTATTTAGCTATATTACCCTTTTTAAAACCAACGGTTAAACTAAAGGTGGCCATATGGGATCCCGCGGGATCCCATTTCCCGTATTTTTGGTACCATATGGGAAATGGGAAAAAACCATATTAGGAAATGTGGTACCGGGACTTTTGTCCCAGAACCATCCGGGAAATGGGACGGAACCGGGATCCCCGTTTAGCACCATTTAGTACCATATTTTTTAAAATTGTATTTTTTAATTGAAAATATATGAATTTTTATTTATTTTTAAATGCATTCATAATTAAAATATAATGAAAAAAATACAAACGGGAAATATGGGAATCCCGGAACCGCGAAATATGGTACCGGGAATTCCCGGTACCGTGGAAAATGGTTCCGGGATTTCCCGGTACCATTTTTAACGGTTCCGGGAATCCCATTTCCCGCAAAATATGGGACGGGACCAGGGGATCCCATTTCCCGGGTTCCATATGGCCAGCTTTAGGTTAAACTCAACATTTCACAAAAACACAAAGTATATATGTGTCAATTTCTCATAAATTAATTAGGTTATTTGAAAGTTGTTTGTTATTTCAAACTTAATTCGACTACTCTCTTTCTGTACACTAAACTTTTCAATTTTGAATTGGTGGGACAGATTAGTCGCCGGTCAAGATAATATAGAAAGCTGCTAGATTTTTATATTCTATCTAAAGAATTTACTTCTTCGATAATCAAAAGACTATAGAGGTTTGGATATCTCTATCAATCAATATCGGTATTTTTCTAAAGCCACTTTTTTAGTTCAAAAATAGCTGTCTTGTTCTTCACTAGTGAGGGAATATATCTGTATATAATATATAATGTTAGATCACCAATCTAAATATTTGTACTGTGTTTTAACCCAATAATATCATTATTCTTATACGAATATTATATACATACATACATAGTGTGTACGCATAACATTATTGGCCCAGCTTGGTTTTCATATATGAAACAATTATTTTTCATAGATAAAAAAAAAAAAAAAAAAATTACTTTTCATATCAAGCAGTATATCTAGATCGTCAACAGTGGGGTTTTTCCAACATTAGTATAACTTTCGCTTTGCTCTTTTTCTTCTGTTTTCCCCCACGTAACAGCATAAAATCCAACCAATATTATTGCCGCTCCAATCACACTGAAAAAGAATAATTGAGCACTATGAAAAGATGAGTCACGAATTATTCAGTAAAATAAAAAAAATAAAAAAAAAAAGCTTAGTTTAGGGGCTATTTTTTTTTCAATCTTGAAATTTGGGGAGTGCATAAGTCAGTTTTTTTTAATTTTGCCTATATTTAGTAATTGAACAATTTTCCAATTTTCTAACAATTGACCAAATTGATTGTGTTGAAAATCGAATATCAGTAGTCCAAATATTCGGCTTATAAATCAGTTAACCGTTTTTTCTAATATAGTTAACCTTTTAGATAGTGAAATTCCGTTCTGTTGGATCAAATATATCATGATATTTAAATTTTAAACTAATAACGAAACTGAATTCCGTTAGCTTTTGGGACCCGATTATAATTTAATCAATAGTCATTAATTAACGAAAGAAAATTGATCACCTTCCGAGATAGAGAGTGTCGCCAAGGAGCGTGACGCCCATCACAGCTGCGACGATGATTGAAAACGGCTTAAAAATCGTGACATAAACCGGTCCCTTCTTGTTTAGACCCCACGAGTGAACCGCCGTGACAAGGCTCGACCCAAAAAGGCCCTGAAAATTACGCTTAATTAGTAGCGCCTTAGTTTCATATTCTAATTGAATATATATATACTAATCATCAATAAGCAACACATCGAACTATTATTAATTGGTTAATTTTTTTTTACCGTGAGTGTAACGGTGAGCAATGCCAGATCGGTGTTGAGTGTCCAAGCTTTTATATTGTTTTCAATGATGACACCGTACACGCTTGCGACAATTGCATCGTTTTCGTGAATATTATATTCCCTCTATCATCGCCCGTGAGTCTTAAAAGCAACTCCGTTTTTTTAGTGAATACGAAGACTTGAAATAAGAGCAAAATAAAAAAAATGCACATAGGAAATGATGTGTTCTCAAAATAAGAATGAACAACGAGGTATTATAAGAAAAAACTTTTGAAAAAGAGGTAACCTAATGAATATCCACAATAGGGAAATTAATTAGGGAAATTATCACTAGAGTAAACTAGGAAGCACAATCGAATATTCTCACTAATTGTAATCCTATAGTCTTATTAGCAATCTAATATTTTCGGGGTCGAGAAAGGACACAAGGATTAAATACCTGCACAATGAATGCTAATGAGCAGAATATGCACGAAGCGACAAGCAAAACACAGCCTGCAATCCAATTAGGATTCGAGGTTCGCACAAGCGTCAATGAAGCCTGAAATTCGGGCGAAAAAATCACCGGACCCTTGAAGAGAATTGTCGCCAAAGCTCCCAATACCGAGACTATAGTGCCTATGATTTTGGCTCGGGATTTCGCGCTTCCAAAATACAGTCTTTCCATCCTTTTTTTTACATATAAAGAAAATGTTGAAAAATAATTTTCATTATTTAATCATAGGAAAATATATAAATCCACCTTCTCTATAGTATATATTCTCATCCCTATAATTTTTATATATAAAATCTATTTATATAAGCTATATATTGAGGTAAATATTCCCTCAACTAACTTTTATTATTTTTTTAATTTTTTTGAAAAAACATAAAAAAATATCATAAAATTGGAATAAAAGATAATTATGATATAACTATTCGAGACTGATAAGATTTCATAAAATATCGTTACTGCAATAAATACAAAAAAAAAATGGTCCTAAAAATATACGTTCGGCCAATGTCAATATTTTTATTAACAATGTCAAACTTTTACTATTTTACTACATAAAAAAGAAAAACTTCATCTATTTTGCTTGAAGTTTAAAACCTTAAATATTTTGTAATAAATATAGTTTTCTTTATCAAATTCTGTAATATACTGAAAAGGCACTTATGAATAGTGAATCTTAATCCCAAGGTGAAGATGTGCTTTTATTGTCTTTCCCAGTCAAATAAACCTGAAATAACAATGAATTAAAGAAGAAAGGAAAAAAAAAAAAAAAAAAAAAAACCTGAAAACGACTGCGAAAACGAAAGTGGAAACCGGAAGAAGGTTGAGAATAGCCGACGCAATAGTTGGAGAAGTGTCATATATGCCTTTGTATACACAGACACTAGCTATAAACCTACCTCATCCTCAAAAAAAAAAAAAAAAATTACTCTCAAGATCCAAAAAAAAAAAATTATTGATAATGTATGTATACATAACTTTCTTTCACACCCGATAAAGGCAAGAAGAACAAATCTGCTGATAATAGGGAAGCTGAATATTGAAGGAAGTCCCGATCTGGATGACAAGCAAAATAAGAGAGAATAATACAGGGTTATATAGAAATAGAATCAAATGATATGGATTGATGAAAAGAATAATAATAAAAAAAAAATTAATATAAAAACCTGGGAAATATGAAGAGAAGAGGAAAAAAAACAAGAGCTCCAATGGCGTTAGAGTAAGCGATGAGGACGAAGTTGTTCAACCCTTTCACCGCCGCGGCTTTGTATATTGTTCCCAACACAACGGAGATTAGTTCTATCGACGCCATCGCCGAGAACGATATAACTTCCTGCTTACAATCATCCCACCAAGCCATTCCTTTTTTTTTTTTTTTTTTTTTTTTTTTTGCTTGTTGTTCTGATATCTGTGTCTTGTTTCAATAATTGAGATGAGTTTTTTTTTATTTTTTTTCCTCTTTTTCTTTTTGTAAGAAAAGTAGTCCCACATAATATTTAGGTGTCGGAGACAAGGGTGCAGTTTAATTGATATGTCTTAATTTTATAAAAAATTTATCAATATAAACAGCATGAACATAAGTGTTTACGTTTTAGTCAATATTTTATAATTTTTTTCGTAAATAGCCAAAACCTTTTATAATATTCTGCGTTTTTTGTTATTTTGATAGCGTAAATAAATTTACGTAACTATTTACATAAAATTAACGAAACGTTGAATATTTTAAAATTTCTAACGTTTCATAAAATTAGATAGCCACTGAACCCTAATTTTATTTGTGAGAATTAAATACTAAATGTTTTTCCAGTAACCACATAAGTCTTTGACTATCATATTCTAAATAGAACGTACGTGCCCAAAAAAACAAGCAAATAAATACGATTATGAATATGATATACTATTTTACAATTTGAGTTTTGTAATGATAAATAATTAGATATTTGGACATTTAAAATTAACTGATTTGCAAATATGTATATTGTGTTTTCTTAAAGGAAAAATTGGTTTGAACCTCGAGGGGAAAATTAGTTTGTAAAATCTAAAGAGTGAAAAATGTGCATAAAAATCAATGATAAATAGCTTCTGCCTCAAGAAGGGACATGATAAATTCAAAAAACTCAAACACATACTAATGTTTAATTGAGACTGTACTTAGCTAGAGCATGGACTACAACATTAAAAATCCCAGATTAAGGTCTTGTTTGTTAGGAGAGATTATTGGAGGGATGAATTAAGATCGAGGGATTTGGAGGGATGAATTATGCATTTCTTTTGTTTGGTAGGAAGAGGAAAAGATGGAGGGATGAATTTGTATCCGTGAGACTCACAAAAAAACTTTCCCTTTCATTTTGGAAGGGTTGTAGAAATCCATAGCATTTTATTTATGAAAAATACATTTATAATATTTATTGATGCAATTTCATAGTATCTAATTATTTTATACACAATTTATTTTCTAAATTATTTTGGATGTGAAACAAAAATGAGTTAAAATTAAACATAATTTTAAAATTAATGTTATATACTTTTATTTATGTACCTTGATTATATATTTGATATGTAGACAATATAGTTATTTTACTCACATATTTTATAATATATAAATATATATATATTAAATTGTTCAAATTATTTTTGGATAAATTACACAATTTGGTCTCATATAATAAAAGAGTTATTAATGTCATTAGTATAATAAAAATAGTCATGTTTTTCTTTATTATTTATACCAAACAACAAGTGAATGAATTTTAATCTTTCTTCTTAACATACCAATCAAGTTTTGGGAAAGATACAATCCCTCCATTTCTTTTCCATCCATTTCCCTCCTCTTCAATCCCTCATTCCATGTTTCTCTCCTCTCTACCAAACAAAGCGTAAATGAAAAACCTTCATTATTTCAAAAGGGGTAGATATGATCATAATAATGTCGTGAGCGTTCAAATTGACCCACATATTTTCTTATAAGAAAAAAATGAGGAATTTGTATATATCACATTCAAAAAATGTTATAAATCCTTGCTATATATGATCCATTTATTGGTCCGAAGTTTTTTATTTTAATTTTATTTTTTAAAGCATTAAGGGCGTTGTTAAAATAACGTTATTATTTTACCGTTATTTTTATTTTAAGACTAAAACTATATAATTTTTTTAAGAGTTTATCTTTATCCATGGATTCAAATTCAAATGCCCACGATTTTTATCCATTTTCGGCAGCGACGGCGCTGCCGGAAGGCGTGCGCCCGATGAAGAAATTGTTTTTCATTTTTCGTCATTTTTCACCGATGTTCATCGATTTCATTTTCTGTCGTTTTTTAACGATTTTCGGCGTATGTCGTTTGTTATTTACTCTTATTTTTGTTGTCGTTTTTGAACTTGCTAATTTTCTCATCGTTTTTAACCGCTTTCAATCGTTTTTCATTTTCTGTCATTTTTAACTAAGGCTGTAAATGCCGGCGGTGCCGCCGCTATCGGTGGCTTAGCGGCCGACGAACACGTATTTTATCGTTTCGTCGTTATTTTTCGTTCTGAAATTGGAGAAACGGGCGCCGTTTCTTTCATAAAAGATCTGCGTTATTCTTCCTCCATAAAGAACAAATCTGCAAAAAAAATCGTGGAAAGTCGGAGAAAATCGAGAGAAACGTAGATGGTTATGGAGATTTTCGGAGGTGAATAAACGAAGAAGATGAAGAGGAGAGAGAGAGACTGTTTTGTATTGAGAAATTTCATTTTCTAGACCTAAAAACAATGAAAATATCAAGATTAGACCTATTAGTTTAATAATATCTGAAATTGGACTTTTGGACACTTTTCGGACAAAAATGCCCTTGAAATTCAAATAACCCATATTCCTCTCATTTTTAAATCATCTTCATCACAATTCTTGTCACCTTCGAATTGGTTGCGCTAGGATTAGAACTTTCGGTGGTCGATTTGGGTATATGTTTAGCATCGATTTTGAGGGTTTCGCATCGTTTTTGAAATAAAATCCATAGTTTTTTAGGGTTTCGGAAACTCGTCGGAACGTGTCGGAATCCATCGGAACTCGTCGGAACGTGTCGGAATCCATCTTTGGAGGTGAATTTTTTTTTTTTTTAAATCTGAGAATTTCCGATGAAGATCATCGGAATCCATCGGATTCGGTCGGATCCGACCGAATCCGATGGATTCCGATGGTCTTCATCGGAAATTTCCAGATTTAAAAAAAAATAAAAATAATTCACCTCCAAATCTCATTCAAATCAACCTTAAAAAAATAAAAAAAATTCACCTCCAATTCGGTCGAATTTGGTGTGGTGGGCGTTGAAACTCGTCGGATTTGGTGTGGTTGGGCGTTGGAATGGGGCTCACGTCGGATTTGGTGTTCTTTGGTGTGGAGAGAAAGTGAGAGTGAGAATGAAAGAGATGAAAATAGATGGAGAGATAGTTTATTTTGAATTAAGGGTATTTTCGTCCAAAATTGGTACAAAAGTCCAATTTTGGATATTTTTTAACTAGCGGGTCTAATTGAGATATTTTCATAACTTTTGGGTTTAGAAAATGAAATTTCTGTTGTATTTATGTTTGTTATTAATAAAGTCAACGAGCCCTTATAAAAAAAAAGATATAAACGCTTGATATGTGTGCAATGCATGTGAAATGTATTATCATTTTTTGGGAAATGTACTGTCATTTATTCTATTATTACGTTTATGTTGAAGTGTCTTTTAAATTTTTAATATTCCCAATTAATAAACAAACATATATATATATATATATATATATATATATATATATATATATATATATATATATGTGTGTGTGTGTGTGTAGTGCATGAACGTGGATAGAGAGAGAATGAGAGGTTTTGTTGATCAAACCTACTTGATATTTTGACACATGGATAATCATAAACAACTTTATTAATTTTTTTTTTTGAAAACGTGGTCGGTACCACGGACAAATATCATTACACACCTTCACATGTGGCGGAGGAAAACCGTGGTTACATCAACAAATTTGATCGTTAATAACCTCTCGCAACGCACATGGCGGGACAACCCCCAACCACCGCGAGCTCGAGTCAAAATTAAGAGCAAATCGGGCCATCTTATGAGCCGCAACATTACAAGAACGGGGAAGAAAAGATAACTCACAATTAGAGAAGTTTAACCGTCTAACCTTGATGTCTTCCAAAAGGGTGCCGAGTTCCGTAGGTGGGATGATCTTATTCCTCACGGCGTTGACCACTTCAAGACAATCGGAATGAACCACAATCCTATCCAAGCCAAGATCCTTGGCCAATCGGAGTCCTCCTAGTATGGCATAGGCCTCTGCAAGTGGCGGTGAGAACCCGGCATTCTTAACCAGGATCTCCGAAGCAAGAACCCAACCTCGGTAGTCCCGTAGAATGCACCCGGTACCAAACTTACCCCCTCGTGCGTCAATAGCCGCATCCACACACACGTCAATCACCCCGGTAGGTGGGGGCTGCCATGAAACGGCCGGAGAGGGGCTGCTCGCTGCCGCCGAAGATGGGCAAGCATTGGCCCGGCGATACTCCTCAAGGAAATTCCCCGCCCATTCCACGAGCTCCTCCGGTTTCCACTTGTCATGTCCGGCCGTGACATTATTCCTGTGATTCCAAATCTCCCACACCAAAACCAAGAAAAAATTCAAAGCGTTTACCTCAAATTTTTCCATTGCGGTGATGAAAAAGGAAGTGACGTCATCCCCCCGGAACGCATGTACCATCTCTTCAAAGCTCGTGAGGTTCCACACCTTTTGGGCCCACCGGCAACCCCAAATAGCGTGAGTGATAGATTCCGGCCCCCCGAAGCATAAGGGGCAGCGAGGATCACAAATAATTTTCTGACGATAAAGGATCGTTCTCGCCGGGATCCATCCCTTGCAAACTCTCCACGTAAATAATTTCACCTTAGGAGGGATCGGGAGCTTCCAAAGATGCTTCCACCATGACGTGGTGATACCGGGGTTAGAGGAGGAGGCACCAACATGCGGGGCCATGGCCAATCTATACCCACTCTTCACCGAATATTCTCCATTGTTGGAGTAGTGCCAAGTAAGAGTGTCACCCATCCCTTCTTCACTTGACGGAATAGCAAGGATCGCCTCCGCATCAACTCTATCGAACATATCTCGGACCAAGGCTTCATTCCAATCTCCGTTATGATGCTTAAGCTCCGCCACCCTCATTTCCTCGGGGATGAGAGGAGGGGTGAGTAGGGAGAAAGAATGTGATCGGGGGATCCACCGGTCGCCCAAGACAAACACACATTCCCCATCACCGATCTTCCACCTAGACCCTTTGTCAATGATCTCCCGGCCCCATACCAAGGCCCTCCAAAGAGAGGAGCTCGAAGAGTTGCACGTAGCGTCAATGAGGTCACCATCGGGGTAGTAGCTAGCTTTGAAGACCCGCTCCACGAGGCTGCCCGGGTTTCGGAGGAGGCGCCACACGTTCTTAGCCACAAGAGCTTGGTTAAATCGCTCCAAGTCTCGAAAGCCCAAGCCACCGTCCACCTTATGCTTCGTCAAGTCGCTCCATTTGCACCAATGGATCTTTCTTTCCTCCCCGTAGCTACCCCACCAAAATTTGGCAATAACCTTGTGGATGTTGTCGACGAGGGTTTTCGGAAGACAGATGCAACTCGCTACATAGTCGGGAATCGCTTGGAGGACCGCCTTGATGAGCGTTTCACGGCCGGCTTGTGAAAGCCAAATCCCCCGCCATGATTTGACTTTCTCCCAAACCCGGTCTTTAATAAAAGAGAAAAGCTCGCACTTCTTCCTTCCGGTGAAGGTCGGTAGCCCCAGGTAGCGTTTATGGCAAGGGGTGATGGAGACACCCAAGCTAGCCGCCACTAACGCCTTTGACTCCTCCGAAACCTCCCGGCCAAAGCACACATCGGATTTAGAGATGTTTATGACTTGACCCGACGCCTTCGAGTAGGTGGAGAGGCACCGGATCACTTCGTTGCTTTCATCCTCACATGCCCGTAGAAAAATAAGACTGTCGTCGGCAAAGAGCAAATGAGAGACGCGAAGATCATCTCGTCCAAACTTCACACCGGTGATGAAGCCCCTCCTTTCCTTTTCCATAAGAAGCCGAGAAAGGCCTTCCGAACAAAAAAGGAAAAAAGAAAGGGGAAAGGGGATCACCTTGGCGAAGACCTCTCTCCGGTTTGAGCAACCCCCTAGCCGTGCCGTTAATGTTGAAGGAGAAGCTCACCGAAGTCACACATCTCATAACTTTATCCACCCAAGCCCGATCGAAGCCCAACTTACACATGACCGCTTCGATAAACGCCCATTCCACCTGGTCGTAAGCTTTGGCCATGTCAAGTTTCAAGGCGGCGAAATTCCCGTTCCCGAACCGTCCTCTCTTCATAGTATGGATCCCTTCAAAACACACCATAACGTTGTCGAGGATTTGTCGGCCTCCCACGAAGGCGCCTTGGTTCTCCGAAATCACCGTATCCATATATCCCTTTAAACGAGAAACAAGACACTTTGAAACAACTTTATAAACAACATTACATAGGCTAATGGGCCGAAATTCATTCACCTTAGTGGGTTTGTTGACTTTCGGAATCAACGTGATGATGATGTCGTTGAAGTCCGCAACCGAGACACCGTCATTGAGGATTCCTAAGCACACCGTAGTCAAGCGCTCCTCCCCCACCACCTCCCAATGCTTTTGGAAAATAAACAACTTTATTAATTAATGTCAATATAAGTAATTAATGTCTAAAAAATTACGTTTGTATTGAAACATGAAACTTTTTTTTTTATTATATTAATATATAAAGAATTCAAAATCCAATTCCACTAAACCATATAGTAGAAAATAAAGGGATCTCAAATATAGCGATATAAAAGTAATATACTTTATTTTTAGTTCTTTTAGTTTAAATATAGGATTAGAAAACATGAAAAATAAATTAATATGTATATTGGGTAGACATATTTTGAGATATACATCTAAGTTTATAAATTGTAAAATATATGTATGCATATATATATATATATATATATATACATATAATATTCTGCAACATTATTTTCGTTCGGTTTTCCGTCGGCACGTCGATTTTCCATCGAAAACGGCATTTGAAAATGACATTTCATTTGTCTTTTTCCATATTTTTTCCATTTGGTTTTCCATCGACATGACGATTTTCCGTAAATCAATAAGCTCGAAACGGTAACGAAAGTTTTTAACTATTCTTCGTCGTATGTCGTTTGTCATTTTCCCTTGTTTTTGTTGTCGTTCTTTGGCTTGTTTCTTAGTTCAGTTGTTTTTCCTCGTTTTGACGATTTTTTGTCGTTTATGTCGTTCTTTGTCATTTTCCCTTGTTTTTGTTGTCGTTTTTGGATTTGTGTTGTTGTCGTTTTTTTGTCGTTTATGATTATTTTCGTTGTGTGTCGTTTCTCATCTATGTTTTGGTTTTGTAGTCGTTTTGACGATTTTTTGTCGTTTTTATCTACTCTTGTTTTGTTGTCTTGTTTTGTTGTCGGTTTTTCGGCATTTTTTGTTTTGGTGTCGTATTTAACCGATTCCAGATTTTCCCGTTTTCTGTCGGATGTCCTGTTATTTACTGCTGTATTTGCTGTCGGTTTTTGGCTTTATTCGGTTATAGCAACATTTAGCGGGGATTCGAACTCGAGACCAGCAATTAAAGACATATTGTGTGTAAGACCACCAAATGTATTACGTTTGTGTATGTATATGTGTATTTATATTTAATATATGATGCTACACTAATTTCTTACATGCTATCTGGGACCCAGTCAGAACATTTTTAATTTCTTTTTCATCCAAGTTTCAAACAAATTGATACAACTATATGTGATCTTTTACTAAAATAAAATAAAAAACTATATATGATCTTGCAATAGAGGCTTGTTGTTTCCATTTGAAGAAGACTCTGATACCACGTTAGCACTATTTCCTTCCCTTGCTTTACCATACAGTACAGCATAAAACCCGCCTAGGAGAATTATTGCTCCAACTACACTGTTGAAATATTAAGGACAAAAAAGCTAAATTAATTAACACATAATTCTAAAAACCTTTTCGACATTTTAATAGGGGAAGAAGACATATTCTTTATCTTCTCATTAATTTTTCCACTTGACGATAACAATTTTTATTTATTTATTCTCGTTCTCTTTATGTATTCTCTTTCTTTTCTCTTTTTTTATTATTCTTATTTTTCTGTATTTAAAATCAAAATGAACTTTCTATCTATTAAAATAAAATGGAAAAAATGCTTGAAACATACTCGTTTATATATAACTTTTAACCAATAGATTTAAATTATTGTCATTAGGTCAAGTCTTGTCGTTTATTAAGATGTATTTATTAATGAAATTATAGATTTATTTTGAAAATGTGCTTACAACAAGAGTAAAATTAATGGCAATTGTATGTGGTAGTAATTTTTTTTTAAGGGTCCATTAGGTAAATAGTCATATATACAGTTTGACATTGCTAAATAGCTAACGTTTCCAAAGTTTTAGGTAAATAACCACTTTCATATATTTACAGACGTAAATCTTAAGTAAATAGCCACTTCCATTTACTAGGCCACGCCACGTCATCGTTATGGCTATTTACCTAAAATTTACGAAACGTTGGCTACATAACAATTCCAAATGTTTTAGTGGTATACAGCTATATTTACAGTTTCACATTGCTAGATATCCAACGCTTCGCAAATTTTAGGTAAATAACCACGTCCATGTATTTACACATGTAAAATGACGTAAATATCATACCTTTTTATTTCAACAAAAGAGCAAATCAGGAATGTCACGTCATCTTTATAGTTATTTATTTAAGATGTATGAAACGTTGGCTATATAGCAATCCCAAACATTTTAGTTAGCTAACTACCTAATTTTTTTAAACTAATTGTACTAATTATGTGTCTAAAACTTTTATCACAAAATAGTGCACTTTTAAAACACTATACCCATAATTTTCTCTTAAAATTAAGTGCATGCCTTGGTGTGGCCGGCATTGTGATTAACACTTCCATAGAATGTTGTATTTTCCAAAACCTTTGTTTTTGTATACTCCTTACTAATTCAATTTATAGATATTTAAACCCTATTTATAAAAATATTTTTCAAACACCCCAATAATGAATATAAATTATAGTTACCTTCCAAGATGAATCGCCTCGCCGAGGAATACAAAGCACATGGCAGTAGAAAGTACCATCGACGGTGGCATGAAACTCGCGACAAAGATGGGTCCTTTCAAGTTCAGACATAAAAAATGTATAGTTCCTATGAACGCCGGTCCGAAAATTGCCTTGAAAAATAAAATGAGGATCAAAATCCAAGACCTCTAGATACGTATTACGTCAATTACTTCAATATTACTTAATATTTACCGAATATCCGACAACGATCATTGTTATATCCGGTTTCAGTAGCCAATGACTCAAGTCCTCTCTTTGAGCTAGAAAACCAACCGGCAAAGCGATACTAGTTACAATTAAGCACTTTGCGAATGTCACGGGCAGCTCGTTTGGGTACCTTTTCATAATCTCAGTCTACATTTAATAAAAAAATTCATTTGTTTCATAAAAGCGTTACCATTTACCAAATATTTGAGATTACAAAAAATAAAATGGTTACCTGAAGAATGAAAGTTAAGGCATTCAGAAACGTTGAAACGACAAGTAAAAACCCTCCCAAGACCCAATTGTTCGAGTTTGTCGGAGGAGTTAGTCGGAGAAATTGAGAAGACATTTGTGTAGATGGCGGCGATAGAATAATCGGACCTTTATACAAAACCATAACAATCGCGCCCGATACTAAAGCTACCGTTCCTATGATTTTTGCTTGCGTGCTCGAGTTTCGCAATTCCAACTTTTCCATTCTATTTATAATAATAATAATACAAAAAAGACACCCAACATAAACAATTAGTAGCACACATATAAAAGTTAGTATGGACCATGGATTTATTTAAAAATATATTTTTCATTCACTCAACAACAACAACAACAACAATAATAATAATAATAATAATAATAATAATAATAATAATAATAATAATAATAATAATAATAATGGAGCAAATGCTATTATATCTCGAAATGATCGATTGACACAATAACCAGGGCGTTTAAATTCCGTTCCATTCAACGCACAGTTCCGAGGAAAAAAAATTCAGAACTCCGGTAGGAACATATTATTATTTTTGTTCCACGATATTAGGTTTATAAATTTTTTTATTTATTATTTTTATCGGAAATTACCATAAGGTTAATTAAAGCCTTTCGGTCCTAAAAAAGATAGGAAGCTTAAGGACCGACATTTAACTATCGATGTCCAGGTTGTAAAGTGACCTATTATTTATAATACTTATCGTTTGAACGTGATTGGTAGATTCTTAATGAATTGATACTATCAGATCTAAAAAAAACCCAATGTACTTGAATGTATATGTGACAAGATGACAAAACTGTAACGAATATTTTTCACATGTTTCATTGGTATCCGTTTAAGAGGTAGAAAAAAAAAACAATTATGTTTTCTATATAATATAATATATATATATATATATATATATTCTCTGATTATATTACCCTATTTCAAACACAGATATGTCTCTAATATATTTTCAAAGTTTTTACCATTATTTTTCCATCTTCGTTTTATCTTTATTTTTCTAATGATTTTGAAATTTTTGCCTTCACATTTCTAATGATTTTGAAATTTTTGCCTTCACATTTCTAATGATTTGAAAGTTTTTAAATAAAAAATATTTTAGACGTGTTATCTGCTCAAAAATTTTGATTTTTTTTTTATTTTATTAAGTTTGATTTCTCAAGTTTTCCAAATAAACACACATGAAAAATAGAGGCTAATTAAAAATGAAAAACTTATAATAAATATTCTAAAAAAGAGAGAGTTTCGAGTAGAACCTGAAAACAAGAGCGAGAATGAAAGTAAAAGCGGGCACGAGGGTATTGATAAATGAGCTTAGAACTGGTGAACTATACTCTATGCCTCGATATCCACTTATCCTCGCTAAAAACCTATTTCAAGTTCAACAATAAATACGATGAATATAACGTATAAATCAATTCCAAAACTATTAAATCATGATATCTATATCATACGTACACAATCACCGCAAGAAAGGTAATTCTGGAGAGCACGGACGGCAATCTGAGCCATGGAACATCCCTTCTGCTCTCAATCAACATATAAACAAAAATAAGTAAATATAAATAAATGAGAGGAGAGATATTTATAAATATGAAAATCAGAGAGAGACCTGGAAAAGATGAGGGAGATAGGAAGTAAAAGAAGAGCTCCGAAAGCGAAAGAATAAGTTGTGAATACGAATTCGTTCAAGCCTTTCGACGAAGCTGCTTTGTATAACACACTCGAACCCACCGTTGTGAACTCGAGTACAGTCAGCGCTGTGAATGTCACGATATCTCCATTTCTATTACCTTCCATCTCTTTCTCTCACTAGATATTTCTATGTATCTATGATCTATCTATATTCTATAGTGTTGATCTTTGTTCTGTTTTGATCGTGTTGTCCGATCATTTTTAAAGTTTTTTTTCAGGGGTATTAAAGTAATTCTATTTTGAAGGAGTAATTATTATTATAGTATTCATAAGCTATAATTATTGGGAAACATTCGTACGTCTATATGATAATAAAAAAAATGTGGACAAAGCTTGTCCATTACTATTAGTTTATGCTTTTATGGGACATGATATCTCGCTATGATACTTATATGACCTGAGTGCGTGTGTAAGATACGAGTCTTCCTTATATAAATATATATATATATATATATATATATATATATTTTTTTTTTTTTTTTTTACTATAAATCAAGAATCTTCCAGCTAATAATAATATAACGTGTTGTATAATTCGTATTTTTTAAGCTCTACAACCAAAATATATAATTGATGCCAAAATAAGAAAATGGATAGAATATGTAGGAGCTAGTACACATGTCGAGGAAAGTAAATAGACTTAAGTCATCAACCATTCAAGACCAGAGCTTCATTTGTCCAAAGCGGGAACGACAAAACAGACCACAGATCTCATCTGTCCAATAGTTAGTCTCAAAATTAATATCCCAATTAATTTCGAAAAATTGACGTTATCAATATCAAAAGTGAATAAAAAAATTATCCGTAAGAATCTCTATCTTAAAAGAATTTTGCGAAATTGTTGTTCTCGCTTTCTACTAATCCGTTCATTCATATTTATTTTGTGCTTTATTTATTTATGTAATTTTAATAGATAATTTTCTTCGAAATCTTGAGTTTAATTCGTGGCTAGTTGGTTTAATTATTCGGTTAAATTAGTCATCGTGGATCGACTCGTACTTACGAAATATATTACTTGAACGATTACGTGCATTTGCGTACGAAAATATCACAACATGTTTTTGACGCGTCTTTAACCAATTTTAAATTAGCTAGTTTTCAATTTGAACTTTTTTTTTTGCTCACTTTTCTTTTTGTGTTAACTTTCCTGTTTTGAAGGTGTATGCGGAAAGACGGTGAAAGACCATTCTTCTGATCGACTTGAAAATAGATAAAACGTGCAAAAAGAATCGAAAGGAGAACAAGTTAGCAATCATGGGCGACAACGAGGCTGAAAAGCCACTCATCGACTACGTCATGCCCACGATCCAAGGATACCGCTCGGCAATCCGGAGGCCGGCCATTGGGGGAAATCAGAGCTTCGAGATCAATACGGAGATGTCCAAATGATTCAACATAATTAATTTTCAGGAAATCTGAATGAAGACCCGAACGAACACATCGCCAACTTCACCGAGATGTACGACACTTTTCGAATCCACCACATCGCTGTCCATATGGGAGGAGCTTTTCCGAGTCTTCTTTGCCAAATTCTTCCCATTTGAGAAGAGTGCTCGACTCCGCAACGTGATCCATAGCTTCAACCAATGGGACAGAGAGACATTTCACAAAGCATGGGTACGCTTCAAGGAGATGTTGAGAAAGTGTCAACATCACGAGATCTCTCTGCCAGAGAAACTTTAGACCTTCAACTATGGTCTCATCTGCTCGAAGAAGACCTTAGTCAACATTATAGCGGGAGGCGAGATGTTGACTAAGACGTCAACCGAATTCCAACTCTACTTAAGGAGTTGGCGCGTTCAAATGACCAGTGCCCGGAGGAGAGGAGGAGCACGTAAAGGAACACCGCAACGACCTCAACCATCGACATAGAAAGGATTAAAACTTTAACAGCGCAAATGGCGACCATGCAACAACAATTGACAGAAAGTCCAGGATTGGTGAATGCTGTGCACACAACCACACCCCAGAGTTGCTTTTGGTGCAATGGGAACCATATCGCCGATTGTTGTCGGTCGTTTTCGGAAAACCCGAGACGCCAAGAAGACACGCCATTCAAAGGGCCGATGGTCAGGCCGGAGGTCCTAAAGAGCGGCGAGCCTTCTCTCACGAGTCGACTGACAAATCCTCATGCCCCTCGAGTCGAGCCCCGAGTCGTTCCTCGAGTCGAGCCTTGGGTTGTTCCTCGAGTCGAGCCTCGAGTCGGTCTCCTCGAGTCGAGCTTCACTCCTCGAGTCGAGCCTCGAGTCGCTCCTCGAATCGAGTCACTCTCGCCAAGTGGAAACCTTCATATTTCATGTGGCAAGAATGGTATTCGAAGACCCCTAAGGGCCCACAAGAGCCCGGCAAGACGGGCCATTCGCCGCGCGCACGGCGCGCTGCGCCGGCCGGCCGTGCAGCAAGCAGCGCGCCGCGCCATCAGGTCAGCGCGCCGCTCCATGCAGGCGCGCGCCGCGCCAAGACGCGCCCGCGCCGCGCGCTCCATGCGCCGCGCGTCTTGCGCCGCGTCCACTGACCCGCGCGCCGCGCCAGATGACCCGCGCGCCGCGCCCCCTGCGCCGCGCGTTGTGCGCCGCTCTTTGTGCGCCACGCGCGCCGTGCGCCTCCACTTGATGGCGCGCGCGTTCCTAGTCCCACATGGACGAAAAAGGAGCCTCCTAAGGCCCCCAAACACCTATAAATACCCCCTCCCATTGAGGGGAAAGCCATCCAATAAATCCTTTCATCTCCTATCGACACGCTCGATTTCTTACTCACAACTACTTCTCTGGATGCCATATTTGGCCTGAAGTAGTCTCTCTCCTCTCTCTCTCGTTCTCAGAGGTTCCGAAGCACTCACGGGGACTTCCCGGACGTCGCTCCCTCTGACCGAACGTTCTCCGGTGCTCAAGCACGCCCCTAGGGTTCTCGACTAGAGTTCCCCTCGCGCGTCTAACACACTAGACACACGCGCGACTTACGCGTCCGGCATTTCCAACTAGGAATCGCCTACGCGTCCGGAATCTCCGCCACAACAAGGAACTCTTGACTTAGAGTCTTCCACGTCTCCAAAAGAGAGAAAACACACATTCTCTCTCGCGCTCACGATCTCCGAAGTCCTGAGACGCCGCCGAGGACTCCTCGCGCCCCGTCTCCTTCGTCGAGCACGCTTCTCCACCAAGGCTCCGCGCCTCATACAGCGTCATACACGCTTGAACTACGTTCTGACCTGATCCCACACACGGGTACGTAGGCAGCCGACAACCAAGGCACGGTCACTCCTCCTCCTCACCCCCTACCTCTCCCGAGAGGCGGGTTGATCGGAGAAAATCCTAGCTCGAGACTATCGAGTTCACACTCTTGGCCCGGGTGCGATCACTTGGTCCGGCCTTGGATCGAACCGCCCGAGGTTTTAAATAGTTGTTCATTTTCATGCGACAACATTTTGGCGCTAGATGGAGGGGACTTCCCGACCTATTCAGCCCGAAATCCCTTCTGTTCATCTTCTTCTTTTCTTCTGCGAACTCAACCTTCTCGAACTTGAGAAACGATGAGTAACCAACCACCTGTACGTTCTGAGGGCGTGAACAACCCCGAAAACGTCACTGGGACCAAGAAATACTTCTTGCGCTCCCGAGCGCATGGTGACGAAGAGTCGCTCCACGAAGAGAGCTCGACCCGTTCACCATCTCCATCTCCTGATAGCAGGGACAACCGCATCATGGAGCTGGAGGAGAGTATCCGCCAACTAAAGGCGAAGAACGCGAGGTACCACAGCCGACTGGCTGCGAAGCAACCCGCGCATGACACAATAACCCTCAACAAGGATCCTGAGAACCTCAACGAGGAAAGCCGTGACCGCGACCTTGATTACGAGGATACTGGCGATTCGGAGGGTATCGAGACTTCTCTCACGAAGGACGGGGAACCCCCCGCCGTGTTTGAAGCCGGTCCTTCGAATCCCCTACCCCGGAAAGGCGACGCACCGGCTGCTTCTCAAGAGGGAAACTCCCGACGCTCGGCCTTCGATCGACTAGGTCAAAGAGAGAATGTTACGGAGAGTCAGGGCACGCGGAGAGCGCGCCGTCGCAGACGAAGCCTGCGCCTCCGTATGTCCAGCCCCGATCTTAGGGATCACCTCACCGCCCAACGCATTGAGCGTGGCGATGACTTAAGAGAGCGACTAAGCTCTCGGCCAAACGTCCCCGTAGCAGCCCCAACTAACGGGAACCGCCGCACGGGTCAAGGGTCAAATGAAAGACGACAGGTGACTCCTCCCGAACAGGGAGTTACTCCGACTACCGGTCTCGATGTGATCACAATGATCCACAATCTTCGAAATGAAGTACGAGATCTCCGAGAACACGGAATAGGCGGAAGTGCCTATGAGGTCGTTGAGGAGAAGTCCTCGCCTTTCACGGCTCAGATATTGGCCGAGGTATGTACGGGAAATTTCAAACTCCCGAACCTCGCTCCATATAATGGAAAAGCAGATCCTGCTTACCACATCCAGCTTTATGAAACCTGGATGACGATGCAGGGTGTCACTCCCGGCGCTATGTGCCAAGCTTTTAGTCTTACCCTCGCCGGACCCGGCTTCGAGTGGTTCAAGAACTTAAGGCCGTGAAGCATCCGCTCGTTCAAAGACCTGAAGGACATGTTCCTAGCACGGTTCGCTACGTCTATGGTCCAAAAGAAGACCAAGATGTACCTGTGGTCAATCAGGCAAGAGGATGGCGAGTCTCTTAGACGGTACCTCGCCCGATTCACTGAAGAATCGAATAAGGTCGACCGCTTTGACGACAAAGACGCAATCACCGCCATCACTGAAGGCTTGCGCACAAGTGACTTCCTTAAGTCCATCGTCGGCCGTGTCCCCTCTACCATGGCCGAGTTAATGACTCGAGCCAAGACCTTCATGGGAGTCGAAGATTACCTCGATGGTCGCAAGGGCAATGATCAAAGCCCTCACCACCGAGACGAGCCTAGCAACGAGCAAGGAAACTCCCGTAAAAGGCGAAACAGAGGAGGTCAGACTTTTAATAGACGACCTCCGATGCCCCAGAAACCGCGACTTGCGGAAGACTTTAAGGGCTACTCGTCGTTCACACCGTTGAACACAACGCCGGAGCAAATCCTAGCTTTAGCGCGTGACAAGTTCACTCCCCCGGCTCCAATGAACAAAGATCCCGCGACTCGCGATAGATCTAAATATTGCGAGTTCCATCAGGAATACGGTCACTTGACCTCTGAATGCTATAGTCTTAAAAGGCAGATCGAGGCATTGATCCAACGGGGTGAGCTAAAAGAGTTCGTGTTACGCATGATTAGCGCTGCGGGCCCCACCTCGAACAGACAACAGTCTGGCAGGGGAGGAGGAACAGCCGCTTCTGCCGACCGAACCGCGGCTACTGCCAATGCCAATCCACAACTCCACGTTGTGACCACCATATTGGGAGGTCCACAAGATGGAGATTCGGCCCGACAACGGAAAAAATTCCTAAGGGCCGTGGCTCAAGAAGACGCTGCTATGCACGTCAACCTCACGTATGAAGAACCTCCGTCCGTGCCTCACGAGACGATGCATTTCACCAACAAAGAGGCCAAGCGAGTTGTGCATCCGCACAATGACGCAATTGTGCTCAAAGCCCAAGTAGCTAATAACTTGGTGAAAAGAGTTCTCATCGACAACGGCAGTGCTGCCGACATAATCTTCAAGTCCACCCTAGAGCGCATGAAGCTCGGGGGGCTACGCCCAACTCCGACCCAAACGCCTCTATTCGGGTTCACTGGGGAGAGAGTCATGACCGAAGGCATCATCGATCTACCGGTCACCTTCGGAACTCCCGGAGGCATTGAAGTCGTTCACATGGTCCCATTCCTAGTGGTCGACCAAGAGTCCCCCTACAACGTAATCGTTGGGCGACCCACGTTGAACCGGCTAAGGGCAATCACTTCAACATACCACCTACTGGTGAAGTTCCCTACCAAGAATGGAATCGGCATCATGGCTGGAGACCAATCCCAAGCCAGAATATGTTACATCCAAGGAATCGATGGAAAGACCGCTAAAAAGACGGTTAACACGATCTCTCAACTTAGAGATAGCGTCGAGTCGACCAAGGTCCTCCGCGAAGTCCATAAAGACACCTGCATGACACCCAAGTGCAAGGTAGCGGCGTCCTCATCAGGGACCCCACACGGTCTACCAGGTCATACATGGACGAGACACCGATCTATCGCCTGTGGAATGCGGAACACTGGAAGAGAGTACTACCACTAGCCAGCGATCCCCCCATTTTATTTCTTTGCTTTCTAAACATTCAATAAGGCCTACGAGCCAACGTTTTAGGATTTCAAATTTTTTGCAATATTAATAAAGTTCGATGTTTTTCTTTCAAAATCCACTTTATCAAAGATTTTTAATCATCAAAGATTACACTTGTAAACCCAAAACTCGGGGGGCTAGTGCCATAGGCAATGGAAAGTACGCTCAAAATCCTCAAGAAAGTACGCTCCACAAAAAGAAAGCACGCTCCATCAAAACAAAACACCCGAACACAAAACGGGAACAGGCGTGCACGTAAGACGCCTCCGTGGCGCGCCGTAAGACATCCCCGAGATGCAGGCCGAAGACGCCCCCGCGGCGCGCCCAAGAGACATCCCCGAGATGCAGGCTGAAGACGCCCCCGCGGCGCGCCCAAGAGACATCCCAGAGATGCAGGCTAAAGACGCCCCCGCGGCGCGCCCAAGAGACATCCCCGAGATGCAGGCTAAAGCCGTCCCTCGCGACGCACTTAAGACGCCTACATGACGCACGTAAGACGCGTAAAGGCGCAACCCGTAAGACGCCTACATGGCAACCTAAGACGCCTACATGGCGCACGTAAGACGCGTAAAGGTGCAACCCGTAAGACGCCTACATGGCGCAACCTGTGACGCCTACATGGCGCACGTAAGACGCGTAAAGGCGCAGCCCGTAAGACGCCTACATGGCGCAATATAAGACGCCTACATGGCGCACATAAGACGCCTACATGGCGCACTTAAGACGCCTACATGGGGCACGTAAGACGCCTACATGACGCACCTAAGACGTCTACATGCCGCACTTAAGACGCCCACATGGCGCAACCAAGTCGTCCCTCATGACACACCTAAGTAACCTACATGCCGCATCTAGGCCATCCCTCACGACGTGCCTACGATGCCTAAAACAACGCACGCAGCCGTCTCTAATGACGCGCTCTGAGTCACCGCAAGGCGCTGTGCATGATGACTAATCGGAACGCACCTGAACAACCATACAAGGCGCAACTCATGTCATCTTCACCACCGCCGACTAAGCACAATCACACCCGCCTCTGAGCAAGAACCTCGCTCGGCCTGAACTAGCTGAGACCTCGCTCCTCGAGTTGAGTCATTCTCCTCGAGTCGAGCCTTGCTCCTCAAATCGAGTCAGTCTCCTCGAGTTGAGCTTCGCTCCTCGAGTCAAGTCATTCTCCTCGAGTCGAGCTTCGCTCCTCAAGTCGAGTCATCCTCCTCGAGTCGAGTTTCGCTTCTCGAGTCGAGTCATTTTCCTCGAGTTGAGCTTCGCTCCTCGAGTCGAGTCAGTCTCCTCGAGTCGAGCTTCGCTCCTTGAGTCGAGTCATCCTCCTCGAGTCGAGCTTCGCTTCTCGAGTCGAGTTAGTCTCCTCGAGCTGAACTTCGCTCATCAAGTCGAGTCTCCTCGAGTCGAGCCTTGCTCCTCAAATCGAATCATTCTCCTCGAGTCAAACTTCGCGCCTCGAGTCGAGTCTCCTCGAGCAGAGCTTTGCTCCTCGAGACAAGTCACTCTCCTCGAAGTCGAGCTTCGCTCCTTGAGTCGAGTCATTCTCCTCGAGTCAAGCCTCGCTCCTCGAGTTGAGTCACGCTCCTTGAGTCGAGTCTTGCTCCTTGAGTCAAATCATTCTCCTTGAGTCGAGCACTGCTCCTCGAGTCAAGACATCCTCCTCAAGTCGAGTCACACCCTCCTCGAATCGAGCCATGCTCCTCGAGTCGAGTCACTCTCCTCGAGTCATCCCTCTCGAGTCGAGCATCACTCATCAAGTCATTCTCCCCGAGTTGAGTCTTGCTCCTCGAATCGAGTTATACTCCTCGAGTCGAGCATCGCTCCTCGAGTGGAGTCATATTCCTTAATGACCAGCCAATCTCCTTGAGTCGAGTCTAGCCCCTCGAGTTGAGACTTGAGTCGGCTCCCCGAGTCGAGCCTAGCCCCTCGAGTTGAGACTTGAGTCGGCTCCCCGAGTTGAGCTTCGCTCCTTGAGTTGAGACTCGATTCAGTCTCCTCAAGTCGAGCTTCGCTCCTCGAGTCGAGCCTTGAGTCAGTATCCTCGAGTCGAGCCTTGAGTCAGTCTCCTCGAGTCGAGTCCCACTCCTCAAACAAACACCTGGAGCGACCTGAAGAACCGGTCAGCCAAAGTAGAGACCCGCGCTCGCGCCTGGGGAATAAAGGCCGATCTTCCGAAAGCAGACGAAGAAGCGTCACCAAGGCGGGAATGGCGGATGCCCCGTGAGGCCGACTTATGCTTGATGCGTGGTCAAACTTTTAGCATTTATCCCCGAGCAGTCGAAGCCCTCCGGTGCGGCAGAGCCTTCCGCCAGGTGCCACTCCGTCTTCTCGAAGCATCAGCCCGCAGCATCAACCTCCGTCTTCGAGACCTCGGAATGAGCACGCCTTTGCAAAATGCAAAAGTGCAGTCGCCTTCCAAGCTGGCCGAGACGGAAGCCATGATCTTCCCCTAATAGGTCACGATTACACAATCGTCACCCTGCTAGTCACCGTCGAGTCCCATGGACTCCGGGTTGATGATATCATCAAACAAAACGCCATCGAAGAAAGACTTGGGCATGACCTCGCCCAAAGATCAACTGGCCGTAACATGCCGATACGCCTCTACACAAATGCACGCCTCACTTGCGCATGCATTTCCCATTTGCTCCGGGGCTAGAGCGACGGACGCAAGCGCGTTTGCCTCGTCCACGTCGAGCTACGTCTCTTATCCGCTTGGATCCTCCTCCACGTGTCGATCACACACTCGTGCCGAGAAAGACGGAAAAGCGAGAAAGAGCACTTACAATTGTGAGAGTATTCTTTATAATCACAAAGGCTTCGCAACAGTGAAGCTCTGGGGAGTCTATTTTCCTCAAACATCCGGCGGAAACAACTAAAAGTTCACCGCCCGGGGCCTCCCGAGCAATGAACTTGGGGGGCTAATGTTGTCGGTCGTTTTCGGAAAACCCGAGACGCCAAGAAGACACGCCATTCAAAGGGCCGATGGTCAGGCCGGAGGTCCTAAAGAGCGGCGAGCCTTCTCTCACGAGTCGACTGACAAATCCTCATGCCCCTCGAGTCGAGCCCCGAGTCGTTCCTCGAGTCGAGCCTTGGGTTGTTCCTCGAGTCGGTCTCCTCGAGTCGAGCTTCACTCCTCGAGTCGAGCCTCGAGTCGCTCCTCGAATCGAGTCACTCTCGCCAAGTGGAAACCTTCATATTTCATGTGGCAAGAATGGTATTCGAAGACCCCTAAGGGCCCACAAGAGCCCGGCAAGACGGGCCATTCGCCGCGCGCACGGCGCGCTGCGCCGGCCGGCCGTGCAGCAAGCAGCGCGCCGCTCCATGCAGGCGCGTGCCGCGCCAAGACGCGCCCGCGCCGCGCGTCTTGCGCCGCGTCCACTGACCCGCGCGCCGCGCCAGATGACCCGCGCGTCGCGCGTTGTGCGCCGCTCTTTGTGCGCCACGCGCGCCGTGCGCCTCCACTTGATGGCGCGCGCGTTCCTAGTCCCACATGGACGAAAAAGGAGCCTCCTAAGGCCCCCAAACACCTATAAATACTCCCTCCCATTGAGGGGAAAGCCATCCAATAAATCCTTTCATCTCCTATCGACACGCTCGATTTCTTACTCACAACTACTTCTCTGGATGCCATATTTGGCCTGAAGTAGTCTCTCTCCTCTCTCTCTCGTTCTCAGAGGTTCCGAAGCACTCACGGGGACTTCCCGGACGTCGCTCCCTCTGACCGAACGTTCTCCGGTGCTCAAGCACGCCCCTAGGGTTCTCGACTAGAGTTCCCCTCGCGCGTCTAACACACTAGACACACGCGCGACTTACGCGTCCGGCATTTCCAACTAGGAATCGCCTACGCGTCCGGAATCTCCGCCACAACAAGGAACTCTTGACTTAGAGTCTTCCACGTCTCCAAAAGAGAGAAAACACACATTCTCTCTCGCGCTCACGATCTCCGAAGTCCTGAGACGCCGCCGAGGACTCCTCGCGCCCCGTCTCCTTCGTCGAGCACGCTTCTCCACCAAGGCTCCGCGCCTCATACAGCGTCATACACGCTTGAACTACGTTCTGACCTGATCCCACACACGGGTACGTAGGCAGCCGACAACCAAGGCACGGTCACTCCTCCTCCTCACCCCCTACCTCTCCCGAGAGGCGGGTTGATCGGAGAAAACCCTAGCTCGAGACTATCGAGTTCACACTCTTGGCCCGGGTGCGATCACTTGGTCCGGCCTTGGATCGAACCGCCCGAGGTTTTAAATAGTTGTTCATTTTCGTGCGACAACACCGATCACTGCCCGCACGGAATCATAGGTCCAACAGAGAATGCAAAATTTGTGGGTAATTACAACCGTCCCCCGATCCAGAACTACAACAACAATCACATGAAGGCGGGAAATAATTCTCAAAATTTTGCATGGAGAGGATCACAAAATCAAGCGTTACAAAGGGTTCAAAATCAACAGGGCTTTTTTCAACATGCGCTCACCTGAGCCCGAGTCCAACCTCGAAGACGGCCTTGCGATCTTCAAACATTTTGAATATTATTTATATTCAGTTTAATTAGTTGACTTACAATAAGTGACTTGCATAAATCACCTTTTCACCAACATTTATTCAACTTAATTAGTCTTGCCATTATCCACTGTGCTGCAAAAGGGCCTTTCTTTCATCCACCAATGATTCCGATGCATCGGATTCAGCATCTCCATTTCTCCGATCTTGTTTCGCATTTCCCCAAATCACGGCGTAAAATCCCAACAAAAGTATAGTTGCTCCAATTACACTAAAAAAAATACAAATGCCAAAAGGGAAGACAATTTTTAAAAAAATCATTTTAATACACATAAAAATTAAGTTGATATGCAACACATTTACCTCCCGAGATATAGAGCGTCGCCAAGATATACGACTCCCATAGCCGAAGCGATGAAAAAAGAGAACGGCCTAAAGATCGCGACATAAATAGGTCCTTTTATGTTCAGCCCCCATGTGTGTACCGTTGCGCTCAAGGTTGGACCGAAAAATCCCTTCGAAACTCAAAATTTTTAATAAGAATTTTAAGAATAACTAAGCCTTAGGGAGATATAAATAATATAGTACTTACAAAGATGACAACTGTGATTAGTGCCATATCGGAACTCAGCGTCCACGCACTCGGGTCCGTTCCCACAATGAACGACACGGCAGCCGCGATGATCGATGTAAACAGAGAGAATAACGCTACCACAATTAGCTCACACGGGTATGATCTGATGATTTTTGTCTGAAAAAATAGGACGCAATGAAACATTATCGGATAAAAATGCAAGTTCTAAATTAAATGATGTTGGCGACCATGAATTGTTTCAAGTAGCCGTACATGATCAGTTTCTAAATATTATTTTTTGAACGAGTAGTCGTTAATGAGGCGAGCAGCTCGTGAGCTATTAAGGGCTCATCGTGATAAGTTGAAAACAAAAATTTATCCCTCCATGGAAAAAATAGGTTAAATTTAAACTTCAGGGTGTTGTCACCGAAAACAATTTTGTAACAAAATTTCAGCAAAATTCTGATACTTTAAAAAATATATATTATTTTGACGGTAAGTAACCATAACAAAATGAAATTATGTAGTAATTTCTACCAAAATCGACGAAATCAAGAACTTTGGGAAATATTAGTATAAAGAGTTGCTTTATATAAGAGGAGGTGTGAATATGAATTAAAATGAATAAGTTCTTTTTTTAAGGAAAATTTCTGGTTCCTGGTATACATGTTTATCTTGTATTTAATTCTTGCTGTATCGATTAATTTAGAAATTTCTTATCAGATTCCTATTATCCAAACTTAGTATTTGTAACCATTTTAAGTACGTAACTAATTATAATGTAATACAGACAGAAAATGACTTGTGCGACGTGCATTTACGCATATTGATATTACCCTTGGCAAAAATTTAGTTATATCCGTTGCTAAGCAAAAAGAAATTGAGTTCCAAAGATTGGAAGTCTTAGGGTCATTAGAGACAATAACAAAAATATATAGATCACAAGTGAAAGAAAAAAAAACCCTTAATTACTGACCTGGAAAATATACCAGGTTGAATTGAAGATACAAAATCCGAGAAGCACAATGCCACCCATAACCCAATTGGATTGCGAGGCTTGAAAAGCGTTATCTATGGAATTCGAAGAAATTGAAGACGAAGATGAAGAGGCCCAAATCACAGGCCCATTGTAAAGAACAGCTATCAAAGCACCCGAAATCGACACCACCGTGCCAATGGTCTTGGCTTGGCCTCTCCAGCTTCTCAAATCCACAATCTCCATCCTTTTTTTTTTTTTTTTTTTTATATATACAACGAATATATAATTATTGTTTAGACGACGGTCCATGAATAATAATGATAACTTAATACTAAATAGAAAATAAAAGAAACAAACCTGAAAAGGACTGCCAAAATAAAAGTAAACGCCGGTGGAAGGTTGCTTATGGCGGAGAAAAGAGCCGGCGAACTATATTCTATGCCTTTGAAGGCACATATATGACCTCCATATCTGCTTTTTAATTTCATCAGTAAAATTCAATTTCCAAATTTGCTAATTAGGTCAACTTTTTTGGTTTTTTTTTTTTAACATATATACCCGATGGCTGAGAGGACGATGATTTTGAAGATTAAAGACGAGCTTATTGGAGGAAGTGCTGGCCTGTTTCCAATGATTTAGTCACAAGATTTTAAATACAATATATGAAATTAAATAAGTGACGTAAAATTGAATTATGAGAATGAAATAGAGAAGAAAAAAATAATAGGTTATTATTGCCTGGGAAAGATGAAGATAAAAGGAAGAAGGACGAGAGCTCCAATGGCGTAAGTGTAAGTGACGAACACGAAATAAGTCAACCCTTTCAAAGAAGCTGCTTTGTATAATGTGTTTAAGCTCACGTTTATGAACTCCACGCCTGCCATGGCCGCGAATGACTTCACTTCTTTATTCCAATCCCAACTATTGTCCATTCTCTCTCTCTCTCTCTATCTCTCTCTCTCTCTATTATATATGTATGCGCACATATATTGACAGAACACGAACATGCACTAGCAATCGAAAACACTTGGCTTGGACGGTATTATGATATATAATAAAAAAAATTGGCTACTTTAGAATAAGGGCCACTTGTATTATATACATATATACATATATATATATATATATATATATATATATATATATATATAGTAGCGTATCTAATTTATTTTGTTGTTTTGATCATTCGATTAATGATGGAGATTTTGTCCTCGTAAAGCTTACATAAAATGAAATAAAAAGCTATAATTGACTCCCTTTAATTTTTATCAACAACTCTACCCTTATCATTATCTTTTGGATGGTTCCATTTCATGGACATATCAAGAAAAAATTGATAGTAAACTTTTTTAAGAAAATGTTTCTAGAAAGTGGTCTTCCTAATTTAGATTCTTCTTCCTTAAAATTTGGACTTATTACATCAAGCAACTTTTGCCTAACACCCAATAATACAAATATGGTAGATCTTTTAACAACAAAAGATACCTTAAAATAATAATGATTCAAGACTAGAATCTTATAAACACACATCATGTGTGGACTTCCATCAAACAGAAAATTTATCACACTAAAAATTTCGAGCAACATGATGACTCTTTTCACATATCTTCAGAGGTTAACGGATGAATCAAATTGCTCGAAAATCACAGACCATGGACAAGGAGTACCGTCAAAATACCAACTACAAAAACTTGAACTCCTAACTCGAAAGAAGACTAAATCTTCTTGAAAACACAAAAACCACTTCATTGTTGTGGACATTACAATAAACCACAGAGAGTGTACAAGTTCAATGTAAACAAGTCTAAACAAAACAACATACGAAGTGAATAATAAGATAAGTACGATCAGAAAAAATAAATTACTATTGAGGCTTTTATTGGGCAGTGCCTCATTTCTCTCGTTCTTACAGTTTTATTTAGCTTATAATTATTTAAAATGTATACAGTTTCTTGTTTACAAATTCATTTAAAATAATAGCAAAATCATCTAATCATTTTTTTAAAGTTGTTTAAGAAAAAATTGATAAACTAAAATATAAAAGATGCCATCTTCGATCGAATGAGATATTTGTTAAATTTCTCCCTAATATATATATATATATATATATATATATATATATATATATTGTGTGTGTGTATATATATATTAGGGCTTTAAACCCGTAAAATAAAGTTAATATTACACTTTTGTTGGAAGTTATCTCGAGATATATATCAAAGGAATTCTCCATAGAGGAACTATTAATTTCTCACAAACTGTGTATTGTCAATCTATGATTATACATGTATTAATTTCCAATCTCTTGGTCGATACTCGATGCACTATTACTCCGTAATAAAGAGGTCTTCTCATTTGATGAATCCGAAGCACAATCCTTGTAATCTTTATCTTCTTGAGCTTTTGTCCATATTACAGCATACAACCCAAGTAGTAGAATTATTACTCCAACCACACTATAAATTTACACAATAAAAATTCAATTAAAAAAAATACCTTTGTTATATACATACAAAATTTTAGATTTATATATTTCAAATTTATTTTTCAAAACTTGGAATTAGTCATTTTCTTCTCCAATTTTTTGCTTGGGAAAAAAAAAAGTAAAATAATTATTAATTAAATGTTACTTGCGTTGTTGTTTTTTTTTTTGTTTTTTTTTTTTTCATTTCGAAGTAATATATAAGTGTAACAAAAAGTTTGTGTTATTTTCTGAATCGCCTTTCATATTTATTTTGAACAAATTCAATAAGAGTATATTTTTCTTACCTTCCAAGATATAGAGTTTCGCTTAGAAATATTACGCCGGAAATAGCCGCGATAACAACAGAAACCGGCGTAAATATTGCAACGTAAAGAGGCCCTTTTTTATGGACCACCCATGTGTTCATCAACACGTTGAAGGACGGACCAAATAATCCCTGAATAAAAAACATAAATAAGTACAATATAAAAATCAATTTAACACGAACGTCTATATGCAATTAAATACCAAAAATAATTCTTACAGCTAAAACAATGGTGAGCAAGGAAAAATCAAGCCTTAATTTCCATGCACTCCAGTTTTCTTCGGCGACAAGGCATATCGGCAACGCTATAGCTATCTTGCATATGAAATAAAGGAGTGATACAACTCTCTCGTCCGGGTACATTTTCATCACCTTACCCTATAAATTTCCAAAAAAATTAATCATAGAAATTCCTAGTGTATATATACCCTTTTAATCTTTATTAGTATATAGATGGCATGTGTTACGTACCTGAACAATTAACCAACTTGAACCAAAAAGGTTTAACAAAATAAGCAAAAGGCCTCCGATGATCCAATTTTTGTCGGACATGTGAAGCGAAGTGGACGACAACGGCGGTGAAGAAGAAGAAGCTGGCGAAATGACAATTGGACCCTTGTAGAAAATCGCTACCAAAGCCCCCGATATTGAAAGCGTTATTCCTATTATTTTGATTTTTGTTGTTGAACTTTTCAAATCCAACTTCTCCAACCTTTACATCGGCACAAGAAAATTGGAAAGTTATACAAATGTCTCGTTTGAAGATCGTAATTATAAGAATATGTCGTATTTTTATACGTTTCATGAATATTTCCTTTTCTAATTTTCAAACGATTTTACATATTTATTAAATGAAATGGTAAATTTGAAAGAAAAAAAGCTAAATGAGACCAAGAAAAAAAAATCTAAATAAAACAGTAAACAACAAGGAAAATACAGTAAAAGTATAAATAAAATAAAATAAAAAAGTTAAAAGAGTTATTTGGGGATTAAAATTAAAAATAAGGCGCCAATATTTATGTTACAAACTAAAATACATTACCATTTTTAAAAATAAAATAATTAAATTGACCCTAAAACACTAAATAAAAATCAAGCAAGTTTAAGATTTTTAGTGTATATAAAAAATATTACATGGGAAATATTATTGCATGTTTATTATACTTGTTAACTACCTTAAGTAACTAACCTATGTATTATGTAACTTAATTAAATAAAAAATAAAACCTGAAAATAACACCGAGTATGATAGTGAAAGCCGGGCCAAGGGAGGAAGTAGCGGAGGCGAGAGTTGGGGAGCTGTATTCTACGCCTTTGAATGAACATATGTTGAACATAATCCTGTTCCCCATCAAATATCATGGGATATATATTTATATATACTAATTGGTAATTAATAGTCAAATGTTCCTAATTATCAACCGGGAATTAGACGTTCTTACCCGATAATCGCAGAAACAACAATTGTGTAGAAGGTACAGAGCTTAAAAGGAGGCAGTTCTTCTCTTCTGCAGGTTTTGTATCATTATTATTGTAAGTGTATTTTTCATGTTACTTAAATTTTTTTTAAAAAAAGTAATTATATTTAAGTTAAATTATAAATTAAAGAATAGTTTTTTTTTTTTTTTTTTTTTTTTGTGTGTGTGTGTTTGTGTGTGAAATAGTACACTTACTTTTAACTGTTCAAAAAGAATATTCCAACAATTTAAATTTCTATTAAACGGTATACCTCACATTATAATAATGAAAAACTATACATTTATTTTTCAAATTTCAATTTTACTTTATAGGATAAAGTTTGATTTTTAATTGAAACCTCATAACTACTTGATAGAATATGGTATGATCTGAGTGAAAATGCTGTCATTTGTCATTTATTTAGGACTAAAATGATAAGAGTATGGTATGATCTGCATAAATTACAATTAAAAGAGGTTCCTATATAAGAGGTACCTGGGAAGAATGAAAGGAAGAGGGGCTAGAGAGAGAGTACCAACAAAATAAGAGTAAGAAATGAAAACAAAGTAAGTCAAGCCTTTGGAATTGGCTGCTTTGTAGACTGTGTTTATTCCGACCGACGCCAGCTGTACGGCCGCCATGCCCGTGAACGACGCCATTTCTCTTCTCCATTCAGATCCTATTCCCATCTCTCTCTCTCTCTCTCTCTCTCTCTCTCTCTCTCTCTCTCTCTCTCTCTCTATCAAAGCATTATATTTGTATAGGAGAAGCCCAAACCCAAATCATTAGGTGCTGATCGTGTGTTGGCCATTAACTTGGCAACTAATTCTTCCAGGGCATTATTGATTACCATAATGATATAATATTTGGGTCGCTAAATGAATTATTATCATATGGAAAACTATCATGAAACATAATGTCACGTTTATTTATATTTTTATTTTAAAGGAAAAGGGCATTCCGGAACCTAAACGCCTCTTGGAGAATAGGCGTTTATTAAGTGAAGAGAAGCATTAATGTTCATATTGTCGTTGCACATGTTATTTTATATATCACAGACCGGCTTAAAGAATATATTTTATTAAATTAATTAATAAGCAACATGTTACACAATACTTCAAGGTGAGGAACTCTAAAAGTGTCCACTATAACATTATTTTATATATATTTCATTTATTTTTTCTTTTTACATTTGTTTGCCTATAAAATATTAGTGAACACTGGTGTCATATATAAATATCACTGCCTTAAATTTTAAGTTGCCCGCAATACAATAACAAATCAAGTTGCCATCTACCTAAACTCCGTCTAAACAGGATCGATCCAAGCTATTACGTGGCCTTAAGCAACATTAAAAAAAAAAATTAGTACTGTTTAAAGATGTATCTTATAAAGAATTGGGCCTTGGACATAATAACTTTTTTCCCCCATAAATTTGAGGCCTTATTTTCATAAAAATTGAGGGCTTTTTTTTGTACAATGAAAATAAAAATTAGGTATCTTAGATCATTGTCTAAGTGGTTTAAGCCTTGGGTCGACCATGTGCCTAAGCATGATCAACTCTCATTATAGCGTTGTTAATAGAGGACTTTTGTGAAGAAGAGGTTTCCCGTGAATACGAAGAAGTCTGCCTCGTCAAAAGATGCTTCGAAGAAGACTCGTATTCCTAGCTCTCTAGTCGTCTCGAGTCCCCTTCCTCGTGATTTCTTGAAGGAAAATGTTTGGTTCCAATCTCATAGGGCCGGCTCAAGATCTAACGAGACAATACGTTATGTTTTTAGTAAATAATATAGACAAATAATAATGTATTAAAAGAATAAAATAAATAAAAATTACTTTACACCTCCGAAAATATTGCCGTTCAGAGTAAATGTTTATCAGATTACTAGTTTGTGTGTCCAATTTATTCGTGCGCTACGCGTGTTTGGTAATTACAAACTGATATGCGTGAATATGCGTGATTTTCGTATATCAAACAATTTTATCATATCAAGCTTTATGTCAAAGTTGTCAATAATGGGGTTTTTCCATCATTGGTATAGCTTCCTCTTTGCTCTTTTTCTTCTGTTTTCCCCCACGTAACAGCATAAAATCCAACCAATATTATTGTCGCTCCAATCACACTGAAACAAAATAATTAAGCACATGAAAAAGATGACTCATGAATTATTCAGTAATAACAAAAAGTTTAATCCGATTTCACCTATTTTAAAAATTGAAATCAAATTTTTAGACATTTGACAAATTGTATTGTGTTGAAAACTAAATACAGTCATACAATTGATAAATCGGGTTGGTTCTGTTATTTAAATACGTTACCATTTTTCTAAAATCAAATAAAAATGAAAAGTAATTAGAGCTTCAGTTTTACCATTAGTTATTATGAAACCGATTTTTCAAAATTCGTTTATTCGGTTATGATTAAGTTTTAAGATTCATGTTCATCAAAATCGATAACCAAGTTATGAAATATATTTATTAGGGTTGTGCACCAATCAGTTCGATTTGATTTTTTCCCGATTTTAATAATCAAAATTGAATTTCCAAATTGTGATTTTTAAACAAAGGACTTAAATGTTTGATTTATTGATCATCCAAGTAATCCGATTTCGTTTTGTTATATAAACAAGATACAATTTTTTTAATTTCAAATTATTAAGTTTGTATTAAAGAATTGGTTTTATCCATATACTATGAACCCGATTCTTCAGATATTTTTATTATCCGGTGGTTATGGTTAAGTTAAAAAAAACATATTGAAATTCTAACTGAATTTCGTATTTTTAAACCGAAAACTGAATTGAATTTTTTTTACTTCCTAACGTGCTTACGAACTTTTGGTCCAAATCGGTTCGATCATCGGATTATCCGGTTTTTTATTCATGTATATAAACGTGTGAAGGGAAAATAAATCACCTTCCTAGATAGAGAGTGTCCCCAAGTAGTGTGACACCCATCACGGCCGCGATGACGATCGAAAATGGCTTGAAAATCGAGACATAAACCGGCCCTTTGTTGTTTAGACCCCACGTGTGAACCGCCGTAACAAGGCTCGACCCGAAAAGCCCCTGAAAATTCCGCTTGAATAGCTTTAGTATCATCATTTAATTGAATTAATAGGAGACAATAATGTATTTAGTATTTACAGTGAGTATAACGGTGACCAATGCCAAATCGGTTCTAAGTGTCCAAGCATTTATATTTGTTTCAAAGATGGCACCGTATATCGCTGCGACAATCGCCGTGAATAGCGGCGCCGCTACTCCCACAGCTAGCACATTCGGATATAATTTGACAATTTGAGTCTGCAAAAAAAAAAAAAAAAAAAATTTGATTAAAAATACCTCAACTTACTTTCTATCAATAACTAATTGGGTAGCTGAAGTGATAAGCAGATATCATGGATTTGAGTTACAATTGGGACAAAGTTACCCATCAATATATATATATATATATATATATATATATATAGCCAGTGGCGGATCCAAACTCGGGGGGGGCAAAACTGAAATTATGAGGCGATGATATGCTTGCCCTTCAACTTTTTTGAAATTTATGTGTTCATGATTGAAATTTATCTATTTCATTAAAGAGAGCCCTTAATTTAACGTACCCTTGTCAATCAAATATTCATTTGAGACAAATTATATATAGAATCTTAGATTTTTATTTATAATTGTAACTAATTGGGTAGCTGAATAGTGATAAGCATATATATATGGCATTTGCAGGGTAGAATGGATTGATTACCTGAATAATGAAACTTAAGGAGCAGAATATGGATGCACAAACAAGCAAAACACATCCAACGACCCAATTAGTATTCGAGGCTTGGCCAAGTGATAACGACGACGCCTGAGACTCAGATGAAAAAATCACCGGACCCTTGAAGAGAATTGTCACCAAAGCTCCCAATACGGAGATTATAGTGCCTATGATTTTGGCTCGGGTTTTCGCGCTTCCAAAATTCATACTTTCCATCCTTTTTTCATATATAGAGAAGATGATGAAACACAACTATCATTAATTAATCATATAGGAATAACATATATACCTTATGTGTTCATTAATCATGGTGCCCATTTTTTGTGTCTGTATTTTTTTTTTAATTGAAATATCTAGCATAAAATTGTTAAAATTAAATATTTTATCTCAATTATTTTTACCAAGTGGAAAACATGACAAATGTTTTGAAAAACGTGACATAAGAATTATCCACGAGTTGATTATTATATATAATTCACAAAATATGATACTGTATAGTTATGAATTATTTACAGCTAATAAAAGGGATATATATATATATATATATATATATATATATATATATATATATATATAAAGAAAAAGCTATACTAATTTCTTAAATATTCTAGCAAACTAACACAAAAAATAAAGTTTTTTTTGTCAAAGTAATGTTATTTACCCTGCTTGTGAATTTATATACAAGAGTAAAAATATAATTTACACATGTATTCATAAGTGCGAATTTTTCTTAAAACTTTTGCTATTTTAGACCAACCTGAAAATGACGGCGAAAATGAAAGTGATAACCGGAACAAGATTGACAATACAATAGGCAATAGTTGGTGAAGTGTAATATATTCCTTTGTATGAACAAACACTGCCGGCGAACCTGCCTCAATCATGAAATTTAAACCCATCCGCACACAAATAATAATCAATCTCATGAAATTAATATTACTCTAAAATAAAATTAAAATAAAAGAAATTAATATGTACATATTTTACGCACAAGAAAAAGGCAAGGATGACAAATCGGCTCATAATAGGCAAGCTGAATAGTGAAGGAAGACCTGGTCTGTTCATAGCAAAACAAGAAGATGAAATTTTGGTAAGATCAGAGAGAAGAAATAAAGCATCAAATTTAAATACCAATTGATCATACCAAAGAAATAAAAAATATATATATATATACATAAAAATAAAAACCTGGGAAAGATGAAGAGTAGAGGGAAAAAAGCAATAGCTCCAATGAAGCTAGAGTAAGGAATGAGGACAAAGTTGCTCAACCCTTTCGCCGCCGCGGCTTTGTACAAAGTCAACAGTATGACGTTGACTAATTCTACGGCAGCCATGGCCGAGAATGATACCACTTCCTTCTTACAGTTCTCCGTCATTGCCATTATTTATCTGTTTATTATTTATTTGTTTTTCACCTCTGATCAGTATCTATTTTAGCTTCGATTACTACATGTCGGCAAAAAAAAATGCTGTACTTTCTTATAGGAAAAAACAAAATCGCACATATTTGGTTGTTGTTGGAGTGGGAATAGTTTATCATTAAGATATTTAGTAGTGGATGCATGACAGATCAGTCGTTACTTTAATAACCATTTAATTTTCTTATTATAATTATTTCCTCATGAGATGCATTATTGCTATTTGCAACAATCATTTTTTTTTTTTAATTATTTCTTTTCATAAAAAAGATTCAGATGGTTACCAACCATACTAACTAAGTTGGGCTATATATGCTTAATATTCAAATGATTGGGCTAAAATTTTAATTGAGAAAAGACATTTGACTATTTCATAAGGTTTAGAATTATATCATCAATTACACACTAGAGTCAGAACTCTTAATGTGAATGTTTATTTAAGCCAAGTTAGAATAGGTGTCTTGCAACTCTATGCTTAACTCTTTTTCGTGTGAATAGTTTTAAGACAGAGCCGAATATTAACTCAAACGCTATATGTAGTTAATTAACCACATACAAACTAAAATTTTGATAAAGAGTTGGCATTCTATTAATTTTACAAAATAGTTATAAATATTTAAAATTAACAAAAATTAAATTTGTCACGTAAGATTTAGTGACTATGTTTAAACATATTTGAAACATCGACTAAATAGCAATGTTAACGTTTTAAATAGCTTAGTTTGTTATGTTTTCCATAAAAGAATGAATACTTCAACTTTGTTAAAATAAACATTATATTAACAATGCTCCCTTCGAATTTGGCTGCCATGCCCCTGAACAATGCCATTTCTATTCTTCATTTTGAAGTTTTTTGTACGTAATTTTACTTTTATCTTGTATATTCTCTTTCCTAACTCTTGTATACTCTCACTTTAACTTTTCATTCTGATTATCTTTATATTCTTCTATCAAATAATTTTTTGACATCACCAAAATTTATAATTTATTTTTTACAATTTATAGACACCCACTTTAATATATTTTTTATATACCTAAGAATATCTTATTATTATTATTATTATTATTATTATTATTAATTATATTTTATAGAAATAATTATTAATTACAAATATAAATACATATTTTACCAAACACTAATTCTGCTTCTGCTAATAGTTATAACAATTTTACAACAAATTACCGAACACATATTTGTTTTTGAAAACAACAGTTTTTCCTAATAGCAAAATCTAAAAGCAAAGTAACGCCAAACAGATTCATATTATCGTCTTCCGGATATCTCCAACGGACTGGGAGCCTCCTTCACCACCATTTTTTTCGATCGAATCTCAACGTCACCATAGTTAAGAAGATGAGGAATCTTGGAGGAGATGAATCGGCGTTGACGGTCTACGCGGCTTCGGATTCCTTGACAATGCTTTTTCAATCTCTGACTTTATTTTCGCGCGTCGATGCACCTCTTGAGATGCAGCGAGGTGAGCCTTTGGATCTCTGATCTGCTCTGACGAAACTTGGCCGGAAAAACAGAGGTGTTGCTGAGATTTCTCAACCAGCCCAGACCTAGCTCAAGACACCAACACGATTAAAGAACAAGAGGAAGAAACCATGGGTAGTTTTGGAACCCATAATAAAATGGGCTAATTTCTTTATAAAAAAAAAAATTGATAATTAGACTATTATTTTAATTTCTCCCTCATAAAATGGCTACTTAGTAACAAATCTCTACAAGATTTAAAATGAGCATTATCTTCAATATGTTAGCAATTAATTTTGCGTTTGAAATTTATCGTAAATGCAAATTCCACGATATTGGGCCTTTTGTTTTAGAAAAAAAATTATGAGGCCCAGGTTCCAACCGGGGCTTAAGGGTCCAATGTCAAGTTTGGGCTTAAGGGTCCAATGTCAAGTTGATAAAATCTAAATCAATCGATCTGCTGCATTGATAAAAAAAAAAAAAAAAAAAAAAAAAAAAAAAAAAAAAAAAAAAAAAAAAAAAAAAAATCGATCTGTTGTTTTGTGGGTGTGCAAAAATCAACGGTGTTTCTTCATTGGTTGTCAAAGTGAAACAATGCTTTCAATTTTGGGAATCCCTGGTAAGTTTATGACCAGATTAATGATATTGATCGATCCGGCTGGTCAAAATTTGTTTGCTGTGGTTCGTAACCTCGGAATATTGCAGTAAAAAGGGAGTGGGAAAGACAAGTGATGAAGCGCGTGATAGGGAGTGGGTTTGTGATTGTCTCTTCTTTCTTATTGACGATTGTCCACGGAATTTGTTACTTCATAGTTCCATTATATGCATCATCATTGGGTAAGGTAGAAACTATCCATAGGAATGATATGCTCTTTTTTGGACTCATCTGTACGCCTCTCATGGCTTTTTATGCTAAGCGACTCATAAGGATGAGGCCTGTCTTGTTCAACATGATATTACACTACTATTCCTTGAACACTGCTTTTGCTTTAAAGGAGGTCGTGGAAGATGTGGAGAGGTAATAAAAAATAATAAAAATAAAAAAAGTTTTTGAGAAATTGTCTCGTTTGTCACCAATTTTATAATATTTTCTCACTTTCTACCAAAAGACTAATTTGGCCCAAAATGTCACCGAGATGTCAACAATGTTGACATCCCATAATGAAGGTCAAAAATAGATGTCGATGGTAGCATCTTGGGAAAAATTAGTCTTTTGGTGGAAAATGGGAAAATGTTATAAAATTGGTGACAAATATATTAAATTACTTGATTTAGGTTTGGTTTGATTTGTTTCAGGGGAGCCCCAGAAGAAATTGCAACACCGCAAATTGAGGGTACTGAAATGCACCGCGAGGCTGCGTGGCTTTTTTTTCCCTCTCGGCTGCTGGGCTCTGCTATATTATAATAAAGGGTATTATAGGCATTTCCATATGCTTTCCATGCTGCCATTTGCATGGGTTTTTGTTACGTCCACAGTTCTTTTCGGTATTACCTTTCACATGAATGCCATGGAATTGCAAGTCAATGACCTGAGGAGGGTTAAGAAGTTGCTATCCATCGCTAGATGACGGATTCTATTATATACTCCACTCAACTCAACACACTCGGATTCACTTGTTCAACAAAACCTATGGATTTTGGCTTTGTTTACTAATGGATGCTAAGAGACTCTTTCATTTTTTAGACGAACCAAGAATTCTCGATGATCAACTGAACAATTGTATAGAGAGTAGAATCTAATATATGACATTTTATGGTTTAGAATGGAGTGTAGAAATGATTACCTGAAGAATGAGACTTAGAATATGCATAAGCCAATAAGAAAAGCACATCCTAAAACCCAATAAGCATTTAAGGTTTGCCTGAGCAATAACGACGACGAGGCTTGAGGTCGGACGAAAAAATTACCGGACCATTGTAAAGAATTGTTACCAAAGCTCCCGATACCGAGATTAAAGTGCCTATGATTTTGGCTCTGGTTGTCGCGCTTCCAAAATTTAGACTTCCATACTTTTACATGTATATAGAAAACGTTGAAAGGTCACTTTTATTAATTAATCATAGTCCCATTTTTTTGTCTCCCTAAGTTTTTAAATGTATAACATAAACTCGTTTAAATAGTTAAATGATCCAAATATAGTTAAATTAATATATATATATATATATATATATGGACTGAATTTATTCGAAAAATAGCAGAGGTTTTAATTTATATCTTTCAGCAAATTAACAAAGTTTTCAAGTTTTTTTAGCAAAACTTATTTTAACAAAAATAAAACATATGATAAGAAGTTATAAAAATTTCTATAATATACATAACAACATTCCATTATATACATGAGCTTGTCTCAAACTCTCAATATGTTAAGAAACTTTGGTAGCTCCAATGTCGAGAATCGTTATACTTATATTACAAAATCGACTACCGGAGAAAGGTAATATTTCATTCTTATGTTCTTATGGAGGAATAATGGTTGGAGATAGAGCGAACGTTCAACGCGCAAGATTCGGGTAGCCAGAAAAAGATTCGGGGACATATAACTTGAGAAAGATTCTCAAGTATTGAATCTCCTTAAATTTCTTAGAATCTACTCTTTAAGAAGTTATCTATAAATAAACCCTCAGACCTAAATGGTAGTAAATTAAAAAAAAATCAGCCCTTTCTCCGCTTTTTCCTCAGGTGAGGCATAGAACGCAGAGCTCCAACGGGGATTCTCTGACTATCATTCTCCGGCGGCAAGCGATCCACCGTTGCGGGGCCCGGGGGATCCAAAATCGGTTCAGAGACACCAAGCACTGCCTTGTCCAGATCAGCATTCTCTTCAGCTAATGGCATAGCTTCCTCACGAGGGCTATTCTCGTCCGGGTTGGTTTCATCTTCACCGACACAAAACCCGCCTCCGGATCTCAAGTATTCTTCTTCCGCTTCTGGTTTTTCATCATTATTATCGCCTTCGTCCAAACAGAATCCCCCTCTTTTTTCGAGGTGATCTGTCTCGAAGCTCGGCTTAGGAGAAACGCTATCGGTGATGTTATGCTCTTCTTGCTCTGGACTGTGTTTGGGAGCGTTCGATGTCTCTTTGTCTACCTCTTTATCATCTCCCGAGTCAGCAGAACGATTCAAGTCTTCGGTTTCCAATTCCTTTTCTGTGTAGTCCACGGGCTTCCCAGCTCGTCCCGACTGAAAAGTGTGGAGCGATTAAAATGTTTTAGGTAAGCAAACAAAACAGGCACAACAAAAGCTAGGATTGGTCGAATTGATTCTATCGAGTCCCGAACTTAGCGAACTGAAACATATGAATTGCTCAAGGGAGGGATTTATGTACTACTGACTATAAGGGCCATTTTTGTCTGTTAATTGTTTTAAGACCATTACGTGTATGATTGCCATTGCTCTTCTCACATGATCCTGGATTCTTCAGTAGTACCCAAAAATAAAATAAAATAAAATAAAATAAAAAATAGAAGCTAGACATTTTTATTTTGTATGTCAAAAAGCTTACCCTTCGCAAATCAACGCGTTCTTTTGGTGTCTCCACGCGAACTTCCTCTTCGGTATCACTAGAGCTGGTTTCGGACACTTCACGAGGCGTACTTCCTTTTCCCTTTCCTCTTCCTCTGCCTCTTCTGCTCGGTTGTGATCTTTTGTTGGAACCCCGTACACCATCTGAGAGATTCGGAGACTCAGACACAACGGCACCAAGTTTCGTCCGCTTCCTCGATTTCTTTGCAGTCAATTTCTTCTCATGCTCTCTCACGTTCTCTGACTGGTCATCACCAAATTCAGTCTTGGTCGACTTTCTCTTGTCTTTGTTTACAGAAACTTCTGACACGGGGTCATCTAACTTCACGGACTTCTTCCCCGTAATTCCTTTGACAGCTTTCTTAATCCTCTTGCTACGAAATTTCGCAAATGGCTCGTTGAAAGTGTAGAATGCCTCCAGACGCAGTTGAGTCTTCACCGCACAACGAACACAAAACAACAAAGATTAAAAGGTCTGAAAATAAAACCGGGTCTTGAATTGAAAATCCTCAAAACCACGTGATAGTCGTCAAGAAAATGTCTGACTTAATTTTTTGTGCCTAACCTCACGTTTATTGTATTCCTTCAAAACTGGCAGAATCAATTCATCTGCCTTGTGGCTATCCCAGCCAAATTTTTCCCAGCACAATCTGCATTCCACAGAATTTGAGAGTATAAGAAATTTCCACTATCTATCTTTGAAAAAAAAATTCCCAGCACGAAGTTGATCTATTACGCTATACTATGTATAACTTACTGCCAAGAAGAAGAGAACTCACTTGCGAAGGAGAAAATGATCAGGTTTTCCCCAAGAGAAACCGTCAGTTGACTTGTCGATTTGGGGAGATAGATAAGCAGAAATAACTGTTTGACTTGGGAATGATGTGGGAACATGCCAGTTCTTGCTCACTTTTCTCTGCACAGCACAATTAAAGACGGTGGTGAGATGATAGATTCATCGACATGAATAACATAAGTAACAAAATTAACTAAACCGGGAAAATAAGGCACTTACGTGCTTATCCATAAATATTTTCTTTCGTTTATGAATGTCATCAGCGGACTTCTTTTGCTCTTGATCTTCAGCTGAGTTTTCTTGCAATGAATATACTTCCGTCGTATTGGTTTGGGAGAAACTATCATTGTTGCCCGCGTTTGATCCTTTTTTTCTTGCCTTTGAATCTAATTGGTCATCATGCTTTCCCAATATTGTGGGATCTGGAGATTCAATCCAGTCACGGAATTCTTTGAGTCCACTTTCCTCGGGAAAAGCGTTTAAAACCTCAATTGCATTAACAATGCCTATTCCACTATAATGGAAGGAAAACCATAGAGACGATCAATTAGATTATTTAATCAACCAACCTTACAAAAACAGTCGGACATATTGTTGAAAATCCAGGTTCCGTGGCATAAAATGTTTCTCGGATCTATTAATCCGTAAATAAGGTTTGTATCGGATTTATAACTCCTTAGGGGTGATTTAGCTCAGTCATAAGCACTTTCATCTAATATGTTGTGGCAAGTAAAACAAACTGCAATTTCATGCTAAGTTGTTTTTCTTTAGATTTCATGCTAAGTTGTGACTTGACTGAGCTGAATAAACTGAAGGAAACTAAATATCTACATTTTTTTTATATAACTGCGGTGTCTGACTAAAATCCACGAAACCCAATTGTTGCATCCAGGAGAAATCGAACTGGGACTGATATGGGCCCAAAAATTACCTTTAACACTAGACCGAACCCTTGGAGTTAAATATCTACAAATATTAAGGGGCTTTTTATTGATAATGGCCAAACGGAAAGTATATAAAACACAGCGACGAGTTCAAAAATATATCTACAATTTTGAAAGCAAGGTTCCTTTCATCTCCAACGTTGATAACATGATAGGAGACACCCATGCACATGGAACTATACATACAATGATGGACTGGAAAAATAATGCATTCTTACCCGACCAACCATCAGGAAAAGCAAAGACAACGGGTAGTAAAAAAAACACAGTTAAAAAAGGTACCTGACACCTTCGGTGTAATCGCTTCCAAGAAGAAGTGCCATGCTAATCAATTTATCTCTGCTTAATCCCAGCTCATTCTCAATATCCTGGGTGGGGACATAGTAACAAGTAACAGATAAGTTGCATGGGTTAAACAATCGTCTTTGGACTTGAGAAGAAAAAAAATGTATAAAGTAACAAAGAAGAACCAAGAGAGGTCATTGTCTTCACATGTCAATTAAAGAACAAACCAAGTTCAATGGTCCGGTTAAAAGTAGATTTCGAAGAGACCACAATGACAAAAACAATATAGCATAAGGGAAAAAAATGCACAAGGTGTTTGAATAAATACATAACAACTGTAAGTGCGTCTAGAGAATTAGTAACACACGTGAATTGTCAATCCATCCTTCTTTTAGCCATACCTTCATGAAGTATGTCTCCACATATTTCCGGTCATCAAATATGTTCTTGTAAACACTCTGTGCTCCAAACAAGAATGCATCGGAGTCATCAGTGACAACGCCATCGACAAGGTTAGCTATTTCCAAAAAAGCACATTGACTTTCGGCTTCAGTGGGTGAAATGATATAAGGTATGCCAAACATTTGCAGCAGCTCCTACAACAAGTCAGAAATAAAAATAAATAAGCACATCTTTTGAAGAAAAAATAAAGAATTCAGTAGAAGAATACTAGGTGAAGAATAAGATCTCCAAAAAAAATAAAAGTCAAGTGATGAGTACGTATACAAATATCAGTTGTTTGCTAAATCAAGTTTACTTCATAGTTCGATTTATTAATTGGGAGTAAGAGTAACAATGAAACGGTTATGCTTTAAAAGAAAAATATTTGCAATATTCTCCAACAAAGACCACTTTAACGTACACTGATTGCATTCTCAAAATTGAAACCATGAAGACAAAGTTTTGCTTGCAATGCAATGATAAAAACAAGTTCTTAACGCACCTGACAATCTATAAACATCTCACCACTGACAGACTCTGCATTGCGTTCAAGCTGTCTCCGCTCATCGCCGAGAATGAGGCGTTCTTGGTCTAAAATCTTCATCTCTTCCTTCAAGTTTGCCTCTGCGGCTTCCACGTGCCAATTCTCATCCTTTTCCAGACCAGAGTTCTCCAGCATATGTTCAACTTCTACGAAAGAGATGTTCTCGTTCTGTTTTAAAGTTAAACTTTCCTCGTTGTCCATTTCATGGATAAACTCTGCCATCTCTTCTTCTGTAAAAGGAAGAGCCGGCGTGGTATTGCTGCCCAGACTGCGTTCGGGTTGAGATTCAACACATGGCAATTCTTCAAACAAACCAGCCGACTTGCTAGCATCTTGCATCAACTGTTTCGGGGAACTAACTAAACTTGCTGTAGTTTCATCAGGATCGCATGCGATAGATTGCTTCAACGGCCTCTTGGGAGAACCAGCAGTTTTCGAGAAACCAGGTCTCACACCATTCAAAACTTCGCTAGTCGATATATTTATTTGGATACCGTTATCCCCTCGAAAAATTGGCTCTTCTGTCCTTTGTTTTGACTCCGGAACCCCGGTACTTTCACAAGTATTTCTGACAGGCAGTTCTGACTTATCATTTTCAGGCAATGCATTTTGTTCCTCCTTATCCCTGAGACTTCTCCTTATTGCTTCTTCTAGATCAGCCTCTTCTTCTAAATAACCCTTTGAACTGTGTTCACTCTTTTGAGCTACAAGGGGTGTAGTAGTGTGTTCAGAATCTTCACGATTTTCTTCTTCCCACTCCACTTCACTGCCATCGCTGAGGTCAACTTCCGAAAAAGGGTGTTTTGAGTCCAAGTTGGCATCGTCAGGTAGAGTATTACGGTAAGCTTCAATAGTACCTTCCTCCCAGTCACAGTCCGAATCAGAACCGGCAGAGAGGTTATTTACTAATGGCGTAATATTATCAGATTCTGGCCCGCCAGGATTTTCGGACACTAGACGAGTAAATAAATCATCATCGCCATCGAAACAGTTGGTGGTGTCACCATCATCTACAAAAGAAATCTCTATTGAAGTATCACCATTTAACGCAGAGTTTTCTTCTGCATTGCTCAGTTTAACAGCCTCAGCACCATTAGGTAAAGTTCCCGTGACAACTTTGCTAGGGGAAGAACTTGGGACAGCACTGTTGCTTTTACTTTGAGCAACGTTAACATTTTCCTCTTCAATTTCCTTCATCAGTTCTAAGTTCCTTTGCAAATCACGACTCATACGGATACCCATCGCTCTTACCCTACTGACTCGAACACGCCCTCGCTCATCAACATACGTTTCGATACTGTCATCAAAACCCCTTCTAGAATTATCGAGCTCTGATTCAGTCACTGTATTTGATTGACTTGTAGGTGTAGCTGTATGGACAGTGCTTGTAGCTTGTTCTTCAGAACCAGTCACTGTTTTAGACTTACTTGTAGATGCTACATTAGGCGTGGCGATCGAAGACTGTTCTTCCGATATCTGTGGCTTATCTCCGAATTTGCCAGATGCAAGCACCCTGATAGATCACATGAGATATTAAGAGATTTGTTTTTATTATAAAAAATAAAATAAAAAATAAGTCAAGACATATAGGGAAAGAAATACTCACTGTTTGTTACCAGAAAAAGACGACGAGAAGATGAACTCTCTGTTGGATTCGGAGGCTATTCTTGAAGTCTGTACACCGGCTACTCCTCTTCCTGAAGCAGCCTTCTGCACTTGATTTATCTCTCGGCGGAAAGCAACAGTTTTGAGATACGATTGTATTTGTAGCTCAGAAAACTTTTCAGGGTTCTAAATGAAAAAGGAAATGTCAACCACCGAGTAGACACAAGGTATAGAAAGGAGTATAATAAATAAGAGGAAATAAAATAAGAGTGCAATTCATCCAATGCCTAAGGACTCAATGCAATTAATTAAAGATAAATTTATTACAAAGCAGTTCCAACATAATTCATTTACTTATTTTCTAAAAACCATGGTTAGAAGAAGAAAAACAAATACTCAATACCAAAGTGAAACTCAGCAACTTACCTTCTTGACTTTCTGATACTTCTGTCTATTTTCTGCCATCAACCTCTCTCTAATCTACAAATGAAAAATAGCCAACCAATGCCCGCGAATGAGAAATATGGACAAGGGAAATGCTAATGTGGCTAAGCGTAGATCAGAAGATACACATACGTACTTGAACAAGCAAATCAAGTTGCATCGATGGAGGCAGAGAGGCGAGTATGGAAGGATCAACTTCACCATCCATTGGCGGCTGCAAAAGTAAATACAATGAGCAACGAAATCATAAAATGCACTAAAAATAAAGGTACCGGGATTTTTAAACAATATCGGCCCAAGAGATCTGGGAACTAAAAAGTAACCATAATTGTTTCTTTTCGTCATACCATCCATGATTCTTATATTAACATTTTGATTGATAAATAACTATTATAATTCAGTAAACTACTTCACAGCCCTATGGTTATCAGCTTCTTCAGAAGAATTCAAGTACTTTCTGTGTTTTTTTAATTATCCCTGTGATCTTGACATTCCCAGGGATCACATCATACTTTATAATCCCAAGCCTTGAATTTCAAGCACCATATTAAATTCATAAACACGACCCTGCTTCTTAAGAGAGAAAAAAAATGATTGTGTCAAGTGAATAAGAATATATAGGATTAAAATTACCACTATCATCTCTTCATCCTCTTCGTCATTTGCATCCATATACTCATCCTCTTCAACGAGCTTCGGAGCAGAAGATGTTGATGCATTATTACTGAAAGCCCTTCTTTCTTCTTCCATAAGTGACGCTGCCAACCTATATAAGTCTCAAATATATCAATTAACAGATCGCACCAAACTTTTGCTCGAAAACCCATGTCTTAGTTTATAAACACCTTACATTTCATCTAGCCTTTGCTGATTGGAACTGCTCGGCCCTGTCTCTCCTATTTCTATGTTCCTTTCCACGTTATCTGACTGGATCTTCTTACCCTTAGCATCACTTTTTAGCTTCTGTTTCTGGTTTCCGATATCTTCCTCGGTTACGTAACTTTTAGTATGCAAAGTTAAAAGAAAAACAGAATTTACATGAAACCAAACCTGAAGAAGATCGAGTCGCAGCGAAGGAGTTAAAGCAGCAAGGACAGTAGGATCAACTTCACCGCTCATATCCGGCTGTGAAAATTTTTAATGAAACAGTGGAATAAAATAAAGGTTATACAATACACAATTTAAATTTAATGCAAAAAAATAAAAATAATAACATCGACTCTAGAGTCTTACTGGTACGAAAAACAACCTTACCAATATCATTTCTTCATTTCCATCTTCATCGTCGTCCTCCTGATTTGCTGCTAAGGTGTTGGCTAAACTTCCATCTTCTTCTTCTACCATTATTGATGCCGCTAACCTAATGTGAAATTAATTATAAAAAGTTTGGTTAAAAGGAGGTAGAAATTTCCCACGCTTCAAGTGGGAAAAAAAAGGTGTTTGTGTTGTGATGCTAATCGTGGCTCACTCACATTTCATCTAGTTTTTCTCGATTGCGATAATCAGAGCTCACAGCATTTTCTCCAGAAATATTCCCTGTCGAGCTCGAAGGATTGGGTGAAACATTTTTCTTACCCTTGGCCCCACTCTTTTGCTCCTTCCTCTGGTTCTTGATATTATCTGCTATCTCTTGTAATCTCATTGCCTTAAGCTGTAATTAGAATTTAATACATAAGACCAAAGTTTCCAGAAAATGGAAATATGCATAACATACAATCTTATAGTTCACGAAAAAAAAAACCCCCACAATAATATCACTCTTCAAACGAAAACGACAAAAATTGAAACTTTTTTCTGTCCGCATTGTCAATCAACTAAGCCCCAAACTAAATATCCGCTAAATAAGATGTAAATAGACCCTTAGCTTAATGGAGGTACGATCTTCAAGTGATCAACGACTAGTACATCTAAAATCGCTTGCCAATCATATATAAAGCTATAAATTTTGTAATTGATTATTTTCCGAATTGCATTTTACCTCTACAACAGAATCACTCGTCATAACAAAGCCCACAATACAATACAATACAATAAATATAAGAACTCACATGGTTGAGCAGCAACTTCTCGGCGGTCTTTCGGACCTTGGCCTGGGCGGCGTCGCGGTGGCGGCGGCGAGCGGCGACGGTACGGCGCTTGAGCTCAGGCGTAGCGCCGTCGAAGACGAAGACAGGCTTGGTCCGGAGGAACAACAGCTTGCAGATCCGACGGAAAAACCCTAATACGTGAGCGTTGCGAACCATATCTCCCTTCTCGTCTCTCATCGCCTTCATGAACTGAACCATCCATATGCTCGCGTCTGCGCGCATTTCCCGAATCGAAGATTAGAGACCGAAAATCCCGATAAATTGGGGCTAGGGTTAGGTTATTACCGATGGCGAGCCTTTTCCCGGCGAGGGTGTCGACGGAGACGCGGCGGCCGACGGGGGAGAGAAGCTCCCAGAGGCCGTGAACTCCCATTGTTGCGCTGACTTTCGACGCTTTCAAGTTTCGATTTTGTTATTGCCGCCAAATGGGTATTTGTAGTGGAAACAGACAAGAACCCATTTGGAATACGACGCCGTACGGAGTCTTTCCTTTTGAGGACAAATCTCATAATTTTTTTTTTAAAACGAAATTTTGTATCATTGATATTGATAAACTACCGCATAAATATTGAAACTGTTCAGAAAAAAAGAGCTTAAAGTAATCAATAAAGATAATTAAGATTGTTGAGAGACAACCGGTAATAAAAATACTGAGATGCATTTGACGAAATTTCTCCATCGTCCTCCGAAAAAGAGAACTAGTAGTTTTGGTGGACTAATGGGTCCGCTTCGAAGATCATAACGTCAACGAGGCCATTTTCGGACTTTAGGTTATCACGCTTTCCTTTTGTGCCTTTATACTTTCGCTTTTGCATTCAGATCTATGATATGGTGACTGTTACTCGGTTTTTGAATCTTACACTAATCGTTCCAGAGCTTGATAAGACATCTTTCTGGGCTGATCTTAGGTATATTTATTTCTTGAGAAATGTTGAACCAAGCACCTTAGCAATTACTGATTTGAAAAATTGAGAGTCTACTAATATAAGGTTTTTTTTTTTATAGTAACTTTGAGGACATCTTTGATGTGAAGAATTTCATTGGCTCATTGAGAGATCAAGTCCAAACTATCAGAAGATTGTGAGACGTATTACATGAAAAAGGTTGTTTCTAACTGTGATATAAATGTACTATTATCAAGATCCTAGTGTGAATTGTGTTTTGTATTCTTTTTTTACATTATAATCAAGTTGATGGGACATGCTTATGGACTTGGTTGCAATAGGAACTGTTAATTTATGTCGTTCATCATCTTATGACACCTGAATTCAATCAAGTAGATTCTTCCACTTTTCAGAGCTTTGGTTGAATAGCTATTGTCCCACAAAAAAAGGGTATGTATTTTATTGTTGTTGATGTTAGTCTTAGTTCTCATAACCATACTCTTGCCACTGCGTTGACTCGACTCCAAATAAGGAAAAATTGCTATCACATCAATCATACTCTTTCATCATGTGTTACTATATTTCTATTCTCATCTGCGTATTTACATCTAACAAATAAGCTCGTCTCTTTTTCTCGGGGGAGAGATCGAGTTTGGTAGTTTAGTTTACTAATAATAACAATAGAACGTGTGAGGGACTAGCTAGGATAAATATTACTATAGTATTTTTAGAACACAAGTGAGATAACGGTTTGTACAAATTGTGCAATTGCTATTTTCTTTTCTTTATTTGCTTTGCAGGTGCAGTGTATATTATGACAGTTGCTAGATGTATAATAGTTAATTGCAGGTATAGTAGCTTATAACTGCATGTACACTCGATTCTACATTTGTACATTTTCTGTTAACTATATGTACATTATCACATGTTAGAATTATGGTGTATGTATATATCTTACAACCCGAGGAAGAGATTGAGCTTGGTAGTATTAGTTTCTACTAACAGTAGAACATGAGAGCCTTGTTAAGACAAATATTAGTATTAAGTTAGAATCTCGCAATAAGCTCGTCTCGCTTCCACCTTTATTGTTGATAAGTGTCGATGAAGACGAATTTTTAATACAGATAGCTTAGCTTTATGTGGCCATTCTGACTAATTGTAATCACTTCTTAATTTATAGCAAAACCTGACCATCGAGAGATTATTAGAACTTAAGTTTAGTTCATATGTCGTTTAGCCTTTGTACACAATAGTCTATTATATCTGGTTGTGTCGTTTTGTTTAGTCTTAGTTTTAGTAGTTTTCTTTCTTTTCTCTCAGCTATATAAGCATTGCATCCTGTAACTTTTTAATAAGATCGAATACAATTTCTTCTCTGGTTCGTTGATGAACAGAGTTTGTTATCTCAAGATTCGATTCTCATCTTCTCAAATCCTAGAAATGTAATATGGTATCAGAGCGAATTTCCGCATTCAATTTTCTAGGTTAGATAAATTCACTTCGTCCTCCCCGATTTCCTCGACGATCGGAAAAGATCTCCGACGCGAGCCCGGTGGAATTTCACAAAGGTCAATTTTCTTTTACCTCCGAGTATTCCGGTTATTTGGCGCCTATTTTTCTCGATTTCAAGTTCTTCTTACCATCGCTTATTCATCGACGGAGCGCATTGGAAGTTCGGAGTGTTTTTATCAAGATTCTAGTCCGGCGACTTTCAAGCTGTTTTTATCAAGAATCTATTTCCGGCGATTTTCCGCTTTGTCAAGACTTCAAGATTTTTTTTTTCGGCGATTCAACGTCGTATCAACGGGTTCAAGATCCCAATCCGGCGAGTCCCGCCGTGTCAACATTCAAGATCTTCTCCGGCGAGTCCCGCCATGTCAAAGTTTCAAGATCTTTTTCCGGCGAGTCCCGCCGTGTCATAGCCATCAAGGTTCTCTTCCGGCGAATCCAGCCGTATCGAGCCCGTAAGAATCTTCCTCCGGCGAGTCCCGCCATGCCAATATGATCAAGATTATACTCCGGCAAGTTTTGTCGAGTCAAGACCCTTCTCCGGTGAGTCCCCGCCGTGTCAAAGCCGTCAACAGCTCCTCCGATCTCTCTCTGCGAGCCATCCATGGCCAACGAAGCGAAATCTGCCTCTGGCTCGAGTTTCAAGAGAAGAATGAGCGGAAAAAAAAAAATCAGAAAAATGTCAAGCGAGTTCAGAGAATCGATGAGCTTCCGGAGAGAAGATTGCGTCTTCGGTTTCGTCTCCAGTGAGAAAATCAGCTCATTCTCTTTCATTTCCAATCGTCAACGCATTCTCTTTCATTTCCAATCGTCAAGATTCGAATCGGAATTGGGAACTCCAGAATTTCCTAATCTGGGAAAACATTGCACTGTTGAAGATTGCAAGCTGATCGATTTCTTGCCCTTCACCTGCGATCGATTTCCTGCTCTCGATCCCGATCCTCGGCGGCGGAATCTGGCTGAGCAGCCGAGCGAACAGCACGGACTGCCTCAAATTCCTGCAGTGGCCGATCATCGTCATCGGCGCCGCGGTGATGGCCGTCTCGCTCGCCGGATTCGTCGGCGCGTGCTATCGCAACACTCTCCTGATGCGACTCTACTTCTTCGTGATGTCCTTCGCCGCCGCTGAACCGGAACGTCGTGGGTCTGTTCGTGTTCTTCTTCTTCGTGGGCGTGCTGTTCGACAAGGTTTGGATCTTGAAGGCGCTTTTGATGTATTCTACAGCCAACCCCAGAGTGGATCTTCAAGATGTTATGTTGGTTGTTTCATGGCATGTGAAGGCTGCCAGATGTGTGAATTCTCCAAGCAAGAGTCTTTATAGTATATGCATTCGAGGTGTTCGACAAAATGCCTCTTAGAAGTTTTTTTTTTTTTTTCAAAATGAGGTCTTCTCCGAGTTGTCTTCTACGATATCCAAGTTCAATCCAAGATGAACTTTCAAGAAAGTTTATCTTGAGGGGGTGTATTAGAACTTAAGTTTAGTTCATATGTCGTTTAGCCTTTGTACACAATAGTCTATTATATCTGGTTGTGTCGTTTTGTTTAGTCTTAGTTTTAGTAGTTTTCTTTCTTTTCTCTCAGCTATATAAGCATTGCATCCTGTAACTTTTTAATAAGATCGAATACAATTTCTTCTCTGGTTCGTTGATGAACAGAGTTTGTTATCTCAAGATTCGATTCTCATCTTCTCAAATCCTAGAAATGTAATAGAGATCGATGTTTCACTTTGTTGTTTTGGTCTAAATATTCTATTAATAAGGCTCTGCCTAATATGTGGAGGAGTAATAGCTTTTACCTATGTAATAAAATGGAGTTTCTAAGCGTACACGACTAGAGTAGAGTTTGGAGAGTAATACAATGTCCAGATTATATAAGCTATTGCATATAAGCTATGACCATATTCAACGGCGGATTTGGGCATTGACAACCGAGGCTCGAGCCGAAGATGTTGAGAAGGAGAGCTTGATGGTCTTATTCGAGTCCGCGGTGTTGGTGAATTTGATTTCCACGTGGAGCTCGGGCTTGACTAGCAGGAAATTTTTTTCCGATTTATATCATAAACTTTTCATTTTTTTTTCAAGGGAACAGCAAATTATTCTTAGTTTGGTTCTCTTTTGTGTTACCATTGAGATTATACATTGATATCTCTATGACATCATTGGGATGTTTGTAGGCCTAGTTTGAATTTCTCGAGTATATTACATAATACATAAAACAAGAACATACTTCTTTTGGTTTTAGCTAAATTGACATATTATTTGTCCTATATAAACATTATTGTTTAAACTACTATTAATCCTCGCGAGATTTTTAGCTTACCAAAGAAATTAAAATTATTTGTCCTATATTTTTATCAATGATATTATTTGTCCTATATATACATAGTTGTTTAAGCTACTATTAAACATCTAGTTTACTAGCACCAATGCCTTGCCAGAATGAAATTTGACCTCAACTTTCATTGGGCCTATGCATTTCCAAAGATAAACAAATTCAAGTTAAAATTAATAAATAAATAAAAGCCAATAATCATCAAACCCAGTACTGTAAGTTATTATTTTTTGTTCCCGAATCCCATGTTTCCTTAACACGTGGAAGTAGTCAACAAGCTCATTAGTTTTTCTTTAAGAAATCAATAGTACATTTTGCTTTGCCATAATGAGGAGTTGATTAAATTGCAGTCATTTAATATGTATTTTACTTTGAATTCAAACATCTAGTTTACCATCTCTAATAAATGTGCCAAGGAAAATAATATCCATTTATCAATCTATTCAAAATTTATTTTCAAACCTACCCAAGTAATGATTTCACATTGGACTCATATTAACCATACCAAAAGGTAATCCAAGCGTGGCTAAATATCATCATTATAAATAGGGTTAGCTATAACTTGGTTTATTTGAGCTGTTTTCTACTCTGGCTTACCAAACAGCAATTAATAAAATTGACTTTGTTTTATAAGATTTATAATTTCCCTTCATTTGTCGTTAAGCACAGGACAAAGGAGCAATGTCTCGCTTCTTCACATGGTTTGGATATTCTTCCAACGCAAATCAATATATTTTTTGTGATTCATTTAATATTTTAAGTCAATTTGGCTAAGAAAACGTCACATTATTGTTGTCCAATCCCCAACGCAATTGAAAATATTAGAGTAAGAACACAAAAGCTAATTCTGAGCAACAAAAAAAATATAAGAAAAAACCACTTATTAAAGCGACCGTTGTACTTTCTTGACTTATGTCATTATATGGTTGATAAATGTTTAATTTTTATTTTCGCCAGGGACATAATGTATCATTGTATTGCAAGTTGCGACTAGTTCCTATGGTTTTAATTTTTATTGATGATTCTTTTTTTAATTTTATTGATGAAAAAAAAAACTAGTTCACGTGTTTCTTTCACAAGCGTAGTGAGATTACATCACCACAGTAACCGACTACGGCTAGTACAAAACCATTTTCTTTACACGTTTTTTTGTGTGTGAATAAATGGTTAATCTGTTTTTTTAAATGGTCCTCTAATCGTTAATAGTAGAAAAAAAAAATGTTTTGATTAAAGGTCAATTTTTAATTGAGACTACTTAAGTCAATTATTTTAATTTAGTCTTATACCAAAATGTCTTAAAAGTGGAATATTTTACATTTTTTCATTAATCAACCAATTGAATTAATTAGCTTTGTAAATACAGCGTTCAATTTAATTTTAATCGTGAATTACAGCTTTTCACCTACGATTACGAATACGATTAACTATTTGTCGCATTATTTACCTACTTTTACTTTTATATAATTAAAGAACACAGCTGTTATGAGTTATGTCTGTCATCATAATACGTTTTCAGTGATTATTCAAATGTTTTCGTAATGAAGCACAACCGTAGCCAAAGGGTATTTATTTTATAGCTTATGCTGATCTCTAAAATTTCATTTAAATTGATTAGCTGTTTTAATTCTAAATTTACTGTTTCAACTAAATAATATTTATTGGGTTTTTTCCTCAAAATAAAATAAAAATATTTGTTGGGTGTAGTAGACTGCTAAAAACAATAAAAAATTAAAACATAAATATAAAATTCAAAATTTTCTTTCATTTATTATGGAAAACTAAAACCCCCTTCACAATTGTTTAAAATAAATCTTGAGCAAAAAAAAAAAATGCTTAAAATAAATAAAACAAGAAAAAGAGCCCACACAAGAAGCTAGTGTGTGGACGCGGCTTTTAGAGCAGGCCCACAGAAAAGCCCATTTTGCTTCTGCTAGCGTAGCGTGTCGCTTTGTCGCCTAAGTAGAGTTGACCAACTCGACTCTTACGCGCCACCGTTGGCGCGTGGAATCCAAATCGCATCGCCACTTTTTGTCATTCTTTACCTTGCACTTTGGAATCTACTAGCCCACTCTGCCACACTTCTTCTGGGCTTTGCTTTCTCTGATTTCACCAGAGAGAGAGAGAGAGAGAGTAAGACGAGTCATTTGTGCTGTTTTTGTTCTTCCAATTTCTAGAGAGAGAAAGACACATCTCATCACTTCTTCTTTTTTTCAAATCCACAACTTTCTTCCACTTTCCCTCTTCATCGTTGAAAGTCTTCAAATAAGTCACTTGAAGGAAGAAAAATAAGAAAAAGAAGAAGAAGAAGAAGAGAAGAAGAAGAAAGCGAAGAAAAGAAGAGAAAATTCAACCTTTGACAATTTCCAAATTAGCTTCGGAGGAACGAAATCAAGGTAGTTTGATTAGTTACAAGTTTCATCATTACACACACACACAGTCTTATTATTATTAACTCATATGTATATGAGAAACAAATTATTGAAAGTGGGGTTGTAGATTCTGTCTCTCAATCGTCAACCCCAAAAGTAAAGTTCCGACCTTTACATGATTTCCGTTTCTGGGCTCAACTCAAAACCCCTGATATGAGAGACTAGTTTCCCTTTCTTTTGGGATAAACCCATTTGAGAGAAAGATAGACATGTCACGGATTCACGAAAAAGACGGTTACTTGACAACAGCAAGCTATCCACCGCCATTCTCGCCGGCGATCCCTTCTCCGGCGACAACGAACCACCCTTCAGCGTCGGGATCAAAAATCAGCCCGGCCGTGCTCTTCATAATCGTGATCCTCGCCGTTCTGTTCTTCATCTCCGGTCTGCTTCACCTCCTGGTGAGATTCCTAGTCAAACACCCCTCGCCGTCGTCCTCTTCTCCGTCGCCGGAGACCACCGGAAACGCCGATTTCCCGACGTCGGAGGCGCTCCAGAGGCAGCTCCAACAGCTCTTCCATCTCCACGACTCGGGCTTAGACCAAGCCTTCATCGACGCTCTCCCGGTTTTCCACTACACCGAGATCGTGGGCCTCAAAGAGCCGTTCGACTGCGCGGTTTGCTTGTGCGAGTTCTCCGATAAGGACCGGCTCAGGCTTCTTCCGGTGTGCAGCCACGCGTTCCACATCTCGTGCATCGACACGTGGCTCCTCTCGAACTCGACTTGCCCGCTCTGCCGCGGAGCCCTCTTCGCCAACCCCGCCGACAATCCCGTCTTCGATTTCGAGGGCTTCGGTGAAGACGAGGACGAGCAAGAAGAAGCAGAGAGGGAAAGATCGAAGGCTAGGTCGAAGAGGGTGGTCGAGATCGTGGTGGCCGAGAAGGCGACGAAAAAAGGGGTTTTGCCGGTTCGGCTCGGGAAGTTCCGGCGGGTCGGCCCGGATTCGGGGGAGACGAGCGGGTCGAGTAGTAGTAGATTGGACGCTCGGAGGTGCTTTTCGATGGGGTCTTATGAGTATGTGCTCGGTGATTCGGTTCTTCGGGTTCCGTTGAGAAGACGAGAAGAGCGAAGCGAGGGCGTTGATGGGGATTCGGAGGGGAAGAAGATTAGTAGCGTGAGCAAAGGCGAGAGCTTTTCCGTCTCGAAGATTTGGCTTTGGCCGAAGAAGGGCAAGTTTTCGACCTCGTCTTCAATGGAGCCGAATTCGGGTTTGGACTTGGCTTGGATGGGAAAACCTCCTTTTGAGTGATAATTGTGAGAGGCTCTCTCTTTACTCTTGAGAGGTGATATATCATATATATATATTCTTTATTTTTGTGATTCTCTGATCATTGTTCTTTCTATGTTTTTTTTTTTGGGGGGGCGTTTGGGGATATTTAGGCAATCAATCAATCTAGCTAGGACATACCAAAACTTGGGGATTTTTGTATGAACTTTTGTTATAATGTCTCTTCTCTTTGTGGACAACACATGACACATATTATATATATCTATCTATATATGTATGTATGTATGACTATGATTGCCTGTAATTTGGTTGCTTGAACATGGTTATGATCATATCATCTTGTTAATTAGTTATAGCCCTAAGATTGTGATGATCTTGACGAGGCACCGTGGTTGCATATTAACCGTCCTATCAGCGCCGGGCACGCCACGTGGGCGAAAGGGACATTCAATAATGGAAGAGTATTCCCATCAATTGGGAAATATATTATTTTTCCCTCAAAGTCTTTAAGGAAAGAAAGACATACAAGGACAAGTACTAGATGTTCTTGTTCTTGTTGATAGAACTTTCTCATAAACTTTGTTCTATCTGAAAGAAAGATATGGAATGTTTGTATATATGGTGTTACAATCACATACAAATTGTGAAGGTGAATTATTCAAATCCCCAAATAGTGTAAAATAAAGTAAAGACTACAGAGCATATTTCCCTGTTTCTCTTTTTCTTTTTCTTTTAAAACCGATCTCCAAAAGCAGAGTCTATAAAGGTGAGTCTTTGCCTTTTTTTTGTTGTTGTTGGATTCCATTTACTCTCTTTAACGATTAATAATTGAAAAGAAACTATTATTATCATGTCCTTAATCCATGCCAGAAGAGTGCTTTTGCTTTTATTTTCTTTAGAAATCATTCAACAAATTGATCGTACCTTTACTTTATTTTGGTTGTAAAATTACAAAATAAATAAGTAAAGGCACTATTATTTTGGGTCATTTTGTAGTAATTGCCAGGGAATAACAAAACGTCGAAATTTTGAATTTTCGAAAAATCAAGCTAAGTCTTTGAACAGGGTATTTAAAGTTTTTTAAGATTTTAAGTGACAACAAATATTTACGTAAAATTAAATCACTGGTCAATAAGTCTCAAAATCTACCTATAATAATTAAAAGAAATGGTTGACGATAAAAGATGTTTGCGATATTCTGTTACGTCACAATAAAAAAGTTTGAGTATTGTTTGGCTAGATTGTTTCTATAACAAGACTCTAATTATATAGAGAAAAATAAATGTAATTTGAAGGTGTTGATGTGTATAGAGTAAACTAAGAGTATCGTGTTTGTTACAGAGTATCTCGTTCTCTGTCGTTGATTTATCATTGCATAATATTCGATTTCTTTGATCGTGAATTGATCAGACACACGATTTTAACCGTCATGCACTTATAATCGTGAATCACGTAGTCTTGGGCAATTTGTGCAATGACCGTCGGCTTTGCCGATGAGAGAGTTACTTTAAGCTTTCGTAGCTACATTTTGTTAATTTGAATCTCTTAGCTTGTATAAACTTGTTGTATTTCTCTTTATAGTCGATTTTCGAATATTAAACCAAGACTTTCTTTCGAATTATTTACTATTGTAACAAGGAATCGTATAAAATTTTATAACCATTTACGACATGAAAATTGAAGTTCTATTGAATTATAACTTTTTTGTTATTTGTTTTTTTATTTTATTTTATTTTTTAATTTTGAAGAAGCCATGGGATTATGTGACGTGGCAGCTGTAATGCAGAGATGGAAATGGATGTATTGGGCAGTTGAGCAGTGACTATGGGATCGATGAAAGCAATTGAAATGCACTTACGTGTCACACCTTTTTCTTTTTATTCCAAATTTCGGTTACGCTGTGGTGTCACATCTTTGCCTTCATGTGAACATGCATTGAAATTTAAAACCAATCTTTTATTTATAATAAATAATGGGAAAGTACAAACAATAGTAGTAGGGAAGCGATTTTGTTTCCAGTGTTTCCTGTACTTTTTCGATTAAAGTTAGTGAAGCCCTGTATTATAATAAAGGACAATTAGACTATTAGCTCACCATCTTCTTAAAAAGAGCAATGCTATATATATAGCAATTATCACCTATAACAGCAATTCAAATCAGTGAGTTCCATTATTTATTATGCTCAATAAAATTTCGCCACATCATCGCCGATAAATGTTGATGCACTGATAAATATTGTTGTTTTAAATTTTTTCTTTTAAAAAATAATCAAAGTTTTATTTTATTAAAAAATTCATTGTCAAAGTAAATTTAATTAAATGCTTAATAAATTTAATTTACTTCATTCTGACCGAAGTAAATTTACCATTTTGGTTAATTCGGTCTGATGAGTTATTTTCTTAATAAAAATGAATTTTTGACTAAAATATTAAAATAAGTTAAAAAATTGACTAATTGCAACAAATTCCTCTGATAATATTTTGTTCTTTTTATTACCATTTCGATTTAGTATATAAATATTACATTATTTAAATAATTTTTACATGTAAATTTATGTTAATATATATAATATATATTTGGATCCAACATATTTATATTATAAAGTTCTTGGTAACTCGAGTCAAGGACCAGGTTAGAAGTCTGTATGTAGAGTCTGGTCTAAAGGGCAAAAGTAATTATAAAATTGGGTCTTAAGTATATAATCATATTTGCACTTTCACATTATTATATAGCTAATTTTTCGTAAATACTGAGTAAATATTCACGTCCATGTATTTACACGTGTAAATTAACGTAAATATTCCATAATTTCATTTCAATGAAAGAGGAAAGCAGGAATATCACATTATGTTTGCAGTCATTTACTTAATATTTACGAAAAGTTAGCTACATAGCAATATAAAAATGTAAATATGGTTAATTAACTAATTATTTGTATATATTTAGATTAAAGATCGTCTCTGAAATGCCATTAAGAAACGAAAAAGTATAAGCATTAGTGAAAAACTTTAGTATGGATAAAAAGACTACACTCAAATGCAAACCTTTTAGATTATCTTTCATTTATTATATTCTCATTAAAGCGTGTTATTTCCTTTTTCTTTATGTACATGTAATTCATTTTATAGTCTCATTAAAAATAAAAATAGAATCATTGAGTCTGTAATTGAATTGTATAGACTATAGATTAGAGACAGTCTCTTGCCAAAAAACCAACCATTAAAAGGACGTGCTACCAAAGGCGGAGCCAGGTGGGGGCCAGGGTGGGCCAGTGCCCCCCCTCAATTTTTGAAAATTATTTTTTAAACCCAAATTTTTATATTTTTTTATAATTTTACCCCTAAATTTTACTAATAATTATGTTTTTGACCCAAATTTATAATTTTTTTTCAATAATGCCCCTCCTCAAAAATATTTCTCAAATTTGCCCCCCCTTAATTGAAATCCTGGCTCCGCCACTGCGTGCTACACAGATCTTGCATGGGAAAATATGTCATTGTCTCGGTTTTCTTCAAGCACCAATATGAAAAATATAAATATAGGACAGTTTACACGGTTACCAATCAAGTATTATATAAATATGAATCTAGGAAAGTTTGCACAGTTCTCTTTAACTTCAAAAACACAACATATGGGAACTGTTTTCATTATATTAAACATAAATTTATCTGAAGATTTTAGTTTGAATAGCAAAGAAAAAAAAAAAAAAAAAACTCAAGTAAGTAAATAGCCAAGATATTCTAATCGCCCCATGTCATATAATATTCTCTTAGAGTTGTGTTATTTAACACGACTAACGACTTTAAACGAACCATACATTCTATGACACGTGGATAATTTTTAAACAAAAAATAATGTTTAATGCTTTGATTGGGAATCGTGAGAAAATCGTATCCGTGTTATAAAGCTTTACTGTATTCTCTTAACATTATACACTGGAAATTAGGCACATCAATATCATTTATATACATATAACATGATCAGGACGGAACCAAGAATTAGGGGGGGACTAAAATGTAAGAAAATTTTCAAGGGAAACTAACGTGTAAATTTTAAAGGATATAAAAAATAATTTAAAAAAATAGGCAAAAACTATAAATTTCATAGGCCCAAGCTGCCTTCGTCAAGCTAAGGAAGGCAGCCAAGGTCCGAGGTCGAAGCTAAGGCGGCCACGGCGTTGGCCGAAGAGTTCTCGCACCTGAGGATATGTTCGAGCTTGAAGCTTTCGAATTGTTTTGTGAGGTCGCATACCACCTTTAAGTATGCCTCCATCCGTTCATTTTTCGTGCTGAACTCTCCGTTGAATTGATTGACGACGAGCTACGAGTCGCAAAGTGCTGCTACTTCTCGTGCTCCTATTCCTTTAGCTACTTTAAGGCATGCGATCAAGGCCTTGTATTCGGTCTCATTGTTCGACGCTTTGAAATCTAATCGAAAAGATTGTTCTACGATTTCTCCCGTGGAGGATGTGAGGTGTATACCTATCCCTGATCCGTGCATCGAAGAGGCTCCATCAAAGTGTCTATTTCCCTTTGGTTTCTTGTTCGTTGGAGTTGGTGGGTAGCTCGATTATGAAGTCTGCCAAGACTTGTGACTTTGCACATGTTCGTATTTTGTACTCGTTATCCTACTCTCGTGGTTCTATTTCCCATTTTGTTAATCATCCTGATTGATTGTGGCTACAGGGGTTGTATTGTCATCACAATGATGGTGTGAGACTGGAACTACGGTCTCAATTTTTGTGCAAAGACCATCACAGCTAAGGCAAGCTTCTCGGTGGTCAGATACCGGGATTCTCCATCTTCGAGTGTTTTTCTAATGTAGAATATTGGTTTGTGTTCTCCTCGATCTTCAAGAAACAGGACCCCTCTGACGGCCGCGTGGGAGACCGCAATGTATAGATACAAAGGATATCCTTCTTCGGGTTTTGCTAAGACTAGGGGTGTTACAAGGTATTTCTTCAGCTCGTTGAAAGCGTCTTCGCATTTGTCCGTCCATTCGAATGTTTTGCTCCTATTTAACATTTTGAAAAATGAGAGGCACTTGTCAGTGCATCGAGAAATGAACCTGTTAAGAGCAACTATTCTCCCTATAAGCCTTTGAATTTTCCTTTCCGTTCTCAGCAACGACATTTGCAAAATCGCGTCGATTTGATTTGGGTTCGCCTCGCTGCCTTTCTAATTGACAAGATATCCTAAAATGTTTCCCAATGTCATCCCAAATGTGCATTTCGTCAGGTTCAGTTTCATGTTATATTGGTTCAACATTTTGAATTACTTGTCGAGGTGGGACATGTGGTCCTTGTCGCGAATAAACTTTACCAACACATCATCAATGTAGACTTTTATCGTTTTTCTAGCTGTTTAGATAACATTTTATAGACGAACCTCTGATACGTTGCTTCCGCATTTTTTAGACCGAAGGGCATGACTATGTAGCAGTATGGTTGAATCGAGATTTAGTGTTAGCGACTTTGATATATTCTCATATACGGCAGCACCAAACTGTTAATATTGTGAATTTAAAATCAAACAGTCACGAAACTTTTAAATAAAATAATCGATTTATTTGTCCTTATTTTATGAGCCTCAAATTCACACCATAGATGATAGCAAAAACAAAAGCATTTGTTTTGTATGTTGTGTAACTTGTTATGCTAGGCTGCTAGCATAGTGATAGAGTCTTCGTTTGAAGGATTTCGTTCGGAACTGAGAGAGTAAATAAAGGATTTCGTTTTTCCCACTGATTTTGACCGGTCTCTTCCTCTGCTTAAATAATAATAAATAAAGCCTTCGCGCGGGAGATTTTTTTCTTCTTGGGCCGGTGGTTCGGAAACAGAAGGTTGTGGTGGTGGTGGTACGGGGTCGTCGAGACTCAATTTTTCAAGGTCCAAGTCTCAAAATTCTTCGAGTTTCAGAAACGTTAGGGTTTGAATTTTATTTTGAATCTCTGAAGTTGAGACGTTTTGGGTGGAATTCAATGATGATTCGGTATTTGTTCGCCGGTGTTTGGATTTCTCGTGATTCTCTTCTCAGTTTCGTCTTTTGGTCCGACGAGTTGAAGCTGTGAATATAGGGCTTTTCTGATTTAGGGTTGCCTGAATCTATGTCCAAGTCTATGTGTTGTTTGCGTTGGGTTTGCTGATTGTTGATGATTTAAGTAGCGTATACGAATCTCTGTCTATCATTTCATTAGTTTGAGCTCGAAGTTGAATATGATTGTTAGGGGTTTTGAAATTCTAGAGTTTCTTATTTGATTGGGTCTTTGAGAAATAAATTGAATCTGAGAATGAATTATTGAATCGTATCTGAGATTGAGGGTTTTGGAACTTAGGGGCTCCTGGATTATTTTTTTTTTCCTGAATTTTCGATTGTTAAAATGATTGCATTGCTAAAATTCGTGTGGAAAATAATGGAAATCTGCTGGATCTCTGAATTGTTCTTGAAACTAGAAAGTTAGTTTTTGAACTATATTTGTTGATTAGAATTTATGGAAAGTGGAATACTCGAATTTAGTGTTCTTTTCAGTTTAGTTTTGGTTCAAGTTTATTGCTGAAGTTGATTCTGAAACGAAGAGTAATGAGGCTTTGGTTGGTAATCATAAAACCGATGAATTGTACTGCTGATCTTTGAATGTAAAATTCTCCTTGGAACTATGTGTTATGGTGTGTTCGAGGACAATCGCGAACCAGAATTTGTTTAGGGCTTTCTAAACTGCTGTTGAGTTTTTGTGAAGTATTTAATGGAAACTGAAACTGAAAAATTAGACTTAAATCAACAAATATGCAAGTAAAAAATCCACACCACCACCATTTTTTTTTTCTTTCATGTTTTTACTTTTTAGTATGGATTGATTTAAGAATCCATGGAAACCACACTACTTGTGCCCTATTGAGCCTAGACTTCGTATTTATTTTGTTTCAGGATCCATTCAAGGCTGAAGAACAACTCCACCGAGCAACAATTAACTAATGAAACGAAACGAGACTTGCAGAGAGAGATTTGAACGAAGAAACTGTTGATGGCAGCGAGGTCGTTGATTCTCCATCGAGTGACTTCCTTCGTGGCTTCTCGAATTCGACGAAACCAGAGACTTCTCAGCTCGGCCTCTTCGTCTCTTCTTCAAGAAACTTCTTCATCGTCATCTTCTTCTTCTTCGCAGTCTCTCGAATCAATTCACATGACAGAGAGTTGCGTTCGAGTAAGCTTTTTTGTTTTCCTTACGTTGTTTTTTTTTTGTTTTAGGTCAAATTCGATTTCGTTTTATGGTCAATTTCGTTCAATTGGAAGATTAATCTTTTGTTCAGTTTTAGATGCATAATTGTGATGGCCTTGAATTTGAACTTCATGTTTCTCACAGAGAATGAAAGAGCTTCAAGCTAGTGAATCATCCCCTTCTTCTTCGAGTGCGAAGATGCTTCGGTTAAGCGTTGAAACCGGAGGTTGCTCGGGTTTCCAATACGTTTTCGATCTCGAAGACAAATCTAACTCAGACGACAGGTTTGTTCTTGTTAGAATGTGAACATAATATTATGCAGTTATTATAGAAGGTGAACGTAATATTAGGCAGTTATTAGAATAGAATATTATGTCTTTATTGTAATTATTTCTTTCCTTTACGTTTCTTGTCTATACGTGTATAAATACCCATTACGTGAATGAGAACAACACAACCTTTTCTCTCTAAATCTCTCCGATTACAGTTCTTTTGACATAAACTGATTCCCATAGTATTTCCTCTCCAAATAGTCTTTGTTTATTTGTTTCTTTTTGTTTGATTATTAAAAATAAACAGGGTTTTTGAGACAGAAGGAGTCAAATTGATCGTCGACAATATATCGTATGATTTCGTCAAAGGGGCGACCATTGATTACGTTGAAGAGCTCATTCGCTCTGCTTTTGTGGTTAGTACGAGCTGTTTCATGTTGTCTCTATAATACAAGCTCTTTAGCGTTCGAAATTGACACTGTATGAACACATTCGCTTTTCACGTCTTTGAGCTTTGTGGCAAATAATTTAACATGTTTAAAAGCTTATCCACGGTGATTATGCTCCATGAATCTCGAAGATTTAGCATGTTTGAATACCCTAATTGTCATTTAAGCAAGGCTGATAGAAGATAATGTATGAAATTGTCATAAGGTTATCTACCGACATTGTTTTTTAATTCTACTTACTAAGCAGAGAGCAAGAATCTCTAATTTTCCATTTGTGCCTAAAGTTTGATTATAATAAGCCATATATTTCATGAATAACCGTGTACTTGTAGCTTAGGTCCAATTGAAACAAGTGATAAGAATTTCTTTTTTGAGAGATATGTATAACGTCGGGCAAACTAAACAAACCTGGTATCATCTTTGAACGCCTTAATAATGATCTCAACTGTTGAATGGTCTGTACAACCCATCAAAATAATTAGGAACGAGTGGTTTTTTATTTTTTTTTTTATTTTTTATTTTTTGGACTTTGGATTGATCCTGGTTTCAATTTTCAGGTAACTACAAATCCAAGTGCGGTCGGTGGGTGTAGCTGTAAAAGCTCATTTATGGTAAAATAGTAGATTTAGCCGAGCAACTGACTCTATAAGTCTCTTCCGAGGAGCGATGAGACTGGTAAGAAAATCGGCGTTTAGGTTTTGCTAGCCAAATGAATATACCTATCGATATGAAAATATTTATTTCTTTCTTTCTCACAGTTGCATAAACGCCATAAATACAATGCCATTCATGTAACAAAACTGAATATATTATACAAAATCATTGTTGTTTTTTTAGAAAGCAAGTGTATATTCTTTCATAGATACCTTTGTCTTCACAAAGAATTTAAATAGATTTTCCCTCTCTTCAGTAGTATTACCTTGTTGGTTGATTACTATGGGAACTAAAAAAAAAAAAAAAAAAAAAAAAAAAAACCAACTTCAGATAGCAATCATAGCATAAGCAACTTCAAAAGAAAAACAAATTTTTATCAAAATCACACAACTTTAAATTTTCAGTTATTCAAACTGTGAAAAAATATAAACACTTAACTAACCTACACAATAACGCAACCCCAATCCCGAATAAATAGTGGAATGAATCGGCTTGGAATTGGAGAGAAAATAAAATATAGGGTTGGAATTGTAATTATTATAAAGTATTTTCACTATCTCATGAGTAATGGATCAATTAATATAAAAGAAAAAAAAAAGTAAAAACAATCTTGAAGTGAAGACATTTTTTATGAGAACACATGGATTTTTGGTGTCACATACGAGCAACTCCAACGGATAGTGCTCGTGCTTAAGTGGAGCTTATGTGGATAACATCTTGAGTTGCTATTTGCACTTTAGATTGTCATAATCATAAGAGCAATCACGTTCAAATATGGCACTTTAGATAACAACTTGAGTTGCTATTGCATTGTGAGCACTTTAGATTGTCATAATCATTAAAACAATGGTGTTCAAATGTGGCACCAATACTCGCTAATATTTTATTTATACTTATATATAAAGTCAAGATAAAATTAATAAAAACAAAGTAAAATATATAAAAATATATTTAAGCGGACAATTTTTAAAGATGCTTGCATTAGAGCATTTTGTAAAAATATAACATAAAAGTGATATTTAATCAAACATATTATTTTTTATTATGTGTTATAAATAAGCATCTCATATCATTGGAGTTGCTCTAAAGTTGCTATCTTCACATTCTTCATGTTAAGAAGAAAAATAAGATAAGGTACCACGTGTCAAACCATTGTATGACGAAACGTATTTATTAAGGCATTCAATGTAGATTATTTGTAATCACATTCCCGAATTGAACGATGCTAAACAAATAATATTAAAAACAATATTTTCATAATAAAATAGATACATTGCAAAAGAAAAATTATTAAATAAATAAACGAAAACAAGACAGAAAACAAATACAAAAAATTGGATGAAAACCTCTGCCTGTATGAAAACGGAAAGAAAGGCTGATGACTGTTGGAGAGTCTCTTTGAAGTATTATTGCTCTCTTATGGGTGCTTGAATCGACGAGCAACCACCTCCCATGGTACAATGGCGGATGAGAGACCAAACACTAGCGGACCGTGCCTGACCGAAAGAAGGCACGCACAACCATTCAATGCACCTCGTGCGGCCACTCAATGCACCTCGCGCGTGCCTTGCCTCTCCAAAATTTGACTTTAGTGTTTTTCCAATCCTCTAACATCTACAAATACCCATCTACATTGAGGGATCAAGTTAACTTTTTCTAAACACTCTCTACTTGATTCCTGAGTCCTGAAACGCTGCCGAGAACTCTCTGAACACAGTTTCTAATCGAGCCTTAACCAGAACCATAAAGGCACAATCACGATGTCATTAATGCACCCATAATGCTCACAAAACCGTTTAAAAACACTCAGCCTTCATGGCTTGGTTAAATGGTTTGGAAAAAAAATTCACGATAGTGCATGAGCATTACTACTCGGTCAAGCAATTTAAACCGTAGCCATTAATTAATTTAATACATATATTGAATTAATAAAAAGAAAAATAGGAAGGAAAAAAAATAGTTGGGCTTCAAGAAGACCCAACTCAACTCGGGCGTGAGCACGTGTGTGATGGACTTGAGTTTGCAATATAGGAGCAAATTGAGTAATTTTTGGGTAACCTTTTTGAACAAATTAGTTATATAAGCTCACTCATTTACTTATTCTTATTCCATGTATGACTCTTATAAGGGCATTATCAACTACAACACTTTCATATTTTCTTCATAATTATTGATTTTTTTAACACATTTTGATGATCAATTTTTCATTCAATATAGCTTTGATTTTGGCGAATAAATATTGAACCTTTATATTAAGAATGAATCAATTCTAATGATCAGTTCAAATCTTAGTCAAAAATCACCCACTCACATAATAATAAATACTTTTTTATTTCCAGCCTTCAAAAAATAAAAATTACTCTTTATTTCCAATTATTCTAATAAACGAAGCCATGATGACTGAAATAAAAGGTGAACTACAAGTTTTTAATATTATTGTCATTTCTTTGATTAATTTCCCAACTATTTCCACGCTGTAATAATTGTGCGCGGGCACGTTGTGCTTTGAGTGACAGAAAGAGAATAAAAAGAGAGGAGATAGTATTTTATAGTTAATTATTCAACGAAGGTCAAACTCAAAAGAAAACATTCCAACGCATTTTACACCACTTGCTTCAATAATCAATTCAACAGATGTCCAATGTATATTATTTGCATCCTAAGTTTTCCCTTTACCAAATTGTAAATCAACAGGTTATAAATTTATTGTTATTCCCTTCTTAGAATCAACAAATAGATAAACAAACATAAAATCACACCAAACTTTTATCACTCCCAACCCATCCCTATTTCATTTTTGTCTCCCATTCAAATAAAACCATTACAAATTCCACTCATAAATAATAATAACAATAATAATAATAATAAAAAAATAACGAAGTTGGACAAGTAAATAAAAAAGAATACATTCCAAACGTGGTCCGAGTCAACCGACTATATCGCCACGTCACGTCAGCATACAAAAAAAGCAAATATCATGGATCACCAATCTCTCCGCGAAACCCGGCACGTGACACGTCACGTGATCGCCGGCGACGGCGCTCCCAAATCCCCCGACGATTTCGACGAGGCCGGTACGGACGCGAATCGGCTCGAGAAGTCGCGGCCGAGGAGATCGTCCTCGTCGTCGCTGAGTCGACCGTCGAAGTTGAGCGAGTAGCTGAGCTCGTCGTACCGAAACCTCGCCGCCGCCGAGTTGTTTCTCCGGCGACCGGTCCGATTGAACCGCCGAATAAACGTCTTCCACCGCGGACCGGCCACGAGCTCCGACCACTCGCGGACCTTCTTCCACCCCCGCGTCCACCACGGCTTCTCTCCGCCGCCGACTCCGATCTCCGCCGCGATCGGACGCATCTGCTGAAAGTAGATCGGCGATCGCGATCCTCCGCCGAAGCACGGCATCCATGAGCAGGAGGAGGAGCAGCAGCCTCGGCGCCGCGCCATGAGGATGTAATCGTCGTCGTCGTCTTCGTCGCCGGCGTCGAGGCGGTCCGTCTCTCGCGGCGAATCTTCCGGCGACATTATGTGTTTTTTTTGGTCCGGGCGAAATTGGAGGAAATGAGAATTGTTTGGTTTGAGGGTTTGGGTTTGGGAGAGAAAGAAAGTTATCGCGGGAATGACGTGTCACTTCCTTTTTGTTATTGTTGTTGGGAATAAGTTAACAGCTCATTTCATTTGTGGTGTTTGCCGGATTTTGAAGAGAGATTCGAAACGACATCAAGAGAGAAACGACATCAGGATAGAAACGACAATAAAAATAGTCTTTTCTGTTTGCCGGATTTAGAACTGAGATTCGAAACGACATCAAGAGAGAAACGACATCAGGATAGAAACGACAATAAAAATAGTCATTTCTGTTTGCCGGATTTAGAACTGAGATTCGAAACGACATCAAGAGAGAAACGACATCAGGATAGAAACGACAATAAAAATAGTCATTTCTGTTTGCCGGATTTAGAACTGAGATTCGAAACGACATCAAGAGATAAACGTCATCAGGAGAAAAACGACATTAAAAATAGTCAAATATGCATTATTATATTGCAATTTGTGTAGGAACTAATTTTGAGTTTTATATATATTTTTTTTAGTTTTTTTTTTTCAATTATTATTTATCTATTCATTAAGAGGGAGTTCTTGAGAAGAAATGAGCCATGATTGCCTTCGACGAATTATTAAAAAATTATATGTAATCATATGAGAGGTAAATTAGGTATATAATAGTTGATTTCATTTGCAACATCGGTTTGGCGGCTATTTTTTTTTTAGAAAGATTAAAACGTTGGCTTAGTTGAAATTCTAATGTTTCAAGTGATTTAATTGATTATAATTTTTTTTAAATTTTTTTTTTACCAACTGAAATAGTTCAAGGTGTGGTGAGTGAGTACCTTGACTTGATAATAACATAAAATAAAATAATTTCATATATATAGAGATTAAGGGTGATGATACTGTCTGCTCTGCCATTGTTCTTCCCACTGTCTTATTTATAGTAAAGATTGGTGATTGAATAAATAGGAATAATATTTTATTGGTTTAAGTGTGTTACATCGGTTTGAGAGTGAGACTCCCTAATCCCTAGTATTTGGGGTGAGCATATTTGTTGGGGTATGATCACACAAATTAATTCAGTAAAAAAAAAAAAAAAAAAAAAAAATTCAGTAAAAAAAAATTCAGTAAAAAAAAACAAAATTTGATCACACAGAAGAAGAATCTAGGGTGAGCAACTGAGCATATGTATAGAAGAATAAAAAAAAAAAAAATACTATATTTTTTTTAGGTGATTGTGCCCAAAAACAAGAATAGATAATGCAGGACCAGATATATTGAACAATGAATTTGCTCTGATGGCACAGCAAACACAACCAATGGATAAGCATTGGCAAATGGAATTTTTTTTCTAGAAAAACTAATCCATCTTTTTCTTCTCTATATCCATGGTTTCCAAATTCCAACTAATATTTCTTCACACCAACTTTCAAAATTTACATTGACCCATCAACTTATTGAATTTTGTTTTTCTTCAGGAAATAGAGCTCTCATAATTCGAAAATATTTTTTACGATATACCGGAAATTCAGAGTCTCATTTTTTACAGCGTCGGAATCTCAAATTTAATTTAATTTGATTTTTATTTTATATATATTTTGAACAAACTTGCATGAAAAAAACACAAAACAATAGTAAACGAGGCTTAAGTAAGATAAAAAAATATGTCCCGTACGTAAATAGTACCAGAACAAAAATCTCAAAAGCCATATTTGGAAAATTTTTTCTTCTTCCATTTCTCGAATATACCGAGAAAACAGAACACGGGTCCGTGTGATTCTGTAAGACCAACTTTAATCGCAAACCAAACTAAAGAATAATAGTCTATGCTCATCATATACAAACTTGCTTAATTGTTTTAAACTAACCCATGAAATTAAACTACTAATTTGTGATCTGATTCCTCTAGATTTCCACTTAAAAACAAAAAAAAAAGACACCATCTTTCACCATAGTGAATTGCTACATATTTTTTTTTTTTTATCTTACATACATACACGAATAAAAAAACTTCTCAACAAACACAGTATCTAATTAATCAATCCCCCTAAAACAAAGACAAAAAAGAAGGCCTAAGAGCTCATAATACAAGATATGATAAAAAAATCAAAAACCCGTGTAGTTGTAATTAACCCGGGGCCGGATATTGTGGTGGTTATAGGCGGGGTCCGCGTAATCCACGGCCTTGATGACGACCGCAGAGGCTTGCTCTTGGACGGCCCCGAACACAATCTCGCTCGTCTCGCCGCTTTTCTCGTAAAACGTCTTCGACGGCGCCGCCGAGTATTGGCGGTGGTGATTCTGCAATTGTTGCTGCGTCGGTGGCGGTTTTTTCAGGTGATGTACGCTATTAAAATCGCCGCCGTTGTAATAGCCTCCTCGGCTCTGCTTCGGCTCGAGCTCCTTCGAGAGAAAAGGTCTCTTGGCTTGTGGCCGGGCCTCGATCGACGGAGGAGGCTCGTCTCCGTCGCCGATCATGAAGCTCTCTTGCGTGGGCCAACCGTAATTAGTGCCGTTGTTGTTGGGGTATTGGCGGAATTGGTGTTGGGTTTGGGTTTGGGTTTGGGTTTGGTGGTGGTTGTGGCGGGGGCGTTTTCGTCCGAAGATTTGGGCCACGGAGGAGCCGGTGGTGACGAAGAGCCTCCCGACCGAGCCGAGAAACCCGTCTTCTTGTCGGTCGTAATCGTAATTTTCTTCCTCCGGCGGGATTAGGGGCGGCCGAACGGATTTTGGGGCCCGCTGGTACGCTGTCATTGGCATCGCTCTCGTCGTCGTCGTTGCCGGCGGAGGATTTCTCAGATCCGCGTGCTGTTCGGTCGATTATACATCCCGAGTTTATCGAATTAATAAAAGATACATATTTTCCTAGATAGTTCGTGTCGAGAAAATTAAGATTATGTATGAAATTCTGAAAGACGCGTATTTCAAAACTTACATCTTGCGAAGAAAACATGGCCCGAACTCGACGCTGAAGCAACGCCAACATGTAGCCGAAGAAAGTAGCCGCGAGAAGCATTGCGATTCCTGCGCCGAGAGAGGGTGAGAATGAATGCAAAGAGAGTTCCGAGAGCTATTTCAAAAGAGACTAGAATTATTATTGCTAGAATTAGTACCTAAGTTAAGGCTAGTGTCGTAATGGTACGAACAATCTTCGTCGTTGAGTTGAATCTCGCGGATCGCCTGGTTTCCTCTATCGACGACCAAAAGAGAGCAAGTGCTCGCGAGATAAACGACGTCGAAGTCGTTCGAGAACTTTGCGTCCTCGCTCGGACCGTCCACGTGGTCCCCGCCTCGCCCCCACTTTCCCCCGGCAATGGTCGACACCCCTTAATTTCCATACCAAAAAAAATAAAAAAAAATATAAAAAAATGGTCGACGATCATACGGAAATGTCTAAAACACCCCTCGCTCACCGGTGTCGCTAATCTTCCTGATAGCCATGTTCATGGTGTCGGCGACGTAAACGTTCCCTTTGTCGTCGACGGCGAGCCCTTTCGGGTGATTCAGCCTCGCTTCTCTCGGCTTTCCGTCCACGTGGCCGCTGTGCCCTTCGAACGATCCCGCCACTAGCTTTGGCCGGCTATCTTGAAAACGATTTCGGGATCAAAGTGTTAGGTAAATCATGAAGAGTATAGAGATCATCATATGTTTCTAAAAAAAAAAAAAAGGTAGTTAGGAACAAAAACTAACACTATATATATATTGAGGGTAATTTTGATTGCCATGTTTCATTAAAAAAATTATGAATCTTAAAATTTTAATTTAAAAAGGTTTACTGTTCTCTCTCAAAGCAAAGCATTAAAAAAAATAATGCAATTTTGAATGCCATGTTTAATATTTAATAACAAAAATCAAAAGCATGTCTAGTTGGGTCATAAGATAGGAAAGCTTTTACTATGTCATCAAATCTAAAACTCAAAACAAATTGTTGGGTCAAAACCTAAACCTAAAAAAGGGGTTTACTGTACTTTCAAAAAAGTATATATAAGCTGATAGCAGACACAAATTATTTTTTTCTGTTCCAAAGCACAACTATAAACTAATGACCCAAGAAAGGAATCAAATGCAAATCTTGGAAACAAAGCTAATGACAAAAACAAAAACAAAAACAAAAAAAAGCAGTGAAATTAACAAGATAATAATTAATAGTTGGGAGGGTTTTGAAGAAAATAATTACTCCGAGACAATGGGGTTGTGATCTTGTAGATGTTACTATTCTCAGAATCCAAAACCAAAATCTGACCATTCGGAGAGACTTGGACTGAGTGAGGCTCAATTCCCATTTTACTTCCATCGAACACCGTCTCAACACTGTACCCGCTCTCAAATTTCATCATCGAACGGCTTGAAGTAATCCCTGAAATTCCTATTTTATTTATTTATTTATTTTTGTACCACAGATAGTAATAAGACAAGAAAATAAAGACATTTTTTTTTTTATAAGAGAGAAGAAGATGAGATCTGCGAGTCACCAGGTTTGGCGGTGGATTTGAGAGACCAAAGCCATTTCACGAGCGCAGAGACAACACTTGTAACAATCTCTGCTTGAAATTTTTAAGAGAAAAAAAAAATGAGAAATTTTTATTCACTTACGCAGAGTTTCGGAAATGAACTGATTATTGCATGTTTTTTTTTTCTTTTAACACTTACTCACAGGAGGCGTTGGAGAAGCCGAGGTAGAGGAGAGAAGGGACAGAATGAGAAGAAGCAAAACGACGACGCTTCGAACTCGAAGTCGAAGCATTGTTGTGTTGTGAGACCCTAAGAGAACCAGCTACAAGATGAAGAAGAAGAGTTAAAGCTCTGATTTTGTAGGAAGCCCAGTTCAGTTTGAGACCCCACAGACAATGTTGGGACACATTTTTTTTATTATATTTTTTTTTCTGGGTGTGAATGTCGGTCTCAGTACGAAATGTTTTTTTTTTTCCTTTTCTTTTCTAAAGGAGAAGAAACTGAAAGAGAAAAAGGATTACTGGAGAAAGGTTGAGTCACTTGGAAGATTGTGTTTTTTTTTTTTTTTTTTTAAGCTCAGATCATCACTGAGTCTGAGTGACTTGAAGGAGAGAGAAAGAGAGGGAGAGATTATATACATGTTGTTTAATTTATACAAAGTTGGTTTAATAGAATGTTACTTTCTTGGCATTTGTGGAACCTTTACTCTCAGAGATAACATGACAACAGTAATTGTTTTTTTTTTTTTTTAATCAACTGAGTAGAAAAGGCTCGAAAATTAACCGAACCGTACTCTTTTGTATTTAGATATTTTTTTTAATATATTTTTACAGTATTTTTTTTTTCTAGAGGGTGATCTGCGAGCATTTTTTGGTTGTGAACTCTTGAGTCTTTTTTATTTTATTTTATTTTTTAAATTAATAACTAAAGTCTATTATTATCTGAACGGAAATCTATCTGAATGCACATGACTATTTCTTGATGGGTAGTTTGGTAAAAATGATATATAATTCATGGAACATTTATTTACAAGAAAGTATCATAAAATTTAGTTTATAGTATACTATTCTTTTTTACCTATAGTCTATAGTATAGTTTACTATTCTTTTCAGTAGATACATCCATAAATTATAGGTATAACAATATTTCAATCCTCGCTTATAATGACTATTAGATATATATGTAACTTGAATTACTATTTGACTCTCTATTATGTTATCGATGGACAGTAGCAAAAAGCAATGCACTTATGTCATTTCACGTTGTTCTTTACATTAGCAATTTTTTTCTTCACAGTTTAACGTAATATATGAGGCCCATTGTTTACATTAGCAATACACTTATGTCATTTCACGTTGTTCTTTACATTATTATGTTACAGTTTTTTTTTTCTCCTATTTCTTTTTACTCTCTCTTTTTTTTTTTTTTATAAAGTCACACTCACACTGTCACACACTTACTATTAAACAATGGCATTTTTAAACCATGCATATTTTAGAAACATATAAAAGCATGTACGTTTTTTAATCAATAAGATCACGAAGAGATTGTATACTTATACTAAAAGAGCGGTGAACACAAGAGATTTCTCATTAACATTATTTCATTTTTTTTTTTACATTAATTCCTCGACGCTCAATCCGGAAGAATCTCATATTTATTACTTTTATTACTATTATTAATATTTGAGAGATAATTTTACTTGATGATGTGATATCCAACTATTCTAAAATTATGGCCCATACCATTACCAATTGCTCTCTCTCATTTGTATTTCATCATATATATATATGTATATTATGTATATCTTATTCATATTTCATAATACTCAGGGCCGGAGTTAGAGTAGGGGGCTAAAGTGAATTTTTTTTGTGGCATTTGCGGCTGAAGTCACAACTTCAGCCATTTCTTGTATTTGTGTCACTTATTTGCTAAAATTGCATCCGTTCACTTATTTGCATTTTTGTCACCTATAGAAAGTCTAAATTACCCTCACCTACAAAAGAGGCTGGTTCCGGCGGAGATTCGATGAGATTCAGCGCGATTCGAACGTAAAATTCGCTCAACTCACGAGGATGGTGGAGCGGGTTCTGCAGACCGCGCAGACCAGCCCGCCGGAGAAGGAGGCTGGCGGCCGAGTCGCGCCGGAGCGTCCAGGGGTGCGAGCGAAGGCGGCGGCGGTCGGAGATGGAGGGGATCTGCAGAACCGTGCGACCTCGTCAAGCGTGAACCCGGAATCCGGCGCGATTCTTAGATCTAGATCTAAGAATCGCGAGGAGGAGGCGGCGACGAAGCCGTGCTCGGCCGTGAAGGCGTCCCTGAGGGACGTCGGAGTGGCGGCGGCGGCGGCGAGCGTGATACTGGCCGGGAACGCGATGGCGATGGACGTCCTGCTCGGAAGCAGCGACGGCGGTCTCGTGTTCGAAAGGAGTCTATTTTTTTTTGAAATATTTGACTGCGAGTCTACTTTTTGTAATTTGTTCTGTGAGTCTATTTTTTTTTTTTCGAAATATTTGACTGCGAGTCTACTTTTTGTAATTTCTTCCGTGAGTCTACTTTTTTTTCGAAATATTTGACTGCGAGTCTACTTTGAAATCTGCGTAAGGGTATTTTGGTCTTATTTTTTTTATCAAAGTGACATCTATGCAACACCTTTTTTCGTCGTGACTCATTTGCAATTTTGAGCCGAATTTGTGACTTTGATGCAAATCTCTCTTTTTTTTCATGAGGTTAGTTTGTAAATTTTCAAAGTAAAAAAAAAAAAGTTTTGAGGGATAAGCCCATGTTGAATGACAATAGTCAATTACCAAAAATCAACTAATAACCAAGTATTGACAAATTTAGTACCAAATGTGTCACATAATCTACCAGTTCGTGACCAAATGTGTCACAAAATCAACCAGTTTGTCACCGATTTGATACTAGATGTGTCAATATTTGGATGTTTGGTTATTTTATAGTTGTCAAGCAAATGATATTATTGCTATCAATTTTCCATCAAAGACCGTTAGAAGTGATAATATTTAGGGTCTATTAGGTATATAGCCATATTTATAGTTTCACATTGCTATATAGCTAACGTCATCTTTATGTTATTTACCTAAAATTTACGAAACGTTATCTATATAGCAATTGCAAACATTTTAATTGGCTAGTTACCTAATTTTTTGTAATATTTATAATAAAAGATAGACATGACTTTTGCTTGCAGAAAGAGAGGAGGTCGGACAACATTTTGACCATATTATTATGAGAGAAGAGTGGAGGAGATTTCGAGTGGATAGATGAAAGGATGAAGGAGTTTTGGGGTGGAACTCGGGGAGGTATTTCACCGATTTTCGAAGGGTGTTTTAGGGCATTGCTCTCTCTCTCTCTCTCTCTCTCTCTCTCTCTCTCTCTCTCTCTCTCTCTCTCTCTCTCGGCTATGTCTGCCATTGACTCACTCTGCCTTGCTTACAGCTAGAGAGAAAGCCAAGCTAAAGCAAAGAGGTAGTGAGACTAAGTGCTTGTAATATTTGTGATGGAACCACTCTTCAAGCAGGACGCAAAATATTTATTTCGTCCGACTTAAGTAAAATCTCTTGTCTCGATCATTTAATTTTATGAAAAAAGGTTATTTATGTGTTATCCGAGACTATATATACTAGTGTTACTATATTATCCGAAAGATCCCGAATCGTCCACAATCATTAAAATGAAAAAAAAAATATTCTTGTAAAATTTTATTTGGGACATGTTTTCTAAAATATAAGATAAAATTAACCTAGTGAGATTTTTGATGCTTAAAAAATAGCAATGAGATGAGTTTGAGGCTATAGATATAATTAATCATGTTTTTTTTTATTTTTTATTATCTTATCACTAAATGGGATTCAATATCGACGGATGAAGAGAATCCAAAGAAAGGTTAACAAAAAAATGTTCCACCGCTACGTGGCAAAAGCCATAGATATAGCTGAGCCTGAGCGTATGCGAACCTCAGTATAGATACACACACGTCATATACATCTATATATATACACCAAACCGTCATAGTACTCGCAGAATTTTCTTATACGTTCATGCCTTACAGTCCAAAAGCACGTGTCTGCGTTGTTTTTTTTTTTTTCATCTTGCTTCGTTCGTGTGTCCATGGTTTTTTTTTTTTTTTTTTTTTTGCTGTTTTATAAGTCACGTATGAGTCATCACAGCTTTGTTGCAAACAATAATAGACATTTCAGACTGGTAAAACTTAATCCGCCGCGAATAATTTATTTGCTTGACAAACAAGCAAAAAATAATCACTATGACAAAAATGCTTGGATTATTCTATGACTGAATTCCGTTCCAAGCGTGTGAGTGAGCGAGCTCTATGAAATATACAAATGCACAAAACGTACGCTTTGTGATATCGCTTTCATTATGATATATATACAAACACTATATATATATATATATAATCAAACGTGATACATCATTCCAACCTCGAGCGTAGAAGCGTGAGGAATATTCAAAGCATAACTCGGCCCCCTGAAATTCCTTCTCAAGAAATCGTAGCCAAAGTTGATGACGATTCTCTTCATGAGGCTTGAACCACTCTTAGCCCTAACGTACGAGTGTCCGAGTATGAACGCCATTCCCGCTTCCCTGGCCTCCGTGAGATCTCTCAGCTCTTGCTCCGCCTCTCTGTCGATCCTCGGACTCTCCGGCAACACAAACCTCACCCTCTTCCTCGCCTTCTTCGCCGGAGCTTGAATCTCCGTCGCCGGAGACGACGTCCCGGCCCGCAAGTCCGGCGAGCTCTCCTCCGAGAGCCGGACGCCTTTCGCGCCGGACGAGGAGGTCGTCCCGACCACGGTCATCCTCTCGTCCGGCGAGGGAGCCACGTCATCGCCGGAGCGGACGAGCTCGGCGATGCTCCGGACGAGGTCCTTCTCGAACTCGGTGTCGTCCACGTGGACGTCGTGGTAGCCGTAGCGCGCGATGCAGCGGTAGAGCCGGTACTCCCTCGGGCCCACGCGGCCCACCAAGAACCTCTCTTGGGGCCGCACGTGTGGGACCGGGACGGATTTCACGCACAGAAAGACCACGACTTGGTGGAAAGCCGGGAGATTGGCCACGAAGTGGGAGAAGATCGCGGGGATCCCCGTGACAAGCTCGGTGTGGATGAGGCCGATCCCCCGCACCCGCACGATCCCCAGCGTGGGCCCCAGGCCGAGGAGCCAGTCGATGGAGACCTTGTTGTGCACGTCCGACTCGTACTTGAGGAGCGTGCCGTAGTGCCAGCAGTACATTACCGCGAGGAAGATGAGCGAGAGCGCGAGCGGGACCCACGCCCCCTCGAGGAATTTTATCAGCGACGCCGAGAAGTACAACGCCTCCACAGACCCGAAGAAGAGTATGAACGCCATCGCCACCAATAGGCTCTTTTGCCAGCACAGGATCATCACTAGTGACATCAGGCATGTTGTCACTAGCATCACCGTTATCACTGCCAAACCTGTTTGATTTATTTAGCGATATAAGCCACAAAAACATAAGCATTTGCATTTTAGCCAAACGTTTTGTAAATTTTTCATAAATAGCAATAAATGTTTCGTAAATAGCCAAAAATATGACGTAACCAACGTTATTTACACATATTTACTAGAAACTTACTATGCGTAAATAGATTTACGTGGCTATTTACCAAAAAAATAACGAAACGTTGGCTATTTAGAAATTTCTAACGTTTCATATGACTAGATAGTCACTGGACCTTTGATTTATAGTGGTTCACTTTCAATGCGACCTCACTATAAAAACATGTTATTATAGTGGTTTGCCTCTAGTTTGAGACCCATTCTACTCTATGTAAGTGTAATCAAGATGGGGGTGAAATTTAATGTACCTGAAGCGTTTCCGAGGCGTTTAGTGTCCCTGAAACCGATGGTGACGGCGAGGCACAACAACATGAGAGTCCAATTGATCTCGGGGATGTAGATCTGACCGTGGACCTTGGACGATGTGTGGACTATCTTGACCCTCGGAAAGCAGCCCAAGGACGAGCACTGCTTGATGATCGAGAACGTGCCCGTGATCACCGCCTGGCTTCCCACCACCGCCGCCAGGATCGCTATGCCCAGAACCGGCCATCTCAATCTCTCTGTCGAGACAAATAACCACTATAAGGGACATAACACGGACGGGTTGAAATGAAAAGAAAAAGTGTACCGGGGACGGAGACGTAAAAGCCGATGTGATAGTTGGTGTCTAAGACATGGTGTTTGGAGAGATAAGCAGCTTGTCCCATGTATGCCAGAATCAATGATGGGTATACCAAAAATGTAAAAGCAATCTGTGTTGCACAAAAAAAACAGCCTTGTAAAAAAAAAAAGATGAGGTTTTAAAAGCTGAAAAAGCCCGTCGAAAAAGTCGATGGCCCTGAAACTAGTTAAATTTATTTCATTTTTTTTTTCTCTTACAAATTTTCATCGACTCCTAGTAAAATGAAAGTTTCGGCCAATCATCGACAATCAGTAATTTGAACTATAGAAGAAAAAAAAAAGTTACCTTAATTGAGAACTGTGAGAAGTGTCCAAGATCAGCAAACATAGCTTCTGACCCTGCCCCCCAAAAAAACAAAAAAAAAAATGTACACATTTAGGCCATATGTATTTGGGTCTTATTTAACAACAAAATCGAAGGCGAGGCAATAGACGCATAATGTAGGATCATAATTAGGGATTATTCTAAAAAATATGACTAATTCTCTCATTATTCATCACTAAAGCTTTTTATGACTATAGTTGTCATTAGAAATAGTTGTTTTTGTGACATATGTTGTCATAAAAGGGGAATAAAGTGAAAAGCTCATGTAATTTTTGGAATAATCTCTTGTAATTAGTTTGTGTACCTGTAATGCAGAGCAATATTCCTCCGAGGGACATCCAACCGCGGCGACGGGTCTTGTTGAGGAACTTGTACATGTAATAAGGCGAGAGGGCTCGGTACACGTGCGGGTTCCAATGCACGATGTTGTAAACTCCGATCGCGCTTATGCAAATCAGCCACGTCACCACTATCGGCGCAAACAGAAACCCTACCCGGTGGGTCCCGTAGTGCTGCAGCGCAAACAGGAAGATGAGTATCGCGCAAGCAACCGGCACCTCCACATCTGCAACGGTCAAAAAAAAAAAGAACAACAAGACAAAGATAGTGTATCACTAACAACATGACTCTGAAGTGGACACCACAATTCCACCACTTTGGAAATAAGTTGAGCAAACAAAAGTTTATAGCTTTACAAAGGCCCACTAAAAAAAAAAGTCCAAACTAAAGAAAAAAATGGAATTTAATATTAATTTGAAATTTTCTTAAATTTATTTGAATAATATCCCGTCGAAATAATAGTGCATAAAAAATTGTGAAAAATATGAGTCAATGTATATTCTATTGTATTGTATCTAAAAAAAAAACCTTTAAGTTGTTGGTCTACATGTACACACCTAGTAAAATTTTAATAATTTTATTGGATTAGATGGGGACCTAGACCTAGTGAGTAAAAACCCTATTTTTTATATATAAAAAAAGTAGATAAAAACTATAAGATTAATGTGGTCCAATATTGATGTACACAAAAGTTAGATAGGTGCTAAGATGTAACATTGCACTAAGTTTATATTAAACATGGTGGGAGGAAAAAAAATTATTTTATCTTTTTGGAGATGGAGATTTGCTTTCTTCGATACACCGCCATATTAGTAGAATTTATAAAATTAAAAAAAAAAAACTATAAAAGTTTAGGCCACATACTTCGAGCATGTTTTGTTTAGAGTTTAGACAGTAAAAGTAGTGGGAAATAGTGCATGCAAATGATGATCAACTTTATTATGGTAATAATGACATGTTAATCAAGGCTAATAGTTTCAATAACCAAAAATCCATGATTATGTACTCCTCTTTTGGAGACTCAAAACCATACTTCTAAAGACGATTATTATAGTACCGCTATAAACATTAGAAACCAGATGATAAGGATGTTTGTGACTGTACTCTTCACTAGACCATTCTACCAAAAAAAAAAAAAAAAAAACTTTTAGTTATTCAATCTTATCCATATAAATCACTTTTTACCCTGAAAACAATGACACACAAAAGTTTATTCCCCTCAATCAATCGCATATTCTTATTTTAATATTTTGAACAGCCAAATGTGAAGGACTGTCGCATAGTTCTGTTCTGTAATCTGTATCATCGCCTAATAAGGTCACAAATAAAATCCTGATTGTGAATTCAGTGATTGGACTTTGATTAACGAAGGAGAGAGAGGGTTCAACTTGAACTATATATTCTATGGTGTACACGTATGTTAGTGGGACCCACGAACAAGCATTCGCAAGAAATAAAAAAAAAAAGTTTTTCTCGTGCCCACCAGGCCACCAGTGTCACGTCTTTGTGAGTGCATATTAAAATAATAATAAAATAATATTTGTAACGGACCAAAAAAAAACATCCAAGCTCTGAATTTAAAGCAAAAGATTAGAAGACTATTCCCCGTCATTTCCAACTAGTTACCCCAAATTCTTTGAATTTTGCAAAGTCACCCCCGAGAATGAAAAATCGTATCTTTTCAGTACTTACATTTGTGTTGCTCTTTGGACATGGAAAGCTCGAGTCCTGAAACCGCCGAGAACACTGTAATCCCCCCAAAAAAAAAAATTAAAAAAAAAAAATCAAACCTCAATAATGAAAATCATAACTCAAAAAAACCAATTCGACCCTAAAAAAAAAAAATTAATCGGAAAAAAAAAGAAAATGAAAAATAAAAGAGTACCGGAAAGAGCAGGTGTGAGAACGCCGTCGCCGATGACCATGCAAGTCCCAATAAGAGCCAAGACGAGCAAAACGGTCTGCAAAACCCGGTACTTCTCCAATGTCGTTTTTATCGCGGAGCCAGCGCGTAGCTTGTCGTTTTGTTCGCCGCCATCGTCGTCGGTGTACTCGGACAAGTCCTGGTCGGCGAGCTGGTCGTTGGGGAGAGAGCTCACGCGCGCGTGGCGACAGAGCAGCGAGTAGAGCGCGAAAGTCCCTCCCTCGCCGTGGTCGTCGGCTCTGAGGACGATGAAGACGTATTTCAGCAGAGGGATCAAAGTCAACGTCCAGAACACGAACGACAAAACGCCGTAAATCTCCTCGTTGGTCTCCGAGTGTTCGATGTCCTCCGCGAAAGTGCTCTTGTACACGTATAGCGGTGACGTGGCAAGGTCTCCGTACACCACGCCCAGGCTCTGGTAAGCCAGAGTCAGAACTGTCTTCCATGACTCTTTCTGATCACATAAACACACACACATATCAGAAAACGACAGTTAAATGTTTGTCGTTCGATAAAAAAAAAAGATTTGAGATTTTGTGTTCTTACCTTCTTTGGGTGGTTATGGTTGTGGTGGGTTCGGCTTTCGAGATCCATGGAAATGGGGTTTTTTTTTTTTCTTCTCCTCGACGGAGTTATCAGAAAGAGGACGACCCTGATGGGTTTAAGCTTTTCTTTTTTGTCATTTATGTATAATTGTGACAAATCGAAAAAGAAATGGGTTTCTTTTTTTCTTTTTCTTTTTTTATAATGAAATGGTTTTGTTTAGTGTTGAAGTTGTTCACGACCTAATAACGAGGGCCAATGAAAAACCTACACGAGCACATAAATAGTGTTTTGTGGTTTTGTTGTAGAGTCGTTTTAGTAGAGATTTTGGTTTAGAGAGAGAGAGAGAGAGAGATGTGTTGAAAACTTGAAAAAGCTTTTATCTTGATCACCTATTGAACTTGGTTCTCTTATATTGAAGAGAAGAAGAAAAAAGTTCAAAAAACAAGTGGTCTCTCTTCTAAAAAAAAAAAAAAAAAAAACATTCACTGACAGACTAATATTTTTATTTTACATGTCAGCAACGATACAGGCATAATTTTTTATTTTTAAAGCAAGTCATAAAGGATTCAAACCTATCTTTCTACGTCAAATGAAAATAATAACTCTAGTCTCAACTCTCAACAGACAGGTTGTAAAAAAATATAAAAAATAAAAGAGGCAGTTATTTTGGTACTAATAGTTGAATGCCTAATTAGTAACAGGTCCACTGTGACCTTTCATAAAATTTAAAAAAAAAAAAAAAATTATTTCTATCATAGATTTTAGTTCAGATATTATCAGTCCATGCGTGTGCATAGGGTGTCTAACATCCACATGTAATTCTCTTTTTTTCTTTTTAAATTTGGGATAAAATGGCAATTATTATTTTGTGGGACATTTGTATAGAAAGTGCGGACACAAGTTATTTATCTTATTCGCAAATGGACTTATAATATATATATATAACTCATATGGGTGATTGGGCACTTTCGTGAATGTCTGTCATTGTTAAACAAACAAACTCACAAAGAAGACTCTCTCAGCCTAAACCCACGCTCACCTACTTATAAAATGAAGATTTCATATATATACTTTAATAGAATAAAATAATCGACTAAAATTAATAATATTAACTGATAATGATTTTTTTTTTCATCGTGACTCGAACTTACCATTTCATCTGATAAATTCCAATCAAGGAGAATGTAATTATAAAGAATTACCATAATTTTGCAATAGTTATGTATCGAAAAAATATGGTCAAAGTTAACTGTAAATACCTTATATTTCATCCAGACCTACGTTTATAAAGCAAATAAATAAGACAAAATAAAACTGCAATAATTTAGTCTGAAAAATTGGTCCTAATATTCAATGTTTACCAATGAATGTAGCTGAAAGTTAAGACTATTAAGACAGAATTTTCAAACAGCGAGACTTGAATCGCTTGTGACTCACTGAGTCCAACGGCTGCTAATTACTAAAGCTAACAAAAGCTTGAAAGTCAAATAAAAGCTTTAAACTTGCTCGACAAAAAAGGTAAATGTATGGAGCAATATACCAAGAATATATTAGTTTAGAACTTTAGATCGTTTATTTTTTTTTTTTACAAAAAACGTTTAAACTTTTTGGTTAACGCTTATTAGAATCATATTCTTTCTTCTACAACTAATATAATGAAATTATTTTGACGTGATGGCTGGTTTTTGAGGTAATAAAGTAAACACCACAAACAAAATCAAGTCCAGCTTTAATAAACGTGATCGTTTATTAAAGATTATTTTTTAATTCCTATTTTTGAATATATAAATTATGGCTAATATACTAACATTAAAAATGTGTTATTACTTAATTACTTTTCGATTTTTTATTTTATTTTATTTATTCTTCTGTCCATTATCAGAATAATCTTCATATGTATATTCTAGAGTCGCCAAACAAGGATCAAACTGCTACCAGGTCATTATCTTGCCAGATAGGCTCTTGAAAGGAATATATACATACAATATATATATATATATATATATATATATATATATATATATATATTGTATGTATATATTCCAGGTCAACTCTTTACTCTTTCAACTAGAAAATATCATCACAAAATGCAAGCTCTAGTTGATTTTATTTAGATGCCAAAAAAAAAAAAAAAAAAGGTGACAAACGTGTTTGGCTTCTTGGACCCAATAAACCCCACTAATAATCCCCAATACATACTTTTTTGTGCCTCATTATTGCTTATATTAAAATTAAGGATCAAGTCAAACTACACCAATCTTTATGGACTCCTAATTATTTTCCAATATTTGTACAAACCTTGAACTTGGCCTACCAATTTTTTCAGGCATTTAATTTCTACAATCATTCACGATTGATGAGTCCGAAACATTTAAGTGTGTACGAAATTATGTACACACGTCAACAAGCGATTAATTACTTAAAAGTTGAAAGTAATATCAATAAGAAGAGCCAAAAAGATAAGATAAGTACAACGTAATTTCGTCTTTCAAAATAATTATGGAAAATGACATCAGTACTATATTGAGTTATTGATAGATGATATGATATATCATTGTTTTAGTTTTCAACTTAGATTAAAATTACACATTTAATTTTTATAATTACAGGTCTAATTCAGACGTTCTTAATGAAACTAGAGAGTAGAGAAATATTTTTATTCAGATTGTAATAAGAAAAAAATCCATTTTTTAAGACGTGCTTAAATAGCTGTTTAAATTTATAGGTTTGAGAAGTCCATTATAAATATATGATCACCATAAATTCTATTGTTATGTTGAAGGGTTAATGTATATCATTTAGTTTTGGATGGTGATTTTTTTTTTTATTCTTTTTATTTTGAAAAAAATAAAGATAAGATAAATGGTATTTGAAAATAGCCACACACACATCATATGGATGGATATAGTGGTTATCATTGTAGAAGCAAAAGAAGCTCTATATATATGACTTTATATCATAAGCGATCCCAAATTTGTCATATAGTTTATTCATTTATTTATTTTGCATAATTGAGTGCCACTTCTTTACTGGCAAATGTACACATAGCACTCACTTTTCTTTTTCTTTTTACAATCCGTGTCAATTCGAAATTCGCACTAAGAAAAATCTTTCTGGATGGATCCCACAACTATTAGAATTGTCAATTCTTTCGTACGTCAATTCATAAATCGAGTGAATAAATTATTGCTGGGTTATTTTTATTACTAGTCCCTCATTTTCATATTTGAAGTTGTTGTGGGTGTTAATGGCACATAATGTCAGGCTCAAAAGGGAATCAGTATATTTAATGAGGAAAAAAGAAGGAAAAGTCGGGTAAATAATGATCAATAAGCCATAATTTTTGTAGAATTATAGGCTGTAATTATTTGTAAAATGATCACTATCTGTTTTGTTAGGCTCGTTGACTGTGTAGACTAAACATAAGAATAACTTAATGTAAATTCTAATCAAATTTGAATTTATCAAAACATGTATCAGATGTTTCTTAATGAAGTCAAAACTATAGCGGGTTACTCGATAAAATAATATGGTCGTTCTGAGTAAAAAGTCGCTAAGAACAACTATAAGTTCGAGTACTTAAAAAGAGAGAGAGGAACTACTAAAACATAATTTAAGACGAAACTCGACGAACAAAAACTAAGAAGAAACTAATGGGATCAAGACTAGTTTAACAGAAAAAAAAAAAAAAAAAAAAAAAAGAACATGACTACAAACCTAAGAAATAACTGTTTGAAGTCTCTTGACTCAAGGATTAAAACCTAGGAACTAACCGAAGACACGTACTCAATGATTATCACTTATAAAATTATAATAATCATGGTCAACCCACGATCTAGAAGAAATGTATAACACTTGAGCCTCAAATGGCCCAATTGAATCAAGCCTTAAATGGCACAACAAAACGACCCCAAAGTGATCATCCCGATGAACCTAGCCGGGCACAATGACCCGACCCGAGTGAGCTTAGCCCGAGAATTGCCCGAGTGATATGACACGTCTATGTCTTAGCAACGGAGACGCTCTTATGAGTATAAAAAGTTCGATCAAACGGCTGAGTTATTCAGGATTTATATCAAGACAAAACACTACAACTTTTAATATTGTTTTTTAGTTTTTATTTTTTCCCCTGAAAACGACAACCTAGACAATTCTCTCTCATTTCTTTTTTTTTATCTCTTGTATCTCTAATCAATTAGGTTTCCAATATAATATAATCGATTCGAGAGAGACACACAACACATTCACACGACGTGGAACACTTTAACATTCATCTATTCCTAATACAACGGATCACTGTTCGATTTCCCGCGAAAATCTCAACGGTCAAAACTAAACCAACAAAAAAAAACAACCAACCAAAACCCCAAAATCTCTCTCTCTCTCTCTCTCTCTCTCTCTCTCTCTCTCTCTCTCTCTCTCTCTCTCTCGTACGGCCATGCACGAGGGATCAAGAAGAAGGAGATGCGCAGGATAATATCAACGCCGGCGAAGAAGTGGCGTCGAAACCGCGAGCTCCGCCACGGGATCGTCGTCGGAGATGACGTGGCATCATCATCGGCGGCGGAGGAGGAGGAGGGCGGCGGCGGCGGAGCGTGGATCCTGGCGCCGGACAGCGAGGCGGTGGCGCGGTGGAACCAGGTGTTTCTGGTGACGTGCATAGCGGCGCTGGTGATCGACCCTCTCTACTTGTTCGTGCCCTCCGTCGCGGGGCCCGCCTGCGTCGCCTCCGACGTCGGGCTCTCCGCCGCCGTCACGGTGCTCCGCTCCGGCTCCGACCTCTTCTTCCTTGTCCACATCATCATCAAGTTCAGGACCGCCTACGTGGCACCCAACTCCAAGATATTCGGCCGCGGAGAGTTCGTAACCGACCCGGCTCTCGTTGCCCGCCGATACCTTCGCTCCGATTTCGCCGTCGATCTCTTCTCCGCTCTCCCTCTGCCCCAGGCAAGCCTAATATACAATTTACTACTAAAAAAAAAATTTAATTTTTTTTTTTTTTAAATAATTGAATTCTCTATTTTGAATTTAATCTCGAAATCAATTGACAATAATATTAATTTTATCGGAGTTGCTTTGGTAAAATTGGAATGCTTCGAAAAATTTGCTTATAAAGTAATCCAATTTGGTTTTTTTTTTTTGTATAATTAAATTGTGTGTTTGTGAATATGAATTTGTTGAGAAACAGGTTTATTTATCGGTCCGAACAAGATAAGATACGGACTTGTATGAAATTAACGGAATGAACAAAATTGTTTCTGATTAGGGAACTTCATCCCGAAAATTAATTGACGATTAAATCTAACGATTTTCCACGGGTTTAAGAGAAAATTAGTGTGATCAATCATTAGACTGGAGCGACATAATAATTACTTATTTATTGATTATTATTTTGTGGGATGTCGTGGCGGCAGATTGTGATATGGATAGTGATACCGGCGACGAGAGACTCGAGAAGAGACCACACGAACAACACATTGGCTCTGATCGTTTTGTTGCAGTACATCCCGAGGCTGTTCCTCATGTTTCCTCTGAATCGGCGTATCATAAAAACCACCGGAGTGGTCGCCAAGACCGCCTGGGCCGGCGCCGCCTACAACCTCCTCCTCTACATGCTCGCCAGCCACGTAACCACACACACCTCAACAATTACAATCATCGTATTATTTTCCGATTTCACAACAAACAAAATGATGATATGATACGGTGCGACGATTAGGTGATAGGTGCGACGTGGTACCTATTGTCGATAGGGCGGTTAGTGTCGTGCTGGCGGTGGGAGTGCGAGAAGGAGAACGCGGCTCGTCCCGGTTCTTGCGTCCCGGCCTACCTCGACTGCACCGATCTGAGGCGTCTCGCGTGGACCAACGCCACCACCGTCGCATCGACGTGCGACGCCGCAACTAACGTCGGCTTCAACTTCGGTATGTTCGCCGACGCCATCACTAACGACGTCTTCTCCTCCAAATTCTCCGCCAAGTACTTGTATTGCCTTTGGTGGGGCTTGAGAAACTTGAGGTAAATTCTTTGCAATTTCGCGACGAAATTCTATGCAAGTGGTGTCTGTTGTTTCTAATATTTGTTGGCGTGATATAAAAGCTCGTACGGGCAGAATTTGGAGACGAGCAAATTCCTGGGAGAGACCACGTTTTGCATTCTTCTGTGCATCGTTGGCTTGGTCCTCTTCGCGCATTTGATCGGAAACATGCAGGTAAGCGATTGGCAAGAGGGTTTCTCTTTCTTATTTCTTTCGAAGATTTGTGTTGTGACGATGAGTTTTTTTTCGTTGGTGTTAAGACGTATCTGCAATCGATGACGGTGAGGCTGGAGGAATGGCGGGTGAAGCGGAGGGACACGGAGGAGTGGATGAGGCACCGCCAGATGCCGGTGGACCTCATGGACCGAGTCCGCCGTTTCGTGCAATATCAATGGCTCGCCACCCGAGGAGTCAACGAGGAATCCATCCTCCGCTCGCTCCCTCTCGACCTCCGCCGCGACATCCAACGTCACCTCTGCCTCGCCCTCGTCCGCCGAGTAATTATTACCCTTTAGTACTTTAGTTTTGAGAAATTGTCACATTTGCCACCAATTTCATAACATTTTCTCACTTTCCACCAAAAGACTAATTTAGCCCAAAATGCCACCACATTGTTGACATATCGGTGGCATTTTGAGCCAAATTAGTCTATTGGTGGAAAGCGGGAAAAAGTTATGAAATTGGTGGCAAATGGAACAATTTCTCTTTATTTTTCGAGTCTCAAACAGACTGTAATACTTGGTTGGTTGGTTGGTTCTTTGGGGGGGTTATCAGGTTCCGTTTTTCTCTCAAATGGACGACCAACTCTTGGACGCGATATGCGAGCGATTGGTATCAACGTTGAGCATCCAAGGGACGTACATCGTTCGAGAGGGCGACCCGGTGGACGAGATGCTCTTTGTGATCCGCGGCCAACTAGAGAGCTCGACGACGAACGGGGGTCGGGCCGGGTTCTTCAACTCCACGACCCTGAGGCCGGGGGACTTCTGCGGCGAGGAGCTCCTCACGTGGGCCCTGGCCCCGGCCCCGAGCCTGAACCTCCCGACCTCGACCCGCACTGTGAAAGCCCTCACAGAGGTCGAGGCCTTTGCGCTCCGAGCCGAGGAGCTCCGTTTCGTGTCCGGACAGTTCAAGCGCCTCCACAGCAAGCGGCTCCAGCACGCCTTCCGCTACTACTCCCACCAGTGGCGCACCTGGGGCGCCTGCTTCGTCCAAGCCGCCTGGCGCCGCTTCGCCAAAAGAAAGATGGCTCGCGAATTGACCGCCGCCGCCGCCACGTCAGCGGTGGCCCCGCCGCCTCCGCCCGAGGCCGCCAGCTTGAAGATGCCTAAGTTGTTTAAGCCGAGCGAGCCTGATTTCTCTTGGGGTCACGAGGATGTTAGGTTAAGATAGGGGATTTGGATTAATTTAGTTTGCTAACAAACCAGACTAGTTTAGATAGAAAAAAGATTGTTGATTATGTGTTTTTCTGAGTCCGAATCTCCAACCAATCTCAAATGTTGCTTAAAAAAAACTGACTTCAATTGTTCTCTCGTCCGTTTTTATTTCTTTCCATAGTTTTGCTTAAGCCAGCAGCAAAGAGATTAAAATAAAAAAATAGAAGTGAAAGTGAGTGACAAGTAAGGAAGCCTGTAATCTGCAGAAGAGATTAATGCACAACAAAAGAAAAAGAAAAAATAAAATATTGTGCATTGGTCATCAAAAGCCAAACGCCAAAACTACAATGAGCCATCTCATGTTTGAATTGCTTACAACTGCAACAACAAAATCACTTCTTATTCTGTTCCTAACAAAACTCATAAGAACCCAAAAACCAAATGAACTCTAAAGAGGAAGAGTAAGAATTAACAAACCAGAGCTACGCATTAATTAGGCGCCGAGGCAGACTCTTGTTTTTTCGAACCCCTTTTTGTGCTCTTCTTCCCGTCTTTCTTACTGCCCTCGATCAGCCTCGAGAGAATATCGGACTGCCTCGAGTTTCCCTCCTTGTTGAGGCTATTGATGAGATCTCCGCTCTTGCTCCAATTCGTAGACCCTCCTTTCGCGATGAGGGCGGTCAGAACAGAGTAAGCCTTGAGCGTCTTTCCGGCGGCCAGAAGGGCGTCCAAGACCTTGTCGTAGGTCGAGAAATCCAAGTCCCAGTCTCTGTCCATGCAAAACTCCACGAGCTTGAGAGCCGCGATGGTCTTCTTCTTCTCGCTCAGAACGGAGAGGAGAGCGTCCAAATCCGGCGCCGAGCCCTTCTTCTGCGTCATCAGAAGGTTGACCCGCCCGATCGCCTCCTCGCAGTGGCCTCTGAGGAAGAGCGCCTCGATGATCTTCGAGAACAGGTCGGCGTTTCCGGTCACCAAGCCCTTCTCGACCATGGTCCTCATGACCCGGCTCGCGGTCTGAACGCGACCGTCCTCGAACAGAGACTCCGCGACCGATCGGAACAGCGAGCTCTCGGGGCGATGCCCGCTCTCGATCATGCTGTCCAGAGCCGATTTAGCTTCAGCGGACTCGCCTTTAGCCAAGTAGCTCTTGACAAGCAGCGAGAACGACTCGGAGTCGGTCTCGACCCCTCTCCGCTCCATGATCCTGAAAACCTCGAGCGCCGACTCGGGATTCCCTTCCTTGGAGTGACCTCTCACGAGGCTGTTGAAAGCGGCCGAGTCTTTCACCCCCGTCTTCATCAGCTGCCGGAAAAAGTTCTCGGCTTTCCCGGTCTCCCCGTTCAGGCAGAGATGCTCGATCACCGGGTTGTACACGCTCGCCTCCATCGCGGCAGAGCCGCTCCTCCGCGGCTGAAGCACGATCTCCTTCTCGACGAGCTCGTCCACGAGATTCGCCGCTCGGCCGTGGAGCCCGGCCTCGCAGAAGCTCTGGATCAGAACCCCGTAGTGACCGCAGTTCGTCGGGACTCTCTGCGAGTTCATCGTCTCGAGAACCTCCGTGGCAGCATCCAAATCCCCGGACTTGCAGTGACCCGAGAGAAGCTTCGAAAAGACGGACTTGTCCTTCGGGACGACCCGCCTCTCCACCATCTCCCTCAGCAGAGCCCGTGCCTCGACCATCTTCCCGGCATCGCAGAGCCGCGGAAGGAGAGTCGAGAAAGTCACTTCATTCGGGTTGATCTTCGACTTCTTCATCTCCGCGAAGAGCCTCAGAGCGTCCTCGAACCTCTCTGCGTCGAGGTACCCTTTGATCATGGCCGTGTAGCTGATCGCCGTCTGTCCGATCTTCCTCTCCTTCATCTCCGCAAAGCACTTCTCGGCCTCGTCGGTCATCTTCAGCCGATTGTACCCGTGCATCATCGTGTTGTACGTCACCGCGTCCGGCGAAACGTTCCTCTGCTTCATCTCCTCGAAGAATCGCCTCGCCGTCTCCAATCTCTTCGACAAGAAAAAACCCCATATCATGATGTTATACGTGACCAAGGTCGGCTCGACCCCGTCCCTGAGCATCGCGTTGAAGTACCTCTTCGCCATCATATACCTCCCTCGCCTGAGAATAATCAACAACAGAGCGTCGTAGGATTTCCCAGTCCTGACGACTCGGAGCTTCTTCATCATGTTGAAGACGTTCACGGACTCTTGGACGATCCCGGCCTTGGCGTAGCCTTCCATCAACTTGACGAACAAGGCCTCGTCCCAGGGAACGCCTTTCTTGGGCATGTCGAGGAGGATCAGCCTCGCGTGGTTGAGCTTCGCGTCGCCGGTCAAGATCTTGATGATCTTCAAGTGGCTGTCGCGGTCGTGGCGGACCAGGCCCGACCGCTCGACCCACCGGTAGAATTGCAGGGCATGCTCGGAGTCTCTGCAAACATTCAGGACATTCCACACCAGAGAGTTGTCGAACCGCGGGACCAGAGATCGGATCGAGTTTTGCAGCCGAGTCGTCCACGACCGGTTCGCCATCATTCTGCAGATCGTGTTCTCGATGCTCTCGGGGTTTCGATCAATCGTGGCTCTCGTTCTCCTCTCCGGCTTGGGATTGGGCTTCGGCTTCGGCTTCGGGGCAGGGTCTTCTATGGCCGTGCAGAAGAGTCGGAGACGATCTTCGGCGATTCTGGTGAATGACAGGGTTGGTCTCCATTGACGACTCTTGGTCAAAACTCCGGCCATTGATTAACTAGTGGAGTTCAGTTCTGGACCTGATCCCTAACGTTAATTCGAAATCAATCGAACAAACAATACATTGTATGAATCAAGTTCGTTTCAAATGTACGCATTACAAAGAGCTATGAAACTGAACTTGGGGCTCGTAAAAAAACCAGAAATGAAAAGAGTGAGAACAGAGTTTGGTTCGTTACCTTAGATAAGTGATTCCGAGGAGTTAAAAGATAGCGACGATGGCGGAATCAAAGCTGCGCCGCCGGTGACGGCGTTGAGAAGCTTTCAGTTGTCGGAGAAGACGAAGAGAGAGAGAGAGAGAGAGATCGAGCGGAAAGTGTTACCGCTCTCTAGGGTTTTAGGATTTGGGAAATGAATCATTTTTAATTTTTTACCCCCTTTAGACCGAATTTCGCTTTGCACTCTATATTTTAGATATGATGCAAAAAGACCATTCTCGTACGTCTGTGTTATGAAATTATATCAAATCTACCCCTTTCGTTAAATTAGATCATTAAGGTAACATGTCTAAGGGGTCATATGCCTTACTTTTATGAATAAATCATATTTTTACCTTCTGGATTCGTACCTCAGTTACATTTAGCTCTCTGCACTTGAAAATGTTACAAAACTCAACTCACAACTCAAACACGTGTTACAAGGCCCCACTTTCATCAATATTTGGACGTTAAGTTTCACGTTTTGATGAAGTGACAATATTTAAAATGGTATAATAGTATTTTCTATTATTCTAAATATTTTTAATATTTAAATATTGTTATCAGATATATTAATTATTATTAAATAATTAAATATTTCTATTATTCTCTCTCTCCTCGCCCGGGATTAAACAAAACAACAAAAATTCACTCGATTAATCTGGAGATAAACTTACCCGGGATTCCGAAAATTGAAATCATTGTTTCACTTTGAGAACGAATGAAGAAATAGAGTTGATTTCAGTGATTTTCGCGCAGCCACGAACTTGACAACCAAACGTTGATTCATTGATCGATTTGCATTAGAACCGAGGCCTCATATTTATTCTAAAACAAAAAGCCCAATATCGTGGAATTTGCATTAGGAAAAATTTCAAACGCAAAATATATTGCTGACATATTAAAGATATTGGTCATTTTGAATCTTGTAGAGATTTGTTACTAATTAGCGATTTTATGAGCGAGAAATTAAAATAATAGTCTAACTATCAATTTTTTTTATTTTTTATTTTATAAAGAAACTAGCCCATTTTATTAGGGGTTCCAAAAACTACCCATGATTTCTTTTTCTTGTTCTTTAATCGTGTTGGTGTTTTGAGCTAGGTCTGGGTTGGTTGAAAAATCTCAGCTACACCTTTGTTTTGTTGGCCAAGTTTTGTCGGAGATCCAAAGGCTCACCTTGCTGGAGAAGCACCTCAAGAGGTGCATCGACGTGCAAAAAGTTGGGGATTGAAAAAGCATTGTCAAGGAATCTGAAGCCGCATAGACCGTCAATGCCGATTCATCGCCTCAAGATTCTTCATCTTCTTAACTGTGGCGACGTTGAGATTCGATCGAAAAAAATGGTATTGAAGGAGACTCCCAATCCGATGGAAATATACAGAAGACGACAATATAGACTCCGTTTGGCGTTACTCCGGTTTTAGATTTTGATGTTAGAAAAAGTTGTTTTAAAAAACAAATAGGTGTTCGATAAATTGTTGTAAAATTGTTATAACTACAATTTCAGATATTGTAGATGTCGAAATTGTATGAAATTGTAGACATAAACATCTACAATTCTAGTGACTATAGTTTTATATGTCTACAATTACATCTTTATGGCCTATGACGTCTTCCAAACACAGAAAATGTAGATCAAAGAATTCTACAATCACATATATAATCACCCAATATTGTTTACATAAATAATAACTCAAACTCACTCGGCATGCAATCAAAAAGTTACCCAAACGCTCAAAGTGAAGAAATGTACCTCATTTATACTTGCTTTTCTCTTTCGGACCTTCAACTCGAATGACGATGTCTCTTCTTCATCTGACGTCGGAGATTCAATCATTGGCTTCTTCAATCGCCGAGCCGGTGTTGGCTTCTGGGCGGGAGACTTCTTCGCGGGAGCAACACTTTTCTTCGCCGGCGTCCGTGCTCTTCGTCCTCGGACTCTTCCGAACCGGCGGACGTTTTTTGGCCGTCGTCATTTTCTGCGATTTAGGTTTTTAGGTTTCCGGAAAACCAATGGAGAAGAAAGAGGGCTTCGTAGAGATATGAAAAAATTATGGAGAATGTAGAGATATACTTGAGAGAATGTGTTGTTGCTGTTGTTATTGATTTCCCGACGATTTCAGCGACGTGGGTGTGATGGTTTTAGAGAGAGAAACCGTCAGAGGAGAGAGAGCGCGAATGTAGAAGAAAGTGAAACTCAGTTTTTTTTTTCTTTTTTTTAATAAAAAAAACCTTGAACCGGCCAAAATTGTGGATATTTTCAACATAAGAATCAAACTAAAGGGCAAGATTGTATTTGCTCACATGAGCAACTACTAAAAGTGTGCAAAACAAGGAACTCAATATTTTGGTCCAAAATATTGAAATGACTACTATAAACGGCCATTTCCCCAACAATATCATTAAATTTTAGATTTGTTAACCCACATTTATGAAGCCCACGCCAATTTACGTGTGTCCTAATTAAATTAGCTATTTGGTTTATTTTGAGAAAAATCTTTAATTGTACTAATATTCCAATGTCCTAATTTAATTCTTCTGAGAAGTAATACATATTTTTCAAAAGTCTGACTAACCTTTCTATAATTTATTATTTATACATATGAGTGACGAAAATAAAGTCAGTAAATTGTAACCACGACCATAAAGAAAATGTTTAGTTTTAATTCACGATTAATGGTTAAGCAAATGATTAAATCCAGTAAACACATAAGAAAATGAAGCACGATAAACTTCTTAAATTTTCAACTAAAAATCACTTACTATGATAACTGTCTCTACTAAAATATTACTATATTATATTCATACATGTCTTGGAACTTTTTTTTTTTTAATTTCTTTCGATATCGAAACTATTAAAACTAAAACAAAGTTAAAACTCAATCTTACTATTTCTCCACAAAGGTGACGTGGAAGTGGAATTTTACTTAAGAGCTACCGCAATCACGATTTTCGTTCAGTAATTTTTGAAACAATTACTGTATTGCTAATATGGATATAAGTGACCATTATTCTGTTGATTGTATATCACAAAGGTGACGTGGTCGTGCATATGCATGTGAATGTGAGAGCACTATGAATTATGTACGTTTTTTTGTGCTCTAGAGATCGAGCATGAAATTGTTTCATATATATTGATCTTTACATAATAATAAAATAAAATAAAATAAAAATGAAAAAAGTTATACTAGGGCATCTCTGAAAAAAAAACCCGAAGGGAAAAAAAATGCTTATTAGCCGAAGAAAATAAAAGGTAACTCTCAATCACTCTCTGGGACCCGTCGTAGACCATAACAGGCTTCCACGACCTCGTACGGGCCAAGAGAGATCACCTTCAGTACAATATCACCCATAAGGAAGCACTTTTAAAAAAGGGACTTGACTACATTGTCAAGATATCTGTCGGTGTCGTGCTCGTGGTTAGACCGCTCCAAATCCATCGTTACAATTGTTTCACATAAAGAAATAATATCCATAACGAACATGAATAAGTGTCAGCGTGTGGCGGGCGGCGAGAGAACGAAGACCACCAGTATCTTCGTGCTCGTAAAAAAATCGCCAAGCCACCCAAGACGGAGAGTCAACTCCTTGGACTCGACGAGGAGTGGCACGAAGACCTCCAGCAACATAATTCCGCAGTGAATCAGCACCATGCACTACAACAAAATACATTTTTTATGTGGATAGGTATCAGATGCGACATGTTGCATCTAAATGTCACATCTACATGGGCATCGGATGCGAGAAGTGATCCAGGAAATCAAAATTTTCGCTAAATTTAAGTGGTATCGGATGCGACTTGTCGCATCCGATGGTTTTTTAGACTTTTGGATGCGACACTGTCGCATCCGAAGGTCCAAAAATTTGAACGGGCCAAAACTCCCCCTCTTTTTCCTTCACTTATCGACGTGGCGATTGATTTCAATTTTTTTTAATACTTTTGGATGCGACAAGTCGCATCCTCGCATCCGATGCCGCTATCGGATGCGACATGTCGCATCCATTTGGTTATCGGATGCGACATGTCGCATCCGATTTATAGGGTTTACTTATAAAACTTTGGCTTTCTTCTTCGACCTCACTTGCCCCAAACTGAAAATTTGTCTCTGAAACTCTCTCTGAAATCCTATCTCTCGTCTCATCACTCCCTATCTCTCTCGCGTTTTTCTTTGTCAAGTCAAACCACAGTATAGTATGGAAAATATCATGTTAAAAATGACATGTAAAATAAATTGGCTTTTCTCTTTTCCAAATATCTTCTACAGTATAGTATGTATCATTAGCCACGAGTCACTTATGTTTCTTTATATGAAAGCCACGTATTATGTAGAAGTTCGTGAATCAGCCAAACTCTATCCAATAACAATGATGAACCGCCTTATTAAATAAACTAGTTTAAAAAACGCGCGATGCGCAAGTCGGCAATTTTTTTTTACTAAAAAAAGTGAAAAAGAAAAATAAGTAAAATAAAGTAAGTGGAAGACTTTTAATTGTATTAAATATAATATACATTAAAAAATTATACAAAATATATTGATAAGAGAGGGAGGAAATAAATTAATATACATAAAAATATTATACAAAATATATTAATGAAAGAAGGAAAAAAAAATCAAAATCGGAAGTAAAAAAAAAAAATCAAAACCGGAACGGAAAAAAATGGCCTCCACGTGTCGCTGCCTGGCGGCACCAGAATTCAAGTTTAAATAAAAATATATACAAAATATATTGATGAGAGAGGGAAAAAAAATTAAAGGTCTGAAAAAAAATATAAATGATAATATATGTTATTGATATAGTATAATATAGTATTAGTAATTATAATTATAATATACATTAAAAAAAATTATACAAAATATATTGATGTTTGGAAAGGAAAAAAAATCAAAATTGGAAAGCAAAAAAAAAAATCAAAATCGGAAGGAAAAAAAAATGGCTTCCACGTGTCGCTGTCGGGCGGCACCAAGATTCAAGTTGAAATAAAAATATATACAAAATATATTGATGAGAGCGGGAAAAAAAAAAAGCAAAGGTCGGGAAAAAAATGATAATATATGTTATTGATATAGTATAATATAGTATTAGTACTCGCGCGTGTGGTTGGAAACCTCATCATCTTCCTATCCTCTATATATATAAGGTCACTACTCACTCCCTCTCACTCCCACTCATCTCATCTCTTTCTCTAATTCTCTGCAAATTTCATCTAATTTTGACTCAGTACACCTACTCTTGTTCGTTATGGATATTATTTCTCTATGTGGAACATTTGTCACTATGGATTTGGAGCGGACCAGCCACGAGCACGGCACCGACCGCTATCTCGACAACGTAGTCAAGTCCCCTTTTGACCAGGGTTTCCTTATGGCTGATATTACACTCAAGGTGATCTCTCTGCGCCCGTACGAGTTCGTCGAAGCCTGCTATGGCCCACGGCGGATCCCACTGAGTCATTGAGAGTTACCTTTTATTTTCTTCCGCTAATAAGCACTCTTTTTTCTCTACGGGGTTTTTTTTTCAGAGATGCTCTAGTATAACTTCTTTTTCATTTTTATTTTATTATTATGTCAAAGACAGTTATCATAGTAAGTGATTTTTTCTTTTAACTGTTTGGTATGTATCTTTATATAGTTGAAAATTTAAGAAGTTTATCGGACTTCATTTTCTTATGTGTTTACTGGATTTAATCATTTGCTTAACCATTAATCGTTAATTAAAACTAAACATTTTCTTTATAGTATAGTAATTACTAATACTATATTATACTATATCAATAACATATATTATCATTTATTTTTTTCCCGACCTTTGCTTTTTTTTCCCGCTCTCATCAATATATTTTGTATATATTTTTATTTCAACTTGAATCTTGGTGCCGCCCGACAGCGACACGTGGAAGCCATTTTTTTTTCCTTCCGATTTTGATTTTTTTTTTTGCTTTCCAATTTTGATTTTTTTTCCTTTCCAAACATCAATATATTTTGTATAATTTTTTTTAATGTATATTATAATCATAATTACTAATACTATATTATACTATATCAATAACATATATTATCATTTATATTTTTTTCCGACCTTTAATTTTTTTTTCTCTCTCTCATCAATATATTTTGTATATATTTTTATTTCAACTTGAATCCTGGTGCCGCCAGGCAGCGACACGTGGATGTCATTTTTTTCCCTTCCGGTTTTGATTTTTTTTTTACTTCCGATTTTGATTTTGTTTTCCTTCTTTCATTAATATATTTTGTATAATTTTTTTTATGTATATTAATTTATTTCCTCCCTCTCTTATCAATATATTTTGTATAATTTTTTAATGTATATTATATTTAATACAATTAAAAGTCTTCCACTTACTTTATTTTACTTATTTTTCTTTTTTACCTTTTTTTAGTAAAAAAAAATTGCTGACTCACGCATCGCGCGTTTTTTAAACTAGTTTATTTAATAAGGCGGTTCATCATTGTTATTGGATAGAGTTTGGCTGATTCACGAACTTCTACATAATACGTGGCTTTCATATAAAGAAACATAAGTGACTCGTGGCTAATGATCCATACTATACTGTAGAAGATATTTGGAAAAGAGAAAAGTCAAGAAGGTGAGTTGCTGAGTTTCACTTTGGTTTTTAGAAAATAAGTAAATGAATTATGTTGGAACTGCTTTGTAATAAATTTATCTTTAATTAATTGCATTGAGTCATTAGGCATTGGATGAATTGCACTCTTATTTTATTTCCTCTTATTTATTATACTCCCTTCTATACCTTGTGTCTACTCGGTGGTTGACATTTCCTTTTTCATTTAGAACCCTGAAAAGTTTTCTGAGCTACAAATACAATCGTATCTCAAAACTGTTGCTTTCCGCCGAGAGATAAATCAAGTGCAGAAGGCTGCTTCAGGAAGAGGAGTAGCCGGTTTATTTCCTTATTTATTTTTTTTTTCTTCTAACCATGGTTTTTAGAAAATAAGTAAATGAATTATGTTGGAACTGCTTTGTAATAAATTTATCTTTAATTATACTCCCTTCCAAACCTTGTGTCTACTCAGTGGATTGTGGTTCAAGTAAACCCGGAGATACTCGTACCGCATTTTGCACGCGTGGCACACCGTCCAAAACGTGTTCGGTCTCTGCTTCTGATGAGGCGAGGGATTTGACGGATTCGCCCCTCGGCCCGAGCTCTTCGGGGGCTTCGAAGCCTTCCTCGTCCGTTGGTCGTAAATCGACCTCTTGGCTCGGTCGGAGAGCAAAGTCCAAGCCTCGGAGATGAGCTTGAACGCCCCCTCGGTTCTGACGGACTTGTTCTTGTCCGGATGAAGCATCAGAGCGAGCTTTCGGTACTGTCTTCGGACCGTCTCTTCGTCGGATTTATGGTCAACTCCGAGGATCCCGTACCAGTCGGGTTCTCCGTTGACTTTCTTCTCGGCCGAGGCGTACACGTCCAGAGTCGAGAGCATTTGTGGGACCCCCTCGAGGCCCGGGAAAAGGGCTTGGGCTTTTAAAGCGAATTTTCTCGCGCCCGTTACGTCTTTAGCTGAGAATTTCTTCTCTGCAATTTATTTCGCACACGTCGCCTCGTCTTTATTGCAATCCATTCTCTTTTTTTTTTCTTTTTTTCTTTGAAAAGTTTTCTGACTTTCTTCTCGGCCGAGGCGTACACGTCCAGAGTCGAGAGCATTTGTGGGACCCCCTCGAGGCCCGGGAAAAGGGCTTGGGCTTTTAAAGCGAATTTTCTCGCGCCTGTTACGTCTTTAGCCGAGAATTTCTTCTCTGCAATTTCTTTCGCACGCGTCGCCTCGTCTTTATTGCAATCCATTCTCTTTTTTTTTTTTCTTTTTTTCTTTGAAAAGTTTTCTGAGCTACAAATACAATCGTATCTCAAAACTGTTGCTTTCCGCCGAGAGATAAATCAAGTGCAGAAGGTTGCTTCAGGAAGAGGAGTAGCCGGTGTACAGACTTCAAGAATAGCCTCCGAATCCAACAGAGAGTTCATCTTCTCGTCGTCTTTTTCTGGTAACAAACAGTGAGTAATTCTTTCCCTATATGTCTTGACTTATTTTTCATTTTATTTTTTATAATAAAAACAAATCTCTTAATATCTCGTGATCTATCAGGGTGCTTGCATCTGGCAAATTCGGAGATAAGCCACAGATATCGGAAGAACAGTCTTCGATCGCCACGCCTATTGTAGCATCTACAAGTAAGTCTAAAACAGTGACTGGTTCTGAAGAACAAGCTACAAGCACTGTCCATACAGCTACACCTACAAGTCAATCAAATACAGTGACTGAATCAGAGCTCGATGGTTCTAGAAAGGGTTTTGATGACAGTATCGAAACGTTTGTTGATGAGCAAGGGCGTGTTCGAGTCAGTAGGGTAAGAGCGATGGGTATCCGTATGAGCCATGATTTGCAAAGCAACTTAGAACTGATGAAGGAAATTGAAGACGAAAATGTTAATGCTCAAAGTAAAAGCAACAGTGCTGTCCCGAGTTCTTCCCCTAGCAATGCTGTCACGGGAACTTTATCTAATGGCGCTGAGGCTGTTAAACTGAGCAATGCAGAAGAAAACTCCGCGTTAAATGGTGATACTTCAATAGAGATTTCTTTTGTAGATGATGGTGACACCACCAACTGTTTCGATGGCGATGATGATTTATTTACTCGTCTAGTATCTGAAAATCCTGGCGGGCCAGAATCTGATAATATTACGCCATTAGTAAATAACCTCTCTGCCGGTTCTGATTCGGACTGTGACTGGGAGGAAGGTACTATTGAAGCTTACCATAATACTCTACCTGACGATGCCAACTTGGACTCAAAACACCCTTTTTCGTGAAGAAGAAAATCGTGAAGATTCTGAACACACTACTACACCCCTTGTAGCTCAAAAGAGTGAACACAGTTCAAAGGGTTATTTAGAAGAAGAGGCTGATCTAGAAGAAGCAATAAGGAGAAGTCTCAGGGATAAAGAGGAACAAAATGCATTGCCTGAAAATGATAAGTCAGAACTGCCTGTCAGAAATACTTGAAAACTTATGTATATTATAGAAATTTATAATTTCTTATCATTTGTTTTATTTTTGTTCAAATAAGTTTTGCTAAAAAAAACTTGAAAACTTTGTTATTTTGCTGTAAGATGGATGTTTAGTGAACTGTTGTAAAATTGGTATAGTTGTTAGCATAAGCATAATTAGTATTTGGTAAATATGTATTCATATTTGTAATTAATAATTATTTATATAAAATGTAATTTATAATAATAAGATATTCTTAGATATATAAAAAAAAATATTAAAGTGGATGTCTATAGATTGTAAAAAAAAAAATTATAAATTTTGGTGACATCAACAAATTTATTTGATAAAAAAAATATAAAGATATTTTGAATGAAAAATTAAAGTAAGAGAATAAAAGCGTTAGGAAAGAGAAAATAAAAGCCAAAAAGCAAAAACTACGTACTAAAAGCTTCTAAATATAGTTTTTAAATTTTTAGTTAAAATATTAAAAAAAAAACACTTTTCAACTTTTATAAGAAATAATTTTACAAAACACATGATATTACTTTTAAAAAAGAGAAATTTCATTAAGTGGGCTTAAAAATTGATTAAATATCAAGATTAGACCCTAACTTTTTAAAATATCTAAAAATGGACTTTTGGACCCAAAATGGACAAATATACCCCTGTCCTCTATTTGAACTCATTCGCGCCTCTCTCCCTCTCTCCTCCATTTCACTCGTTCACTTCCAAAACAAAGAAAAAACTGAGAACTCCTACGATATTGTACGACGGCATACGATCTTGTACGAGCCAGTACGATATAATACGATAGAGGACGATGGCGTACGATGGAAACGCTTCAATCTTCGGCGGCGGTGAAACACAGAAATCCCGAGCTCAAAAGTCATCTAAAAAGGTAAGTTTTCAACTAATTTGTTGTTAAATGTCTTTGGAAATAGTTAGAATAGGGTTTATGAGTTAGTATTAATCTTATTTGAGTTGATTTGAGTTGATTTGGGTCGGATTTAGAATGTTAGGGTTTGAAATTAGGGCCAGTGTACGATGAGATTGATGCATCGTACGATGTCGTACGATGCTGTACGATGTCGTACGATGAAATTCATAGAGCTCTACGATGCGATACGATGGTGTACGATGGGTTTATGTTTTCTCAAAAATTGTCGTACGACTCTGTACGATGTCGTACGATGCGGTACGATGCTATACGATGATTTTTTAAAAAACTTTAATTTCTTGTTTTAGGATGATATACGATTCTGTACGATGCTATACGATGATTTCTTTAAAAAATTTAATTTCTTGTTTTACGATGATATACGATATTGTACGATGCTATACGATGATTTTTTTAAAAAATTTAATTTCTTGTTTTACGATGATATACGATGCTGTACGATGCTATACGATGATTTTTTTAAAAAATTTAATTTCTTGTTTTACGATGATATACGATGCTGTACGATGCTATACGATGATTTTTTTAAAAAAAATTAATTTCTTGTTTTGTGATTCTGATTTAATTTTGTTGCTTTTTTTAGGACAATTTAAACTACATATACAACGTCTCATTCCCGGGGCGTATCACGTACGGTGGGACGGGGATCTTGAAGCTTGTACGGAGTAGATTCGATGAGCTCGGGATAAAAGAACGAATCCTCGGGACTCCGTTCGAGCAATTTTTTACGGAGAGCGAGCTTGGTTTCTCACCGGTGCTCGTACATACTCTCCTTCAGAAGAAGATCGAGGCGACGGTACGAGGGGAGATACATTTTGGTATCGGAGGCAAACGAGTACGATTTGGACGCCTCGAGTACGCACTCGTCTCGGGGATGACTTATGAAGACGGTCCGACCAAAGCCGAACAAGACGAGCGAAAGAACGATGGATTGATCACGGATCACTTGAACGGCGTTGCCGGAAGCAAGTTGAGCGCGTTGATCAACGCGTTCACCATATGTCGAAGCCCTGACGCTGCGTTCAAGCTCGGGCTGCTCGTATTCGTCTATGGGTATCTTCTGGGGCAGCCGGCCAACAAAGCCATCGAAGAAAGGTGGCAGAAATTTCTATACATCGTTCAAGACCTCCCCTTCTTCTTCAAGATGCCTTGGGGAAATTTGAGTTGGGCAGAGACATATTCCAGCCTGTCGGTGAACCTACGGCGTTATCACGAGACGCTGCAAAAGAAGTTGAAGGACAGCCGGATGTGGCACAGAAAGAGGTCAAGTACACATTGACGGGTAATCTCCATACCCTTCATAACTGGGCGTACGAGGCTATCCCAGAGATCGGGATGAGGTTCGGGTCGAACCAGGGGATTCGTGTGCCCCGGATGCACTCGTGGTCTAGTAATGTGCTCATAATGGGCAAAGACATCGAGGCGGTCTTGAATAAAAAAACGGTAACTTTTTATTATTTATCGTTTATTAATGTATTTTACATTATTCTGGAATATTGGTAACGTTTATTAATGTATTGTAGGTGGGTGTTCTTCAAATGCTGAGACCAAGGGTACCAGAGAAAGAAATGTTCACTCTCCTCGAGACACAGACGAGCAAATGTATGTATCCCATAGACGTCGAGGGAGAAGATGCGACAGAGCCGCGAGACATCGAAGAAGAAATAGATCGAGTCGCGACTGTTGCAGAAGATGCCATCGTCGGAGACTCCGACGACGAACACGTGTCAGACACTCCACGTGTTCGTCTTGCTAGTCCGACCACTCCCGCAATGGGATCGAGGCCCACAGCGAACTCTCGCGCCGACATTCCCGAGGCCTTTGTCCTAACACGGGAAATGTGGGAAGAAATGCGAGCTTCCCAAGAACAACTGCGAGCATCTCAAGAACAACTGCTAGCATCCCAAAAACGAATGATTCAGTCACAAGGGATAGTCTTACGTTCTCTTTCACGACCGGCCGTAGAGTTGAGCGCATGAGTGTTAGACAGGTTAGATTTTGTGACAAGTTTAAATCAATTTAACGTTTTAAAGTAGAGTTTAAATTTAATTTAACGTTTTAAAGTTGAGTTTAAATTTTATTTAACGTTTTAGAGTTAAGTTTAAAATTTAGAGTTGAGTTTAAATTTTATTTTAACGTTTTAGAGTTAAGTTTAAATTTTTGTGACAAGTTTAAATCAATTTAACGTTTTAAAGTAGAGTTTAAATTTAATTTAACGTTTTAAAGTTGAGTTTAAATTTTATTTAACGTTTTAGAGTTAAGTTTAAAATTTAGAGTTGAGTTTAAATTTTATTTTAACGTTTTAGAGTTAAGTTTAAATTTTTGTGACAAGTTTAAATCAATTTAACGTTTTAAAGTAGAGTTTAAATTTAATTTAACGTTTTAAAGTTGAGTTTAAATTTTATTTAACGTTTTAAAGTTGAGTTTAAATTTTATTTAACGTTTTAGAGTTAAGTTTAAAATTTAGAGTTGAGTTTAAATTTTATTTTAACGTTTTAGAGTTAAGTTTAAATTTTTGTGACAAGTTTAAATCAATTTAACGTTTTAAAGTAGAGTTTAAATTTAATTTAACGTTTTAAAGTTGAGTTTAAATTTTATTTAACGTTTTAGAGTTAAGTTTAAAATTTAGAGTTGAGTTTAAATTTTATTTTAACGTTTTAGAGTTAAGTTTAAATTTTTGTGACAAGTTTAAATCAATTTAACGTTTTAAAGTAGAGTTTAAATTTAATTTAACGTTTTAAAGTTGAGTTTAAATTTTATTTAACGTTTTAAAGTTGAGTTTAAATTTTATTTAACGTTTTAGAGTTAAGTTTAAAATTTAGAGTTGAGTTTAAATTTTATTTTAACGTTTTAGAGTTAAGTTTAAATTTTTGTGACAAGTTTAAATCAATTTAACGTTTTAAAGTAGAGTTTAAATTTAATTTAACGTTTTAAAGTTGAGTTTAGATTTTATTTAACGTTTTAGAGTTAAGTTTAAAATTTAGAGTTGAGTTTAAATTTTATTTTAACGTTTTAGAGTTAAGTTTAAATTTTTGTGACAAGTTTAAATCAATTTAACGTTTTAAAGTACAGTTTAAATTTAATTTAACGTTTTAAAGTTGAGTTTAAATTTTATTTAACGTTTTAGAGTTAAGTTTAAAATTTAGAGTTGAGTTTAAATTTTATTTTAACGTTTTAGAGTTAAGTTTAAATTTTTGTGACAAGTTTAAATCAATTTAACGTTTTAAAGTAGAGTTTAAATTTAATTTAACGTTTTAAAGTTGAGTTTAAATTTTATTTAATGTTTTAAAGTTGAGTTTAAATTTTATTTAACGTTTTAGAGTTAAGTTTAAAATTTAGAGTTGAGTTTAAATTTTATTTTAACGTTTTAGAGTTAAGTTTAAATTTTTGTGACAAGTTTAAATCAATTTAACGTTTTAAAGTAGAATTTAAATTTAATTTAACGTTTTAAAGTTGAGTTTAAATTTTATTTAACGTTTTAGAGTTAAGTTTAAAATTTAGAGTTGAGTTTAAATTTTATTTTAACGTTTTAGAGTTAAGTTTAAATTTTTGTGACAAGTTTAAATCAATTTAACGTTTTAAAGTAGAGTTTAAATTTAATTTAACGTTTTAAAGTTGAGTTTAAATTTTATTTAACGTTTTAGAGTTAAGTTTAAATATAATTTAACGTTTTAGAGTTAAGTTTAAATATAATTTAACGTTTTAGAGTTAAGTTTAAAATTTAGAGTTGAGTTTAAATTTTTGTGACAAGTTTAAATTTTGTGACATATTTTATTACTTTGACTTTCAGCTTTCTATGTGGAAGAGGCTGAACATTTTGTTCGAGGACGCAACGGGCTTGCCTGGGGGTGAAATTCCCACGACCCAAGCTGATGGTCGTAAACGCCGGACCCCTCCTCCTCCTCCGGCGGCTAGTCAAAAGCCGGCGTCTCCATCGCATGAGGCAGAGCCGTCTTCTACGCATCGCGAGTCATCGAAGAAGTCAGAGCCGTCTTCTACGCATCGCGAGTCATCGAAGACGTCGAAGAAGCCGTCTTCAACGCATCGCGAGTCGTCGAAGCGATCGGAGATCAGGCCGGTGACTTCTCCCAGGTTGTCGACGTCTTCGTCGAGTCCTCGTAGAGAAGACATTTCGGATAAGCTACGCCCGCTCACAACTCCTCTAAGGAAAAGACAGAAGGCACAGCTTACTCTGGCACGTCCAGATCGGCAAGTGCGACAGAAGACGTCGCGTTGGGCCGAATTCACTGATCCGACGAGGCCCAAGTATTTGGAAAAGCCGATCCCCAAGTTCAAGCCGTTGAAGGACGCGAAGCAAAAAGAGTTTGATAATTTCGTTAAGTGGGTGCGGATAAAAAAAGTGGGACGGCAAGTTCATGGAGTCTGTTCGACTGAAGACGTGCGACGGAGACACGATTTTCTTCGACACGATATTGACAGAAACCAGATGGCTACATGATTCGGTACGTTATTATATAATTTCACTTTCCCTATCAATTTAAAATAACGCTATATGTTTCTAATGTCTCAGCATATTGATGCTATGATTCACATGGTTCGGGCTCGCCAACGAGCTCTCGACGGATATCGGCAAGACGTCCGAATCATGGATTGTCGGTGGGTCCAGCACGTGTACGGCCGATTCAGAACGGAAGAAGCGAACATCAACAAGGCCATCGAGCTGGGAGCAGAGCCCGAACCCGTGGACTGGGACATGAGGGCAACTATTAGCCCGATGACTGGGTATAGGGACGCCAATATTTTGCCTTGGGATGGTGCTCGCGAGATCCTGTTCGTCGTGAACTTCCAGAACATTCATTGGTTCACATTTCGGATCGACATCGCGGTCTGGACCATTACCGTCCTCGACTGCCAAAAGGATCTCATGCAGTCGTCGAACCATCAAAAGGACTTCACTGAGTTGATGGAGGTACGTAAAATGTTATGTTATTCACAATTATTACCTTAGAGCAACAATTAATTAAATTATAAGGGTTACTTAACATTGTTAAAATGTTTATTATTCAGACTTGGAGTCGAGCATTTGCGAGGATTGTGGCCATATGTGGTTTCTTCAAGAACCATCCCAACTCTTACCGGGAGACTGAGCATGCTGAAATTAAGTTCACTAACCTGACGTGGATCGTCGATGACAAGGTCCCACAATGTGCATACAGGTAAACATGTTCTTTTAAAAAAGTTTTTTTTGACTACTTAATTGAACTTTTTTTGACAACTTTTAAACAATTATCTTTTTATTGACAAGTTATTTTACAAGTTTGTTTATTTTTACAAGTTCGTTTAAAAAAGTTTTTTTTACTAGTTAATTGAACTTTTTTTTTGACAAGTTTTAAACAATTATGTTTTTATTGACAAGTTATTTTAGAAGTTTGGTTTTTTTTTTTACAAGTTTTTTGACAAGTTTATTGAACTTTTTTTTGACAATTATGTTTTTATTGACAAGTTTTAAACAATTATGTTTATATTGACAATTTATGTTTTTAAACAATTAGTTAATTGAAATTATTTTTTCAAGTTATGTTTCAACTTTTTTTGACAATTTCTTTTACTTATTCTTGTGTTGTAGCGGTGATTGCGGAATGTTCGCACTGAAGTATGTTGAGCACCTAGTACTGAACGAATCATTTGACACTCTTCAAAGTGTCAATATGAGAACGTTCAGGAAGAAATGGTGCGTGGACTTATTCTACAACCACCTTATCCCGTGATTTTGTATTTTCGGATGTTTATTTTTTATGTTTTTGGTTTTCTATGTAATAGTACCTTATAAACATATTATCGAGAAGATTTGTTGACTATTGATTGAATATGTTTTTTATTGTACCTTATAAACATGTAATTCAATGAAAGAGATTCACAAAAAAAAAAAAACAACAAAAATTCACACATTCACAAAGGGTTTAGAACTCGAGACATTTGTGGACGAAAACGAGTCTTGGGACAAAAGCGAGATGAGATCTTCGTCGTTCTCACAGAGTTGAATTGCGAAAAGGTCCATGAGACGGATGACACTCCATTAAACAAGATAAAAAGGTCACTCAAATAAACGTTAAAGTTTTAAACTTAAAAATAAAAATAACACAAAGTCTAAAGTTTTAATCCCTCCAAGTACATGTTTTTCTGTTATGTCCCCTACCACCACATTTCCCGCATTTTCTCTGGACGACAATCTTTTCGCCTTGAGATGGGTATCGATTAATTCTTCTTCTTCCTTGTTTACTTTTCTTCGGTCGACCGGCTTGCTTCTTTTCAACGGGTTCCGAAACTTTCATGTTTTTTATCTCATCCGGGACATCCCATTGATCTTCATTGCCAACCGGATATATGGCTTCCTTGTACATCTCAATCCACGTCTCCTTCAAATAAAAGTCACTGCATAACGAGTACACGTCCACGCTTCGATGTTGGGCTGCTGCGATAGAATGCTCGCAGGGGATATTCAATTGTTGTGGTAGTCCGCAAGTGCATGTCTTCGCCATAAGGTCTACATCGAAATCACCTCTTACGTCTTTGACATGACATTCATATAGACCAAGTCCGTACGCATTGACGAACTGTGCCTTATTATTCAGCTGTGCGAGATCATTTTGCCACGTTGGTGTCAATTTTGTGTTCAACTTGTTCGCTATCTCTTCTCGTTCAAAAAACCAAGTTTGGAGTGTGAATCGAATAAACTCGAGCAACGTCGTAATGGGAAACGTCCTCGCATTCCTTGTTTTGTTGTTGAAGCTTTCTGCGTTGTTGCTCGTCATTAGGTCGTACCTATATAAAACATACTTGATTTATATAATCAACGACATAAAAAATTCAGTACAAAAGAAGTTCTAGACTCTTACCGTTTTCCAGGAAAGAAAGCTCTGGCCCACCGATCGACACCAACTTCTTCAAGATACTTTGCCATCTCGACATCCTTACGTCTCAACTGTCTAAAATTAGCTTCGAATGCTGTTTTACTGAAGGCGTAAGCCGCATCGTAAAGTTCAAAGCGACAATGGTCTGTCTTGAACTTGTGTTGGACATTCAGTTGTAAATGATGGTAACATGCTCCGTGAGGGATACCAGGAAACACAACATCGACACCATGTATGATGCTAACGTGGCGATCGGATATGAACGCCAAATTAGGTACGTCTTCACCGATAGCTTCTCGCAATCTTCTCAAAAACCAAATCCAAGAAGCATGACACTCGCTATCTACAACTCCGAATGCAAGTGGATATAATTGTGAATTCGCATCCATTGCAATTGCGCAAAGCAACTGTCCCCCGTATTTTGTCTTCAGAAATGCACCGTCCAATGCTATGACCGGCCGACATGCTTTGAAGCCTCTACGACACGCCCCAATGGAAAAGAAAGCATACTTGAATTTATCACCATCTTGCACAAAGTCTGTTAACGTCCCAGGATTCTTTTGCTTCAACATGTACAGCCAAGACGGTAACTTCTGGTACGATTGTTCCGGCGTACCCCGCACGTACCCAATAGCTTTCTCCCTGGATCTCCAAGCTTTCAAATACGATATGTTCACACCCCATCTTGTCTTCACTTCTTCCCTGACGTTATGCGCCGAATACTCCGCCATAGAGTTAATTGAGTACTTGTCTTTAAATACGTGACCGATGACCCATGGTGCCGCTCCTCGATGGCCCTCTGTTCGAACAACACGCCCACATGAGTGTTTAGCCTCGTACGACGTAATCTCCCACATCTCAGACCACTGCACGACACCCCTCAACCTCCATGTGCATCTCTCGTTTTTGCATAGAACATACCATCTCTTTTTCGAAGAAGATTTCACTCTAAATTCGAAATTATCTTTCAACGCGTACAAGTGGATATGTTTCTTCAGTTCATGCTTGTTTTCAAATTGCTGCCCAATATATATTTCTTCTGAGCTACCTGTTACTTTCAAAGGTTAGTTAAACAATATGTGGTTTCATATTATACTTGAATCTCATTTGAATCCACTTAAATTACCTGTAGAAGAATGACTTGGATAATGACTCGGGTTTTCCTTCACAACATCATCGGCGCTGAACTCGGGTGCTTTCCATGAATAAGGAACGATAGGTGATCCGATCATCGGAGGCTCACGCTGACATTGACTCGATGGTTCACAATGACCCGTTGGTACCGTAAACGTTTCCACAAATTCTTCATATTCTTCGGGATTGACGAATTCTTCAAATTCTTCACCTCTACCATTGTTATCTCCGTCATATCCATCACTATTCTCTTCATCACCATCGCTACCTTCGTATTCATCACCATTGTGTCCATCATATTCGTCACTGTTGTGATTACAATCTCTATCACGCCTGTATACTTCGTCACCGTTTCCGGCACCCTTGTACTCGTTAAACAAGTCATCGTCACAGCCACCGTCTTTGTTTTCAATTATAGGATCATTTTGTCGATCCTCGATAACAAGAGTATTCCGTCTCTTCTTCGGTTCATTGCGAGACACCATTCCAACTTCCACATCTTTCCCTTTACATACTCCTCGATATGCAATAGGTGCAATGACCTCGATCTGTTTCGGTACCAAACTTACACAGAGTGGAAATCTATTACGATATTTGTGCTTCATAAAATGCGAAACATCACCATTGTCCTTCAATACGGCAGGACCTACTGGAATTGTACCGACTGCGTATGGGACTTCGAGTTTTAAGTCGAACGCGAATTTGTCTAACTCGAACTTCTCGTATAAGAAATCTACTAACTCCGTGTACGTTACCTCTTTCGGAATTACGAATGCACGAAATTCTGCATTGGTGAAAACCCATTGGTGTCCTTCCTTCTCCCAAGTGCCGTTAATCATGACAAAAACTGCAAAAAACAGTCAAACTATGCAAAATAAGCTTCTACATCGTACAGCATCGTATACCATCGTACACCATCGTACAGAATCGTACAGAATCGTACACCATCTTACAGACAGGCATCGTACAGCATCGTACAGCATCGTACAGAATCGTATATCATCGTACAGCATCGTACAGAACGCAATTTTTATTCTAAATTTCATCGTACAAAAATTTAAATTTCATCGTATACCATCGTACAAACAAGTTAAACCCAGATTTTGGACTTTGTTTTCAGATCTGATCGATTTTTTTTGCTACATTCTATCATATACAATCATAAACTTTGTAAAAATGATTAAGTTAGTAATCTTACCATGATTCTTTTGAAACCCGCTTAAGTAGAGAGGATTTGAGTGGATTTGAGTGGATTTGAGTGTGATTGAAATGATAAAAATGAAGTGTGAGAGATGTATAGGGTTCAGAGGGGTATTTTTGTCCGATTTTGGGTCAAAAGTCCATATTTAGATATTTTTAAATATTAGGGTCTAATCTTGATATTTAATAGCTTATTAAGCCCACTTAATGAAATTTCTCTTTAAAAAACAGGAATGACCTGCCAGATTGGGCTCTTCATCTTCCTCTCAATACGGTTCATAATTGAAAAGCATCAAGACACACGTGATCTCTGCCTCCATCGAAGAGGCGACCAACGACCACAAAACTCTTGAACTCTCTTCCGAATGAATATTAGAGTGGTAGTCTCATCTTCCTCATCATCATGAAAAACCATGGCGTTTCTTCGATTTCAAATTGCCTCCAAAATTGCACACGCACGTACCAAGAATTCGTTCTCAAGACCTCGTCAATTATTAGATTACAAAATTAATCAAACATTAATTATTTTTAAATATTTAATTGGAAAAATATTAATTACTTAAAAAAGAAAAACGAAACGCGGCAATATTTAACTGGAAAGAGGATCCGGATCAATTGAAGTAATGCCAACCCTCGACTGTTGCACCGGCCTCAAGCAAGTGGTCCAGAATAGCGCCAAGTGTCTCTGCGTCCTTCTAAATGACCGAAATGACCCTAACCTCGGCCTCAAGCTCAACTCTACCATTGCCTTCAACCTCCCTACTGCCTGCCACGTCCCCACCAACATCTCTAACTGCGTTCGTAAGTATCTGATTAATTAACATATATATATATATTATATATATATATATATATATATAATATAAACACACGGTTTTTAATCTTAAAGTGGACGTAAATGATGCTTTTTTTTACGTGCAGATCTTCTTCATTTGGCTCCAAACTCTTCAGAGGCTAAGGTGTTTGAGGGATTTGCCAACGCAACAAGGACGATTGGTATGCATAAATATTTAATAATGATTACTGTACAATTAATTAATTTCATGTTGATTATGTACTTATTTGACGTAATATATATGTATGCGTTTGTTATTGAATTGTGTGTTAATTGTGAAGGGAATATTTCGAGGAGTGATCATGGAGGTAGTAGTACAAGTTCTGAGGAAAAAAGTGATGGTGGAAGAATGTTGGAGATGGCCTTTGGGACTTTGATAGGTTTTTTGGCTCCGCAACTTGTTCTTTATCTTTGATCTTCTTCTTTTTTTATTATTATTATTCTTTCTGTGTGTGTTTATTATTATTATTTATTTTTGCTGCTTTAATTTAATGGTTTGACACTTTTATGTACTGATTTCTTATGTTTTGGCATTACTTTTCGAATTTGTTTTTGGTTGTGATAGATAACTACCATGATTTGTATTTTGTATTTAATTTGGAATTTGTTTAAACATTAATTACTTAAAAAAGAAAAACGAAACGCGGCAATATTTAATTGGAAAGAGGATCCGGATCAATTCATAAATATTAATATAATGACAAAATAACGAGTCGGGTAAAAATAAAGAAGAAATATTAATTAAGACGACATCGCTGTCAAATTTTACGTCGTTACTTCGATGCTCTCCCACTTTTCCCTGCACGTGTCTTCAACCATAGCCTCCAAAGCCTTCCACGACGACCCACCCTCCGCCACCGCTTCCCTCGCCGCCGCCGCCAGTCTCTCCGCGTTGACTCCTACCGCCGTCTCACAACCAGTGGCCATGAAGTCCTTGACGCTTTTAGCGACCTCCTGCCACGTCACGAAACCTTTCACTCTCTCGGCCTCCACAACCCTCGCTCCGATCTTCAGCTCCTCCGTCACATTCCGAGCGTTCAGCGGCTGCTCCGCCTCGAGCGGCCACGCCAGAATCGGCACCGCCGCGCAGAGGCTCTCCGTGACGGAGTTCCAGCCACAGTGGCTGAGGAAGCCCTTGACGCTCCGGTGCCGGAGAATCCTCCTCTGATCCGCCCACTCTCTCACCAACAACCCTCTCTCCGACTCCGAGATCTCCTCCGCCACCGCAGTCTTCCCGACCACCCATAAAAAGTCAACCCCGGACTCCCAAAGCCCTTTCTCAATCTCCCCCGCTTGCTCAGCCGATATCTCCGCCTGAGACCCGAACGCCACGTATAAAACTCGCCGTCCTCTCTCCGCTCTCTCGTCCAGCCACCGGAGGTACTCAGTCCTCGGCTCGGGAGTATCTTCTTCTCCGGCGGCGAGGCAGAGCGGTCCGACGCACCACGCCTTGGGACCGAACTCCCGGTTCCAGTGCTCGACGAACGCCGACTCGATCTCGATGAAGCTGTTGAAGACAAGGCCCGAGCTTCTCGCGGTTGCGGCAACGCATTTTTCGATGAACCGAGAGTAAACCGGGTCGAGGCTCGGGTCTGTGAACGTCGTGGATATGTCTTTGGCTGTGACGCTTATCCACGGGAACGACGGGACGACTGTGACCGTAGCATCGTCGCCGGGGAAGAGAGCTCCGGAGATCATGACGTCTCGTCGGACGGCCATGGCGTGGCAGGACATTCCGTAGAAGACGAGCCTCGGGACGCCGAGCTTGGCGGCGGACTCTTGAGTCCACCAGAAGAACCCGTCGGAGACCAGGAAGCTGACACGTGGCGATAACGAGTCCATGGCGCGCTCGAAGTCGGGCCTCATGAGCTCTGTCGCCGTGGCGAAGTGGGCGAAGAGGGACATGGAAGGGAGGGCGTCGGTGCTCTCGGCTCCGGCGAAGATTCCCGGCAGGTTGGCCGGGAAAGGGAGGGAGACCACGGCGGCGGAGGTGCCGGAGAGGAAGTCGGCGACGAACGGACGGTTCGCCGGAGTGGTGAGGACCGTGACGGCGATGCCGCCGTGGCGGAGGAAGAGGCTGGCCAGCTGGAGGAGAGGGATTGTGTGGCCTTTGGACATGAAGGGAAACAGTACGACGTGTCGTTCCGATGACACTGCCGGAATATCGAGGTTGGCCATTATCCGTTGACTGGTCGTTCTTACTTTTTTACACTTTACAGAGAGACAAACAATGTTATATTAATTTTGCGTGTTCATGCGTCTCTTTAATGGAATTATAACACGTTGTCCACGTTTAATTAAAAAAAAATAAAAAATGGAAGCGATTCTATAAGATGTGTTTTAATTTATTTTTGATGTGGCGCATGATGATACCAAACTACGACCCGCGAATTCTGGATCTCGAGCCAAAGCAAGTAGCATGTGACACGTCACACCCTGGGCCGATATCGCCTCCTTCGACGGAGAGAAATATCTCCCCGGCCGTGGCAGAGCCGGAATAAAATTTAATTTATATATATATATATGATAACTTTTTTTTAATATATATGATAACATGTTAAATTAAAGTTTATGCGACGATGAAAGTTGAACTTAGAAATTAGAATGAGAGTTAAAATTATTATTGACATAAATATTTAGTATGCTTGTTCAAACTATAGAAGTATTTTAGAGGGGTCAATTTCTAATCTTAGTAGATATATAGATATAGAATATTTTAAAATAAATAAATAAAACTAAATGTACTCAGGGCTAACATATAAAATACAAAAAAAAAAAACAAAAAAAAAGAGTGCATGTTCGTCGCCCTCCGCTGCTGCTACGGGATATGTCCATCAATGAATCTCCAGATTCCTTGCCATCCCAATAACTGGTTTGACAAATAGCATTATCAATTAAATAATAATTATATACTGAAAAACATGTGGCCAATGAAGCGAAAGACTACCACAACTACCGTGGTTTTCCTTATTTTAATTCGCCTACTGATTTTTTTGTTTTGTTTTTTTTAATTTTTTTAGGAAAAAAAAAATTAACGAGCAAGGTGGGTGATCTAACATTAAGTGTGATTTATAGCCCATTTTGTGCACATTTCCGTAACGAGAAATAACCAGAGGTACATGAAATCTTGAGCACATATCCGAATATTTCAATAAACTCTTCGATGTTGGTAGAGAGATCCAACCAAACGTGATTCACCGACCATGATGAAGAAAATTTTCATGTCTGCATAGACAAAAATCTAACAGAATTTCTCAAGCGGAAAAGTTGACGATAGCTAATCTGTCTCAAATTCAAATTAAACTAAACATGATGCCAAAACAACTAAGAGACCTTATTACAATCTGAAAAATCAAAAAGACGTTATTGATAACTAAACTATTTGAAACAAATTTGCAAATCGACTCCACACCAACAAAAACCAAAACGCGATTCTCAAATTCAAACAATATCGGTGACTCAAAGCCGGAAAGTGAGAGAGAAAAATAGCACCCAGTCACACTTACATAGACCTCACCGGAGAGAGATGTGGGACCAGGATCAATGGGAGGGAGTCGATCAGAAAAAATAAGGCCCAGTGGTCGAAGTCATGACCGGGGATGAGATTTGTCAGAGAGCTTCATCTAAGAGCGTCAGTCTAATGATTTTAGGTTTTGTTCGTTAGGGGAGGTTTTCGCCCCCTATGCGGACCGCGTTTGATTGATTCTGATTTATGATAGTACTAGGACAAAAACAGTCATCCGGTGCGACAATTGTCGCACCATATACTTCATATGTCGCACCTAATAGTTTACCTTTAGGTGCGACACTTTCAGGTGCGACATTGTCGCACCTAATGCCCAAACTATTTTCCTGCCAAATTTATAAAAATTGGCGGATTATTCATATCAGGTGCGACATTGTCGCACCTAATACCCTTCCCGCCATCATATTCGGTGCGACATGTCGCACCGAATATGTTATTTTAATTTAAAAAAATTACAAAATTAGAAATTAGAAAATTAAATAAAAATTCATTTAGAATTAAATAAAAAATTTACAAAATTCTAAATTAGAAATAATATTCTGAAAATAGAATTCTTAACTAAAAATACAAATTCATTCTAAAAAATCGAAAAAATGAATTCTTAGTTTTTTTCCTATACAACTTATCGATAGTAGAATTCCCTCTACCGAATAAGTTGCCAGAACTTCGGGAACCGCTTCCGCGTCCTCGTCCACCGCTGCCTGACGCGCTGCCGCTCGTTCCGCCGTTTCCGTAAGGACGGTCTCGCAGGAAATCCATAGAACCAGGCGTGGAACCTAGCGTCTGCTGATCAGTGCCACCTGGTTGCGGTGCAGGCGGAGGTTGGGGAGTCGTGGGAGACTGGTTATGCATCTGGGTGAGGAAGGCGATCTGTTGCCGCATCTCCTGCAGCTCGGCCTGTTGGGCATCCATCTGAGCTCGCATCTCGGCAACCAATGGATCGGTCTGAGATGACGAACTTGACGAGCCTCTATCGAGCGCTTGGGCAACACCCAGTGATGACCTTGGGATCGAAGGCCCTAAATCGACTTCCCAGTCTCTGCGTACTCCCAAAACGTCGCGCATCGCGTACATCTCTGCATCTTCTTGGGAGATCACGGTGTTTCGCTCATCCGCTTGCCGCAAAATATCTATCGTCTGGGCGGTGATTTCATCCTTCAAAAAAAAAACCACAAAACTTATCAGATAAGAATAATTCAAGTAATTAAATATAGTAAATAAAACAAATAACTTACAAATTGCGACTTCGCGAAGTCCGTCGTTCACGATCCCTTAGCGTCATGGTGTTTCTATATTTACAGTACTTTAGCTCAAACTACCATCATCAATGATTATCAAACTGATCATTTGTAGTGTGATATATATATATATATATATATATATATATATATATATGCTACAAGTTCTACTCTCTATTTAGTTTGTGAAGCAAGAAATGTCTTCAAATTCTACCAATATTAATTCTATGCGTCTAATTGTCACTAGGACTCGTGATTATTGTTTCATGCATCCATATATATTATCATTTTCAGATTATTATAAAGCATTAATTAATCTCTCACTAACAAAAATAATTAATTCAGCCATGTTGACGCAATGTTGTTTTTTTTCTTTCATTTTTTTAACTCTCATAAACAAGTCCGATTTGCTTGCTAAATTCCATAACTTTCGTGAAGATTAGTTAGCCCAAGGTTAACAATTATCCGAATCAATTATATTTACTCTAAAGTCAAATTATTGTATTTTTCCATGTTGATTCTAGTTAACCTGAAATTCGTCCATAAAAACCAGCCTAAAAATCAAAATTCCAATAAATGTACAGAAACATGGAGAGAGCTACATGAAGATAGACTTACAGGAGGTGGCTTCGCGGCTGGGGGTCACGGGCGGCGGGGGAAGACCGGGACTGAGACGAGTGGGTCACAAGTGGCGGGGACGGATCTGAAGGTCCGAGGCAGGTCGGAGAATGACAATGAGATTGGAAGAGAGAGTGAGAGAGAGAGTGAGAGAGAGATAGAGATGTACCTTGGAGGAGGACGGCAAGGTTCACGGCGGAGAGGACGTACGTCGTCGGAGATAGGCCGAGTGAAGCGTCGGAGAGAGAGAGAGAGAGAGAGAGAGAGAGAGAGAGAGAGAGAGAGAGAGAGAGCGAGAATAATGAGATAGAGATAGGATAATATGCAGAGAGGGGCGAGGAAGAGGACGAGTGGGATTGAGACTCGGGCGAGGAAGAAGGAGGCTCGGGTATTTAGAATACCCTAAACTATTGGGTAGGTGCGACAATATAGAAATATTCGGTGCGACATGTCACACATAATGTCGCACCGAATATGAAACAAAAAATTCGGGGGGAATTTTCTGACGGTTTTCAATTTTAAAACCATTAGGTGCGACATCTGTCGCACCTGAACGTATTGGGTGCGACATATGTCGCACCTAATACTTTTCGGTGCGACAATTTTATATCCGGTGCGACAATGTCGTACCGAATACCACTAAACATCAGCGAAATTTTTAATCATCTGGAGGACTATCTGGTGCGACATGTCGCACCTAATATGTGTTTAGGTGCGACATTTAGGTGCGACATGTCGCACCTAATACCTATCCGCACCAGAAATGTGAATTTGTAGTAGTGTTATAGCTTCTATGTCCCCCTTCGCCTAATGCGCTTCTCTTCGAAATGTGCAGAGTTTAAGGGGTCATAACTTGCGAACTTCCGAAAACGAGAAGAACATGATGAGATAGGTTTATGACATATTTTTTAGGCTCGAAAATATATGAGGATAGAATAATGGGATGAGATAGCTAGAGGGGTTAAAAAATTAGACACTTGAAATATGCGTAGTTTCACACATAGTTTTCTAATTAGGTATAGTTTTAGTATAGCATCTTCTGTACATAGAACATCATGTATCCTTGAGCATCACCTCTGAGCAAACTCATGGAATAAACAAATAACCTATACAAATAAGTATATATTAGCATTACCTTTTTGGTTCGATTTCAATGTCAAAATATATAAATCCCTAAATCAAAAGCTAAATAAAAAAACCCCTAATTCATTGAGATAAACACAATTCGCCGCAGAAATTCGAATAAAACTTTGCTCAAGGAAGACTACTAACTGAGAGAGAGAGAGAGAGTAACCTGAACGAATCGATGAATAGAAGACCAGCGAGTGCTTTGTCGGAGCACCAACATAGAGACAAAACAAGAAGAAGACGAGAACCTTGACAGTCAACGTCGCTGGAATGAGGTTTTTGGTGGAGATAGAGGAATAGAGGACGAGTGGACGAACGAAAAATAGGCCTATGCGAACAACCGTACGGTCTCTGCTGATAGAAAACAAAGGATAAGAAGATTTGCTGGAGACGAGGTCGACGGGGATTCGTGGTCGTCGACGAGGTATCGCGAGATTCTGGCAGGCTTCTAGGGTTTATCACTTTATTGGGCGAGCTGGGCAGTTGGAATATTGGGACCATGAAATGAGACCCTAAAAAATCTGGAATGAGAGCTAAGGGGAGAGAAAAGAAAATGGAACATAGCAGAAAACGAAAAAGAAAAAATGCAAAGAATACATTTTTTTTGTTAATGGTAGTTTATAAGAAAACAAACCTCTCATCTAACTTTATAATTATATGTGTCAATTTTTTAGTTTTAGTTGATTTTTTAAGTGCACACAAAATTATATTATTGCTGTCAACTTCATGATAATTTTCGAGTCTTTGTCGATTTTTTGTTGTTTTTGTCGTATATAAGTATTTTTGTGATTTTTTTTATATTGAAGTCGGCGGTGGGTTTAAAATTGGCTGCATTTGACATTAGACCACAAAAAAGACACATACAATAAAATCTTCTAAATATTGGCTGCATTTGGTTGAGATTAAAAAGCTCTGTTTTTTTTTAGAAAAAACTAAACTGCTTATTCGGTGTTTGGTAAAACTGTTTCTACAAAAAACTTCAAAATTGATTTTAAATTTTGTACACGAGATGGAAAAGCTAGGATTCATAGCTTTTGGAAAAAGTGTTTTTAAGTTTGCTATACAAATTATTGTAATATCCTCGTACAAAGTGTTTCTAAGTCATATGTATTTTGTCCAGTATGATGTTCTAAATTCTATCTCCCCTCGTAAATTGTGATGATTTTTGTACCATAATATATAACTTTTTTCTATGTCTCATCTTTTTTTTTCTATCTAAAAGTGAAACTTGTTCAAAAATGATTTGTGCATTTTATTGGAATATCGTTAGTCGTTGGAGTCCAATAGTAGTTTGTCTTGTTACGTTATATTTTTTTCTCTTTGATTTTTCTTAAGAAAAAATATTATTCATATATATGCATATAAATAAGCATACTAATAATTATTATTTAATTTTTAAGAACATGTCTATTTTAGTCTTTTTACTATAATATATTTATTTTACCAAACGATAAATCAGTTTTTGTTACCAGCAATAACTGTTTTATAAACAGTTTATTAAACACATGTTAGTTTTTGAAAAAAAAACAGTTTTTTTCAAAGATTGAATCTAAAAACTTTTTTTTTTAAAACAAAGCTATGTCAAACGGGGTCATATTTTGCTTTGTCGAATTCTTTGTTTTGTTTTGTTTTTTGTTTTTTTTTTGTTTTTTGTTTTTTTTTTAATCGAAAATTCGGGTGGGTTTGTGATTGGTTCTTTTAGATGTTTAGGATCGAGTTTCTGCTGCCACTTGGCCTTGAATTTTTGCTGCCACGTGGGTTAATATAATTGGGACATCTATCCCTGGAATTAAATGCGTGCGTGGACTGCAAATCTTACTTTGTATATATTTCAGATCAATATGACGTTGTTTCTCTGCGTATAATAAACCACACACATATTAAGAGCGACACGACAAGTGATCACAATGGGCTCATTCGAGATTCCGGCCAAGTCATCGGAACGACACGTCGTTTTGTTCCCTTTCATGGCCAAAGGCCACACAATCCCTCTACTCCAGCTGGCTCGCTTCCTCCGCCGCCGCGGCGACATCGCCGTCACGGTCCTCACCACTCCGGCTAACCGCCCATTCGTTGCCGCCTCCCTTTCCGGCACCTCCGCCGCCGTGGTAACCCTCCCTTTCCCGGCCAACCCGCCGGGAATCCCCGCCGGAGCCGAGAGCACCGACGCCCTCCCTTCCATGTCCCTCTTCGCCCACTTCGCCACGGCGACGGAGCTCATGAGGTCCGACTTCGAGCGTACCATGGAGTCCTTATCGCCACGTGTCAGCTTCCTGATCTCCGACGGGTTCCTCTGGTGGACTCAAGACTCCGCCGCCGAGCTCGGCGTCCCGAGGCTCGTCTTCTTCGGCATGTCCTGCCACGCCATGGCCGTCTCACGCGACGTCGGAGCTCTCCTCGCCGGCGAAGCTACCGTGACGGCGCCGTCGTTTCCGTGGATCAGTGTCACCGGAAGAGACTTCGACCCGATATTCACGGACCCGAGTCTCGATCCGGTTCATTCTGAGTTCACCGGGAAGTGCATCGTGGCGGCAGAGAAAAGCTCTGGCATGGTGGTCAACAGCTTCTATGAGTCGGAGTCGGCGTTCGTTGACTATTGGAACCGGGTGTCAATTTCCAAGGCGTGGTGCGTTGGACCGCTCTGTATAGCCGACCTACATGGTAAAATCATTGACCTTTTTTCAGTTTGATTATTTATTCTGATATCGCTTAATTTTTTTTTTAATTTATCTAACAAAATTAGAAAGTGACTGTTCTGAAAAATTTCTGTATAATTATAAATTTGAGTATAAAAAATTTAAAATTGATTTAATATTAATTCCTCTAGGAATAGTAATTTATTTTTAATTTTTGTGTTGACATTTGACCCACTTTAAATTAAATTTTTTATATCGTCGAAGAAGACGATGATGATGTTCTTGAGCCGAAGACTGAGTACCTCCGGTGGCTGGACGAGAGAGCGGAGAGAGGACGGCGAGTTCTATACGTGGCGTTCGGGTCTCAGGCGGAGATATCGGCTGAGCAAGTGGCGGAGATCGCCAAAGGGCTTCGGGAGTCCGGGGTTGACTTTTTATGGGTGGTCGGGAAGACTGCGGTGGCGGAGGAGATCTCGGAGTCGGAGAGAGGGTTGTTGGTGAGAGAGTGGGCGGATCAGAGGAGGATTCTCCGGCACCGGAGCGTCAAGGGCTTCCTCAGCCACTGCGGCTGGAACTCCGTCACGGAGAGCCTCTGCGCGGCGGTGCCGATTCTGGCGTGGCCGATCGCGGCGGATCAGCCTCTGAATGCTCGGAATGTGACGGAGGAGCTGAAGATCGGAGCGAGGGTTGTGGAGGCCGAGAGAGTGAAGGGGTTCGTGACGTGGCAGGAGGTCGCGAAGAGCGTCAAGGACTTCATGACCACTGATCGTGAGTCGGTCGGAGTTAACGCCGAGAGACTAGCGGCGGCGGCGAGAGAAGCGGTGGCGGAGGGCGGGTCGTCGTGGAAGGCTTTGGAGGCAATGGTTGAAGACACGTGCAGGGAAAAGTGGGAGACGACGTAAAATTTGACAGCGATGTCGTCTTAATCAATATTTCTACTTTATTTTTACCCGACTCGTTATTTTGTCATTATATTTATATTTATGAATTGATCTGGATCCTCTTTCCAATTAAATATTGCCGCGTTTCGTTTTTCTTTTTTATGTTCATTAATTCTCCGCAAGTGGAGTGGATGGTCCCTAATTTTCTTCGGAAGTGTCTCTATTCTATTTTCTTGTTAGGTCAGAAAGTGCGGAGAGACTGGCGGCGGCGGCGAGGGAAGCGGTGGCGGAGGGCGGGTCGTCGTGGAAGGCTTTGGAGGCAATGGTCGAAGACACGTGCATGGAAAAGTGATGACGCATAAGACAATTGACAGCTATGAAAAATTCAAGGCTTGATAACGACGACGTTTTATTCTAAAAAAACAAAATAATGCGCACGATCTGCTTTTCCCTTCGATTATTCGATCTCAAAATGTCAATTAATCACGTCCACAGTACTCCACAGGACCACATGTATATATTGTTTTTTTTTTCAGCAATAAATTTTGTTTTACGTGAGATAAACAAAATTTAAAATTAAAAATCTGCAGCATAAATAAATATGATTATTTTATCTTATTTTTGAAATTTATTATTTTTATACGTCAAATAAATTATTTGAAATAATGATGATGAGTAAACGTTATTTTATCTTTTATTTGTTACAATTTTATGACATTATTTACTACTTTATATTTTGTTTTATTTGTAACTGAAAACCTTTGCAGAAATAATATATATATGTATATGTTCTCTCAATATAATATGCATATGTTTCTTTTATCTAGTTTAAACTTTAAATACGTCATACAATATATATGCAAAATAAATAAAAATAAAAATATCAAACAAAAAAGTTAAGCTGTCAACTTTTTGGCTGCTAAATCGTTGATAATTATATATTCCCGCCAACTGCCCGCATAAAGTATTTTCAGCTAGGTCTTGGTCGTAGATTATTATAATCCCAACGATTGGCACAACTGTATATTCGATCGCACACCTATTATAAAATTAGGATTGACTAGTGTGGCTGTTACACGTTTCTATGGAATAGTTATGCGAAGGATATGGGGAGGATCTTGCAAAATTATATATTGTCCACGATTTTTTTTTTAAATCATATGCAATTCATTTCATACTCATTTATTTTTTAATGGGTTTGAATCTGAATAAAACACTAGAGAGTACATGATAATCCATGATTTTTTTTACTCATTTAATATTAGATTTATTAATAAAAGATAAAAAAAAAATTAAAAAAATACTTAAAATAAAAAAAAATCTAAAAAAAATTATTAAACATGTACACTAAAATATAATGATACTTTTAAGCGGGTACGATATGGGGGATCCTAAATAAGATACTTAAAAATTATATCATATTCATGTCCATATAATTTTTTATGGGTAATATTGTAACTTATCAATTATCCATTTATTTGAATAAGATCTTACTCGTGATGAGTAGAGTCTTACGAATACGTTGGTATATTGGTAAAATTATCATCCTAGTAATATGTCTTATGCGACATCCTTATAGCTCAAAACAAATAAATATGAAAATTGAATTAATTTTGAAGAGATATTTGTACCTTTTTGGTTATAGGGTGAATCACTCATCTATGAGCTTCTAGAATAATATGAGGACGTATATCAAGTTAATTGGAGATTGAGCTGTGGCTAATTTGGCTTTTCTTATCGCGTCATTGAAAATGGACAAATTGCTTAGGTATTGTCAATCAAATTCTTACATTAATTAAATTATAGTCACTTTTTCTTTTGTTCATTTTTTAAAGCTATGATTACGCTTTAGTGCTTCGTGAGTTGAGGCATCTCGTGTGATCGCTCGTTATTGAAAGGGGTTAAAAAACAAATAATTTTCGGTGTTGTTATTAATTTGTTTACGTATATATATTATATATGTTAACAAATCATCAAACAAATTTAAATTAAAAAAAAAAATTGACATTTAACGAGACTTATAATTTTAGTGAAAAATAGGAAAAATATTTTGAAATAATAGTACTTGTGGCGATTTCTCGAATATATATTTACAAAGAAAGAAATGAGTATAAGAAATGTTTTATGTTGTTATTGTTATCAATATTATATCATGATGGTATTGCCCATTTTGTTCAAATAATAGCATGGGATACCATTTTAACAAATTGTTCAATATAAGATGCGCACATTCTAGTAGTCAGCAAACATCACACAGTATTTGTGAGCAAATAAATTTGAAAACTTTATTCCCAACGCGATGAACAAATTTGCATGTACTGCTAGGCTCAAGTAATCTTCGAACGTCACAAACTAACGAATCCACACCAATGTCATAAAACCAACGAAGGGCCGGCCCGAACTCATCCGGGGCCTTAGGCGAATAAACATTTTGGAGCCTTTTGATAACAATACAAAATTAAATATAAAACAAAAAATTATAATCAAGTTTTTCATTCATCAAAACATAACGCACCTAACACTTTTAGATGCAAAAGTACTAATCAAATTCGTATAATCAAAAGTACAATCTGTGTAATTTGTAACCTATATAACACACCTAGAAAGCAAAAAAAAAAAATTAAAATTGAAAAATACAATAGTCAATGTCGTTGGAAAATACAATAGCCTATTCACACAATGATTCTCTATTAAATTATATAGAAAAAAATCAATGGCTACCAAGGATATGTCTTTATCAGTCAGTGAATAAACCAATCACATAAAAATCAATCAGATTGACAGACTCCATTAAAAAAATAGCAATCAGAGAAGCAGGAAAACTAAATAATAAGAAAAAAGTGTACACAAACAAAACCTTCTCTCCTCTTTTCTCCGGTCTCTTACTCGGGATTAATTATTTGGCATTATTTTTTAGAAGAAATGCGGCGGAAGAATAGTCGAAGGAGATGAATCAGTTGGATTTTTTTTTATTAATAAAAAAGTCCTAATATATGAATTATATTTAGCTGGATTATTTCAAATTTTAGGGCCAAATCCAATTGGGGCCCCCCTAGACACATGCCTTATTCGCCTATACCAAGGGCCGGCCCTAATGTCATGAGCAAAAATATTATTTCATGAAAAAATATATAATAAAGACTGAAGTACCACTACTCTGAAAATAAATAGAATTATATGTCAAATAACCCAAAAATATTAGCTCCCTCCTCGATATAATGTCAATCAAAACGTACCAAGATTCATGCATAAAAACTAAAAGGCAAAGAAACAACCAAATAAACTTACCAATTCCGGATAAAGGCAAAATAGAAGTGTGGGCTAACTAGGAAACACTCATGAGTGATAACATTGAATCTATCAAGATCTTAAAGTAATCATCTCTCCAGCGAAAACCCTGTCTCTCTCTCTCTATAGCAAATTAGATCTAGTTCTAGATCTAGCGGGGGTGAGCGCCGTCGCCGCCCCTCTGGGTTCGGACGCCGTCGCTGTCGCGACTCCGGTCCGGAGGGGAGGGCGATTCTCCACGAGACCCTTCTCAATGGATCCGTCGCAGTGACCGATTCTTCTTCGTTTCTTCTTCGTCGCAGAGGTTGCCGAGCTCGAAGGCTGCCGAGCTCGGTTCCGGCAACCGTCGACCGTCGAGCTCAGGACCGTCGACCGCCGAGCCCAGATCCGTCGACCGTCGACCGCCGAGCCCAGATCCGTCGACCGTCGACCGCCGAGCTCAGATCCGGCGATCCCAACCTCTCTGACCACGCTCCTGAGGCTGGCCACCGCCAAGAGCCCGCCCCGGCCCTCGAGCACCCCTTCCATCACCAGAGCTCCGGTCGGCACCGCGTCACCACCAGGCCCGGCCTCGCCACCGCCGCCCCAAGCGCCGCCGCCAGCTAGGCGGTCCGACCCTCATTCGTCGTCGCTTCCTGAAGGTGCTCCACGCCGTGGGTTCGAGTCTTTGAAGCTTGTCGAGTGACGGGTTGTTTGGGTCTTGGTTACGTTTGTTCTTTGGTGGGGTCTTTTGTGTTTGTTTTGGTTGTAATTTCTCTGTTTTCTTTGCTTTTTGCAATAGCTATCTGTTTTCTGAAGTTGGATTAGCCATCGTTCAGCCTTCCGTTATGGAATTCCTGTTAGACAAGCGTTTATGCAGGTTTGAGACTCTCTTCCGAGGTCTTGTGCTCTTGGTTGTTCGGGTTTGCCTATCAACCATAGAGGTTTTTGTCAAAGAGATGATGTTGTGCTCGATTAGTTGTGTGCTTTGTTGGTTTTCCATTGTTGGATTCCAAGCCACGTTTAAACCCCTTGATCGCTTTCATTTGATCATATCGATGGGTTCGGTTCAGTCCGAGATCATGAGCATCTCTGTTTTGGGACTTTCAAAGTCTGCATTAGTGATTGTAATAACTTCTTTCTAATGGAATTCTCGGTTTTCCCTCAAAAAAAAAAAAAGAAAAAAAAAAAAAGGAAACACTCATGAGTTAACGATCAACACGTGTTTTTGTCAATAATTAGTCTAATCTCACATTTTTATTATAGGCTTAAAAAAATAATATCTAATACACTACACTCAACTACGTTGAATATTTTTTTCTCTGAATAAGAATATTTTCATTTATATATATTGAGATAGTTGGGTGACGTTAAAAAAACTACATACTTTTCTCTATAATAAGAAAGGAGGACAAAAACAAAACAAAGGCAAATTGATAATGGGCTCATTCGAAATTCCGGCCAAGTCATCAGAACGACACGTCGTTTTGTTCCCTTTCATGGCAAAAGGCCACACAATCCCTCTCCTCCAGCTGGCACGCTTCCTCCTCCGCCACGGCGACATCTCCGTCACGGTCCTCACCACTCCGGAGAACCGCCCATTCGCCGCCGACTTCCTCTCCGGCACCACCGCCGCCGTGGTGTCCCTCCCTTTTCCGGACAACCCACCGGAAATCCCCACCGGAAACCTCCTCGCCCCTTTAGGCGCCGCCACCGAGCTCATGAGGCCCGACTTCGAGCGCACCATGGAGTCGTTATCGCCACGTGTCAGCTTCCTGGTCTCCGACGGGTTCTTCTGGTGGACTCAAGATTCCGCCGCCAAGCTCGGCGTCCCGAGGCTCGTCTTCTACGGAATGTCCTGCCACGCCATGGCCGTCCAACGAGACGTCATTATCTCCGGAGCTCTCTTCCCCGGCGACGATGCTACGGTCACAGTCGTCCCGTCGTTCCCGTGGATAAGCGTCACAGCCAAAGACATATTCACGACGTTCACAGACCCGAGCCTCGACCTGGTTCTCTCTCAGTTCGTCGAAAAATGCATCGCCGCCACCGCGAGAAGCTCGGGCCTGGTCATCAACAGCTTCATCGAGATCGAGTCTGCGTTCGTCGAGCACTGGAACCGGGAGTTCGGTCCCAAGGCGTGGTGCGTCGGACCGCTCTGCCTCGCCGCCGGAGAAGAAGATACTCCCGAGCCGAGGACTGAGTATCTCCGGTGGCTGGACGAGAGAGCGGAGAGAGGACGGCGAGTTCTATACGTGGCGTTCGGGTCTCAGGCGGAGATATCGGCTGAGCAAGCGGCGGAGATTGAGAAAGGGCTTTGGGAGTCCGGGGTTGACTTTCTATGGGCGGTTGGGAAGACTGCGGTGGCGGAGGAGATCTCGGAGTCGGAGAGAGGGTTGTTGGTGAGAGAGTGGGCGGATCAGAGGAGGATTCTCCGGCACCGGAGCGTCAAGGGCTTCCTCAGCCACTGCGGCTGGAACTCCGTCACGGAGAGCCTCTGCGAGGCGGTGCCGATTCTGGCGTGGCCGCTCGCGGTGGATCAGCCGCTGAACGCTCGGAATGTGACGGAGGAGCTGAAGATCGGAGCGAGGGTTGTGGAGGCCGAGAGAGTGAAGGGGTTCGTGACGTGGCAGGAGGTCGCGAAGAGCGTCAAGGACTTCATGGCCACTGATTGTGAGGCGGCGGTCGGAGTCAACGCGGAGAGACTGGCGGCGGCGGCGAGGGAAGCGGTGGCGGAGGGCGGGTCGTCGTGGAAGGCTTTGGAGGCAATGGTTGAAGACACGTGCAGGGAAAAGTGGGAGAGCATCGAAGTAACGACGTAAAATTTGACAGCGATGTCGTCTTAATTAATATTTCTTCTTTATTTTTACCCGACTCGTTATTTTGTCATTATATTTATATTTATGAATTGATCCGGATCCTCTTTCCAATTAAATATTGCCGCGTTTCGTTTTTCTTTTTTAAGTTCATTAATTCTCCGCAAGTGGAGTGGATGGTCCTAATTTTATTCGGAAGTGTCTCTATTTTCTTGTTAGGTCAGAAAGTGGGAAATTTGATGTCTCAATTGACATTTTTTTATTTTTTATTTTATTTATTTTGTTTCCATTCGATTCTTCTCTGGCCATATTATATGTTAGAAGAAAATAATTGAAATAAATGTTGGGTATAATTTTCAACTTTTGGTTTCAAGTAGGTGAATGAATACTCACCAAGAGAAAAATTACTTTTTGGATTGACAATAATTGTACCTCAGTATGTGTAAGATAGTGTGAACTCTGAACCAATAATTGAAATGCATAGCGCCGATTTCCTGCGGATGACCTCAAAAAAATGGAAATTGCGATGGCCGATGAGAATTGCGATGGAAAAAAAATTTGAAAATTTGCTCAAAATAATACCGACGATAATTGCGGTGCCGACGGAAATTTCGATAAAATACGGAAATGCCGATGAAAATAATGTTACATAATTCTTAATATAACAAATAAATTAATTTCAAACACACACATAATAAGTTTAAACTTCAAATTCAAGTCTCCAACACACGTAATAATTTCACACATCATAAAAAAACATAAATAAAATGTCCAAAACACTTTAGGTTCAAAAACAAAGATAAGTTCAGATCACATACTAAGTTTAACATAGATAAAAAGACTCAATAGTAGGTTGAGTGACGGTGGGGTTGATAGTAACCCCCGGTTCGTGCTTTGAAATCACAGTAGTCAGCCCATTAAAATAAATTCGGATTCTATCAAAACAATAAGAAATTCTAACTTTGAAATTTAAATCTCAAACATGAAATAAATTCAGGTTCTATAAAAAAAACAACAATAAATTCTAACTTTGAAATCGAAGTCTCAAATATCAAATAAATTTGGATTATATTGAAAAAAAATTGAGAAAAACATATGTGAACCACATAACATAAATACACATCTTTCATTCAGCAAGATTTTTCCAAAAAAATCAAAAAGATTCAATTTCATCACAAACTCAAACTGTCGGCACAAAACAGTGGGAATAACACGGGAATTTCGTCGACACTCCCAAAAAAGGACGAAAATATTGTTGATTTTGCACAGAAAGCGTGGAAATAATGTAGGCACGGTCGAAATTCCGGGTAATTTCGACGAAATAAAATGGCGAAATGACAAAACGTCATTTTTGTGCCGGAATCCCAAAAATAACGAAATTTCCACTCAATTTCCCCGAAATACCCTGAAATTTTAAACATTGCTCTTGACAATCATTCTCCAGTCAGGAGACTAGTCGCTCATTTTGAATAATCGAGTTTTAAATATAAGGCGTGTATGATTTTTGTTTAATTTAGACAAAACATATTATGACTTTCAAACTTTAACCTTTAATTAATAGCCTTCTCAAGTTTCCATTGGCTAATGTGTGTTCTCCTCTGTGCTTTCTCTCATTTTATGTTTTTTTTTCTCTTGATATCTTCTAACATCAACGAGTAAATAGGTCCTTCCTAGATACACGTAACACGGAATAATATCCCTAACATAGATGATAAAGAGCTAAGCTTACTCCAGCTTTCGTCCACAACCACAAGCCACCACGTGGACAATTTTTGAGTTTATTTATTTTTTGGTTGGCGACGTAACCCAAAAAAGATTTTGTTTTTACGTCACTAGACACCCCCGCTACATCTATATTCAATAAATAAGATATTTGAAAACACAAAACAACCCGTTTTAGAATAAATGACATATTTGCCCCCTGAACTACCGTCCTTGTAGCAACTTGCCTCTCGTAATGTAAAAACTCGATCTTTACCCATCAATATCATGTTTTGTATCATTACAGTCCTTCGGTGTATTTTAAGCCCAATCCGTCAGTTAAATTGGCATGAGAGCACGTGAGATTTTAAACATATAAAATTATCAAAATGCCTTTATGTATAATATATCATTTATACGAAGTCTAACTATTATTCTCAAATAATTTTAATTAAAGGATAATGAACAATTACGTTATTCGATCAAATGGAGCATGAATTAATTATTCGAATAATAAGTTTATTTACTTACACGTCCTTTGGAGTCGGCGTAGAGGAAGAAAATGGCCAAGTAGATTAATTCCATACCGAGGCCGACAAAATTGATTGTGACAACGAGAAGGCTGTCGGGATGGACGAAAGGCATCCCGTAGAACACCCACAATAGGCAATTCAACACCGTCGCCATGTAAGGGATCGGACTGAACTCTTCCACCGCCTTCTTCTTTATTATGTTGATAAATGTCGAACTGAACACCGCAAAAAAAAAAAAATCTAGCTAGGGTTAAGTGAATTAATTTAAGGGATTATTCAAAAACTATGAAGTCAAGCCTAAACGAGTCATTTATTTCAAAAGTGCGACAACGAATATCATGAAAAACCTATACACTAGTACAATTAATAGCATCAGGTGCGACAAAAGTCGCACCTGAAAGCATCAATGTCGCACATGAAAGTATCATCAGGTGCGACTTTAGATGCGACAAAGTCGCATCTGAAAGTGCGCACCTGATGATTTTAGGTGCGACATTTTAGGTGCGACAAGTCGCACCAAACGTCGCACCTAAATATCCCTCAAAATAAGAAATTAAAGCGTGAATTATAGTATCAGATGCGACTAGTCAGATTAATGAAATAAAAGAGGGGGAGATGAGGCCCGCTCAAAAATTTCAAACTATCTGATGCGACATAGTCGCACCTGAAAGTTTCAACATATTTTCAGGTGCGACTAGTCGCATCGGATTGTCAAAATCAAAAGACAATTTGAGCGAATTTTTTCGGCTTCTGATTGACTATCAGATGCGACTAGTCGCACCTGAAAGTTATTTAGATGCGACTTTTAGATGCGACTAGTCGCATCTGATAGTCTTGCGCATCAGAAAATCAATTTTGTAGTAGTGATATTTAACGACAAATGGTATGGAAAATAATTTTTTTTAATGACAATCATAGGGTAATAAAACATTCTTAATGGATAACGGGATAAAACATTCTAATGGATAACGGGAAAAAAAATGTTTTTGTTACGTATACTATTAGAATAATCTCATAATTTAGTAATGTTTTCTTCAGAAACATTAAAACAAAAGGTAATATCCCTAACAGTTTTTTTTTTCTTCTTTCTTTTCGTAAAAAAAAAAAAAAAAAAAAAAAAAAAAAACGAAAGGTTTGTTTGATTTTTAGCCTTCACAGTTAATTGACAAAAACATAAGCAAAATGATATAAAAGATTTACAATTATGTTAGTGAGAGTAGGGGTTAATTTACGTACGCCGGAGAAAGAAATAGACCGAAAGAAATCACGTTTCCTGCAAAAGGATCAAATTAAAAATTAACAACCAAATATGTCATAGAAAATAAAACCATATCCAAACAATTCGAAACATGAGTATATCAAAAGAAATCCCCGTTCATGGTAATCCAATCATAGAAGAATACACACATAGACACGTCACGTGTTTATGAACAAAAATTACTTTAAATAAGTAGACAAATTAAAACCAAAAGTGGACAATCAAATCTTTGTCGACGTGGATAATCAATCCATAAGTTTAATGCATACATACATGGAATTAAAAAAAAAAGGAGCATTTTTAACATTCTGAATGTAAATGCATGTGACTGATTAATTATTCCAAACCAAAATGAAGTACTCTCGATTCGCCTCGGTTTTATTTTACTTTTAAATTCAGATAAATAAAGAAATATTATTTTATATGAATCGAAAGAATTAAACACGAGCCAATCATACACTTAGATGTACATATTCAGAGTAATAAAAATATTATGAAGTCTAACTATTATTCTCAAACAAGTTTAATTAAAGGATAATGAACAATTACTGATACGATCATGACCAAGGCCCAGCCCAACGAGAAGGAGGCTGAAGTGGATCCAGGCCCAACACGCAGAAAGTCCAAGAAACCTGCCTGGATGGACGAGTACGTGTGCTGAAGGAATAGACGTGAGCAGAGGGAACAAAGGAACTTCTATAGCTTCTAGATATTTAATATGTGTGTTTACCTTATTGGGTAGAAGAGAAATATGTTAGAGGGTGTGTACGAAGGAATGGTATTTGTAAGAAAATGGTACTGGGAATGAAATAAGGAAAATATCAGATCTATTTTGTTTCATTTTTTTTTGCTGGTTTTTTTTTGTTTTCTCTGAATTGGGAGTGAACCTCACTCGAAGAGGAATTATCTGATATCGCCCTGAAGCAAGACGTATCATTGGTGCTTTCATGCCATGGAACTCTCATATTTGCTCGCCGCCTCACAACCTCAGCTCGACGTCAAGATCAATGCCAAGATCGACACTCAATCGGACGCCTTCCACAACCTCTTCAAGCAGCACGGTTTCGCTCTCGAATCCAAGATTGCCAACCTCCGAGACGAGATCTACTACAACCACACTCGTCCTTCCGGATCTAGCGCTATACCGCCACCCATAGCAGGCTCAGTTCCGCCACCACGGGTCACAGATCTGTCTTCTTCAATCCGCGGACTCAAGCTCGACATTCCCAAATTCGAAGGTGATGACCCGACGGACTGGTTGTTTCGAATTGAAGCATTCTTCGACTTTCACGGCACACCGGAGGATGCTCGCCTGCAGATCGTGTCCTTCCACCTTGAAGGTCGAGCGGCGGCGTGGTTCCAGTTTGCCCAGCGGAACCGATTGATCCTGATATGGCCATCGTTTCTCGCCGTCGTGAAACACCGCTTCGGCGCGTCGGTGTTCGAGGATCACGAAGGTCGCCTCTCCAAACTCACTCAGGCTGGGACGTTCGCCGATTTTCAGGCCCAATTTGAGGAACTTCTCAACAAAGTCACGGGAATATCGGAGCCTCTCCTCATCAGTTTCTTCATCGCAGGCCTGAAACCTTCTCTCCAACGGGAATTGCTCTTCCACCGCCCAACCTCTTTGATGGAGGCGTTCGCCATGGCGCGGGCATACTCAGCTCGCCTCGACGATTCGACTTGGCACACGAGATCTTCGTTTCGCCAATCATATTCCAACCCACCACAAGCCCAAAACCCAGGCTCAACTCCGTACTCAACCAACCTTACCCATACCCAAAACACGTACCCACACCCTACCACCAAACACCCAGCCCACCTCCATCCATCACCACAATCCTCTTCATTCCCAATCACAAATTCAACAGCCCAAAACGTCTCTCCAAAATCGCCTACGGCACTTCCGATCCGCCGTCTGAACCCCGCTGAACTCCGTGACCGCCGTGCCAAGGGATTGTGCTTCTCTTGCGATGAGAAGTTTAGTCCGGGCCACCGTTACGCTAGCAAATGCCTACTGCTACTCGCGGAAAATGACGAAGACGTGCCCAACGATTCAACTCCGCCCACAGACGAAGACTCGTCACCCGAGGAGATCACAGGCGATATTTCAAGCCTCCATACGTTATCCACCCATCTCGGTAACCGTACTCTACGTGTCACTGGTTCAGTCGACTCCAAATCATTCGTCGTCCTCATCGACAATGGTAGCTCTCACGACTTCATACAACCCAGCTTGGTGGAGCAGCTAGGCTTGCCTCTGACGGAGGTTCCGCGATTTCGGGTCGCTACGGGCAACGGCGAAACGCTACTCTGCACGCACAAATGCGCTACAACCCCCCTAGTTATTCAAGGCACTCTATTTCCCGTCGACTTGTTCGTCATCGCTGTTATGGGCCCGGACGTGGTTCTTGGTTATACTTGGCTCACCAGCCTGGGAAGAGTGATCCACGACTATCCCGAACACACTATGGAATTTCCATGGGATGGCGGGACAGTGAAGATTCACGGAGAAAAGGGTATGCGCTCATCGCCGATATCACGCCACCACCTTCAAGCCTTGGCCTCAAAAGATTCGATCGCCACAATGTTCGAGCTCACTACCAATCCTATCGACCAAACCATGGTGGAGTCCTCACCGACAGTGGCGTTTCCCGAGGTTCCTCAATCTATCGCGGGCATCTTGCAGCGCTACGGGAGCGTATTCCAAGCACCCAAGGGTCTCCCACCGATTCGTAGCATCGACCACCGAATTGTTGTCAATGGTGCCCACAAGAAGAGTTGTAATCTTTATATTATGCATTTGATATAATAAAGTCTCATGAAGACTCTTGCTTGTAATTGCTTATTCATTAATAAAAAGTTGAAACGTTCATTCAATCTTCCTTGTTTGAAGCTTTATGATAAAACCTTAGTCTTTAGTCCATAAACAAACTAAACAACTTACGAAGAGACAAATGTAGATTTGCATGAACAAACTCTTCGTAGTTTGCTTAAAACGATATATTCGCAATCTTAGGGTCAAATGACTATTGACCTCAATACGATTGTTAGAAGAATGTATGATGTCTGGTTATGAGGCATTGAGAGTTGGAGACTCTATAGTTCTTCTAGGTATCTTCCGAAGGTACTGAATTGACCAGTGCACTTCTAGAGACAAGATAAGAACAAACCATTTAACCTCTTATGTCTCGAAGTCACTACGTATGAATTGCATCATGCTTACCTTAATCCTGAAATGAGACATGCCATTTCACAGCTTAGTATTCTCATTTGAGAAAGTCAGAGTTCGGACTCACTATGTGATTCCGAACAGAGCCTATTGGTGAAATACTAAGTTGTGAGAATGTCATGAGTAACTTTGTGAAGTTCTCATAGATATGGAATTCATGTACAAGATTGCTGAAATGCAATGTATGTCACCTCATGCTTTGTTCCTTGGAGTGTGAATAAATGAACTGGCCAGTGTCCAAATTGAGTCCTGACTCTTTTGGATGAAACAATGTGACTTGTTAGCTCCTCGTCAATACATTGTTTCTAACTTATTCACAAGCGACAAATGAGTTGAGGAAATAACAGCTAGAAGGGTAAAATGGTAATTTAGTAAATCCCGACTAGCTGATGACATTCATGAAGGGTAAACATAGATAATATTTAGTGGATCCGCTCATCATAATTAGGTTGAATTCTTGAGTAGAAAATAAATTCATTTGAACCGAGAGATTTTCAGTGTCAACTCTTTAGTGGAGTCAGTTGACATTAAGCTAAACTTGGAAAAGGTTTGTGAACTTTTGAGTCCAAGTGTTTAGCTCAAGCTTTGTTCATTTGGGTCCATGAGGTCACTGTCACGAATCACATCGATTAGGAATAGTTAAACTGGAAGTTAAGTTAAAACAAGAACGAAAATTGTCAAAAGGGTAATTTTGTCTTTTGAGACATAGGATGAAATGAATGTCAATAAATTTTTTGACATGGTCATTTGATGACAAGTAACACTCGGCCATAATATGATTAATTGAGCCATGTGGATTAATTTCATTTCATAAGAATTTTATTGAAAATTCTTAATGGGCTTTTTTCATGTTGTCATGAACAAATGGAAAAAGCTTCCAGAAGCCCATTCTAGAAGGTGATAGGCGCCCACTACCCAAAGAGAAAGGGAGATTATTTTGTGCATAAATGTATGTAGATACTTGCCAAAAGAAAAAGAGGAAACAAATTTCCTCTATGAGGAAAGTAGAATTTCGGCCAAGAGAGAGTCAAAGGCAAGGCATGGAATAAAAGAGGAAACTAATCCCTTAGGGGATGTGTTTGATGTAGGCGCCCATTTAGGAGATTTGGGCAATAAAAGATTGCTCAAAAAGGCTTGGAAAATAAGAGGAAACTACTTCTTTCCAAGGCCAACCCTTCTCCTATAAATAGGACCCTCATTCCTCTCATTCTATTCATCCCAAAGTTTTAGAGATTGAGAGCTTCTCTCTCTAGACTTGGCCGATCCTCTCTCTCCCTCTATCTTCAATTTCGTTTTATTGTTTTGGCACCTAGGTCCTCATTTGACCTAGTGTTTAGCTCTGCGACTTCAAGACTCGTTCTTAAGTCGTAGTGTTTAAAAGTGTCCACTCACAGATTCCTTTTATTTCGAGTGATTTAGTGATAGAAACTATCGTGGTTGCTCGAGGTGCCGAGGAAAGAAAGAGAGACGTGCTGCGAGGGAGACGAGCGTTGCAAACTTTCCAAAAGCTTCTCAAAGTTCAAGCTTCAAGAAAGGTTAGTAAACTTCTTAGCTCATAATAGTTTTTAATTACGTGTACTTGCTCTTTTGTCTAGGTTAGTAAAAACTGGTTTTACTTGTAAAAGAAAATTTTTAAAATTTTGCCGCTTACCGAAGCGTTAATTATTTTCTTAAACCCTAGATCGATTCCAACACGAATCCACTTGGCCGAAGGCACTCAACCTGTCAATGTGAGGCCGTATAGGTAACCATACTCTCAGAAGGGCGAAATGGAGTGATTAATCAAGGAAATGCTCGACCAAGGCATTATTGTCCCAAGCACAAGCCCGTTCTCCTCGCCAGTGCTACTTGTCCGCAAAAAGGATGGTTCGTGGCGATTCTGTGTAGATTATAGAGCTCTCAATACAGCCACAGTGAAGGATAAATTTCCTATCCCGACTATCGATGAATTGCTTGATGAGCTCGGTGGCGCAGCCATCTTTAGCAAATTGGATCTACGTGTCGGGTACCATCAAATCCGAGTCCATCACCGAGACATCCACAAAACAACGTTCCTTACGCACGATGGTCACTACGAATTCCTCGTCATGCCATTTGGCCTCACCAATGCGCCATCGACGTTCCAGGCAGCCATGAACCGCCTCTTCGCCGAACACCTTCGAACGTTCGTCATTGTGTTTTTCGATGATATTCTTATATACAGTGCTTCTTTGGCCGATCACGTCACTCACTTAGAGACGGTGTTCGGTTGTTTACAAGCTAACGATTTCCACGTGAAACTGTCCAAATGTTTATTCTGTCAAGCGACCGTCGAGTATCTCGGCCACATCGTCTCAGCCCAGGGTGTTCACGCCGATCCGTCCAAGATTGAGGTGATGTCCAAGTGGCCACAACCCAAGACGGTAAAGCACCTTAGGGGATTCCTCGGTCTCACGGGGTACTATCGCCGATTCATTACCGGTTACGCGACCATCGCAGCCCCACTCACGGACCTGTTCCGCCAGGATGCTTTCACGTGGTCTTCTCGTGCGGACGTGGCATTCGAGGCCCTCAAAGCTGCCATGACCAACGCACCGGTGTTACGTCTCCCAGATTTCACTAAAGAATTTGTGGTGGAGTCGGACGCGTCCAACGTCGGGATCTGAGCAGTCTTGATGCAAGATAACCATCCACTCTCGTTCTTCAGCAAAAAGATTGGTCCGAGGATGCAAGTCGCCTCGGCATACCTTAAGGAACTTCACGCCATCACCAAGGCGGTGCTCAAATGGCGGCAATACCTCCTAGGCCACCCATTCGTGATCCGCACGGACCACCATAGCATTAAAGAACTACTCCAGCAGGTTATCCAAACCCCAACTCAACAAGCTTATGTTCGAAAGTTGCTTGGGTTTGAATTTCGCATCGAATACAAACCTGGAAGCTCGAATCGCGTCGCCGATGCCTTGTCCCACGTCCCCGCAGAATGGCCGCTTGCTGATCCGTCTGCGGACACCGGTCTATTGGCGCTGATTTCGGGCCCGACATTCGACATTATGTCTCAGCTTCACAGCGCGAATGAAACCGAGCCGTACCTACTCGACCTCCATCGTCAACACAACCAGGGCACACTTTCACCATCATTTTCTGTCCGTAACGGTTTAATGATGTTCCGGGGGCGATACGTCTTGAGCCCAACGTCATCGCTTTGTGATGTTCTCGTCCGAGAATTCCACGACACTCCAAGTGGCGGCCACGCAGGAATCAAAAGAACAATGGCCAGACTTGCAGCCAGCTTCTTTTGGCCTCACATGCGCCAAACGGTCACCGATTACATCGCCGCGTGCATACTTTGTCAACAATTTAAGTATTCAACGCAGGTTCCGGCGGGCCTTCTCCAACCGTTGCCGATTCCGGAGGCCGTGTGGGAGAATGTGACCATGGATTTCATTACCGGTCTCCCAACGTCCAATGGTTACTCTGTGATTATGGTTGTGGTGGATCGACTGTCCAAATACGCGCACTTCACTCCTCTACCTGCGGGTTTCACATCAGCTCGGGTGGCTGAGGCGTTTGCAGACTCGGTAGTGCGTCTCCACGGCTTTCCACGCCAAATTCTATCCGATCGGGACCCAGTCTTCACCAGTGCGTTTTGGAAGAAGTTGTTCTCTCTCAGCGGTACTACACTATCGATGAGCACATCATTCCACCCACAAACGGACGGCCAATCCGAAGTGGTCAATCGGAGTCTCGAGCAATATCTTCGCGCCTTCACATAAGACAAACCGGCCTCTTGGGTAAAGCTACTAGGTTGGGCAGAATTTCATTACAACACTAGCGTTCACTCCGGACTGAAGATGACGCCATTTCAGGCCTTGTATGGACGAACACCTCCTACGATTCCGTCTTATACGAGGGGCTCTACTTCAATCCAAGCACTCGACGACGATCTGACCGAGCGAGATGCGGTCCTGCGTGCACTTAAGGAGAATTTACTAGCAGCGCAACAGCGAATGACTGCCAAAGCAAATGCTCATCGCCGAGAAGTCAAGCTCGAGATAGGAGATTTCATTTTGGTGAAGCTACAACCATACTGCCAAATCTCCGTCTCACGTGGGCGCCATCACAAGCTCACCAAGCGATATTACGGGCCGTTTCCGATGGTGGCGCGAGTGGGACCGGTGGCGTTTCGCCTGGAACTGTCGGAAGGGAGTCGGATCCACCCGGTGTTCCACGTATCAGTCCTAAAACCATATAAAGGTTCGGCTACCGCATTGGGACACACACTGCCATTGCTCAATCATAACAACCGGCCGGTGGATGTTCCGACAGCAATCTGCGCTACCAGGACTATTCTTGCACAGGGCGTTCCACAGCAACAGGTTCTGGTTCAATGGCAAGGCTGTTCGCTCGAGGAGACTTCGTAGGAACCATTCGCCGACTTTTGCGCCGCGTATCCTGACTTCCACCTTGAGGACAAGGTAATTTTCGATGGGGGCGGGAATGATACGATCATGACCAAGGCCCAGCCCAACGAGAAAGAGGCTGAAGTGGATCCAGGCCCAACACGCAGAAAGTCCAAGAAACCTGCCTGGATGGACGAGTACGTGTGCTGAAGGAATAGACGTGAGCAGAGGGAACAAAGGTACTTCTATAGCTTCTAGATATTTAATACGTGTGTTTACCTTATTGGGTAGAAGAGAAATATGTTAGAGGGTGTGTACGAAGGAATGATATTTGTAAGAAAATGGTACTGGGAATGAAATAAGGAAAATATCAGATCTATTTTGTTTCTTTTTTTTTTTGCTAGTTTTTTTTGTTTTCTCTGAATTGGGAGTGAACCTCACTCGAAGAGGAATTATCTGATATCGCCATGAAGCAGGACGTATCAATTACGCTATTCGATTGATCAAATGGAGCATGAATTAATTATTCGAATAATAAATTTATTTACTTACACGTCCTTTGGAGTCGGCATAGAGGAAGAAAATGGCCAAGTAGATTAATTCCATACCGAGGCCGACAGAATTGATTGTGACAACGAGAAGGCTGTCGGGATGGACGAAAGACATCCCGTAGAACACCCATAAGAGGCAATTCAACACCGTCGCAATGTAAGGGATCGGACTGAACTCTTCCACCGCTTTCTTCTTTATTATGTTGATAAATGTCGGACTGAACACCGCCAAAAAAAAAAAAAAAAATCTAGCAGGGTTAAGTGAATTAATTTAGGGGATTATTCCAAAACTATGAAGTCAAGCCTAAAAAAAAATAGAAGGGTGGACTAACTAGGAAACAATCGTGAGTTAACGATCAACACGTGTTTTTGTCAATAATTAGTCTAATCTCACATTTTTATCATAGGCATAAAAAAATAATATCTAATACACTACACTCAAGTACGTTGAATATTTTTTCTCTGAATAAGAATATTTTCATTTATATATGTTGAGATAGTTGGGTGACGTTAAAAAACTACATACTTTTCTCTATAATAAGAAAAGAGGACAAAAACAAAACAAAAGCAAATTGATAATGGGCTCATTCGAAATTCCGGCCAAGTCATCAGAACGACACGTCGTTTTGTTCCCTTTCATGGCAAAAGGCCACACAATCCCTCTCCTCCAGCTGGCACGCTTCCTCCTCCGCCACGGCGACATCTCCGTCACGGTCCTCACCACTCCGGAGAACCGCCCATTCGCCGCCGACTTCCTCTCCGGCACCACCGCCGCCGTGGTGTCCCTCCCTTTTCCGGACAACCCACCGGGAAACCCCACCGGAAACCTCCTCGCCTCTTTAGGCGCCGCCACCGAGCTCATGAGGCCCGACTTCGAGCGCACCATGGAGTCCCTCTCGCCACGTGTCAGCTTCCTAGTCTCCGACGGATTCCTCTGGTGGACTCTAGAATCCGCCGCCAAGCTCGGCGTCCCGAGGCTCGTCTTCTACGGAATGTCCTGCCACGCCATGGCCGTCCAAGCAGACGTCTTTATCTCCGGAGCTCTCTTCCCCGGCGACGATGCGACGGTCACTGTCGTCCCGTCGTTCCCGTGGATAAGCGTCACAGCCAAAGACATATTCACAGACCCGAGCCTCGACCCGGTTCGCTCTCAGTTCATCGAAAAATGCGTTGCCGCAACCGCGAGAAGCTCGGGCCTGGTCATCAACAGCTTCATCGAGATCGAGTCGGCGTTCGTCGAGCACTGGAACCGGGAGGTCGGTCCCAAGGCGTGGTGCGTCGGACCGCTCTGCCTCGCCGCCGGAGAAGAAGATACTCCCGAGCCGAGGACTGAGTACCTCCGGTGGCTGGACGAGAGAGCGGAGAGAGGACGGCGAGTTCTATACGTGGCGTTTGGGTCTCAGGCGGATATATCGGCTGAGCAAGCGGCGGAGATCGCCAAAGGGCTTCGGGAGTCCGGGGTTGACTTTTTATGGGTGGTCGGGAAGACTGCGGTGGCGGAGGAGATCTCGGAGTCGGAGAGAGGGTTGTTGGTGAGAGAGTGGGCGGATCAGAGGAGGATTCTCCGGCACCGGAGCGTCAAGGGTTTTCTCAGCCACTGTGGCTGGAACTCCGTCACGGAGAGCCTCTGCGCGGCGGTGCCGATTCTGGCGTGGCCGCTCGCGGCGGAGCAGCCGCTGAACGCTCGGAATGTGACGGAGGAGCTGAAGATCGGAGCGAGGGTTGTGGAGGCCGAGAGAGTGAAGGGGTTCGTGACGTGGCAGGAGGTCGCGAAGAGCGTCAAGGACTTCATGACCACTGATCGTGAGTCGGTCGGAGTTAACGCCGAGAGACTAGCGGCGGCGGCGAGAGAAGCGGTGGCGGAGGGCGGGTCGTCGTGGAAGGCTTTGGAGGCAATGGTTGAAGACACGTGCAGGGAAAAGTGGGAGACGACGTAAAATTTGACAGCGATGTCGTCTTAATCAATATTTCTACTTTATTTTTACCCGACTCGTTATTTTGTCATTATATTTATATTTATGAATTGATCTGGATCCTCTTTCCAATTAAATATTGCCGCGTTTCGTTTTTCTTTTTTATGTTCATTAATTCTCCGCAAGTGGAGTGGATGGTCCCTAATTTTCTTCGGAAGTGTCTCTATTTTCTTGTTAGGTCAGAAAGTGGGAAATTTGGTGTACCAATTGACATTTTTTTTTTTTTTTTCCACTCGATTCTTCTCTGGCCATATTAGAAGAAAATAATTGAAATAAATGTCGGGTGTAATTTTCAACTTTTGGTTTCAAGTGGGTGAATGAATACTCACCAAGAGAAATTACTATTTGGATTGACAATAATTGTCCCACAGTATGTGTAAGATAGGGTGAACTCTGAACCAATAATCGAAATGCCTACGGCCGATTTCGAGCCGATGGCTTAAAAAAATGAAAATTGCGATGGCCGATGAGAATTGCGACGGAAAAAAATGTGGAAATTTGCTTAAAAAAATACCGAAGGAAATTGCGGTGCCGACGAAAATTGCAGTGTCGACGGAAATAATGTTGCATAATTCTTAATATAACAAATAAATTAGTTTCAAACACACACATAATAAGTTTAAATTTCAAATTCAAGCCTCCAACACACGTAATAATTTCACACATCATAAAAAAAAACATAAACAAAACGTCCAAAACACATTAATAGGTTCAAAAACAAAGATAAGTTCAAAACACATACAAAGTTCAACATAGATAAAAAGACTCAATAGTAGGTTGAGTGGCTGGGGTTGATAGGTAACCCCTGGTTCGTGTTTTGAAATCACAGTAGTCAGCCCATTAAAATAAATTCGGATTCTATCAAAACGACAAGAAATTCTAACTTTGAAATTTAAATCTCAAACAGGAAATAAATTCCGGTTCTATAAAAAACAACAATAAATTCTAACTTTGAAATCGAAGTCTTAAATATCAAATAAATTTGGTAACTATTAAAAAAATTGAGAAAAACATATGTGAACCACACAATATAAATACACATCTTTCATTCAGCAAGATTTTTCCAAAAAAATCAAAACGATTAGATTTCATCACAAACTCAAACTGTCGGCACAAAACAGTCGGAATAACACGGGAATTTCGGCGACATTCCTAAGAAATGACGAAAATATTGTTGATTTTGCACAGAAGGCGTGGAAGTAATGTGGGCACAGTCGAAATTCCGGGGAATATCGACGAAATTAAAGTGGCGAAACGACAAAATATCATTTTTGTGCCGGATTCCCAAAAATAACGAAATTTCCACGCATTTTCCCCGAAATACACCGAATGTTCGCTCATTTTGAATAATCGAGTTTTAAATATTAGACGAGTATGATTTTTGTTTAATTTAGACAAAACATATTATGACTTTCAAACTTTAACCTTTAATTAATAGCCTTCTCAAGTTTCCATTGGCTAATGTGTGTTCTCCTCTGTGCTTTCTCTCATTTCATGTTTTATTTTCTCTTGATATCTTCTAACATCAACGAGTAAATAGGTACTTCCTAGATACATGTAACACGGAATAATATCCCTAACATAGATGATGAAGAGCTAAGCTTACTCCAACTTTCGTCCACAAGCCACAATCCACCACGTGGACGATTTTTTGAGTTTATTTATTTTTTGGTTGGCGACGTAACCCAAAAAAGATTTTATTTTTAGTCACTAGACACCCCCGCTACATCTATATTCAATAAATAAGATATTTGAAAACACAAAACAACCCGTTTTAGAATAAATGACATATTTGCCCCCTGAACTACCGTTCTTGTAGCAACTTGCCTCTCGTAATGTAAAAACTCGATCTTTACCCCTCAATATCATGTTTGTATCATTACAGTCCTTCGGTGTATTTTAAGCCCAATCCGTCAGTTAAATTGACATGAGAGCACGTGAGATTTTAAACATATAAAATTATCAAAATGCCCTTATGTATAATATATCATTTATATATAAAAAAAAAAACCAAATGTTTAATACTTTTCACTCTCTCTCTTTCTCTCTCTCTCTCTCTCTCCATTGAAATTTTGTTTGGATAAACGTACAAGCAACACATTTCTTCCACTATATGTACTACATATCACCAAAGAAGCTAAAAATGATAAATTGATAATTTATAAAAGACAATCCTTTTTTTTATTGAACTAAAACAAGTCTGGGGCCTAAGAAGAGACCACACCAATACATACGGTCAAAAACATACACTCAGCAAGCAAGGAAAGGGCAGTTCTTGTTTATAACTTGAAAACAAACAATGGAAGCGAAATTCAAAGAACAGCAGTAGAAAGCTCCTCGACTCTCTGGGCGAGCTCATCATTTCAAGCACTGTCGTGACGAAACTCCACTCCTCCCATTATAGCGCTCCGTCTTCGTGGAGTCCAAGCTCCGGCCACTTCCGGACTCGACTCTATCTCCGCTGCCGCGACTCGCTTACCTGATTTCCAGCTCCAATGGTGAAGGAAAGATGCTCCGACGATGGACTCCCGAGACTCCTGACCATGCCCCCTTACGTGTTCATGGCCAAATCCCCAATTTTCTATCAAACCCAAATTTTAAATCGAATAAAAGAGAGGGCAAATCCCAAAACACCGTTTAATAATTTCCCTCATTTTTCTTCAAATCTTTGTCGAGTCCAAGCTTTGGCCATTCCGGTCTCGACTCTACCTCTGCCGCCGTGACTCGCTTACCTGATCACCAGATCCAATGGCGATGAAAAGATGTTCCTAACAAATCTAACACAAACATTTCACCCATTTCCCTAAAACATTTCATCGAACACCTGTGAGACCTCGACTGATACCCGGATTGAGACCTCTTGTGATCTACTCATCCCAACCCACATCATTATCCTATGATTTTCTTCACTTTCTCGGCGGGGTTTGTTTGGTTGCTGAGAAATTGGTGAAGAGAAAACTTCAGATGAGAGAGAGAGAGAGAGAGAGAGAGAGAGAGAGAGAGATTGAATGGAGAGTTAAATTTCATTATTTTTTTTTTAATTTTTAATAAGAATCAATTAACATGTTGAATTTATGAAACAACCCTTCATTTAAGTATCATGTAAGACATGCATGATGATCATTTAACTAACGGCAAATGAGAAACCGTTACTGTAATGATACAAACCATGATATTGAGGGGCAAAGATAGAGTTTTTATATTACGAGGGGCAAGTTGCTACAATGGCTGTAATTTAGGGAAAAAATATGACATTTATTCTTATTGTAATAGATTGATATATAAAGTTCAATACGATAACACACTCAAACACGGGAAGTGATGACCAACTTGTTAGCATGTTTCACATATTTTACGTAGTTTTTCGCGCTTATCACAAGAATTCTAGGTAGTTTTTCGCAAACTACACCTCTCTGGTATCGCGATACATCTCAAAAACCTCTTATTTTGTGTGCTTATCGCCAACTTTTCGTCACCCACCAAAGTTTTTCTTCCTCGACTCCACAATTTTTCGCGATAACCTGTCCGTGCTCCAAACAATTTGGGTTTTTTATATTATTTTATTTTATATTGAGTTGACATATAGTTTATTTGAGTTGTTTTCCTCGTAGATAGTCATACATGCACCTCTTATAGTAACTACAACACCATTAATCTCAAAATTGATTTGTGTGCTTATAGTGACACAATTCACGAGCATGTCTATATGATGATAATTCAATTTTTCCAAAGACATAACAATAAGGTTAATTACGTAAAAACTAAAAGAGAACTATAAATTGATCATGCTATAAAAAAAATTGATGTGATTGTTTGTGATATATTAGATTCAAAAAGCTGAAAAAAAAAAAAAAAAAAAAAAAAAACTAAAATGACCAAACTGACCAACACCAAAAAAATTGTGCTAATATTGGGAAGAAGAAAAAAATCTCCCGGAAAGTTGACGAATATGCGTATGCTTATCAATTAAACGTCAGCGAGCTCAATTTCACTTTGCTTAATCTTCTCAACTTTCTGATCATCATCTTCAACGTCCTTGACTCCCCAGAAATAATAGATTCCGTACAATACCAATTGAATGACACCAAAAAACGAACCCAATCCATTGCTCACCTACACCAACAGAAAAATAAATCATAAATATAAATACCATCTTTTCATATAGATAATTGAAATGAACATGAATAATAGCAACTTCAACGTTATTTTTATATAAAAATTGTGGAAATATTTTTTTTATTCAAAATTATTAGTTTTTTTATTTATGATGAAAGCTACACTGCATTTTATGATCATTTTGTCATAAAATACCAAGTTTTGAAAGAAGAAAAAAACATTGAAAGTATTATTCATGCTCATTTCCCCTAAAAATAGTGTAATATGTAAATTTGTATACGTACCAAGATGTAGATATCGAATTTGATTAGGGCATAGGAAGCCCAGATTGAACCATTGAGAAGGTTAGCCAACGAGAGAGTGAATGGCATGTACCTCACGCTCTTGGTACTTATAACGGTAAACTGTAAAAAAAAATAAACAAATTGAATACATGTTATCAATATCCTCAACCAATGATAATAAGGTATATTAGAAACATTAATGTATTAAAAAAATAGTAATTATACGTACCATGACGGTAAGTGGTGAAGCGTACATAATAATGTTGAAGACGTCGCATATAATCCCAACAACAAGAGACCTATTTTTCGTGTCATGAAACTTCAAAAGTGTCGTCGCGACCACCGCAGAGAAGAGCGTGGCTATGCCAAGAAGCCCGAGGCTGACCTTTTTCTGATATTCGGGCGTGAAAAGAGTAGCAAAAATTAAAATATTACAAATCTACAATAATTACATGATATTGTGAAATAGTTACATTGCATTTTGATGTGATTATTACTTACAATAAATAGCTATTTTAGAAGGGGGAAAAAAAGTATCCATGGTGTCATTGTGAGTTAATTTGGTAGCCTAGAAAAAATAAATGCTACTATTTATGGTCATTCAAAATATATATGAGAATCTAAATATAACTTAACATATTTGGCTTGTAAGAAACTCAATAAATATTTACTAAGTTTTAAGTTCAAGATTTACATGGTATATATAAGGATATTAGAAAATATTAAATCCTTCAAATTAGTGTTTAGCATGACAAAAATAATAAAAAAAATATTATGAAGTCTAACTATTATTCTCAAACAAGTTTAATTAAAGGATAATATTGAACAATTACGCTATTCGATTGATCAAATCGAGCATGAATTAATTATTCGAATAATAAATTTATTTACTTACACGTCCTTTGGAGTCGGCGTAGAGGAAGAAAATGGCCAAGTAGATTAATTCCATACCGAGGCCGACAGAATTGATTGTGACAACGAGAAGGCTGTCGGGATGGACGAAAGGCATCCCGTAGAACACCCATAAGAGGCAATTCAACACCGTCGCCATGTAAGGGATCGGACTGAACTCTTCCACCGCCTTCTTCTTTATTATGTTGATAAATGTCGGACTGAACACCGCAAAAATAAATAAATAAATAAATCTAGCTAGGGTTAAGTGAATTAATTTAGGGGATTATTCCAAAACTATGAAGTCGGGCCTAAACAAGTCATTTATTTCAAAAGTGCGACAACAAATATCGTTAAAAACCTATATTTAACGACAAATGTCATGAAAAATTATTTTTTTAATGACAATCATAGTGTGATAAAACATTCTTAATGGATAACGGGAAAAATGTTTTTGTTAGTTATACTTTTAGAATAATCTCATAATTTAGTAATGTTTTCTTCAGAAACATTAAAACAAAAAGTAATATCCCTAACAGTTTTTTTTCTTCTTCTTTCTTTTCGTAAAAAAAAAAAAAAGAAAAAAAAAGAAGGTTTGTTTGATTTTTAGCCTTTCACAGTTAATTGACAAAAACATAAGCAAAATGAAATAAAAGATTAACAATTATGTTAGTGAGAGTAGGGGTTTACGTACGCCGGAGAAAGAAATAGACCGAAAGAAATCACATTTCCTGCAAAAGGATCAAATTAAAAATTAACAATCAAATATGTCATAGAAAATAAAACCATATCCAAACAATTCGAAACATGAGTATATCAAAAGAAATCCCCGTTCATGGTAATCCAATCATAGAAGAATACACACATAGACACGTCACGTGTTTATGAACAAAAATTACTTTAAATAAGTAGTCAAATTAAAACCAAAAGTGGACGATCAAATCTTTGTCGACGTGGATAATCAATCCATAAGTTTAATGCATACATACATGGAATTAAAAAAAAAAGGAGCATTTTTAACATTCTGAATGTAAATGCATGTGACTGATTAATTATTCCAAACCAAAATGAAGTACTCTCGATTCGCCTCGGTTTTATTTTACTTTTAAATTCAGATAAATAAAGAATATTATTTCATATGAATCGAAAGAATTGAACACGAGCCAATCATACACTTAGATGTGCATATTCAGAGTAAAGAATGTGGAAAATGAAAACTTGAAATGGATTAATTAGCAAAGAAAGCATGATAAATAATTAGGGTTTTGAAATGAAAATGTTATATGTATATATATGTATGTATGTATTCTGACCGATGATTCCAACGATATTGTGAGCAACATCAGCGCTAACCATCTTGCTTCTCTTCGATACTTGTAGAGAGAGAAACTAAAAGTAGAGAGAGAAAGTGCGAAAGAAATGAAGAAGAAGAAGAAGAAGAAGAAGAAAAAAAAAAAAACTTGATCGTGGTTAACTTAGGAGTCAATGAAAATCTTTTCGAGAGACCAGTCTATTTATAATGTGGATATAGTTAATAAAATGTTTTTTTTTTTCTCTTTTTGAGGGAAAAATATCATTCCTTTGTTAAGATTTCACTCATGCGCGAATAAAGGAATATATATCTTAGGCGTTCAAAACTTCCTTTAACATCGCTTATATTTTGTTATCTTATTCTCACGAACGATTCGCTTCTACACGATTCACTTGTACTCAGAATCCTTTATAGTTGTAGATATAGTTAGAGACTTAGAGTGAGATATATACATATTTATCTGATAAAACTTCCATATAACTAACTATATCTTACTTCTGAATAATTCTTCACATTCATTCAGAAATAATTCTACAGACTCATATGTCACATTCAATGTTCCTAATGGAATGATGTTTATCTATTATCAAGTGGTTTTTTTTTAATTTAATTTTTTTTTTGTACACAAGAACATTTAGAATTATGGGGGTTTAGTATTTTTATTTATTTATATATAATTGATTTTTTACGAGGGATTTGAATCATTTACATGTATCATGTAGAATCTTCAGATCTTTAATAATTAATCCAAATATATTCATAAAATCAAAAACATATATCAAGACCGATGATCATATTCCTAATTACAATTAATTTATTTGTCGAAAGAAAACTACAATTAATTTATGTTTAACAACTTAAAGAGCTTTCATACGAGAGGTGCTTAGTTGGACTTGGATCAAGACTCGTGGATGGTCCAGGGTGATTCTAGAAGGAGATTGTCTACAAGTCATCCAAGCAATAAAACACCAAGACACTATGATTTCCGCTTTTGGTAATATAGTACATGATTGTAAAACCATGCTCTTGGATTCATATTTTGTTTCTTTACAATTTGCCAAACGATATGCGAATTATGTTGCACATTCTCTAGCGAGAGCATCGAATTCATCGTCGGATTGTATTTTCCATGAGGAATCTGTTCCCATGGACATTCAGCTCTTGATTTCACAAGAGCGTTGATTATTAATGAAGCCACGGATGTCATTAAAAAAAAAAACTTAAAGAGCTATTTGATGTTGATGAACAAATTATGACGCTAAACAAATTTGTCGCGACAAGTTGCAGCAAACATAGCCGTTACAAGTCATGGCTATATCGCGGACTGTATGCATGAGTTGCAACAACTATATATTTCCAAATAATTTTTAAAAAATGATAACAAAACCATAATATATATATTCATAACACCACCAATAACAATTATAAATTCATAGAAATAAATAGCAATAAATTCATTATTAATACAAAGTATATATTAATAAATTCACTATTAATACAAAGTATATACTAATATAGTCACTAATGTGGAGCATCCTAATAATTTTTTTTTTAAATGCACATACTTTCAAAGTTCTTACAGATTTGTATTTTGAAAGATTATTTTTTAATATTATTTTATTTTCTTCGGAACTATCGATTATATCAAATGGAGAAGGTGGACACGTGGAGTGGGAAAGTACAAGTAATAAGATATAAAATTTTTGGTATTTTATACTTATAAAACAAAAGTAACTAACTAACCTGTATTAACTAACTTGTCCTTTCATTATACCACAAATAATTACATGTCGTAAGTAATCCCTAAAGACTTGGCCGATTCTACATAGATTCGAGTCACCTCGATAGCAATTTGCTATAAAAATAAAAATTAAAACAAAAAATTATTAGATTCCGCTCTCCATGTGACATCTTATCCACATAATGGAATTGATCGTTTGGTACCAAAAATAGAAAGAAAAATAAGTATTTTGGTGTTTTTACCCGAAAATCTAAACAATGATAAAGAAATTTAGAGATATATCAAATACATTAGGTATTTATGACGTAAATACCCCATAAAATAGTTGGATATGGCCCTCCACGTGTCCACCTCCTTCATTTAAGGGAGTTGGCAGCTACGGAAAATAGAAAGAAAAAAATGGGTAAAGGTAAGTGTTATACGCGATAAAATTACGTAACGAGATTAAATTTCGTAACGAGATTAAATCCAATTTCGAAATAATGAATGAAAAAGACAATAAACTAAATTACTGAAATTAAATTAATGAAAGATGGTTCTAGGCCTTTTATTGAATTGAAAGACGATGAACAATCAAATTCACTAATGCAAACAACGATTAGCAAGCTCGGATGCAAAGGTAAACTGCAAAGGCTGATAGTCGAATGTAACATTTCTGATAGCCGAATGTAACATTTGGAAATATGATCCCGAATCTTGCATTTATAGTCGTAGGAGATGATCGGCGAGCTCTGGTTCTTTAGGGTAATGTTCCACGTCGAAATAAAATCTCGCTGCTCACCTAGGGGCCACGTATTACCTTTGACCCGGTCTCGAAGAAGCAGTTGAAGCGTTCATACTATGGGGTGGTCTTCGTTGTCCGAGTCTTAGGGGAGACAGTTGGTGGAGTTTGTTTGGCGAGCTGACCTCCGCTAAGGTGAGTTCGTGGATGTGGGATATAGCTGACCTTTACAAAGGTGAGCTCGATCGGTTGTTCGCTCTGAGATGTCGAGCTGACCATAGGCGGTATCCAGTTCGATGCCTGGGTTAACAATTAGGGCCCGACCAAATTAAATATAATTTGGGCTTGAGCAAATACGTATTAATGGAGGACGCAAATATGTATTGATGGAAGATGAAGTCCAACATCAACATATATTCTTGTTGTAAGGTTAGTCTATAAATCTATTCACTTCAAACTAGATTTTACAAAATATCCAAGTCTAATCGTTACTAAGGGCTACGTGGGTTAGAGTCCATTTGGGATACGTGTTTAAGAAAATAAACAATAATTTTAAAAATTAAATGAATATACGATTATTTTTCATATACGATTATTTTTCATTTGAAATTCGAATGCACTGTATTTTTTATAAGCCGTTGTTGTTAATAATACACCACGTATCACAATAGGTCTTTATTAGTGTCAAAATAATCATGTCGTCGAAAGCTTCGCTACGTTAAAAAATGGCTACCTAGATCACGAGTTATGCTTTTTTTAGATTTAATGAAGAGAGAGACAATACATTTATTTAATTCATATGAATTGTGGACTCTAACTTAAGTAGACGTATATAATTAGACTTGTATCCAAATTTCTTGAATAACTAATGTTAGAATAGAAATTAAAAGAAGAAGAAAAAAAATTTGTGTCTACCCGAGTAAAAAAAAAAAACTAATAATGGTTAAGTTTGAGTTTTTTTAAGATACATTAATGGTTGAGTTTGAGTTGATAATGATTTGTATTAACATCAAATATTGGTATTCTCAACTTAATTTTTTTCTTTCGCCCCTTTAATGTGATTTGCTTTGTCAAAATTTTTGTAGCTTATATGAAAAAAAACATTCTTCTTTCTCTATGAAATGTCAAAATCATAAACCTTACTTAAATGACATATATTCGAGATTTGAGAGGTATATAGAGATATAGTTGTGATGGAAATTCAAATAAATAGAAAGGTTTGGGTTTATGGCAAAACCAACAAAAAGGAAGGGAAGTTCTAAAAATAGAGATGAGATCATTCAATGAGATATTAAAGTGACATTATTCACGAATGACTTGGCTTATAATTATCATATGAAACTATTTAGGATAGAAGCATGTATGACTAGGACGTGCAATCAGATATCACTGTGAATATTCTGGCAATATTGTGAATTAATAATATAAAGCATAATAAACTTAAATATATGGATAATCACAGCACGATTTGGACGTCCAAACAACATATCTTCGTTCCACCCACCAGCGTAATCAACCCCATGTTTTAACCAGAAATTGTCATTCTTGCTATCAATCCAATAATGTTAGTTGAAGTCTTAATTTATAAATTATAATAAATAATTTAGGGTGTGAAAACCGGTGATAAACATATCAACCATATGCGATACATCAATTATTTGAAGAAAAAAAAAAAAAAAAGATAGACATGACGAACTAAAATTTGGGAACTGAAACAAGTCATCTTACCGAAGAAAATAATTTTTTCTTGAGCCATTTTAACACATCATAATTGACGACTAAATAAGTATACTGGCCATTAAAAAAATGTTACAAGAACAGCAAAGAAGGAAGGAAGAATAAAAGAATGACAAAAAAAAAAAAAAAAAAAAATACCAATGAATATTGATTTCATAAATTTCTAGCTCAACTAGGACGTGCTTTCAACTGGCAGTTCTCCGAAACGTCTCAACGCTCGACAGGTATTTACAAAAAAAGCAAAATAGAGAAATCGAACCAACACCGAAAGAAGAAGAAGAAGAAGAATAAATTGAACCAAATGGCAAATCAGATACAGACTATGCTTTCTTCTCAATATATATATGACTTAAAAAGAAAAGAAAAAAAAAATCCCCGGCATGAAAATCTGGTCTTGTGGAGCGTGGCGTCAAGAGCCGAGCACGAGTCCCTCACGAGAGACGTTGGTCACGCGCAGCACGGCCTGAGCACTGAGAGGAGAGAGCTTTTCCTGACAGAAATTCTCCCACGAGCTCGGCTCGGTTAGCTCCTCCGAAACCACCGTCTCGACCGGCGACAGATCGACCGACTTCTGATAAACGTTTTGCAGCTCCAAAAGTAGGGTTCGAGCCGCCTCTCTGGACTCGGGAAGCTGGTCGCTGAGCTGGGACGCAGCTGTTCGGATCAGATTCTCGATCCCAAACAATTTGATCCCTTCAACGCCCTGATTCAACAACGCGAAAGCAGATACATAAATAAAACAAGTACAAATGTCTTTAAAAGACGGGAGTTCTTTCTCTATATACGGAGATTTATAAATATTTTCCATATGCAGATGCGGGTGCAAATTAGTTGTGTGGGTGTTCTAGAAAACTAACAACGAATAGGGAAAATATTAAGAGCGGAAAATATTACATAGATTGTTACAACTGGCAACTACAATCGCTTTTAATAGACGGGTATTCTTTCTTTCTACTTGGGAGATTGATAAATATTTTCCATACATGCAGAGAATGGTCTGAAAAGGTTGTCTTTTAAGTTATGAAAATCTTAACATCTTGGGCCATAAATGCAAAAACGGTATATTTTCCTTACCAATCGCGGAACGCTACGGCAATAGCAAATTGAGGCCTTTGCCCTAATCCGAGGATTTCTGTGCTTAAGGTATGGTTGCAACTTTGGAAGCAGTAATAGAGGAGAAACCGAAGTGGTCATCGAGACCAAAGCCTTGTCAGCTGCCTCGCATACAAATCGCTTATCTTGCGAAGACTTGAGAAGTAGTTGAACTAGCTGTTGGATCACGGAGAGGGAAAGAAAAAAAAAAGGTATCAACAACACGTAAAATAAAGATCGGTCAAGTGTCAACGTTATGCAGAGAGTGTGAACTTTACTAATGGGTCCAATGATTCGATCATCTGATCATTATAAGCATTGAAAATATCGGCAGACGCCAGGATTGCAGTTTTGATAACGGCACTTCTTGGGTTCTTCAGCGACTTCGTCACAAGTGAGATTACGTCTCCCCTGTTCATCAAATCAAGGAATTGATTCCTAAACTCCTCTGAAAAGGTAACTCAAATAGGATAGTGTGCAAGAATTTGGGACTCACAGCATGATGAGCATCGTTTCCTTGTGAAATAATGATAATCGACGAACATTGTTAAGTGCTTCGCAGACTAAGACCCAGTCTTTAGATTCCAGTTCAGCTAGGAGTGTCTGGTTAGAATAAATCAGAAAATACATACATGTCGGGTTAATTTCCAGGTAAAACTCAATCAGATGATTTTAAAAAAATATGTAAAATTTCCCGTTACGAATATAATACCTTCAGACTTGTATCGACATCTTCTACATCATTCAAGTTTTCGGAGTCAATGTATTCTACTTCCGGGATTCCGGTCTCTGCAACAGAATTCACTACATCGCCGTTATTAACAGAGATTTTCGTCGATCCTTCAACATTTTCATGACTTTTCTTCTGCGCCTCCTCGAGATTATTTCCATTGGCTTTCTTCAGTCCTTCTTCCATGTTTCCATTGATTTTCTTCGGTGATTCTTCCACATTTCCATTGGCTTTCTGTTCTTCTTCCATGTTTCCATTGGTTTTCTTCAATCCTTCTTCCACATTTCCATTGGTATTGCTAGCTATAGACTTAGCAATGGTTCCTTTGCTAGTGGTTCCATTCCTTCTCTCAAGTCCAGGTATCGCATTGAGATCTCTAAGAGCTTTCTCAGACATCACTGCTAGTCTCTGAACTGGAGGAATAATTAACATAAAATTAAAAATAAATAAAACGAAGACCTTCAACAATATATAAAAGTTTCACTATTTTCACTCAACTACACCCATGATATACCATCTTTGAAAGAAATTTAACTCACTACATTGTCTTTACACCAAACTTCAAGAAACAGATTCCTCTAGGTTCAAGTACAATGACATCAAAACAATGAACCGAAATTCCCTAATAAAACCAAAAGATTCCACTATCGTTGTTCCTAAAAAGCTTCAGAAAGGCATTGAAACCACTCAAATCCAGAAGCCTGTTATTTTCCTCTGGACCATACCACAATCAGATCAATAATTCTAACAAGAGACAATGTGGGCCTATAAACACGAAAACCGCACATGAAGAATTTACAAGCACAGACACAAAAAAGCGCCCAGAATCCAGCGGTGAAACTCAGAACCAAACACAAAAAAATCAACACCATTTCCGATTTCTCAGATCACCATAACAACACACATCAATTGCCACACGATGAGTCTGTAAGAGTACACATTTTTCATCTACCAAGCGGACCAAATGCCAAGAAACCCTACTCTACTATAAAACTCTTCAAAGATTCCGTAAATAGCTAAAAGTAAAGTAAGCCCCTATAGAAGAAAGATCTAGGTGTGTTCAAGAAGCGGAATTACAACCAGAACATGAACATAAACAATCACAACTGCAAATTTCAAACATATACTTTCAGGATCTTGCCCTAGACTTGATCACAGATCGCAATCCTTCTCAATTCAAAAACACGAATTCGAATCCAATTCGAAATATAAATAGATTCGAACTTCAACCAACCAAACAAACAAACAAAAAAACAGAAAGAAACAAAAACATAATTCGCGGAGAGAGAGAGAGAGAGAGAGAGTGAAATGGTACCTTGATAGAAGCAAACAAACTGCGAATAGGCTTTGGCTCTGTGATTGTGTATGTATAATATGTGTATGTGTGTATGTCTGTGTGTATATATAATGGAAGAGAAATAGTCCACAGACTGTGGAAATGACCAGACACAGACTCTTGCTATAAATATTCAGAACGAAAATAAATATTCATAAATATATAAATAAAAATGGATTTTCAAGATTTGTAACCGGCGATAGACTTGTTGTTTGGTTTCGGGACTGAAACGACGACGTTTGATTGGTTCTACATTGGGAATAAAGTATGTGCCGGCACGTACTAGATAATTTGCATGTGACTTGGCATTTAATTTCGTCGCAGATTTCCGCTTTACTTTTTTAAGGCCCTTAGATTTGTACTTATTTTACCTTCTTTGCCACTGACCCCCTCCTGACTTGTCGATTCTGTTTTATACATTGCTTTGTTTATTATTAATTTTTTTTTTACTAATTAGTATTTTTTATTATTATTTTTGTTGGCCCTTGTTTGTTTCCTAGTTGGGAGTTTTTCTTTAACAAAAACGAGCATATGATAGCCATGAGATATTATTTTATTTTTCAAGAAAAAAAATTAATATAATTTTATAAATATCTATCGGATTGCAAAGTTAATGACCGACGCTCCTCCAATGCTAGAAAATGAAACCTTGCTTTCTTTTTCCCTCCCCAAAAAAATCAAAATAAATTAACACTTATTTGAATGATTTTTTTGTTCTCGTCATTTTAATGATGCCATGTCAATTTAAACAACCCGAAATTGATGATCAATTAGGAACTTGGGTTTAGTCAAAGACAACAATCATTTCTATTTTATTTTTGTGGTTGAACGGATGATCAAGCACCGCTGTATTTTATTTTATGGAATAATGTGAATCTATAACAAAAAAAAGGCAAAATAGGCGAGTATGAGAATGTGACGATTGAACCTATATGATTGGAGACATTGGATAAAAATGTCCATACTGTGGTTTAATTTGGACCTTTTTGGCCCTAATTCCCCACATCTACCACATGTGGCCTTTTGGCAATATGCCGTTCTGTCGGTGCTTAAGAAACTTGATTTATTGACTATATATATGTCACCATATGATATCATATTGAAATGTCTTTTTTTTACTGCGAATTACATGTGATTATCTATAAGTGCAAGTGGTTAGTGTTTTTTTATTTTTATTGTACGTATTTATAATGGGCTTTTTCTTGTATATTTGTAGCCCATTGTCATTAGTATACTTTTTTTCCTCTTTATTTATCGAATATTTTTGCGTATAAAGCCCTATACATAATACGGGGAAAAAGTTGTAACTTTATGAATCTCTATAAATAAGAAAGAAAAAAAAAAACCCTCTATAATTAAGAAAAATGTACGTAATAAATGTGAAAGTGATCATGGCCATTTAATAGTTTAGTAGTATTTTAATTTTTTTAATATTTTATAATCAATGAAAAAATATAGGTTCAAGGAATATGAACTAGAACTATTAGAAATAGTCCAACGAATTCACGGTGTACGAGTTATTATATTCACATGTTACATTGTTGCCATTTACGGGAAAGAGATACTGACTGAAATTAAAGTAGATGGATAAAATAAAAATTAAAAAATTCCCTCCCCATATCGTATTTAATGAGCGGTGTAATACTTCCTTCCATTCCACAAGCATATAAATTTTACTAAAAAAAAAAAAAGCATATAAACAAAATTTGCAAAGGCCACTAAAATTAGTACACCTAACTCATAGACTATATTGGTCAAAAAAAAAAAAAAAAACTCATAGACTAAAACATTATGCATCTGTGTTCTAGATTATTTATGTATTTAAAAGTTATATTTTGCGCTCGGAATTTCGGCATTGTGAATATAAACTCCAACTATTTTTAGAAACAGAAGGTCAACGCTTGAACATAAAAAAATTGGGTTTGGATACTCGAAGCCCAATATAAGCTAAGATGAGAGGGATTTGGACATAAATATTAGTGACTTCAATATTTTGGACCAAAACCAACGAAAACATAATTTATGACATTTTTATAAGCATGCTCAAGAGAGAGAAACTATTATTTACATCATTACCCTTCACATAAATTTTTCTTTTCATTTGGATACATCTTGAGTGTTTAGCTAAACCATTCTCTCATTTACTCGTTATATATGCATGTCTCTCTTTCTCTCTCATAGCTCGAGTCAGTGAGCTCTCTTCGACGGCTCCTTTGTCTCCCGTTTTTTCTTCCAGATGGTTTGCAAGCTCGGCTGCCTCGCGAGGATCTTCTCACGACGATTGTCTCGGATCTTCGTCATCTTCATTTTTGCAGACTCCTTCGTCGTCGCAAGTCTTCATCGTTCCACACTTCTTCATTGTCGCATGTCTTCATCGTTCCATTCTTCTTGCCGATTCTGGGTACTTGGTTTTTGGTTCTAGGTATTTGATTTTTAGATGTGGTCGATTTTGGGTATCTACGAGTGCTACATGTTTTAGATATTTTAGTGCGTGTTTTGATACTTCATGTTTGTTTATTGGTTATTTTCAAAGCTACAATTTACTATTTTTTATATTTTTGTAGACATATATATGCTCTTATAAGAAGTCCGCAGATGTCAACTGGATCGAAGGCCACATAAAGTCAAGCGTCTGTGACGCCGTCATCGAGGTTAAGATGATCTACAAGGTTCTCAACACCACCGTCTATTCTATGGTTGGCCTCAACATGCTCAAGGACCTCACTGGCTCCGCCATGGCCGGGGGATTCAATACCATCTTTATCTCTCTCTCTCTCTCTCTCTCTCTCTCTCTCTCTCTCTCTATCTCTCTCTCTATATGTATTTTCTCCATGGGCCAAGACGATGACCCCCGAATTGCCGGAGAACCTATCCATCTCGGTCAAGAGCTAATTAATAGTCTGCCCACGCTTGTCGTTGCAGCCGCCTCACCGCGTCGATGAACCAGATGCTCCATGAACTCCGAGGCTGTGCATGAGAATTAAAAGAAAATGACTAGCTATTTAAAAATATATAAACTATGGCTATTTCTTAATTTTCATAGTTTCAAGTTGCTTAGTTTGTGCAATTTTTCTTTATTTTTTGTGTGTGAACAAAACAAACAACGTCAAGCCGACAATCTCCTGAAGAAGTTGAGGGGCAGAGAAGGTAATTTGCTCTGAAACCTTGGGCTCCTCGTGTAATATAGCCTTGAGGCAGAAGCAACGAGCCTGAATGACGTGGCGTAGAGCATGACGGTGACGCAAAGGTAGAAGAGGACGAAGACACAATCTCGACCAACTCCTCATCTTCTCATATCCATCACCAACAGAGAGAACCTCAGTGCCTTCGTTTGCAAGGCCTTCGCCTCCGGAAAGCCTGAGGCCTTCCTCGCCATCCTCCGCCACTTCGCCTGCTCCAAGGAGTCGGAGATCAAAGAGGTCTGTAAGGCTCACGACCAGGATTTCATCCTTATTGTCGACAACATCCGATTGCTCCTCTCCGACGTTGAGTCCCTCAAACCCGCCATCTCCGAATCCAACTCTCACCTCTAGTCCATCGTCGCGCCGCTCTTCTCATCCATTGACTTGCTCGTTGACTCCATCACTGTGTCGCGAAACCTCACCCTCACTGTCGACTCCGTCTCCGCAACCTCACGAATCTCCGACCTCTGTTCTTGCGCGAATCGTCACATCTATCACGATGATCTATATATGGCTCTCCGATGTGTCGAATCTCTCGACGGAGAGTTTCTCCGCCCTCACGGCTGCTCCACTGCGCCGTCCTCAATGCTCTGTCGTAGGCTGCAGTAGAAGTTGGGGTCAGAGTCAATGGCGGAGAGGCGGGCGGCGGAAAGGACGGAGGCCTTGTTGGGGATGACAGTGGAAAATGGCACGAGGGAGAAGATCCGAAGGCTGTGGGCGAGAGTTTCGGCATGGATGGCGCACATATGTCAAGAAGGCGTTGAAATGGTGGAGGGCCAGGTGAAATCGTTGTTTTGTAAGCTGTTATATAGCTGTGTGGTTCAAAAAAGCCTTTTTTGTATGCATGTTAGGTCAAAGAAGAAGGAGTGTGTGAGAGAGAGAGAAGAAGAAGAGATTGTAGGATGTGTGTGAATAGGTTTACATGAAAAATGGTGAAAAATGATACAAGGAAAATAAAATTTTGATTGAAGGGCAAAAGAGTATTTGCAAATTGGCCCACTAATATAATTGGCCAAATTATTACTTTGGTTGGTTATGAGAAATGAGTTTGTAAATGCTAATAAATCTGCCTATTCCCCTAATAAATTATTTATATATTTAAAGTTATACTTTGCGCAAGCATACAAATTTATTCTTCAGCGTTTTGAATATAAACCCAATTTTTTTTTAGAAACATAAGGGAAATTTCATAAAGTGGACCTCAAATGATTTGAGTAAAAAAAAATTAAGGTTATACCTGTTACTTTCAAAATATGATAAACTGATCTTTTGAAGAAAAAAAAATGGACAAAAATAACATTTATGCCTATTTATCTTTTTTATTCTCTATAAATTTCATCGTGCACCATCGTAAATCTATATGAATTTCATCGTATATCATCGTACAATATCATATTCCATCATAATTTTTCCCATATTCAAAACCATAACGTTACCGAATTCGATTCAAATAATTCAAAATCATCTATGAGCAATGAAACACGAAATAAATAAGAAATTCTTACATTTTTCAGCATTTGAAAGGGACGAGCTCAAATCTATGCGAGAACGCCAAACCCGTCGAAAATCTTCATGAAATTGGGTGAGCGAGAGAGGGGGGGGGGGGGGGGGGGAGTGAAAATGAGAGGGAAAAAGAAGAAAAAACAAATGTTTTGATTTGAAGGGTATTTTTGTTCACTTTTGAGGCAAAAATATATTTATATATATTTTAAAAGTAAAATGGTCTAACTTTGGTATTTTGAATACTTATGAGGCTCACTATATAATTTTTTCATACAGAATGCTAACACCGGACATAGATCTGGGCCTGGATACCCTTTAAGCCCAAAATGGGTTGAGAGGAAAACCGGCCCACGTAACCAATTTGTGGAATTTGGACATGTACGAGAAAATTGTTGATAATAAACAAAAATGTGTATTTTTTACAAAATTACATTTTTAGGTTCCTAAAAAAAATATGATATTGCTTTTTCATTGTCGTTTAGCTAGGGGTATGATTACCGAAAGTCAAAATTAAGATATGTTCGATAACCGTTACAAATATTGCTTGTTCATTCTAAATTGTGTCGTGTAATTTAGTGCTTCTTCGATCAAATTAGATACTTTGTATAATATATGTAACAAGTTGTTGATACTTGGCTGGGATGAATTGTAACTAAACTATATTACTTACTCAATTAATTGACATTTATATATATGTATATATATATATATATATATATATATATATATATATATAAGTTACGACTTGACATATTATGGTCTACGAGCAAGACACAACACTTAATATGCCAAATAAGCACTTTAGTTTATATACGTCTCAAAACTTATAGATTTGAAAACTTTAAAAACAATTTGAAGACACAATACACTATTTTCATTTTGTCGGTAAGCAATGTAATACACCTCAGAACTTAAGAGATTTGAAAGCGTTACAAACATTGCTAATATATAATACACTATATAATTGAACGATCTAGCTTTCAACACATCTCCAAACTTATAGATTCGAAAAAAGTTACAAGCACTGTGCAGGAACAATGCGCTAATTTGTCGTTGAGCGATATAGTTTACATTACATCTCATACTTGTATATAAAAAAACGTTACAAACAATCATAAAACATAATACACGAATTTGTCGTTGATCGATCACATTAGAAAATGTTACAAAACATTTTAGACACAATACATTAACATGTCAATGAACAGTCACTCAATAATACAACTTAAAACTCATAGATTTATAGATTTGAAACCGGGTCAAATATTGCGAAGACATAATACAGTAATTTGTGGTAATTTTCACTACATATTCGAAAGCGTTACAAACATTGCTAAGGCTGGTTTGTCACTAATCGCTATGCAATCTAGTTTATATCACAGCTTAAAATTTACAAAAAATTGGCTACTTAAGCCACATAAACTATATGAATTGTAAATTAGTCAACCTTTAGTAAATACTTTATAAATAGCCAACTTGCATACGTGGCAGCCTATTAACTAACTTTTTTACATGTTTGGCTGAATTAAATAAGTCTTTTATTAATATGTTAATAAGTTAAGTTGGCTATTTACAAGAAATTAACGAAAGGTGGGCTATATCCCAATTCACTATAACCGTGTGACTATATAACTTAATAACCCTAAAATTTAAAGATTCGAAAACGTCTCAATTATTTGTTTTGTCTGAAGTAAAATAAGAAAGTTTAGCGGCTATTGGAGCTTTTCTATACATCGCAAGTACAATGACAATTCATTTAATTCATGTAAATATTTTAATAATTGATTTAACTGTATTAACGCATATTTGATTCATTTGGTGTGCATAAAATTCGATATAGTTAAAGATATAATTTTTTTAAAAATTTATCATTCCGCAATTAGATTTATAGCACATCTAAAATATTCGTAGATTCTAACCTCACACACTACCATATTTGTAGGAAAAATATGTGGGACTCACAATTCACAATAGAGGGATTCACCGACTTTTTGCTTAGTGCTGATGCACTGATAAGATTACGAATATCACTTCTCTATTTGTTATTAGTTATTACTAAGCCATCTCTAATTCTTAAAATTTTAGAGATTATTGACATCGGTTTAATATATATTTAAATAGAACGATATCATTCACATCACCCGAGGGATTCCTCACACCATGAAAATCAGTCAAACAAACAAGAGAAGGAAAAAAATTAGTTACGAACCCTTGTTTTTATTTATTTATAATTTTTTTTTATAGTTTCAAGAGAAGTAACCGTGGGTCGTCGTCGTTGCACGTTACTTGTTTTTTTTTTTTTTTTTTTTTTTTTTTTCACTTTGGCTTTATGTTGGATAGGTTGTACTTTTGGTGTGAGACCTTTTCCTTTGCCCTCGCCAAACAGCAAACAAACTCCATTGAACTCTCCACGTGCTTCATCTTTTCAATTTAATTTAATTTAATTAAAATTAAAATCTCTCTTCTCTCTCTCCCTCGCATCCTGTGGAGATTGCACTGTTTAAGACGCAATTAAGATAGTAAATATAAATGATAAAATAATTAATTACGAGAATAACCTAAAATCAGAGTATAAAACTGAAATTAAAATAGCATAAAACTGTCAGTGAGGCCTTCGATACGGTCTTCTTTCGGTCCCATTTCTGTCTCTTTTTTTCGCTTTCTTTCTTTCTCTCTCTAAACCAAACCCAAACGACGAACTTACGAACCGGAAAAACCAAAAAATAAAATAAGAATTAAAGGAAATATTTAAAAAAAAAATCCCCTGATATCGTTTACGACGAATCTGAGCCGTCCGATCGAGACATTTTTTTTTTCCCTTCTTCTTCGTTCGCAAATGGTACGAGCGACGCGTCGGAGTAACTCGCCGAACTCGAACTCGGAGCATCGCCGACTCGGATGATGGAACTCAACGATTCAGCCATCGAAGAACTCGCGGCGGAGGCTCCGGCGACTCGCTCCGTCCTCTGCATCGATCTCAACGAGATCCCGTCGCCGGTGGAAGCCCCTTCCGATTCCATCGACGTCGTTAGGTCGTACCACGACCATCCTTCTCCTCCGTCGGGAGGACTCGCCGGAGTTCCCTCGGCCGGAGGCGGCGCGATGTGCGCCGTCTGCGGGAGGCCGGAGGATTTCGGCTTCGTCGTGGTCTGCGACGCCTGCGAGCGCGGATTCCACGTCGGATGCGGCGGCGGCGGAGGAGGAGAAAGAGCGGTTGGGATTAACGAGGAATGGCTCTGCGGAGAGTGCGTTTCCGCCGGAGAGAAGAGCAAGCGGTGGCCTCTCGGCGCCAAGAAGAGGCTTCTCGACATGAATGCGTCGCCGCCGAGCGACGGAGACGCCGACGGAGCTGAGGATTCGCTTCAGACTAGGTATTTCGATTTTAGAAATGAACGTGAATGAGGCTTTTCTTACCTCGTAGATTAATTTTGCCTTTCGGCTTCACTAATTGACGGGCTGCTAGGGTTTAACGATTTGCTTAGACATGCATTGCCAGTTTCCAACTTTAGTCAAAGACAAAGTTAAGCTGGAGATATCGTTACACTTCATACATAAAACTTGTTGCATAATGTGAGAAATCGAAATTGTTGTGGAAGCTCTAGCTAGAGTTCACGCAACTAGGTGAATCAGATATCATTAGACTGTTTCGTTTTTGAGGAAGCAAAACTAGGTTTTTGCTATGTTGCATGGTTTCGAGAACCGAATGTTGCAGCAAGGCTACTTGTAAAACTAGTTCTCTGGTATTTTGATGGCATTTTAATGGCTTTAGCACAACTCGAAAAAAGAGCAGGTATGAAATTTGTCTCGTTACTTACCCTTGAGGACGAGGTGAGTTTTGCCCTGCTTTGCTTAAGTCCCATACTTCAGACTTTTTACTTCAAGAACGGTTTCACTCTTAGCTGTGTAACTTGATCTTTTTAACGAAAAGACGCTAAGTTTGTGCCTTACTGTGTTGCCAACTTTCTGATAATTTTCCATTAGCGGGACATAGCAGGTGATAGGTTCGTGTTTAAAAGAAGTATATAACACTGAACTTGAAATTTAAACACTTAGGTCTGTCTAGATACAAATGAAACTAGTGTTATTCGTACGTAAATAATCTAATGGGCCGTCACCTTGGAACGGGACCTGAAGCCCATCCGGGCCCAAGGCGAAGTTATCCATTGATCAAAAGGAGTTATTAGTTTTACATTAAGGCTTCTACATTTTCTTGTAAATGATGCGGTATCTGGGATTATTAGGGTTAGGTATGAATCTTGTTTTTCCTTTTTCGAATTTACGTGCTCTGTCGAAATTTGTTTTCTTAAGTTGGAGTTCGGTTTATTAATATGATTTTGATTTTGTTTTTGTTTTTCGATATTCATGTTACATAAATTGAAATTGTAGTATGACATGAGTAACGACTTTATTCCGTCAGATCTGTGTCATTTAACTTTTTGATAGGTATGCACCGACTTCTAGTAACGTATATTTTTTTTATTAAAGATCCCAAAAAATTCCTTTTGTTGGGAATACCACAAATATACTTCCTTTTCACAGTTGGGAAAAATTGTACTTTGTCCAGTGTGTTTACCTATAAATATGCGGGAGTATTCTCTAGTTTTTTTAGATTTATTCATGCAATATGTGTACTCATGCACTAGGTATAGTTTATTATGAACCATCAAGTAGTCATATTAAAAAAAAAATTCATTCTTGAGTAAAGCATTTAGTAGTGACGTCTTATATTTATGTTTTTGTTTTAGAAAGCATTCTGGTGGTAATTCTTTTGGTGGACATCCATATGGTGCCTCAGTGACACATCCAAATATTTTGTTCGGCGGGAACGGTTTTGGGTTTCAAAAACCCCCTGGAGTTGGACTACACAGTGCTAAACTGAATTTCGAGGACATATTGCACAGAGCACATACTCTGGGAAGAAGCTTCGAGGAAGTAGATTTGAATCTACCGGGGGGAAAGTATCGGGGAGGTAACAACGCAGGTGTTAGAAAACAAACTCGGAACCCGAGCGAGATCTTTTTGCAGGCTCTTAGAGAGTTTGTGTGCGAAAGGAACGGCGAACTCGAGGAAGGTTGGCGTGTAGAATTCAAACAATCCGCGGGGAGCGAGTTGTATGCTGTGTATTGTGCCCCGGATGGGAAGACGTTTGACTCGGTCTATGAAGTTGCTTGTTACCTCGGATTGGCGACCAAGTACACTGCTAAGGAACCCGAAATGAAGAGCGAGGGTGGTTTTTCCATGTCGGATAGGTCTCAAATACCCAGAAAACGAAAGGCGAGAAGATCAATCACTAATGGATTTGCAGAAAATAGGGAAGGCCTGGTCGGTGATTATTACAAGGATCATCTTTCCAATGGTACATTCGACAGTAATGCACGATTTTCCGAGGCCGCAGGAGGTGAAAGTGGTTGCTCCGAGTCTCAGAACAATGATGTAAGTTTTCCTCGAAACAATTATTATTGTGATCAAATCTCTCCTTTCCATGGTGGCTACAGTTAAATTCCATGTTCTAATTTTCAGGAGGGGCTTCCGGTGCAATTCGAAGATTTTTTCCTTCTATCTCTAGGAAAAGTTGACTCGAGGCCCACCTATCACAGTGCTGACTTTATCTGGCCTGTGGGTTATAAATCCTGTTGGCACGATAAGATTTCTGGTTCTCTTTTCATATGCCAAGTCTTGGATGGTGGTGACAGTGGACCTGTTTTTAAGGTCAAAAGGCTTCCTTGCTCTTCCACTCCCATCCCCACAAGCTCAACTGTCCTCATTAGACAACGCACTCGTTCAGTCAATGAAGAGGGTGACGAGATGTCCTGGGACGATGATGATAACATAGAGATGATGCTTTCGGATCCTTGCCCTCCTATGGAAAAAGATGTTTTGTCTTGTCTTAACTTTTGTTCCAATGGTGGTAGTGATGTACAGATATCAAATAAGTTTCTGCTTCACGAAAGCTCAGAAATTGTTACATCTTGTGAAGCAGGCTTGGCCGATGAAATTGGGGAGTTTACGGTGGAAGAGAAATCTTCATCTTTGGCGTGGGAAATGGTTGCTCAAAAAGTTGTCGATGCTTGTTCTGAAATAGTTAAGCGGAAAGGCTCTTTTGAATGCTTGTGCAAGCACGTTAGGAATAGAAACAGCTTCCCTATAAAGAATGAACGCGGTAAGGGAAATCTCTCGTCGTTGGATAAATTTTCTGGCGCATTGATATCTCATGGTAGTGTCCAATTTGGAATTAAGGCTGAAGACGAGCGCGACTCTTTCAAAGATGCATTGGAGAAATGGTTGGACCAGGATAGGTTTGGATTGGATGTGGATTTTGTGCAAGAGATTTTAGAACAACTTCCTGGGTTCCAAACCTGTTCACAGTATCAATCTCTGAGTGATAGAAGTTCTTGTTCTTCATCGGAGACGGTTGGAAATGGGCTTATAGCGCTCAAGATGAGAGGTGGTTTAGAAGGTAATGGAAAAGACACTTTATTTAGGAGATCAAAAAAAGCCAAGTTAATGGATGGTCACGGAAGAGATGTTCATCGCCGTCCTCTTGGGAAGAAGCTGTGCTCCAAAATTTCCTCTGAACTTGTGGGCGACGTTTATCAGGTATGTGTTCCTACAACTAGTCTCTTTAATGTATGATAATTAATTCACACTTTGTCGTTAAGAGGAACTGAATGCCTTCGGTTCTTTGTTACGAGATCAGGTTTGGGAGTCGCTATTACGTTTTCACGAAATTTTGGGTTTGAAAGAGCCTCTTTCCTTGGAAGAAATTGAAGAAGAACTCATCAGCCCTTGGTCCGATGACTTGGACCTCTTGCAGAAGTTCGAGAACGAAATCCCTACCAGTCAAACTCTGAATTCTGCCGATTCAACCGGTGGTCAAACATCGACCTCTGATTTTGAGACTGGATTGGCAGTTTCCCAGGAAAACCCACCTGCTTTTATACAAATGGCAACTAGGGCAATGAAGGAAGCGGCTCAAACCAAACTCGCGTCCGTTACATTCAACAGATGTTCTGGCGTTGTGTTGACAAAGGCCCACAAATCGCTTCTGAGGGTGTTGATAGGCGAACTACAGTCAAAGGTCTTCGCGCTCGTGGATCCGAATTTCGATTCTGGGGAGTCCAAAGCAAAAAGGGGAAGAAAGAAAGACTTTGATAGCTCTATTTCCGCTAGAAGAACCAAGCTTAATACACTCCCAGTTAATGAGCTTACTTGGCCAGAATTAGCTAGAAGATATGTCTTGGCTGTGATATTGATGGATGGTAATCTTGACTCTGCTGAGATAATTAGCCGTGAAAGTGGAAAAGTGTTTCGCTGCTTGCAAGGAGATGGAGGGCTGCTTTGTGGCTCGCTTATGGGAGTGGCTGGGATGGAAGCAGATGCACTTGTAAGACAGTTTATTCGCTATAGCGTTTCATAATTATTTCTTGATTTATTTAACATAAAAAAGGGCGAGGTGTTAATTATCCAGAGAGAGAAAAAAAAAAGATATAGCCCAACCATTTTTCACCCATTGGCCCTAGACTTGAATTTTAAAGTGGATAACTAGTTACTGTATTGGCGAAAATGAGGGATGGGCAGATGGTAAAACAAGTACAATTTTAGAACAATATTTTATTTTATTATTATTATTATTATTTATTTATTTATTTTTTCATTTTGTCACTGATGTTAATGCCTTAAAACTTTATATATCTGTGTCAGTTGCTTGCAGAGGCTGCAAAACAGATTTTTGGTTCAGCCGAAAGAGAGAACGATGTTCTCACTTTTGAGGACGAAGTATCAGATGCAACGGTTGCCCCTGAAAAGAACACGGTGAGTGAAAATATCCCAGAGTGGGCACAAGTGCTAGGCCCTGTTAGAAAGCTTCCCACCAATGTAGGAACCAGAATCAGAAAGTGCGTTTACGAGGCTTTAAAGTTGGATCCACCAGAATGGGCAAAGAAAATACTTGAACACTCGATCAGTAAGGAAGTCTATAAAGGCAATGCATCAGGACCAACAAAGGTGCTAATTGCAGTAGTGTTTTTTTCTTTTCTTTTTTGCACACTGATGCTATCAAAGTCAATTGTTCTTTGACTTGTTGACGAAGTCTTGTTATTGAATGCAGAAAGCTGTTCTTTCAGTGCTAGCAGATGTGTCTGGCGAAGTGTTGCCACCTAAACCCGAAATCAAACGAAAAAAGAAAAAGACCGTCATCTCCGTATCTGATGCCATTATGAAGCAGTGCCGCATTGTGCTACGCCGGGCTGCAGCCGCGGACGATTCAAAAGTCTTCTGCAACTTGCTGGGAAGAAAGCTGACAAATTCTAGCGATAACGACGATGAGGGACTTTTGGGGTCCCCGGCTATGGTGTCTCGGCCGTTGGATTTCAGGACAATTGATATGAGATTGGCTGCTGGGTCTTACCGTGGCTCGCATGAAACCTTTCTCGAAGATGTTAGAGAGGTATGTGTTAGACTTAGGAGGGAAAATTAGTAGTTTATTTACTAATCTCGTCCTTATTTATTGTAATTTTTATTTATTTAAGTATGAATAAATCATAAGGTGGGTCATTAGGCTTATGAGAAGAGAAATTAAGTTAGTTTTTTTCGCTTCCTTAGTCGAAGAGTAGCGAATCGGAGAGGTTGGTTCACCTCTCGAATTGTGGACCGAGTTTATCGATTTAATATTCCAGGTCCAATCATTGGGTTCCCTTTAGCTTTTTAGTTATTTGTTGTTTTTGTGAAGTGTTTAGATGTGTAAATGGGAAACCTTATGATGTGACTCTTTGCTTTGACACTGCAGTTATGGAGTAATGTACGTAATGCTTTTGGAGATCAGCCCGAACTGGTTGAGTTGGCTGAGACATTAGCACAAAATTTTGAGTCTCTGTATGAGAAGGAGGTTATAATTTTCGAACCCTTTTCATTTTCATTCTTTTTTTGCTACTGTGCTCTTTATTCTCGCGGGAAAATTGCAAGAGAATGATGCACTGCTTACTCATTTATAAAACATTTCCAATGTGAAGTGCGTACAATGATTTTGAAATGCAAATATACAAGATATTTACCTGCTTTTCGAAATCCTAAAATGCAAGGAGCTGAATTAGGTTTTTACTCTCCTATTTTCTTTGCTATGCTACAGGTTCTTCCTCTAGTTGGCAAGTTCGCCGACTTTGTAAAGTTGGAAAGCTTGAACGCAGAAAGAAAGAAGGAAATCGACGAGGTGCTTTCTTCTATTAGTGTGATTCCTAAAGCCCCCTGGGACGATGGAGTATGTAAAGTTTGCGGCATCGATAGAGACGATGACAGCGTGTTATTGTGCGATACTTGTGACGCCGAATATCACACTTATTGTTTAAATCCCCCTCTTGTGAGGATCCCAGAAGGAAATTGGTATTGTCCTTCCTGTGTTGTTACTAAACGCATTGTCGTCCCAGAAAATGTTCAGATTATTAGGCAACGCCCCGGTAAAAAATATCAGGGAGAATTTACCCGTGCGTACCTTGAGGGACTATCACATTTGGCGGCGAAAATGGAAGAGAAAGAGTATTGGGAATTCACTGCAGATGAGGTTTGTGTTAGACCCGGAGGGGTAAATAATCAATTTATTTATTTGTCTATTGTAATTTTTTATTTTTAGTTAATATATTTATATTTTTGTATAAATAATTCATTAGGCTGGGTGGGCACATGAGGTTTTGAATATTTTCGTATAAATTTAATCATCTCAACTATATATCATGCTGATGATGTTAAATTTGATTATTAAATGCAGAGGACCTTCCTACTAAAGTTCTTATGTGACGAGTTACTCAACTCAGCTATTATCCGCCAACACCTCGAGCAATGTGCGGAAACATCCACCGAATTGCAGCAGAAATTGCGCTCGCTTTTTATGGAGTGGAAGATTCTCAAATCCAGAGAAGAAATCATGGTTGCAAGAGCCGCAAAGCTGGACCTAATTCCGGTAACTTCGCTCGGAGGAGCCTCTGGCATAAGGAGGGAATCTTCGCTGACGAATCACGGAAAAGGTCAAACGCCTTCTCTGAGTGAGAAGTCATCGGCAGATGAGGTTTCAACACGAGAAGGAACTGCTCCGAACCCTTTGGATAAACAATCGTCCGCCTCCGATTCTCAGTCTAGCCCGCGAAATCCTTTGGACGCGATAGACCAGTTAAAAGACGGCTCTACTTCTGCGGTGGAGAATCCTCCGACGAATATGGACGCTCAGAAAAACGACAAGCCAAGAAAGTCGTTTGAGTCTTTGGTGAATGAAGTCGAGGCTACCGGTGCAGAGACTGGTTCAAGTGAAAACGCCGGAAAGGAAGGTTCTAGCTCTCAGACTCTTGATAAGCACGGGCGTTCTGCTCTTTCTGATACGAAGAGCGCTAGTACCGACTTGAGCTCAGTGAAGAGTGAGATCGCAGCTCTACAAGAGTCCATCAATGGTGTGGAATCGGAGCTCTCAAAGGTGTCTGTGCGGAGGGAGTTTCTGGGCACGGATTCCCTGGGTTGCTTGTACTGGGGTTCCGGTGCACCAGCCGGACGATCTTGGATCATCGTCGACGGAAGCGCAGCATCGCCGGGCGGGAGAAGAACAAGCCTTCATCGAGGACCCATGTGGAGGATTTCAGATTTGGAGAGCTCTCTTCGCTATGTCGCAGACGATCGCTTTCCTTTGGACAGTTCCAAATTTGGGCACATGTATCTCCCACAAGAACAACCTTCCGTTTCTTACCAGACCGATGAAGAAATCAACGAGCTGGTCAATTGTTTGAAGGCCACCGATCCAAAGGAAAGGGAGCTGAAAGAGTCTATCAGGCACTGGCAGAAGCTGAGGTTTCACGAGCTTCGCAAGAGCAAGAGCGAAAGTCGGGACGGGCTCGATGCTTTGTCCGTGACTGCGAGCGGGGTTAAAGACGGAGCTTTTAATCATCTCGGGACGAAGGCGACCGCTTTGCTGGAGAAGAGGCACGGTGCTTGTGTCGAGATTGAAATCGCAGATGCCTCGAAAAAGCGCGGGAAAAAGGCGAGACTAACTGCTCATGAGGATAAGGTGTACCGTTGTGGATGCTTAGAACTCGTTTGGCCGAGTAGACACCATTGCATCTCTTGCCACAAGACCTTTTTATCTGAGACTGAACTCGAGAGGCACAACAACGAAGGCAAGTGCAGTCCAGCTCCAGTATCGGTTCACGAGAAGGGAAAGGAAATCAGCGACTCTGCAAAGACAAAAGGCAATCCGAAACCCGAAACGGGCAAGGTTGAAATCGCACAAACCAGTTTCCTAGAGCTTGGTGCCAAGTTGATCAAGTTTCAGGATGAAGGGTTGTCATGCCCGTATGACTTGGAGAAGACGCGTTCCAAGTTCGTGACCAATGATTCGTGTAGGGATGTGATACGTGAAATAGGCCTCATAGGTTCAAACGGCGTTCCCTCGTTTGTTCCGTCAATTTCACATTGCCTCAGCGATTCCACGATGGCATTACTATCTCCCCACAAGAGCACGGCGTCACAATGCGGAGCATCCGGATCCGAGGCCTCCGATAACCTGTTTCCCCTAGGAACCGGCCGCGATGTTTTGGCTAGTAATAAATCTCCGATAAGATCTACAAAAGAAGCGAACGACGTGGCGAAGTGTCAAAAACACGGGGCACGAGCTTCGGGCAGTCGTTCCTCAGTCGCCGCGGGGCTTACTCGCTGCTGCGTGGTTCCCCAGTCTTCTCTGAGGCCATTGGCGGGAAAAGTTTCTCAGATTCTGAGGCAGCTTAAAATCAACCTTCTCGATATGGACGCGGCATTGCCCGAAGAAGCTTTGAGACCGTCTAAGTCACATCTTGGAAGGAGATGGGCTTGGCGGGCATTTGTCAAATCCGCGACATCGATATACGAGGTTTGTTTTTCATGTTATCAAGTTATTTCTCTTTTATGTGGAGCAAGTTTCCCATGGAATAATATATATATATATATATATATATATATATATATATAATTTTTTTTTTCTAGATGGTTCAAGCAGTGATGATATTAGAAGATGTGATCAAGACGGATTCAATCAAGAACGAGTGGTGGTATTGGTCATCATTCTCAGCTGCCGCCAAAATATCGACTGTGTCAGCCCTCGCCCTGAGAATATACTCTCTCGACGCCGCAATAATCTACGAGAAGAACTCGGCAGATTCTGAAGCAACAGAAAATTCCGAGCCCCCCGCCGGACAGTCTGATCAGAAGCAAATCCCCGTATTGGATTCGGCGGAAAAAACCAGATCAAGCAGCAGAAGATCGAACAAGAAGAGGAAAGAGCCGGAGGGTTGATTTTTTTTCGAACCCCAAAATCCGGGTTGGGTTGACCCGAGTCCTGTCGGGTCGTGATGATGAGCCGCCGGAGAAGTTTCGGTCATTCGAGGTCGCTCCAAATCATTTCCGCGGCTACCCTTTTGAGCTGTGCTGTGTGTATATATAGAAAGAAGAAGAAAAAGCTGACCCGCTAACTTGGAGGCTGGATTTTGAAGCCGAAATCGAAATTTGTTGTGTCTGCTTGGAGTGGTTTGGGCTGAGGGGTAAAGGGAAATCCAGATTCAGAATGTGGTTTATTCAATATCATAAACCGTTTGCTTTTGGAATAGATGCAATGAAATGGAGTGATACAGTGGAGATCTATACATATAGGAGTAATGTAAAAGAAAAAAAAAAACCCCAATGTGGAAGCTGATCAGGTTTAGGCAATATTTCATTCTTTATACAATTTTACTTTCTGTCTAGGTCATTTAGCTTTAGGTGGTTTTTTTTGTTTTGTTTTGTTTTTTTTTTTTGTTAATTGCCTGATCCGGCTTTTCTTAGATTACATGTAAACAGGCATGCAAAAGAGGCTTTAGAATTAGAACTGCTCAGTCATGTTTTTTTATTTATTTATAATCTCTCGTAACTGCCTTTTTATTTTGTTGGTTACCCTAGTTCTTACATCATTTTTCTCCTCAAGTTCTGAACCTGGAAGAAAAATGACAACTGGTTTTGTTATTATTTTATGCTTTATTTTAAGAGCATGAGTTACTATTATGATGGCATCATTGATGGTCATAGCTAGCTAAACCTAAGCATTTGGACGGAACATAAATTCCGTTCAAGGACTTTTGGTGTTCCGGTTTCATCTGGAATAAAATGTTCGGTTTTCAAGGAAAAAAAAATGGTCAGAAAAGTACGAACGACACCATAAGAGATCATATGTCTCTGAAAAAATAGTTAAAACCCACATTATAGGGTGAGTGAGTGAATAGCTTATTTAAACAAAAGGGAAAAAAAGAAGTAGATCGAGGCCAACATGCAGTCCAATGTATATTGTTCCCTATATATGTATGAATGTATAGAGTATTTGACCTCTCATATAAATGAGTGGTGCTGTGTATGTCTACGTTAGTAATACGAATATGTATTTAGTCCTGTGGACAGGTAAATTGTTTGTAGGTTGGAGAGAATATATGTATATGTATATATATATATACAGAAATTCTATTCTCGTCCCATGTTGTGAAATTTTGATTGGTGATGATTATATCGGCATATAAAAAATTTATATTTTGACCCATCAATTTTCAAAAGCTTTTGATGATACACTCGTTGGATTCGACTACTTGATGTTGTTGTTGGAGCATAAGATGAGTCGTTTCCTTATCGAAACAAATACACATCTTTATATTTTCTTGGTTATCCACTTCTACAAATATTATAATTTATGAAATTAAAAAAAGAGCTTAAAAACATTCCGTATTACTATAGGACTAAACTTATTAAAAAAAAAAACTGAGATGGGGCTTATTTGAATTTTTTTATGTAAATGTAGGAATTAATTTTTTCTAAGAATCCTTTAGAGGATCTGACTTTTTGATACTCGATTACAGCCCTAATATTTTTTTTGGACAATACATTATTTTCCCCCATTGTCCTTTTGTGTCAACTTATATTTATGAGACTATGCTGTTACGTCTTGTTGTACAGTTAATGATAAGAGGAAATTGTTACCAATATATAAATGATTATACTTCCAATCAAACTTATAGTCTAATTATTCAAAAGTAAAAAAAAAAATAGTCAACTCGTGCATATTTCTTTACTAAATGTAGCGCATGCGTATAGTCTTAGTTAAACTATTTTCTTTCAATTAAAATTATAGTCTACTATTCAAAAAGTAAAAAAAAAATATAGTCAACTCGTGCATATTTTTTTTTTACTAAATGTACCGCATTCTTACTATCGAATAATTTAAGTTAGAATTTAAAATAAGCGCTCTCTAGTATAATAACCCAGAATAACCAAAGTCATTGACCAAAAAAAAAAAAAAATTTATACTATATTTAAACGCATGGCTATAACCTATATATCAATCTTCAAGATCTAATAAAGCCATTGCAAATGGACAACGTTTTATGACATTGACATAGAAACAAAAACATCCGAAAGTCCAACCATCTAAGGTAGCAAGTGACATTGCATAACACATTTATTTGTACTCTCTATAACTACCCTTAATTTCTTATACAATTAAGTAATAATGATTTGATATATATATATATATATATATATATATATATATATATATATATTAATTATGCCACACCCACCACCCCATTGGCTCTCCCTCCTCCTCATGCTCTTCGGAAGCTGCGAAAGCGTCGACGGAGAAGTAATTTTGGCCAACATCGCTTCCGTCCCCGTCGTATTGGAAGAACGAATCACCACTGTCCACGTCCACCTCAACCACCGCACTCCCACCGTCGCTTCCCGTGCTCACTCGATCCTCCGCCTTCACCCCCATAAGAGGGTTGACCGGAGGCAATTCCTCCGCCTCCGTGACTTCTTCGTCGATCTTATTATTATAATTATTAACCTCGAGCTTTTCCGTGAGAGAAGTCATCTGTAACAGACAGAGAAACATAAACAGGCAGATTGGTGTTTTATATGAAGTAAGAGTAACAAATTTTATATGAAGTCAGTGAGTTTCAACACTAGGATAAAGTTCATAGAATACACATTTTTTTTTACATGATGGAATTTGATAAGTGAGATTTTCAGTAATTGTTTGCATAATCTTCTTTTGTTTGAAAGAAATATTTCTTGGAAATAATAATGAGTCACCAATATCTTCAAGTGGAATAATTAAGTAATAATATTTTAAGATTTGAGTGTGAAGTATATTTAACGCTGGATATATAGGTCATGATGGTTTAGGATTACAAAACATTTCGGATAAAAGTTAAGAGTTGATAATGTAAACACTATTTTATCTTTGTGAATGCGTCGTGTATATATATGTTAATATCACTGTACGTACGAATCTATGACAGCATATCATGGACCTTCATGCCATGCACCCACATTTCTTTAATGGAATTGTATACGTAATACGTGTGTCATTTTTCATTTGTTTATAAATAATGTCAATATCATTTACAATATACATGACTCTTTGTATGAGAAAGACAAAACAAAATTTAATTAAAGGTGGCATATAGTTGGTGAATATATATTAATAAAAATGACATTTGAAAAGAAAATGAAAGCAGACCTTCTTTTTTATTTTAAAAATGAAAGTGGAGCTATATATAATAATGTAGATGTATTGTTCATTGAAAACCCTAAATATGTGACTACACACAATTACTAACTACTTTCAATGATCAATTGCTTAGACCAGGAGCTCACTATATATTATAAACAAATAAAAGTATTTAATAGATAACAATTTAGTGAATAAAGAGACTCCAATCTCAGTGGTTCTTAGTATAGCTTAGTTGACAAATTTACCCCATTGGAAAAAGGTCGTGAGTTCAATTCTCACCCTAAAAAATAAAACTCCAATCTCTCTCTCTCTCTCTCTATATATATATATATATATGCACCAAAATCGTCAACAAATAACATCCAATTTAATGATCACTAAACTAATGGAAAAAAAAAAAAAAAAATTCAACTACCGTTTTGTCAACAAAGCCAATTTTTCTATAATATTCATGAATCATTCATGACCTATACGCATAGCATATATAATATATATTATTTCAACAATATAGGCACGCCTTAATAACTACATAGAGCTTGCAGGTTATAATTCCAATCATAATAAACAAATATATAAAAATGAAAAAAAAAATTTTAATCTGATTGATTGATTTTTTTTTTCTTTCTTTCTAGATTTGCATTAGTACATAATAAAGGTTATAGAGACATGTAAATATGTATATAATTAGTATTATATATATATATATATATATATATATATATGTATGTGTATATGTGTACCTCAGATTTGAGCTTCTCATTCTCCTTGTGAACCGAGTCATAGTTGGCCAAAAGGGAATCATAGCTAGCCTTGAGTATATCGTAATCCCTCTCGAGCTGCTTTGTCTTCCACCGAGCACGGCGGTTCTGAAACCAAACCGCCACTTGTCGCGGCTGAAGCCCGAGCTTCTTCGCCAGCTGGCTCTTCCGATCAGGCTCCAGCTTGTTCTCCGTCTCAAAGCTCCTCTCTAGTTGATGCACCTATTCAATTTATTGATCATTTATATCAAGGTCAATTTACACATATAATTTTTGTTGACAAAAATAAAAATAAAAATCTAAAATGCATTCATTCTAGTAATAATATGATTAGTTTACTAAGGGACATATCCTTTTTTATAAGACCTATGACTGAAGATCCGAAAAAGGTCTAAAAAATCAAGTAACAAAATTACATATATCTTAATTACCCGATTATATATGAATTATTGAGCATCGATTCTTTGAGCGTAGGAGTTAAGCAACCAAATTAAAGTGATGATAATGAACGAGACTATACAATTTTGATTCCTATCTTATGTAAAAAAATGGTTGGATTCTAATGGCAAGGTCAATACTAAAAGGAGATCGGCCATGGAAAATTGAATATGCTATGTCATGTCCATTATCAACAAGAAATATTTGATTTATCCATATTTTACTTTTGTCTATCAAGAGATGTGGCACGTGGATTTTAATCTTTATCACAAGGGAATAAATTAAGGTGTGCAAAGAACAATAATATACTTAATTATGTGATTGGTCTATCAATGGGGGAAAAAACTTATAATATTCTGTAAATCAATTAACTAATAATAATAACAATAAAAATCCTAATTAATTACTTGTTCAGGCGTGAGACGGCGCTTTTTTTCCGGCTGCTCATCGTAATATTCTTCCTCGTACAGCTCGTCCGGCGAGCTGAAAAACGGCCTCCTTTTTAAGCTCTCTTCCATGCTTATTATTGACCTTGAATCTATTTTTTTTTAATCATAAATGTTAAATACACACATATATACAATTATACATCTTTGTACATAAAAGTGTAACAATTTATTAAAATTTACCGCTTAAAATTCATTTTCCAAAAAAAACATTGTACATAAACAATAGTTGTTAAAAGAAGTAAGAAAAAAAAAAAAAAAGGAAAATAAGGACAGACATATGGTAACGATATGAATGAATATATACCTCGAAACATGTTATTGCCTTTTCCGAGAAACAACATGTTGCCACCGTGGCATCCATCGGCGGGGTCAAAGAAAAGACGCCCAGATTCCATTTCTCTATCTCTCTCTCTCTCTCTCTCTCTTATAAATGTGTGTGTGATCTCCGGCGAACTTGGTTACCGTATTTCTCGAAAGATTCCGGCGAGTCACAGGGAAAGGCTCAGCTTGTAAAATACATATATGTAGTAAAATATTATAGGGTAAATGAAGTGAGATATATGTGTGTGTGAGTGTGTTGGTTTTATTAGAAGATCATAATCTTGTGGCGGAAGAAACTTGTGCTCCAGGGTAACCTCGTCGGAATCTCTAACGGACATATACAAAATCCCATCATAACACCACAAAAGACAGAATTACAGAGAAAGAGAGAGAGAGGGGACTGTTTATATACGTATATAGCTAGGGTTTTCAGTGGTAGAGCTAATTCATTGAAGAGATCAAAGAGATTAATGAGATAATCGGAGTTGGATGTTTCCGGCGAAGAGAGAGAAAAAGTCACGGCGGTAAAGGAAAATGAATCTTGATTTTTTTTAAAGGCGTTTTTAGCTAAAGCTAAACTACGTAGGTCGAGCTTGTTTTATAGTGGTTTTTGGGAATGGAAATTACTTTTTTGTCCTTGCCAGGTTGGGTTTGGTTTGACTTTTTTAGTAGAGACTTTAGGAAATTTTGTTTATTTATTTCCGAGCAATACTCGGTTTCGGTACTACCTCCAATTTTTTTAGGGGTTTATTTATTTATTATTGTTTATGCTTTTCTCTGAATATGTAAAGTAGTGGTTGATGTAGAAAGAAAATAAACTAATGTCTGTTTGTTTATGGTTGAGATCTTTTTTTATTTTATTTTTTTAAGGTTATTTATGGTCGAGATCTAAGACTAAGAGCAATATGGATAACTATGTAGGGAAGGTAACATTTTGTTACGAAAATATTTTATTTTTATATGTTAAATACAATAATAAATACATTAGTATATGTATACTTGTATATATATATATATATATATATATATATATATATATTGCGTTTCACCACAGAAATACGCAAAGCTGAAACCCATATGTATATGCAGGGCCGGCCCAAAGTACTACGGGACCTTAGGCAAAAATAAAATTTGATGCCTTTATTTTAAAAGCATATAAAAAAAATGGGTCTTATACATAATAATTTTTATTTTTGAGGCCTTTTTAAAAAAAAATTAGAGCTTTTTTAGATTAATTTTTTCACTAAAAATTTGAGGCCTTAGGCCATGGCCTAAATGGCCAAAGGGTAAGACCGGCCCTGTGTATATGCAGTACATTATTTTATAAAAAAATTAGTCAAATAAGCCACCTAAAGTGTATGAATTGTAATATAACCAACCTTTTGTAAATTCTATGTAAATAACTAAGTTGTATACGCTGGATCGGTTCTACGATCGAGTGGATGGACGTAGTGGCACTACCCGAGATGTTCCGTACGAGCATCGCCACGACCCTTCTTAGGGGTCCAGCCCTGACCCGTTGGATCAGACACGTGGCGTTGGGGACTCTGTACAGATCATGGGGTATGTTCCAGGCGATTATGGGAGCATCCTTCTCCGCTCAGGGACGGACTGACGAGTGGTCAGAGATCGTCCATGAGTTTCACCAGCTGGAGTTCGAGTCGATTTCTCAGTATGAGGGTCGATTCGAGGACGAGATCGTGGGATCGAGGATCGGCGATGATGATTAGCTAACAATTTTTTTTTGTTACAGGGGAACTTGCGTGCGGGGAAAGAAAAGGGAGAAGAAGAAAAGAAGAGGAAGAAGAAAGAAAGAAGAGAGAGAGAGTGGCCGAAAGAGAGAGGAGAAGAGAGAAAAAAAGAAGGCCACTTGGCAGCTTCTCTTCAAGCCACATGGGGGACAAGTGGCTACACCTCCAACGAACACGTTTCAAACCAAACGATCCCTTTTTATTTTTTTCTTTCAATCTCGTCTCTCAATTTGTTGCACATAAGTCACAAAATAAAACTTCACAACTTTGTCCTTAATTAATTAAAAATATTCTTGAAAAATAAAACCGAGAAAATTATCATTAATTCTCGTTACTCTGAATATATTTAAGGGATTTAGGAATTTATTTTAATATATTTAAGGGATTTTGGAATATATGTATACTTTTATATATATATTACCGATTTTTAATTATTATTATGTGTTGTATACAATAATAATTCTATCATTCATTATCTGAGCACAAAAAAAATAAAAAAAAAATTCCATCATTCATTAGGACGCACTAAGTCTTGCATATTTATTTATTTATTTTATTTACTTTTAACATTAAAATCTCACTATATCTTGCATAATAAAAACCAAGTCTCTAGAGAATAAGTAATTTTTTTTTTTTTGACAAAAATATAAAAAAGCATTTTAAACTGATGGATTAACTGGTTTTATGTTTTTAACAATATAATCAAAATTACTTTGTCAAAAAAATTATAATCAATGAAAAATTTGATATCTATATTAGGCCTACACATCGGGTTGGATTATTCGGGTTTAAACGTTTCATTAACCCAAACCAAAAATCTTCGATTTGTTATTTTTATAACCCAATCCAAATCGTTTATGGTATCACAATTAAATCAATCCAAACCGATTATAATCGGGTTGCTTTAATTTGGTTCATTTTAGGTGGTTTAAGTCGGTTTGTTCGGATTAATTTAATTATCACAACAAATGTACAAAATAGAATCTTTGAATCAAATTCAACAAAATCCATGCAAGTACTAAGAATAAATAAACCACGTCTCATCTAAAATTTCATACTTCATAAAACATCTATATATACCTCATAAAAAATTCATAAAGTAATAAAAAAAAAGAGTCGTAGATATTAATATAAATAATTCTTTATGATCGTATCGAGTCTTTGTATTATTTCTTTTCCAACTGTCCCGAGCACAAAGATACACGTACAAAATAATAAACTAATTTAAAATACATTTGTATTTTCTTTATAAATCATAAAGCATATGGTATATTTTTTATATTTTATCTTGATAACATTTTTCATTTTCGTGAGAAAAAGTTATGAATCTAACGCACCGGGTTGGTTTAGTTTTACCCAATCTCATGATTATAAAAAATCAAACCAACTTGAAACACTTGCGGCTTAGCTTGGTTACAACTCAAATTTATTCAGGTATTAATGAAACGAGTTAGAGAATAGTGCGGTTTGGTTTGGATAATCGGCTTGTTTGGTTTGGTGATTCTGATGACACTCCTAATCTATATCAAAGCACTTTATCACAATCAAAGGGAATTCTTGACAAGATAAAAAAATTATTGAAACTTTGTACTTGCTCTTTTTTTATATAATTTTTTTTTGGGTATTTAATTAAATTTGTCAATCAATTAGTTCCGATTAACTATTTATGCTAGGATACATAGTATCTTATTTTTATATTTTATGTCCTTTTTTAATTATATGATTAAAAATTTAATCAACTTTTTTGTTTTGTTTTGAAATAAGTAATGTTAACCAATTATTATTGTTCAATAGATATGCATATATTTCAAACTAATTCTTATCTTTAATGCGATTGAAGTTGTGATAGAAAAATATGCAACATTATAAATTTATGTTTTAGCCTTCGTCCCTGCAATCAAGGCCGTTTAATTTTGAGTGTAAACAAAATCAAAGACTTGCTTATCATATGTTGTTTTAGTCCACTTTCTTTCTTTATTTATTTTTGCTGGGAAAAGATGACATTATTATACTACATTGAAGTGTGTTATTAATTGGAAGTACCAATGTGTTAAATAAGTCTCATGCTCTGCGGTCGGAGACAATTCTCCGATCAAATTTAAATCCATCAAAGTTACTACAATCAATTTCCGATAAACGGTCCATATTCTCTCTCACTTATCATTCGATATTTCATATGAAGATACTACAAACAGTTTTTTCTCAAAAAAAAAAAAAATGTAGATACTACAAACAACATTTATGAGAACTTAATGAAAGGGAAACAATATCAAAGTACCGTCTAAAGTCTAAACTAACAATGCTATATATTTTAATCAAATTTGTAACACAATAAATATCATTATGATTAATCTCTTCTCGAATTTAGTCAAATTAATCTCCACTATTTTATAATGTTATAATAGTATTATACAATGATCATTACGTAATATCATGACCCTGATTCCACTATATTATAAAAACAAACGTTACGAATAATATTATACAAGAGTTGATATAAAATAATTATTTTTAGTACATTAAATTTGGGAAATTTGAGAAATTAAGCTCAATATTAACTCACATTTGAAAACCAAACTTTATGTTGAACACTTTAGGAAAATCAAACTTTTACGTAGATAAAACATCCAAAATACTTTTTAAATTTTTTTGAAATCACTTGAAAAATGAAGACAAATACTTCGAAATCACTAGAAAAATGAAGGCAAAACCTTCAAAACGATTAGAAAGATCAAGACTAATAACTTCGAAATCATTAGTGTCAGAATAATCTATTTTCGAAGTTTTTGCCTTTATTTTTATATTTTGGAAGGTTTTGCCTTCATTTTTCTAGTGATCTCAACGTTTTTATCTTCATCATTTTAATCTGTTCTTGCTTATTTTTTATGCAAGTTTATTCGGCAAGATGTCTTGCAACATGCTCTAGGATATGGTGAGACATCTTGGCCGTTTTGCGCAGAACTGTAATTTCGCAAGTTTTCCGCTTCGCGAAAATTGAAAGCAGAAGACTTTCTGCATTAATTTTCTCCTCGTAAATGAGTAAGGAAACTCTATTTTCGACTTCCAAAGATGTAGACCACTATAAACGAAAGCTTTTGTCCTTAGTGTTCATTTGACGCATTCATTCACACAATTCGGGTTCTTAGACGCGCAAGACCGACAGACTATGAAACTAATTATGTGGTGTAATACCCTGAACGCGATTCATCTTCTTGTTAATAGTTAGAGTTTCTTTTGGATTCTCTGATTCCATGGTTGAAGTTTTCACGAGCGTTGACATCGAAGAATACCAAACACTGGAAGAGTGTTTAAGAGTGGAATTAAGAGGGATCTCAGATTCAAATGAGCCTGATTTGGGATTCACGAGTAGTAATAAGAAATTGGCCTTGGAGCGGGGATCGTTCATGTAAGTCCGTTGTTGTATTATTGACGACTTATTGATTAATTAATTTCTTTTTCATTGGGCACACTGAACTTAAGAGTAGGTGACGTTAGACGGAACTAAGTTATCATTCTTTGCGTAATTTATTTTTACGGGCTGTCTTATTTCAATCCATCCATTGCATCGAAACAAATTGTCGCATACATCGAATCTATATTGTGTGTGATATCTTGTCTCTGACTAAACATAATTTTATAATCGTTTCGAAGTTTTTTAAAAGAATATTTTAGACGTTTTACCTACTAAAAAACTTGGTTTTTTTTAAAGTTATCAATATAGAGCTTGATTTTCAAATGTAAGATCACATTAAACTTAATTTCTCAAACTTTTTAAAATTTTTATGTGGTTTATGTTCTGCATAACAATTGTGAATGTAATTATTGCTTTTAATGCGTAAGGAATTTAATATATCCAGTTATGACGTGACTTATGATCCCAAATAGATTTAGGCACTATTCTTACTTTTTGGTGATACAAATAAATTTAATTTAATATCTAGTGCCGACTCCTGTGCCAGTGGTACCCACTTCTTGAGCACCAAATAATAATAATTTCTTTTTATTATTCTCATCGCCACGTAATCAAATAAAAATACAGAAAAATGTTGATAATTAAATGGGGTCGTAACTTGTCCACCCAAATTTAAAATTGTAATATATATGACATTATGAATATATTTGACATGAAATTGACCGGTTAAATGAATTTGATATTCTTAATAATGATATTAGATTCGTAGTCTCTTTTACTTCTCTAGTGTGAAGGCTTACTTATGCTATACAATTTCAAAATCATGATTACAAAGCCTTATCGGCATAGTTATCACGCAAACTGATAACTGTTTTTATATTCTCTTCGAGGTATCTTTTCATCATTTTAGGCAGTGGCGGATCCAGACTCGGAAGGGGGGGGGGGGGGGGGGGGGGGGGGGCAGGCCTCTTGGGCCTTCAACGTGGGTCCGCCACTGATTTTAGGGTGTATTAACACAAATGATCAACAATTATATTTTGAGTGAAAAATTCATGTTCGGAGTAAATTGAAGCTGGATGTGGAATGAGTATTAGCTTAATGATAGACTGAACAAGTCTCTGATCGAGTTTGATTAAACACTTATCTTAGTGGTAGACCCGTTTCAATTATGTAACTAATTTTGATGTATATAGTCAGTGATGTAATTAACAGTCAGTAATGAAAAAAAGATTGAACGAGATTGAATCAGAGAGAAGTTCTCTCTCGCTTCGTAATGGTGATCGATCCCTCTTATTGATCATCCTCGACACAAATAAATCATTTGCTCGGAAACAACATTCACTCACCACAGTTATCTGCGTCAAACTCGGTCGAGAAAATTACCTAGTTTAGTGCTCTAAAGTTTTTATTTATTTATTTATTTATTATCGTTCGAATATACAATCTTCAATGAATAGTGGTCCTAGGAACAAGCCCTCACTAGAATCAAGACACAAGTATAGTTGTGAATGATCCCCGTCCGGGCTCGATGTAAAAAATCATGAAGATAAACTTTTCTTGAGTTGACTTGTTTGACTCTCTCCACTTCGGTTCTAAGGAGAGATTCAAATTCACACTATTCAAAAAATGTGGAAGATTTGTTGTTCTAGGTAGATCAAGCTCTAATCCATGGTTGACTAAGAGACATAAATCTTGCAAGAAAACTTGGATTCATTGATCAAGGTCAACAATGCGATGGTTAACTACTAGAGGCTTATGACATCGTAGAAGAGAAAACAACTTCTCTCAATCTCGAAGCCTTGGAAGATTTGGCGGCGTAGTTAGATCAAGCTCTCGTGTGTAGGCGCAGGCTTGGCTATCAAGCATATCGACTCCTTGATTATGAATGAACAAGTCAAAAGGCTCAAGAATATCATCTAGAAGTCTACAAATACGGTAAGATTTAACCAACTTTATATAACCATCCTAATGACTTCGATATGCGTCGAAGCCGTTCCTTAAGAAAACACATAATAAAAAAAGGTGTGTATGGAATGCTTCTAGTGAATGTCAATAAACCTTTATTGTTCAACATATGTGATTTCTTATATAGTTATCTAATCTAAGTATACATTAATCACTAATCAAGTTTAAGTGTGTTTTACTTAATCAACATAGTGAAATACAGTTTCTAATCAAATAATTAAAATGTCAATTTAACATGGTCACGTCGAGGAAAGAATTGGAAATTAAAAAACGTGCCTATTCATGAGTAATTGTCGATGTGTTGACAAAAAGCTTGTTAGTCAATGGATTTTTAAAGTTGAAGAAAAAAAACTCCAAAGGGCTAAACCTCTCTTATGGTTTAGGAGAAATGTTGATATTTCCACATCATCTGCCACAAGTACATTATCCACGTCCACATTTGCCGAGTGCCAGCTAGATGACAGGCTGGAGATGCCTCTGAATTTATTATTAGGCATTTAGCTTAGTAGTTTAGACCCTTACGTATAACTCATATTGACGTGTATATATATATATATAGTCAATGGTTTAATCATGAATCAGCAATAATGATAAAAAGATCGAACAAGCTTCATTCACAGAGAAGTTCTCTTCGCGTTATCAATTTCATTATTTACTTCCCATTCTTCTCGTATTCCCTCTATGAGAAATACACTCTGTCAATCCCAGACTTTACATATTATTATACGTATTATATATTCTATTATTTACTTTAGCCGGCATTGTCACGTAGACCGACAAGATTATGTATTCCCACATGCATGAAAACTCAATCATGAAAATACAATTAAAACTGCTTGAAGAAATAAAACTAATTGCAAAAAAAAAAAAAAAAAGTTTTGCATGTGTGTATATATTACACGATGCAACATTGCCTCGCAAATGAATTTATGGGTACTGCATAACCCACTAAATGACTAATAGCTCTTTGGACTTTTTTATAGTTATTTTCTTCCTATATATAATGCATTTTTCATTTGGCACCTGGCTATGGGACCCAGAGAATCAAATTAAAGCTTTCAAATTTATTTTTATTGCAGAGGGAGAAAAATGAATTTAGTACTGTAGAGCTAATAGTCTTCTTTGATATAGAGAGGCAAAGATTTAATAATAAAAGAGAAAATAGACAAAATTTGGGGCTAAATTTGTATTAAGAAAAGCAAAGTCTGTACAAAACAATAAAATTTTAAAGAGACAAAATACTAAAACATTAAATTAATATAACTATCAGCCAGTTAATTACATGTATGGCGAGACATTATATGGATTTCTTTCCACCAAGATTGAATTCATAAAACAATGATGTGCAATCACTTTACTGACATGATTAACGTAAATACATATGAATAATGTTGCGGATACAGTAGAAATGAAGCAAAGGATTGTAATTTAGATTGTATAAGAAAATAAATTAAAAATAATAAAAATTAAGGAGAGGAAATGCTGGTATTTTATATGGCCAACAAATTATTTTCATGTCGTTTTTTTATGCTCGAAATTATTTTCATGTCTACTCTAGAGATCCAAATAATATAAAAGAGTAACTGCTGTACAATTTTGAAATAGCTTCACTTTGACTTAAAAAGCAAGCAAATACATGTCAAGGGACGACATGGGAAATAAAAGAGGGCAAGCATTTACCTTATATGGTACAATTGCATATGATTAAATCTTAATATAAAAATATAGATCTAAGTGCTATGTATATACATTCTTATAAGATTTTGACGAAATATATATATATATATATATATATATATATATATATATATATATATATATATATATATATATATACATGTCCACTTTCCATGTGTTGGCCAGTTGTCTACCAATGACTTGCAATGTGGGAATATTTCACATCCCCACTAATGTTAACAAAATATAAGTGGAATAAAATCACTGAAATTTAGGAATAAATATAAATAACAGCTCCCATCTTTCATAAATCTAAGATTATTATTATTGACTTTATAGCTAATTAGTCAATAGTAAATCTATGTTTTGTTAAATAGTTAACATTTTATTAAGGGAAAATAACACATTTATACCCTGTGTTTTAGTGAAATGTCGAGTTTAACCATCGGTTTTCAAAAATGTCGAGTTCATACCCTCTGTTTTACTAAAATGACGAAATTATACCATCTGTTTAATTAAAATGACAAAATTATAACTTGAAATACACAACAGTGTCACGAATATTTTTTTTTATTGACTTTTCATTGACGTTGACTATAATATTTATATATAAACACCAATTATCTTTATTCATTCGCGTCATATATGTAATTTATTTAAAAACTAAAAAATAAACAACAATTTCTTAATCGTGAAGAACACAGAAAGAGGCAAAGGGGTAAACATCGATAGTTGATAGTCATCAAAATCGCATATTCGAACAGAGAATCCAGGATTTAGAGTTACAATTCAAACACGGAATGAAGTCATTTCTTAAGAGGTATGAGTTTTATTATTTAATTTCAATTTAAGGCTATTTTTATTTCAAAATTGAGAATTTGGAAGTTAGGGTACTGATTTAGATTTGATTTGGTTTTTCTTATATAAGAGTTAATATCAATGAAAGCGAGATTAATGACGCTGTTATTCATTTCAGGGTATAATTTCGTCATTTTAGTTAAACAGAGGGTATGAACTCGACATTTTTGAAAACCGAGGGTTAAACTCGACATTTCACTAAAACACAGGGCATAAATGTGTTATTTTCCCTTTTATTAATTTTGCAAAACAGTCATTAACAATATAAATTCATAAGGATCAGATATCCAAAATACTTTTTATTATTAACCATTTCAGAATAAAAAATACCTTAAAAATGCGTTCTTATTCGAAACGCTAAAAAGGCGTTCGAAGAATTTCGGGGCGTAAAACAAAAAAAAATGACGGAATTGAACCTTTTCAAACTGTTTCTTTTTAAGAACCAAAAATATTTGTGCGCTCTCTCTCTCTCTCTCTCTCTCTCTCTCTCTCCAATAACGATGAATTTGCCTCTTTGCTCGGAGTCTTTCTTTTTATTGTAGCAAAAAGCTTAGTTTAGTCTCCAAAATTTATTCAAGTCGCGTTTTATAACAAATTTATCGACATATATTAACACAAATCGATATAAATATATCGAAATTAACACAAATTTACATATAGATATCGACATTAGTACAAATAAATATAAGAGCAATAAACACAAATAAGCATATATACCGACATTTCCATCATCGAGGCTTGACGAGCCCTAAGGGCAAGTTGCGGCACTCCAATGTGGACAAAACTTGGGATTTTTTTTATTCAAGAAAAACATATTTGTGTGGTGCTAATAGAGTAAGTTTAGGGTTAGCTCTAATCACTATTTTAAATGGCTAACTATTAGAAGACTTAAATTCACCTTTTGAAAATATTTATGAGAATGGTTAAAAACTCATTATAAAGTATTTTTAAATGTTTTTGATAATTTATAACTTTAGGTTAAAAAAACAAAAATTTCATTAGAATAATAATTCATTCTTATTAGAATGGCCAATGAATGGTTTACTAAAACGTATGAAAGAGCTATGAATAATGTGGTATCATCTTCTGTTTATCGGAAATTTACACTTACATGATGTTATTATTCGAGTTTAGTTTTGAATTTTTCTTATCTTACAAAATGTAGATTCTGATATATAGAATTATATAATCCCATATTTGGAATAGTACGTGTGATCTAGCTGCTACGTATGGTCTTTCTACATCTGCAGGGAATATATCCTTTGATCTCTGCCGTGTGTATATAGTGTTGTTTGGTTATTTAATTATTTATTTATTTTGTGAATAACCGTGTATATTCAGCGTCAAGAAGTCAATAATTTTTTTTTTCAAGAATGTGCTATTTCTGATCTATCAATTTAACTTTGTACTGGTATGAAAAATACAGGTTTGAGGTATTGAGATAGTAAATAAGCAAATTGTCGTTTTTATGTACAAAACTTCAATTGCATATATTCTTATTTATTTACGGATAAACAACAAATAAAAAAGTCACAGGAATTTTCGACCAACATAGATTGAATCATACAGTTGCAATGAACTGAACTTCGATCTTCACAAAGGTATTGCATTTTATCCTTTGGTCAAAGAATAAAAATATATAAGCAACTGTTACAAACAATAGGTATCATCAAAGGAAGAAATATATATATATATATATATATATATATATATATATATATATATATATATATATATATATATATAAAATCTCTTGAACATCCCATAATAAATATTGCATATATATAGCATCACAAATGTTAGGACTACGTTTACACTTAAGTATCTATTTGCGCACTGAATTCTAATATATTTTTATAAAGACTACCACCTAATGGGAATCCTACATGAATAGCTTGTATTTTTGTTTCATAAAAAAAAAAGGGTAGTAAGATCCTTTTTTTTTTTAGTACGAGGCATATTCAAGCAAGTATAAGGCAAACTTAAAAATATCAATAAATAAGACTCACACTCAGACATATGAGAAAGATGCGTCAAAATTCTCTACTCAAGTCTATTTTTTTTTTTTGTTGGTGTGATGACTTTTTCCATTTAATTACTTCACAACTAAATGGTTTGTTATACAATAAAAATTCCTTCGCAACTAAGGCAAAGAGAGTATGGTGTGGCATCTTTTGACTAAAGAGTGGAACAAAAACGACCTATATTTTTGCTATGATTTTGTCCTGGCCTAGCTAGTTAGCTTTATGTGAAAAATGTTGGGATGAGAAGGAATTGTATTGAGAGAGAAGGAGAAAAAAAATTTAGGTAATTAGTTAATTAAAATATATGAGATTGCTATATAATCAATGTTTCGTAAATTTTTGTTAAATAGTCACCAATTTTTTTTTCTTATGGTGACATGTATTCGATAGCTATATGCAATGCTACTAATATGATAGTGGAACTTTATCATCCTTGTCAATAGCCTAAAAATAATAAGGTATTTCGTCTTTACGTGAAAATTTTCAATTAAAAATCAAAAGTTGTGCATTGACGCTACTATTTAAGTATATGAGCAAAGAATAAATGAGTACTATGAAGCTAACTAGAGGAAGAATCTAGCTCAGGTATATATTTATTAGCTACACATAATATTATACACGCGTGGTGACAAAACTTAATATTGTCATGCGATCGTCTAAGGGACAAACACAGGCACAATTAAAAATACGTACGAAGATTCTGATGGGGTTGTTGTCTTGGTGGAGAATTAACGGTGAAGAAGCTCTTTAATTACTATGAAAATACATGCATAAACATGAACTTGAAAATCATGAAAATTTTGATACCGTGACCGCAATAAACCTCTGAACTTTTTGTTTTAGGTATATATAGCCTCACTACAAAATTTCACTGATATTTTCGACCAAAAATTACATACTTCAAGATTTTAATAGTATTTATGTATGTTTTAAGTATGCAATTAAGTATAAAATATACGACTTATTTTAAAGAGATTTTTATTTTATTTTTAATAATAAGTAATGTTGGCAGACAAAAATAGTACAACAATTGTCTCACGAAGTACAACAATTTTCTTTGCTCATATACTTAAATAGTAGCTCCGAGTGTCTAGGCAAAATTATCTCTAAATATAGTACTTTGGGTCGAGTTCATGAGGTGATCATGCTCACGTCTATGACAGTTGCTGAATAACCGCTCGTCTGCTCGGCATAACTATCGAAGTGAGCGTTTTATTTAACTTTGAATTAGTTTACACATGTTTAAATGATTTGACTAGTCTTTGATCTATCCTATCAGCTTCTCTTCTCTCCGAAGTTCTACTCGGTAAGATTTGTTCTTGCCTTATAAACGGACTGTTCCTCAACTTTTATGAATCCTCAGACCTATTTGAATCTGATTCGATGCTGAATACCCACTGTTCTCGATGCATCCGAACTCAAGTTCGGACTGATCAAATTATATGAGTAACAAGTCATATTGCCAAAATTCGAAATTTACAATTCTTTCGTTGCAAATATTAACTAGTTTTTTTTTTAGAGGTGGTAAAAATTAATAAAAAATCAGAATGAAAAAAATAAAATAAACAAAGATCAAATTGCAACCATCCGACAAATTAAGAAACCACGTGTGCAAGAAAAAACAAAAGAAAAAAGAGAGAGCTTTCATAAATATGTACAGTAGTAAATTTTGATCCAATCCAAAAATTGATGTGATGCTGGCCAATTAATCTTGTGATGGGATCAAATCAAATTTTCTAACATCCATATAAGCTCTAAAGCTCACGTGCATCTGATTTTAAAAGCATACAATTACCATTGCAAAAAAAAAAAAAAAAAAAAAAAAGGATCAAAACAAGCCTTGTTCTGTCAAAGAGTGCACAGCTAACAATTCTAAGCATAAGAGAGTTTTTTACGTCCAAAAATAGAAAGAAAAAAAATAGAGATTACGTTATAAACATATGCATAAGATCTTATCTACATTATGATCATTATCTATAAACAAACATGATAGTCTACAGTCTACACCAAGTTAGCCCCTTCACTCAACTCTCAAAAAACTAAAATCAAAATCTCCTCAATGCAGAGAGAGAGGTAAATAAAAAAAAAAAAAAAAAAAAAAAAAAACGACCCTTGATTTTAAAACTACAAACTTCACATGCATAGTTTTAGCACCTTAAAAATAATGCTCAACAAATTAAAGCTTTTACGTAATTGGATAAAATTAAATTTTCTAACATACATATAAGCTTCTAAAGCTCACGTACGTGCATCTGATTTTAAACAGCATACAATTACCATTGCAAATAAAATTATCAAAATAAGCCCTATTCTGTCAAAGAGTGCACAACAAACACTTTAAAGAATAGAGAGATTTTCATGCCTAAAAAAAAAAAAAAGATTTCGTTTCTAAACATAAACACATAAGATCTTATCTACATTATGATATCATTATCTTCAAACAAACACGATAGTCGACTCTACACCAATTTAGCCACTTCACTTACCCTCTAAAAGAAACTATCAAATTCTCCTTAATGCAGAACTACAAACTAAACTTCACATGCATAGTACTTATTATTCAGCTGTACTTATTATTTCTATACCATGCGTTGACCAGTTCGAGGATTCTGAAAAAGTCAAAGAAGAGCGAGGAGTCTTTACCCTCGAGGCCGTCGCGGTGGACCCGGTTGCTTCCGGTGAGGTTGTTGCAGGGGCTCCCGCCGACGACGAGGTCGAAGCCGCGGAAGCGGGCCATGAGCTCGTCCAACACGTCAGCGTCGACCCGCTCCACGTCAGCGAGGTCCACGAGGCTCCCCATCTGGTTCGTCTGGTCCCACCAGTTCCGTAAGATGTTCCTGTTCGCTTCCGAGATTTCCACCGACACCACGTTCTTCAGCGGGATCCCCAGACGGTGGAGCGCCACCTCAGCGCCGCCGATCCCCGAGAAGAGAGACAGGACGTTGATTCCGTCCCGGAACTTGTCTTTCAGGACCGACAAGTGGTATGCCACAGTGTCGACCTGAGCAAAAAAATTTCCTAACAATTACGCCATTTGAAAAGAAACTTGATCCATATTTGCGAACTTAAACTTGTTAATTATATTAATAATAAAAAGAGAGTGTAGCTATATTATAATCTAGTCATATAAAGAATTAAACAATACAAGACTGTGTGTTAATAGAACCTTTTGAAATTATAAACAAGAAATTTAAATTTGTAAATATGTTTTAAAATTGTTTAGGGGTGCGACTTTATTCAGAAAGTTCATTCTTTTATGAATAAAATGCTTAAAAAAAAAAAATAGCCAAATAAGAGTCTAAGGATTGCTAGATAGCCAACATTTTGTAAATTTTTTGTAAATAGCTACCTCAACTTATTTACGGCACTCAAAAAGACAAAAATACCAAAAAACGTTCCCGCCTATTTTGAGTTTTTTTTGTCTTTTTAGTGCCGTAAATAAGTTGAGGCGGCTATTTACAGAAAATTAATAAAAGGTTAGTTATTATACAAAACACTATAAGTCAAGTGGCTATGTACCTAAAATATATGTAGAGTTTGAGAATCAACTTACTCAAAAAATGAGTTTTAAGGGTCAATATGCAGCACGCAAAATAATTCAGGGACAATAAACACTAAGAAAAAAAAAAGCATAGAATGAAACGGAACTCGACTAACCTGGAAGGAATTACCGAGCGACTTGTATCTGTCGGTTCTGCTTATCCCGCCACCTCTGGTATGGCTCTTCGGAAATCCCAACAGCATCTCCAATTCGTCGGCCTCGAGCGGCGCGACCTTGTTTTTTCCGACCCACACGAGGTTCCATCTACGGCACTCCTTCAACACATACCTCTGGACAGTCGGAGGAGGCTCTTCGTCGCCGTGTTTCTCGAGCGCCTTTCTGATCCGCTCCGTCAGCTTCGCGCTTCCGATGCCAGTTTGCAAACAGTTGAGCTTCGTCCTCGTGTCCCACGAGGGCCACCACTTCTTAGTCACCGGCAACGCCTCCGTCACGGTGAGCGGAGGAAGAGGCAGAACGGGGAATCTGTTTTCGATCGGGAGGTTGTGAACGTAGCCTCGCTTCCTCGCGGCCGCGCAGAAGTACTTCGAGTCCACGAACTCGGGTTCCACGTCGTACAGGAACCGCGAGATAGTGCTCCACACCCCTTTCGGAGCGAGCGCGACGTTCTCGTAGTAGAAATACGGCGGGCCCACGGATTCCTTTGGAAGAGTTCGTCGAATTTCCTGGTACGGTTCTGATGGAACCCCGAACCCAATCATGGGCTGTGGCGGGCGAATGAGATCACGGTCCTCCACCGATCTTTTGCGCTTTTTCTGTTTCTGCATTTCACAATCGAGGCTCCGTTCCGTCCTGGGCTGTGAAGTTGGACAAAAGTTGTTACTTGGTAGCTAAGTTAGGTTCCTATAGCGTAGAAAAGAAAATGGGCGGCGAAGTCTGGGATGCAATGTGTTAGAAAAGTAAACAGTGAAATAAATTTATTAACAAAACTTGTGATTTGAGCTCTTTAATTATCTGAGGTTCTATCATGATGATAAGTAAGGCAAATGGGGACGCAATTACGTTCACTTCAAGTGGGTATTGTCCATCTGTGTCCTTTGCCATCTGAGCAGCAAATATAAAATCTGTCAACTCAACAAGCGAAGAGTCGGGACCTGCAATGTTTACAAGAAGAAATATATAAATAAGTTCAAGTACAAGACTGAATGATCGTAGATGCAACAAGATGAACCCAAAAAAGAAAACATGCAAACGCACGGGTACGCAAGACCTATATCAAAACTTATATAATCTTTTCTTTGATAGGATCGGAGATCCTTCCTTGTTAACCGACCACAATCATACGAAGTACAATAGGCATCAAAGAAGATCATAAAAACAAAAAAAAAATAGAAGTTCTATTGCGGTTGAAGCTTAAGGATCAAACTGTAAATAGTTCAGAAAATATCAACAACAAAAAAAATTGACGCTAGCATGATTAGAAATTCTTACCACATCTCTGTATTGCGGTTGAAGAGTCAGAAGCTGTATAGCCCATCTGCATCAAGGCTGCCATAGTGTCGTTCTCGCCGCAAAAGGAAGTTACACCCTGCACACAAACTCATAAGATTACCAAACATGATCTTATATCGAAATAAGAATCCGATCAGAACCCGGGCTCAATCTACAAGCCCAAATTTTATGTTTTATTGCTTTCAATTTTGTAATAAAAACTAGCCCTTTTCCAGGGTGGCAAAGTGATACACACCTAACTACATATCTTCAAGCATATTCGTAATTAGTTTTCTCCATCCTTTATGCTGTAAAAAATTCTCTCTTTTTCCTCCTAAACCTATCTTCTATGGAGACGATACTCGCTTGAATAGTGATATCCCGATACCGATCCCTATTCTCACCAACTTTCACAAAGTGGGTTAAAGGTTTGAATAGGATGGGATAGGAGACTCGAGGGTCTCTCGAATCCCGTCTCTATATCCGATCTAATACACTTGGCGTTGGCCTGAGAATTCGTCTGTATGTTTTAACAATATTATCAGAATTAAGTCTTCGCAAAATCTTCTACACAAAAGTGCAAAAGTATTACCCACCTCGTTGTCAGACAAATTGTCATAATCTGACACATCACTCCAAGAGATCTCTCCGTAATCTGATGAGGAGTTATCTGGCTCGATCGGCATTTCTTTAGGAGATGCTTCGGTCTTGTGTTCGAGATGTTTCTTTTCAACAAACGGTTCAAATTGTTGTCCTCCGAGAGACACTTCCAACTTCTAATATTAGAAAGAAAAAACAGGTCCCAAAAAGCAAAAGATTAAATTAATTGACTCGGTGAACTACTGTACTTGATTGCATTGGATTCATGAGCCATTTTGTATATCTCTGTTGTTACGAACAAACCCACTGCGTTGGATTTTGAAGAATGTGGGATAAGAGAGGTTAACTTACTTCATAAGTAAGGAGCGTCTCAACAATAAGTGTTGTTACGTTGTTTTGTTGGCTCTATTTTTTAGTGCAAGTAGTATGGAAAGATGTCGGATGTTATGTTTCATCTTCTGGATTGACATCTTTCCTCGTGTGTGCAGACAGTATTTCAGGCAAGTTTCCAGTTTCGACAGATTGCTTCGCTGGTGAATTTTTGCTGAGTTATTGCCTTGCTGCTGTCTTCATTACAAGATATCTGCCTCGCTGGAGCCTTCATTGCAAGATATTCTCCGCTGCTATCTTCATTGCTCGAATATTCTCTTTGATGGAGTCTTTACATTGAGATATTCGCTTGAGGCCGGGTAAGGAAACCCGAGATATCTTCCAGGATTGTCCAGCTGCTATAAAAGCCGTGTGCTCTCCCTTAGCAGCTTCGACACTTTTGATCAAAACACTCAGAGCTCTTAGACGTGCAAGACCGGCGGACTGGGAGGCTGTGTGTTTTGGTTTTAAGTGGTGTACTCTCTCAAACACTATTCTACAGATTGAGTGTATGTGAGTTTTGGGTTCTTGTGCTTTTCGTGATTGAAGGTTCACGTGCTTCTGAAGACTGAAGGTCAACCGAGCCAGGAGGTTGCTCGAAGGGTGGAATTGAGACGGAGCTCAAATTCAGGGGGAGTCCCTGTCTAGGTGATCACTGGTAGTAATAGTCTCTAGGTTTTATTGATTTGTTGATTGTAATCAGATATAACCTTGTGTGTACTATTGACTACAAGATAGTGAAAATCCTTTCCACTGGCAGCGTGCCCCCAGACGTAGGTGTGTTTCACCGAACTGGGTAACCATATCCTGTGTACTTTATTTCTGCACCTTTGTTGTTTATCCATATCTGTGTTCAAGCAAGTTGTCGGACACATTGTCAACACATTGTGTGCGACATCTTGCCCTTGCAACTAATCAGAATTTCAATTGGTATCAGAGCAGGCACCTTGATCTCTTAGGTGGTTTCCTGTATTTTCTTTCTGATTGCCTATTATGGATAGTTCCCGAGAAGGAGGTTCTGTCAATCGCCCTCCAGTACTCGACGGAACCAACTATGGATATTGGAAGGCACGCATGACCGCCTTCTTGAGGTCCCTGGATAGTCGAACATGGAAAGCTGTGATACATGGGTGGGAAGCTCCTGTGACTACTGATGACAAAGGAGCCCGTACTGGAACCAAGCCGGAAAAAGACTGGACCCCCACTGAGGATGAGGCTGCCCTTGGTAACTCCCGTGCTCTCAATGCTATATTTAATGGTGTTGATAAAGATGTTTTCAGGTTGATAAATACTTGCACTACTGCCAAAGAGGCCTGGGAAATCCTCGCTGTTGCCTATGAGGGAACTACAAAGGTCCGGGAACAAAAACTTCAGTACCTCACAACCAATTTCGAAGCTCTCATGATGCTCGAAGACGAAACTGTCGCTGAGTTCAACGTTCGCATTCGAGATCTCGCCAATGAATCTTATTCTCTCGGAAAACCCATGACAGATGAAGATCTTGTTCGAAAAACCCTGAGAGCTTTGAGCCCCAGATTCAAGATGAAAATCACGGCCATTGAGGAAGTTCATGACCTAAAGACGTTGAAATTCGACGAATTAATGGGATCTCTCATGACGTTTGAACTCTCTCTTCCTAAGGTGGAAAAGAAACAAAGAGGGATGGCCCTCAAAAGTTCTGTCCATGAACCGAGGGATCAGGTATATTCAGACTCTGACAATGATATTGATGATACTATTGCTATGCTTGCAAAAAACTATGGCAGGGTCATGAAAAGACTTAATCAGATGAATGGGAAAAATGTCTCACAAGATGTCAAGGACAACTTCCAACAACGTTTCCAGAAAAATACTTATCCTCACAGGAATAGTAAAGGTGGTGAACGATCTGGGAAAGGCAAAGGCATTCAGTGCCACGAGTGTGAAGGATTTGGACATATTCAGAAGGAGTGTCCCAACTTCTTCAAGAGACAGAAAAAGGGATACAACGCTACTCTTTCAGATGAAGAAGATGAAGAGAGCGACTCAGATCAGATAAGTAATTTTGTAGCCTTTACTGCTTCTGTTCATACTCATGAGTCTACTAATGAATTTGGTGAGTGCTCTCAGAAATATGTTCTTGATGATGAACTATCTGACGATGCTATGAATGAAGCCTACAATACCCTTCATACCAAATGGGTTGAGGAATCTCAGATTCTAGACAAACAGGGTGCTCTCATCCTTACCCTGACTGAAGATAAAGCTAGACTTCTCGAGACTATTGTGGATCTAAAGAAGGAAGTCAGTCGTTTGAACGGCGAACTCGAGCACATGACTAAAACTGTTAGAATGCTGAACTCTGGGACTGACAGCCTTGACAAAATCCTCACCATCGGCAAACCCGCGAAGAACATGAAGGGACTTGGATATACCCATGGCGCTTCGTCATCCCAGACTACGTTCGTTCCTCAAAAGCAGACTAGCCAGATGTCACGAAACTTGCCTCAACCATCTGGTAATAACAAATTTCATGACATTTCTCGATATCATCAATCTGGACCAAACAGGTCTCCTGTCAACAGACCTCGCTGGGTATGCCATTATTGTGGAAGAAAGGGACATATTCGTCCTTTCTGCTATCGTTTGTATGGGAGAAATGTCCGTCAACACAGGTCCATCCACAGAAATGTCTCTTCTCATCAACAACCTGCTACTCGACTGGAATGGAGAGTGAAGAATACCTCCTATCGTGCCAATATTGCCTACACCTCTCTGAGCGCCTCCACCGGGAATGACTGGTACTTCGACAGTGGCTGTTCTCGTCATATGACTGGGGATCACACCTTTCTGACCAACATAAAACCTTACTCGAACTGCCATGTTACCTTTGGAGATGGAGTCAAAGCCAAAATTGTGGGTAAAGGTCAATTAAACTATCCTGGTATGTCTTGTTTGACTGAGGCTTTGTTGGTAGAAGGACTCACTGCTAATCTCATTAGTATTAGTCAACTTTGTGATCTGAATTTGCATGTCAACTTTACTCGTGATAAGTGTGTGGTGATTAATGAAGATCAGGATGAACTTATGCGAGGAAACAGATCACGTGACAACTGCTACATGTGGAACCCCGCACCAACCAGCAAGTGTCTCTTGACCAAAGCAGATGAAACCAAGCTGTGGCATGAAAAGCTCGGTCATCTAAATCTCAGAAGTATGCAGAAAATTGTCTCTGAGAATGCTATCATCGGTGTCCCAAACCTGAAGATTGGTGAAGGTAAAATTTGTGGTGAGTGCCAGATTGGGAAACAGGTCAAGAAGTCCCACAAGATGGTGCAACATCTTACCACGTCTCGGGTTCTGGAACTTCTTCACATGGACCTGATGGGACCGATGCAGGTCGAGAGTCTTGGAGGGAAGAGATATGTGTTCGTCTGTGTGGATGACTACTCCAGGTACACTTGGGTTGATTTTATTCGTGAAAAGTCTGACACTTTTGCTGTTTTTGAAGCTCTGTGTAAGAAGGTTCAGAGAGAAAAAGGAGAGAGCATAGGCAAAGTGATCAGAATTCGGAGTGATCATGGGAGGGAATTTGAGAACATAAGCTTTGCTAAGTTTTGTACTGAAGAAGGGATAGCACATGAGTTCTCAGCTCCTATCACACCTCAACAAAATGGAATTGTTGAACGAAAAAATCGAACCCTTCAGGAGATGGCTAGAGTAATGATGTTGGCCAAGAATATTCCACCACATTTCTGGGCTGAAGCTTTAAATACTGCCTGCCATATTCACAATCGAGTTACTATTCGTCCAGGTACTTCCAGCACTCATTATGAAATATGGAGGGGGAGAAAGCCAAATGTGAAATACTTCCATGTTTTTGGTTCGGTGTGTTATATTCTTGCTGACAGGGATCCACGGCGTAAATTTGACCCGAAAAGTGATGAAGGTATATTCCTTGGATACTCTAGAAATAGTCGTGCATACCGTGTTTTTAACAAACGCACTAAGACTATAATGGAATCAATAAACGTGGTGATAAATGATGATAATCATGATGCTACTAACAGTCCTAATGATGAGGATGAAGTTTTTCCCAGTAACCCAGATGACAGGACAGATGTTGCTAACTCCTTGGACGACATCTCCACTGGAAATCCGAATGTCAGGACTGATGCTGATGACAAAGTTAACGACATTGTTCCAGTTGTTCCAGATGAAGGCTCCCCTCCTGAGACTGAACAGAGAGTCCCCTCTCGAAGAATTCAGAAAAATCATCCTGCTCATGAGGTGATTGGCGAAATCAGTGAAGGAATAAAGACTCGTCCAAAACCTTCTGTTAACTACCGGGAAATGATTGGTAATCTCTGTTTCGTCTCTAAGATTGAACCAAAAAATGTTAACGAGGCTATTGATGATGAATATTGGGTCAATGCTATGCAAGAAGAACTGGTGCAGTTTGAAAGAAACCAAGTCTGGGAGCTGGTCCCCAAGCCTAACAATGTAAATGTCATTGGGACTAAATGGATTTTTAAGAATAAATCTGATGAACATGGTAATATAACTCGCAACAAAGCTAGACTTGTGGCGCAGGGCTATTCACAGGTGGAAGGTGTTGATTTTGATGAAACCTTTGCCCCTGTTGCGAGACTAGAAGCTATCAGACTTTTGCTTGGCATCTCATGTCACCTGCAATTCAAGCTCTATCAGATGGACGTTAAGAGTGCTTTCCTCAATGGGTACCTGAATGAGGAAGTCTATGTAGCTCAACCAAAAGGGTTTACAGATCCCAGCTCTCCACAACATGTCTACAAACTCAGAAAAGCTCTCTACGGCCTTAAGCAGGCCCCTCGTGCTTGGTATGAAAGACTTACCCAATTTCTTGTGCAGAATGGGTATACTCGAGGTGGCGTTGACAAGACTTTGTTCGTGAAAAAGGAGAATGGCAATCTTATGATAGCTCAGATTTATGTTGACGACATCGTCTTTGGAGGAATGTCGAGCAAGATGGTGGATCTTTTTGTTCGACAAATGCAGTCAGAATTTGAGATGAGTATGGTCGGCGAATTAAACTACTTTCTGGGCTTTCAGATCAAACAGATGAATGATGGTATTTTCCTTTCCCAAAGTAAGTATGCCAAAAACTTGGTGAAAAAGTTTGGCCTGGAGAAATCCTCTCACAAGCGGACCCCGGCCGCTACTCACATCAAACTCACTAAGGATGAGCATGGAGAATCTGTTGATCAAAGTCTCTACAGAAGCATCATTGGCAGTCTTCTTTATCTCACTGCCAGCCGACCAGATATAGCCTACTCTGTAGGTGTTTGTGCGCGCTATCAAGCCAATCCCAAAGCCAGCCATCTGGCTCAAGCTAAGCGAATCATAAGGTACATCTCAGGCACTGCTGATTTCGGTTTACTATATACCTATGATACTTCTTCTACGCTTGTGGGATACTGTGATGCTGACTGGGCAGGTAGCACGATTGATAGAAAGAGTACTTCTGGTGGATGTTTCTATCTTGGAAACAATCTCATCTCCTGGTTCAGCAAGAAGCAAAACTGTGTTTCCTTGTCCACAGCTGAGGCTGAATACATCGCTGCTGGGAGCAGTTGCACTCAGCTTCTCTGGATGAAACAGATGCTCGCCGAGTATGATGTTGGACAAGATGTCATGACATTATTCTGCGACAACATTAGCGCCATCAACATCTCAAAGAATCCTGTTCAACACAGTAAGACCAAGCATATTGAGATCAGACATCATTTTATTCGAGATCTCGTGGAAGAAAAGAAGATCAAACTCGAATACATTCACACCGAGAAACAGCTTGCAGACATTTTCACCAAGGCTTTGGATGCTAACCGGTTTGAAAATCTCAGATCCTCTCTTGGGTTATGTGTTATTGATCAATAGCAATTATTGTTTATCGAAGGATTTTGTGGTCTTAACTTTTGCGCTAATCCTTCGCTGACTCTTGTTCGTGTTACTGTTGTGTTATTTCTCTCATGGGCCCATGTTTCTGGTTGGCCCATTCGACTGATTTGCCGGGCTATATTGCCAAGTGTTGTCTCTCAGGGCCCAGGAACGTTCAAGGCCCACTTGAAGTTGCGACGTCGTTTTTCTTGCCATGATCTCACCCATGCAGACGGTTGCTCTTCCGAGAAAGAAGGGGAAGTTATTTCCTGTTTGAATTTCGAAATTTCCTATTCTTCTTCAGTACTCCTAAGATTTGTTTCCCGATTTTGCTTTCTTACCCATTTTGACAGTTACCCTTGTGGCAGTTTCCCTAAATTTTTATTCAAAATGGTTGGGACGAGAAGTGGAATTAGCACTACCACTCCTTCTGAGAAAGCCAAGATGAAGAAGAAACATGTCGCCTCAAAGAAACCTGGGGCTGAGAGTAACATGCATGGTGTCCGGGTTCGAGGTCTAAACCCCAGCATACGCGCCGATGGTCAGGCCGGAGGTGCGAACGCTGGGTTGACGGTCCCTCCTAAGAACCCATCTCTCTCTGCCGCCAGAAGTGCTATTTTGAAGAAAGCTGCTCTTTCCATCGCCGACATCACAGGAGAACCAAGCTCCAGCAGTTCCTCCTCGGAAAAGGGACAAGACATTGCTGATCGCGAAGAAGAAGTCAGGTCTGGAGAGTCTCCTATCGAGAGCCCTCATAAGATTGTTCGAGGTAACCCCAAAGCTCCTAATGCTCCTGATGTTAGTTCTAGAGATGAGATTTCGCGTCCTGATGATCATGAGCCTACACCTGAGGATGTCATTGGTGGCATGATGGGCTTGAACAAAGATGTCTCGAAAGATGTGCCCACATCTTCCCAAAGGGAAAAGAGGAAAGGTGATCAGGTTCAGGAAGCTGCAGAAGACATCCTGGCTTCCCTGAAGAAGAAGACTCAGAGAGATGATGATGTGTGCTTGGCTACTCTTCTGTCTGAAAAGAGGAAGAAGATGAAGTCTTCGGAAGAAAGCTCTCCAGTTGTTCCCATCCCGGCTCAGAAGAAGAAAAAGAAAAAGATGGGCATGATCAAGAAACGTGTGAAGAAACCGGCTCAGACTCCCTTGTCCCCAGTTGTTGAGGATCGAGTGATTGAAGAAGAAGACTCTGTTATTCCTCTCGGGTTGGGAAACAAAAGGTCCGTAGGAGGACAAAAGCTGCCAAAGAATATTCCTGCTGCTCCCATGGATAATGTCTCCTTCCACAAAGAAGACGGTGTTCTCAAATGGAGATATGTCTATCATCGCGCCATTTTTCCTGAAAAGGAACTGTCCACTGAGGCACTGAAAATTGATGCCATTATGGAGCTTCTTCACGACGCCGAGATGCTGAAGACTGTCACTGGCATTGGAGCATTCTATCCGGCGCTGGTCAAAGAGTTCATTGTTAATCTCTCCTCTTCCTTTGATTCTCCAGAAGACCCAGAGTTCAGGAAGGTTTTTGTCAGAGGTCATTGTTTTGAGATCTCTCCTGATGTGATCAACAAGTTTTTGGGTCGAGGGAAGATCATCACTGCTGATCGTGTTCCCTCTCTTGACGTCATCGTGCAAGAAATTACTGGTAATGAGACCAAGGTCTGGCCCTCTAAGGGAACTTTGCCCTCTGCCGAGCTCACCGTCAAGTACTCTGTCCTATATCGCATTGGCATCGCCAACTGGGCTCCCTCCTCTCATGGGTCCAGCATCACCGCAGATCTCGCTCGGCTCATTTTTCAGATAGGTACTCGCTCCTCTTTCGACTTTGGTGATTTTGTTTTTGATCACTTGGCAAAGCATGCCAAGTCTTTTGCAGTAAAGCTTCCCATTGGCTTTCCCTCTCTTATCACTGGGATTCTGCTTGATCAACACAAGAACATCCTGAGGAGCTCTGATGTGGTGGGTAAGCGTCCTGGTGCCCTTTCCTTCAGTCCCAAATTATTTGAAGGGAAACATGTTCAGGATCTTGTCAGACCTTCTGGCGAGACATCTGACGCGCCTGCGAGCAATCTTCACTTGAGTTCCATGGCTGAAGGTGTTCAGAGAAAAGTGGTGAAGGAACTCCTTGAAGAGGTTGAGATTCTGAAAAAGACAATCGAGACTCTCTCATCCAGGAAAGTCATGTGTGAAGCTCTTCTCAAAGATCTTATTGCCCCGAGCTCTGCCACCTCGTCTCAACCAGGTCCTGCCACTGGGTCTCATTTCTCTGAAGCCACTGAAGACTCTGATTCTGAAGATGATGTGTATGAGGATGATCAGGATACTATTGGTTGATTCGGTTCTGGTCTGTAATATTCTCTGTTCTAGACATCGTTTGCTACTTTTCCTTTTATGCTTCAGACTGATATGTTTCGTTTTGGATGTTTGTAAGACAGCTCTATCGTACTTTTTCTGCTGAATGATATGCTGTTTTCCTAGTTCTCATTCCCTTTTCAGGCTTTTGTTCCTCCCTCTGTGTTGGTCGATCCTTGCCTTTGGTATCTTTTTGAGGCAATCAGGGGGAGAGGCGTCATGAGGTCATTTATTTTGACTCTCTTTCTGGTTTTGACGCTTGTATGAGAACTGGTCCTGGAAGTGCTTGCCTAAAAAATAGCCAAAGGGGGAGATTGTTGTTACGTTGTTTTGTTGGCTCTATTTTTTAGTGCAAGTAGTATGGAAAGATGTCGGATGTTATGTTTCATCTTCTGGATTGACATCTTTCCTCGTGTGTGCAGACAGTATTTCAGGCAAGTTTCCAGTTTCGACAGATTGCTTCGCTGGTGAATTTTTGCTGAGTTATTGCCTTGCTGCTGTCTTCATTACAAGATATCTGCCTCGCTGGAGCCTTCATTGCAAGATATTCTCCGCTGCTATCTTCATTGCTCGAATATTCTCTTTGATGGAGTCTTTACATTGAGATATTCGCTTGAGGCCGGGTAAGGAAACCCGAGATATCTTCCAGGATTGTCCAGCTGCTATAAAAGCCGTGTGCTCTCCCTTAGCAGCTTCGACACTTTTGATCAAAACACTCAGAGCTCTTAGACGTGCAAGACCGGCGGACTGGGAGGCTGTGTGTTTTGGTTTTAAGTGGTGTACTCTCTCAAACACTATTCTACAGATTGAGTGTATGTGAGTTTTGGGTTCTTGTGCTTTTCGTGATTGAAGGTTCACGTGCTTCTGAAGACTGAAGGTCAACCGAGCCAGGAGGTTGCTCGAAGGGTGGAATTGAGACGGAGCTCAAATTCAGGGGGAGTCCCTGTCTAGGTGATCACTGGTAGTAATAGTCTCTAGGTTTTATTGATTTGTTGATTGTAATCAGATATAACCTTGTGTGTACTATTGACTACAAGATAGTGAAAATCCTTTCCACTGGCAGCGTGCCCCCAGACGTAGGTGTGTTTCACCGAACTGGGTAACCATATCCTGTGTACTTTATTTCTGCACCTTTGTTGTTTATCCATATCTGTGTTCAAGCAAGTTGTCGGACACATTGTCAACACATTGTGTGCGACATCTTGCCCTTGCAACTAATCAGAATTTCAATAAGGATTTCATTTTCCTCATCTGAATGATCCAACATAACGTGCTTTTAATTAAAACATTCACAGTCTCTAGTATTCTGGGAAATAAATAATAGTAATATAGAACTCCACAATGTGTCTTACCAACTTCTTGAAGTACTTTGGCAACCAACCGTTCAGAAAACCCCATCTTCATGAATTTATCAAAGCTTTTGGTGCCAGACGAACTCACCTTAAAAAAATGAAACAACAAGTTACTAAACTCCACTTTTACGTTCGCACGATGTGCATAGGTGGTTACATATATATAAAACAGAAGATGAGTAGATTTATAAATTAATAGTAATATTTTAGTGCACAAAGGAATTCTATCTTTAGAGAACATACTTGTATGTTCTTTACCACCGGTGGTGTTAAATACACCTCGAGATATTTCTTGTATTGATTGGAATACGAATGAAAGAAGCTACCATGGAATATCGGACATTCGAAAGGTCCGTGCTCTCCAAATTGAAAATATCTTCCTAAGAAAATCTTTCAGATTCTTTTTCGATCCCATTTCCATCTTAATCAGCCTTATTTATAGGCTAGCATACTTTCTAATTATTCTACATTAACACCTACATATCAACTAATTATTGTAATAAACCCTAATAACCCGGGTCCTAACAAAATTCCACTTATCCAATCATAAATTAAAAATCTTATGATAAAAACACAACACTCTATATGGACAAAAAATAAGCAGAATTGTTACCAAACAAGCCCTTCATACTTTGCAAACAAAATACCAATACCCTTCAAACCTCTAATTTCTCAAGACAATTTATACAATCTCGTTACATACCTCTCTATGATCAAATGCAGGAACTAGAGCAGTAGAGCATGATACTGGAATGTTCGCAATTTCCCTATCATCTTCGCTATCCCAGTCGAAGTCATCATCGTCCACATCAAATTTTTCCACAGCCTTGCAAATGAAAAGGAAAAATCATGAAAAAGCACATACATACTATGGGAGCTTGTTTTCTGAGGGAGATTAATTGGAAGAACTATTTAATTCAGTTATAGAATGGTTTCGTATCTAACTTAGCAAGAGAGAGAACACAAGAACAATAGCGGCTTTAATATCAGGACATGACATTTCAAGTTAGGTATCGTGCCCAAAGGTTTGTGGGAAAGCCCTTATCAACTAGCTGAGCTATATACAGGGCTATATATATACTTGTCAAGTTACATGTCAAGTTAAATATGCTCAAAACGAGTGAGCATCAAATGTGAGTTTAAAATCATAGAACCGGACGTTTCCTCACAAAAAAAGTGAAAGGAGAAGCGATCAGTAGGTAACACAACAACTGGAAATGACAGAAACTCTGGCACTTTATTCATAATTTCAGTAGCAAAATGACCAAACTTACTATGCCACAGTACATTTTTATCATTGGTAACATGAGCATAGAGGCAAGATGAGCATAGGGATACAGAAGAGGGAACTTGGGAAATCCTCATTCAGTTAGTCCTTGAAGAAGAACCTTCCTCGGGGATAGATATCCAACAAATAAATTCAAATGAAATTCAAGACATTTGTGTTTTTCTGTTAACACTAATATGATTATGGGACAAGCTCGGAACATGCAGTGTATTGTAACGATCAAAGGCCGTTTTGCATGGCACAGTATAGACAACATTGTCAATAGTTGAGAGAGAGAGAGTTATCATTGCCTATTGTCTTATGAAAGTGAAAGCACGTGTAAAGTGAAAAACGATGCATAAGGCCACAGGAAAAAAAAATTAAAACATTTATAGTTGCAACCAATACAGTTCAATTTCATTTTGGAGAAGTCACGTACTATAAATTGAGTCACATATTAACCAACACTTGAAACTTGCTTCCGCTCGGGATTTTTCAAGTCAAGCACTAAATTCATTGAATTGTTATATATCAGTAATGATGAAAAATAAATGGCAAAGCCAGTAGAATTTTAAATAAGAATACAGAAAGAGAATAAACCGGACCCTGAAACAAGAAAATGCTTCAAATAGTGTCATAGTCGTATAAAATCTCAAAAACTCTTAAGGAAACTTTTGAAAATCTGACAGCAAAACAATCCATATTTCTTATATGTATCCAATAAAGGGTAAGAATAGTCTATATTTTCACCCATGGCTCTCGAACTATTTCGGACGGTGATACCTTGGTTACTTTCATTTTTTTTCGCGGTAAATTCCCTCCTGAATTAGTAGATTTGGCAGTTTCTTGCAAATTTACAAACCTCTATAATGGTAAAATTATGTTTCTATCTACTTTTTCAATAAAACACAAGGTTTATCTTATACTGATTTGTAAGAAATTGCCAAAAAAAAAAATGCAGTTTAGAGAGAAAACCGCTGAGAAAACAAGAACATGGTCCAAAGAGTGACAATCATTATTGATTTCACAACTAGCCAGTGTAAAGCCAAGAATTAATACCTGTGGACTCCGTGATGACCCGCCATTTCCATCACCGTCATAGGAATCCTTGTCCCTCTCACCGGAGCGTTGTCCCTGAGACTGAACCAACGAACTCATAGCCGCTGAAACACAAACAGGTTTAAATGAAATCACAGATTGCAAAATTAAGTTCAGTGACCAGCGACCAAATGATGAACTTCGTGTGAACTACACGCCAGGTAGATCTTCGAACAATGATCTTCCATTTCCGATATGCTTAATACAGACGGAGCAGAGGAGCTCTTAGACAATTACGATTTCACATAAAACAAAAGCTTAGATTGCATGCATTATAAAAAGAATTATTGAAAAAACGCGAATTACAAAACAGACCGAAATACACGAGTTCAAGAAAAATTAGCTTTTACAACAGAAGTGAAGAGAATCAAACATGCAACGGAAGTTTCTTTCTCCTTGAGCTACAATTCAACGAAGAAAGTGAAGAAGAAAAGAAAAATACGTTATAAGCACATAGAGCTCTGAATAACGACGAGAAGATATTCGCAATGGATCAGAGCGAAGGGAGAAATGGAGAGAAGCGGAAACTCAGCTGAGAAATTCGCCGGTAAGTTATTTCGCCGGAATATATGTCAAATATGATCAGACGATAAGTGGGCTTTGTTGGAAGAAGGCTCAAATTGAAGGATCGGAGCGGAAATAGTCTCCGATAGCCGTTTTTCATGAAAAATTTCAATATTAACCGCTGAATTTTTTTATTTTCATAAATAATTGTTTTAATTTTTGAAGTGTCTATTTTAACCTCAATAACTAATCGTTAATTGGATTTTAATAACTTTTAATTATATTTAATATACCAAGATTTTGAACCAGATTTCTGTAACTATTGACCATATTTAACCAAATTTCAATAATTGTTAACCAGATTTCAATAACTGTTAATCGGATTTCAAAAATCATTGACCAAATTTTTGAAACATGAAAATATAATTATCCAGAATAAAGGATAACGATTACTACCGAAATATTTTGAAATTCTTTGAAGAAATTATAATCATCTTTGAAGATTTATTGACATCCATGTTAATATAACTTCAAACGAATTTTCAGATTCTTCAAATGAAAAAAAAATCTTCAAACGATTTTTTTTTTCAAATACTTCTATAAGAATAAAAGTGAACGTTGTGACGTGAGGATTCAACAACTAAAAAAAAAAATCAGCCATGTACGAGAGAGAATAAAAGAATTAAAAAAGTAAATATACAAAATAAATTATCATATTTTTAGATAAAAATAAACTTATTGGATTTTGGTTCAAATTTATCAAGAATGTTATACTTGCTTGTGTATAATCCCTTTTCTCAAAGGTGAATGAAGTCCTACCCATCAATAATTATCAAAATAAAACTTGATTTTATAAAGTTAGGGACCAAATTAAGAAATTTAAAGATAAAATTGCTCCAATTTTTTTTTTTTTTTTTTAAATTAGAGACGAAATTCATAGAAATAAAACTAAATCGTTAAAAAAAAATGGGGAGATTTTTATCATTATGATTTGGGAGATTGAGAAAGACCTTATCCAGAGAATAAGGAGGGTGACACTATCTTATCTGCTCAAATGCTTCGTTAGAGCCTTTCACTCTCAAACTCGTTACTCTTCTCTGTGGCTACTTTGCCACCGAACCTCATGTTTGTCTGTCTTGTTTCTCTGCTTTTCGTACCAACCACCAAAACTAACTGAGAAGTGAGAACCATAAAAATGGCCATGATCTCTTGCCACACTCTCGCCAACTCCCCAAAACACTTCACATTCATTTCACCACGACCCAATTCCAATTCCAACCGAATTCATCTTTCAAATGTGCTTAATCACTCTTCTTCTTTCAAACGATTGAGCATTCGCTGTTCCTCCCAAAACCTTCCACACTCTCAGCTCCACAATGACAAGGTTCGTCCTTCTTTTTATCCTTTTTATCACAGCCTATGTTAATTTAAAAATCTGATCTTTTGCTTGGACTTTGGAGTGAATGTGAATTTCATTTGTGAATGGGGTGTTTTTAGCTCACACTTTGATCTTTTGTTTGGAGTGAATTTGACAAAGAAGTTGACTTTTTTTTTTCACTCTGTTTGACCAGGAAGGGAAGTCGTTTTCGCTGAAGCAATGTGCGATCTCGGTCGCTTTGGCCGTCGGATTGATAATCGGAGTTCCCGGATCGGAACTCTGTGGCAACAATGCCTATGCCCTTATCAACCCTGCGTTGCCCGATGTGTCTGTACTGATATCGGGGCCGCCGATAAAGGACCCGGGAGCGTTGCTGAGATACGCTCTTCCCATCGACAACAAGGCCATCAGGGAAGTACAAAAGCCGCTCGAAGACATCACCGATAGCCTCAAGATCTCTGGGAACAAGGCGCTCGATTCCGTCGAGAGGGTACTTATTTTTTTTTCTGTTGTTGATTTGTTGTTCCTATAGCGAGTTTCTTTTTTATAATCACTAGTAGCTAGTTAAGTGGTTAATATAGAGTAATTCGAAATTGTTTCGGTCTATAAGTTGGAGAGAATGTAAGGGAAAGGGCGTTGAGATTTTAGATTGGGATTGTAATAGGAGAGTCCAAAGGTCTCGAATTTATGTAAAATATTTAATCTGAGAGAGTACCTTTTTTGTGTGTGTGTTTTTAGAAGGAACATAATATTGATACATAAAAAGATTGTACTTTTGGGAATTGCCAAGACACCGAAATAGAAAACACAACTCACTGAACCACAACCGAGAAAAACTGAATCAGCCCCGTTAGAGAACATTGACCCAAACCCACGTTGTTAAAGAGCACATGACTAGTCTCTGAGGCTTCGAACTCATTGCAGGACACTGAGGCTTTTTTTTCCGGTATTTAGATAGGGATTTTCTCTTTTTTTTAGGTTCGATATGTGACGAAATATATATGCATATTGGTATTGGTGCAGAATGTGAGGCAAGCGTCTCGGTCGCTTAAGCAAGGGAAGGCCATGATCGTGTCGGGTTTGGCTGAATCGAAGAAGCAACACGGGATCGAGCTTCTAGAGAAACTCGAGGCGGGGATGGAAGAGTTCCAGAAGGTTGTGGAGAGCCGGAACAGGGACGAGATCGTCCCGAAACAGAAGGAACTTCTTCAGTACGTTGGAGGGTGAGTCATAACTGACATGTTGTGTTGAAAGAAATCCAAATGCTCTAGGTTTTACGGAGTTCCAAAATGTCTTGAGCTGAGTCCAAAATTTCAGGAATGCCTAAATACACGTGACTTGTAGTAAAAGGTAGGGTATTTCAAGATAATCTTAGTGGTTGGGGTAACTGTAATAATTAACAATTAGTCGAGGTCTCAAGGGGTGGCTTTAGAATAAGGTTTTGTCTTAGTATATATAAAGACAGAACTAGAGTGCAGAGGATAGGAAAAGATTCCTTTAAAGATTGAGTTACTGGTCTCTCAAATACTCGATTTTCTTGTTTTCTCATATGGTATTATAGATGAATGTCAAAGGTTCTTAACATATTTTTCTTCCAACGATTCCGTTACTTCTCTGATGTCCTTTAACCAGAGTACATATCACTCAGTCTATTCCACAAATAAAGCCTCATACTTTTTTCCTAGAAGATACTAATTACATTAAAAATGGAACTAACAAGTAAATTTTAGTAAGAAGGATTCGATTTCTTATATAAGTATAATTAGGGACTGATTGAATCGGTAATTGAATGCAAAAATCTATCTTCGGGTATAAATATTATCAGAGAGATTGGCCTAACCTCCAATATGTGTTCATAATATCCTTGGCCTCGGGGGTCCTATAACCGTCCAGCTCAGAAGCTGTGACGGGACCATAATTTGAACTCGGGGAGCATATACTATAAAAATATAAAATTTAAAAAAAAAACTATTTAGGGGTGTGTTAAGAATTTGTAAAAAAGGAGGAAAAATATGAAGAAGAAAAAAAAATCATAATTTCGAGCTAAAAATGTAAAAAGAAATTGAATTCGGGGTAAAGAAAAAAAAAAAAAAAAAAAAAAAAAAAAGGAATACGTTAGTCGTGTGAAGACAATGTATTCTTATAAATGCCCGGTTGTGATTTGGCTATGCAGCTGAGATCTTGGTTGGCGCATTGGCATTTCTGCAGTGTTGAAGAAGACATGGTGGACGGTTTTCCATACGAGGTCCCCGAGGAGTTCCGCGACATGCCTTTGCTCAAGGGCCGAGCCACTGTCGACATGAAAGTCAAAGTCAAAGACAATCCCAACTTCGAAGAGTGCGTCTTCCGGATCGTTCTAGATGGATACAACGCCCCCGTCACCGCCGGAAACTTCGTCGACTTGGTCGAGAGGCACTTCTACGACGGCATGGAAATCCAACGAGGTTAATTCACTTATTTATTTATGTTAGACTAGGGAGGGTAATTTAGTCATATAATTATTATATTTCGGTAGAAGTAAGTCACTAGAGTTTGGAGAAGAGTTATTGAGTTTGTTATTTTTGTTTTCTTTAGTTGTAGAGTGTTTAACTAGCGAGATTGGTTCACCTCTCGAATTGTGAATTGAATTTATCACACCTTCCCGGGGCGTATGTTTTTTTTTTTTAATTTTGTATGGTTATTAGAGTTAGTCCGATTGAGATTGAGGTCATGTGTTCAAAGTACGGGAGCTGAATGTGATATTGAGGGTATTATGAGAATAATGATAGATAAATACATGGTTAGAATAGAATAGATAGAAGTTAGTTAGACTATAAATAGCAAGGATAAGTAGAGAATTGGGGATTAAAAAACTTGTATAAGTGTCTAGTGAGGAAGAGAGGCCAATTTGGAGAGCACGGACCTCACGTAAAGTCTGCTATCTATTGTATTTCCTTTCGAATATAATTCAATTAATACAAGAAGTCAGCTCGTATAACCAAAATTTGCAATAAAGATGATATAATTACCAGTTTACGGGTTTTGTTTTTTGAGTGCAGCCGATGGATTTGTTGTTCAAACCGGTGATCCTGAAGGGCCCGCCGAGGGATTCATCGATCCGAGCACAGAGAAGATTAGAACGATTCCGTTGGAAATCATGGTTAAAGGAGAGAAAGTGCCTGTCTATGGTCAAACTTTGGAAGTAATCACTCACTCTCTCTCACTCTCTCTCTCTCTCTCTGCACATTTCTTCCGTTTGCGAGATTCACGGAGCATGGTGAAACATGATTTGATTGTACTTTGTGTCACTTTAAAACTTTGGTACAGGAACTCGGTCTATACAAGGCTCAAACGAAGCTTCCGTTCAATGCATTTGGAACGATGGCCATGGCCAGAGAAGTAAGGAAAAAACAAAACGGAAACCACTTCCCGGATTAAAAAAAAAAAAGTAGATTTTGAAGTATTGAGATCTTGATGGGGTCGTATGTTATGTTGCAGGAATTCGAGAACGATTCAGGGTCGAGCCAGGTGTTTTGGCTGCTGAAAGAGAGCGAGCTAACACCAAGCAATGCAAACATATTGGACGGTCGGTACGCTGTGTTCGGGTACGTGACGCAGAACGAGGAGTTGTTGGCCGATCTCAAAGTCGGTGACGTCATCGATTCAATCCAAGTCGTGTCTGGCCTCGATAACCTCGTCAACGCTACTTACAAGATCGCAGGCTAAGCCTTTGTCCTCGACTAGTCTTTTTTTTCTTCTTCTTCTTCATTTTTCGGTGATGAGAGTTTGTGCGGTCAATTGTATTTCATTGTACTACCATTGGAAATATTTGTGCATTAATAAAGTCATTTACTTCACTCGGACCTTTATGTCAACTACGAACCTGTTCGTTCTTTCTTACTAGTTTGCCTCGATGTTGCCGTGTCGGTAATGTCAGTGTCAAAACTTCCTATACAGCCTCAGACAGATATTTTCGAGGCCCCGAATATTACCCTGTTGAGGTAAAAGCAACGATCTTTTACCACATGTGGGTTTCAACAGATTATCAGAAGCAAAAGCTATGCATAACTGTTTGGCGGTTTCTTCTAGATCAAGTTTCGCACTTGAACATACGGACGTATACATATATAATAAGAGGATTAGAAAATCAAAATAACCATAACAATAACAAAAGAAAAAAGCTGTACATGGTTCAAAATAGTCACCAAACAGATATAATCCAGGACATAGAACCTACTACCTCAGAGAGAAGCATCTAAAAAGCCCTATCTCTAGCCCCAAACCTGTTTCTTAGTTCCTTTCCCTTTTCTCTTCTTCACCTCCCATAACAGGGTGTCATGAATTCATCAGTCACTTTTTCTTCCATTACACACACATATTTATATATATATAAGAATATGTATATATTCAAGGCCCTCGGTAGCGTCGGAAACAAAAGCAACCCTGGGATTGGTCGATGGGAATCATACCACCGCCTTTGGAGGTGTCGATGGCCTCGATCATCGAAACGACCTCGTCCATCTCCGGCCGCTTGTCCGGGTTCGCGTCCCAGCAACGCTTCATCACATTCGCCAGCGAGCTCGGGCAACACCGAGGAATCTCCGGCCTCAGGTTCTGCAATTTTTTTTTAATGATTAAAATGCTATGAAATCGATAAGTCTTAAGGACCCATTATAGTCGAGAAAAAAAAAATAGTTTAGCGTGTCCCTAAAAAAGTGATCTTTTATTTTTTTTAGAGGGATTTTACCTGGCGGACGACGGCGGATGTGACTTCGGAGAAACTGAGATCGGGGTAGGGCATGTCGCAGCAGTAAATCTCCCACAAGCAGATACCGAAACTGTACACGTCACACTTTCTGTTGTATGGATTGCCGTTCAGAACCTATAGCCATTCAAAATCGAATGCCTGATTTTAGAGCACATCAAATAGAGTGCTAAACCGTTGCACTAAATGTATAATTTAGCACACATTATACTGAAAATCACTCTAACGGGCCAGGGTTTAAGATCCCGCTGATTTTTTTTTTTTTTTTTTATCGAAATGCCAAAAAAAAAATGTATAGAAAATTACAAAATTTCCATCGAAATTCTGCTGGTATTTTTAAACTGCCACTTCAAAATTTCTCTAAACTTTCATACTACGGAAACTGGCATTTCTGTAAATCGAATGATCGGCCAATCATCGGCAACCAACATTTTAATCCTTGCAATGCAGTGCTCTCTGCTTTTGTAAGAGCTTCTAAACCCTCAAATTTAAAACCAAAAATAACAGTATATACTAAATTCAGCTATCAGAAACATGAAAACGGAACGAAGTGCAATAACGGTACCTCTGGAGCCATGTATCCGAGGGTCCCGGTCTCACCGGTCATGTCGTTGGGATTCGAAGCCTCGATGCGAGCGACCCCGAAATCGGCTATCTTCACCGTCCGCGTTTTGTCCAGAAGCATGTTCTCCGTTTTCACGTCTCTGTGGACGATCTTCTCGGAGTGAAGATAGCTCAACCTATACATAGAACAAATATATATATATACAAAAAAAAAAAAAAAAAAAAAAGAAAAAAAAAAGAGGACATAGTAACTTTGTAAAGATCGAGATTGCGAAGCCTAACTAACCCTCTAGCGAGGTCTAGTGCGAGCTGGACGACTACTTTAAAAGCCAACTTCTTTCTTCGGTTCTTGATGAGGTAAGATTTCAAAGCGCCACCTGGACAATACTCGACCACCACACAACATATGTTGCTCGGCATCCCGATTCGCCCGGTCTCTGTTTGTATCTGAAGCTCTGCCGATCCCATCGTCGCCCCAATGAACTGACGCCAAGAAAAGATAAAAAAAAAAAAAAAAAAAAAACATCCAAAGAGTATAAGCTTTTATACCATTAAGCAACAAGGCAAAGCATCATTTTTAAATTTACATTGTTTTATACCTTGGTGACATTAGGGTGGTCAAGTTTGTGCCACACGGCGACTTCTTGCGTGAAAGCCGATCTCAACGAAGCGATTTCGGCGTCTGATCTGTGGCCTTCTTCGCCCCAATCGAGAAGCTTAACTGAGCATAATTAGAGTTGTTATTAACATTAAGATGATAGTTCTAAAAAGAAAATGGTAACCGTGGTTTGTGATTATATGTGTAGTGAAAAAAAAAGGTTCTCTTTTGAATTAAATACTCTTGTGCCAACCTGAAATAGTTGTTGAGTTATGAGCATCTCATCTGGAAAATTTAATAGCCGAGTATGCATTGTATTTATGAAACTGATTTCCAAGCTATGATTTGCTTTAATGTCTTGAGCATTTTGTCGCCACAAGATGTGATGCGAAATAAGTGCATGCATTATAAGTCACAACAAGACATATGACAAATTGATCAAATTCTTATTTTATTTCAAACGAAAAATAAATAAAGAAAACATAAAAATAACCAGAAAGAAGAGTGAAGTTAATATAAATAACTTCGAGCAAAAAAAAAAGTTAATAAAACTAACTACCAACTTATCCCAAGCCGTGAATCACGGATATTGTATGGCCTGATCTGCAAAGATCTATCTATATCCCAAAGCAAAGAAGCCCATGATCGATCACAAAGAAGATGAAAAGAAAAAAGAAAAAAAAACAATTATAACCAAGTTGATGATGATAGAGCAAATGAAAAATTGGTTCTTTGTTTTCACCGAGTCATATTGAAGATGTTCTTTGCCCCAAAAAAAAAAAAAAAAAAAAAACAGTGAACTTTACTTTGAAACTAGAAATAACTCAGATGGGTTGTTGTTTTATCTTGAAAAAACAAAAATGGGGCAAAGATCAAATGATATTCATTTTCAAAAACATCTCAAGGATTTGTTAATCTTTCTCTTTCTCCAAGCAAAATAAATAAATAAATAAACAACCTTTCTCATTGTAACTCAGAAACCCTGAAATTCTATTTTCTAATATAGAAAAAAAAAAAAAAAAAGATTCTATCTTTTTAGCCAGAAAACACCTGGAGACGACTTTTCTGACAATTCAACAAGAAACCAAAACAACATTAACACACACACACACACATATGATATGTTTATGACGAATATGACTAAAGACTACAAAATGAAGATTAGTCAGTAAGTATAGACTTGGCCTTTTCCACAAGTTACAAAACTTTAAGCAAATGGGTATCTCTAATTACCACCAAAGGCCAAAACCCATGATTATAAATAAATAAAGAAATATTTATGATTTACCAGCAACATCGAGGCCATCGTAAACGCCTCTGTGAACGGTCCCAAAAGTGCCACGTGCTATGACAGTCTTGATGATGAGCTTTGAAGGGTCGATTTCCCAGTCATGCCTCGTCTTCGCTACAAGCCTAAAGCCCTCTTCTTGTTGTTGATGATTTTGATTTTGTTGTGGTTCGTTGTTGTTCTTGATCTTTTCCATGGTCCAAGCTCTGCTCAAATGCCTCTGAAGCTGATCGTCCAAGCTCTTTAGATCTATTTGGTCAGCTCTCACATACCCACCTCCACTTTCACTCTTCTCCTTCATTTCTTCTTCTTTCTTTTCTGTGGAAATTTACAAAGTGATGAGTGTATATACTATATATGCGAGTTTTCTGTAAAGAACCGAACTTTTAGAGTGACTTGGAAATGGGTTTTTTTTTCGCTGCTGTGTGGACTGTGGACTGAAGTGATTTTTGTTTTTTGTTTTTTTTCACGGAGCTTTTATAAATAAAGAAATAAGAAGACGAAGAAGAAGAATGAGAGTTACGATTGTAGTACTAGTAGCATAGTATTAAAAAATCATCAATATACCATCCATGTGGGCACATGGATTTTGCCTGAACACGACGTGTATTTTCTGACGCCCTTTTGCTCTCTCTCTCTCTCTCTCTCTCTCTCTCTCTTCTTCTCTTGCCTTTATTTTTATTAATATTTTTATTTGAATCACGGTCAATGTACCTTTTGATTTTGTTTGTTTTTGTTTTACTTTTTGTGGGTCGTCGCTTTCAAGTGAGCCAAAGAGAGCTAAAGTTCCCAGCCAAAAAAACAATAAAAAATAAAGAGAGAGAAAAAATAAAGATAGAGAGCTAATATTTAATATTAAGTGTGATGTTTTGAGCAAGATTGAACGAACCGTTGTTATTGTGTCGTAACTTAGATTTTATGAGTATATCACTTACTTGCAATAGTTTAGTTTATCGTGAGTTTTTTTAAAAATAAAACAGAAGATTATTCATAATAAATAAATATAAAATAAGTTTCCATAAATTTTATTTTTATTTAAATTCATTTTATTTATATTTTTATTTAAAAATACGATAAATCCCAAGTTAAAAAAAAAAATTAATTGTGTCGGACCGATTTTTTACATTACGGAATTTTTTTAATTGATATTGACGCAATAAATCCCGATTTTACGAGTATTTCATAATTTTGTGTGTTTTGCTATCAAGAGCTGATAATAAATGATATATCGCGCCATTATTTACTGATTTTCTCGATAATTTTGATGGAGGAAAATAAATTATTTGTTTAATATTTGTAAGCGTAATTAGGATTTGCATCCCTTACGGCTTGACCTGCCATTGCGTTTTTGACTTGTTCTTACTTTTTTTTAATACAATAACAAGAGAGAGAAAAAAATTATATATATATATATATGGATATCTAATTTTATACATTATATTTTGTGGACACCAGAAACAAGTGTAAAGTTGATGGTTTTTTTGTGATAAACATTTCCACTTGAGCTAACGTGACATTATTAAATTGAAAGGTTTATATCCATTAATCTTCTTCTGAATGAGATAAGGAATATCATTATCTTTACCAATATTCTGAGAAATAACACCTTTTTAAAAATCTCTCTCTCTCTCTCTCTCTCTCTCTCTCTCTCTCTCTCTCTCTCTCTCTCTCTCTCTCTCTCTCTTATTTAATTACTTTGCCACTGAAAATGAAGTTCAAATTTCATTTGTTGTGCATGAAAACGGCCAGCTGCGAAGTATAAGCCAGTTTGGATTTAGCTCATGCATGCTTGTTTTTGGATATATGCAACAACAATCATGACGAATCCAAAAGATTTCCAACCCAATTCATCCCATTATCTCTCTCCTCATTATATGTTTGTTAATTTTTTTTTTCAGATTTAAGGAGGTATATGCTATTTAACATTATCTACAGAAATGATAAAAAAAAATATTTAAGTATATTTATTATAGAACTCCTCAAACATCAACTTGGCTTTCTTGTTTCATTTGCTAATTGTTTTTTTATACATGTATAATATACCATCCAATCATAGAGAAACATGTTGCTTCCACATGGTGTATTAATTTGACATAGGGGATTGGAAGCACTTTGATTTTTGGTCTATATTTTACTTGAGTATATATAATAGAAAATAAAATAAAATGTTGGAATCTCATTATTAAAAGGGATTATTGTTTCCCAATTTACTAGGGATGGCCGAAGATTTTAGGAGAGTGAACAATTGTCTCTAATTGATTGGAAGAGAGAAAAAAAAACATAGAAAATCGAGTGAAGAAGGTTACTCTATTTTTAAACCGAATAATTAAGGTTGCAAAGTGCATTTATAAACTACATTTGGAAGATGTATCTAAAGAGTTCTATATTGGAATATGTAGTGGTACTTTATAAAGCTCAACTACAAGAAATACCTATTAAAAATATACTATAAATGAAAGAATGCCTTTAGTTTTTAGGTTCCAAAATGTACCATGCTTTGCTAAGTATGAAATAATTACCCCACCTAAAAGTAAAGCATGTACCACTATAAAGTAGTAGAGACACGTTGGGTCTCTCAAAGTGTTATGTTTTGTGACAACCCCGACAATTATAATTCAAAAGAAATAAAAGTTTATAAAAAATCACAGATGTCGAAAAAAAAAATATTTCAATGTCGAAGCTCAAATTTATTTTTGGGTATAAAATTTGTGTTATCATTGAGGCCTTTTACCAAACCACCGCATCACATTACCCGTGGATTAACATTGCAACCTTGATCACTTTGTCCGGTAATTTTAGCTCTCCTCACGAGCACATGTTAATGATATTTTATGAATAGTTGTCATCTTATATAGAACTTTTGTGTTAGATGTTTTTGTTGAATTCAAACCTGGAAACTAACTAGAATTTATAAAATTTATGGGTTATTCATCTCAGTCAATTTATTTTAAGATAGAACTTAATGATACGTTCACATGATATCAGAAACATTATGCCCAAACGGATATCCAATCTAATTGCTAGGATTCGACCCAAAATAAGTAAAGCCGCCATCTTGAGAAGGTATGTTAGAAATTTTACATTGAAAAGAGATGTGAATTAATAAGAGTTTATTAAACTCATGGATTACTTATCTCATTGCCAATTAATTTTAAGATGATATCTCATGATACTTTCACAATTATAAAATAAGCATCCAAATTATTTGGGCATTGGAAATCGGGCATAAATTTCGAATTTGCCCATCCTCCTCAAGAGAGAAAGCATATAGGTTGTAGATGAGATTTCAAGAATAAGTTCAATTGTGACGGGTCATTAGCTAGACACAACGTCTTTGTAGCAAATCATTATTATCGGCAAGAAAAGTAGATTTTATGGGTATTTTTTCCATGTTGCCAAGTTAGTTACAATGAAGCTTCTTCTACCTTAAGCAGCTTCTCAACAATGGCATCTATCTTGCACAACTTGACATAAATAATGTCTTCTCTAGTCATTTACATGTTGCTGATCATTTGTTAAGGTTCATTAAAAGTCAATTAGTTCGTAGTTTTTCCTCGCTCTACGCATTAGCATTTTGCGTAACATTTGTTAAAGGTTCATTATAAGTCAGCCAGTTCTTGGTCTATTTCTTCCTTCCAATTCCCAACAACCAATTTCGAGCCTTCTGTGATGCAGACTAGGCCACTTCTCTAGATTCCAGACTCGTTGGTTGACATTTATGTCCTCATTAGTGACTCGTTGATCTCTCGGAACTTCATGAAGCAAACCATTGCCATAATATCATTCGATTGAAGATGAATACAAAGCTCATGTCACGGCGACAAGTAAAGTCATATAGATTCAATAGTTTCTCAACAACTTTGTAATTCTCATTCATCTTCATCTTCATGTGATAATCAAGCAACTTTCCATATCACTCACCACCATGCTTTTCACAAACACGACAACTTGAAGTCCGTCGATTTGAAGCTTCTTCCGGTTCGAACAAAGAATAAGCTAGCAAATGTCTTTAGAAAACCACTTGCAACTTCCTCACTTCAGTAACTCTAATCCAAGATATCCCTCGAGAACATCTTTTGTCCATCTAGTATTAGGATATTCTAAGATGTTTATGAATCCCTTTTTGTCCCTTTATTACTTGGATTGCCAAGTGGTATTAGTTATAACAGAATCCATAAGGCCAAACATACAAATAATAAGCACAATGGGATCGACATTTGTTCGTGTCTCTGAGTAAGTCATTTTGGGAGATTGCATTTGTCAACAAACATGTGAAAGCACTGACCTCTTCGACTTGATACGAGCACAAAATTAGGCTTTACTGAATTACGAGAGAGAGAGAGAGAGAGAGAGAGAGAGAGAGAGAGAGAAAGTCACGGGGTACAAAACTGCAGAGACTTCCACAGGGCTATTTATTTCATTTTCTGGTTTCATATCAACCAAGCCGACATGACATGAAAAGATTAACGATTTATTGTAAATATAAAACAAATAAAAGTTAGTATTATTTCCCGTGAATTTTTAGCAGACTTTTGGTCCTTCCCAAGAGTCGCCTTTTACCATATACCCCCACTGTAACCAAAATACTATTTATATTATCCCTATAAAAAACGATTATATATATATATATATATGCACACATATTATATAGCATATTACTGTTTCAGGTAATAAACATCTTGCAAGTGATAAATACAACGTCTCTTTCATATAGGTAATGCTAAGAAAGATTGTAACAATAGCAAAGTTTTAATTGTTTAGTAGAAACAAGACGTTTCATATGCACGTCTGTACAAAATTTTGGGACATCTATATAATACCCACTTGATATAATATATAAATATATCTGTGCCTCAGATGGAAAAATTAGTGTCAAAAAAATCATATGCCGCTTTGTGGTCAAATTTTGAAGGAGCAAAGAAGATACAATTACCGGCTTTTTTTTTTAGATTTGTCAAATGCGACGCTTCTTTTTCTCCGGTGTCGAGTGGACTTGAGCTTTAATCCCATAAGTCTTTAATTGGAAATTTTCGAAAGCCTCAGAGATTGCTCCGACCTATAGTGTTGTAACCAAAACAAAACAAAAAAACAAACAAAACAAGTTATTTATAATTGAATTGGAAGTAATGTTGTGTTGAAATGTGAAGTAGGTCGATTTAATAATCACGAACCAATTCGGGCTTTTTGGCGTAGACCCTCACTATCATGTCTTGATAAGAAGTCGGAAGCAAGTGACTGATTCGATCGTCTGGTATGCAAAATTTATCATCGCTCTCGTAATCCTGAGTGAAAGACCGAAACTTTTAGAAATATATTTATTTAAGCAACTTCGTCAACTTAAACCAAGAATTTGAGCACTCATTCACATAAAATAAAATATAATTCACACGCATTAATAAATAAATTCAAGAGCGGCGTACCTTGAAGAAATGGATGCTGGAAGAGATACATGCATAAAAAGAGAATAAAAAATAAATAAATGTAGGGAAAATAAATAGCATACTAAAATATCCCTTGTGTTTCCGTAAAACGTCACAATCATCCCTCTTGTATTAACTATTTTTACAATTTAATCCCTCTGTTTCTGATTTTGTTGACTTTTCTACAAGACAATTTTTTTAAAGACAAAATTATCCTTAATTTCAAAATAAACACAAGTAAATAAATAAAATTAGACAAAAACGCATCAACTTGATCACCGGAATCACAACAATTTTTTATATCTAAATTGACTATCATTTTATTGTAATATTTCATTGTCTAACTATTCTTTCAGTATAACAGTAATTCAGTCTTTTGATAGCTAATAATGCTAGAAGGTAATTGAAATTTCTGAAGATCTATGGGGTGTTTCATGTTTGTGATCAACTTAAAACTAGAAGCTATAAATGTAGCATTTTGCTAAAGCACAATAGATGTTATGTTTGTAGTATAAATATAGCATTTCACTAAATAAATAAATAAATATCAGAAGATTATCTTTTTTTTAGTACCTTTCGAGAGGATTATTTCTTCCGCGAGTCAAATCGATCTTCGCATTACTGACAGCAACATCGTCTTCTCTCAGTATCACCCCGCCATTTTTCTGTCAAGAAAAAACACAAAATATTTTATATCACAGATTCTGAGAGTTTATATAAATCGAGGAAAGTAGGGTTTTCTCGAGCCGAGTACCTGAGAGCACACTATGTCCTTGGCCGTGACATTTTTAAAATTCTCAAGCTTGTCTTTAGGCACAGCATACTCGTTACAGAACTGTTACATGGCGAAGAATATCACCAAGAATGAAAAAAAAAATGAAGGCTTCTTAGCACAAATAGACCATGAACTACAACGCAAGTCAAATTTCGGTCCCTACACTAATTTATTTTTAGTAAAATCGTCCCCAAACTATTGATCATGTTGAGTTGTATCGGTTTTGTCATTTTCATAAATAAATTATTATATAAAATAATTTTTTTCAATTCATTGCATCTAAGAAACTTAAAAAGTTTTTTCCAACCTAACTACCTTCTTAATTTGATTAAAAATAGCTAGTTAAATTATAATCCACCATTAAAATAATATAAATATATATATATATATATATATATATATATATATATATATATATTTGGATTGTTGGAGCAAGATTGTGTTGTAATTAACTTCTTTAAATTAAATAGCTCTTACACACCTGATACAGGTTCCTCCTTCGAATTCTGAGGATCAACTCTCTGGCCTTCTTCAACTCTTCATCCGGGGCGGTCTCGATCGTTTTTATTATAGTGTCATCTAACTACATTTTAATACAAGTATTAGACAGGTACAGAATTTTAATTTGGTGTTTTTATTTTTTCACGAATAGTCGATGTGTGATTGTACCTTCCAGTATTCGGCGGGGTCTTCAATGTGGGACGCGATTTGAAGATAACTATTCGATTCCAACAAGGCATCCGATACCATAAGCTCTACAGCCTGCAAAAAAAAAAAATGGTTGCAATTTTTGGTTGAAATGGAATGAAAAAGAAAAATGAAATATGTATTTATAGGGATCAAAATCGCACCTTTACTTTTGGGTGCATATAAACTGTTCGGTATAAATCAGCTCGGGTGGAAAATAATTTGTGGATCGAAAGATCTGTTGGACAAATAAAAATCTGTATCAGGAGATGTATAATCGGAATAAATTTTCATGAAATTGATAAATAAAAAATACTAACAGTCTTTCGCACGATAGCAAATCTCGTCATCCAAAACCCGCATCGTGTCCATTAACCTGCAAAAGATGGAAGTTCATATATTGTTAAAAAAAAAAATCAACAAAGTTTTTATAAAAAATGTTAACAAACCTCTGAAACTCAAAGTTGCATCCAACCCCACAAGCTCGACAATCGCGGACGATGTAATCAAATCTAGAAATACAAACCCATCAACATATAACAAAAAAATAATTCAAGGAGTAAATAAATAAAATTGAATGAAACGAAAGAAGAGCACTTGTCTACATCGATTCCATTTCGACCATTTGCAACGATATCGTATAAGAAACTCTTTTCTCTTGAACCCTACACGTCCAACAGAAATTATGTAGGAATAAGATCATTATTTTGAAAATATGCCCACAAAAAAAAAAGAAGAAAAAAAATCCTTACCCATGGAGATTTAATCTCCGAGCTAGCTAGTATCATCTCCTACAAGACACATGCAAAATACACTTTTTATTAGAAAAACAGAAGACCGAGAAATCATTATCCAGCGAAATCAAGAACACATTTTTACCTTCACTCGTTTCATCATCCCGGGTTCAATATCAATGGAATGTTCGTCGACAATGTAGTCAACAAGCTTCACGGACATTTCTTCATGAGACCTAAGAGAGGAAACAAAATTCTTGTAAAGTTTATTTTTAACTTTTTAGAACAATCATGATGATCGGCCACAATACAACTCAGACATACCAATCGCAGCCGCTTATTACTTGAGGAAGAAACTCACGTTCAAACAAGTGGCTGAACGGTCCGTGACCCACATCGTGTAAGAGTCCTTTAATTTCAAGTAATAAAACAAATCAGGTAAGAAAAAAACACAGTCATTGAAATGGTAAAAGGTTTTCCCTTTTCTTATTATTACCCGCAAGTTTCACTGTTTGAATATCGAAATTGTCAATGCCAAGCTCTGCACCCTGATAGACCACGCAAATCGTTTCACAAGTAGAACCACAACGAACAAATATCGCATTCGAGTTTTGCACGAAGATCAGATTAAATAATTAATTAAATAAAAACCTGATAGCTTTTTAGCTTCTGGACAGCTTCGCCAGCAAGCCAATACACTCCGAGAGAGTGTTCGAATCTAGAGTGAACAGCCCCGGGATAAACCATATGTGACATACCTGAAAAACAAATCCAAAAATTAGCATATTCCACGAAAATGCCGTGCCTTTGATAAATGACACATTATCGCCTAAAAGTAGGCTGATAAAGAAATGTTAAAACACGATGATCGATAACGACCTCGGTGAAGGACAAAACTACGATGAACACTTCATTTTCACATAATAGTTTCTTTAACTACGTAATCATTCAGATAAAGCTACTTATGCAATTATTCACACTCACCAAGTTGTTTGAGCTCGCGAAGCCTGAAATCGAAGAAAAAGTCACGAATCGTTACTTTAATCTCTCAAAAAGTCTTTAAGAATTATGATGAAAATGAAACTAAATGTAAAGTCAGCTCAGCTTGCCTTTGGAACTGCTCGGTGTCCATGAACTTCAAACTCAACTACAAAAAAAAAAAAAAAAAAAAAAACACAACAACAACAATCACATTTTCTCCAAATCAAAATACTAAAGATGCCAACTTAAGAAAGAAAAAAAAAATCAAAACACCATCCAAATTCCACGCTGGAGTCACTAGATTTCGAGAATATGACAATGCAAAAAATGGTGTTTATCTCTATTCTCAAGACAAACCAAATGCCACTAAAAGGGAAAACAAAGAAGAAAAAAAAAGACGAGTTTTTAGAAGAAAATAAAATGTAATAAATTTACCCGGTCAAGGAAAATGTTGCCATGGACATTGTCGTGGACGTGCTTGGAGAATCTGAGACTGTGGTGGGCAGATGAGAAATCGAAGGCGTTACGCGGAGAGAGACAATCCTCGTAGTTTTGATAAGCTCCCATCTCTCTCTCTCTCTCTCTCTCTATCCGAGTAAAAGTTTGAGACTTTGGTCTTAAAAGCTAAGGCAGATGAGAGACGAAGCAAATAAAAGAATGTAAAGGGTCAGAGAGAGGGGTTTGGGAGAGAAATGAAACGGAAGTGGAAAACACGTGGCGAAATAGATTATTGCAATAATAAACAAAGGAAGTTGCCGAAAAGTTGGCAGTAGAATATTGAGAGAAGGAAACTGAATCTCCGCAGAAAGAGGCTCTCTCTCTCTCTTGGCCTCGGAGGTTTGGAATATCTTTTTAGTTTTTCCCTTTCTTTTCTCTTTGTTTAATGTCATTTGGGCTAGAAAGTGGAAAGAAAAGAGAGGGAGGTTTTTGAAGTTTGCCGACGACACGACGCGACTACCAATGTCGTTTCTCCTATGACGTTTTTTTGGTCGTTTTCTTGCCTTTTTTTGGTCGTTTTATTGTCGTTTTATTGCCTTTTATTGTCGTTTTTTGGAACCATACCTTTTTTTTGGTCTGTGACGTTCTAGTCACTACACTTTTTTATTAGTAAAATCATCTTTTTTTTTTTTTTTTTTGCGAAATTTCGTCGAAAATGATTTTTAACGTTAAGATTTGTTTTTCTTCATTTTTCTGTACTTTTTCAATTTCCTCTTCAAAATATCGTAAAAAATCGGACTTAACATAAATGTTTGAGATGAAAGTTCAAGATTGCCTAGTTCAATTGAATCGGGAATTCGGACAGGTTTGAAGTTCAAAGAACACTTCATTTGTGTTTGTGAACTTCCTCACTTCCATACTGATACTAACAACAAATATAAACTAATTTAAAAAAAAAAAATTATATTCCAAATCCAACGCATGTGACTTGCTAAGAAAAATATATCATAAGTTCATAACTCGTAAGCAAAACTCATCTCATAAACAGCACAGAATCAAGAAGTCCCCTTTCACAAATACCATATTATAAGAACGCATCTTCTCAAAACAAACACAAAAGAAATCATAAAAAATAAAAATAAAAATAAAACTAAAACTAAAACACCAAGATATGGAAACTAAGTCCATACCCTTATTTTATATTATAACACCATGCTTGGACCTTCAAGTAAAGTGACAACACATTCCTTGAAGACCTTTTTTTTATAGTAGATAATGAAAGGACCCGAAAAATCAGCGGTTATTTCACCGGTATTGGCTCGCGAGCTGGCCTTCCTTGACAATGTAGTTCTGAGCAGGGAAATCCTGGCCCTTGAAATACCTCTCAAGCATGTCCTTCACTCCCGCAGAGTATCGCAACTTCGATATAAAAATAATTATAATCATTAATTTGTTAATAAAAATATAATGAAAATAAATCGAGCGTACCTGACCGTCGATCGTGGTGCCGGAGATGTGAGGAGTCATGGCGTTGTTGGGCATGTACCGCCACGGGTGGTCCTTCGGGGCCGGCTGTGGGTCCCACACGTCCCCGCTGTACCCTGACGAGTGAAACAAAGAAAATATTTCAAATATATTATAACTTTTTTTTGTATATAATCAATATAACTGATTGCTTACCAGCAATGTGTCCGCTATTGCAAGCGTCGACGACTGCTTGGGTGTTCATAATCGCCCCTCGTGCGTTGTTGACGATCAAAACTCCTTTCTTGCACTTTGCGATCCTCTCTTTGTCAAACATTCCTCTTCACCAAAAAAAAAAAAAAAAAAGATACGTAACTAAGAACATAACGTGACACTCGTGTTGATTGCCAAGTTTGAGTCTTGCGAATCTTAATATGGTATCAGAGTCAAATCTAAGGCGCAAGCAAGTATAGGAATTTGTTCCCAAACTAGTGAGCTAAACTAGCCACCATCATATAAATGACACTACATTAAAATACTGATAAAATAGTCATAAACTCCTTCATTGGCAAGTAGTTTTGAGTTATAAGTCTAGTTTTGTTGGGGAAATTCTACAAATGCCGTTCTTATGTTTTCTAAAAGACTTCCACAAATATCGTTTATTATTGAAACCGTACACTAACTCTTGTTTTAAATGAAACCGTAAACATCATACTAATTAAATGAAACATAAAAAAAATAACTATAAACATTAAGGAAAAAGTTCATTAGGTAAATAGCCACATTTACCATTTGACATTGTTAAACAATCAACGTTTCATAAATCTTAGGTAAATAGTCACTTCCATTTATTAGGCCACGTCATCTTTATGATTATTTACCTAAGATTTACGAAACGTTGATTATATAACAATTATAAACGTTTTAGTTGGTTATTTACCTAATTTTTTGTAAGGAAAATAACAATCTACCGTCTGAAAAACTCTACACAGACTCTATGGCGTGTAATTGGTGAGCAAGTTTTGAAAACTCGGTTTCAAAGTAGGGAGTCACCTCGTTTTATCGGTGAGAGGCGTGTTGACGACGACAACGTCGCACTTAGGAAGCATGGCATCGAGGTCCTCCTCGAACTCGGCCTCAACCTCTCTCTCGAACTCGGGGCCCACGGCCCCTGGGCGGTCGTGGTACAAGAGGCGGCAGCCGAAGGGCTTGAGCCGTTGGAGCAGGAGCCTGCCGATGCGGCCCGCCCCGACGGTGCCGACGGTCTTGCCCTCGAGGTCGTAGGCGCGGTAGGCGGCCGCCGCCACGTCCCACTCGCCTGCCGCCGACTGGCGGTGGGCGGGGAGGAAGTTGCGAACGAGGATGAGGACCCGCATCACCTCGTCCTCCGCCACCGACACCGTGTTGGAGCCCGTCACCTCCGCCACCGTCAGCCCCGCCGCCGCCGCCGCGTTCAGGTCGATGTGGTCCGACCCGATGCCAGCTGTCAGTAAGAGCTTCAGGTTCTTCGCGTTCTTGATTCTCTCTGCCGTCACGTACGCCGGGTGGAACGGCGTCGTTATCAGGACCTCCATGTCCGGAATGTGCTTCTCGAGCTCTGCGCTTCGAGATGAGACCATAATATGTACGTGACACGGGGAAAATTTGAAAAAAAGTCATAAAAAGATATAATGGGAAATGGTGGCAAAAATACTCAATGTTTAGACAAAACACTACTTATATATTCGTTCTTTTTTTCTTGAGCAAAAATACTCAAAGTTTCAAATTTAGTAACACGTAAATACTTTGCCGTTAAAATTTCTGTTTGAACTTAACGGTCCGAGTAGTAACGGACCCACTATAACGTAACATGTGGTATTTTTGCCAAAGAATTTTTTTTTTTAGTATATAAGTAGTATTTTGACCAAACATTGAGTATTATTGCCACCATTTCCCCAAAATATAAACATTGATAAAAATTTTGGAGTAAAAATTACAATTTTTGAAACAAAGTTTATAAGCTTATGTGTTACCCGTCTTCCCGCCATATAAATTTTTGAAATACACTTGACGAATAATAATGACGACCATAAAATTCGGATAATCGAAGATTAAATTGTGTGTCCAAATCGAAGCATTTCAAACCCTTCTACGAATTTAGTTAGAAAACTATTGAGCATTTTATAGAAAAATTTAGACTATGTGGCACAATTAGCAAGATTATGATTCAGGGGCAATTGTAGATACTAATATTAATTTGACTGAAAATAGGAGTAGGAATGACCAGAGTGAGGGCCGTCTTTGTCGTCGGTGACGATGTAGCGATGGCCTTGGGACTCGAGCCAATCGCGGATTCCCAACGAGTTTTCGAGGCAGCCGAGGAAGTTTGGGTTGAGCTTCGCGTACTCGTTTGCCTTGTACAACACTCCAACTATCTTCTTGCTCCCACTTGAACCCTGTTTACTCTTTACACTATACCCATTAGCAACATAAATATATGTGTGGATCGACTTCCAAGAAACGCAGAGACTCGAAATTGACTTTTTCTATTGATTCTTTTTCTAGTGGAGGTTTATGAATTCATAGGTTTAACGAAAATGTCAAAAAGTCTCTTCCTTTTTTTTGTGTATTGCTTCGCTGCTCCCTTTGTCATAATCCATTAATTCGGAACTTAATTTGAAGACCACAACGTTTAAAATGTCGCCAAAATTTCATTTTTCAAAAAAAGAATCGTTAATGAATGACTAAAATCCAACTCAATAATTCCAACCAGCATTTTAATCCTTATCGTGACAAAAATAAGGATCAACAATATGTCCCAACGAATGTTGCTTTGGTAGTGATAGTTGATCTTACAATATTTATAGTCGAGACAATAACCAAAGTCATGAAACCACGCCTTAAAATTTTACATCTTTCCTCAAGTATACATCTGAAATACATAAATATATTTACAAAATTGTGAAGAAGAAAAAAGAAGATAAGACTAAATAATAGATTTAAAATCTAGTCCATAATCCTACAAAATGCCAAATTTCACTCCACGTGTAACGTACTATATATACGTGTCACCCAAAAGAATAAATCCCAGCCGTTCGTATTTCCCAAGCCACCAAAACAAAGATATTTTTCTCATCATTAGGCAAAACTGGCCGGCCGATCAAAATCATGCGTTCATGAATCAGGAATATTAGAATAGATTAAATTATTGGCTGCGTTTGATTGTTTAGTTAAACTGTTTAGTGTTTGACAAAACTGTTTGTACAAAAAACTTCAAAAGCGATTTTAGATTTTGTACATGAGATGAGATGGAAAAACTAAGATTCTTAACTTTTAAAAAAAATATTTTTAAATTGGGTATATAAATTACTGTAATATTCTCGTACAAAATATTATTCATATATATGTATATAAATAAACATATTAATAATTATTATTTAATTATTAAGAACATGTCTATTTTAGTTTTTTTATTATAATATATTTATTTTACCAAAAACTAAATCAGTTTTTGTTATAAGCAACAACTGTTTTATAAACAGTTTATCAAATACCTTCTCAGTTAAAAAACTAAAACTGAATCTACAAGCATTTTTTTTAAAACAAAGTTATGACAAACTGGCTATTATCTTTTGTACCGGTGGAAATTATCGAAGAATCTTTGAAGCAGTATAGAGATCTAAAGAACTACAAATTGCAATTAAGCGAAGATCAAGATTGTTGATATATATACATAAAGAACTCAATTTCAAAATTGTATAAATGAAATTAATGACTTACATGCATGTTTCTAGAGATCATTGACGATGAAGAAATAGTTTGAAACGCAGACACAGCAACACGCTTCATCGCCATTTTTGTTTTCTTCTCTCTTTCTCTCTGGGAGATAATTGATATGGACTCTACTCCCAAAGCTATGTATTTATATGTAATATTCTTTATTATGTAATTAAAAAAGAAAGAAAAAGAAAAGAGTTGGCGTTTGTCTTTCTCTATTTCCTTCTCAGGTCTCACTCTACAACTCTATTCATAAAAAAAAAAAAAAATAAATAAATAAATAAAAGTGGAAAAAGAAAAGGTCTTTTTCGACAGTCTAGTTGCATTTCAGTTCGAACTACGTGTCACATTAAAACACTGATACAAGTGTACAACCACTCTCTTGAGTTATTATAAACTGCAAACTTGACTAAACGCCAAGTACACTTATCCAACAAACAAAAAAAAATCACATTTATCAAATGATGTCAATAATTGAACATCATCGCTTTATTATTTTAAGATAGCAATTCTTAAAACATCTATTTTCCAAATATTTCATAAATACTTTATTATTTTTAATTTTTCGGAACATTTTACTATTCTTTTAAATGAAGTTGTGAACATGAAAAAAAAATGCAACAATAAACAGTAAAAATATTAAATAAAAGTGTAAACAACCAGAAAAATACGGTAAATAAATAAATATTTATGAAATAAAAGATATGTGAGGTATAATTGATAAATTAATTAAAAAAGGGATTAGATGTCATTTTTCACGTCATTTTATAACATATACTAGTATATGGATATTATAATCGAAATTTCATATGTTTTCTTATCAAAGTTAGACTTTTAGGACAATTTTTTCCTTAGAAATAGATCGAATAAATATATAAATTTAAACAATCTAAAAACAATATTTTTCTCTCTTTGCTTTATGAGTCTCATGAATTACAATGGAATTACGACAAAAGATAGTATTATGAATTTATGATAGAATTACTACAAAAATAAATTATTATTATATAATAATGATGGAATCATGATATTTGTACGATATAGTTAGTCTTTGAGGGTATTTTTAAAAATCTAAATAAGAGTCGAAAGTTTAATTTTGATGAATAGTAAATTCCTTATAGAGAACACTTATAACGTCTAATGTATGAAATCTCTGTTTAATGAGTCCGGTTTTATGTTTTAACTAGTAACACACGTCCTTTTTTTAGCATTAGATTTAGAACTATTTTTAAATATATCAACACCAACTCCTGTGAAACATGACATGATACATACTTTAAGACATTGATCATACTCGTCATGACAGCTCATAATGCTCACCGTAATGAATTTAAAGGATAAATATGTTTCCTATGCCTTGTTATTCTTCAAAGACAAATCATATATTGCCAAAAAGTTTTGTTTTATTTTGAAAAAAAAAGAGTAAATTTTGTATCCATCCAAAGATAAATTCAGTGTTCGAAATTGAAACTGTAATAAACTTGTATTCTCGGTAAGGTTTGCAACGCCATAAATTTTCAACTATGAAATTCGCTAAACATGCCAAGGAAGTGAGGAACTGTTTTTTTTTTTTTTTTTTTTTGTCAAGCAAACTATAATACAGTAATAACACTGCCAAATTTTATATAACAAATCAGGATTTATAAGACAACAGCGATTTAAATCAAAAGATGAATGAATAGTAATATCCACTTAATTATTAAAGGAATCATTGCACACTAAAATTGATTTTTTCATATCCATTAGTACAACAATCTTTAATGGAATTCTACAGGCTGACGTGGAAAAACACGCATTATTGGACCAAGTTATCTTTATCTGTATTCTGTGAGATAAAAATAACCAAACCAGGCAGTAATTATCCAGTGGAGGTGGGGTATAAAGCCAGTACTAGCCGCCATGGACTGTTTGGACGCAAGAATAATCGGATTACATTTTTATTTATTTATTTTTATATTTTTTCTTACCATATGAGCTAGCCTTCTACTTAAAAAGATTTTATTTATTATTCTCGTAACTTATCTTGAAGTTGAATTATTGCACTCCTCTACCCGTTTTTTAATGAAAGCTTTGTGCAATTCTCAAAAAAAAAAAAAAAAAAAAACAATTTATCTAGTGATTATTTGGATCTTTTATGTCCTTGATCAACAATTGTTTTTCAACAATCATGTTTCCATCTTTTTTTAGGTTAGTGTGTTGATATTTTGCACACAACCATTGTCACGACCCGCGAGCAAAAGCTCGCCCACGAGCCGCGACCGATCGACTCTCATATTAAACAATAGATCATAATACTTTTATATATTAAAATAGTTTGCGAAAATTCGGGGAAATTTTTCGCTTTTATAACTTAGAGTCTTATAGCGACTCCTATACAAATATGTTCCGGAACGTTTTAACAGAAGACACTAACCCCCGATTAAGAAACCCCATAGCCCATAGGTCAAGGCAATACGCGCTCGGTCTCGGTCTTCAATCTCGTTTCCCGCTTACAAGCTTTTCCCTTATCTACATTACCAAGGGTCATAAAACTATGAGTCGATTGACTCAGTAAGTGGGAGTCTATCAATAAAGTAAAACGACTAATGCCATGTGACGTGCAAACAAATACACAAGAATGCAGAATGATTGCTAGATATAACTAGAACATAACATTAGAGCATGACTGACGCGTGATATCACACTCTATCTATTCACTTGTCGTTCTGCAAGATCGTACATCATCTTCTGCTACGATCTCCACAACGACAATAAGCCAGCCTCAGACCTCGAGCAGCAGTCTTACGGCGGCTTGGGTGTTTTAAGATTGTCTGGGATCCACTAGTGGTACCATCTTCATCTGACGTCGGCGCATGTGTGCCCCCTTGGCACGACAATGAGTTCACTCGAGGCGACTGCTCATTGCTGAATGGGTTCACTCTAGGCGACTGCCCATTACCATCGGGTTCGCTCGTGGCGACTGCCCGTCATCATTGGGTTCGCTCGAGGCGTCTTCCCTTTTATCATCGGGTTCGCTCGTGGCGACTGCCCGTTATCGTTGGGTTCGCTCGAGGCGTCTGCCCTTTCATCATCGGGTTCGCTCGTGGCGACTACCCGTTCATCATCGGGTTCGCTCGTGGCGACTGCCCGTTCATCATCGGGTTCGCTCGTGGCGACTGCCCGTTATCGTTGGGTTCTCCCCAGTTTTGAGTACTCAGCGCCATACAGACCACCTTAGTCTGCCACAAACACAAGTCGTTGACTTGTGGGTACCACTGACAACCGTTCAATTAAAGTTCGGGTACTCTGCAGCACGCAGAGTACACACTCATACTACTACAGGAGAGCATCTCGGGATAAACCCCGAAGGAATTAATGTTTCTCTTTCATGCTCGTTAAGTGATTTAGAAAGAAGATTCGGGATGTGACTCCCGGTACTTCCACACTTGGTTCGAATCCAAGAGTTTGACTTATGCTCTCTCATCACCCTTGATCTAACCTATCCACTATGGTTAGCAGAGGGATTTAACAAAACAAGATAACACCGTGGTTGGTTCAAGTTAGCGTTTGAACCTTACGGGCAAAACCCGAACTAAATTTTCAAGCAAGAGTGGCCGAAGCCTTAACTTTCATGTTTATTCATTTTAGGGCTTTCACCTACTCTTGTTTACTAGCAAATAAATGCACAAACAAACAGGGTTATTCCCTTGGTAAGTAGTTGACTTATGTCTCCACACTTACCTAGAAAAGATCGTCTGAAAACTTGTTGACTTCCGAAGTTTCCTTGCTTTTCACGCTTCCCGAGACTCTACACATCCTGAAGCGTCAACACGTCATGAAGCGTCGAGAAACTAAAACCTGAAGTTGAAATCTCGTTAGTCAATGATTCGGGAGAAGCTGACGAGCTTAAGGTTCGTTATCGGGATTCACTGCGAGTCGGTTCAGGGGTTCGAGAATTTAATTCACTTATTTCTCGGGTTTTCGGAATTTAAACTTATTCAAGACTCGTGCGAGTTCGTACCAGAGAACGAGTACGAAATAAAATCCAAATCATTATTTAACGAGTCTTAAATAAATTAAATGAATAATCCGAAAAATCATACAAACCGAGAATTCTGAATCAATTAACCAGAATTTAAATTCTCGAACATTCTTAAATAAATAATTAATAATCCTTGAATATAAATCTCAAATCCAAAATTAAGACTCGAGTCTAACGCTATAAAGCGATAAACGACTCACGAGTGAGATCGAGCTTTAAAAACTTTTCTTAATTCTCTATTTTTTTTTCCGGCTTCGACGTGTTCAGTTTTGCCGGCTCTCGCTCGATTCCCTCCGATCTGTGACTGAGCTGTGAAACAAAAATGAATATCGAGTCAATTTACAAATCCAACTCCCGACTCGACTTAGAGTCTGAAATCGATCCTCTAACTACTTAATTCCCAAGTCTAACAACTCGTCACAAAACTCGTCACAAAGCTCCCAAACTTGTCAATAAATTCACATTTCAATCTCAAAATCGAGCTAACAAAAACCGAGCCCACATATCACAAATCTCAAGTCATTTATCACCCATTCCAAACTCAATTTCACAAATCAAATCCCGATTAAACATTTCAATTCTTAAATCCATTTTCCAAATCAGTCAACTAACCACACAGCCAAAGAGACTAAACCCAACAAAACAGTCACAACACCGTCAAAGCCACACCATGGCTCACGGCCAAAACACAACCAAACCAAATAATTTCAAACCCTCAAAACAAACCCACACACGGCCAGGTTAGAAATCTTAAAGAAAATTCGTCCAAAATTCAAACAGCCACTTCTAATCAAATCCCAAGCTTTAAACAGGTTCATAAACGTCTCAAAGACCTCAAATGAAACGCAGAAATTCAAAAGCCCCAATTATCAACGTCCAAAACCATAGACTATGAAATTTTCGGCCAATTTCATATCAAAACCAAGAAATCCGAAATCAATTCATAAACCCAAGCTACAACCATCACTAAACGAGTTCAATGAACAATTAGAACCAATCAGTTTCTCAGAAATCATTCACGAACTCAAAAACCCCAAAAACTGAAACCAAGAACCCTAGAGCTCACAAATCCATTCGGGTTCGATTTCTTACCAAGATTTCCGTGAGTTTGGACTCCTCGGCGAGCTCTTTCTCTTTCCCGGCGTCTCTTTCTCGGGCGGTGGCCACGGCGAGCTCGCGGCGGTGTTGCTCCCTCGACTGGTGCGCACGGTGGACGAGGGTGGTTCGGCTGGTGATGGCGCACGAAGAAGAAAGGAAGGAGAAGAGAGACACGAGATGGTGCTGGGGATGGTGGTCGGCAAGAGTGCAGATCCAAGCTAACCCAATTTTTTTTTTCTTTTCCTTGTGTCTGCAGATGAGCGCGCGCGAAGAACAGAAGGAGAGAAGAAGAAAGAAAGAAGAAGAAAGAGAAAGAGAGAGAGTGAAATGATGAGGTGGCTGAGAAAGAGAGATGGAGAGTGGAATAAGTGGTCATGTGGCACTCTCTCGTCACGCCACATGTGCACAGGTGGTCCACTCAAATTTTGACACGCCTCTCCTAAAACGACCCCATTCTCTCTTTTTCTTTCAATCTCGTCCTTCAGAATGTTGCACATAAGTCCTTTTAAAACTAAAATCTCACAATCCTGTCCTTAATTAATTAAAAATAATCTTGAAAAATAACCGAGAAAATTATTATTATTTCCCGTTATTTTGAATATATTTAAGGGATCTCGGAATTTATTTTTACTCTTGAGATTTTTAAATCTCCGAGTACGTTCCAAATAATAATATTGAATTACTCGAATATTCTCATTCCGAAATTTCATCGACCTTAAATATTATCATTTTCCAAGATATTTAAAATTTAAGGACGTCTCACATGCAACAAGAATTTGAAATAAAACTCGTCTATTTTATTCAAATTTACAAGTCGAGCGTTTACAAAAGTTTATACATTACAAACATGCATTAAACCCAGATTTTTTGTAAGTTCTAAAGAAGCGCTTAATCTGTTGTTGTGGAAATTGCTTGAATTTTTAAACTAATCGTAAAAATAACGTGTCTACATTTTTTACCATGGAAATAGTGTTTTTTTCAAATCGTGTTCGATTTCTATTTAAATTCTACGGAAAAAAAAACTTAACTTATTTTTAAGAGAAATAATCTCAAATAACCTTAAGTTGAAAGTACCTTTTTTTTTAGAAATAGAAATATATTATTAATCATAATGTTTTTGATGAATTACAGACTCTACCGAAAAAGGGGTATCCTCCAACTAAATGAGTTTATCATCTATGAAAATAGCTTAAGTTGCAAAATATATGCCACTATGTTGGCCTCATAGTATGACAACTTTACTCCTGAAAATTAGACAATAAATTAGATACAGTTGACTTTATAAAAAAAAAAAAAAAAGATACATTTGACAAAATGGAACCAAACTCATTTTGAAAGTAGAGTGTTTCTTGAGAGCTTTAACCACCGTCTTAGCATCTGACTCCACAAAACACACAGATAAAAACACTGCAAAAGCCTATGATAAGCCGAGGCGGAGAGCGAGAGCTTCATCTTCTTTGATCATAAATTAACCCGGAAGACTTTATTCACGGCAGCCATTACCAAACAAGAAGAGTTGCGAAAGAAGGCTACACTAATGCAGTTTTAAGATTTGGAATTGATGCATCAGCATTGAGCTTGCGGTGGTCGCAACTTGGTGACATCTATGAAACTTGGGAGCGATCCTATCTGGGTTCAAGATCACTCGCCAAATTGAATAGATGACATTATGGATTGGATAGAGTCTAAAATTCTAGAAGAAAAAAGTACACGTCCACGAGGTAATCTAGTATTAATTCTTATTAATTTTTCAAAAGTCTCTTGTTCTTAGCCTTTCAAACAATAATTATTATGAAAATGGTAGAAAATAGTACCCCTGAAAACTGCTATTCTTGTAATTTTCTCTCATATGTTCAACTATGAAGCCCAGAACAAAACTGGACCAAAATAAAGAGTGGCCCAATAAAGCCTAATTCCTTCGGAAAAGAGAGAGAGAGAGAGAGAGAGATCTATCAGATTATATTCAGATTCGCGCTTGTTTCGTCTTCGTCTCTTTCTTCACTGAATCAAACTGAGTCGCTGACTCGGCTACGAAACGGGATGGACTCGGCGACTGAGACTCGGATTCCGACTGTGACTGAACGAGAGCAGTGGATTGTCGAGACTGACGTGAATCAGATCTACAAAATCTTCAATAGCGTCGATCAAGACATTAAATCATTCCTGTATTTCTCAAACGGAAACCTTTTGGAATTTATTTTTTCATCGTTTCGTTTTCATTTTTCTTTGTGATCGATTTAATTATATAATCTATTCATAGGTTGGAGCTTCGTCGTGGTAGCCATTTGGAATATCTTGAAAGAGGTCTAAGACATCTCGGTCCTTCGTTTTGCGTTTTGGATGCCAAGTAAATTTCAGTTTCTCTCTTTCTGCTTCGATTTTTTTTTTGTTCCGAGATCTTCGTTGGATTAGAAAGAATGGTGAAAGTCGTATTGTGAGCGATTTTCAGTAGTGAATTAGCTGTTTTTTTTTTTTTTTTTTTTTTCGCTGCTTAGAATTGCGATAGGGATTTGAAGAAATGGAAGTTGCTGTTGGAATTGGTGATGAATTTGGATTAGTAAGTGAAAAATAGGCTTCACTTCACTGCGTAATAGTTTGCTTGTAAAAAAGTCACTTCAATTATTTATCTCACGTAATGGACTAGTCTTGGTATATTCCTCTATTTTTCTTTATGGTTCCGAGATTTTTGTTGGAGTCGAAAGAAATGATAACTTGTTCTCTTGAGCGATTCTCAGCAGTGAATCAGAATAAAATAGGAATTTTGAAGAAATGAAGGTGATAGTGCTGTAGCTGTTGGTTAGTGGACTTGGTTTTTGAAATAGAATTGCAATAAAAGAAAGAACGGTGAAGTGAAAAGTGCTCTTTCTTCAATTGCACTAACAGTATTCAAAAAGCCTAAATTACAACAAATCCCTAACAGCATTCGTTGAAAAAGTTTGGACTATAATGATTGATCTCATTTAACGAACTACCGTTAGCAAAGTCCTTACCTTTTTGTCCTCAAAATGGTTTTGTTATATTGTTTATTGAGATAACCTTAGTAAGACCTGTCGTTTTTTTCTAGTCGATCATGGTTGTGTTATTGGATCTTGCATTCGATTGCTTTGCTTGGAGAGTCTGTTGATGAGGAACTCAAACATAATATCATTGATTTCCTAAGCCGTTGCCAGGTATGCCAATTTCTTTGACTAACTTGCAGATATCTTGGTGTTTTGTTTGTTCCTTTTTATTTTGTATGATTTCCGTACTTTACCGGCAGGATCCAGATGGTGGATATGGTGGTGGGCCTGGACAGGTATGCTCAGACTCTAATAGATGAAAATCTTCCCGAAATAATAGATTTCAAACCTCATAATACTCTTTGTTCAGACCCGAAATTATGTAATGTGTCACGAGGAAAGAAATCGTTTTTGTTCTGCCTATAGATATTTGGCTGCTGTGTTGGCATTTGTATGTTGAATTGAAGCCCAAAGGGCCATTTTGTTTGAATGCATTGACTTCGCTAAGGTTTAATTGGAATTAATGATATTTTCGGTACTAGATGATGCTACTTTTTAGAATATATGAAAGCCAGTCTTTCTAGTTGAGGAAGCGTGTCTTAATTTTAAATATTATCTTTGTTTTTGATTTAGCAACACTTATATGCACTTTGATTTCTATTCAGATGCCACATCTTGCGACAACCTATGCTGCTGTCAATTCACTGATTACTGTGGGTGGTCATGAAGCTTTGTCTTCAATAAATAGGTGATCAGTTTATGCTGTTATTATGCAATACCTTCCCACAGTGAAGTACTCTGCGAACTTATTGATTATTTACATAAACTTGGTTATTAGGATAATTTCTTATTTTTCGTTTTTAATTGCTTCTGCTAGTTTTGAAATGTTCTAGGGGACAAGTATCTTATTTTTCTTTTTATACTCTTCCCAGCATCAAGGAAGAGGTTCACTTTTTTATTAGCTTGTAATAACTAGTATTAAAAAAGTAATCAGATAAATGAAATCTCACAAAACTTCAGAATTATTGAAATCCAGTTTCTTTAATTATTTTGCAGAGATACACTCTACACATTTCTTTTGCGAATGAAGCAGCCAGATGGAGGTTTCAGGTATTGCATAAGTGCCTACATATGTCATTTTTTTTCTTCCTTTCTCTCGTTCTTTCTCTCTCTCTATCAGTTATACGTATCGGAGTGTATTGATGAAATTTTGATTCTATAGTGTAAGATTTGATAATCCGATGTGCTTGATAATTTATAGAATGCATGATGGTGGAGAAGTTGATGTTCGGGCTTGCTATACTGCCATTTCTGTAAGTCTTTATGTATTCTACTTACTTTTAGTTGCTGAGCAAAAATGCCTCTATTGTTAACTGTTACTGATGAACTTATGTGGGATTACTCTTATGTATTTTTTTCGCTGTTGTTTGGAGATATCTTTTCGCTAATGACTCCGACTGTTTGGGAATGAAAGTGTTCATAAATTAAGAAAATTGATTTTCTTTCTTCGGTATATACAGGAATACAATTTACAAAATATGCGATTCATTCTGCAACTAATCATCGGTCTATACCAAGTATTTAATACGAAGATCTTCTCATTTGTACAGGTGGCAAGTGTTCTAAACATTTTGGATGACGAGCTAGTTCAGAATGTTGGAAATTACATCGTTAGGTTGGTCTTGACTTGATTTCCTTTCGATATTAGCTGACTCTAAAGCAAGCTGGGAGCATCATAATTATTGTTTCTGATTTTCTGAGACCGTTTCGGTTTTTCATGGGCAATACACATTGTTTTCAAGAACTGCCCTGTGCATCTTTGTTTATTATTTACAAATATAAGTTCAAGTTATTTAAAGTTGCAATATATAATATTGTTTGGCAGCTGTCAGACATATGAAGGGGGTATCGGTGGAGAACCTGGAACTGAAGCCCATGGTGGGTAAGGTTTAACACCCTTTTTTTTTTTCTTTTTTTTTTTTACACCCCAATGAGATTGTACATGATAATACTATTCAATAGCATTTGGAGTTCAACCACTTCCAGTAGATTTGAACTTTTTGTTTCAGGTACACATTCTGTGGGTTGGCTGCAATGGTTCTTATCAACGAGACAAATCGCTTGAACTTGACACGTTTAATTGTAAGATATGTCCTAAACAACTTTTTCTAAATCACCCATTTTTTTCATACGATTTCTTTGTGCGGAACTAGGATTGGCTTGTGTTCCGACAAGGAAAAGAAGGCGGGTTTCAAGGGAGAACGAATAAACTGGTTGACGGGTGCTATTCCTTTTGGCAGGTTGTTGCTTAGCCTTTCACCACTCCTTCACAATCTTTTATTTTTATTTTTTAAAAGCTGAAATAACGAAATATAAAGTGATCAGGGATGCGATTTTGTATTGCTACGGAAACTCGGTTCACTTATCGAAGAACAACTATCTATGCCAAACACCGATGTAGATCAAAGCGCTCACACCTCAGTCAGAGGAGGTATGATAGGATCTTTACCAAAAGTGCGGTACTCATTTTGGTCACAGTATATAAATACGTTTGTTTCTGATTCTCATGGACAGGGCCGAATATTTCTTGCCCCGTGAACTACAACAAAATCGGATACAACTTCATCTACAAGAAACCAGACTCAGAGCCAATCTTCAACAATGTCTCGTTGCAGCAATACATCCTTCTTTGCTCTCAGGTTGTGCCTTGTAGCTTTTTTTTCTTAGGTAAAAGCCTAACAAAAGAGTGAATGAAAGCGCGTCCTCAAACAATTTGTTGAGACTTTTTAGCTTAAAAGGAATAAAATGCTACATAAATCAATAGTCGGATGATCAATCTTCTCAAATAATTAGTTCGAAGACCAAATGACGCTTGTTTTATAATAGTTCATCGACTATTTGCGTTAAAAAACCCTTTTTTTTTTATGTTTGAGACTCACCAGTGTTGATCTGGTCACAGGATCTGCAGCGCAACGAGGGCGGGCTGAGAGACAAACCGGGAAAAGGTAGGGACCACTACCACACTTGCTATTGCCTTAGCGGACTCTCCGTGAGTCAACGTTACCGGTCAAACAGCGAGCAAATGCCACCTCAGCAGTACGACGTCTTGGGCCCGTATTCCAATCTCTTGGAGCCCGTTCACCCGCTCTTCAACGTCGTATTGGACCGATACTTTGAAGCCCACGACTTCTTCGCAAACCCATGAAGATAATACCAATCCTATGGGCAGTAAATTGACTCACATGTACTCCTCTCTTACAATTATTTGAGAGACCATCAAATTAGTTTTTCCTTTTTTATTTATAGAAAAAAAATACTTTATGGGCATCATTGAATTTGATATGGTCCTTTCTTTGGATGTTGAGTGGGTACAAATACAATGCAAATAGTGACTAATCCACCGCCCATTGACAAGTAGTAACCTTTGCCACCGCAAAAATATTGGCCTTCAGTCAAGTCTGAGAGCGACCTTGTTTTTTTTTTTTTTTTTTTGCCTCGGTCCCACCACTCACTAAAAAAAATAGATATGTAAATATGTGTGTGGTAATTAATTCTATTTGAACTATTCCTGAAATTCATGCACTTTCTCATTAAATTCCTCCCTATACACGCGTGAATACATAAATGTTACTGACCAATCCAAAACTGACATGTACGAACTACGAAGTACATTCTAAAACAAAATTATTACTGAAAATTCGTAAACTGCTTTTAAAAAAGAGCAAAATCCGTATAGAAAAGGCCAACAATGACGTTTGCGTCAGAAGAACTAAGGTTTGTCCCATTAAACAACACTTCTTCAACTGCCCAAAAAAAAAAAAAAAAAAAAAGAAGAAAAGTCTCGTCGTACTCATAACTCTCCAGAGTCCGATCGACCACTGTGAGAGCAAGAAATGAGAGGCCAAGAGAGCGACGAGAAGCGCGTGACAGTCACGGACTCACCTCCGTCGACTTTTTCACTCTCTCCACAGTCAAGCCGTTCGTACAGAACCCCATCTCCGGGAGGAGATTTCGGGTCGTACTCCGACTATTCTTGGGCCGGGTCGGAGCTCAGACCCATTCCCAACGCCCAGCCCAACCGCTCTTTCCCGGCCGAGCCTTTAGTCGTCCTCACCAAGTCCGACTCTCCCAAAAATGACCATCTCTCCGTCGAATCCCACGACGACGAAAACGACAACGAAGAAGAAGAAGAAGAAGAGAGAGAAAACGACAACGAGAGAGTCGCGGAAGAAGAAGAAGGAGGAGAAAGAAGAGGAAAAGCTGGCCCTGGAAGCGCGAATCGCCGGAAACTGAAGCCGGACTTGACTCGGAAAGCAGCGACGAGGACGTCAACGAGGAGGTCAACGCATGACGTGGCGAAGAGAGCTCTTTTGGGGCTTAGGGTTTGCGGATTCGCTCTCTGCTTGATCTCCTTCGCTGTAATGGCGTCCAATCGGGACCAGGGTTGGGCTCTCGATTCCTTCTATCGCTACAAGGAATTCAGGTAATCATTTATTGTTTTTATTATTATTATTTTGTTCATGATATTTATTGATCTGTTATTATATTTGCAGGTATTGTTTCGGAGTGAATTTGCTTGGGTTTGTGTATTCAGGGTTTCAATTGTTGGATTTGATTCATTTCGTCACAACTCGGAAACACTTGGTCCAACACCGGTTTCGATATTACTCTGATTTCTTCATTGATCAAGTAAGTCTTTTTTTAATTTTTCTTTTTTCGATTGAATGATGTGTGATGAATTGTTTGTTATTTATTATTGTACCTAACCTTGTTAACATACAAAATAGACATTTGGTTTTGTCCACATTGTCCAACCATGTATTATTAGTAGTCTTTGAGAGAATTGATATTATTGAAGCATTAGGACCATATACTTCCATTCAAAGAGAGTGTCGGGTTTTATTTTATTTATCATCTATTATTTTATTTATTCATTTCTTATGTGAATTATAGTGGACCTTGCTTGCATTTATTGACTTATCGGACAACTTATTGATATACTATTTTTCTCTACCATTTTTTTTTTTTTTATCAATATAGAAAGAAACATGTGACTTTGCGTGGTTATTTTTCCCTGTTTATTTAGTAACACCTTTTCTTTTTCACTTGGCGCAATCAATGGTTGAAACAGAAACAACAATTTTGATGAAGCCAACGCAACTTTTAATCTCTTAAAAAATCAGATTCCGCCTATGCTACAAAGGATCGATAGAAGAGGAAAAAGTTTAGATTCCGCAAGCATAAACAAAATTCACAAAATTTTCTCACTCCCTTTATTTTTGCACGTTATTTTTAGATTCTTTCAAATAAGCTTAAGCAACATGCAACGTTGGAGAATATTTATGTGGGATATATCATATATGCAAAGATTTGATTGTACTAATTACATAGCAAAGGGCACATAAAATTTAAATATTTTTTTATTTATTATTAATATTTTATATCTAGTGACTAGTGTGACATAAAAAATGTCCATCCATCCATGTACACACTAAAACTCACCATTTATTTTATTTTCTGGGGTTGTTTTTTTAGGCGATCTCTTATTTGCTGATGTCAGCATCCTCGTCAGCTTCGACCCGAGTCTATGATTGGCAGTCAAATTGGGGGAAAGACAAGTTCCCCGACACGGCTCACGTGTCGGTCGGGTTTTCCTTTGCGGCTTTTGCTTCTCTTGCCCTGACCTCACTTATTTCCGGCTACATGCTTTGTACTGCTAAGCCCTTGTAGTATATTTATCTCTCTCTCTCTACTTATGAATACAAATCATGTATGTACTTTTTTTTTGTGACATATTAAGTTGAGGGCATATTATTTATAAGAAGCATATTATATTACCTGAGAGAGAACAATTCATGTAAAGAAATTACGTATAGGGTTGCTAAATAAATATTCGTGCATGAATTGAACATTTTTTTTTTTTTCTGGGACGAGTATATTGTAATATTTGTATATATGAGACATATAGCTCTCTTTTTCTACCAGAAAATGGAGGCGGTAGAAGTGGACTTTTCAATTCTTATGGGCAATTTGGTCTTTTCACAATGCGTGGTTGGCACCGGCTCCGAATCAACGGAAGATGATGATACAAACACGCAATTGTCCGTTTGCAGTCCGAGACAGAACACAACATTCTATGTTCCATTACAAATTCCACAATAACTAAAACTATGTTTTCAAAGTGTCCGTGACTCCATCCACTATTTCTTTTCTTCTAAAAAATTAATTTTAAACTGTAAATGTCGGCCATTCCACTTCTACAAATTTGGTTTTATGATGCGCATGACTATCAGATGCGACTAGTCGCACCTAAAAGTCGCATCTAAATGATTTTCGGGTGCGACTAGTCGCACCAGACTGTCAACCAGAAGTCCAAAAAATTTCGCTTAAATTATTTTTTCTTTTGAGTATCAGGTGCGACTTTTCGCACCAGATAGTTTAAAAAATTGTTAGGTGCGACAAAGTCGCACCTGCACCTGATTGTTTAAAATTTTTTCTATTCATTTCCTTCTTTCTTTCTTTATCTTCCTCGTTTTTCTTCTATTCTTCCTCTTCATTTCGCTTAGTCACCTGCAGAGAACAAGAAAAAAAAAAATTCCAGCAAACGAGAACCATCCCTCATCACCATCCCGACCACCATCATCCTTTCCTCACCTTCTTCTTCTTCCTATTCGCTCAGCCCTCGCGTGCCATCACAGCTCCACCGCGCGCGCGTCCCAGCCGAGCAGAGCGCCACCGCTGTGAGCTCGCCGTGGCCGCCGCCCGAGAAAGAGACGCCGGGAAAGAGAGAGACCACACCGGGGAGGCCGAATCCCTTGAAATAGGTGAGAAATTCTGTCATCCGAAATGGATTTTTTGGATCTAGAGTTTGAAATTCATTTTGGGGGTTTTTAATTTCAATGAGAAATCTCGAAGAATTGATTGAGTTTTGATGTTTAATTAGGCTCGGTGGTGATGTTTATTGCTTGAAATTGTGAAATTGAGATGATTTTGTTGGAATTTCCATTGAATTTTGGACTGGAATTAGGTATTTAGGGTTTTGAATTTGAATAATTAGGGGTTTTGATTTTCTGGACGTGATTTGATGTTATTGTACTCAAAAATATGATTTGGGATTGAGTAATCAAGGTTGTTCTTGATATTTGGACGATTGGGTGACCTTGGATTGTTTTGGCCGTGTGTGGATTCCTTTGGCCGTGTGGAATTTTAGTCTTGGCCGTGTGAATTTGACTTGGCCGTGGGGGTTGTTTTTGGCCGTGTGGGTATATGAGTGTGGGGGTTGTTTTTGGCCGTAATAATGAGTTGTTATTGATATGGTTGTTTCGAAAGAAAATTTGATAGCTCGGGACTTTGATGGTGATTTGAATTGTTGATGAGTTTGTGTTGTTTGAGTTTGATTATCGAGGGTCTAGACTCGATTAGGGCGGGCTACGCAGAGCCCACAGTGATGGTTCGAGACGACGAGACGCGGCCCGAGACATGACGGGAGCTATCGCGCGAGCGACGAGACCGAATTCACGGACATTTTGGTAAGAAAATCAAACCCGAATGGATTTGTGAGAACTAGTTTAGGTTAAAATTAGGTTTAGGTTAAAATTAGTTTAGGTTAAAATTAAGTTTAGGTTAAAATTAGGTTTAGGTTAAAATTAAGTTTAGGTTATAATAATATGATTAGTTTAAGTTAAAATTAAGTTTAGGTTAAAATTAGTTTAGGTTAAAATTAAGTTTAGGTTAAAATTAGTTTAGGTTAAAATTAAGTTTAGGTTAAAATTAGTTTAGGTTAAAATTAAGTTTAGGTTAAAATTAGTTTAGGTTAAAAATAAGTTTAGGTTATAATAATGTGATTAGTTTAGGTTAAAATTAAGTTTAGGTTAAGATTAGTTTAGCACCTGATAAACAAGACTTTCAGGTGCGACTAGTCGCACCTGATAATCAAGACTTTCAGGTGCGACTTTTCGCACCTGATAATCAAGAGGATTATCAGGTGGGACTTTCGGGTGCGACTTTGTCGCATCTAAAGTCGCACCTGAAAGTACTTTCAGGTGCGACTTTTGCACTTTCAGGTGCGAAAAAAGTCGCACCTGATGCTATATTTTGTACTAGTGATTCGACCATATTACAGTTTGTAATGGTAATTTTTTTCCAATTGACCCGGTGAAGCCCGCTGCCCTTACAAAGAACCATAACGATCCAATATGAGCTTCCATAGCTAGAACGCCCAAGCACTAGTATATGACGACAAAACTTGGTATGGGACAACCCCAAGCGAGCGAGATCACGAATAAAACCTCGAGTTTTGGATCGAAGACGCAGATACGCATGAATATCAATATCTTATGAATCAAATTGAGTTCCTCTTTTCACTGTGAGTCTAAAGGTCAGTTATTGAATAATATTCTGAATCGAGAGATTTTAGCTTTTATTTGTTGAGCGAAGTATACCTCAATCGTTTTCCAGATCTGAGCAGAAGAATCGCATCTCACCATGCGAGACAAGATTCCTTTAGTCATTGATGAGAGAAGCCAAGAAACGAGCAGTTGATCTTGCCTCTCCCACATTCGGAACGCCTGATTTATCTTCTCCAGCTCTTCATCTCTGAGCTCTGCAAACTTCACCGGAACTACGCCGGTGCCAAGAAGATAATCATGTAGATCGTGTCCTCTCACTGTAGTGAGCACTTGCTTTCTCCAAACGAGAAAGTTGTTGAGATAGAGCTTCATTCCGATTGAATTGTTAAAAACAATCGGATTCGCTCTTGCGGGTGCAGAGCTTGTCGTGTCCTCCATCGTCATCACTGAAGCAATCGTCATGATCGAGTTTCACCTCTTTCGAAGCCAAAGTTGAAGCTTCGATGCCATATCAAGAAATAGAGAGAAGATGGCTCAAAAGATATATTGATTATCTCAACATTAAGAAAGGATAGTTCATAGAGTATGAGCGTATATATACGCCAATGAAACAGTAAAGTAAAGGTGCCACGTAGGTCACATGATTGGACAAAGAAGAAATATAAACTAGCCTATTAAAAAGAAGAGAAAAGACACGTCACTTATGGTGACTTAATACAAATTAATAAATGAAAAACTAAATTTTTTTAAACCTATATGATCCGCAATAACATAGGGGAAGTTTTACTATCTAAAAAAAAAATAGGGGAAGTTTTAAGAAACATGCATGTTAATATGTGCAATATGTCTAAAATTAACACGTGTATTTTTACAAACATACCCTTATACACTTTAGTTTTAGAATTAAAACCATTAACTTTTCCTTTTTCTTGTTTTTGGACCGGATATTTTTCCTCACCCTCTCTCGATCCTCTTCTTTCTCTTCTCTCGAACTTTTTCTCGAGCAACACCGTCAATCACCGCACGCCGACAGTTTTCGATTCTTCAGTTTAGGTTAGAATGTTGATTTTTATTACTATTTCTCAGTTATGTTTTTACTGGATTCTATGTTTTAATTGAGTTTGTTAATTGATTTTAGTTTGGTTTTAGGTTATGATTTTAGGGTTCTCAAAAGAGGGTTTTTAGGTAGAAACGAGAATCTGAGCTGAATTCGGTCCATTGCGGTGTAGCTCTTGCAGAAGATGAAAAGAATTAAAAAAAAAAAATTAATAATAGTTTCCAAGTTCCAACTATCAGAAATTTAGTGTACCATCAAAGACACTTGCTTGTTATAGTCCAATAATTGCTCGAAACTTCGAAACCGCAGAGGACACAGATCTACAAAACATTATAACTCAGATTGATCGAGCAATGCCGATTTATTTGTTCCTGTATTACGAATTTATTTGTCGAACACAACTTCTTAGAGAAATAAATTTGTGAATCGGTCATTCTCTCGATTCGTTTCAGATATAACTTAGAAGAGAACCATGGTTGGATTCAAGAATCGTTACATGGTTGTGGAGGTGAATTTGAACCCTAACAGAGACCTCGGGACCGACGATCCGATAATCCTAACCAACTACAATCTGACCAAGGCAATCAGAGACAGCATTCTCGTCAACTTCGGAGAGTGTGGTCTGGCTTCTTCCGCGGTCTCTCTCCAAGGTGAATCTCTTGCGTGTTCCAGTGTTTGAGGTCTCGACTTAACTCGGTTCCGAAATGTTCTTTTTTTTCGTTGCAGTGAAATACGTGAACCACATCACAAAAGTCTGTGTCATTAGAGCCTCGAGACAGGACTACCAGAACGTTTGGTCGGCGATTACCCTCGTGAAGAATATCGGAAATTGCCCTGTGGTGATCAGCTTGTTGAACTTGACTGGTAGTTTTTCGCTTTAGAACTCGTATTGTTTCTCGATCTTGGTTGGGCTAGATTAATCTTGTCTTTTTTGGGGGTTTAGGAAGCATTAGGGCGTGTAGAAACGAGGCTCTGAAGTGCGAGGAATCCAAGTTTGAGCATTATAAGCTTCTGGTCGGGGCTTCTCTGTCACCCCAGGTTAGCAAGCAAATGCAAGACTGTCTCGACAAGATCAAATTTCTAGAACATTGAAGTCGCCGAATTGCTGATTGTATACTAATAGTGTTTTTAGATGATTTAAATCAAAAGAAGGGTTTTTTTTTTTTGGTCGAATTTTGTTTTACTCGACAAGTAACTGTTTGAAAGAACCATCGGAGAAAAGCCCAATCTAACCAAATGGCATTGGTGGGACTAGGGCTCGACGTGAAAGCTTAATTGTGCGTGTAACTTGTAGGGCAAGTAATGTCTGGTTCGCAGATTGAACAAAGACAATGGACAGCCTTTGATCTTTGGGCAGTCAATACTAAGAAAAGTCTTTAGAGATAACGACTCTACCATCTTTACAGCTTAGTTTCTTCTTATTTTGCTTTTTTTTTCCCCGTACAAATACTGTAACATGACCATAGTAGGATTTCTCTTTCTAACTTTTGTTCATATTCACGTGGTTAAAAAAAAAAATAGAACCATCTTTCTAAAGGTGTATGAATTGTAGTTGAAATCACAAAACCTGTGTCTCGAGCCAGCTGTGACAGCTCTGGTTTTAAAAATCAAGCCAACGTTTTGGTAAAATTGTCGTTTAAGCAGTAACAGTTGCAAAGGAAAAAAAAAGGCAATTTAGCAACAGATCAAATTTCAAACATGATATTAAGGATCTAGCGGATCAGAGAGCTCCGGCGACGCTGGGAGGAGCGGGATGGAAGAGAATTTGCTTCCGTGTAGTCTTCTGGAGAGAGAGAGAGAGAGAGAGAGAGGTTTGACGGTATGCACGTTTAGAATTTTAATAAACAATAAATAATTAATTTTTATTAATTATTTATTTTATTTAAAAATTTAAATAAAAATGGCGAAATCGGAAGTTAATTTTTGGTTTGATTGTCACATGATCGAACTTGATTATGTAAACAAAAATTTCTAAACGTTGGGTAGATTGCAATTTTAACGTTTCATATGATTTAGTTCGTGTAATTAAAAAAAAAAAAAAAAAAAAACGTAGTCAAACATCTTAACCAGGGATTTTAGAAATCATAAATTCTTATGGAGTCTTGACAGAACATTAACATGTTCGTCTTGAGCATGATAAAAAGAAAGTGGCATTGTGTTTATAGGCATTCCAATTCAGGGATTTTGTCACGGATTAATAGCTCGTCCATATATGAAACAGAAAGACTAATAATACGTAATTAACAGGAGACTAAATCATTCTCCATTTTAGCATTACCTCTGAAAGTTGACAAAAAGAAAAATATAAACAAATAAAGGAAACAGGAAAAAAAAAAAAAAAAAAAAAGGAGATAAGAATCCAAAGCAGAATTCTAATAATGTAATGGATTCACATTCCAATACAAAGGAGATTGATATGATTATGATCATTATATGTGCCCACACTGTAGATAAGTCCAACACGTGTTGCCTGAGCGATCACACACGCACACGTTTTTCATGCACTATTTCCCTTTTTAATTGCTACTTTGTTATATACAATACAAGCCACACCACACCTTAATTCAGATATTTTGATGATTAGTTGTATAAAATAAAATAAAAATATCAAACTCCATTAAATTTAAAACCACTTCTCGCGTTGAAGCTGTGTTCGAGTCCGTCAATGGCTTCTTCCAGTATTCCGACTGTGCACAAGGCCTGGATCTACTCCGACTTCGGACAAACCTCGGAGGTGTTGAAGTACGAGGAAAATGTTCCAGTTCCCGAGGTCAACGACGATCAAGTCCTCATCAAGGTCGTCGCTGCTTCGATCAACCCCGTCGATTTCAAGCGGATTCACGGCGCTCTCAGAGCCGTTGAATCTCTTCCAGTGAGTCTCTCCTAGATCTACATCAATTCCTTGTTCCTTTCTAGATGGATATTATAATAGAATCACTGAATTCGTTTATTCATTCCATAGGTAAACCTTGTTCCTTATTCCGAGCTTGCTTGTTCTTTAAGTTATGAGAGACTTTGTCTGTCCTTTCCATTGTGCAGAAATGCCGCCAAATTTACTAAAAAAGTGGCTTTTGTTGGTTTCGATTTTCTCATGAAATTCGGTTGCATACAAGCAATTCAAGGTTCAAACCTTGATAAATAAATAGCGTTTTGATAACATTGTTTTGGTTTCAATTTTCTCATGGAATTCGGCTTCCACGAATTTCCACCAAACACCGATGAATTTCATGAATTTTTTTTTACCCTAAGAAAAAAATAGCATATAAGCAATTCAAGGTTCAAAATTTGATTCATAGTAGCGTTTTGATAGCATTGTTGGTTTCAATTTTCTCGTGCGAATTTCCACCAAAAACCGATGAACTTCGACCCTTGTTCTTCATCTCTTTAAAAAGAAGAAAAAAGAAAAGAAAAGAATTAAAAGCAATTCAAGGTTCAAAGTTTTTACTAACAAATACTATTTTGATAGCTTTTGAGGTTTATTTCTTGCAAACAATAGATTGTCCCGGGTTTGGATGTTGCCGGTGTGGTGGTGAAAGTGGGTGATAGAGTGAGCAAGTTTAAATTGGGCGACGAGGTGTACGGAGATATCAACGAATCGGGTGCCTCGAAACCCGCGAGGTTTGGTACTTTGGCCGAATACACCGTCGGCTCGGAGAAGCTCTTGGCACTCAAGCCCAAGAATCTGAGCTTTGTCGAGGCCGCCAGTATTCCTCTGGCAATGGAAACCGCCTACGAAGGGCTCGAAAGGGGCGGACTTTCCGCCGGAAAATCGGTCCTTGTTCTCGGAGGCGCCGGTGGAGTCGGGACACATATCATACAGGTTTTTATTCGCGACTCAATCAAGATCCTACGTAGAATTCGTGCTTAAATGTTAGAGTCCATTAGGTATATATTCATATTTACAGTTTCACATTGCTATGTAGCCATCGTTTCGTAAATTTTAGATAAATAGCCACGTTCATGTATTAACACGTGTAAATTGACGTAAATATCCCACCTTTTATTTCAATGAAAGGGCAAACCAAAAATGACACGTTATCTTTATGGCTATTTACCTAATATTTACGAAACGTTGGCTATATAGCAATCTCAAACGTTTTAGTTGGCTAGTTACCTAATTTTTTTGTAAGTTTTATTATGTTAGGCTTTTCGGCGTGGGATTCTTTTTTTTTTTTTTTTTTTTTAATTTGACATGTATTTTGGTCGCGCCCTCGTTGTTCTATCACTTTAGTGCGCGACCAAATGACACTACCTGCTCTTCGTTTGTATTGTGTTTCTTTTTAGCTGTGCGATGAAGATCTTACGTAGAGATTTCACACGAATCTTCGGTCAATTCTGTTGGGCTATTATGTGAGGAATTTGTTTTTTGGGGGAAAGTTTAACATATGTATTTTGGTTGCGACCTGATTCGTTAGTATACCTCTTCGAGTTTTAGGGTGGCATAATTTTTTTTTTTTGGTGGTGTGTGAAGATTGTAAACTCGAACTGTATGGTCGTGTTTTGCATAGCTCTCGCATCGAGTCTACTCCTAAATTTTTTCGCTAGTACTATTTTTTTATTTTTAGATCGGGAAAAAAATATGCTAGTTTAGTAGATGAGAAAATTTGAAAATATAAGTGGGGACTTAAATTGAGATGATGATTTTTTTTATCTACATTTTAGAATCTATTAAGTATTAAACTGAAATAGTAATGTAGGCATATTAAACATATTTCTTTTTCAGATTATACCAAAAAACCCATAGGAAAACTAAAAAACTTGCATCTTCTCATTTTTTTTTCATGCTACAAAACATCGCATGAGTTAATTAATCCTCGAATCTTCAGTTGGCGAAACATGTTTTCGGGGCATCCAAAGTGGCGGCCACTGCGAGCACGGCGAAATTGGAGTTGTTGAGAAGTTTGGGAGCTGATTTGGCCATTGACTACACTAAACAGAATTTCGTAGACCTCAACGAGAAATACGATGTTGTTTTTGACGCTGTTGGTAAGCCCTTGTTTCAAACTTCGATAAAAATCTCTAGTATCCTCTTTGTCACGTCTAGATTGAGGAAACTTTGAGACGGAAAATGTTTAATCGTGACGTGTTGCTTTTCTAGTTATGTTTTGCATGTAGTGTAGTGAGATTTTGACTTTTTTTTTTGGCGCGAATATAACAGGTCAAGCAGAGCTGGGTTTGAAGGTGGTGAAAGAAGGCGGGAAGGTTGTGAGTATAGTGGGCCCGGCACCGGGAGCGATATTTTTCTTCCTCAACTCGACCGCCGAGACTTTGGAGAAACTCGAACCTTACTTGGTGAGTGGAAAGATCAAGCCGTTGATCGACCCCAAAGGCTTATTCCCGTTTTCCAAGACCCTCGAGGCTTTTGCCTATCTCGAGACTTCCCGAGCCACCGGAAAGATTGTCGTTCATCCCATTCCATGAGGTCAAAAAGGTCATTAATAAATAATAATAAAAAACGATATTAGTCTTCTGTGTAGTGTCTTTTCCCCGTTTTGTTTTGTATCTCGGCTTGCAATTAATTAAAAATAGCGGCTTGTTTGTTGTCCCGGCTTGTTTTCGTGTCTCGGCTTGCAATAAAATTAGCGCGGCTTGTTTGATGTAACCTTTTTATGCAATATCATGAATATAAAAAGTTTGAGCTTCTTCAAAGTATTGAAAAGGCTTTTGGTGATCAGATTTGTGAGAATGACTAATAAAAGATGAATTTGGATATTTTGGGAGCTCATATAAATGTTCAATGCATTTTATTGCCTCCAATACTACTTCTAACTATTCTATATTAGCCCCTTATTATCTACTAATAATTACTATTATGGCAAAGTTGATGCTTGAATTCATTATTGTTAATGCATATGTATCATATTACAGATTTGTTGACTTTATTTTGTTTGTTTGTTTCTCTCATTTAGCAACTATAGATTATGAATTTATTAGAAGGTATGTCACATGTGGGACCTTTGTTAACCACTTCACTCTACTCCAACAATGATTTTTATTATAATATTAAGCCACTCTACAATTCTATACTTAGTGATTTATATCATCATACATGACAGCTTTCTAAAAGGTTTCTCTTATAGCCCTCTCTCTCTATCTCTGAAAGCTTTCTTGATGGATCGAATTCCCTTGCTGAACAAGGCTTGGGTATACTCCGAATACGGAAAATCCGGAGAAGTGTTGAGGTTCGAAACCGACTTCCCTGTTCCTCAAGTGAAGGAAGACCAAGTGTTGATCAAGGTCGTCGCTGTGTCTCTGAACCCCGTCGATTTCAAGAGGATCAACGGCTTCATCGCAGCCTCTGACCCGCCTTTTCCCGTAAATCCCTCTCTCTCTCTCTCATATATGTATATAAGATGGTTAATTATCATGTTTTGTTATTTGCAGACCGTCCCGGGGTACGATGTCGCTGGAGTGGTGGCGAAACTTGGAGCCCAAGTAAAGAAGTTCAAAGTTGGCGACGAGGTGTACGGAAGCATCAACGAGAGAGGTTTGGATAACTTGAAACAGTTTGGTACTTTGGCCGAGTACACGGCCGCGGAGGAGAGAGTCTTGGCCTCGAAGCCCGAGAATTTGAGCTTCATAGAAGCGGCTAGCTTGCCCATGGCCACACTCACGGCCTACGAGGGGCTCGAGCTCGCTCGCCTCTCCGCCGGACAGTCAGTTCTCATTCTTGGCGGCGCCGGAGGAGTCGGAACTCAGGCCATTCAGGTGTAAACACATCATCACTTACTTGCAAGGGTTAAAATTCCCTTGGTTGTTGGTTCTATTTCACGAAAATACCAGCGGCTGAATTATAAAGAAAAAAAATATCCGGTTTTCGACAGAATTTTGTACCCTTTTTAGAATTCCGGCGATGAAATAACAACATAACCCTCGAAAACTGACAAAAATTCGAGTTTTTTTTAACCTTGCTTAATTGGTCTTAAAAAGTGTCGATAAAAATAAACTGTGGTTAATTTCATAGAGTAGTTTCGCTTTCATGTGCTTTGTTATTCAGCTTGCAAAACATGTTTTTGGGGCTTCCAAAGTGGCAGCCACGGCAAGCACTGCAAAGTTGGAGTTACTGAAAAGTTTGGGAGCTGATTTGGCTATTGATTACACAAAAGACAACTTTGAAGACCTCGCTGAGAAATTCGATGTGGTTTACGATTCAGTCGGTGAGTAAATTCAAAGCATCGTTGAGTACGACACAGGCAAATCTCTTTTACACAGTTTAGTGTCTTTGGCTTGTTCATTGTTTTATTTCCAAAGGCTGAAACTTTTCCTTTCATCATCATTCAAAGTTATGCACACTAGTAATTTAGTGAGTATTCTTGTTGCCTAAGGAAACTAAATGTATTGTTGGTGAGGATGATAGGGCAATCTGAGAGGGCAGTGAAGGCAGTGAAAGTGGGAGGGAAAGTGGTCACAACAGTCGTCGGATTCGGGGCCATAACTCCGCCGGCTTTCACGTTTGTTCTGACTCGAAGCGCTTCTGTTTTGGAGAAGCTCAAGCCTTACTTGGAGAGCAAGAAGCTGAAGCCGGTGATTGACCCGAACTCCCCGTTCTCGTTTTCAAAAGCTATTGAGGCCTTTGGCTATCTAGAAACTTCTAGAGCTACCGGAAAGGTCGTCGTTTATCCCATCCCATCATGATTTGTGTGTTTGATATATGGCTTTGCTTTTTTTTTTTTTTTTTTTTTTTCATTCCACCTAGCTCAAAACCATATCCCATATATATATATATATATATATAGATATGTGTGTGTGTGTGATAATTGGTGGAAATGTTGTGGTAAAAATAATTGAGAGAAGAACATATGAATAGCGAATAATTGAATCAATGAAAAGATCGAGAGGAAAGATAAATGGTAATAATAGTGTAGAGAAATTGGTGTGATTCTTCTTTCGGTGGAAGAAGCTTTATATATTAATTTTTTTAATTACATTTTCTAGAGATGTTTATTATGATCTTTACGTGTGTAGATGTTGCCTCGTTAAATTTTTAGTACTTAAGTGGAATAAAAATAGTAGTTGAGTTTTTAGTACTTTTTAAAAAAAAAAAAAAAAATATATATATATATATATATATATAATTGGAGGAAATGACGACATAAATACCTATCGTTTTGAAAACATACACAAAAATATCTATTTTTTTCACTGCAAGCATATCTAATATTAAGTTTCTGTTGCACCGTTAAATAAAGTCAGTTAACTAAACATTAGCTCTATATGACGTTGCTGTAATTTTGAAAAAGTGTTTTTAGATTCTACTTTAAGTAAAAGATGTTGTTTTAAAAAGCAGATAGATGTTGGGTAAACTGTTATAAAATAGTTGATCCTGTTAGCCGGAGTAGATTTAGTCTTTGGTAAAATATGTATTAATATTTGTAACTAATAATTATTGATGTAAAATATAATAAATAATAATAAGATATTTTTCAATATATATATATATAAAAAAATATTAAAATACGTGTGATAAATTGTAAAAAATAAATTATAATTTTTGTGATATAAAAAATTATAGGATAAAAATATATAAAGATAATTAGAAATAAAAGAAAAAGTAAGAGAACTAAAGAGTTAGGAAAGAAAAAGTAAAAGCCTAAAGCAAAATCTACGTACAAAAAATTTCAAAATGTAGCTTTTAAATTTTTAGTTAAAACATTAAAACACTTTTCAACTAAAGTCATTTTATCAAACACTAAGTATAACTTAGTTTTTGGAGAAAAAAAAAAACTAAAATCAGGCTTAATAAGCAATGTCAAACATAGCCAATATAAACGTCGCAGCCTCATATTAATTACGGTTTAATATTTTTTCTTAAAATTAACTAAACAATATAATAATATCATTTTAATAATAAAAAAAATTAATTATAAACGATTGAATATTTATTATTTAAACTAATCAAGCATTAATATCATAATTTTGCATTAATTATTATAACAATGCATTAGTTAATATTTTTAATATTAGAAACGATTTAATATTTTTATAATATCATTTTTAGAAAAATACTCGATTAATTTTTTTTATTATAAAAATGATTTGATATTTTTTTAAAAATTAATCAAGCATTAATTACATTATGTTTAGAAAAATGCTAAATTATTTTTATATAATTAAAAACATTTTTAATAATTGTTGTCGGTCGTTTTCGAAGATATTAAATATCTTCTGACTTGTAAAGAATTTCATGGCAAAGTCCATATGAGTCCTACATAGAAGCCCGGTACATGGTTAGAAAAGAAAAAAAAAATCAAAAGACACGAGAAAAACGTGCGCATGCTACAACAGCGCGCGCGAGGCACGCAGGCACACATGTATGTTGCACACATGCCTTTACGCGACGCACAAACCCGCGAAGCCATTCGCAACCACGTGAGGAAGCCTTCAGCCTCGTGTGTGCATGCACGCGCATTGTGTCCACGCCAGGTGCGATGCACACGGCCGAAAATTGCGTGGAGCTCCTCGCGGGTGCAAAGCTATTCGCGCACACCTTGGCTTTGCCCAATCCGATTTTGGGGTTTTTTTAGCCCTCTAACACCTATAAATATACCCCTCACCCAAGGAAAAAACATAATTCATTATAAACACAATCACTCGATCACAGAGTCGTAAAACGCTGCCGAGGAGCGTCCACACTTGCTGTCACTCTGATCGAGCTCGATTCTCATAAAATATTCTCAAAGAATAACGACGCCTTCGATCCACCTCACTCATAGAAATCAGACTAATGTTGAGCAACCTTCTAGCTTATTATTTTATTCTTCTTATTCTTAGATCTTTGCGACGAACGGATAATGTTCTTGAGCTAGAGCGACACTCATGATTTTCGAGTTGCGCGCACCCGACTCGGGCGATCACTTAGTCCGGCCTTGGGTCGACCCGCCCGAGATCTTTAATGTTGTTCAATTTTCAGCGACGACAATAATATCACTATTGCTGAATTATAATATATTCAAGTTATTTTAATTTTTCTGTTTTTGCTATAAGAATGATATAATTAATGCTTGATTACTTTTAAGGAAAAAACACTAAATTATGTTTAATCTGAGGTAGTCATGTGTATTTCCGTCAAATTTAACTGATTTTATATAATAGTGCAATTGAAACCTAACATTAGGTATTTTTGCCGCGAAAAAAATACGTATTTTAGTGTATGTTCTTGAAAACATTAGATATTTTATGCTAAAATTTTCTATAAATTTATTATAAAAAAATAAAAAATTTGCAAAAGGTGAGAATATTTTTTACTCGAATTCATAGAATAAAATACATAATTGTTAAAATGTGTAAGTAAAAAAAAAGATTTTCTTTTTATTTAGAATGTATATGGATTATTACAGCATATATGCCCCTCTTTTTTATTTTTATTTTATTGTTATATTACAATTTTGTGAGGAAAAAAGAATAACTATGTAAAACTCCTTGATCATGCTAACATGAGTACACTTCTTCATAAATTTTTGTAGCTTATATCTGAGTGTAGTATATATATATATATATTATAAAAAAAACTTGAAGTGAGATTCGGTGATTACTAAATTTCTAACATATATACGACAATAATTTCAGGCGACGGCTAGTTTGATCTAGTGGTAATTTCATACATATCTTATATGTGGAAGATTTATTTGTTTTCAACTTAATGTATTTGAATTTTGTAATCTCGACAATAGTGTCAATGTTAATATATCATCCAATTAGTGTCACTACTAAAAAAACAAAACTTCAGGGATATGGATTCTATGTCAATCTTGATAAATTATTCCTTTATTTATTTGATCAATAAATTAAATGGCAACATTATCTTCATAACATTTGATTGAAAATAGTGTTTTTGAGCAGTAAACAGTCATTGATGTTTACAGATTTCTTTTGACTTTTCACTGTATGGGCTCTATTCATCACTGTTTTATTGTTTTCATTTGTAAGGGAAATGATTATTTATAGTAGTGGTTGAAAAACTTTAAAACACCCATTATATTTCTTACAAAGATTTCTCTAACGCATATTATCTTTTCGATTTGATCGAATATCTTCTTTTAGTTTTACTTCAGGAATAACTTCAAGGTTTGAAGATTCCCATGTAAATTTCAGTATGGATCAAAATTTATCTGGGCGAATATTTTGTTATGGATGGTCAGTTTGTTTGTTTTTTTTTTTTTTGGAAGAATCCATAATTAACGGTGCGTTAAGTTTCGTAAACATCGAATATAAATTTGATTTGTTTTTTTTTTTATTAATTACTATACAAATATCATCTTGTATATTCCTTATTTAGTCTCTTAATTATCCGTTAAAGAATTCCCTATATACAAATGAAGCGGTATATATTGTTATATATAGCGCTATTATAGTACGTAAATGATTTTGATGTGTGCTATTTTAACGAAAACACACATATTATTATTATACAAACCCTTATTCATGCCATTGCACGTACATATATTACTAGCTAGCGGTAGCTAACCAGTATACATATAAATTTCGAATAATTATTAAAAATAAAACACTAGAATACGTGAAGTAGAATCATAATTAAATCGTTGGAAACATTATTCCAATCTTATTTTTCATATATATAATATTATTATTATTATTATTATTTTTTTAAGTAGTAGTGTTGGTATATGATGAGAATTAGTAGGAGTCCAAGCACCAGCAATAGTAATCAGACTTAGAGATGTCCAACATTTGTTCAGGGTTCATTCTCTCCAGCTCGTTTTGGCGCCAAGCCGCGAAGCCGTTTCTGCTTTGTGGCTCAGACCAAGCCTCGGCTCTGTGTTTCTGCGATCTCATTCTCATGTACAGCCTCATCGTTGCAACACAGTCCTCGTAAGGGTCTTGAATCCCGCTCTGGATCTCATACCTGTATAATATACTTACGTCACACGAGTTAAATAAATAAAAATATATAAATTATATGACCATATATATATATATATATATATATATATAGTAATGATTAAGAACAGGACTTGCCCAAGGTACGCTTGAGTGAGATACTTCAGCGAGTTGCTCAGCTTGCTTGTTTTCATCAGCGGAGGGTATTTTGCAGTGTCCCTATCAATTTTATTGGTAACATATTATATTCCGTCATATATATATATATATATATATATGGAACAGAAGCTAGAAAATATATTCTAATCTTAAGCTAAGTATATATATATATATATATATATATATATATATATATATATATTATTTCTATAAAACTTAGTTGAATGGTTGGAATAAGCTTTGAATGTAAAAAGTATATATTTAAGCTGCTGGAAATTTTTTAAAAATACATAAAAATAATATTATAAGCTAATATACTTAGAAATTAGTAGAAATCCTAAAAGAGTAAGTATTTGAGTACCTAATCATAACAGAAGGGTATTCAATCTGAAGACGGTCAAGGTCATGATCCAATCCATGGCCAACAAGAATTCTTGCCCTTCCACCAGATCTCGGCCGAATCTTCCACATGGGCTCACCGTTGGACAAGAAGTCTTGAATCTTCTTCTGGACTTGCCTCGCCGGCATCGCGTCCCTCAAATACTCCGGACGAATTCCGGTTGTCTCATACCTTAAGGATATCACATGTAATGATCATTAACACATAATTACATTCAATTTAATACTATTGATTTGGTTTGGTTTGCTTTGGCCTCGACGGAGCCAGACTCCATTATCAGAGGGTCTAGTATGAAAACAAACTCGAGGATGCGGGCAAATTTATAATTTTTTAATTTAAAGTAAAAGGAAAAAAAAAATTCAAAAAATGGTTTAACAAAAAATATAAATTATAGGGGGGGGATTAAGCTCCTCCATCTATGTATATACCTATAGCTTGTGACGGGAATGGTAGGCTTGACATAAGTGTGAAAAATGATATTTTCGCGATCATCGATAAGGCAAACCCTAGCGCACACGTCTAGAGATCCGTCACTACCACCGCCGACCATTTTGCAAGCCATTGCCACAACTTGACACCCCGTTCTCGTCCTAGCCATGCCATCCGCGCTCGCTAAGTTGTCACGTATTCCCAAATTAGCCATCCTCCCGATAATCGCTCCCTGCTCAAAGCGCCAAACATATTATTAGGGTTTGGACAATGTCACGCGTGTTAAAGGATCCGAAAAATGAACATCTCTAAATACAGGCGATTCGTAGAATGTTAGTCACTTATCTTATTGTCAATTAGTTATAAAAATATTTAAAACATTTATAATACTATGGTTTAAAAATTCACGGGGCGGGGGTTAATTAAGAATATATACCACCTCTAAAAAATGATGACTATCTCATTTATTTACCGAATATATAGGCCACTCTTCTTATGGTTGCAAATTGGTTTATATTTATAGAGCATTGGTGATAGTTAATGAGAGTTAATGGCCTATATATAAAACTCAAATTAATCAATTATTTAGATTAAACCTCGTGATATTTAATATGATATCAGAGCTGAAAACTCAAATGAGCACTCACTCTATATATAGACACATAAGGGAGTTATAGCTCAAATTTTTTATTTTTTTTTACCTTTTGCTAATTTTTAGCTTTTTCTCGTTTTTCACCTTAAGAATTTACAAATTAGCCCCCTCTCCTCCCCTAACTTACATTTCTTGCTCTGTCCCTAACACTCAATCGAAAGAGTAGCCGTAGCATGTGTCGCAATGAATTACTTAATATCTAAGCTAGGGTAACTAAGAATAATATGAAACTATATTAATCATATATACCGCATTTGAAAGTTGACACCGGTCTTGGTGAAGACGGAGAGCATAAGGGCTATCGAGAATGGTCAAGCAGAATCTGCAGCCTCTTGTGCTGAAAATGTGTCTGCATTCTTGTTTTGGCAAAGGCCCTGATATCATGAGAATATATACAAATGGACGTTATAAAAATGTTTATTTATTAGATATATACCTTATCTATAACCTTTTATAAGCATATATAGTCAAGCTACAAAAAGAAGATATATATAACCAGTAATAGATATGATCATGATAAGATACGTACGTGTATGGGTAATTAATGAATTAATTAAGTGATCCGACCTATAAGATGTTCCCTCAAGGACTCGAAAGATCTGCAGTGTTTGTTGCAGATTCCACAAGTTGGCTCGTGAACGGAGTGATATGAGATTCTCATGTGTTCCACAAGATGCTCCAACTTGTTAAACTGCCTAAAGCATGCGCAGCATTTGTTCCTGCACATAATTACATTTACATACATATAAATTAACAAAAAAAAATTAGGTAAATAGCCGATTAAAACGTTTGGAATTGCTATATTAGGTAAATAGCCATAAAGATGACGTGACCTAATAAACAAAAGTGCTTATTTACCGAAGATTTACGTTTGTAAATATACTGAAGTGACTATTTATCTAAGATTTACGAAATGACAAACTGTAAATATGACTATTTAGCTAATGGGCTCATTAATTAATTATAGGATTCTGCTGATCTATAGATGATAGTAAAACACATATATCGATGCACGCACGCATATTATATACATGATATCTTTGATGCAAACAAAAAAAAAAAACCCTATAAAACCATCTTATATACGTGTATGGACATGTATGTATACTATGTATATAATATACCTTTGAGTTTCTGAGTCCATAGTGAGTATGTTTATATGATGTATTGATGGAGATAATTTCAGTGAGAAATAGAAAGATGTGTGTAAGAGATGATGAGAAGGGTGAGGAAGAAGGTGGTATTTATAGGAGCTTTGTTTCTGCATTGCATGTGAAAAAGGAGAAGAGTCCAAGTTGCCATGGATATGATGATTCCTCAAAGGGTATGTTTGGAACCTCTGAAAAACAATACTTCAATATTGTGTTCTTTTGTTATATTAGCCCTAGCTAATTAATTAGCTTTACATCTACCATAGAATTTATTGAATCAAAACATATACCTAGAATATTATTGACGTACTATATAGTTCATGTTCAACCATCCTTTTTCAGAACATTCCTACTCATCCATTCATTTCTGGCCCCACCACCACGGTATCCAAGCAGAATATTTATTTCTGTCTTCCGATCTCTCTCTCTTTTTCTAAATATACTATATATAATATATATTTATATTTATATATATATATATGTATTTTTTTTTTTTTTTTGCTTCGGCTATATATATCATACTGATACATAAGTAATTATGAGTCTAGCTAATGATCACGCGATCGAGGAAGTGAACAACAATCTACGTGTTTGTATTATTGACACAAACTAGTTCTTAATTGCTACAAAATGTACAATAACACAGTATACGTTCACACAGGGAATTAATGCATGCGCGTGTCACTATACTAAATATACGACTGCATTAGAGTAAGAATTTGTGAGACAATATTATTTGACAAATGTATCTTGAAATTGCGATTCTGGATATCTCTAATCAGGCACGAAGCCACATAGTATTTGACAATATTATTTTTACATTTTTTACCCTCAAAATTTACAAATCAACCCCCCTGAATTTTTTCTTGCAAATTAGCCCCCCCTAACCTAGATTTCTGGCTTCGTCCCTGTCTCTAATTATCAACCAAGGTATTTAAAAAAAAATTAAATTAAGGCAATCAATTTTAACTGGTGAAAATACACATCTTGGTGGTTTTGAAACACAGCCATATTTTTTTTTATACCCAAACCAGTTTAGAAAATATATATACCAAACTTTTCTCTCTCTCTCTCACACACACACACACACACACACACGATCGCTATATTATTATGTTTCATTTTTATAGAGAGAACAAAGTTTTCTAAACTTTTGAAGACTACGGGTGTTTGACTTTCCAAGCAATAATTGAATGCTGCAAAACTCTCTTTTTGACCAAATATGTGCCCACTAGATTCGTCATACACATACACTCATATATATATATATATATATATATATACACATATATATATATATATATATATATGTTTTGTATAAACCTATCTGTGTGTGTGGGCATTCACTATATATAGGTTACAGCTTTGAAGATACCAATTATGATAAAAAGTGGGTACATTAATAAAGCAGGCCACTCATTCTTTTCTTCTCTATTTCAATTTTTTCGTCGCTGACTCTGGTCTGGTCCACTACGATGCAGTGCCATATCGTCTATCTGTGTGTATGTATGTATATGTATACATGCATGGTTTCATTAATGTCTTTCATTTCACGAATGTCAAACTTAAAAGCACTTTGCCTGTTACTATCTATCACATGAACATTGGCATTTTCTCATATATATATATATATATATATATATATATATACCACTATTTTGGAATTCCACATTGAAAAAATAATATTAGAACTAACAAGGTTTATACATGCTCATAAGTATACATGTGTAGAGCTCACAAACCCCTTGTGAGTGCGTCAGCGTCTTAATCGCGCCACCAGCGCTTATAATTTATGTATTGTTATACATGTGTTTTAAGCAAATTATTAGTATTTTCTTCCTATACATGATGTATTTTTATGCATTGATATATATGTATATATATAGCCATACCAGCTTTAGACAAATATGCTCAGAAAATTACACGTATTATAATGCCCGTGTCTTTAACAATAATGACAATTTCGTTAACGTACTATATGCTTTGTAAAAATATATTAATATTTTTTTACAATAATATTTTGGCGACAATGTAGTTATTTAAGGTTTCTAAAATTCCGTCGTCAGTCCATACATATATTAAACTGCCAGCAAGGCGTTACAATTCAACCGAATCTCAAATATGTCGTAAGTTCCTTAAAAAAAAAAAAAAAAAATCGTCGGTCAGTAATTAAGCGATGGTAAGATAATATATATATATATATATATATATATATATATATATATGTATACATATGTAAGAGAATAAAAAAAATGTAGAAGAAAATGCTTTATATATGTGCTTTACAGCTGAATATTATGAATATTATTGATGTTGTGGTTCACATATATCAACATTCATCGTAAAACGTGGACTTAAAAGACAAAGATACGCATAGACAGTGATCTGATATTCCTGAAGTTAAAATTAAAGTCAAAGATAGGTCAGTCTCTACTCACAAACATATATATATATATATATATATATATATATATATACATATATATGTATATATATACATACATATCTTCAACCGAGAATATTATATATTCGTTTAAATAGCATGCATATATATCCTAATTCAATTTCAGGTCCATACCCTCTCCTCTCTTCTACGGAGTCCTAAGAAGATTCCAACTTTCTTAACTGGCAAATTGAAAACCACAAGAGAAATTATGCAAGATTCGCTCTACCGTTATTATATCGAGACTTCAATTTTTGAGATAAACTGCTTATTGGAGGAGAAACCGAAGGATATTCAGACAAAAAAAAAAAATCGGTATCGATAGGAAACCGCTTATCGTAGAGGAAAGCGACAAAAAATATAGGAAACTGTGGGGGATAAAAACAAATCCTGCTAATATTTGATATTTATTTTATAAGGGTCTCAGAAGACGTCGTACAAGAAACAATGTAAAAACGGAAAGAAGGACGAAATGACGAACTCAAGGTGACAAGCTCAAGACTGTAAGGAATTGTAAGCTTGCATGTGCGAAAATCGTCGTTTCTTCTTCTATTTGTAGACGAGTTGGAGTTTCCTTGCCGAAGACACGTGTTCTTTGATCCGCACTCCTTGTCAAGGCTGAAGTCGTCTTAGATCCGGTCTTCACGGCGGGATCTTCTCTTTGACTGATCGATTCTTTTTGCCAGGAGGACGTGGTCGAACTGGAAGACGTGATTGGACTTGGGCCGATCTGTCGAGAACTGGGCCCAAGATTGATTTCGTGGGCCGACCTATAAAATAGGTAATGGGCTTTGGCTGACCCGAAGCCCACCTGAGATATTTATTTTAAATTCAAATCATCATCTATAACATCAAAAACTCAGATTTGGATTAAACCTAAAAATAAATAGAAAATCATACAAAACAACTCATCAACTCATATTCATTGCTCAAACCCTTGAAATCATGAATTAAAGTAAAAAATGATTAAAAATAAAAAATAAAAAAAATTATAAATTTGATAAACTCTCGAAACTTACCTACTGAAAACCAAGGAAAATTGACAAAAAAGCATGTGACGAACGAAAACTCCCGAAAAGCACCGAAATCCACCGAAAAACACCGATAAATTGGAACGAATAAACGGTAAATTTCGAACCGGTACCGATCTTTTCCGATAAACCGATTTCCGGTCAGTTTTTCCGAAAAGTCAATCCTTGATCTTATGTACTTTTTCCCTATAATATGTATGCTTTCTAAAATCCCACACAAAGTGAGTTAATGCTTGCTTGTAGAAAATATATTTCGTAATTGACTATTATATAATCCATGTTTAGTTCGGTTTATATTTTTTTTAATAATTATACACACAAAGTTCTATATGTATTGCAGCATATATTTAGTTAATGCACTCTAAATGTTTTTTAGTTAATTTTCTAAATTTTTTTTTTTATAATATTATTGCTATTGTATATATTAAAATAATGTATATGGAGTCGCCATTTATAATGTAGATTATGAAATTAAAACTGTTTGTTTACTATAATAAATATATATATATTATATAGAAAGTTGACATCATTAATGTAGTGAGATAAACAATTTTTTTTTAAAATACACGTGTCGACGTACTTGGTTTTATCCACTTGTGCGAAAAAAGAAAAGAAAAAGAAATGTATTTCATGACGTACTTGGTTGTAGAAACTAGAAAGTATCAATCTATATCCTTTCAAACGTATTAATGCCAATGGAATGATTCAGCCCAATTCTTCTCTTTTTGCTCAGAAAATCGTTATTTCATTCCACTTTAACACTTTTTTTCAATGCCAACGATTCGCTCTCGGGGCAGAGAAAGAACCAAAACACAGCAGCGATTCGTCAACGGAGAATCACCGCGCTAGCCCAATTCTTCTTGGAAAATCACATAAATAAAAAAGATAAATTACATAAATGCCTCTTTAATTATTGTACTGACTGATGATAATTTGCCCCGTGATCATTTAAATTTTATACCATAAACATTATTTATTGGTTTGTTTGCAACAATTTCCCTTCCATCGGTTTTTTCACAATTCTGACCCTTTATGACTGTATTGATTAACAAATTATAACTTGAGCCACTTAGACTATACATGCCCTCACTGTAGTCACTTAGGTGGATGTGTGACGAATAGTTATAACTAAGAGCCACTTATTTGAAGAAAAAAAGAACTTGGAATATGGTACAGAAAAAAAAAAAAAAAAAAAAAAAAAAAAAAAAAAAAAAAAAAAAAGTGGGACAATCGTGTTCAAATGCAAAAATGTGTAAATATGACGCATTAAGAGAAAATTATAAAAAAAAAATGGCATAAAATTCTATAATTATACAAATAAGGGTAATTAATGTCAATTTTTCATTATTTTTTTTCTAACATGTTATGGGTTAGTGATAGATTTATGTTTATGTGTTCTTTTTCAACCACCATGCCGCTCAATTTCAGATCATTGACCTATATTTATAGTATACTTCAAGCTTCTTTTGTGGATCTTTTAAACTATTTTGACACATGCTCACGTATATATTTATATATTTTAAGTAAAGTATTAATATACTTTATGGTGATCATATTTTTATTGCTAATCAATACTTCACTAATAATGCACTTTTTATATTTCTATAAACTTTTCGTCCACACACTATCGTCGATATTTTCGTAAAATAAACCAATATATTTTTAACTAGAAATATATGTTGTCTACAATCTTTATCAAGTTGAAAACGCTAGAGAGAATAAAGAAGGGAGAGAATTGTTGTTCCAATAAATTATGGTCCATGCAAACACCGAACCAATTTGTCGTTAAAAATTATAGGATATATATAGTGTGTGTTGTATATCATTTTTAACCAGTCTATCGATGGCATGGTCAAAGTGATCTATTTGACTTTTTGTATCCCTCCCACTGACAAAAAGTGAAACTGACAGTAAAAAAAGGTTTGGGAATCTTTTCAAAGCTCCTAAATTCTCCGCTGACCAAGAAATGAATAACATTCTACTTTTTTTCATCAATTTATATCCATTTCCCAATCTCCTCGCATGTTCTCAAATTATTTATTTATTTTTATTGAACAATGACGTTTTCCATTAAAAAAAGTATAATACTTTTTTTTTAAATAAAAGAGTATAATACTTAAAAATAAAAATTACATCCATATTTTCAAGAATTTAAAAAAAAAAAAATTCAAGACATAAATGATTATGGAGTACTAGCATCTAATGATAAAAAAAATGAAATGATTATTAAAATAAATCTATTTTTTATTTTATTTATTGGTTATAATTTCATTTATATGAAAAATAAATGTCTACCGTTTGATAAAAAAATATATATTATTATTGAAACGATTTAAAATAGCGACTATTTTATGAATGTTATACTTAGAAAATAAATGGCTTCAACTAGCCTTAGTTTTGATAATTTGGATCAAAATAGTAACAACTATGTTTTTGTTTTTGGACACTTTTACTAGTAACTATACACATGAAGTATACAATTATCATAAATTATAGACTTATAAGTCTACAATTAATAACAATTGTAGATATATAAATCTGCACTCACTAATAAAAGTGTGAAAAAATATAGTTTCTACTATTTTGCTCAAAATTATCAACATTACTATCATTTCCCTACTTAGAAAACGTTATTTTCATAAGGGACTTGAGTTCTTTTTGAATTGATCGCTTTAAGCCCAGCCCAATTGGTAAAATCTAATGGGTCTTGAATACGACTCTAGCCCATCAAGCCAGATAGCCCAGCCCAATAGGGAATCTTTATTCCCACTTCATCCGATGACTGGTTTCTGATCATTCCGATAATCAAACTCACGAACGATCATTATCACCGGTCACCATATTATTATATGATAAATTTTTCAAGCTTTTTCAAGTCACACCACCGTAAGATTCAACCATCGCTGTTTGCGGTTGAAGAAGAGACAAATGGCACTTATGCTGAATTACACTCTAATTAGACTCTCACATTATCCCAAAGAAATATAAACACTAAAAATTAAGCCTTTGTGTTTGTTGGTGTTTCACTTTTGGATTCCCCATCAATTGAATTGGTGTCTCACCTACTCATCAAACTTTGATCAACATAAAATAATAAGCCAAAACTCGGTTCCAATTTTTCTCTCTTTTTTTAAAAAAAATCTATTTTTATTGAAACTAATGCTAAGAGGATAAGAGTTTGATTAGACCCTGCTAAACCCCATATCATGATATTAATTAATTACTCGGTGAATTTGATGGGCTTATTTATGACCTTATTCTTCTAAAATAAAATAAAATTATGACCTCATTCAATGTCTAAAAGATCGTGATATTTCAATGATTCACTCAAATAGAAAGTAAAATATTTCATTTTACTATCGAAATCATTCCAAATTCAGCAAAAAAAATTAAATTTATGCCAATTTTCTTCAATCATGAAAATTCTGTCAAAATTTGGCATAAGATCAAAAATTTCGATTGTTTTTTTAATTCACATATAACATTTACACAACTCACTAACATTTTTCGTAAATATAATCATCCGTTCATAATCAACAATTATCATCTTATAATCAATTGGGTTCTACTTAAACCATATCCGAACTAGTATATTGTGGTTGATGACTTATTACTTTGATAATTTCATGTTGAAAATAGTATTATTCAATATCATATTCTCAAATTTATAATATTGTCTTCTTGTCCTACTCTTCAAGATCATGTTTTGCAAAATTTGGATGCCCTTAACAACACCAATCATTTGAGTTTGTCCATACTTTTGTTTGCGGCCCCTACTTAGATTCTTTGTATTAATAATTTGCTTGATATTAATTTAATGAAAGAGATCGTCTGCTTCCATTATCTTCCCTTATTATTATTAATTTTCTTTTTAGAAAATCTCTTATTATTTCCGTGTAGGTATTTAATTAACATCTCTCTTACTTAAACAAAGTCCGGTTTGGTTAAAATAATTGTGTGTGGGTAAGGATGGATATGGTGCTTCTTAGTGGAGAGACCCTTTTGGAGAACTATTTCATTGCATATCTTTTTTGTCGCTATTCAGGCAAGTATTTTTTTTTCTTTAGGTTTGTCCATTTTCTTCTCAAAGTTCCTCTTTTTGTTAGCCTCAAGTTTATTTTTTTTCAACTGTCACCAAAGATTTTCGCTTAATCAACATGTTCCGAACTTGAGAAATTCGTCATAGTTTTGAAAGTTGAAACTCATTCTCTGGTTGAATGATTTTGTTGTCCTACATGACATTTTTCGAGCATCGACCTATCTTAAAAATAGAGATGATCTAAATCATGCTCTAGATCTCGTTGGTTATTTGGCGATGCCATTTTCGACTCATCTAGCTGGTTTTAGTTGTTTTTATTGGAATTTATTGACTATAAATATCGTACCTTACTTAAGAACGTTTAAACTATTTTTATTTGCCTAATATTAAAAAAAAAAAATCCTTAAGCTCAAAATGACATCTTTTTTTACCTTATGTGGGGTCGAATTATTACCCTCTCATAGAAAGTTACCTCGCATGTCTATCGTGGCAGAATTTCAAAGCTTTAATGCAAGGACTCAATTTAGCTCATTATAGCAAATACCTTGACTAGAGTCTACACAAACGTGGCCACATTTGTTTACGAGTTATGTAACTAATTAGTCACCTCGTGCAAACTTAATTTATTAGCAAATAGTCAAACTTCGTTAGAGAGCCTTAATTTTTGTACTAAGATTGTAACTAATTTCATAGTTCATGTTTAACATGTGTAACGTAAATCATATAAAGTCCATCACGAGTACACTAGATAATAAAAATCAAATCACTATATTATTGTTAGGCCAAACCTGGAACAACGTCAGCTAATTAGATTACCACTTAGTATTAAGTATTACGCTCTCATAATTCATAAATATTTCCGGTGAGAACTTGTCACAATCACAACACCCTTTTATTGACGGTAATACGGTGGTCCTAAATAGAAATTTGCCAAAATCAATCACTATCCGAGTAATGGAGCTCGGTTGTCTTCTTTTTGGGCCCACATGCTTAGCTGGATTGGGCCCACAATATTCCACGTTCATACAAAAAGGCCCAGCTCTAATAATCTGGCGACGCGACACGTGGATCTTCACATTAAAAATAGATTACTTAGCTTTTTCTTTTTCTTCTACTCTATATTTCTTTTCCACGTTTCACACAAACATTATGATTTAATTACCAAAAATTAATCGTGTTTATTACTGAAACTGGCCCTTAATTTCCCTTAACCAACTGACATAAAAAATTCTCTAAATTCGCTTTAGCGTTGAAAAGCCGTTGATCCCGCCAACTTGTTAAATAAATGTCACGATGAAATATATAAAACTATATGTAAATATAATATGGATTCATTACATAAATAAATAAACTCAAGAGAGATAGAGAGAGGTGGGAGAGAGGTCAGCTTCCTCATTGCTTCAACGTTCCAACTCTTCTCTTTGCAAACCCCTCAAAGCAAACTATATAATATCAGATTGCCGATTTTGCCCTCGCTCCTCTTGTCTCATCTTCTTCGTCTTCTTCTGGTTCGCACTGCCCTTAAAACTTCTCGTACATATATAAAGTATCTAAACATATTTAAAGCAAGCAAAACAAGAAAAGATAAAATCATTCTCATTTATCCAAATACATATATATATCTCTCCCGTACAAGAAAGAAACAAGCCCAGAGAGAGCTTAAAATCTTTGGCGTTATCTTTCAACTCTATCAATGTAAGTAAAGCCTTCATTTATTTGCTTCTCTTCTGTTTTCTTTCAGACTTGTACTTTATGCCTCATTTATTGCGAATTAAGGTTCTTTAGGTTTTGCATTAACAGCAATTTTCGTTTCTTTCCCCGTCACATTGTGCTCTGCTCAAATAGGGTTTTCGTGTATGCCTCTTTCGTTAATGTGAATAAAGAATTTTGTTTTAATATTAATTTTTTATTTTTTTGATTGATTGTTGGTCAAGTCATTTTCAGTGCCGTTGAGGACTCGGTCGCAGAGCTATGCCTGGACTGGTAATGGAAGCGAGAGAAGGTGAGGTTTTCGCGGTCGCGTCGAAGAAGGAAATCGCGCGGCAAGGCTCGCCGAGAAGTCCTCTGAGTCCGCAGAGTCCACGGAGCGACTCGCTTGACCTAGCCATGGACGACGTGGTACTCGACATTTCGATCGAACAACTCTACAACAACGTCTGCGAAATGCAGAGCTCCGGCGAAGAGGACGGTGATCGATCACCGTCGAGGAACAGTTTCTTCTCCTACGGCGGAGAATCGAGGATCGACTCCGAGCTCAGACACCTCGTCGGAGATCTCGGCGAAGCAGAGGAAATCACCACCGCCACCACCAAAGAGGTCGTTATCGAAAAAAAAGAAGAAGAAGAAGAAGATAAAGAAGCGAAGACTAAATCCCCAAATCCAATACCAAACCCTAAGAAAAAGAAGAAGAACAAGAAACCTTTAAGGCCTCGTCGTCCGGGAGCGAAATCGACGAAAGATGATCCCAAACTACCAACTGACGGTCCGTCGCTGCTCAGGCGAGCCAGGGAAATGCTGTGCTCCGGCGAGGATCCCCGGCGAGCTCTCGAGATGGCTCAGAGAGCGGTCTCGTCGTTCGAGGAAGAAGAAGATGAAGAAGAGAAGAAGAAGAAGAAGCTAGACCTCGTGATGAGCCTCCACGTCTCGGCCGCGCTCCATTGCTGCCTCGGAAACTACTCCGAGGCGATCTCGACCCTCGAACGGTCGATCTCAGCTCCGGCGATCGAGGACGGCGAATCCCACGCCCTCGCGAAATTCGCCGGCTGTATGCAATTGGGCGACACGTACGCGGCGATGGGCCAGACCGAGAACTCGCTGCTCCTCTACTCGGCCGGGCTCGAGATCCAGCGACAAGCCCTCGGAGACGCGGACCCGCGGCTCGGCGAGACTCGCCGCTACGTCGCCGAGGCCAACGTGCAAGCCCTGAACTTCGACGAGGCCGAGAGAATCTGCCGAGCCTCGCTCGAGCTCCGGTCGCCGGAGGAGAAAGACGCCGCCGCGGCCGACCGGAGGCTCCTCGGCCTGATCTGCGACGCGAAAGGGGACTTCGAGTCCGCGCTCGAGCACTACGCCATGGCCGGCGCCGCCATGGCCTCGAGACCGGAGACCAACGGGGCCGAGATCGCGGCGGTGGACCGGAGCACCGGCGACGCCTTCCTGTCGCTGTCGAGGTACGATGAGGCGGCTCTGTCGTACCGGAAGTCCCTATCGGCGTTCCGGTCGTGCCTGGGCGAGAATCACCCCTCTACGGCCTCGGTGCTCGTGAGGCTCGCCGACTTGCACAACAAGGTAGGTCTAGAAATGGGATTTTTTCCGGTTAATTGGATAGTTTTAATCGTTCGTTTTGGTAAAAGCCGACTAAAACGTTTAGAATTGATATATAGCCAACGTTTCATAAATCTTAGATAAATAGTCAGATGACGTGGCATTCCTGGTTTGCCTTTTTATTGAAATAAAATGGTGAGGTATTTACGTCAATTTACACGTGTAAATACATGGACGTGTCTATTTACCTAATATTTACGTCAATTTACACATGTAAATACATGGACGTGGCTATTTACCTAATATTTAGGTCATGTTGGCTATATAGCAATGTGAAACTGTAAATATGGTTATATACGTAATAGATCCTAAAACTAATCAAGCAGTGAATTAATGGTTAACCTTCTAGCACGGGCAATGGTATAACCGGTTAACCGTTTTGCCCACGTGTAGATAGGTCAGTTCCGTGAGTCCAAGTCGTACTGCGAGGAGGCTCTGCGGATCTACGAATCGAGGAAGAAGAAGCCCGTCGGGGCCGGCCCGAGCCCCGATGAGGAAGAGATCGCCGGTGGGCTCGTCGAGATCTCGATGATCTACCAGTCGATGGACGAGCTCGGGCGGGCCGCGAGGCTCTTGAAGAAGGCCTCGAGGATCATCTGGGACGGTCCCGGGCGGGCCGGGATCGAGGCCCAACTGGGTGTGATCTACTACATGATGGGGAGTTACAAGGAGTCGTACGAGGCGTTGAAGAGCTCGGTGAGCAAGTTCCGAGCCGCCGCGGAGAAAAAGTCGGCCCTTTTCGGGATCGCTCTGAACCAGATGGGGCTCGCCTGCGTTCACCTCTGCTCGATCAACGAGGCCGCCGAGCTCTTCGAGGAAGCCAAGGATGTCTTGGAGAAGGAATACGGTCCTCATCACCCCGAAACTCTCGGGGTCTATAGCAACTTGGCCGGGACTTATGATGCCATGGGAAGGTATGTTTTGTCAGGTTTCATCTCAAAATCAATTAGGTACCGAAAATCTCTTGTTTTTGCACGAGATATGTTTAACGTGATAAAAATAAAGTATTTTGTTAATGTTGGTGACCTGAATGGTTTTGGGCAGGCCCGAAAAGCCCCCGGTGAGACAAATCTGATCTTTCCTATTTTCGTATTTTTGCCTAGTGTTTACATACCCCTTTGTAACGAAAGTTTTGTAACCTGTTTTTCGACATGGTCTGCCCATTGTTTTTTTTTTCTTCTGATTTGGGGTTTCCACGGTAATTTGTGTTTTTCTTTTTGGTATCTTTATATTTTAAGTGTTGTATTGTTGTTGTGGTGTTTTCTTTCAGGCTTGAAGATGCCATTGAAACCCTCGAGTATGTTGTTGGGGTGAGGGAAGAGAAGCTTGGAACTGCGAACCCGGAAGTGGCGGACGAGAAACGGAGGCTCGGTGAGCTTTTGAAAGAGGCGGGCCGGGCCCGGAACAGGAAGCCCAGGTCTCTTGAGACTCTTCTCGACGCCAAAAATGATGTGAAACTTGATGGCATTGAGGTAATGTAAATGGATGGTATTTTTTTTTTTTTTTTGTGTGTGTGAATTATGTGGTATATAGATAGATTTGGTATTTGGTGGGGTTTTTTTTTTTTGGTAAATTGTCTATTGGCAATTCGGAAGCCAGAAATAAGTGGTGGAATAAAATCAGTGACAACACACGGGAGATTCTTTGTTTAATGAAGGTGTCAAAGTTGGTTTATTTTTTATATTTTTTTGGTACAATTGTTTACAGACTTGATGAGATATTTTCTTCTTTTAAGATCATCTCTATAAAGGATTGATTGGTAAAGCGTCATTTTCTTTTGTTGCTTCGTGTTGTTGGTGCACCAAAATGAACGTTTGGAAAACTTTTGACTTGTTTATTCTTATTTGCATATTTCTGATATATGTCATATATCGAGTTCAGGATTTGGTAAAGAAGTAATAGATCAATTTCTAAAAGTAAAACCCAAGCATCTTTGATTTTATTGAGTTCTTGATTTTAGCATTTAAAAAAAAAAACAGAATAGAATGCCTTTGAACTTGGTCCCACGATGTTTTTTTTGTCCTTGTGTTTCGTTTCATATAATATCCCTAAATGTACTTGCTTTGATAAAGAATATCAACCAGATTCAGAGAATCTTAAAAAACTGACAGACTGAAACATAACCAGGATTAAAATATGACTAACTTGAAGCAAAACGGGCCTACTAAAAACATGAACACTCCATCTTCAGGAATGAAATGCCAAACTTTATTCTTTTTTCTAATAAAAAAAAAGGACAAAAATGTGTGTTTTATTTGTAATGGCAAGCGTTGTCAAGGGAAAGAGGTGGGTCAGAGAGCGAGCCGTTGATGACTTGCCTCGATATGAGTAGATTCGCGGCTTGAGAGTAGTGAACGCCGTCCCAACTTATGTGGTTCGACGGGTTTTTGCACGGATTTCCGTAAATAGTCCCGTTCACCTTTGCCTTTTGACCACAATTGACGTGGTACCCGTAATAGCTCCCGCAACAAAACTCCATCGGATCATCAAATCCTACCCAAATATACACAAACACATCATGGTAAAATGATCACGCGATTTGTTTCGAGAGGAAAATACATGAATCTTTTCGCATGATATCACAAAAAAAAACAAAAAAAGGGAACTTGTTCAAGACGAGTGAGCCAAAATAAAGGGTATTTTAGCTATATAGTCATTTTACTTATAGCGTTTTGTATAATAGCCAGCATTTTGTAAATTTTCTATAAATAGCCGCATCAACTTATTTACGGCACTCAAAAAGACAAAAAAAACCCAAGACGGAAATGTTTTTGGATATTTTTGTCTTTTTGAGTGCCGTAAATAAATTTAAGTGGCTATTTACAAAAAAATTACGAAAGGTTGGCTATCTAGCAAGTCTTAGACTTTCGGTGACTTATTTGGCTAATTTTTCGCATATCGAAAAAAGATTATACAAGATCATATGTTACTCATATGAGAACTCCATGAATCTTCATGATGGCTCAGAACGAGCCATACGAAACGGGGTTTGTTAAGATCATGGGTTACTCATTTCAGGACTCTATGAATTTTCACAATCACAATCAAAGACTAGGAAACAGAGCTCGTACCGAGAGCTCTGGCGTGGCTGATCAACCCGTATTTCGCCTTGTAGAGATCTACATAGACAAACACGCCGAGGCGGCGTTTTCGTCTCAGCTCCGAAACAATCTTCTTGAGCCGTCTGTTGAATTCGCGAGCCAACACGTTATGAGGCTCAACGCAGCCGTACTTGTCGAGGTTGAGCGGTTTCTGTTGGTAATAAATGACGTTGTAAGGCAAACAACCGATCGGTCCCGTGCTCTGAATCCAAAAAAATCTCGCCCCTTCGTTGTATAGATTCTGCAACAATGGAAAAAAAAAAAAAAGCCATTATAAGAAGTATCTTTTAGGCATATAACTAAAGTTTGTTTGGGTGCTCTTTTAGCTCAAATACGTACATGTATGGCTTCGGATAGATTGCCGAGAATGAAGGGAAAAGAAGCCATAACTTCCTGTTCCGATGTGTATTGAAGCCCAGAGGCAATATCATTATGCCCAATGTCAAATGTGTATAGAGCGTTTGAGAAGTCCTTTGGCCTTGGAAGCTTCCCTGGTTTTTTTTTGGCCAAATAGTATACTTAATATTAAACCTTGTAAACTTTGATCATATAATAAAATTTTAATGAGATTCATTAAGTAGTTTATTAATTATATAAACAAATATACATTATATTATAAACTCTAAAGTACAAGATAAAAATATATAAAATAGCAATTCAAAATTAATTAATTTGGAAAATAGTCATGGTTATTAATTTTTAGTAAAAGTAAAATAACTAGTTATAAGTTTTTATCACGAAATAATCAAAATTTTGCACTACCACGTATGGATATATAGTAGCGGAGCCAGGATTTCATTTCAGCCCGAGTAAAAATGGTTGAGATCTTTTTAACTAAAAATTAAAACAAAAAATTAGAAAAATAGCCAACTTAAACGTTTGATATTGCTAAATAGCCAATATTTAGTAAATATTAGGTAAATAGCCATAAATGATGAGGTGGCTTAATATGTCAGTGGCTATTTACTTAATATTTACGTTTTTAAATAATTGACTATTTACCTAATATTTATCAAATATTGACTATTTAGCAATTCTCAACGTTTAAGTTAGCTATTTTGCTAGTAGATCAAATTTAAAATTTTAAAAATTTGAGGGGAGGTCTTTTCCCCCGTGCGGAGAGGTTTTAATTACATACACGGTCAATAAATTTATGTGTCTAACATTTTTCGAATTTTTAAAAAACTTAAACTATTTTTGTTAATTTTAGACAAATTTTAATAAAAAAATTAGAAAAATAGCCAACTTAAACGTTTGATATTGCTAAATAGCCAAAGTTTGGTAAATATTATGTAAATAGCCATAAATGATGATGTGGCTTAATATGACAGTGGCTATTTACTTGATATTTACATTTGTAAATATATAAAAATGGTTATTTACCTAATATTTACCAAACCTTGGCTATTTAGCAATTCTCAACGTTTAAGTTGGCTATTTTGCTAAATTACCCAATTTTAATTATTCTACAAATTTATTGATTTCAATTTAGTATTTAGCTCCAACATCTTTTCTTATGAAAACATGCATTTAAGTTGTTTAATTGTTGAATATAAAATTAGAACGCCACAAAATCAATAAATTTGAGATTTTAAAAAAAATAAGCATGGAACGATCATGTAGTGAGAGAACTTATACTAGTGAGTGAATTGCGTTGACTTTGGAGGTGTGTAACGTATGACTTGAGCCTCAAGAATTGGTTGATCTGAATCCCAAGGTGAAACGGGCCGTAACCGCCGGGCCTAATCGACGACCCGCTCGCCGCAAAATTCGCTCCGTGCCTGAAATCAGTCCCCAGCGAATCCAAGTACGGACTCAAATACGGCAACTTCAATCTCTCAGCTACCACAAAAAAAAAAAAAAAAAAAAAAAACCCTTAAAAAAAACTCAAAACCAAAGTCAAAACCTTAATCATATATTTATTACGTACCAATGAAGTCAATGAGAAGACGACCGTCGCAGCTTCTCCCGGAAGGTCTTCCGAAGAAGGTCTCTCCGTTCGGAGCGTTGACTTCGTACATGGCCGCCGACATTCCTCCCGTGTCGGAGTTCGAGTCCCCGAAGTTGTATATCGCCGGAAACTTGCACCTCCGGCTCCGATCGCCGCCGTGAGCCTCCGTTTGTGGGACCCACGTGGCAGAAACTAGAAGAGCCCCGCAGCAGAGGAGGCCTAGTGCAAGAACATGATCATTCATTGTAACAAAAAAAAAAAAAAATTTAAAAATGAAAGTTATTGATTTGCTCTTTATTAGTCTCTCGCTCAGTTACATGAATAATATTGTTGCATTATATGGCTTGGTCTGGATCATTTGACAGTTGGACAATCGTGACACCTTTTTTTTTTTTTTTTTTTTTAAAGTCAAGATCAGTGGCGTTACGTTAAAAAGCGGACACAAATATAGAAATTGATTACATAATAGTAATAGTAATAATAATTATATATTATTGCCTGTCACAATCACGCTCTCGTGGTGTTTTGTTGTGTAAAAGTTTGAAGATTTTATTAATTTCTTAACGTGGATTCCGATTTTCTATGAAACAGACAAAATAAATTGAGTGTGGTGTAGTATCTTATTTTTTTCTTTCTTTTTCCTTTTTTTCCCGTTGATTTGGCATGGCTTAAAGTGTTGTAGTGTAGTAAGAATATGAGAAGATTGTTCTTTGTTCCACCGACATATTGAATACCGTGGGGATGAAGAAAACTTCAGCCTCCAACGATGCATACAATGATGTAATATAATAATGGTAGGGACCAAAAGAACAAAAAATTAATTATATTCAACCGTTACAAGAATATTGTATACACTGGCAAGGTCGGAAAAAAAGATCACGGGAGACTAATTATATTTTTAGTGTATATTAGTATATATATTAAATACTTGGCAAAAGAATATATATATATATATATATATATATATATAACTTGATTTGAAGAGCCAAAAACTTTGCTTATTGCATCCATTCATTTTATGATCGAAAGACTTGAAATAGAATATCTTAAGGACTTGAAACTTGGTAGCTGATTGCATTTATATTTGCTATGTTTAAAACGGCAGATTTGTGATTTTTAAGCTACTACCGACACTTTTTTCACTAAGCATTGTTAAAAGTTTTTATTTTAGTAATGTAACTATCAAAACTCAAAGCAACACGATAACGACATCTTAGCTGAAATATGGTTTGACAAGTTTCGGAGGCCTAGATAAGTTCTTTTTTTTTTTTTTTTTTTTTCAGGTATGTCGAAATATTAAATTTTGGCTAGCTCAAACCGATGTGCTCACGACACGGTAATCACCGATGTGCTCACGAGACGGTAATACAAATAAGGTTTAGCAAGTTTTTGACGTCTAACGAGCTTTCCCGAGTGTCCATATAATGTTTAGCAAGTTTTTGACGTCTAGCGAGCTTTTCCGAGTCTAGTGAAATATATTTTTTTCTCGCCGAGCACGAATCTTGAATAAGTCGCCAAGTGGGATAAAAAAATTCCAACTAATTTTTTTTAAGGAAAATTCCAACTAATTAACTTCAAGAAGGCTGCCCCGTTTTTTCGCATTTTATAATTCATTTTTTTAAATCTATGAAAATATTGTGAAGACTTTTGACTTTTGAGACTGATCTAAGAGCGAATCGAGTACAATCAATATTATTGAGATCGCATTATGTTTTGAGATAAAAGTGTGTTTATTGAAGTGCTTTAGTTTCTTTAATGTGTATGTCTATTCAATGAATTCATTTCATATCTTCGAATCAGTCAAACAATATTGAATGACCGATCTCTCGAGTTGTCCTCGATTGTGTTACGTCAATTTTTAAGTTGAACATTAAATTTTTGGGGTCCCAAATAAGATTGTCATTGTGAAGGAGTCACTTTCCGGTGAGCAATAGCTCGGCTCGGACACTTTATATCTTTATTTTTTTTAAATGATTATAATTACTCTGTTCATGGGTCTCTTTCATTGCAAATTTAAAGTCGGGGATTAAATGAGTTTAATATTTTTCCATTTTTCGCTTAATTAAAAGATGTACCCCTAAACACGGTAAACCGCTATAGTTATAGTTATGTGGGAGAATGAGGACGTAAACATCTCTGCAATTGTGATAAATCTTTCTAAATTTATAATTACTTGTAGGTACTCTTAATATTAAAAAAAAAGTCAGTCTTAACAAAATGGGATCATTCTAAAACTACGACTAATTGCAAGTAATTTCCCATTATCCAATAAGAGTTTTTTTTTCACTTTTATGACAACTGACAATTACACTCTCTCTTCAAAATGTCAGAAACCACGCCAAATCAAGTGCAATCAGAAGGCAAAATGCACACAGTAACAAGGCTACATTAGAAAATTCTCAGTAAATCTCAACTTAAATAAATTAACCGATCTAAATAAAATTACAGCAATCGAGGTTCACAAATAGTTTCTTAACAATGAAAATTATGTTAATCGCTGTACTTTTTTAAGGATCATTAGAAAAAAAAAATTGCGAAACTCACGAAGGAGGCATTGTAAATTACCAACGAGAACGAGACTTTTCCTTCTAAAAGCCTAGATCAATTTTTTTTTTAACCAAAATGTTTTCAAACAGTGTAGGCCTATATTTGAAGAAGAAGAAGAAGAAGACTCGATTTTCATGGAAGAATCAATCTATCATCACATATCAAGTCGTTGCAGAGACCTAGTCATTACCGTTCAGCACCAGTCCAGCGACCCTTTGCAATGCTCCGGCTAATTTAAGAAGATCGGACTCTGAATGGCCAGCCGACACAAATAATCTTAATCCGACGGGCAATGGGCATTTATCAAGCGTTGATCTCTTGGAAGTCACGATATGGACGGAATCTTCGCTCAATACCTGAAGAGAGACGAGTTTCGAGGTTTGTATAGACATTACGAACGGGTGAAAGAAGAGAGCCTATGAACTTGTCGTGTCATTTTATTTACTTACGCGATCGGCGATCTTTTGGAGGATCTGGAGGTCATGTTTTGGCGAGCCGGTTGACTTGGTCAACTTAAGGAAAACGATTGGCGATTCTTGATGGCTGGTTATTGAAAGCCCCGGTACGCCGTTTAATTCTGTGATTTCAGTTTCATGAATGTATTAGTAAACAACCGGGCTTGTATGCTATTCGATACAATCCAATGAAAATGCCCAAATTCGAAGAAGCAAACTGAGCACTCTCCTAACACTATTCAAGGGAAAATATCAATGATGTATTTTTGGTATTAACCTAATGACTAATTTCATTGATGAACTCAGTACACAATAAAGAGGTGAACCAATCTCTCTAATCACACCACTCTACTCCTAAAGAAAATAATATAACTTAATATCTCTTGTCATAACTCTAATGACCCACATATTGACTTATTGATACTAAAATATAATTAAATAAATTCAAATTTAAATAAACAATGACTACTTTACCATTCTGGGTCTAACATAATCCCCTCAGTTTTACACTATCACAAACCTCTCTCCAGCAGTTTTGATGAGCAGGGGTATTTTGGCATTTCCGAAAAAAAATGCATAAACACGGGGTTTTTGAAGTAGTAAATGATTAACTAGAGGGAGGTAAATTTAAGGTATATAAATGATATTTTCCCTATCATCAGCCCCAGGATGAGATATCTCTCAACTGCCAAGATAGGCTTAAACAATGCGAAGAGACATAGAAAACTGGATTATCGGTAAGTAGGAATCAGAACAAACCTTCCCATAAGAAGGCAATGTTATTCTTGAGCTCGGTTATGAGTTGAGGCTGTGCCTCCAAGATATTGATCGCCGTGATGGCAGCACTGGCAAGGTACGGCGGCAACGAGGCAGAAAATACATATCCAGAACTACTCAACCGCTGCCCAGAAGAAGACAATGAGTAAGATATTGGCAATTGGAATGTATTACATGTTTATTTATGGTGTGTTTACCAAAAACAAACAAGTTTGCAAGTGTTACTTTCCGGGCTCTGTGTTTACAGAGACTGCAATTACCTTTATTGTAATTATGGATAGATCTTTCACTAAATTTTCTAATTTTCCTAATAAAAAAATTTAGTCCCCTTTTCTTGATAAGGGTCTCATATTTTGGGGTATTAAATAAAGAATACATAGAGGTTACATTCGTTAATATGTAGAAAGCATTATGGTAGAAAAGATGCAAATTGTATGAGAGGATAGCAATTCCTTAAGGGAGAACACAAACAACTCGGAAGTACAAAAAAAAAAAAAAAAAGTCATTGTAATCCCTTCTTTTGTATTTTGCTTTAGTATGATATCAAAGTGTGTAGTTTCATGAAACTTCCGATGCCATCAAATATGAGATTTTGTGAGCGAATGACTATTACCATACCTGGTGATCAATGACTCTAGCACTTCCAGTGCAAAAACCTCCCTCTGTCGCCAAAGCATGTCCCATTGAAGCTGTGATAATATCCAACTTTTCAACCTGAAAGTCCGGTACGCATCACATCACAATCTTGATCGTTTTTCGGATGTCCATATTATATGAGAAGAGTCAAACAAAAAACAATTGAATACCGGAACTCCAAACTTCTCTGTGAGACCTCGTCCGGTTTTTCCTAGTACCCCAAACGAGTTGCTCTCATCCAATAAAACACGAAATCGATATTCCTCCTTCAATGCAATGATCTCGTTTAAAGGGGCTACTTGCCCAGAGTTCTACAAAATTCACAATCAAACGAGTTATAGACTAGTTTTAGAGAATCTCTTTCGATATGTTTACCTCTTTTTGTTATACTTCAACATTACACAAATATGTAAGAGACTACATGCACACAAGTCAATAGCTACCTGGTAGACAGCTTCAACCACAATATAACGCCGCACTTGATTAATACGGCGATTCTGTGCAGTTATTTTCTTCAAAGTATTCCTCAAAGACTCCATATCATTGTGTTTGAAGTATATAATTGTGCTCCGAGAAAGGTATAGCCCGTTTTGTATACCCCAGTGGACACCCTCGTCGCTGAAACAGATATTGGATGCTTTAATGTAGAATACTAATTTTATTTATTGGCACCACACACACGTGGTTGGATATTGTAACAGGGCAGTATAGCACTATAAAAGCATATTAAATAACTCGTATACTCACGCAACGATTATGTCTCCCTTTTTAGCAAATGCTGGAATTGCACTAAACATGGTAGAAAGCCCATAAGAATACAGAATTGAATCAGGGGTTCCCAAAAACTCTGCGATTCTTGCCTCACAATCAAGGTGGACATCTAGTTTACAAAAGAGAAAAGGGAAAAGAAAAAGGGAAAAAAAAATCAAAATTAAAATCAAAATCACAACTATTATCAAAAGCCGAATTTGTAAAGAAAACTTCTGACATACCAATCGTTCCATAGAACCCACGAGGGCCACAAGAACCAACGCCGTACTTTTGTAGTGCAGAGGTACATGATTCCTGAGACGAAACATTACTATTAAACCACTAATTTAGCAATAAATGATTTTACAGGAAGGGATTTCATAGAAACTGAAAATCCTTACAAGCAATGTTTCACATCCAATCAAACCAAGATAATTTGCCGAAGCGAAATTCACAACTTCTTTGCCATTGATAATTGTGTGCGGTCCTGCAGCACTGAGTAAAATTCAACTCATGAGGATAAGCCCTCGGAAATAGGAATCCATTCAAAGAAAACTTAGAAAGAGACTTGAGACGCGAATTTATAATAAGATAACACGAAATTATTGAACTAACTTCACCTTTCCAAAACCGGGGGTTCAAACAGCATATCTTCGGTGATCGGAGCAATAAGAGGTTCCGGGTTCCACTCCTCGCATAACTCATCTATTTCCTGTAATCAGAGAAATCCATGAACAGAATAAAAATCCAACAAGCTTGTTATCAAAACCCCAAGAAAGAGGATTGTAATTTGTAACGTAACTTTACCTGAGTGTTTAAAGGTCGCTTCGGAGGCCTATAACTTTTTGAAAAAACCATGAAAAGAATGACCACTGCTAGAATGATTTCTATAAATAAATGCCCTTCAAAACAGAAAGAATTCCCAAAAAAAAAAAAAAAAAAAAAAAAAAAAATCAGAACAATGAGGAGCGAAGCGTATAGTAGCAGCAAAATATAAATAAATCTGAATCATTCATCGGAATTCTGGAGATATTACCGCTGATATGAATTCCGAAAACAACAGCTCGAGCAGAAGGGACGTTGAGAACTAAAGTCACCCACTCTAAACAACTATTCGCTGCCTCCATTGTAACTGAATTCATTGATTATCTCTCAAGACCTTCTTATTCTTCTAGCACATTCCCTAATCACTCTTGAACCATCATCTATATATATTTACACACGCATCCACACACACACACACACATATATAAATATAAATATAAATATATAGCTTGGAGATCTCCGGATCCTGATTGCCAATCCTAATCAATAATTTTTTTAACTCACCGTTGATGAGAGAGATTGCCCGGTCGCTCAAGCTCAGATTCGCGGTCGTCGTCGTCTTCTTCTCCGGCGATGAATGTGATTTTAGATCAAATCTATGGTTTGAACTGTTTGTTTAAAAGAGCTCGGATATGGGAAGACTTTTGGGCCTCGGCCTGTTATGGACCCCAAATATGGCCCAACGGGTTTAGCCTTTTTTTATTTTTCTTTAAATTATTTATTAAAAAAAAAAACAAATTAATGATGGGATATCTATTATTTTCGTGCATTTGTATTTATTTTTTTCGATTAATATTATTTTTTAGTTGCACACGCAAGCACATGTAAATGTAAATGTAAATGACTCAAATATAACAAACAATTTTAAAATGAAAGTATATATAAAATACTTATTTGCTTAATTTACCACATGTTTTTCACTGTAAATTTTTTATTAATAAAATTACGTTTATTATATAATTAAAGCTTTGTTGTCATATTGTCAACATAATTTTATGTTTGTAGCAATCAACTATAAGAACTCATTAGTTTATTTGACACTCGTTTGAATATCGAATATTTTGGAAGAATTTTGATTAATTTAATTATGACATTATGCAAATTTTTTTTTCTTACTATCGTTTGAAATTCGTTTTAAATTTAAATGGGAAAATGGCGAGATGGCGTATCTTATTTAATGATGGTAAATTAGTCGTCCCTTTTTTTTTTGGGTACACTACACTATTATATTAGAATTCTAAAGTTGATTTTATTTAGGGAGTTTGACTTATTGGTAGGCAGGGACATCATATTTATTATTTATTAGTGTGTATGTATCAAAAGATCAGAAAACAAACCTCACAATCTAAAGAAGAAAAAAAAATTCCTTGCTTATTAAAGAAGAAAACAAGGCACAAATAAATACGTTGTAAGACTCCAATGCAATCATGAATCACCTAACTAAAATCTTCATAATCATTATAGGAGAAAGGAAAAGGCACACCACTATTCTTCAAGATGAAATAGGCTGCTTGTGTATCTGCCTTGAGCTCCAAGCGATCTTCTCTTTCTTGGAGGGAAAGATGACCGTCGGAAGCCTCATGCTCTCGACGAGATGAGGAAAATCCGTGGTGTAGTGCAAGCCGCGGCTCTCCCGCCTCGCCAGCGCGCTCCTTACGACGAGCCCCGCGACGCAGAATAAGTTCCTCATCTCGCACGCCTCGACTCCCACGCTCCCCGGGCCCCACCCGAGGCGGGCCATCCCCGCCTCCCACCGCCCCTCGAGCTCCGCGACCCTCCTCTCGGCCTCCTCGAGCCTCGCCGTGGACCGCACGATCCCCACTTTCTCCCACATCACCGCCTGGAGCTCCCTCCTCGCCCGCCGCGTCAGCTCCGCCGCCGCCGGCCCCGCGGGCCCCACCGCGGGCCGGGGGCGGCCCGGAGAGAGGCCCGCGGCGGCGGCGCTGACGTGGCGGATCGAGGGCGGGACCGCCCGCCTGGCGAAGACGAGGGCCTCGAGGAGGGAGTTGCTGGCGAGGCGGTTGGCGCCGTGGAGGCCGGAGCAGGCGGCCTCGCCGGCGACGAAGAGGCCGCGGAGGTCGGTGTCGCCGTGGAGGCCGGAGCGGACCCCGCCGCAGACGTAGTGGGCGGCGGGGACCACGGGGATGGGGTCCCGGGTGATGTCGAGGCCGCGGGAGAGGCACTCGGCGGCGATGTTGGGGAAGCGGGAGAGGATCTCGCGGGCCCCGAGGCGGGTGATGTCGAGGAGGACGTGGGGGTCGCCGCGGGACTTGAGCTGGTCGTCGATGCTGCGGGCCACCACGTCGCGGGGGGCCAGCTCGGCGCGCCGGTCGTACGACGGCATGAACCGCTCCATCGACAGGTTGTACAGCAGGCCCCCCTCGCCCCGGACCGCCTCCGTTATCAGGAACGCGTTTTCTCGCTCCTCCGCGGCTTTCACCGGAAGGGCTTCCTCCGCCAAAGCCGTCGGGTGGAACTGCACAAATCTATTCGAGAAAAAGAAAAACAAAAAGCAATTAATTGAGTAAATAACTGATCTTTTGTAAATTTTAAGTAAATAATCATTTTGGTGATGTGGTATTGTTTGGACGTTTTTTAGAATTACATTTATGCCCTTTAGAGTCTGATGGTTAATTACAATCATTAATAAATATTTACAGCTATTAATGTCTTTTTGCATTTGTTAATAAAATTTTGTGGCTAACTTGAGTTTTCATATGGCTATATATCTAGATAATCCTTCGGTGATTAGCATAATAATTGCATTCCATAAAAGAAAGGAAAAAAAACCTTTCATAGTTTCATACTAGGGGAGATAGCTCAGTAAAAAGCAGATTTGAGTCATGACGAAAGAAAAAGCGTGAGAAGATAGCTCAGTGGTAAGCAGATTTTAAGCTTGATAGAAAAATTAAAATAAGCTCGGTGCTGAAAAGAAAGAAATCCGTTCATATTTCGAAGAGATTCTAGCATTCGAGACTCACTCCATGTTTGAGATCACAGCCTGAGCTCGATGAGCCATGGCTATTCCATCGCCAGTCGCCACCTACCAAGACATGTCAAGACTGATCACTGATGTCACGAGAACTATCAAAGTTCATTGATCATCAAAACAGAAGACTTAACAAGAATGAGATCCTTCCCTCAAAAAAATAAAGAAAAAAAAAATAACGAGATCCTATGCAGTACCGGAGGGTTGGTAGTCGTAGGATATATATGCCCAGCCCCACCAGAGGCCAATAATGTCACCTTCGACAGAAAACGAGTCACCTACAAAACAAAAAAAAAACACAAACACATCACAGAAATAATCCACAAAATGTTTACAACATCATTTACATTCAAGAAAGTCTTTTTTTTTTTTTTTTTTTTTTTTTTTTTTTGTGTGTGTGTGGTTATTTTGGGGGTTACCTCTAGTGTCTCAGTGTTCAAGGCGTCGACGCCGACACAGACAGTATCAGAGCCGTCCTGCAATGTGAGGAGATCGATGGCGAAATGGTGTTCGAAGACGAAGATGTTCGGGTCTTTGTCGACTGCCTCCAAAAGAGCGCGCTCGATCTCTCGGCCGGTCATGTCCGCCGCGTGGACAATCCTCCGGTGGGAATGCCCTCCTTCTCTTGCCAGGTGGAGATTCCCATCTTCCCCGTGGTCGAACGAAGCCCCCATCGCTATCAGTTCCTTGATTCTCTCCGGCCCCTCCGTACAAACAACCTGCAAAAAAAAAAAAAAAAAAAAAAAAAGTCAAGTAACTTGAATTTGTATTTGCACCGCGTTTCATTTGTTGTTGTTTTGCCAGTGTTTCCTGAAATATTGGTTTGAGATTTTCGGACTCTGATACAATTGTCAAGTAACAAAAGAAACAAACAAAATACATCCTAAGAAACTGCAAATTTGTGAACTGATAGAGTTACCGGTTGATCTGCTTCGCAGCCAGTTTTATTGTTTTCCACAGACTTATTGTATTTGGGTTTTCGGATGAGAAACTGGTTTAAGGTTTTCGTGCTCTGATACAATTGTCAAGTACTACGGGATTCCATCTCAAACTACCATTTTTTTTTAACTCTGATACTATGTTAAGAAACCTACAAACAAAAAAGACATCCTAAGAAACCGCGAATCTGTGAACTGATAGAGTTAGCGGTTGATCTGCTTCGCAGCCCGTTTTATTGTTTTGCACATACATTGTATTCAGGTTTTCGGATTGTTGTTATTGCCAATGTTTCCTCAATTTCGGATGAGATACAGATTTGAGGTTTTTGGGCTCTGATACAATTAGTATCAAGCGCACGACCTTCTACGTCTTACTAATGAAGTATTTTCTTCTAAGGGTCTGTTTGGAACCCGAATTCTCTCTTTTTTTTCCTCTCACATTTTCCGGATTCCGACCGGTGAAAATCAAATACCTCTCTTATTTTTTCTCAATTCAAACAAAGCTAGAAAAACACCACGACTTCTCAACTTTTTTTTTCTTTCACATTTTCCGGGTTCCAAACAAACTCTAAAGGTTTTGGAGTCCTATACCATGTTTAAGTGTGTAAAGGATTTCATCTCGAACTAATTGAGCAACAAGATTAACAGTTTAGATGATATTCATAAGTTTTTGTTAGGTCTTTTGAACTGTCTTATTATCATGTTAAGCAAAATCACATACCCTGACGGTTTCCTCGTCACAGAGGTGAGCTCCGGCGACGATGGTGTCTCTGACGTGGCTCTCGACGGAGTCCGACGGAGAGAGCACGGCGCTGACGCCGCCCTGGGCGTACTTGGTGTTGCTCTCGTGAGGCTCCGATTTCGTCACCACCGCCACCGAACCGTGCTTCGCGACCTCGAGAGCGTATCGGAGCCCGGCGATTCCGCTTCCGATCACCGTGAAGTCGAACCGCCTCGTCGGACCGTCGTCGTCGTCGATCGAGCACGGCAGCGACGACCTGAACGCTCTGGCCGGAAATTGGGGGCGATTTCGGCTCTGGAGCTTGGAAACCCCGCTCGACCTGCGTAGAGAGCTGAGATTGACGCCGGAGGAAAATCGGCAACCGCCTTGGTCTCGTCTTGAGCAATTCGACGGTGCTCTTAGAAGTTTTCCGGTGCCGGCGGGTATGCAAGTTGTCATTTACACTCTCTTCTGTTTGACAAAATGTTTACGTGAAACCTCGAGCTATATATATATATATATATATAATCTTCTTAGAAACAGTAATATCAGAATCAGTAAAGATATTACATGAGACCAAACCGTCTATAGAAAAGCCCAAAATAAAGAGCAAACAAATCGTAAATTCAAGGGAATGAAAAAGAGAGAGGCTTACACGGATTAGCTGTATATGAAACAAGCGAAGCTCTTTGTTGTGGTTCGATAGACGAATAATAGTCTTCCGAAAAGATTCCAAGTTTTATTGATTTGGATATTTGTATATGTATCAGAATTCAGAAGGAACGAAGAAGAAGATAAATCGCGTAGAAGTCCAGAATTGTCATCGAATTTCGCGCCACTTTCCTTATTTATATATTAAAAAAGAACGGCCAATCATTTGTTTTTTTTTTTCTTCTTTGATTCATTATTCCATTTTTCCCTTCGAGAAATTTGAACTAATATGTCAGATTTTGTTGTTTTCCTTTAATTAAGATTTTTCCACTTTTTCAGATATATGTAACTTTTTACTGAGAGATTTTTAATTTAGTTACACGTGAGATTTAACGTTTAATTTTGTTTTTCCCTGCGAGGCGAAATTCATTTTTGCTTGGTGTAATTTTTGACCGTACATGTGATTGAAAGTCCAAATAAACCTTTTAACTATTTTTGGTCCATTCGAAAGCTGAGAAGGCATAAGAAGAATAAAGTCAAAAATGGTATGAATGTATGGGTTATTCATGATGGCCAAGGAACCACGAAAGCATGATCTCCATACACTATTTATAGCCACCCAAATATTTCTTGCAAGAAGAGAAACCTACGCATGAATGTCAATTAAAATCATTTTAATATAAATGTTCATTACTACCCCGGATAATCTATCGCCATATTATCAATATAGATGTTATGAATATGGCCAAGTAATGTTTGATTAGGGATATTAAAAAAAATGAGTTTGATTATAGGTGTATAATGACATATATATATATATAGTTATTTATGATGATGATGAATATATTTTTTTTTTTTGACGTCCAACGGTGGTTATGAATAATTTTGCTCACTTTGTAACTTAAAAGTAGATGATAATATTAATATCAACGACTAGGCAAAAATATTTGATTGTATTTACCACAATAAATTAATGAAGTTACGGTCAGACTTAGATTCGTAAACTTCCTCTCAGTTATTTGCTTCTATATCACGATTAATAGCAATATAAGCTCATCTTATATCGGTAATTACTTATCTTCCACACAATCTTATTGGAATGATCATTTACATACAATATATTTTCATCAGATATTAATGTTTGATTAGAGGATATTAAACAGAAAATTAGAAAAAATAGTCAACTTAAACGTTTGACAGTGTTAAATAGCAAACGTTTAGAAAATATTGGATAAATAGTCACTTTCAAACATAAATCTTAGATATATAGTCAACGTTTAGTATATGAAAATGACTATTTACTTTATATTTTGGTCTGAAAGTGGCTATGTATATAACATTTACTAAACGTTAATTATTTAGCAATGTCATTTAAATTATCTATTTTCTTAATTGACTTTATATTAAAAGTTTTATCTCTTCCATCTTTAGCCAAAAAGTTGAGTTTTGGTTCTTCGTTGTTTAGAGTCGACACAAAAAATTCCCGGCTAAAAATCAATTTAGATTTCTCACAAAATGATAAATAACTTTTTTAAAGTTTCGAGAATCACTTGTCAAGAGTGCCATAATTTTTTTATAGAGAAAATTGTATAAAATAGTTATTTGAAATTAATTGATTAATAAAATAGTCAAAATTTCGAATTTTTAACAAAGTAGTCAAAGTTACATTATCAATTATTTTTTGATACCAATAATAAAAATTTGACAATTATTATAAACAATTTATCACTTTAAAAAATTTTAATCTTAAGATTAATTTTGTTTTTGAAACTTGATTATTGCACATTTTGACTATTCTCTTAATCTTAGAAAAACTTTGACTATTTTATAGATTCTCAACTTTAAATCGGCTATTTAGCCAAACCACCCTTTCTTATGATTAATTCTTTTATCTATATAGTCATTTGACTTATATCATTTTTTATAATAGCAAACTTTTTGTAAATTTTTTGTAAATAGTTACCTCAATACTAAAAAAACAATAAAACTCAAAATAGGCGGAAATGTTTTTGGGTATTTTTGTCTTTTTGAGTACCGTAAATAAGTTGAGGTGACTATTTATAATTTTTTTTATAAAAGGTTGGTTATTTAGTAATTTTTGGACGGTGATTTATTTGGCTAATTTTTTGTTAATTTAATTATGAATAATAGTCCCGCCGATTTGAATGCTGAGGCAGAGGGCTGGCTATTGAGCGCGCGCAACCAAAGCTTTCCCTTCACTGTTGACACACAAACACCCATCGAAACATTTGCTCTCATTTCTCTCTGCTGATCCAAGGTATCGAAATCTGAATCCCTAACCCTAACCCTAGCCAAGCGCGCACAGAGACAAAGATGGGAAACTTCCTCGACAAGGAGCCACCGCCTCCGATGGTGCTCGTCCCTCCTCTCTTCGATTTCCCTCCCCTCGCCGCTCGAACCAGGTCATTCAATTTCTCTCATCATTCTTCACGATCTTTCGTTTTTATTTTATTTAGAAGCCTTGTGAAATATTTGGGATTTTTCGGATTTTTTTTTTCTCCCCAGGATGTTGGAATCGTCGTATAATCTTCTGTTTGGGAAGTTGGCTTTGAAATGCCTGTTTGAGGATTATTTCGAAGAAGCTCAACATTTCAAGACCATGATCATGCTAAAGCCAATTGATGACCCTCACGTCGATTTGGTCGCTACTGTATCCTTACGGATTTCATCAGTGCAATTAGTGTCAATTTCTCTATAATTTCGTTTCGTTTTTCCTTTAAGATGCGAATAGGTATCGGGTCCTCTTGATCACAAACCCGAAGAGAGTATAATCGGGAACGCATTTTTCCGACGGCAAAGGTGTTGTTGGCTTTATAGATTATCCCTATTAGCGTCGCTGTTCTTCATCAGTGTTGATGTGAATTGATTATTTCTTTGTTCAATCTTTGATCAGCGATGTTGACGACCCACATTCATTTGTGGACCTTTCCGTGTCGAATTCTGATCCGTAAGCGACATATGTATTTTGAAGTATATTGATTTATTCTCTGTTCCTCCTACTTTGCTTTCAAATATGGACCCCATGAATTTACTAACACCTTTGCTTTTCTTCAACTTAGGATTCTACAGATGAGGTCATGTGCCTTCTACCCAAGACATGGAATTGGAGCATTTGGAACCTTCCCTTTGCTAATAAGGAAGAGGTACACTGTTTTTATTTATTTATTAATTTTTCTTATAAAGATTTATATATGTTTGGTGTGTTCACATATCAAATTCGCTTTCTTTAGAGTCTCTGCCCAAGACTATGGAGTTGTGGGATTGAGATTTGGTTCGGGAAACACATCCATTGGAGTGACAATCACGCCTTTCTCCTGTGTGTGTTCTTATACGCGACTTGAAATTTTAACTAGTCAACCCTTTTATTTTATACAGTAGTTTACTATCACTGAGAATGCAAATAGTTGTAATACGGTGAACTTTACAGTGAAGGATGAATTACCGAGAAGTGCGTGGTTTGTGAGAAAAGTGGGGAGGCTAATCGCTGGATTGCAGTATGATCCAGAATGTAAGTTTCGAGTCGTTTCTCCAAAAAATATGAACCTTGGGCCGAAATATACAATTTGTTAGATTGCAATTTTCCGATGTGTAGAGCGATTGTTCTAGAAGCTCGAGCTCAAGGTTCCGAGCTCAGTGATCCTGAGCTCGGACTCGGTCAGAAGTAGTTAGGATTTTGGAGGATCCGTTTCTGATCCATTCCCGGATCTCATGTGATCAGTAGTGTATATAAATATAGGTGTACTTGATTCACGAATATACAAGTAGAGTATTTCTCTGTCTCAATTCATTTCTACATGAGGCTCTTTAATCTCCCTATCAATATTATGACAACCTGAAGTGGCTACATCAAATGTGTAATCTCAGCACTTTGGTCACAGGCTCAAAGTTTTCTTTAATTTTTGTTTGTTTTCATTTGGTCGATTACTCTCTTTTGTTTTAGGCGGCACTACAAATGGTGCTAAATATAAGAATTTGAAGAATTGGAGTGCCGCGATCGGTTATGGAGTGGGATCAGGAAGTCCTTTGAGTCCATCGTTCAATTTCTGTCTTGAACTTGCTAGAAGCTCCCAGGTTTCATTTTTATTCGTTTCCGACTATTAATACTTTTAGTGATTGCCCAAACAATTTAGCCCAGAAATCTGATATTATGAGTCTGATTTCACAGTTCATAGCCTCATTTTATCAACATGTAGTGGTGCAAAGACGGGTATAACTATCTCTTTCTTCTCTCTCTAATCGATGTCCCTAACTTAGTTTTCCTTTTCGTGTTTATTAGCTGTTTTCCTTGGTTTTCAATTCACACTGTTGATGTGTTTCAACTTCTCAGGTGAAGAACCCTCTCGAAGAAAGTGAAATTGTTGGGATTACTAATTATATCGATTTTGGTTTCGAGTTGCAGACAAGGTATCTTCTGGATACCACTTTTTTTTTAATTTTTTTTTTCTTTGCATAGAATTATCTCGTAAAACAATGTTCTATTCGTAGGGTCGATGATGCTGAAACGTCAAAAAGTGTTTCGGATTCTACCTTTCAAATAGCTGCATCGTGGCAAGCAAACAAAAACTTTTTGTTGAAGGTAACGAGATCGATGAACCTAATAATGCTCGTGTGTTTCTACATTTTCAAATCATATCATACTTACCAGACATTTATAATCAACATATTCAGGGAAAGGTGGGTCCTCTAAGCTCATCGATAGCGTTAGCGTTCAAGTCCTGGTGGAAACCTTCTTTCACGATGAGCGTTTCAGGTCCATATCTAGTGGCTAAATTTTGCTACTTATTTTTTTTACCAGATATAGGAACGTTTAATATTGTTTTACTTTCTTGAAAAGGAATTATATGAAAAATTTTTTAAGAACAAACTCATATGACCCAGCGTGGCTCTGAGCACAAATTGCTACAACTAAACAAAATAAATTACTAACGCAATAACTATTCTGAAATAAATAAATAAATCACTAATTTACCACTCCTGATCTAACACAAGCTCATCTGGAGAAATGATTTCTCAAATAAGGTCGGTCTTTACTTTATTGCAGCTACAAGAGATAATACGACTGGGAACACAGCGTGCGGTTTTGGCTTCCGCGTTGAGAATCTCAGAGAAGCCAGGTTTGGAACATTTTGGCATCGGTTCTAAAACTGTAATTATCTTTTAAGCTAATTCGGTACTAATTGAATTCGATTTTGGTGCACACGATTTGCAGTTACCAAAGAGCGGATCCGAATTTCGTGATGCTGACACCAAACAAAGAGCACCTCGCAGAAGGCATCGTCTGGAAAGTCGGTAAAAGACCAATGCTCGAATCAGACATTAACGCTGGAAATTTCGACGGCATTCCCAGAGAACTTAGACCCCTTGACATAATTATGTAGTTTGGTATCCTGTTTTTTTATTTGGATTTTTTCTATTCCTACTTCTCACTTTTGCCTATGTATAAAGTTCTTGCCTTTATTTATTTTTATATTTTATATATATTTTCTTCTTCCCCTTTTCTCAATCCAAGAGGACTTCGGAGTTTGGACATATTAGAAGAAGAAAGAAGCATTAATTAAAGGATCAATGCTCATCTGTCGTAATCTTCTGCCTTTTATGACATACTAGAAGGAGATTTTTTTATTTTTTTATTTTTAAGCTGGATTTAATTATTTTTAAATTAAATGAAGTTTAGTAAAAGTCATTAAATCCTTTCACTGCACTGATTCACTTCAGTTATGTTGAACAGCATATTCGTAATAATCATGCAAAAGGGCAACAATTTCTACGCAAATGTTTTTTAGAAAAATAAAAATAAATTAATATATGGTTGTTGTCTCTTCCTTTATTTCCAATCCTATTTGAGCAGGTGTCCGATAAAAGTGGGAAAAAAAGGAGAGAGAATCGACAAAATGGCTGCTTCATATACAGTGGTATCTTCTCCAACTTTCTCGCTACTTTCTCGTTTCCCAAACAGACCCTCCACGAAACGACGACCAATCTCCGCGACTCTCTCTCTCCCCAAACTCCTCCGCCGCGAAACCCCGATCTCCGCCGCCGTAGCACTCTCTGCTTCCCCGTGGAGCCACAACTCCGGCGATGGCGCCGGGAAGAGCTTCCTGGACTCGCTCCTCGTCCTCTGCGCCTCCGTCGCTTTCTCCGCCGGCGTCCTCGTCTCCGGCGTCGACTCCGCCTCGGCGTTCGTCGTCACGACGCCGCGGAAGCTTCAGTCCGACGAGCTCGCCACTGTTCGTCTCTTTCAGGAGAACACTCCCTCAGTCGTCTACATTACCAATCTCGCCTCAAAGTTCGGCTCTGATCTTCGAACCCTAGCTTTTTTTTCCATCTTTCATTTTTTTAGTTAAGCTTTGCTTCTTTAAGTTAACTTTGAAACTGTTTTAGGCAAGACGTGTTTACTTTGGACGTTTTGGAGGTACCACAAGGGTCTGGCTCTGGCTTTGTATGGGACAAAGACGGTCACATTGTCACCAACTATCATGTGATTCGAGGCGCCTCTGATCTCAAGTCCGTTGCTTCAAACCGATCTCATTTTGCAGTTGGAAATTGTAAAGCTTTGTTTGACTCTTCTGAAAACGGTGTTTGCTTGCCTTGTTTACAGGGTGACTCTTGCCGATCAGACGACTTTGGACGCCAAAGTCGTTGGGTTCGATCAGGACAAAGACGTTGCAGTGATTCACGTCGACGCGCCTAAAGGGAAACTTAGACCCATTCCCGTTGGCGTCTCTGCCGATTTGCTTGTTGGTCAGAAAGTCTTCGCCATTGGCAATCCTGTAAGCAAAACTTACAGCTTTTGTCCTTTTTGGTTATCTCAACAGTGTTTTTTATTTTTTTATTTTTTTTATATACCTTTTTTTTCTCGCAGTTTGGACTAGATCATACTCTCACAACAGGTGTTATAAGGTAAAGATTCACAAATTTTCTTGGCCGTAAATTCGAGTTGAGTCCCAATCTTAGAGTAAGTTGATCTTGGCTTTTGGGCATACTAGATTTTTTTTTGGGGCCCTTTTCCAGCGCCTTAAGTTGGTTTCGAGTAGAGGAAGACAGGATTTTAGGCAGAATGTGTTCACGAAGATTAGTGGGTCACTTTTGCATTACCATGAAATGCAAGTTATTCAATGTAGCTTTGAAATTTAGGCCATGTAAAAAAAAAAAAATTACTTGCCTATTCATATACCTGCTGTTGAAAGTGTGGCGGAAATGGTGCTTATTCATACTCTTTATACGATTTTGTAGTGGGCTTCGTAGAGAAATCAGTTCAGCTGCTACGGGCCGTCCGATTCAAGATGTCATACAGACAGATGCTGCGATTAACCCCGGAAACAGCGGAGGGCCACTTCTAGACAGTTCCGGAAGCCTCATCGGCATAAATACAGCTATATATTCTCCATCGGGTGCGTCTTCCGGCGTTGGATTTTCAATTCCAGTTGACACGGTGAGTAGGCTTAAGAAATATCAATATTTGTCTATAAAAAAGATGGGTTTTTTTTTTTTTTTTTTTTTTTATCTCAAAGAGTCTTTCAACTGAGTGGTGTTTTGGTCCCTAAACTAGTTTTTGGAGCAAAATGATTCTTAACTACTAGCATTTTAGTCCTTTTTTAGAGAAATTAACATTTTTTTCAATGAAATAAAGCACCTAATAAGCTTAAAACATATTTACAAACTTAAGTTGCTTGTTGATTTTATCAAAGACACTAAATATATACTGTAACTCTGAAAGACGAAATAAAGGTTGTAGACAAGTTTGGATTTTTAGAATCAGATTTTGTGTTAATGACACGTTTTAAATTGGAGAATTAAAATACTTCATAATCAATAGTTTGAGGAGCATTTTGTTCCAAAAATTAGTTTAGGAACCAAAACGACATTCATATAATAGTTCATGGACTATTTGTGCTAAAAAGCCATATATATAATGTTTCTTATATCTACGTGTTCAGGTTAGTGGCATAGTTGAACAGCTTGTGAAATTCGGGAAAGTTACGAGGCCTATTTTGGGGATTAAATTTGCACCCGATCAGTCTGTCGAGCAGCTCGGCCTTAGCGGAGTGCTCGTCTTAGACGCTCCATCCAGTGGTCCTGCTGGCAAAGCGGTAATGTCCCCTTTTGACTCAGTTCACATATGAAATATTATACACTAGCTAGCCGAGTCACTGAGCTTGAGTTCTTCTAGCTTGAAAATATATCAATTTCTTTTCTGACGAGATTATTGATGAGATTTCTTTTTGCAGGGTCTCTTACCAACCAAACGCGACGCCTATGGAAGACTAATATTGGGCGATATCATAACATCCGTGAACGGGCAAAAGGTCTCTGGCGGCAGCGACTTGTATAGAATTCTAGACCAGTGTAACGTGGGCGACAAGGTACTTTCGGAGGAAATGTAATTTCTTCAGTTTAAAAAACACAAGAATAAAATTATCATCATTTCGACTGAATTAAATATGTTTGTGGTTTTGAGTATTTCGCTGTGGTAGTAGTAGTACTAGACTAGAAAATGGTATTTTGGTAATGTCTCTCCGACCAGTACATTGGCTTCTCTGGATAGTGGTTTTGGGTGTTATTTAAAGCCTAGCGTAGAGTGAGACCACATGTTCTAGTTCACACAACGTTGCTTTTCATTACTAGAGGTTTGGTTGGTGAAAGTGTCAGTTTTCTTGTTGAATATTTATTATTGCATCGATTGTTATATCACGTCATTAAATAGGTGGTTCTTTTTCCCTCAAAATTAAATAGTTCGTTCTGTGATAAAGAAATCTCATGCAGGGGATAGACATCTTTATTGATAGATGTACTATTCGAGACAGTACCGATCTCTAGGAGATGTAAAAGGAAATCAACTCTCACAGATCCATTTTTGTATGTCCTATGCTAAATTAATACCATCAAGACAGAGATAAAAAGCAATACAAAAGAAATAGAGAAATGGGCTACCAATCCTGACTCTGATTAAATGACCACTGATTGGGCTCTCGAGCCCAATTCTTCACGAGCCCTTGGTTTATTTAGAGTCCAACCCACGTTTCATTCTGTTTCCAACATTTATAAGTAAATATATTGATATACTAGTGGTTGTGGTATAGTAACTTATAAATGCATGGTACATAGGATTCTTTTTCGCGACCAGCTTTTGATATCTCTGTGTTGATAAATTGAGATGAAAATGAAATAGACTGAATTCCGATCCCACGAGTTATGGTATTTGTATGATCTTGTACTTAATCATGTGCCAAGTTATAGACTGATTGAATTCACGATGACAGAGCTTGTCTCTTCTCTTCGTTCTTTGATGTACAGATAACCGTCGAGGTGTTACGAGGCGATCACAAGGAGAAAATACCTGTGGTCCTTGAACCAAAGCCCGACGAGTCATAAACATACAAACAGGGAGACGGTAAATTGTACGTGGAATTACGGACAGACATCAATAATGAATTTACTGTAACTGTGATATGTAAGCCCTTGTACATATTTTAGAAGAACTTCGAAGACAAACTATTCTTCTGTATATGATCAACAGATAGTTTGAATCAGTTGATGAAGATTCTGATGATGTAATTGAGAACTGGGTCTGAACTCTTGTCTTGTGTTTCTGTTTTGATATGGAAGAGGTGAGTTCTATTCAGGACAAAGCACATATCTTTAAAGGACATCCAAAAGAATAGTACAAATAGTATACTAATATTTGTACTAGTGATTAGTAAGTGAAAAGTTGTAGGATTTGTTTAAATGTCTAACGTTGATCTTATATGTTGGGAGACTGTGATTTTACAGTGATTATTAGTGAGAAATAATAAAAAAAAAAAACTTTATAAATCAATTTAGTAATAAAATACAACTTTTTAGAGACTAGTTATTCAACTTTACTTATTGAGAATCCATGCTTATAAAATTCGACACATGAACTATGAACCTAGTAACTCAAACTTCAATAAACAAAATCCTGATGCTATTAGAATAATTTACTCGATAAAGAGTGTGATGATCACCGATCTCCTAATTAGTTCATATATCGATAATGTGTAATGTATCGTTATAGAGTGCCTAGACCACGTTCGTCATCATCGACATCTTCTTTTTTTGAAGCATCATCTTCTTCTAGAAGCTTCCGAGAACTAGTAATAATAGAACTTGCAATAGCATCGACGAGACGATCCACAACTTGCATAGTCTCAGCCCCAGCCCGAGCCATAGCCGCACCTCGCCTGATGGATCGGCTGCGTTTATTAATATTTTAGCCACCAAAGCTAGACCATCACCATATTTTTCGTCGTCCTTATAATCAATTTCTAAAACCCTCCGAGCACCTCTTTTTACCACACATAAAACACTGATCATAATCATCAGAGAAGAAAACACAACCCTCATTGATTTCATTGATGAACTAGTGTTAGGGTATGGTTAACAACATGGTGCTCCACTAACTATATATCATATATGAGGCTTATGCATAATCTTTTTCTTCTTCTTTTTTTTTTTTTTTTTTTTTTTTTTTTTTTTTTTTCATTAGCAATCGCGTATGCATAATCTTAATAACGAACTATCATATCCTCACATTCGATCTCCTAATTAGATACTTTCATGGATTACCAAATGCATTTAACTTACATGTATTTTCAAGGTCTAGTATTATATATATATATATATATATATATATTTAAGTGTATGTTTATGAAAAAATATTATGTGTTTATGCCGTCATTTCTTCTTCTATAGCCGTTCATTTTCTAATGATAAATTAACAATAGTATTCATTTTCTAACGATATTTACATCAAGTTTGCATATGCTTCCAAAATATTGAGAACATGCTTTTTTTTTAAACATGTGAAAATTCCGTCAACTATTTAGCGGAAGGTAATAATTGTGCCAAAAGAAAAAGGTCGATCGCGACCTTGGTCCTTAAAAATTGTTCGGGACTAAAATGCCTAAAACTAAAAAAGGTTAGGAACCGAATGAGTCAAAATCCCATTATTTAGTTGTAATCCGTTGTAGATACAAATCAAGGTGAAACTTTCAAAACAAGAATGAAGAACTGATGGCAAATATAAGTGCATAGATACTTTAAATTTAATATTTTGATATAGTTCATTCAACATTCTCATCGTGGGAGCTGTTTTTATCTACTCCACAGGAATTGAGAAGGAAAAAAAAAGTATCTATACAGCGTAATGATCTCTATTCTACAAAATTGTCCTAATCTAATAAACTAGTGTAAATGATGAGGCATCAATTTAAGCTTGAAATGAGGTCAATAAACGCGTCTTCACTGCAGGGAATGGTAAGACCTCCCATGGGATGATCGAATCCGAACTCATCTTCGACTTGAACAAGCAATTCTTGGAACGAAGGCTGACTCAGCAACAAGACAGGCACAACAAACCGCTTCTTTTCATTGTCCCCGACGTAAACTGCAAAATGGCCTTTCGGGACATCCAATGCAGCCGAAGCGGATTTGTTACTCGAATTTGAGAGAGACCTCTGAAGAAACTTCTTTGCTGGGACTACTCGGGGCAAACGGAAACCCATTTTTTATTTTTATTTTTTATGTTTTTTTAATTTTGTATTGAGAGAAGAGAGATCTAAATTATCGTGAGAAAGAAAGGAAATGTTATCAATTGCTGTGATGAAGTTTGATGGTTTTGAAACTCTGAAAACTTATGCTTGTATATATACACTAAGGAATGCTATGGAATCAGTGGTAGAACGAGAATGTATATGTGGGTCAAGTGAGAGACTACAAAAATTGAAAGAGATCACATGAGACTGTCTCTGAACTCTTTAATCTAATTAATGTATTGACATTAACAACTGGAGTTTAGAGTCCCACTTCAACCTCTTCATTGCCTCCTTAGAAATATATCAGAATGGCAACGTGATATTGTCTGAAGGTTGGTTGTCCAATTAGATTACTTAGGTGGTGAAGATAACCATATGTGGTATTGTGACTATATGATCCCATGAAAATCATATTTACAAATAAAAATAATATTCTTCAATCCACAAAAAATGATCACCTGTCTATTGTGTGGTTCCTCTACGGCTAGAACAAGTTTGGACATGTTGGGTTATGAATTTATAAAATTTCAAAAGAGGACAATACCATGTGATGAGTCCCATAGTAGACCCCGTTCTAATCGAGAGCATAATCTTAAGCTATATACGTAATTGACCATGCATATCAAGTACTAGACCATACATGTGATAGCTTTGATGTTTCACATCAAAATAGAAGGTCAAGTGGGACTATGTAGTGTTTCATAATTTGAAATGTGAATGTGAAATACAATCCCATGTGATATCTCTCTCAGTCAACCAACTATGGCCTTCTTCTTTGCTTTACCACTCACTATACTATTATATCCTTCTTTTACAGTTTTTTTTTTATATAAATATGTATTAACACTCTTTGATGTTTTCCAACAATCTCATTAAGAAAGAGAGCATAACATTCTTTCTTGTATTTTCTCTCTCACTGCTAGCTCAGCCTTCTATACAAAGTTATAACAATTCCTATATACAAATGGGTTTCCGTTTGCCTCGAGTGGTTCCAACAAAGAAATTTCTTCAGAGGTCTCTCTCCAATTCACGTAACAAAGACGATTCGATGGCGTTGGATGTCCCAAAAGGCCATTTTGCAGTTTATGTTGGAGAACACGAAAAGAAGCGATTTGTTGTGCCGGTCTCGTTTTTGAGTCAGCCTTCATTTCAAGAATTGCTTATTCAAGCCGAAGATGAGTATGGATTCGATCACCCGATGGGAGGTCTCACGATTCCCTGCAGCGAAGACACATTCATTGATCTTATTTCAAACTTCAACTGATACCTCATAATTAGATCCAGTTTATTACACTATGACAATTTTTTTGTAGATCATAGATGTTTACGACAATGTATATAATGGTTTATCATTCCTATGTGGAGTTGTTGAATATTGCTCCCATGTGAGAAGCGTTCAAAGAATAAAATAATTATACAATGATTAATTCTTACAAACTCGCTTAATTTTCTCACTAATTTAGCTTGGTTGTGTCTTGATATCCAACGTTTAATTTTACTCCACATCTCCGGATATTAAGTAGGATTAAATTAATATTTCTCAATTTGACAAGCGAATCATCTACTACTTCTTTTAACACTACCCTCTAAACAAGACTATTTCCAGACAAGAAATAGAGTTATGAGAGTAACTTATTTAATAATCTGGACCTAATTAATAATGCACCTTTTCATAATATTTCTTTGGGGATTCAAAATAAATTGTGTACCTGGAAAAGATATGGATACTTTTAGGATTTTTACTCTTTTGTTTTTATATTATTTATTTTGATCGGAATATTTGCTATAGATATCATAGCTTGTCATCCCATTCATAGACCTCTATAAAAGACGTAGTTCTACTGTTAAAGGTCTTTTGCACGTATTGATAGTTTTTAGATCTTGAGTATTTCGTGAGAGTCAAGAAACAAGTTGTTGAGTTATAGAGATTGATTTTAATAATCATGATTTGTCTACGCATGAATTGTTATATACTAGTGTCAAATTCTTAAAAAAAAATAGCATTGATAGTGGATATATTTCAGTAAAATCGAAATGGGAAATTTAATCCTTGAATCAGATTGAACATTCGATAGGCCTAAGCCCATTAATCTAGTCCACTTCTTAGTAATGGGCCGAGGCCCAAAGAAGATTCCGCGAATGGGAGTTTAAGCGCGAAAGTGAATTGCTAAGCGCCAAAGAAATCGAAAAAAGGAAAGTAGGAAGGAACGGAGAAAGAGAGAGAAGACTTGCATAACCAAATTGGGAAACAAAAACCAAATCAGGAAAGGGATTTTCTTACCGTTGGGAAACATTTTGATCGGGGACTATATATACATATAAGTTTCTCGAGGGAAGGAGAGAGAGAGAGAGAGAAAATTAGAAAAGGAAGAATAGGGTTTTGAGAGAGAGAGAGCGAGAATTCTCTCCTTGTCCTGATGTTTGGACGAAGGAAAACCTAGCCGTCTGAATCGAAGTGAAAACCACGCAATCGTGGAAATCCATCGAGAGAGAGAAACGACGACGACGGCGATGAAGAACGAGATGAAGAACGGCGAGAGAGAGAAACCTAGCCGTCTTCGCAGCCACGAAACGAAGCCCACGCTCCTCCGATTTGGTTTTGTCGAATGTCAGGTTTCTTCTCTTTCGACCTAGGGTTTGTGACTCGCTTTTCTTTAACTTTCCCACCGTCAGGTTTCTTTAACTTTCGACCTAGGGTTTGTGACTCGCTTTTCTATTTGATTTCGGGAATAGGTTTGTGACAAAATATTTGACCGATTCACTAATTTTAAAAAACTCTGTACATTGTAAAGACATTAGGGAAAATGTCAAATGTTTATGTATGTTATCTTTTTTTTTTTAAGGTATATTTCTCCACGACACGATCAAGGCGAAGAAGAAGTTTGGGATGATTCTCGCTGCCGATCAAGACCAGCCTGTCTCGCTCTGCGCGAGCACAATCTGAAATTGATGTATGATGTCAATAGCTAATGTGTTCTCAATAACCTCCTAGTTCAATTCTTGCAGTAGTTATTTAAGGGAAAATAACTTACATCTAATTTCTTGCTTTTTTTTTTTAACTTATATATATACATAAATTGGTTGATTATCCTCTCCCCTAAACGTTTGGCTGGCTTTAGGTTTTTTATTTTAGAGTTAGGTTGTAAGGCCGGCCCGTGTGTTTAGACTTTTGTTTTTTAGGTTCAGTCAAACATTTCGGGAGGAGCGTAATCAATATATTTTCTTATAAAACTATATGTATTAATTTTAATTTTTTTTTTCTGGAATTATATGTAATGTTATTTTCCCCAAAATAATTTCTGTCAGTAATTGAATTTAGGAGTTTGGTACAGGGAATATTATATCGTGCCTATAATTCTTCATACAATTACTAATACTAGATTTCTTTGACGAGGTATATGGGTAGTCCAAACTGACGGAGTCGAGTCGACGATGGAGCTTAGGAATTTTTATCAAGAAATGCATGGATCAGGAGTCTTTCTTACCTATGCTTTTCACTAGATACTTGATTATGTTTGAGGTATTTGCTTGAACCTTGAATTTTTTGTAGATTTTACATAAAGATTTGTAACTGATCTCTTCGATTTGCTAGTAGACACGCACATGGTAGGTTCCAGTGGCAAATTGGAAGTGGATCATACCCAATCTCTGTAGATGTTCCCAGGAACACGAGATTTTTGTTTTCCGATAAAAAAATGACTCCGGCTAAGGCTATTGCAAAGTCAATCGTAAGATTCGTAATTTAGAGTTAATTAATCAGCATGGGTTGTGAGTTTCTCGTTCTGATTTTTTTTTCCATGGTTAATGATGACTTTGCAGGTTTGACCAATGTGGCGATGCGATCAGCAATCTCGTTCATGATAAAAAGAAGAGTTGGTTTTGTTTCTTTGATTTTTAAATATATTTGTGTTTCAGCATGAAATCTCCTGGAATTGCTGATTATGTTGTGAATGTCTTTTTTGCTTGTGTAGAATCGAAGGTGGTATTCCTCCTCTTGTTGAGCTTCTTGACTACCGAGACGCAAAGGTGCAGAGATCTTCTGTGGCGGCCATTCGGACCCTCGCTTTTAAGATGGACGAGAACAAAAAACAGGTATAAAACAAATCACGTACTAATATCCTCACATTTTCTCTTGCTGGAAGCTATATTCAATGTTCCTGAGTCAAAATCTAGTTTATATGTTGCAGATTTTGGCATTACCCACCCTTGCTGCCATACTCTACGAAGCGGTTTGCACTTGCCACATGTTTTTCCCCATGATACTCTCTGATGGTTTGTCTTTGAGCATTATCTGAAGTGGTCAAGTATTGCAGGTTGGTTTGATTGGTAATTAAGAAAGAAGTTATCCTGGCTGGTGCATTACAGCCTGTGGTTGGGGTACTAAGGTAAATAACAGGATTTTGACTTCTCTCATTGTTATCTGTTACTAATATCAATTGTAAACCATTTGCCCTTATCTTATTTGAAATGGAAGTACATAGTGATAGAACTAGAAGTTAAGATGTGTGGCTGAAGATATATAATATTTTTCAGAGAGTTTTTCGAGGCTGAGCAAGAACATGTAGGAGCAAGAACAGGCTCCGGTGCTCGTAAGGAGAGGGCGTTGAATCAGGTACAGTTCTTGCTCTTTTACTTACGACTCTACATAAATATCTATGCATAATCTTAGGATTCTCAACTTTGACCTCCTTTATAAAATTTCTAAATTGATTACAAGGAACATAACTTTCATATTGTTTCTGGGTTTTTTTATTTTTCTATATCTATATATATATATATATATATATATATATATAAACAAGTTGATTGGTTATCCTTCCCTTAAGTTGTTTTGATTGGCTTTTTTTTTTTTTTTTTTTTTTTTAATTTTTAAATTTTTTTTCAAGCCCCGGCCGGCCCAAATTTTTTAAACTTTTTTTTTTAGTCAATCAAACACTTGGGGGAGCATAAGCTTCATCTATTATTTTCAAATAAAACTATACACACACACACACACACATATATATATATATATATATTTATTTATTTTGCTGGAAGTATGTGTATTGTTATACTCCCCAAAAATAATTTCTACGGAAGAATCTAATATTAGAGAAGGAGTTGAAGCTTTTAAGATCATGCAGTTATTTATTGTTGACATATATATTGTATTAGATTCCTAACATGTTTTATTTGTTTCTTGCGAATATATGAACTACAAAGAGGCTTGATCCCTCTCTCTCCTAAAAAGGAGAGAGAGGGTATGTAGGCAGCTCAGACATGGAAAACAAGGTACTCATAATGAAAAGTTCCGATTTTTAATTTTTTATTTATTTATTTGTTAAACTCTCGTTAGTTATTGAGTTGTACAACTGCAAGTTTTTTTTTTTTTTACCAGAATCGGTCTCTAATTTTCTTTCCCACCCGATAATTTTCCCGCAGCCGAGTAAGGAAGCGAGATTGACAACTTTTTTTTTTTTTTAAATTTTTTTACATTTTTTTTTAAGTTTTACGAGCAGCTTAGGTGTTGCCACAGAGCAGTAGAACTAGTGCGAAAAGGCTCTGCCGGAGAATCCCACATCTTTCTGCGATTTCGATTCCCTCCATTCTCGCTCCAAATGCCTCTTTTCATCCTCGTAAGTCGTATAGGATCACATTTTCCAGCAAATCTTTGATGTTTTCAAATACACAATGAGTACTGATCTTTATTTAATTTCAGCGTAGATTTCTGTGGCATCAGAGCAAAGGTGTTTGACATAATAGGGATGCGAGAGTTCTGTTTGGTTAAGAAGATTCACCTGTCCCTGGTATTGAAAACTCTTTCTTTCTGTCTAAGATCCATTGGAGTCTCAACTGGTTCTTGACTTTTGTGCCATTCATCAAGGTTTTTTTTAATGTTTGTTTGTCAATTTCAATTCTGATTTCTTTTACGGGTCAGCCTTAGGACACATGAGTCTGACTCCTATTGGGAAATTAAGGGCTTTGCGATTGAGAAATGCTGCAAACAGGTATGTATACACACTGCTTGTTTTTCCCATATGATTCCAGCTACTTTATTTTTTTATTTATTCAAAAATAAAAAATTGATTGGTCATACTTCCCCTAGCCGTGTTCCTGGATCTATTTTTTTTAGGTATGGAGTTTAGGTTGTTGCCTGTGTGCTTAGGTTTGTGTTACATCAAATTTGAAATTTCTAACAAATTAATATTTCGTATGAACTACAAAGGCTTGATCCCTCTCTCTCTCTCTCCTAAAAAGAGAGAGAGAGAGAGGTATGTAGGCAGCTCAGTCTTGACTCGAGTGCAAACACAAAGGACGGGACTACGGCATTGTGTAACTTGGAGAACATGCATGGAGATGTTCAACTCGGTGTTCTCTGCCTATTATCATGGAGATGTTCAATTTGGTAATCTTTTTTATCAATCTTTTTCACTTTCAGACATGTCTCGTTGGAGCTGGTCCTGACTAGAAACACACTGCTCTAGAGTCTGTTACCATAGTTCTCGATCTTCCAAGGCCACAGCCCGGGTCAATGTTGGGGTTGACATCTGTAGATTAAGTCTTGACATCTGTAGTTCAAGCAGCAGTAAGTGTATACGCGTCTTTTTTTTTTCTTTTTTGTTTTCGTGCTTCCAAACTTGTTATGAAGTCTGATGCAGAGTATATTTGATGTACCAAAACACAGGTATGCTTTTTGGGAGTCGGCAACTCCTTCGGGCACTGCGCTAATGATGCTAGACGCTGATAAGATATGGTCGTTGGTGCTATTTCTCACAATCCTACTCTTGGCAGTGCGTTGACTCCAAACTGACGGAGTCGAGTCGACGATGGAGCTTAGGAATTTTATCAAGAAATGCGTGGATCTGTGGGAGTCTATACCAAATTGCCGATTTGGAATAGCCAGTTTATTGATCAGGAGTCTTTCTTACCTATGGTTTTCACTAGATACTTGATTATGTTTGAGGTATTTGCTTGAATCTTGAATTTTTTGTAGATTTTAAATAAAGATTTGTAACTGATCTCTTCGATTTGCTAGTAGACACGCACATGGTAGGTTCCAGTGGCAAATGGAAGTGGATCATACCCGTTTTCTCTGTAGATGTTCCCAGGAACACGAGATTTTTGTTTTCCGATAAAAAAATGACTCCGGCTAAGGCTATTGCAAAGTCAATCGTAAGATTCATAATTTAGAGTTAATTATCAGCATGGGTTATGAGTTACTCGTTCTGATTTTTTTTCCATGGTTAATGATGACTTTGCAGGTTTGACCAATGTGGCGATGCGATCAGCAATCTCGTTCATGATAAAAAGAAGAGTTGGTTTTGTTTCTTTGATTTTTAAATATATTTGTGTTTCAGCATGAAATCTCCTGGAATTGCTGATTATGTTGTGAATGTCTTTTTTGCTTGTGTAGAATCGAAGGTGGTATTCCTCCTCTTGTTGAGCTTCTTGACTACCGAGACGCAAAGGTGCAGAGATCTTCTGTGGCGGCCATTCGGACCCTCGCTTTTAAGATGGACGAGAACAAAAAACAGGTATAAAACAAAACACGTACTAATATCCTCACATTTTCTCTTGCTGGAAGATATATTCAATGTTCCTGAGTCAAAATCGAGTTTATCTGTTGCAGATTTTTGGCATTACCGACCCTTGTCCTAATGCTTATGTCTGATGATGCTGCCATACACTATGAAGCGGTTCGCCCACATGTTTTTCCCATTGATACTCTGATGGTTTGTCTTTGAGCATTATCTGAAGTGGTCAAGTATTGCAGGTTGGTGTGATTGGTAATTAAGAAAGAAGTTATCCTGGCTGGTGCATTACAGCCTGTGGTTGGGCTACTAAGGTAAGTAACCGGATTTTGACTTCTCTCATTGTTATCTGTTACTAATATCAATTGTAAACCATTTGCCCTTATCTTATTTGAAATGGAAGTACATAGTGATAGAACTAGAAGTTAAGATGTGTGGCTGAAGATATATAATATTTTTCAGGAGTTTCGAGGCTGAGCAAGAACATGCAGCAGGAGCAAGAACAGGCTCTGGTGCTCTTAAGGAGAGGCCGTTGAATCAGGTACAGTTCTTGCTCTTTTACTTACGACTCTACATAAATATCTATGCATAATCTTAGGATTCTCAACTTTGACCTCCTTTATGAAATTTCTAAATTGATTACAAGGAACATAACTTTCATATTGTTTCTGGGTTTTTAATTTTCTATATATATATATATATATATATATATATAAACAAGTTGATTGGTTATCCTTCCCTTTAGTTGTTTTGATTGGCTATTTTTTTTTTTTAAATTAAAATTCTTTTCAGGCCCCGGCCGGCCATTTTTTTTTTTTTCAGTCAATCAAACACTTGGGGTAGCATAAGCTTCATCTATTATTTTCAACTAAAACTACACACACACACACACACACACACACACACACACATATATATATATATACTTTTGCTGGAAGTATGTGTATAATAATTTCTTTTAAGATCATGCGGTTATTTATTGTTGACATATATATTGTATTAGATTCCTAACATGTTTTATTTGTTTCTTGCGAATATATGAACTACAAAGAGGCTTGATCCTTCTCTCTCCTAAAAAGGAGAGAGAGAGAGAGTATGTAGTCAGCTTAGACTTAGGTCGGAGTACATAGCATTGAAGTCTCCTCTGCTATTCCCTTCTGCCTCTGAAGAGACAAAGCTTCATGGATTGCGAAGCATAACCCACGCTGCTTGGAAAACAAGGTACCCATAATGAAACAAGTTCCAATTTTTATTTATTTATTAAACTCTCGGTAGTTATTGAGTTGTACAACTGCAAGTTTTTTTTTACCAGAATCGGTCTCTCATTTTCTTTCCCAACCGATAATTTTCCCGCAGCCGAGTAAGGAAGCGACATTGACATCTTTTATTTTATTTTATTATTATTTTTGTAAGTTTTACGAGCAGCTTAGGTTTTGCCATAGAGCAGAAGAACTTGTGCGAAAAGGCTTTGCCGGAGAATCCCACATCTTTCTGCGATTTCGATTCCCTCCATTCTCGATCCAAATGCCTCTTTCGTGTCCTCGTAATTCGTCTCGGATCACATTTTCCAGCAAAGCTTTGATGTTTTCAAATAAACAATGATTACTGATCTTATTTAATTTCAGCGTAGATTTCTGTGGCATCAGAGCAAAGGTGTTTGACGTAATAGGGATGCGAGAGTTCTGTTTGGTTAAGAAGATTCACCCTATCCCTGGTATTGAGAACTCTTTCTTTCAGTCTAAGATCCATTGGAGTCTCAACTGGTTCTTGAGTTTTGTGCCATTCATGAAGGTTTTTTTTTTAATGTTTATTTGTCAATTTCAATTCTGATTTAGTGAAATTTCTTTTATGGGTCAACCTTAGGACATATGAGTCTGACTCCCATAGGGAAAGGGCTTTGCGATCGAGAAATGCTGCAAACAGGTATGAATACACACTGCTTGTTTTTCCCATAATGTTTATTTCTTGCATATGATTCGAGCTAAAATTTTGATTGGTCATACTTCCCCTAGCCGTTTTCCTGGATCTATTTTCCCATAATATTGTGCATTGATGTATTGTTACCGTATATATACTTATTGTTACATTGTGTTACATCAAATTTGAAATTTCTAACAAATTTTTATTTCATATGAATTACAACGGCTTGATCCCTCTCTCTCTCTCTGTAATCTCCTTCATTACTTGGAAGAAGAACTGAAGCACGATCGCGAATCTACGGCATAGTTCTCGATCTTCCACGGCCACAGCCCCAGGTCAATGTTGGGGTTGACATCTGTAGATTAAGTCTTGGCTTCAGATCCAAAGTCAGCGCAGAGACCAGTTCAAGCAGCAGTAAGTGTATTCGCTACTTTTTGTTTTCGTGCTTCCGAACTTGTTATGAAGTCTGATGCAGAGTATATTTGATGTACCAAAACACAGGTATGCTTTTTGGGAGTCGGCAACTCCTTCGGGCACTGCACTAATGATGCTAGACGCTGATAAGATGGTCGTTGATGCTATTTCTCACAATCCTACTCTTGGCAGTGCGTTGACTTCATTTCTGTGTTACTTCATTTTACGCCTCCAAATAAAGTAAAATTGCTATCACTTTCATCAAGCTCTTTCATCATATGTTACTTCATTTCTGTTCTAATGTGCATATTTACATCTACAAAGAGGCTTTATCCTACTGTCTCCTAAAAAGGAGAGAGAGAGAGAGAGTATGTAGTCAGCACAGACTTAGGTCGGAGTACATAGCATTGAAAGCTCATCCGCTGTTCCCTTCTGCCTGGAAAACAAGGTACCCATAATGAAAAAGCTCCAATTTTTAATTTTTATTTATTTATTTAACTCTCGTTAGTTATTGAGTTGTACAACTGCAAGTTTTTTTTACCAGAATCGGTCTCTCATTTTCTTTCCCACCCGTAATTTTCCCGCAGCCGAGTAAGGAAGCGAGATTAACATCTTCTTTTTTATTTTTTATTTTATTTTTACGAGCAGCTTAGGTGTTGCCACAGAGCAGAAGAACTTGTGCGAAAAGGCTCTGCCAGAGAATCCCACATCTTTCTGCGATTTCGATTCCCTCCATTCTCGCTCCAAATGCCTCTTTCTTGTCCTCGTAAGTCAACTTGGATCATATTTTCCAACTTGGATCACATTTACCAGAATCGGTCTCTCATTTTCTTTCCCACCCGTAATTTTCCCGCAGCCGAGTAAGGAAGCGAGATTAACATCTTCTTTTTTATTTTTTATTTTATTTTTACGAGCAGCTTAGGTGTTGCCACAGAGCAGAAGAACTTGTGCGAAAAGGCTCTGCCAGAGAATCCCACATCTTTCTGCGATTTCGATTCCCTCCATTCTCGCTCCAAATGCCTCTTTCGTGTCCTCGTAAGTCAACTTGGATCACATTTTCCAGCAAAAGCTTTGATGTTTTCAAATAAACAATGAGTACTGATCTTTATTTAATTTCGGCGTAGATTTCTGTGGCATCAGAGCAAAGGTGTTTGACGTAATAGGGATGTGAGAGTTCTGTTTGGTTAAGAAGGTTCACCCTATCCCTGGTATTGAAAACTCTTTCTTTTCTCTTTATGATCCATTGGAGTCTCAACTTTTTTTAGTTTTAGTCAAACGGTTGGGGCAGCTTAAGCAACACTACAATTTTCCTAAAAAACTATATGTATCAATATTTACATATTTTTATATACTTTTGGCTTGAATTATATGTGTTGTTATAGTATATCAAAGTGATTATAGTGTTTCTTATTTTTGTTACTTTTTCATTACTGATATTAACTCTCTTATCTTATTTTGAGGAGGTGTACGGAGTGACAAATTGTCCATGCCAACAAGCTAAAAGAAACACAAGATCCAGAAGGTATGTTTCTCTCTTCATTTACAAGTTAATTTATTTGCCCTGTTATATATAGAATTTACTTATTTATTATCTCTTAATTGCCAAAAGAACTCTTTTCCCCCCAAATTTTGGTTCCTCATTGAATCAATAAGATTTTCTACAAACTTCTACTCTCAAACATGTAAGTTCTTTTGTACTAGAGATCAAGCATGGATGGTCTGCTTTCCATCGGGACCCACTTTCAGCACAATCAGGTATGTTGATCTCCTAGATAGATACTTTCATGGATTACTAATGTGATTTAACTATCGTATTTTCAAGGTCTATTATTCTTTTATATATACAAAAAAATTATTGATAAACCTCTCCCCAAATGTTTTGGCCGGTTCTAAAATTTTTTGTCATAGGTTTTTTTTTTTTTTTTTTTTTTTTTTGTTATTGGGTTTAGGTTGTTGGGCTTTAGAGTCTGTCAAAAAATGTTTTAGAGTCTGTCAAAGCTTTTGGGGGATGTTATCAATATCTGTTTCTTTAAAAATAAAATTGTTATAAAACTATATGTATTATATTTTTTTTGGCTTAAAATTATATAAAGTTACATTACGTACTTTCTGTGAAGAATGCTGATTAAGAACCTAGTAGTGCAAGTGTATGGTAGTTCTTTATTATTAATATTGTGCATTGATGTATTGTTACCGTATATATACTTATTGTTACATTGTGTTGCATCAAATTTGAAATTTCTAACAAATTATTTCATATGAACTACAAAGGCTTGAACCCTCTCCAAAGAGAGGGTATGTAGGCAGCTCAGTCTTGACTCGAGTGCAAACACAAAGGACGGGACTACAGCACCCGATAATTTTCCCGCAGCTGAGTAAGGAAGCGACATTGACATCTTCTTCCATATCGTCGACGATTTCAAAGCGCAGACGATATGGACAAGAACGTGTTCTCTGCTTATTATCATGGAGGTGTTTAATTTGGTTATCTTTTTTATCGATCTTTTTCACTTTGAGACTTGTCTCGTTGGAGCTGGCCCTGACTAGAAACACACTGCTCTAGAGTCTGTTACCATAGATCTCGATCTTCCATGGCCACAGCCTGGGTCAATGTTGGGGTTGACATCTATAGATCAAGTCTTGGCTTCAGATCCAAAGTTAGCGCAGAGATCAGTTCAAGAAGCAGTAAGTGTATACGCGTCTTTTTTTTATTCCCTTTTTGTTTTCGTGCTTCCGAACTTGTTATGAAGTCTGATGCAGAGTATATTTGATGTACCAACACACAGTTATGCTTTTTGGGAGTTGGCAACTCTTTCGGGCACTGCACTAATGATGCTAGACGCTGATAAGATATGGTCGTTGATGCTATTTCTCACAATCCTACTCTTGGCAGTGCGTTGACTCGCCTCCAAATAAAGTAAAATTGCTATCACTTTTATCAAGCTCTTTGTGTTACTTCATTTCTGTTCTAATGTGCATATTTACATCTAACGAATAAGCTTGTCACTCTTCTGGGGAGAGGTTGAGCTTGGTAATATTAGTCTACTAACGATAGCAATAGAACGTGTGAAGGACTAGTTAGGATAAGTGTCAATATAGACTTAGAATACAAGCGGAATAACGGTTTGTACAAATTGTGCAACTGCTATATATATATATATATTTTTTTTTTTTTGCAGGTGCAGTGTATAATATGATAGTAGCTAGGTTGTATAATAATTAGTTAGGATAAGTGTCAGTATAGACTTAGAATACACGCGGAATAACGGTTTGTACAAATTGTGCAACTGCTATTTTATTTTTCTTTATTTTTTTTTTTGCAGGTGCAGTGTATAATATGATAGTAGCTAGGTTGTATAATAGTTAGTTACAGGTATAGTAGCTTGTACCTCTGATGGTTTGTACAGCTTGTGTAACCATTTTTTCCTTTTTCATGTCTATTTTTTGCAGGTACACTCGATTCCGCATTTGTACATTTTTTGCCAGCTATATGTACATTATCAAGTGTTAGAGTTATGGTGTATGTATTGTGACATGGCCTAGTTAGAATTAGATGCATACTTATATCTTACAATAAGCTTTTCTCTCTTTCTGGGGGAGAGATTGAGCTTGGTAGTATTAGTTTGTAATAACAGTAGAATATGTAGTTTGGTAGTATTAAATTAGAATCTCGCAAGAAACTCGTCTCTCATCCCGAGGGAGAGATGTAGTTTGGTAGGATTATAGCCTCGCAATAAGCTCGTCTTTCTTTCTTCCAGGGGAGAGATTGAGCTTGGTAGTATTAGAATCTCTCAATAAGCTCATCTCTCTTCCCGAGGAAGAGATTGAGCTTGGTAGTATTAGAATCTTTCAATAAGCTCGTCTCTCTTCCCGAGGAAGAGATTGAGCTTGATAGTACTAGTAACAGTTGAAATTGTTAGTTGCAGGTATAGTAGCTCATACCTGTAATGGTCTTAAAATCATTTTCTCCTTTTTCATGCCTATTTTTTTGCAGGTACATGTGGATAATTATTTCTAAAAATAAGATCGCCTCTCTACCCGGGTGTAGTAGTACTAGTGTAGCAAAAAGTTCGTCTCTCTTCCCAGGGGAGAGATGAAGTTAGGTAGTATTAATTTACTAGGTATAGAAAGTGAGTGCCATTTGTATAATGTAGATATATAAATGAAGCTTAGTATTGTAGATGTAGATATATTGTAGCTTTGATTAAGATTATGCATTTCCATTTATACAATGTTACATTTGTATTAAAATTTATGTTGAAAAGATTTCTAATCCTCAAATATGAACTACAAAGGCTTGATCCCTCCTAAAAAGAGGGTATGTAGGCAGCTCAACTATGAGTGCAGCCACCTCTTTTTTATTTAGTTGCAGGAATAAAAGTCTCCCAAGAATGCATTTTTGATGCCCTGTGTTCACGTAAAATACTCACTCACTGCCCTGGGTTCATTCCATCTGATTCTCACTCTCTGGTAACTCCATTATTCGTATCCCTATTTGCAAATTGAAAAAAAAAAATGTATCTTTTTTTTTTTTCTGCCGAAAAACATGAGTCTGCCTGAGTAACTTTAAATATCAATTATTTCTTTTGGTCTCGCTAGGTTTGACTTGAACACCTATGATAAGCTGATGAAGATTTTGGTTTGATGTATGCTTGGAAGAATTTCGTTTTTCTTATTAACTGGACAAATTTATTTTATGAAAATTAGAATTGATTTATTCTATATTAGCTTGTGCCAATTTATAATGTGGACTGATAGCATTCTCTTTTTTTTAATCTCCCAATAGTCTTAATGTTTTTTGTGTTGTTCTTAGCTCCCCGGTTCGGGAATTGGTTTGGTGCTTGGAAACAAACTAATTGCTCTAATTAATATTTTCCTTGATGTTTGCTCATGGTTTCAGACATGGGAAATAGTTCAAGGTGGAAAGAATCGTTGATAGAAAGGACAATGCGCTGAAGAACTACCAACTTTTGTATGGAAAGTCAACATCGGTTCAAACCCCTTCAGTTGGACAACCTGATCGTCCTTCAAGTTCTGGCGTTGCTGGTCCGTTGACTTCAATTGCTTCATCAACTACTCCAAGCAAGATCATTCCCGGCATCAAAAAGCTCGCACCTCTCCACTCCCAACAAGTACGATGTTCTTTCTGTGGCTGTTTTATGTACTTTGTGTTGCTTCTCCTTGCTTTTTCATCACTACAAATAGCTGCTGGTTATGTGCTAAAAAAGGTAGGCTTGTGGTTCTTTCTTTGTGGTATTGTTAGCCTGGCCTTGCGAGACATTATTATATTCTTATTACGTTTGGTTCAGGGGCTGGAGTTCTGTCGAGTTGTCGGGTTGAAAAGTAGCGTACTGGACTTGGAATCTGATGCAAATAAGTTGCCTAGCTTCATGCCACGCTTTAGTTTTTTTTGTGGATAACAAGCTGGTATGTTCTTTCACCAATGATTTATGAGAAAAAAAAAACAGATGTAATCACCAGACAATCTTATGTACTACGACGGGGTTGTTTTATAAGAGCAAGATTTATGTTGAATGAATGCAGTCCCGTTTCATGTTTAAGGGAGAATCTGTAGGAATATGTATCCAGTAAAAAATGATATTCTTTTTCCTTGCAATTGTTTTCATGCAACTTTGTAAATGATAAATTATGTGTTTTCAAGGTTGGCTACTTTTGGCTGATCAACATGTATGTTGGTGATCCTCTAGACAAGGCTGCACCCAAGGGAATCGATTCAGAAGGTATGCTTCTTTTCTTCTAAACTGTTTATTATTTTTTCTTTCCATCATTCATCTTCATTAACAATCGTCTATGCCATAATCTCAATACAAACTATCATATTCTCACCTTCGAATTAACTATATACTTTCGTGGGTTACTAAAGGGATTTGACCTTTCATGTGTTTCAAGGTCTATTATTTTTTATATATACAAAAAAAAAATATTGATTAATCTCTCCCAAATGTTTTGGCTGGTTCTTAAAAATTTTGTCATAGGTTTTTTTTTTTGTTTTTTTTTTCTCTCTTTTTTGGTAGAGGGTCTAGGTTGTTGGGCCGGCCGAGTGTTTAGGCGTCTATTTTTTAGAGTCTGTCAAAGCTTTTGGGAGATGTTAATCAATATCTATTTCTTAAAAAATAAAAAAAATTCTTATAAAACTATATGTATTATATTTTTTTGGCTTAGAATTATATGAAGTTACATTCCTTTATGTACTTTCTGTGTACTTTCTGTGAAAAATGCTGATTAGAAACCTAGTAGTGCATATATATGCTAGTTCTTTATTATTAATACTGTGCATTGATGTATTGCTACTGTATATATACTTATTGTTCAACATTATGTTACATCAAATTTCTAACAAATTTTTATTTCTTATCCCACCCCTCAAATATGAACTACAAAAGCTTGATCTCTCTCTCTCTTCTAAAAAGGAAAGAGAGGGTATGTAGGCAGCTCAGTCTTGAGTGCAGCCATTCTTGCAGATCCATAAAAAAAACACCTAAAAAGATTGTTGCTTTGCTTCAACAATAGCCACGGTCACTGTTTGGTTATAGAGACAATTCCTCTGCTCTCAAGCTCATTTGGGTGATCCCCATTACCATCGGCTCTCAATCTAATCTGATTGTTGTTTCAGTCTTTGGATCTGAACCGTTTTGGTTTGGAAGCATCACGGATCGGTGCTCGTCACCGGGCCCTTCACCAGCGAGTGGAACATGCCATCTGCTTTGCATGAAGCTCTAATGAGCTAACCAACGACCACTGAATTAGGTACACTGCTTTCTATCTTTCACTGACTGAATATGTGCATAGCAAGGCAGAGCTTATAAGCTCTACTGACGTGTACTAAGGTCTAGACTATCTAGTTTAGGTCACTAATCATACAATGCCATGTGGCACAGGTTGTTAGAAGTTAGTTACGCTCAACTGAACAATTGATATACACTCTGTAATTTCTCAGATCAAATCAATGAGAAAATTATTTTTACTCTCTCAGCACTCTCTCTCTAGATCTCATACTGAGATTCTATCATGGTATCATAGCTTTCTGAACCGACAATGGAAAATTTCTTGTCGACAACGATCGGATCTTCATCAACAAGATCAGGACCAGTTTCGTTCACACGCTATCAATCGAGCTGAATCAAGACAATTTTTTGCTATGGAGTCATCAAGTTCTTGCGGCCATTTAAAGTCACAAACTCCTTCATTTCATCAAGAAGTCTTCGAAGCCACCTCAATTTCTGTCTGATAAGATAAATGGAGTTGTAAACGCTGAGTATCTAGATCATGAACAACAACATCAATCACTGCTTTCGTGGCTTCTTTCATCTATGTTAGAGAATCTTCTTACACGGATGATTGCTGCAATGAATTGCACAAAGTTTGGTCTTGGAGCAATACTTCACTGTAACAACGAAAGCGTGCATCAAGCAACTTCGCGGCGATCTTGCTGCAACAAAGAAAGGATCTAGGTCTATGAATGACTTATCTTCTTCATATCAAAACCACAATTGATCTTCTTGCCTCAGTTGGTGAAGAAATCAAAGAAGAAGGTCATGTTGATGTTATCTTTGAAGGTATATGACCTGATTACGACTCGTTCGTGACATCAATGGAGACCAGAAATGAAATGTACAATGTTGCTGAAGTGGAAGCCTTGTTGGTGAGTCAAGAGTGACGCATAGCCAAACACCACAATGAACTCGATTCAATCACTCAACAAATGGTGAATCTTGCTTCCACTGGCAGCTCTCCATACAACTTGCAAAATCTGCGCCCAAACAACTCGTCTCAGAACTTCTCCGACAACAACAGAGGTCGAGGATGCAATGAACGTGGTCGAGGACGTGGCTGGAACTCCAACAACTGTCCTCAATGTCAATTATGCGGCAAACTAGGTCATCTTTCTCCGGTGCTGGCATCGATTTGATCAAGCTTTCTCTGGCGTCTCACAATCCTTTCCACAAACACCTGGTGCTCCAACTACTGCTAGTTGAGGCGTTGCTTCACAAGCCTACTATGGTCAAGCTCAGTCCTTCAGTGCACCTGGCTTTGCTCCACAGGCGTACTATGGTAAAGTCCAGCCCTTCACTGCACCTGGTGATGCTGTAACCACGTCATCTTATCATCAGGCGTACCTTGCCATGCCGGAGATGGCCTATGATCTAATGTGGTACCTTGACTCTGGTGCCATAGCGCATATCACTCCTGATGCGTCTAATCTTGGCAACCACACCACCTACACAGGCAAAGATAGAGTAATTGTTGGTAATGGAATTGCTGTTCCTATATTTATCACCGGCAATTCTCAATTACAATTGCTAAAAACAGATACCTTGCTGCAATTAGATGATATCTTGCATGTGCCTCATTAAAAAGAACTTGCTCAGTGTCTCGATTCACAAATGACAACTGTGTGATCTTTGAATTCCATCCTAACAAGTGCTATGTGAAGGATCAAGCAAACAAACAGGTTCTACTTGAAGGCACGCTCAAGAATGGCCTATATGTTCTACCTATTGGTGATGTGATCAAGTCGAGGTCATCTCAATCGTCTATCTACACTGCTCATTGTGCAAACCAGGAATCAGCTATGTCAACTACTCCTACAGACTTACAATCAGTCAACACTGAGAAGAACACCCTATCCTGTGGCATAATAGATTTGGCCACCCTGTTCTTCCTATTGTCAAGTCTGTATTGAATAGCTGTAACAAACTTACTCAGAGTATGAGTAAAGATGACTCGCTATTTTTTACTGCATGTTGTCAAGGCAAAATCCATAATCTACCATATCCCAACTCTACAACCATTTAAGATCACCCTCTAGAGCTGATTCACTATGATCTTTGGGGTCCATCTCCCACTGAATCACTAAGTGGATATCGCTACTACATTCACTTTGCTGATCATCACTCCAGGTTCACATGGATCTACTTGCTACACAACAAGTCACATGCCTTCCAAACATTTGTCAATTTCAAGTAAAGAGTTGAGTTGCAGACTGGCTATAAAATCAAAGCTCTACAAACAGATTGGGGTGGCGAATCAAGAGCGTTCAAGTCATACCTGTCTGAGCAAGGGATTGAGCATAGAGTGTCATGTCCTCATGCCCATCAGCAAAACGGACTGGCTGAACGCAAACATAGACACATAGTAGAAACAAGGCTTACTCTACTTGCACGAGCCTCAATGCCAATCAGTCTATGAGATGAAGCTTTCAGAACAACAACGTATCTCATAAACAGGTTGCCCACACCTGTCATCACCAACAAATGTCCACTGCAAGCTTTGTACAAAGCTACACCAGACTATGCTACCTTAAGATGCTTTGGATGTGCCTGCTTCCCAAATCTACGGTCATTCAATAGGTACAAACTTGACTTCCGATCCATGTTATGAATTTTCCTAGGCTACAACATAAATCACAAAGGCTATAAATGCCTTTACTCAAAAGGCAAAATCATTATATCCAAAAATGTATTGTCTGATGAAAATTCTTATCCCTATCAATCCATATCATCAACATCATCCACATAAAACACTACACCAACACCTAATCCATCAGCCTCTATACCACAATCTAGACCAGAAAACCACAAAACACCAACACTTATACCGGCTCTCACCCAATCAATACCTTCAACACATATTAATTCTTCGCCTAATTCACAACTACATCATGTGGACTCTCCTTCTCAAAAATCATACAGTCACCTCAAAGTCTTCCCCAACCCTCAATCCCTGCCTCAAATGCGCATCCAATGTGCACAAGATCAAAAACGGGTGTCCACAAGCTAAAAGCTTTTCTAGTCGCCATGGAAGAGCCACATTCTGTCACTGATGCACTTGCTGATCTTGACTGGACCAAGGCTATGCAAGCTGAATATGGGGCTCTAATGAAAAACAAGACATGGTCTCAGTTGATCTCCCACCTGATAGACGTGCAATATGCTGTAAATGGGTGTTTCGAGTACAAGAGAATGCTGATGGAACTATAAACAAACTCAAGGCAGGGCTAGTGGTAAAAGGGTTTCATCAAACCCTTGGTTTTGACTTCGCAGAGACGTTTGGTCCAGTTGTTAATCCAGCCACAGTTCGTGTAATCCTCACTCTAGCTCTGTCTCGTGGTTGGCAAATAGCACAGCTAGACATTAACAATGCATTCCTCAATGGTGACTTAACTGAAGAGGTCTATATGGTACAACCACAGGGCTTTGAAGCTGCAGGTACATGTCACAAGGTGTGTAGATTGCACAAGGCACGGTACGGCCTTAAACAAGCACCACGGGCTTGGTTTGACACTCTTCGTGCTGCTCTGCGCTCATTTAGGTTTCAAAGCTCCAAGTCTGACAAGTCACTGTTTATTTGGAGAAATGGCACTGACATTATGTACATCCTAGTATGTGGATGATATCCTCATAACTGGAAATCAACCAACCCAAGTGAAAGCCATCATCGGCAAGCTCAATGCTATATTTGCACTAAAAGACCCTGGTGAACTTGATTTCTTCCTCGGCATTCAAGTCACCATAACAGCTAAGGGTCTTCAACTCACTCAAACCATTCATGACCTTCTTCGCAAAACAAACATGCTACCAACCAAGAGTATGCGCACAACAATGATCAATGGTAAAAAACTGTCCAAATACAGAGGTCATCCACTTGAAGATCCTCACTTCTACATGAGTATCGTCGGTGCTCTTCAGTATGTCACAATAAACGCCCTGATTAGCGTATTCTGTCAACAGAGTATGTCAGTTCATGCAGTCTCCAAATGAAACGCATTGGAAGGCAGTAAAGCGCATACTCATGTAGCTCAAGGGCATACCGAAGTTTGGTCTTCATCTTCGTCGTAGCTCTAACCTTACTTTTTTTGCCTTCTGTGATGCTGATTGGGCATCAGATCCTGACAATTTAAGATCAACCTCTGATGTATGCATCTATCTTGGTAACAATCTGATTACTTGGCAGTCCAAAAAGCAACAAACAGTGTTGAGATCTAGTGCATAAGTTGAGTATTGGAGTCTTGCATACGTTGTTGCTGAACTTGCGTGGCTAAAGTCTCTTCTGTCCGAACTCCATGTTAAACAACCACAAGCTCCGATAGTGTGGTGTGACAATCTCATCATTGTCTTACTCTCAGCCAACCTAGTTCTACACGCACGTACTAAGCACATTGAACTGGGCATCTTCTTTGTGCATGAGAAAGCTGCTCGTCGGGAAGTTGATGTGCGTCACATCCCAGCTACCACTCAAGTTGTTGATGTCCTCACCAAACTAGTTGGAAGCAGTCAATTCCTCTCCTGGCGCAACAAGCTTCGTGTTGAAGACTTAACCGTGCTCAAATTGAAGGGGAGTGACAGAATACGTGCATAGCAAGGCAGAGCTTATAAGCTCTACTGATGTGTACTAAGGTCTAGACTATCTAGTTTAGGTCACTAATTATACAGTGCCACGTGGCACAGGTTGTTAGAAGTTAGTTACGCTTAATTGAGCAATTGATATACACTCTTTAATATCTCAGATCAAATCAATGAGAAAATTCTTTTTACTCTCTCATCACTCTCTCTCTAGATCTTATACTGAGATTCCATCATTCACTAACGCCGCTGCATAAATACTCTATGCATAGTCTTAGGATTCTCAACTTTGACTTCTTTCATAAGATTCCTAAATTAATTACAAAAGAAAAATAACTTTCATATTTCTTCTAGCTAACTTATTTTTTTATATTAAAAAAAAATTGATTGGTTATCCTCCCGTTTGTTTGTTGACTGGCTCTAATTTTTTTTTAAAAAGCCGGCCGGCCAAATTTTTTAAAATCTTTTATTTTTTTATTTTTTATTATCAGTCAAATTGTTAAGGGAGCATAATCAACCTCTATGATTTTAAAAATAAAATTATGTATGTATTGTGTTTATGTTGGAAGTATAAAATCTAATGTTGGAGATTGGAGTTGAGGATCTTAAGATTATGGATCGATGTTTTATTAACATTGTATATTGTTTTGGCATTAGATTTCTAACACATTTTACTTTTGATGCTATGTTGACATATATGAAACAACTTAACAGTATATAGTAAAGACTTGTATAAAAAAAAAAAAAAAAAACCAAAATAGTAAAGACGGATTGAGGTGCACATGGATGATTTGAAAATATGAATTTTTTTTTTTGAGGTACACATAGTCCCACTTATCCTTGTTGTGAAACATCAAAGTTATTAAAGTGGCTATATATGCATATTACTCTGTGTGGACTTTGTGACTGGATATGATTTTATTATTAACGCCGCTCACATGGTTGGTCCAGTACTTGAAATGAATTGTCAATTCCTTATAGATTGAGTTTTAGGCTCTTAGTCAAAATTTCCAAACTTGGTCTAGCCAAAGACAGATATTATACAGAGAGCTAGTAATTGAGATAAATGAAAGTCATAGGTGATGTTTGTGGATTGACGAATATATTTAGTTGTATATAATTTTTTAAACGGGATCATGTAGTCACAGCACCACAAATGGTTATTTTGAGACATGACATTGCGATTGTGCTATATTGCTGAAGATGTAATGATCAAGAGGTTGAAGTGGGACACTTTAAATTCCAGTTGTAAAGTGAATGTAAGTTAGCCTCATGAAGAGTTAATAGACAGTCTCATGTGATCCCTCTCATCTATTCCACATACAAAGCCATGCTTGTTCTACCACTCATTCAAAGATATCATTCCAAGCATTCTTTCTTTAAGTGTATATATATACAAGCATAACTCTTTACAAAACCATCAAGTCAATTCATCACAGCAAGTAATAACATTTCCTTCGTTTCTCAAGATACAATTTGATTCCCGTCTCTATACAAAATTAAAAAAACATTCAAAAATGGGTTTTTTTGTTTGCCTCGAATTGTCCCGGCAAAGAAGTTTCTTCAGAGGTCTCTCTCCAATTCAAGTAACAAATCAGCTTCGGTTGCATTGGATGTCCCGAAAGGCCACTTTGCAGTTTATGTTGGCGACAATGAAAAGAATCGATTTGTCGTTCCGGTCTCGTTGTTGAGTCAACCTTCATTTCAAGAATTGCTTGTCCAAGTTGAAGATGAGTATGGATTCGATCACCCCATGGGTGGTCTAACCATTCCATGCAGTGAAGACAAATTTATTGATCTTATTTCAAGCTTGAATTAGTGCCATATAATTTACACTAGTTTATTACATTAGGACAATTTTGTAGAATAGAGATCCTTACATGTATAGACACTTTTTTTTTGGGTCAATTCCTAGGGTGCGAATGTTGAATGAACTGTATCAATATAATTAATTCAAAGTATCTATTCATTTATACTTGCCGTCAGTTCTGCTGTTATTTCTGTTTTGAAAATTCCACCTTAATTTGTATATAGAATTACAATTACATAATGGGTTTTTAGCTCATTTGGTTCTTAACCTTTTTTCGTTTGAGGCATTTTAGTATCAAACGTTGTTCAAGGAGCAAAATTGCGATCATTTTTTTTTTCTTTCTTTCTTTTGGCACGATTATTCCTATCCGTTAAATACATAATCGAATTGTCACGTAAGTTGCTGAAGAAGAGAGTTGTGATGGTAGGGTCTAATTGTGCCAAAAAGAAAAGAATAAAAGATTGAAGACGAATTTGCTCCTAAAAAGGTTAGAGACCAAATGAGTCAGCAAGCCTTTTATTTTTTTTTTGAAAACGTGGGCGGTGCCACGGAGATTTCATAAAAGCCCTCACGTATGGCGGAGGAAAACCGTGGTTACAAGAGAATGACCAAAACAAATGAGTCAAAGGTTTAATATATTCAAAGGTTTAATCTGAAGGATTGAATTGCTCATTTTGATTTTAGTGACATATGGTGGTGTAGGACTTCGTCATCTTTTTTCAAAAGAGAATTGAGATTCGAAGCTTAAGAATAAAGCACTAAAACAAGTTTGGTCCATTCAATCCCATTTATTATTCTTTGTAATCAAGCCCTATTGACAGTTTTTAGTAGCTTGTTTGAGTTAATACGAGTTAATGATTATTATGTATAAAATATACAATACTTTGAACATTTTGCCAAACTTAGGTTTTCTTTGGACTAAAATGTTACTCTGACCATTTTTAAGAGAAACTAAATTTATATGATATTTATAAAATATTATCAAAAAGAAAATCTAATGGTCTCAAACATAGTTAATACACACAACTCAAAAAAATGTTGGACCGACTATTTTAAAAATATAAATACTACCGTTTTACCGATCGTCTCATACGGAACTATATCTCACATTTCAACATACTAATATTAATGTTGAGCGTATAGTCCTTATCGATAATTTAAATTTCACAAAAGTTTTGCATCCATAACAGATATTTCCATAAAATTGAAGCAACTATTGGCATTTTAATTCTTGCAGCAGATTGAACATTTTAAAATATACCATATTTTCAATATTATATTGTAATTCCTTGTGGAATAATATTCAAAATAAAGCGACTATAATAAGTGCAAAGACAATTTGAATTATAATTCCGATAGTTTATTGAACATTCTCATCCTGGGAGCCGTTTTATCTGCTCCACAAGGAGTTGAGAAAAATAATATCTATACAATGTAATTGATAACCTAATCTCTATTCTACAGAATATTCGTAGTGCTTAACTAATTCAAGCTTGAAATGAGGTCAGTAAACGTGTCTTCATTGCAAGGAATGGTTAGACCTCCCATGGAGTGATCAAATCCGAACTCATCTTCAACTTGAACAAGCAATTCTTGAAATAAAGGTTGACTCAACAAAGAGACTGGCACAACAAATCGTTTCTTTTCGTGTTCTCCAACATAAACTGCGAAATGACCTTTTGGGACATCCAATGCAACCGAAGCGGATTTGTTAGTACTTGAATTGGAGAGAGACCTCTGAAGAAACTTCTTTGCAGGGACAACTCGAGGCAAACGGAAACCCATTTTGTTTAGTATGGTTAGAATTTATGTAGAAAGATGAGCTAGTGAGAGAGAAAATACAAGAAAATGTTTTTCTTTGTGTTTCTTAATCGGATTGTTGGCAAACATCTAAGTGATAACACATATTTATATTAAAAAACTGTAAAAGAAGGATTTATTGTAGTGATTTGAGTGAGTGGAAGAGCAAGAAAGAAGGCCTTAATTATTAGTTGGTTGCGTGAGAGATATCACATGGGATTGTCTTCTAACTACTAAGCTTTCTCATTCACATCTGTTAATGGAACACATAGTCCCACACCTTCTTCTTTGTTGTGAAACTTCAAAGTTATTACAGTGGACTTATAATCTTTCTTAAGTTAATACATGGTCTTGTGATGCATATCACATGGTTGGTCTAGTACTTGCTTTGGATGGTCAATTCCTTATAGATTGAGCTTTAGGCTCTTAATCAAAATGGGGTCTACGATAGGAAGTATTAATTTCGGAAGCAAAATTTTATAAATTCATAAACCTACATGCTTAAACTTGTCTAGCCAACGAGGAACCATAACCACATTATATTATGATCTGAAAACTATTTAAATTGGGTCATGTAGTCTCAACACCACATATGATTATATTCACCGGCTAAAGAATCTTATTAGAAAACCTTTAGACATCGACTTGCCATTGTGTTATATTGATGAAGATATTGAAGTGAGACACTCTAAATTCCAGTTGTAATGTGAATGTGAGTTAGAGTCAAGAAGAGCTCGGAGACAGTCCCATGTGATCGTCCTACACCACATATCTCATTACTCATTTCTACCACTCATTCATAACATATCATTCCTAGCATTCTTTCTTTAATGTATATATATACAAGCATAAGTCTTCAGAGTTTCAAAACCATCAAAGCCAATTCATCACATCAATTAATAACATTTCCTTTCTTTCTCACAATATACTTTTAGATCTCTCTATTCTCTATAATATACAAAATTAAAAAAACATACAAAAAATGGGTTTCCGTTTGCCCCGAGTTGTCCCAGCAAAGAAGTTTCTTCAGAGGTCTCTATCAAATTCGAGTAACAAATCCACTTCGGTTTCATTGGATGTCCCAAAAGGTCATTTCGCAGTTTATGTCGGAGAACACGAAAAGAAGCGGTTTGTTGTGCCGGTCTCGTTGCTGAGTCAGCCTTCGTTCCAAGAATTGCTTGTTCAAGTCGAAGATGAGTTCGGATTCGATCATCCCATGGGAGGTCTTACCATTCCCTGCAGTGAAGACGCGTTTATTGATCTCATTTCAAGCTTCAACTAAAGCCTCATTATTTACATTAGGACAGTTTTGTAGAATAGAGATGTTATTAATAGACCGTAAAGATACTATTCTTTTTCTTCTCAATTCCATGTGGAGTAGATAAAAGTAGCTTCCAGGATGAGAATGTGTAATGAACTATCAAAATAATTAATTCAGATCATCTATTCGCTTATACTTGCCATCAGTTCTCTATTAAATAATGGAATTTTAGCTAATTTAGTCCCTAACCTTTTTTTCTTTTGGCACAATTATTCTCTCCCGTTAAATGGTCAATGGAATTGTCGTGTAATTGTGCTAACAGAAAAAAAGGTTGAATGCGATTTTGCTCCTAAAATTAGGTTAGGGACCAATACACTTTTAAACTAGAAATGTTAAAGATCAAATGAGCTAAAAATGGTAAATATATATTCATCTGAAGCCAGGACTGGTGTAAGACTTCGTCCTTTTTTTAAAAAAAAGAGAGTCGTGATTCCAAACCGAAAAAATAAAGCCCTACTAAAACAAGTTTGGCACATTCAATCTCATTTAATATTCTTTGTAATCAAACCCTCATGCTTATCATTTCGTGTACTATTATTCCGCTTTTAAGACCGTTCTTCATTCAATTGCAATTAGTTTCTATTTTATATAATATTTTATTTCGCATGCCATACATATTTATTCAAAAATACAAGGCCGATTCTTATTAACGAGAAATTGAGGCTCATGAAACGAATCTAAACGTTATATCAATCCGAGACTGTGATTGTATAAATGGATTTTCTAGCATGTACAACATATATCCGTTATCATCGATGCAAATTTTGATGGAAATTTAAATTAAACTATATTACCTTTTTCTGCAACAGAACCATAAAAACAAATTATCAATAACTATGAGAACTGGGCCTTTATATCACTAGTGAGACTCCTTAGAAAGAAAATTAATTAGGCTTTAGTTCTTTAAAAACGCTTTATAGAATGAAGCAAATTTTTCAGGGCCGAAATGATAATAACTATGAGAACTGGGCCTTTATGTCAGGACGATAAATGATGTTTAGTGGAATTATCTTCAAGTTATCTTATATCATAGATAAGTGAATAGATAAGTTGAATTTATTATTTTGATTGTTCATTGAACATTCTAATCCTGGGAGCTATTTTTATCTACTTCCCATGGAATTGAGAAAAAAAAAATCTATACATTGTATTGCTAACTTCTCTATTCTACAAAATTGTCAGTGTAATAAACTAGTCTAAATTATAAAACATTAATTCAAGCTCGAAATGAGATCAATAAACGTGACTTCAGTGCAGGGAATGGTTAGACCTCCCATGGGGTGATCGAATCCAAACTCATCTTCAACTTGAACAAGCAATTCTTGAAACGAAGGTTGACTCAACAACGAGACCGGCACAACAAATCGCTTCTTTTCATGGTCGCCGACGTAAATTGCGAAATGACCTTTTGGGACATCCAACGCAGCAGAAGCGGATTTGTTACTCGAATTAGAGAGAGACCTCTGAAGAAACTTCTTGGCTGGGACAACTCGGGGCAAACGGAAACCCATTTATTTAGGAACGGTCAAAAAGATTTAGCTAGTGAGAGAGAAATTACAAGAAAGTAATGTTCTCTTGTGTTTCTTAATCGGACTGTTGTCAAACACCCTAGTGTTACAGGATATATATATATATATATATATATATATATATATATATATATATATATATAATATTGTAGTGATCTAAAAGAGTGGTACAGCAAGAAGAAGCCCTTAATGAGTTGGTTGAGTGAGAGGTATATCACATGGGATTGTCTTACTAAACTATATGATTAACATCTGATAATGGAACACATATATAGTCCCACTTAACCTTCTTTTTGTTGTGATTGGAAACATCAACGTTAATATAGTGGACTCATAATCTTTTCTTAAACAGTGCTATATATATATATATATATATATATGTACTATTGTTACGCTCTGGGGACTTTGTGTTGGATATGATTTAATCATTGATGCAGCTCACATGGTTGGTCTAGTACTTGATACGGATGGTCAATTCCTTATAGACTGAGATTAGGTTCATAATCAAAATGGGATCTCTGTACTAATTAACATATATTTATATTAAAAAACTATTGAAGAAGGATTTATTGAATGAGTGGTAGAGCTAGAAGAAGGGCTTAGTTAGTTTGTTGAGTGAGAGATATATCACATGTGATTGTCTTCTAACTACTAATACTGTCAATGGGAACACATAGTCCCACTTCACCTTCTTCTTGTTATGATCATGACATTGCAAAATCTAAGTTATTAGTGGACTCATAATCTTTCTTATATATATATATATATATATATATTATCACTTTGTGAATGGATATGATTTAATATTATAATGCAGCTCACATGGTTGGTTTAGTACTACTTGATACACGGATAGTGAACTTCCATATAGATTGAGATTGGGCTCTTATGTGAATTGGGGTCTACTATGGAAAGTATTCAGTGATCATCACATGGTATTGTCTTCTTTGACACTTTATTCATCATCTTCCCGGGAGTGAAATTGTATAAATCCATAACCCAACATGTCCAAACTTTGTCTAGCGGAAGAGGAACCACAACAGATATCATATCTGAAAACTAGTAATTGAGATAAATGTGAGTCATAGGTGATTTTTGTGGATTGGAGAATTTTTTTTTATTTATAAATGTGATTTTTGTTTAATTTTTAAATGGGGTCATGTAGTCACAACACCACATATGGTTATTTTTCTCAATTGGACAACTTTCAGACATCACATATAATCTAATTGTTGTGATATATTGCTATAGATGTAATGAAGAGGTTGGTGTGGGACAGTCTAAAATTCCAGTTGTAAAGTCAATGTGAATGAGAGTCATGAAGATTTCGGAGACAGTCTCATGTGATCCCTCATCTCTTGTAGTCTCTCAATTGACCCACATACAAAGCCATTCTTGTTCTACCACTCATTCATAAGGTATCATATTCCTAGCATTCCTTAGTGTATATATATACAAGCATCAGTTTTCAGAGTTTCAAACCATCAAGCCAATTCATCACAACAATTAATAACATTTCCTTTGTTTCCCACAATATTTTTGAACCCTCTCTCTATACAAAATTAAATAACATACAAAAATGGGTTTCCGTTTGCCCCGAGTACCAGCTAAGAAGTTTCTTTAGAGGTCTCTCTCAAATTCAAGTACTAAATCCACTTCGGTTTCATTGGATGTCCCGAAAGGCCATTTTGCAGTTTACGTTGGCGACCACGAAAAGAAGCGGTTTGTTGTGCCGGTCTCGTTGCTGAGTCAGCCTTTGTTCCAAGAATTGCTTGTTCAAGTTGAAGATGAGTTCGGATTCGATCACCCCATGGGAGGTCTTACCATTCCTTGCAGTGAAGACGCGTTTATTGACCTCATTTCAAGCTTAAATTGATGCCTCATAACTTAGACAAGCAAGTTCATTACATCGACAATTTTGTAGAGTATAGAGATGTTAGCAATACAATGTATAGATAATTTTTTTATAACTTTTTTTTCTCAATTTTTTGTGGAGTAAATAAAAGAGCTCTCAGGATGAGAATGTTCAATGTGAACTATCAAAATAATAAACTCAAATTCTCTATGCACTCATATACTTGTCTTAAGTTCTGTTGTTTCCTTCCTTATACATATTATATGTATATGATATCTCTAAAAATGCTCATTCCAATGCAAGGGTTTAATGCTTATATATAATATATATATATATATATATATATATATATATATATATATATATATAATATCTCTTAAAGATGCAAAAGTTTGGAAAAATTTAAATTATATATTGACGTTCAATTTTACGGATATTTTTTTTTTTTGAAGGCAGCTTTTGCCGCAGTGGGGATTGAACCCACGACCTCCACACAGGAGGTGGTGTGGGATTACCATTAGGCTATCCTAGATACTACTATTTTTCGGATATATTTTTAACAGCATAATTTCGGTTTATAATTTTTTTTGGTGGTTAGTTTATTCATAACAGACTCCGATGCTCAACGTTACGACTGAAATATGAGGTGAGTCATTGACTATGAGGGGATTGGAATTTCAGTCGAGTGATGGTCGACCTAGCTAGGGGGTCTATCATATGGAAACGTAGAACCGCCGTACGTGTCAAAAGTTAAAGAGAATTCTTAGTGAATTTTGAGTAGAAATAGTTGAACGAGAAATAGTCAGTGCTTTGTCACATAGAACCGCCATGATCAGTGAATTTTGAGTTGTAGAAATTGTCGGGCCTTATTTGGGAAAAAATGTTCTCTTTGCTTTTAAAATATTTCTTTGCTTATATCTTCTATAATTTTTTTAAAAGTGACAATATTAACCAAGATTACATGATATATTAACAATGTAAGCGCATACGACACTATTGACCAAGATTACATAATTTTAGGATATATCTTCTATAATTACATTTATTTCCACTTTGATATCATAAATTTGGTATTATGGCCTCAGAAATACCTTGTATCATTTATCTCAAACTTAGTTTTGGAGATATAAAATTAAACACTAATGCTTTCCCCTATTCGAGAAATAGTCGCTATAAGTGTCTGTTTCAAAATTACTACAACACTTTATTCGTATATCTTTTTTGGGTACACGCTTTATAATGGCACATATGTTCTTGCAATAAGGATTTGTTAGAAAACAAAACCGAGATCATAATCAATGGCTAACTAGTTGTGTAATAGGATGCGGTCTCGTTTGATGATGATCTTTGAAAAACAAAAACCCTTTACTAAAAAATCGGAAACAGTAATGTTACAAGTAGTTAAAAGCATTGAAAATTTTAAAAATTACTTATTTAATCCTTATTAAGATGCGGAAATAGTACGTACTGCTTAGAAAGTACTATTAAAAGAAGTAGTAAAACGAAACCTTGGATATCAAGGCACAACAAAGATAAATTAGTGAACACAGTGTTTGTATGAATTGATCATTCTATGATCATCATAGTATTTATTTTTAAACATTTCTCACCCAGGAGCGATATTGACCAAACTCCACATGGGAATGAGAAACCATTATATACATTGTAATCGTCAACATCTATTCTACAAAATTGTCATAGTAGTGTTATAAACTAGTCTAAATTATGAAGCATTAATTCAAGTTTGAAATGAGATCAATAAACGCGTCTTCACTGCAGGGAATGGTTAGACCTCCCATGGGGTGATCGAATCCGAACTCGTCTTCAACTTGAACAAGCAATTCTTGAAATGAAGGCTGACTCAGCAACGAGACCGGCACAACAAATCGCTTCTTTTCATATTCGCCGACATAAACGGCAAAATAGCCTTTTGGGACATCCAATGCAACCGAAGCCGAGTTGTTACTTGAAGTCCTCTGTAGAAACTTCTTTACGTCTGGGACAACTCGGGGCAAACGAAAACCCATTTTTGTAAATTGAGAAGAGAGATAAAAAATATATTACAAGAAACAAAGGATGTTAATAATTGTTGTGATGAATTGGCTTGATGGTTTTGTATAACTTTGAAGACTTATGCTTGTATATATACACATTAAAGAAAGAATGCTAGGAATGATATCTTATGAATGAGTGGTAGAAACAAGAATGGCTTTGTATGTGGGTCAACTCAGAGACTAGACAAGATTAGGAATCACATGAGACTGTCTCCGAACTCTTCATAACTCTCATTCACTTTGACTTTACAACTGGAATTTAGACTGTCCCACACCAACCTCTTGATCATTACATCTTTAAGAAATATGTCACAATGGCTGAAAATAACCATATGTGGTGTTGTGACTACAAGACCCCATTTAAAAATTAAACAAAAATCACATTTACAAATAAAGAAATTCTTCAATCCACAAAAATCACCTATGACTCGCATTTATCTCAATTACTAGTTTTCAGATATGATATCTGTTGTGGTTCCTCTTCCACTAGACCAAGTTTGGACATGTTGGGTTATGGATTTATACAATTTCACTCCCGGGAAGATGATGAATAAAGTGTCAAAGAAGACAATACCATGTGATGATCACTTAATACTTTCCATAGTAGACCCCAATTCAAATAAGAGCCCAATCTCAATCTATATGGAAGTTCACTATCCGTATCAAGTAGTACTAAACCAACCATGTGAGCTGCATTATAATATTAAATCATATCCATTCACAAAGTGATAATATATCTATAAAAGAAAGATTATGAGTCCACTAGTAACTTTGATTTTGCAATATCATGATCACAACAAGAAGAAGGTGAGTGGGACTGTGTTCCCATTGACAGTATTAGTGGTTAGAAGACAATCACATGTGATATATCTCTCACTCAACAAACTAATTAACTAAGTCCTTCTTCTAGCTCTACCACTCATTCAATAAATCCTTCTTCTACAATTTTTTTCATTTTATATAAATATATGTTAAACACTTAGATGTTTTCCAACAATCCTGTTAAAAAACACAAGAAAACATTTTCTAGTATTTTCTCTCTCACTAGCTCATCTTTCTCACCATACCTATAAAAAAAATGGGTTTCCATTTGCCCCGAGTCGTTCCAGCAACGAAATTTCTTCAGAGGTCATTTTCCAATTCAAATTACAAGGCCGCTTCGACGGTGTTAGATGTCCCAAAAGGTCATTTCGCAGTTTATGTCGGAGAACACGAAAAGAAACGATTTGTTGTGCCGGTCTCGCTGCTGAGTCAGCCTTCGTTTCAAGAATTGCTTGTTCAAGTCGAAGATGAGTTCGGATTCGATCATCCCATGGGAGGTCTAACCATTCCATGCAGTCAAGACACGTTTATTGATCTCATTTCGAGCTTGAATTAATGCCTCACAAGTTGTATTAGTTTATTACACTATTAACGATTTTGTAGAATAGAGAAGTTAGCAATAGAATGTATAGATACTTTTTTTATTTTTCTCAATTCCTCGTGGAGATTAATATAGCTTCCAGGATTAAAACGTTCTATGAAAGCCAAATTTTCCACGCACTTATCTCTGGTATATGATATAAGCTCAAATAAACATATATATATATATATATATATATATATATATATATATATATATTTTCGTTGGTCCTGAAAATTCGCTTATAGAGAGATAAGCTCAATTATGTTTCGAAGTGATAGTCTTAACAAAGTGAAAGCCAAAAGCGCGAGTTTCGTGTCTTTCTTCAACGCCCATATCGCCGAACGAACCACTTCAGGGGTTGCCATAAGATCCGAGCTCTCAAGAAACCATACACTCTGTTTAAATAGAAAACGACAACGCCTAAACATAAAACGACAACTTTAAACAGAAAACGACAACCTTTGAATTGGAAACGACACATATACTAAAACGACACTGTTTTAATAGAAAACAACACCGTTTCAATAGAAAACGACAACTTTTAAAGAGAAAACGACAACTTTAAATAGAAAACGACACCGTTTTAATAGAAAACGACAACTTTTAAATAGAAAACGACAACTTTTAAATAGAAAACGACAACTTTTAAAGAAAAAACGACACATAATAAAACGACAATATTTAAATACTGTCGTTTTCTATTTGTTTCCTGGAAAATCGGCACCGTTAAATTAAAATGACGACGTTTAATAAACCGTTTAAATAGAAAACGGCAACGTTAGATTAGAAAACGACAGCCTTTAAATAGAAACGACGCGTATCAAAATGACAACAATTAAAGAGTTGTCGTTTTTACGTTTAAATAGAAAACGATAACCTTTAAATAGAAATAGAATAGAGATGTTATCAATCCACTGTATAGATACCTATTTTTTTTCTCAGTTCCTTGTGAAGTAGAAAAAATAACTCCCAGGATGAGAATGTTAAATGGACTATCAAAATAGTAAATTCAAACTGTCTATGCCCTATTCTTGTTTATTTTCTGAAAATTTCACCTTAATGTGTATCGACAAGGAATTATACATGAAATGAAAATGATAAGCTCGAGGGCTTGATCACAAAGAAGAACGCGCCTAAAATGACCGTTGAGAGATAATATTAGGCTTGATTTTTTCTGGGATGAGGCGGGGACTATAGACTCGAAAAATGAAAAAGAATAACACACGCTCAGAAAAACTACAGAGGAAGAAAGAAGACATAGACAGAGGGAAAAACAAAATTGTTACACTGCTGCTAATTTTTTTTTTTTAAAGATAATTTGTATTTCTCGAAAAATATTAATTAGAGAAACTCCTTGTAGGAAACATTGTGATACTGCCGTTAAGATCAAATGAGCAATTTACACCTTGCATCAGAATGAGCATTTTAGGATATATATATATATATATAAAATCTAGATTATATAAATGTGATTAGTTGTAGATACAATAAGGTACAATTTTCAGAACAGGAACAATAGAAGGGCATAGACGAATTGAATTTATTAATTTGATTGTTCATTCAACATTGTCATCCTGGGAGCTATTTTTATCCACAAGGAATCTAGAAAGAAAAAAAAAGCATCTATACACTGTATTGATAACATCTGTACTACAAAATTGTCCTAGTGTAAATTATGAGGCATTAATTCAAGCTCGAAATGAGATCAATAAACGTGTCTTGACTGTATGGAATGGTTAGACCTCCCATGGGATATTGATCGAATCCGAACTCATCTTCGACTTGAACAAGCAATTCTTGAAACGAATGTTGATTCCCTCTAAAGAACTAAGCTTTGTTAATTCCCTCACTTTTCTCTGTGATTCTCTACCAGAAATTAATCATTCGAAATCTTGAGAATATGATGCCTAAATTCATATTAAAGCTCAACGATTTACCTTGTACAATTGTAACTTATTTTTCTCTGCGTATGTGGACGCAACAAACTTTTTCTTTTTACATCAAGTTTGCATATGCTTCCGAAATATTGAGAACATGCTTTTTCTTAAACACGGAAAATTCCATCAACTATTTAGCGGAAGGTAGCAATTGTGCCAAAAGAAAAAGGTCGATCGCGACTTTGCTCCTTAAAAAAATTTCGGGACTAAAATGCCTAAAACGAAAAAAGGTTAGGAACCGAATGAGCCAAAAACCCATTATTTAGTTGTAATCCGTTGTAGATACAAATTTTGGTGAAACTTTTAAAACAAGAATGAAGAATTGATGGCAAATATAAGTGCATATATAATTTGAATCATTATTTTGATAGTTCATTCAACATTCTCATCACGGGAGCTGTTTTTATCTACTCCACAAGGAATTGAGAAGGAAAAAAAATATATATATACAGCGCAATGATCTCTATTTTTAAAAATTGTCCTAATCTAATAAACTATTGTAAATGATGAGGCATCAATTTAAGCTTGAAATGAGGTCAATAAACACGTCTTCACTGCAAGGAATGGTAAGACCTCCCATGGGGTGATCGAATCCGAACTCATCTTCGACTTGAACAAGCAATTCTTGGAACAAAGGCTGACTCAGCAACGAGACCGGCACAACAAACCGCTTCTTTTCATGGTCGCCGACATAAACTGCAAAGTGACCTTTCGGGACATCCAATGAAACCGAAGTGGATTTAGTACTTGAATTGGAGAGAGACCTCTGAAGAAACTTCTTTGTGGGTACAACTCGGGGCAATCGGAAACCCATTTTTGTATGTTATTTAATTTTGTATAGAAAAAAAAAAAATTGTATTGTGAGAGACAAAGGATGTTATTAATTGCTGAGATTGGCTTGATGGTTTTGTAACTTCAAAGAATTATGCTTGTTTATATATATACTAGCTATAGAAAGAATGGTAGGGATGATATCTTTGGAATAATTGGTGGAACAAGAATGGCTATGAATGTAATGTAATGTGGGTCAACTCAGAGACTAGATGAGATAAGGGATCACATGAGACTGTCTCCGAACTCTTCATGATCAATATGTTAACAACTGGAATTTAGTGTGTCCCACTTCAACAAATGGAAACCCGTTTTTCTTAAGTATGGTTAGAATTTCTGTAGAAAGATGAGCTGGTGAGAGAGAAAATAAAAGAAAGTAATGTTCTCTTGTATGTTTCTTAATCTATGACATATTTAAAAAAAAAAAAAAAAAAAACACTGTAAAAGAAGGATATAATTTTATAGTGATCTGAGTGAGTGGAAGAGCAAGAAAGAAGACCGTGATGAGTTGGCTGAGTGAGAGATATCTCATGGGATTGTCTTCTAAATACAAAGCTTAATTTCTTCATTCACATCTGTTAATGGAACACATATAGTCCCACTTCACCATCTTCTTGTTGTGATGATATTGCAACATCAAAGTTATTAGTGGCCTCATAATATTTCTTACTACACAGTGCTACATATCCTTATTAATTACTTACTCTCTGGGGACTTTGTGATTGGATATGATTTTATGATAATTGAAGCTCACATGGTTTGTCTAGTACTTGATACGGATGGTCAATTCCAAACAGATTGATATTAGGCCATCACATGGTATTGTCCTCTTTACTTTTCAGTCATTGTCCTCTTTGGAAGTGAAATAATATAAATTCATACCCCAACATATATTATATTATATATATATATATAAGGAAAAGTAATATTTGAGATAAATGCCAGTGCTTGTGTGATTTTTTGTGGATTGAAAAATATTTTTATTTGTACGATTTTTTTAAGTATATAAATGGGGTCATGTAGCTCACAACACCACATATGAAGAGGTTGAAGTGGGACACTAAATTTCAAATGTTTATGCAATGAGGTTGAGAGCTCGGAGACAGTCCCATGTGATCATCTCTCATCTCTTCTAGTCTCTCACTTGACACACTTACAAACTCATTCTTGTTCTACCACTCATTTCATTCCTAGCATTCTTTCTCTAGTGTGTATATATACAAGCATAACTCTTCAAAGTTACAAAACCATCAAGCCAATCCATCACAGCAATTAATAACATTTCCTTTGTTTCTCAAAATATTTTTTAGTCCTCTCTCTATACAATTTTAGTAACATACAAAAATGGGTTTCCGTTTGCCCCGAGTTGTCCCAGCAAAGAAGTTTCTTCAGAGGTCTCTCTCCAATTCAAGTACTAAATCCACTTCGGTTTCATTGGATGTCCCGAAAGGTCACTTTGCCGTTTATGTCGGCGACCTCGAAAAGAAGCGGTTTGTTGTGCCGGTCTCGTTGCTGAGTCAGCCTTCGTTCCAAGAATTGCTTGTTCAAGTCGAAGATGAGTTTGGATTCGATCACCCCATGGGAGGTCTTACCATTCCCTGCAGTGAAGACGCGTTTATTGACCTCATTTCAAGCTTAAATTGATGCCTCATCATTTACACTAGTTTAGTTTATTAGATTAGGACAATTTTGTAGAATAGAGATCATTACGCTGTATAGATACTTTTTTTTCCTTCTCAATTCCTTGTGGAGTAGATAAAAAAAACTCCCATGATGAGAATGTTGAATGAACAATATCAAAATATTAAATTTATAAGTATTGCACTTATACTTGCAATCAGTTCTACTGTTATTTGTGTGATGAAAATTTCACCTTTTTTTGTTATATTACGAGGGATTACAATTACAATAATTGGTAAAATATCTGCAAATTAATGTTCCAACTTAAGCAAGATTTAAATTGCTTTCGATCTTATGAAAAATGGTCTCAACTAGTAGTAATTTTTTGATAATTTGGACCAAAATAATAGCAACTATGTTTTTGAACACTTTTACTAGTAACTGTAAACATCAAAGTTTACAGTTGTCATAAACTGTAGACTTACAAGTCTACAATTAACAACAATTGTAGATATATAAGTCTACAGTTATTAGTAAAAGTGTCCAAAAATATAATTGTTATTATTTTTTTTTAAAGTATCAAAATTGTTACTAATTGAGCCAATATCCCGATCTTATTCACATATTGGTGTAGGAGTTCGTCGTTAGAGGTTTTGGGCTTTGAACCCAAAAAATAAAGCCCAACTTGAACAAGTTTGGGCTTGCTGAAAGGCAAATCTACTCTCTTTGGCCTGTTGAAGTAGAGTTGGGCTACTGCGGCCCAAATGAATAAAGGAGCTGAGCTTGATCCAACCTGTTTGAGCTCAAAAACCAAAATCCATGGGGAATTTTAATGTTCTAATGTAAATTATGAGGCTTTGATTCAATGAGGAAAGAATTTTACCTAAGATCAAAACTATTCAAAATTGCCATTAGAAGACATTTTATAAATGTCAGATCGAGGAGGACCCGTGCCGCGAGGGCGTTGAAGAGCACTTACTCATCAATGCCGAATCTTTCACTATAAATGGAGCTTAAGGAGGAGATTCAAATGCTATAAAAGGACAATTAACACTAAAAAAAACATACTCAATTTTAGGTATTCAGTCTTATTCATTCTTCTTTGCAATCAAGCCCTCAAACTTATCATTTCGTGTTGTTAATTTGACCTTTAATAAAACCGTTCTTCATTCGATTTTATTTCTAAATATAATGTATTACCATACACATTTATTTGATAATACAAGGTCGACCCTAATTAACGAGAAGTTGAGGCCCATTAAACAAATCTATAATGATATCTCAATCCGACATCGCGATTGTATATAAAAAAGGGTGTTTATTGATGGGAAATTTTCAATGAATTTTAACTAAGATTGTTACATTTTCTAGCACGATATCATAAAAAGAAATTATCAATATTTTAAAGCATATACCACCTTTCTGTTTAAACAAACGTTCAATGTACGCAAAAAAAAAAAAAAAAAAAAAAAGGGTTAGTGACACATGTTCAGAGTAAAGCGTTAATCTTTTAATGATTTACAATATTAGATCCATTAGATTCCGAATGATTGATGCATAATTACTTGTAGAGAATCAACTATGTGAAAGAGAAGTGGGTTGGCTTCAAGAGAGAATCGATTGAGCTTAATTCTCTAAAAATTCTTGCAGAACCATACGGATTCTCATGCCCAAAATGAAAATAACAATAAGAATTGAACTTGCGACAAGAAGATACATGGGGGAAGATGCGTTTATTCAGATTTATTTCAAATTATCTTATATAATAGATAAGTGCCTATAAAATTTAACTTTATTCCTTTGATGGTCCATTGAACATTCTAATCCTGGGAGCTAATTTATCTACTCCACAAGGAATTGAGAAAGATAAAGAAGTATTACAATGTATTGCTAACTACTCTATTCTACAAAATTGTCCTAGTGTAATAAACTAGTCTAAATGCCGAGACATAAATTCAAGCTTGAAAAAAGATCAATAAACGTGTCTTCACTGCACGGAATGGTTAGACCTCCCATGGGGTGATCGAATCCGAATTCATCTTCAACTTGAACAAGTAATTCTTGAAACGAAGGTTGACTCAGCAACAAGACCGGCACAACAAATCGCTTCTTTTCATTGTCGCCGACGTAAATTGCAAAATGTCCTTTCGGGACATCCAATGCAACCGAAGCGGATTTGTTACTCGAATTGGAGAGAGACCTCTGAAGAAACTTCTTTGCTGGGACAACTCGGGGCAAACGGAAGCCCATTTTTTATAGGAATGGTTAGAATTTGTGTAGGAAGAGATGAGCTAGGGAGAGTGAAAATACAAGAAAGTAATGTTCTCTTTTTGTGTTTCTTAATCGGATTGTTGTCAAACATCAAGTGTTAATTCGTATTTATATTGAAAACTGTAAAAGAAGGATATAATTTTGTAGTGATCTGAATGAGTGGTAGAGCAAAAGGAAGGCCTTAAGTTGTTTGAGTGAGAGATATGTCACATGGAATTGTCTTCTAACCACTAAGCTTTCGCATTCACATGCAAATGAAACACATAGTCCCACTTCACCTTCTTCTTTATTGTGATTGAAACATCAAATAAGTTATTAATGGACTCGTAATATTTCTTATACGGTCAATATTTCCATATAGATTTAGATTAGGCTCAAAATTAGAATGGGGTCTATAGCATTCAGTGTGATCACATGGTAATGTCCTCTCTGTCTCCATATTCATCATCATATCAGATGTGAAATTTTATAAATTCCCAAACCTATAGCTGTGTAGCCAAAGAGGCACCACAACAGATATTATATCTGATTTTTTTGGATTGAAGACTATTTTTATTTATATATTTTAAATTTATAAATACCACATACATATAGTTATTTTCACCAGCTATATAATCTAATTAGACAACCTTCAGACATCACATTGCCATTGTGATATATTGCTAGTCAAAGAGGTAATGAAGTGGGACACTCTATATTGCAGCTGTAAAGTGAATGTGAATTAGAGTCATGAAGAGTCCCATGTGATCATCTTTCATCTCTTCTAGTCTCTCACTTGACCCACTTACAAACCTATTCTTGTTCTACCACTCATTTCATTCCTAGCATTCTTTCTTTAGTGTATATATATGCAAGCATAGCTCTTCAGAGTTTCAAAACCATCAAGCCAATTCATCCCAACAATTAATAACATTTTCCTTTCTTTCTCACAATATATACTTTTATATCTCTCTTCTCTCTATACAAAATTAAAAAAAAACATACAAAAATGGGTTTCCGTTTGCCCCGAGTAGTCCCAGCAAAGAAGTTTCTTCAGAGGTCTCTCTCCAATTCAAGTACTAATAAATCCGCTTCGGCTGCGTTGGATGTCCCGAAAGGCCACTTTGCAGTTTACGTCGGCGAGCACGAAAAGAAGCGGTTTGTTGTGCCGGTCTCGTTGCTGAGTCAGCCTTTGTTCCAAGAATTGCTTGTTCAAGTCGAAGATGAGTTCGGATTCGATCACCCCATGGGAGGTCTTACCATTCCCTGCACTGAAGACGCGTTTATTGATCTCATTTCAAGCTTGAATTAAAGCCTCATTATTTACACTAGTTTATTACATTAGGACAATTTTGTAGAATAGATATCATTACACACTGTACTGTATAGATACTTTTTTTTCCTCAATTCCTTGTGGAGTAGATAAAAACAGCTCCCATGACGAGAATGTTGAATGAACTACATCAAAATAATAAATTCAAATTATATATGCACTTCTATACTTGCCTTCAATTCTGTTGCTTGCATTTTTTCGAGGAATTTAAGTTATCGACCTTCGATTTTACGGATATTTTTTAAAAGGGAAATATCACAATATTGTTTCTTTGAATTATTTTTGTGGTTAATTTATTCGTAACACACGCTCCCACGAAGCTAGGAATGTTAGTCGAGCGAGGGGTCAATTGCACTGGCAAAAGGCCTATCGTTTATGAACAGCCGTGAAAATTGATGAAAGGCCTTGATTAGTGAATTATGAGTAGAAATACTTAAAACACAAAAGACTCGGTGCTTTGTCACATGAAACCGCCGTGTCGGAAGTTGGAAAGGCCTTACTAGTGAATTTTGAGTAGAAAATTGTCCAACAAGCAAGACTCGATGCTTTTTCTTAATGTCAGACCTTGTCACAGCTAAGAGGATCAATCTTTTGTATGATTAGACAACTTGAGCCGGAATGGATGTAAAGAGAAGTAATATGATTTCTTATGATTTCAAATGCATAAAAAAACTCAAAGACTAGAAGTAATATTCAGTTGAAACCAAATCCAAATTATATTTCCTTGTAAAAAAATTATATTGAATGCAGAATTCGAACACCGCACAAAAGTTTTAGTTGAGAGAGAGAGAGAGAGTAATACAGAGTAAAAAAAGGTAATTTCTGAGCTCAACAAACAATAACATAGATGAAGATTTCATTAAAAAAAAAAAAAAACAACCACAGAGAGGAAAAAAAAAATACAAAAAAATTTGGACCATTTCTCGATTTATGCGTGTCATCCTTGCGCAGGGGCCATGCTAATCTTCTCTGTATCGTTCCAATTTTATCGGGTGTCTCCGAAGAGACAAGCTATTCAGCGAAGCAATACTATATAAACGTTTAAAATATGCTCTTTTTGAGCGATGTGGGACTCTATAGCGCATTTGAATCGCTTTGGGCTTGGGCTCAAAAGAGGCTGATTATAGTTAACAGCCCAGTCAACTCTTTGTCCTTAAATATTCGTATCTTTTTGGGATTGGTTGTAGAACAAACCTTAATAAAAAAAACTTAAAAGAAGGAGTTGAACGTGTGGCAAATTGAAAAATATTTATTAATCCCAACTATAATCTGCGGGAAAAGTACTGTTTAGAAAGTATTGTTAAAAGAAGTAGTAAAACGAAACCCTGGATATTAAGGCAGGCACAACAAAGTTAAATTCGTGAACAAAGAGTGTTTGTGTATGAATTGATCATTCTATTTATTTTTGCACAATTTCACACCCGGAGTGATATTAACCAACTTCACATGGGAATGCGAAACAATTATATACATTGTATCGTCAACATTATCTCTATGATCTACAAAATTGTCATAGTGTAATTAACTAGTCTAAATTATGAGGCATTAGTTCAAGCTTGACATGAGATCAATAAACATGTCTTCAGTGCAAGGAATGGTAAGACCTCCCATGGAGTGATCGAATCCGAACTCATCTTCAACTTGAACAAGCAATTCTTGGAACGAAGGCTGACTCAGCAACGAGACCGGCACAACAAATCGCTTCTTTTCGTGTTCTCCGACATAAACTGCGAAATGGCCTTTTGGGACATCCAATGCTATCGAAGCGGCTTTGTTACTTGAATTCGAGAGAGACCTCTGAAGAAATTTCTTTGTTGGAACGATTCGGGGTAAACGGAAACCCATTTTTTTAAAATATAGTTATGGTTAGGAAGATGAGCTAGTGAGAGAGATAATATACAAGAAGATATTTTCTTGTGTTTCTTAATCAGATTGTTGGCAAACATCCAAGTGTTAAAACATATTTATATTGAAAACTGTAATACAAGGATTTATTGTAGTGATTTGAATGAGTGAAAGAGCAAGAAAGAAAACCGTAATGAGTTGGCTGAGTGAGAGATATCACATGGGATTGTCTTCAAAATACAAAACTTTCTTCATTCACATCTGTTAATGGAACACATATAGTCCCACTTCACCTTCTTCTTGTTGTGATGTTATTGCAACATCAAAAGCTATCAGTGGCCTCATAATATTTCTTATCATACAGTGCTATATATGCTTATTAAGTACATAGCCTCTGGGGACTTTGTGATTGGATATGATTTAATGATAATTGAAGCTCACATGGTTGGTCTAGTACTTGATACGGATATGGTCAATTCCAAACCGATCGAGATTAGGCTCTAATTTATAATGGCGTCTCTACTGTGAGATGCGTATTCAGTGATCATCACATGGTATTGTCCTCTTTGGAAGTGAATATAAATCTATAACCCAACATGTCCAAACTTGGTCTATCCAACATATATCATATCAGATGAAAACTAGTATTTGAAATAAATGCCAGTCATATTTGATTTTTTATGGACAGAAGAATTTTTTGTATATGCTTTTTTATTATATAAATGGGGTCATGTAGCACACAACACCACATATGAAGAGGTTTGAAGTGGGACACTCTAAATTCCAACTGTTAAAATGTGAATGTGAATTAGATTGATAAAGAGTTTAGAGACAGTCCCATGTGATCTCTTTCATCTCTTCTAGTCTCTCACTTGACCCACTTACAAAGCCATTCTCGTTCTACCACTCATTCCAAAGATATCATTCATAGCATTCTTTCTTTAGTGTGTATATATATACAAGTAGAAGTCTTCAAAGTTACAAAACCACCAAGCCAATTCATCACAAGAAACAATAACACCCTTTGTTTCTCACAATATTTGTTTTTATCTCTCTGTTTCTCTCTACTCAAATTTAAAACACATACAAAAATGGGTTTTCGTTTGCCCCGAGTTGTCCCAGCAAAGAAGTTTCTTCAGAGGTCTCTCTCCAATTCAAGTACTAATAAATCCGCTTCTGCTGCGTTGGATGTCCCGAAAGGCCACTTTGCAGTTTATGTCGGCGACCATGAAAAGAAGCGGTTTGTTGTGCCGGTCTCGTTGCTGAGTCAGCCTTCGTTCCAAGAATTACTTGTTCAAGTTGAAGACGAGTTCGGATTCGATCACCCCATGGGAGGTCTTACCATTCCTTGCAGTGAAGACGCGTTTATTGACCTTATTTCATGCTTGAATTGATGCCTCGTAAATTAGACAAGCAAGTTCATTAGACTACGACAATTTTGTAGAATAGAGATGTTATCAATACACTGTATAGATATTTTTTTTTCCCTCTCAATTCCTTGTGGAGTAAGTAAAAGAGCTCTCAGGATGAGAATGTATGAACTATCAAAATAATAAATTCAAATTCTCTATGCACATATATCCTGGCTTACGTCAGTTGGTACAAGAGCTGACCCCATTACGACAATATGTATATTTACACACAAAGAAAACAGACGCGACTTCAAAATTTTCCAATGAAGATGTGAATGAGATAGAAAAAAAAAATACTACAACACTTTATTGTCACTTTTGTGATGGCACATATGTTCTTGCGATAAGGATTGGTTAAAGAAAAAAAAAACGAGATCATAATCAATGGCTAACTAGTTGAGACATAAGATACGGTCTCGTTTGATGAATATGATTTTGGAAAACAAAAAATCTTTATTTCAAATAATTGGAAATAGTAATATTACAAAAAGTAGTTGAACGCGTGGCATTGAATTTTTTTAATTATTTAATTCTAATTAATCTGCGGAAATAGTATGTACTGCGAAGAAAGTATTGTTAATAGAAGTAGTAAACGGAACCCTAGATATCAAAGCACAACAAAGTTAAATTAGTTAACATAGTGTTTGTATGATATTCAAGGTTTCAAATGTTGTTTTAGATGCCCGTTTCAAAGTTCCTAATTTATGAAAAATCGATAAGACGATGACAAATCGTACAAAAAATTTAGAAAAAAGACAACTCATGCACCATTTTCAAATATCGTTTGCCATTAAAAATCGACATGTCGATAAAAAATTGCACGAAAATTCGCATAATATATTATATATACATATATATGCACACATATACTTTTCAATTTTTAATATTGTAATATATACGATATTTAAGTTGTAGTACTATGTATACATTTAGTACCTAATATGTATTTTTAGATATATATTTATCCTAATTTTATTTAATTTGATACATATTCTACATATCTAATCATATAATTTAGATTATGTTTATGTATATATTAAAATGTTTTATAAATATCTGTTTTTTCATTATATTTTCTTTTTATTCATTAATTTGTATACGTAGTAATATAATTAAATAGAATATTGAAAAATGCAGAATAAAATTATAAACATATACAATTTTATTAATAAATATTCTTCTTTGTATACATTTTTATATATATGAATTTTTATCTTATTATGTGAAATTCACCATAAACTTAATAATATATAGATATTAATAAAAATTAGAGAAGGTAATTAGTTGCTAGCTGCGTAGAAACTACCAATGCGTTCCGGGTTCCAGTCTCACAGCAAGTGTCTTTCTCTATATTTTGAAAATAAACGACGATAATGTGAAAAAACGACGGAGATCTTTTCTCTGACAAACGACAGAAAATAAAAAACGACGATAATCGGACAAAAACGACAGAAAAACAAAAAGACAGAAATCAGAGAAAAACGACGATAATTGGAGGAAAAAACGACAAATGACAAGACGATGAAAATCGGATAAAACGACAGAAAAAACCGGAAATCAGAGAAAAACGACGAAATTGAAGAAAAACAAAAACGACGATAATCGGAGTAATTGACAGAAAAACAAAAAACATGGAGGATAGAAAATAAAAAACGACGACAAATGAAAATGACGATAATAGGAGAAAACGACAAAAAAACAAAAACAACATAAATCGGAAAAAACGAAAAGATAACGACAATCGGTGAAAAAGACAGAAAAAAAAAACGACGATAAAAACGACAAACAAAAAATGAAAAATGGACTAGATTGTTCCATTTTTTTAGCGGTAGGCATTTATACTCTATTCCACAATTATTTCCACATCAATACTTTTTTTTAGTCTAAAATTTTATTCAAATGGGGAGCTTTTTTTAAGAGAAAAATATGGAAGAGACATAAAAGCCCAACATTCTCAAATTCAGAGCACACAATGTCATTTCCTCAACAACAAAAAAACTCATAAATTAAAAAAAACGAAAAAATCTGAGAAAAACGAAAAAAAAAAAAAAAAAAAAAAAAAAAAAAACGGCAAAGCGACCACAATCTTAGAAAAACGACGACCAACGAAAAAAATGACGATAATCGGAGTAAAAAGACATAAAACAAAAACAACGGATATCGAATAAAAATGAGTAAACACGAAAATGCTTTCTGAATTCTGATGACCGCAAGTGTCTTGACAGCGAAGTTCCACGCTAAATTGGCTGAATTTGAAACTTATCTATGAATTGATCATTCGAAGATTATAGTAATATCCGGATTATATGTATGCAATTCATTGTAGACACAATAAGGTGCAATTTTCAGAACAAAAACAATGGAAGGGCATAGACAAATTGAAATTATTATTTTGATAGTTCATTCAACATTCTCATCCCGTGAGCTATTTTTATCTACTCCGCAAAGAATAAAAAAAGAGTATCTATACATTGTACTGATAACGTTTCTGTATTCTACAAAATTGTCCTCGTGTAACTAAACTAGTCTATATTATGAGGCATCAATTTAAGCTTGAAATGAGATCAATAAACGTGTCTTCACTGCAAGGAATGGTAAGACCTCCCATGGGGTGATCGAATCCAAACTCATCTTCAACTTGAACAAGCAATTCTTGAAACGAAGGTTGACTCAACAACGAGACCGGAACAACAAATCGCTTCTTTTCATTGTCGCCGATATAAACTGCAAAATGGCCTTTCGGGACTTCCAACGCAGCAGAAGCGGATTTATTAGTACTTGAATTGGAGAGAGACCTCTGAAGAAACTTCTTTGCTGGGACAACTCGGGGCAAACGGAAACCCATTTTGTATGTGTTTTAAATTTGAGTAGAGAGAGAGAGAGAGAGAGGGATAAAAACAAATATTGTGAGAAACAAAGGATGTTATTGTTTCTTGAGATGAATTGGCTTGATGGTTTTGTAACTTTGAAGACTTGTGCTTGTATATATACACACTAAAAAAAGAATGCTATGAATGGTATCTTTGGAATGAGTGGTAGAACGAGAATGGCTTTGTACGTGGGTCAAGTGAGAGACTATACGAGATGAGAAAAATCACATGGGACTGTCTCTGAACTCTTCAATCTTATTGCATTAACAACTGGAATATAGAGTGTCCCACTTCAACCTCTTCAGGAAAATAGCTGGTGAAAACAACCATATGTGGTGTTGTGATTACATGACCCCATTTGTAAACTGAAAAAAATGATATACAAATAAAATAGTATTCAATTTACAAAAATCACGTATGAAAGGCATTTATCTAAATTACTAGTTTTCAGATATAACAGCTGTTGTGGTTCTTCTTTGGATAGACAAAGTTTGGACATATGTTGGGTTATGGATTTATACAATTTCACTTCCGAGAGACTACTAATCAAAGCCTTAATTAGTTGGTTGAGTGAGAGATATCACATGGGATTGTCTTCTGACTACAAAGCTTTCTCATTCACATATGTGAATGAAAACACATTGTCCCACTTCACCTTCTTCTTGTTGTGATTGAAACATCAAAGTTATTAGTGGACTCATAATCTTTCTTATACATTGCTATATATGATTATTACTCTTTGGGGACTTTGTGATTGGATATGACTTAATCATTATATTGCAGCTCACACATGGCTGGTGAAGTACTTAATACGGATGGTCAATTCCATATAGATTTAGATTAGGCTCAAAATTAGAATGGGGTCAATAGCATTCACTGTTATCACATGGGATTGTTCTCTCTGTCTCTATATTCATCATCATAATTGGATGTGAAATTTCATAAATTCACAAAACTACCTGTCCAAGCTTTGTGTAGACAAAGCGGAACCACAACATATATTATAGCTGAAAACTAGTAATTGGGATATATTCGAGTCATATGCGATTTCTGTAGATTGAAGACTATTTTTATTTGTATATGATTTTCTTTATAAATGATGTCTTGTAGCTCAAAACACCACATATGGTTATTTTCACTTCCCCATTGAAGTGGGACACTCTAAATTCCAGTTAATATAATGAAGAGTTGGGAGACAGTCTCATGTGATTCCTAGTCTCTCACTTTGACCCACATACAAAGCCATTCACGTCCTACCACTCATTAAAAAATATTTTTCCTAGCATTCTTTCTTTGGTGTGTATATATATATACAAGCCTAACACTTCAGAGTTGCAAAACCATCAAGCCAGTTCATCACAACAAATAAGAACTTTTCCTTTGTTTCTCACAAGAATTTTTTATCCCTCTCTCGGTACAAATTTGAATACCATACAAAAATGGGTTTCCGTTTGCCCCGAGTTGTCCCAGCAAAGAAATTTCTTCAGAGGTCTCTCTCCAATTCGAGTAATAAATCCGCTTCAGTTGCATTGGATGTCCCGAAAGGACATTTCGCAGTTTACGTTGGAGACCATGAAAAGAAGCGGTTTGTTGTGCCAGTCTCGTTGTTGAGTCAGCCTTCGTTTCAAGAATTGCTTGTTCAAGTTGAAGACGAGTTCGGATTCGATCACCCCATGGGAGGTCTTACCATTCCCTGCACTCAAGACGCGTTTATTGATCTCATTTCAAGCTTGAATTAATTCCTCATAATTTAGATTAGTATATTAGAATATTAGGACAATTTTGTCTAATATAGAGATGTTATAAATAAACTGTAAAGATACTTTTTTTCTTTCTCAATTCCTTGTGGAGTAGATGAAAATGGATCCCAGGATGAGAATGTTAAATGAAGTATCAAAATTTTAAATTCAAATTATCTATTCACTTATACTTGTTCTCAGTTCTATGGATAATCTCTCTCTTAAAATGCTTAATCTGATGCAAAGATTAAAATGACTATTTTGGCGCTCTGATTTTTGCTCTGTTAAAATCTTAATTTTAATAAAATTTATAAATTATCGATATTACTTTTTAACCGAAATATCACATTTATTTTATACTTTTTTTTTGCGGCGAATTTTCTCATAACATGCACTCCAACGTTTAGCATTAAGAACTATTAAAATAGGAGGGAGAGGGGGAAATAAATTTTAATTAAAATATTACTTTTTTTTCATCCACAGAGTTGTAAAAGAAATTATTTTATAATGCCAATTTTCTTGAAAAAATATACTGTTTTATGGCGGGCAGTATACCAGGAAAAAAAAAAAAAAAAAAAAAAAAAAACCGACATTTCACCAGAATTGATTGACATATTTATCATTGATGATATTCCTTGTCAATGCGTGTTTTTAGCCTAAATAACATGTATATGTATGGCATACAAAGAAATTATATCTGTTCAATAAGAGAACTAAATAACACCACGTTAAAAGAAATTTTCAAATGGAAAATTTAGGATGACCGAAATGATCTGGTTTGTGATATATGATTATGTTGGAACAGGTCGCCCAAAACTCAACCAAAGAACTGGTTTCTTGCGTCTGAAGCTACGAACCTAATGCGATAATGGAAATAATCACAACACACAATTTATCCTTTGTGCTTCCCTGTGTTTCAGAAAGTCTCTCGTGCGTTCTAAACCCAAAGCCCTTCTATTTATAGAAACATATAAGTAATAAGCTCGTTTACATAATAACTTGACACCTAAGCTACCTAGATGATCCAACGGTCAGACTGTGTCTTGGCCCTGAACTTAGATCAGATGGCTCTTGTGACTTGTTCTTTAGGCTGAGATCACATACACCATAGATTATAAACAAAGCCGAATTTGCAGTCGAGAACGTGGAAGAAGTCGTGAATATTCAAAATCAACGACGAAGTCGTGTATGTAAAAACTGATAAATATTTGTTCAATCTTAATGAGAGTGATGACTGTTTTATCCTCTTAATGTGGTTACTTGATGTATAAGTAATCATATAGGAGTCCTTTTCTTTTATCTGGTTTGTTGTCGTTTTTTCATTACGACAGCTTTTATTGTTTTCTGCCTCATTTATCAAAACAGTGTCGTTTTGATAAATAGCAGTTAGTTTAGTTCGTTAATACTGTTTAGTATAAATATGTGTTGTAATTCCTTTTTGATCAATTGAAGCATTATTTTTCTTTTCATCTCTTTTCTCTCTCTCTCTGTTCTTTACTCTAAAAAGCTCGAATGCAATATGGTATCAGAGCAATTCCGCGATTAGGGTTTCGTTCGAGTTCATCATCGTCTCCGATCCTTTGTGCATCTTCCTTCATATCAGATTCCTAGCGTGATAGTTTCATTGCTTGATGGCGGATCAAGAATCGATGGAAGAATCAAGATCGACGGCGATTTCTGGAGGAACGAGAAGGAGATCAGAGATCGAAGATCCAATTGGAGCGTACTACATCCATCACTCAGATTCACCAGGAATCATCCTGGTCTCTCAGCTCTTGAATGGAGACAACTACGTCTCGTGGTCGCGATCGATGAAAATAGCCTTGGCGGTCAAGAACAAGCTTGGATTCATCGATGGATCGATCTCCAAACCTGAGGCATCTGATGCGGTTCTTCTCAATGCCTGGAATCGGAACAATAGTATTGTCCTCTCTTGGATCTTGAACTCCGTCTCTAAGGAAATCTCTTCTAGCATCCTGTTTGGCGATTCTGCGTACGAAGTGTGGAAGGATCTTGAAGAAAGGTACCAGCAATCCAACGCGCCGAGGATCTTTCAATTGAAGAGAGAATTGATGAAGATGATCCAAGATGAGAAGAGCGTCAGCGTATACTTCACAAAACTCAAAGGTGTTTGGGAAGAGCTGTGCAACTTCAGGCCAAACTGCTCGTGTGGACAGTGTACCTGTGGAGGAGTTAAAGATCTGAATTCATTCTTGCAGAATGAATATGTGATGCAGTTTCTGATGGGACTCAATGAGAGTTTCACTCACACTCGTGGTCAGGTTTTACTCATGGATCCTATACCACCGATTAACAAAGTCTTTGCCATGGTCTCTCAAGAAGAAAAGCAAAGATCGGTGGGGATTGATGTTCTTGGAGGATCATATCAGACAAATTCCATGATCATGGCTGTGAAAGAAGAGCAGAAACGCCCAACCAAGAAAGATCGTCCACTATGCACACACTGCAAGATGTTGGGCCACACTGTGGACAAGTGCTTCAAACTACATGGATATCCACCTGGTTACAAACCAAAAGTGAGAGGTCAAGCTAATGCATCTGAGGGAGGGAATCATGATCAGACTGGAGGAGCTCAGTCTTCATTCTCCTCTGCTCTCACTGATCAACAAATCCACCAGATGATTCAGCACCTATCCAATCAGCTCTCTTCCACAAATGTCCACGGGGTCTCAAGTGATGCAAATGTTGCCTCATTCACCACAGGTCTTTCTAACTCTGTGTTTTATGCTAATAATAATCTATATACTAGATTTTCTTGGATTGCTGATTCAGGAGCCTCTAAACATATATGTGCACATGCTGATATGTTTGTGAGCCTTAAGCCTTTGGTGAATTCGAGTGTAACCTTGCCTAATCACAGTACTATTCCTGTTTATCATTATGGTGATGTTATTTTGTCTAAAAATATCACTCTAAAGGATGTGCTATTTGTACCTGGATTCAAATTCAATTTGATTTCAGTTAGTGCAATCACAGATGACTCTAGGGTGATATTGGTATTCTCACACAGTGGATTTGACATTCAGGACCACAGGACATTGAAGATGATTGGGAATGGTGAGCGACGAGGTGATCTTTACATGCTGTCAGACTCAATCATCACTGCTACTGTCAATAAAGTGGATGCTGAGATCTGGCATGCTCGTTTAGGACATCTTTCTTTCAAGAAGCTAGAGACTCTGAAAAACAAATTGGCTTATCATCAATGTTCAGATAAGAAGCCATGTTTCATTTGTCCCTTAGCTAAACAAAAACGTTTACCTTTTCCTTCTAAGAATAACATGTCTGGGAATGCCTTTGATTTGTTACACTGTGATATCTGGGGACCATATTCTGTGGTCTCAAGGACAGGTCATCGGTATTTCTTGACTTTGGTTGATGATTGTACTCGTTATTGTTGGACCTTTTTGATGAAACACAAATCTGAAGTACATAGTCTTATTCCTACTTTTATTTCTCTTATTGCTAACCAGTTTGGTACAACCATCAAACAGTTTAGATCTGACAATGCAAAAGAGCTTGTTTTTGCAGATTTTTTTTCTAAGAAAGGCATCATACATCAGTATTCCTGTGTGGAGACACCGGAACAAAATTCTGTGGTTGAACGTAAACACCAACATTTGTTGAATGTTGCTCGTGCTTTGTTATTTCAATCTCATGTTCCTATTCACTTTTGGTCTGATTGTCTCCTCACTGCAACCTATATCATTAATAGAACACCAAGCCCTGTTTTGCACAACAAATCCCCTTTTGAAATCCTATATCATAGAGATGTGGATTATGACTTTATGCGTGTTTTTGGCTCCTTAGCCTTTGCTTCTACTCTACGAGCTCACAGGTCTAAATTTCAGCCACGTGCGCGACAATGTGTCTTCATCGGTTACCCCCATGGTGTGAAGGGTTACAAACTATATGACATACATTCTCATGAGATTTTCATATCTAGAAATGTTGTTTTTCATGAAAATTATTTTCCATTTCGTACAATGTCTTCTTCTGAGAGTCATGCAGATTTTCTTGATGAGTTTGTTCTTCCAAGACCTCCTCCCTATGTGGAATTTGAGAGTCCAGAACATCTCCAGTCTATGTCCAATCCAGGACATGCTCATCATGACATGCCTCAAGATGATTCTCCTATCCATCCACCTGGAAGTGCAGCAGTCTCTAATCCTACAGACACCTCATGCACACATCAACCAAGTGGTGATCATGACTCAGTGATAAACCCTGTTGATCCTACTCTCAGACGTTCAAAAAGATCAACTATTGCACCTTCTTGCAAGATTATCATTGCAACTTGTTGAACTCCAGACCAGGTCCATGTTATTCTTCCAATCACACAATAGATTCTGTGATCTCTTATGATAAACTATCTGTGTCCTTTAGATCTTTTGCCCTGTCTATCTCAGCTCACTACACACCTAGCTATTACCACCAAGCTGTTCAGCATGAGGAGTGGAGACAAGCTATGCGTGAGGAACTGGATGCCATGGAAGCCAACAAGACCTGGTCCATCATACCTCTACCTGAGAATGTGAAGGCCATCGGCTGTCGATGGATATACACCAACAAGCTCAACGCTGATGGGACTCTAGCGCGCCACAAGGCACGCCTCGTTGCCAAGGGCTACAATCAGAAGAAAGGCGTTGACTTCATTGACACATTTTCACCAGTGGCTAAGTTAGTCACTGTGAAACTATTACTAGCACTTTGTGCTTCCCAGAAATGGTCCATGGCTCAGTTAGACATTCAGAATGCCTTTCTGAATGGGGAGCTACTAGAAGATGTCTTCATGGAGGTTCCATTGGGAGTCAAGACTGAGGGGGTGCAGACTCAGGGAACGACCAGGCTGGCGTGTAAGCTACACAAGTCAATTTATGGCTTGAAGCAAGCTTCTCGGCAATGGAATATGAAATTCACAGAATTGCTTCTTCAAGAAGGTTTTCAGCAGTCCAAATCCGATTACAGCCTCTTCACTAAAGGCCATGGCTCAGGGTTTGTTGCTCTACTTCTATACGTTGATGACATTATTGTTGCTAGTCCCAGTGCAACAGTAATAGAGACTGTCAAACTTTTGTTGAAGTCTAAGTTCAGACTCCGAGACTTAGGTTCCCTCAAGTACTTCTTAGGACTTGAAATTGCTCAGTCCAAGAAGGGTATTGCAGTCAATCAACGACAGTATGCACTTCAGCTTCTTGAAGACTTTGGATTTCTAGATTCCAAACCTGTTCATACGCCTATGAAGCCTCGCCAAACATTGTCTATCTCTGATGGGGTTGCTTTGGATGATGTGACTCACTATCGTCGGTTGATTGGTCGGTTGTTGTATCTTACTATTACACGGCCTGACATCACGTTCGCAGTTCACACATTGAGTCAATTTCTTCAACATCCTACTGATGTTCATCTCCAAGCTGTTCATCATTTGCTGCGCTACATCAAAGGTCACCCTGGCTTAGGATTGTTCTACTCATCTTCCGACAACACTGCCCTGCGTGCCTTTTCAGATGCAGACTGGGCCACTTGTCTTGATACTCGGAGGTCTGTTACAGGGTACTGTGTGTTTCTTGGTGATTCATTAATCGCCTGGCGGTCCAAGAAGCAGTCAACTGTATCCAAGTCCTCGGCTGAAGCTGAATATAGGGCAATGGCGTCTACAAGTTCCGAGCTCGTTTGGATCCAACAGTTGCTACGGGACTTTGGTGTTCAAAGTTCAACGGTGCCTGCTCTTTACTGCGACAATCAAGCTGCGAATCACATTGCATCGAATCCTACGTTCCATGAGCGCACGAAACACTTGGAGATTGATCTTCATTTCGTCCGAGATCACGTCAAAAGTGGTGCCTTGAAGTTGTTACCAATTCGCACTCACGATCAGTTGGCAGATCTGCTGACTAAGCCATTACCAGCGCCAGTTTTGCGCATCCTCTTGTCCAAGATGAATCTTATTAACATTTATGATCCATCTTGAGGGGGTGTAATGAGAGTGATGACTGTTTTATCCTCTTAATGTGGTTACTTGATGTATAAGTAATCATATAGGAGTCCTTTTCTTTTATCTGGTTTGTTGTCGTTTTTTCATTACGACAGCTTTTATTGTTTTCTGCCTCATTTATCAAAACAGTGTCGTTTTGATAAATAGCAGTTAGTTTAGTTCGTTAATACTGTTTAGTATAAATATGTGTTGTAATTCCTTTTTGATCAATTGAAGCATTATTTTTCTTTTCATCTCTTTTCTCTCTCTCTCTGTTCTTTACTCTAAAAAGCTCGAATGCAATAAATCTCAAATAAATCTCTGGAAGTGTAGAGTACGTAAACTGAAATGTTGGATATCAAGGAACAACAAAGTTAAATTAGTGAACAAGTTTATGTAAAAACTGATAATTCTATAGCTATATTATCCTTTTTAACGTTTCTCAAGTAGGAGCTATATTCAACAGCTCCACAATATGTAGATGAGAAACCATTATATACATTGTATCGTCAACATCTATGATCTACCCAAAATAAAAATAAAAAATTGTGTAAACTAGTCTAAGTTATGAGGTATCATCAGTTGAGGCTGTTTGAAATGAGATTCATAAACGTGTCTTCACTGCACGGAATCGTGAGACCTTCCATGGAGTGAGAGAATCCGTACTCTTCTTCGGCTTGATCAAGCAAGTCTTGAAATGAAGGCTGACTCAACAATGAGACCGGAACAACAAATCGCTTCTTTTCATGTTCTCCAACGTAAACTGCGAAATGACCTCTTGGGACATCGAACACCATCGAAGCAGCTTTGTTACTTGAATTGGATAAAGACCTCTGAAGAAATTTCTTTGCCGGAACGACTCGGGGAAAATGGAAACCCATTTGTTTTTATATGTATGGTTTAGAATTTGTGCAGAAAGAGATGAGCTAGCAGTGAGTGAGAAAACACAAGAAATATATTATCTTCGGTTTCTTAATTGGATTGTTGGCAAAACATTCAAGTGTTTATCATATTTATATCCAAAACTGTAAAAGAAGGATATATCACAGCGATTTGAATGAGTGGTAAAAGCAAGAAGAAGGTATTAATTAGTTGGTTGAGTGAGAGATATCACATGGGATTGTCACACTTCAAAGTTATTAGTGGACTCACAATCTATCTTTGTATGGTCTGTATATGTTCGGGTGACTCATTTCACATGGTAGGTCTAGTACTTTGTATGGTCTGTTCAGGTGACTCATATCATATGGATGGTCAATTTCTTAAATAGTAATTAAAATGGGGTCTATTTTATAGAAAGTATTCAGTGTGATCACATGGTATTGTCTTCTTTATCTTGATATTCATCATAATTTCGGAGTTGAAATTCTATAAATTCAAAACCCAACTTGTCCAAACATGGTCTAAACAAAGAGAAGCAACAATTGATAAATATAGTACCTAAGAACCAGTAATTAATTGAGATATATATGAATCATAAGTATTTTTGTGCGTTCAAAAAACAATATTCAGATGTATATATATTTTTTTTAAGTTTATAAATGGGGTCATGTATAGCTCACAACACCACATATGGTTATTTTCACCAGCTATATAATCTAATTGGACAACCTTCAGATATAACAGTCCCATTGTGATATGTTTAAGATGTATAATGAAGAGGTTGTTGAAGTGGGACACACTAAATTCCAGTTGTTAATATATTGATCATGAAGAGTTCGGAGACAGTCTCATGTGATCTCTTGTCTCGTCTAGTCTCTGAGTTGACCCACATTACATTACATTCACAGCCATTCTTGTTCCACCACTCATTCCAAAGATATCATCCTACCATTCTTTCTATAGCTAGTGTATATATATACAAGCATAATTCTTCGAAGTTACAAAACCATCAAGCCAATCTCAGCAATTAATAACATCCTTTGTCTCTCACAATACAATTTTTTTTTTTCTATACAAAATTAAATAACATACAAAAATGGGTTTCCGATTTCCCCGAGTTGTACCCACAAAGAAGTTTCTTCAGAGGTCTCTCTCCAATTCGAGTAATAAGTCTGCTTCGGCTTCATTGGATGTCCCAAAAGGTCATTTCGCAGTTTATGTCGGAGAACACGAAAAGAAACGATTTGTTGTGCCGGTCTCGCTGCTGAGTCAACCTTCGTTTCAAGAATTGCTTGTTGAAGTTGAAGACGAATTCGGATTCGATCATCCCATGGGAGGTCTAACCATTCCCTGCAGTCAAGACACGTTTATTGATCTCATTTCATGCTTGAGTTAATGCCTCATAATTTACACTAGGACAATTTTGTAGTACAGATGTTATCAATACTATGTATAGATACTTTTTTTTTCTTTCTAGATTCCTCGTGGAGTAGATAAAAATAGCTCCCAGGATGAGAATGTTGAATGAACAATCAAATTAATAAATTCAATTTGTCTATGCCCTTCTATTGTTCCTGTTCTGAAAATTGTACCTTCTATATATATTTCCTAAAATGTTCATTCTGATGCAAGGTTTAAAATGCTCATTTGATTTTGACGGCAGTATCACAATGTTTCCTACAAGGAGTTTTTCAAATCAATATTTTTCAAGAAATTTAAATTTATTATCAAATAAAAAATTAGCAGCAGTGTCTCAATTTTTTTTTCCTGTGTCTATGTCTTCTTTCTTCCTCTGTAGTTTTTCTGAGCGTGTGTTATTATTCTTTTTCATTTTTCGAGTCTATAATCCCCACCTCATCCCAGAAAAATCAAGCCTAATGTTATCTCAATCGTCATTTTAGGCGCGTTCTTCTTTGTTATCAAGCCCTCGAGCTTATCATTTTCATTTCATGTCTAATTCCTTGTCGATACAAATTAAGCTGAAATTTTCAGAAAATAAACAAGAATAGGGCATAGACAGATTGAATTTATTATTTTGATAGCCATTTAACATTCTCATCCTGGGATCTATTTTATCTACTTCACAAGGAATTGAGAAAAAATAGGTATCTATACAGTGGATTGATAACATCTCTATTCTGCAAAATTGTTATTTCTATTTAAAGGTTAACGTTTTCGGTTTAAACATAAAAACGACAACTCTTAAACAATGTCATTTTGATACTTGTCGTTTCTATTTAAAGGTTGTCGTCTTCTAATCTAACGTTGTCGTTTTATATTTAAACACTTGTTTATTAAACGTTGTCATTTTAACTTTAAAAGCGGTGCCGGGTTTTCAGCAAAAAATAGAAAACGACCATATTTAAATATTGTCGTTTTATTACGTGTCGTTTTCTCTTAAAAAGTTGACGTGTCGTTTTATATTTAAACGTTGTCGTTTTCTATTTAAACGTTGTCGTTTTCTATTTAAACGTTGTTGTTTTCTATTTTAACGGTGTCGTTTTAATACGTGTCGTTTCCAATTCAAAGGTTGTCGTTTTCTGTTTTAAAGTTGTCGTTTTATGTTTAAGCGTTGTCGTTTTCTTTTTAAACTGAGTGTATGGTCTCTCCACAGAAGACGAAGCCATTTCTGCTCTTGAGAGCTCGGATCTTATGGCAACCCCTGAAGTGGTTCGTTCGGCCGATATGGGCGTTGAAGAAAGACACGAAACTCGCGCTTTTGGCTTTCACTTCGTTAAGAGCATCACTTCGAAACATAATTGAGCTTATCTCTCTATAAGCGAATTTTCAAGGCCAAGGTATATATATGTTTAATTGAACTTATTTCATATGCCAGAGATAAGTGCGTGGAAAATTTGACTTTCATTGAACGTTTTAATCCTGGGAGCTATTTTAATCTCCTCAAGGAATTGAGAAAAATAAAAAAGTATCTATACATTCTACTCTATTCTACAAAATCGTTAATAGTGTAATAAACCAATACAACTTGTGAGGCATTATCTCAAGGTTGAAATGAGATCAATAAACGTGTCTTGACTGCAGGGAATGGTTAGACCTCCCATGGGATGATCGAATCCAAATTCGTCTTCAACTTGAACAAGCAATTCTTGAAACGAAGGCTGACTCAGCATCGAGACAGGCACAACAAATCGTTTCTTTTCGTGTTCTCCGACATAAACTGCGAAATGACCTTTTGGGACATCTAACGCCATCGAAGCGGCCTTGTTATTTGAATTGGAAAAAGACCTCTGAAGAAATTTCTTTGCTGGAACAACTCGGGGCAAATGGAAACCCATTTTTTTTTTATAGGTATGGTGAGAAAGGTGAGCTAGTGAGAGAGAATACAAGAAAATGTTTTCTTGTATTTCTTAACAGGATTGTTGGAAAACATCTAAGTGTTTAACATATATATATAGAAAATAAAATATAAAATTGTAGAAGAAGGATTTATTGAATGAGTGGTAGAGCTAGAAGACGGACTTAATTAGTTTGTTGAGTGAGAGATATATCACATGTGATTGTCTTCTAACCACTAATACTACTGTCAATGGAAACACATAGTCCCACTCACCTTCTTCTTGTTGTGATCATGATATTGCAAAATCAAAGTTATTAGTGGACTCATAATCTTTCTTTTATAAATATATTATCACTTTGTGAATGGATATGATTTAATATTATAATGCAGCTCACATGGTTGGTTTAGTACTACTTGATACGGATAGTGAATTTCCATATAGATTGAGATTGGGCTCTTATTTGAATTGGGGTCTACTATGGAAAGTATTCAGTGATCATCACATGGTATTATTCTTTGACACTTTATTCATCGTCTTCCCGGGAGTGAAATTGTATAAATCCATAACCCAACATGTCCAAACTTGGTCTAGCGGAAGAGGAACCACACAACAGATATCATATTTGAAAACTAGTAATTGAGATAAATGTGAGTCATAGGTGATTTTTGTGGATTGAAGAATTTCTTTATTTGTAAATGTGATTTTTGTTTAATTTTTAAATGGGGTCATGTAGTCACAACACCACATATGGTTATTTTCAGCCATTGTGACATATTTCTTAAAGATGTAATGATCAAGAGTTTGGTGTGGGACAGTCTAAATTCCAGTTGTAAAGTCGAAGTGAATGAGCGTTATGAAGAGTTCGGAGACAGTCTCATGTGATTCCTAATCTCGTCTAGTCTCTGAGTTGACCCACATACAAAGCCATTCTTGTTTCTACCACTCATTCATAAGATGTCATTCCTAGCATTCTTTCTTTAATGTATATATATATACAATCATAAGTCTTCAAAGTTATAGAAAACCATAAAGCCAAATTCATCACAACAACTATTAACATCCTTTGTTTCTCACAATATTTGTGTTTATCCCTCTTTCTCTCTCTCTACTCGAATTTAAAACACATACAAAAATGGGTTTCCGTTTGCCCCGAGTTGTCCCAGCAAAGAAGTTTCTTCAGAGGTCTCTCTCCAATTCAAGTAACAAATCTGCTTCGGTTGCATTGGATGTCCCAAAAGGCCATTTTGCAGTTTACGTCGGCGACAATGAAAAGAAGCGATTTGTTGTGCCAGTCTCGTTGCTGAATCAGTCTTCGTTCCAAGAATTACTTGTTCAAGTTGAAGACGAGTTCGGATTCGATCACGCCATGGGAGGTCTTACCATTCCTTGCAGCGAAGACGCATTTATTGACCTCATTTCATGCTTGAATTGATGCCTCGTAAATTAGACAAGCAAGTTCATTAGACTACGACAATTTTGTAGAATAGAGATGTTACACTGTATAGATACTTTTTTTTTTTTCTCAATTCCTTGTGGAGTAAGTAAAAGAGCTCTCAGGATGAGAATGTATGAACTATCAAAATAATAAATTCAAATTCTCTGCACTTATATATTTGCCTTCAATCTTGTGGTGTAGATAAATCTAACTCCCAGTACAAGACATGTTCAACGAGCTGTGAAATAATAAATTCTTATTATCTATGAGCTTATACCTGCCCTTAGTTATGTTGTTTCTGTTATATTAATTTTACTTAACGTATCTTCAAGGAATTACAAGTATATAATATGGGTAAAATTTATATTTAAATGTTCAATCTGATTCAAGGATTAAATTTACCATTTCGATTTATTGAAATATATCCATTATCGATGTGCTTTTTTTTAAAGAATTTGACACTACTATATAACAATTCATGCGTAGACAAACCACGATTACCAAAATCAATCTCTATAACTCACAAGTAATTGGTGCAGCATATATTTACGTACAAAACACAACAACTTGTTTCTTGACTCCCACGAGATCAAGATTGAAAAACTCTCTCAATATGTGAAAAAGACCTATAAGAATAGAAATATGTTTTTTTTTTATATATATATTTAAAAGGATTAATTCTTTTTTTACCCCCTGGACTCGTACATCGATTTCATTTCACCCTCTGAACTCGGGATTGTTGCAGAACTAATCTCAGAACTTAGACACGTGTTACAACTTGCCACTTCCGTCAGTATTTGGACGTTAAGTTTAACTTTTTGATGAAGTGGCAATATTTAAAGGGTATAATAGTATTTTCTATTATCCTAAATACTTTTAATATTTAAATATTATTATCATATTAAATAATTAAATATTTCTATCTCTCTCTCCTCTATTTCTTTCCTTTTTTCTTCTTCTTGTTCTTTTCTTCTCTGCATTTTTTTCTTTTCTTCAATAATAAACAAAATTATCCAACTCTCGGGCATCACAAATAAAACACGCACAAACCACCAAAACAGCTAATAAACCCTAATTCCCAAAATCCAAAATCAGATTTTTACCTCAATTGAGTCTCCCGACGTTCACTCCTAGCTTGGGCCGCTTGGCTTCTCCGGTGGCCCTTGGTCGGCGCGAACGGAGATGGGTCGAAACTCGTGCTGTGGTGGCTTGGCTGCTCGCACGAAAACTGGTGGGTGGCTAGTCTTGCACGCGAGCGGAGATGGGTTGAAACTCGCGCGAAAACTGGTGGGTGGTGCTCACGCGAAGGGGTTCGTCGGAGAAGAGCTATCTCGGCGCGGTCTGTCAGAGGCCGTGGGTGGCGCGCTTCGTCTGGGTGGTGGTAGACTCGCGCGAGCAGAGAGAGAGGCGGTGAGGTGTGGGTTTCGCGGTGTGCGTTCTTCAATCTCGCCATCAAAGATCTCGCGACTCCGGCGAAATCTCCGCCATTGTTCTCGCGCAAAGAAATCGCCACCAGAACCTGTGGTGGCTCTCCGGTGGACGTCAAAAGAATAATAATATTGTCGGCTCGGAGCTGGGAAGGAACTCGTTCGGCAAGAGCCGAGGCACTCGTTTAGGAACTCTTCGACGCACCATCACCGCCACGCTCCGGCGAGGAATTTCAATTCTCCGACCGCCAATGTCGTGATCACCATCAATTGGGAGACTTTCGATGCCGCTCCGGCCGCCAATAATCATAACCTGTTCAGGTCCAACCCAGATTCAGTTAGGACCTCCTTTGAGCTTTTTCTTTGAGTTGATTCGTATTTTTATTTTTTTTAGGTATAAATACCACGGCTTTGTGTTTTACTCTGCACTATGAATGTGTATGTTTGTGGGTATGTGTTTTGGGTTTGTCTCCTGTTGGTTTTCTTCGTTTTTTTATTTTGAATATGATAATTCTTTTCTGTATTTAGCACCAAACAAGAAGAAGAAAAAATATTGTTATTAGTCCCTTTGTTTTTTTTGTTTTTTTTTATTTTGTTCAGCGGGATTGGATTTTGCAGAGAAGAAGAGAAGAAGAGAAGATGAAAGGAAAGAGAGAGAGAGAGAGACGAGAGAGATAGAAATATTTAATTATTTAAATATTTGATAACTATATTTAAATATTAAAAGTATTTAGGATAATAGAAAATACTATTATACCCTTTAAAATATTGACACGTCATCAAAAAGTTAAATTTAACGTCCAAATACTGACGGAAGTGGCAAGTTGTAACACGTGTCTAAGTTCTGAGATTAGTTCTGCAACAATCCCGAGTCCAGGGGGTGAAATGAAATCGAGATACGAGTCCAGCGGGTAAAAAAAGGAATTAATTCTATTTAAAAGGCCTTCATATATTTATCATTTAGGTCCGGACTATACAATAAATTACTCTCTCAACTCTATTTCTTCTCTGAAAATAGTCTGTTTAGATACTAGTGTTAAAAGAAGTCGTTGATGATTTGCCGTGGCAAATTGAGAAATATTTATTTAATATATTATCCGGAAATATATAGTAAAATTAAACGTTGGATATCAAGGCACAACCACGCTAAATTAGTGAGCAAAGCGTGTTTGTAAAAATTAATCATTCTATAATTATATCATCCTCCAAAAGTTTCTCATGAGGGAGCAATATTAAGCAACTCCACATAGGAATGAGAAACCATTATATACATTGTATTGTAGACATCTAATCTACAAAAGATGTTACACTGTAATCAACTACTCTAAATTATGAGAAATAATTAATTTAAGCTTGAAATGAGATCAATAAACGTGTCTTCATTGCATGGAATGGTAAGACTCACGTGCGGTTGAAGACTGAAGACGTCCGAGCATATGCGTTTGCTCGAAGAGTGGAATTGAGGAAGATCTCAAATTCAGGGGGAGTCACTGGTCTAGGTATTCACTTGTGGTAATAGGTTCTAAGACTTTGATTTTGTGTTGTAATCATATAAGACATTGCTTGTACTACTGACTACTATACAATGAAATTCTTTCCACTGGCAGAGTGCCCCCAGACGAGGGTGTTGTTGCACCGGACTGGGTAACCATATTGTGCGTCTTTTATCTATTGCAATGTTTTGTTGTTTATCCATTATTTGTGTTCAAGCAAGTTATCGAACACATTGTCAATACATTGTGTGTGACATCTTGTCTTTGTGTCTACTGGGGAACTTGATCTAAAGCGTGAAGTCAGCCGCTTAAATGGGGAACTTGACAAGATGACTAAATCTGTCATGATGACCACTGTTTTATCCTGGCTATCAGTGCCAGAGTTCGACATCCTAACAGATTTAGTCATCTGGTCAAGTTCCCCATTTAAGCGGCTGAGTTCGCGCTTTAGATCACATTCCCCAGTAGACACAAAGACAAGATGTCGCACAAAATGTATTGACAATGTTTTCGATGACTTGCTTGAACACAAATAACGGATGAACAACAAAACAGTGCAATAAATAAAAGACGCACAATATGATTACCGAGTTCAATGCAACAACGCATACGTCTGGGGGCACTCTGTCAGTGGAAATGATTTTACTATATAGTAGTCAATAGTACAAGCAATGTTTTATATGATTACAACGCAAAATCAAAGCTCTAGAACCTATTACCACAAGTGAATACCTAGACCAAAGATTCTCCTTAAATTTGAGATCCTCCTCGATTCCACTCTTCGAGCAAACGTCTCTCGAACGTCTTCAGTCTTCAATCGCACGTGAGTCTTCAATCACGTAAACACAGAACTCAAATCACTCAAACACTCAATCTTCTCGAATAGTATTTGATGAATAACACCGCTTTTATCAATACACAAAATTTCTCAGTCCGCCAGTCTTGCACGTCTAGAAGTCCAAAGTATTTTGATAAAGCGTAAAGACTGCTAAAGGGGATAGCGCATGACTTTTATAACAACCGTACAATCCTGGAAGTGTATCTAGGGTTTCCTTACCCATACTCTCAAGAATATTGCACAATAAAATCACCAGCAAGGCAATCTGGCAAAACCGGAAACTTGCTAGAAATACAGTCTACGCATAGGAGGAAGGATATCTTACCTGAAGCTAGAGCATGAAGACTGACATCTTTCCTTATAACTTGCACTAAAAAATAAAGCCAACGTAAAGCGTAACAACAAGATTCATTCGTGAGGAAAAACATAGAAAAGAATAAGTGTAAGAGAATTACTAGAGAGAGGTTTCTAGAGAGAGAAGAACGAGATTGGGATCTCAATTCTTAGGGACACCTGAGTGATTCTTGTATTGAGGATCGATCGACTTCTGATCAAACTCTGGGTTTATTCTTCGGGACTCGGTTTTGTGTGGATTCTCGTGTGTAATTGGTTTTGAGCATAGTGGAGATTTGAGTTCTCGTGCCCTAGCAGGATTAGGATCGCGTCCATTCTATCCTTCTTTGTTCTTGGCGCTCAATCGCTCTAGATTGATTGTGCATGAAGTTATTATCTTGTTTGTGTTTTGATCTGCTAATTCGTGTGAGATTTCCACTTTTCGTGTTGTTTACTCTAACAAATTGGTATTAGAGCCTTCTTTGCTCATCTTAGTTCAGAAATCTCAAGCCTTACTTCGCATCGACGGATTGGAGCTATACCTCGTAGAATCCCTTATCAAGATTCAACAATGTCAACACCAAATCCGACATCGAGAAGTTCGACGGCAAGAATGATTTCATTCTATGGACGATCAAGATGGAAGTGCACCTCGGAAATCTAGGGCTTGACGAAGCTCTGAAAGGCGAATCGAAGATGTCACAGACGCTGACACCAGATCGGAAACAAGAGATACTAAAGGCGAAAAATGCAATCATCTTGAGTCTCAACGATCAGAACCTGAGAAAAGTGATTAAAGAGGAATCATCGGCGGGAATGTGGCTCAAGCTTGAGTCGTTGTACTTGAAAAAGACTCTACCTACAAGAATCTGTTTGAAGCAAAAGTTCTACAACTGCAAGATGAATGATCAGAAATCAATTGATGAAAATGTGGAAGTTCACCAAACTCGTCTCTGATCTTGAGAATCTTGATGTCGAAATTAACGAAGAGGATCAAGCCATCTTCTTACTCAACTCTCTCCCTAAAGCCTATGAACAATTATGCGATACTCTTAAGTATGGCAGAGAAACTCTTAACACTTGATGAGGTTGTCTCTGCAGCATTTTCCAAGGAGCTTGATCTCAAGGCCAACCCCAAGAGCGCGCGAGCTGAAGGACTCAATGTGAGATGAAGGATTGAGAAGAGAGAAAAGGGAAAAAAAAGTCCAAGTCAAAGACTGTTTGCTGAAATTGCAACAAGGGCATTGGAGACGTCAATGTCCAGAGAGGAAGATAAGTCCAGAGACAAGCACATTAGAGGATTCAGCAAATGTACCAAGTGGGCTTGATTATGTAGAAGTGTTGACAGTCTCTGATGATGATCCAAAGGATCAATGGATCTTGGACTCAGGTTGCAGTTTCCACACGACACCAAGAAAGGAATGGCTCTTTGATTATCAACCCAGTAATTGGAAAGTGTTCATGGGAAACAACCATATATGTGATGTCCATGGTGTTGGTTCTGTGAAGATCAAGAGACCAGATGACTCAATCAAAATCATGAAGGAAGTGAGATATATTCCAGAACTCAAAAGGAATCTAATCTCACTCGGTGTTCTTGATAAAGCAGGATATTCATACAAAGTTCAAGGTGGAGTCATCAAGATATTCAAAGGGCATCTTACAAGCCCTGAAAGGAAATCTGGAAAATGGTATGTATGTTCTTGAAGAGAGACCATAACAGGCGAGGTGGAGTCAATCACAAGGCACCAATCAGATGTTGTCATTTGGCACAAGAGACTTGGCCACATGAGCATCAGAGACCTCCAAGAATTGACTAAGCAGGGGCTAATCAAGAGCTCCAACCTGACAACACTTGAATTTTGTGAAAGTTGCATCTTAGGTAAGGCTCATAAGCAGCTTTCATAAAGGAATTCACAAGACAAAGGAAACTCTTGATTACATTCACTGTGATCTATAAGGTTCTCCACAAGTACCAATTTCTTTGTCTAAATGTCTATTTAATATCTTTTGTTGATGACTGTTCTAGGAAAGTCTGGATATACTTTCTTATGACCAAAGATGAATCTTTTGAGAAATTTGTGACCTAGAAAACCTTAGTTGAGAATCAAACATATAGGAGAGTGAAACGCCTTAGGACTGATAATGGGTTAGAATTTTGACACTCTTAGTTTGATAATTTTTGCTCTAAGTGGGGTATATCTAGGAAACACGTGTCCCTATACTCCACAGCAAAATGGAGTTGCTGAGAGATTCAACAAAACTGTCGAGATAAGTATTAAAACCGTGTATAGAAGTTAGGTCATGTATAGGCGTTAGTTTGTTCCTGTTTATTAGAGATTAGTTCCTGAATATCAGCAAATAATAAATAAGTAAATTGTATTTCTTTATTAGCTGTAAGTACTGTTAGCTACGTTTGTGGATTTTAGTTATTCTTGTAATCTATAAATTCCAGTCTCAATAATAAAGAAAACATTCCGCCATATTATCTCTGCTATTATGGTATCAGAGCTAAACACACAAACACATATACGGTTCTAGCCAATTCCTCATGGCAGAGCCGAGTAATACCAGTACCTGTTCTACAGGTGAATCTGTTCGTACTAACAGTACAAACACCTTCCCTCATTCTCACTCTGAAACCCTTCAAAGCTACTCTATTACCTCTCATAAACTTAATGGAGGTAACTTCATGGAATGGTCACAGTCCGTTAAGCTATATGTCCAAGGGAAGGGCAAATTCGGCTATCTCTCCGGATCTGTGACTAAACCAAAAATAAAGGATGAAGGTTACGAAAAGTGTGAAGCAGAGAATTCTATGATCATGTCATGGCTGGTGAATTCGATGGAGCCAAGCCTAGGAAGGACGTACTTATTCTTATCAACGGCGAACGCGATCTGGTCTGCCGTGAAGGAAACATATTCTGATTTGGGTAATGCAGGTCAGCTCTTTGAGATCAAGACTCGACTCCGGAAGGCTAAACAAGGGGAGAAGAGCGTCACTCAATACTACACCGACCTCAAAACGCTATGGCAAGAATTGGATCTCTACTGCAACTATGAATGGAGCTGTCCACAAGATAGCGCCTTCTATCAAAAAACCGTGGAAAAAGAGAGAGTCTTCGACTTCTTGGTGGGCCTGAATAAAGAGCTTGATGAGGTACGCGGAAGAATCCTAGGCCGCGAGCCTCTTCCCAATACCAGAGAAGTCTTTGCTGAGGTTCGTCGCGAAGAAAGCCGGCGTCACGTCATGCTTGGACCGGGAGGTAATAACACGGCGTCTCAACCAGATACCTCGGCGCTGTTTACCTCCAGACCTGAGCCCAGCCGACCATACAAGCGATCTGAGCGCCCTGTCTGCGAACACTGCAACAAAGTGGGGCACGTTAAGGCTAAATGCTGGAAGCTTCACGGCAAGCCTGCTGACTCTCCACCAAACAGATCTTCACGGGACAACAAAGGAGCATATCAGGTCACCTCCGACACTCCAAAAGGAGCTCCGTCTTCTGATCAGTCCTTCAGCAAGGAAAATTTAGAGCAGCTCTATAGACTCTGGAACTCTCATCAGAATGCTTCATCATCAGCAGATCCCTCATCCTCTTTGGCTCAAAAAGGTAGTTACCCTACAGCCTTCAATTCCTCCTTAGAAAAACCCGACCCCTGGATCATAGATTCAGGGGCCACAGATCATATGACTAGTTCTTCGTACATGTTTTCGTCATATTTCCCTTCTTCTGGATGTCAAAAGATTAAAACTGCAGATGGAAATCTCTCATCCATTGCCGGGAAAGGTTCCATCATTCTTTCACCCTCTCTTACTCTACAAAATGTCCTTCACGTCCCAAACTTATCCTACAATCTTTTGTCAGTGCATAAACTAACAACCGAGTCTCACTGTCGCTTAATATTCACATCCAATGGTTGTCTATTTCAGGACCTTCGTTCGGAGAAGATGATTGGCAATGCTAAAGAAAGCGGAGGGCTCTACTATCTAGACTCCGAAGAAAGCTCAAGTAAACAATGTCAGATACCGAAGTGTTCTAGTTTCTTATCTTTAGGAGATGAAATAATGTTGTGGCATTTTCGACTTGGTCACCCTAGTTTTGGTTATTTGAAACATTTATTTCCAGCTTTGTTTAAGAATAAAAATCTTGATCATTTTCAATGTGATATTTGTCAGTTTGCAAAACACAAAAGATCTGTTTATCCAACTCTAAAATATATGCCTTCAAAACCTTTTTCATTGATACATAGTGACATTTGGGGGCCTTCTAGAGTGAAAAACATATCAGGAACACGGTGGTTTATAACCTTTATCGATGATCACACTAGGAACACATGGATTTATCTCCTAAAAGAAAAATCTGAAGCAGCTCACACTTTTAAAACTTTTAATGCTATGATAAAAACTCAATTTCAGACCCAAATTCAAGTTTTTCGGACTGATAATGGGAAGGAATATTTTAATAGCATTTTAGGTCAGTTTCTTGCTGAGCAAGGCATCCTCCATCACAGCTCGTGTGTTGATACACCGCAACAAAATGGAATTGCCGAAAGGAAAAATAGACATCTTCTTGAAGTTGCCCGAGCCCTAATGTTTTCTATGAACGTTCCAAAAAGGTTTTGGGGAGAGGCCGTACTCACTGCTTCGTACCTAATTAATAGGATGCCAAGCCGAGTACTTGACTATCAAACTCCCATATCTACTCTTCAAAAATATTTTCCGGAAAATAGACATTTCACAACTTTATCACCTAAAGTTTTTGGTTGTACCGTGTTTATTCATGTTCTTGCCAACAAAAGAGATAAGTTAGATCCTAGGGCCACTAAATGTGTTTTCTTAGGTTTTTCTCCAACTCTAAAAGGATATAAGTGTTTTGAACCTAGCTCGGGCAAAATTTTTGTAAGTAAGGATGTCACATTTTTTGAAAATCAACCTTTCTTTCCCACAATTTCTCTTCAGGGGGAGAATGAAAATGAAGATAAATTTTGGGAGTTATATGTCATGCCTAAACCTGTCCAGATCGAGGAACAAACTGTGGAAATAGAAAAAGAAAAAACTGTGGAAACTACAAACAAAAACCAAGAAACAAATGATACAAATCAGGATACTATTGTCGAAAATGCTACAACAAACAGGTCTGATCCTAAAGAGCTGGAAACCACTACTACTTCAGCCCCAATCCCTGACATCCGTGTATACTTGAGAAGGAAACGGAGAAGGACAGATTTGGAGTCTCCTGCTGCAAAGCCCTCATCAGAACCGAGCAAGGACCAAGGTAAAGTTCATTTTGTTCCATCTATTCCACATATTCACGAGTCTAGTGTCCCACCTATTCACGAGTCATTAGAAGATCCAATCGAGTCAAATGATGAGCCCATATCACTTAGGAAATGAGTCTGAACATGTACCAAACACCCCATATCCAACCATGTCTCATATCAAAATCTATCTCCTACCTTTCGAGCCTTTACCACTAGCATTACTGATGATGAAGTTCCCTTGTCTATCGAAGAAGCTCTAAGTATTCCGAAGTGGAGAGAGGCTGTTTTAGAAGAAATGAGAGCCCTAAAGAGTAATCAAACCTGGGAACTCACCACTTTACCAAGTGGAAAACAGGTTGTAGGCTGCAAATGGTTGTTTACCATAAAATACAACGCTGACGGGAAGATAGAGAGATTTAAAGCCAGGCTAGTCGCTAGAGGGTTCACTCAAACTTATGGCCTGGATTATGAGGAGACATTTGCACCGGTGGCTAAGTTAAACACAGTGAGAGTCTTATTGTCCCTAGCAGCTAATCGTGATTGGCCACTGCTTCAGTTCGATGTCAAGAACGCCTTCTTGAACGGTGACCTTGAAGAAGAGGTGTTTATGCAAATTCCTGCAGGTTTTGAGAATGGCAGGTCAATTGGAAAAGTGTGTAGGCTCAAGAAAGCTCTATATGGTCTTAAGCAGTCCCATCGGGCCTGGTTTGGAAGGTTCTCTAAGGCCATGAAGGAGAAGAACTACACTCAGTCCCATTCAGATCATACTCTCTTCTACAAGCACACAAGAGGTAAAATAGCCATACTAATCGTCTATGTCGATGATATGGTCATGACAGGAGATGATGAAGTGGAACTAGCAAGCCTAAAGAAGTTTCTAGCTCAACAATTTGAGATTAAGGATCTCGGAAATCTCAAATACTTCTTGGGAATGGAAGTAGCAAGGTCTCCAAAAGGAATAGCTATTTCCCAGCGGAAATATGTCCTTGACCTTCTAAAGGAAACAGGTCTCCTAGGCTGCAAACCGGTATCGACTCCCATGGATCCAAATCACAAGCTTCGAAGAAGTGACTCAGATGTTCCCGCCAACAGAGTTCGCTATCAAAAATTAGTGGGTAAACTAATTTATCTAGCTCACACTAGACCTGATATATCCTTTGTTGTGGGCTGTGTAAGTCAGTTCATGCATGATCCATCAGAAACTCATCTCCAAGCCGTCTACAGAATTCTACACTACCTCAAAGGAAGTCCAGGAAAGGGAATTTTGTTCACCAAAAACAGCAATCGACAAGTTGAGGTATTCACTGATGCTGACTGGGCAGGTTCCTCAGAAGACCGAAGATCAACATCTGCCTACTGCACGTTTGTATGGGGAAATCTCGTAACTTGGAGGAGCAAGAAGCAGAATGTGGTAGCAATAAGTAGTGCTGAGGCAGAATATCGAGCTATGGCACAAGGAGTGTGCGAAGCCATATGGCTTAGACGGATTTTAGAAGAACTAAGGGTTGAGGTGGACAAACCTATGAAACTCTTTTGTGACAACAAATCTGCGATCAACATTGCCCATAATCCGGTGCAGCATGACCGGACGAAACATGTGGAAATCGATCGTCATTTCATTAAAGAAAAGCTTGAAGGAGGTGAAATTTGCATGCCATATGTTCCAACAGCATAACAATTGGCCGATGTCCTCACCAAAGGCCTCTACAAGCAGGTGTTTGAAGACTTATTATTCAAGCTGGGCATGATTGATATCTTTGCTCCAGCTTGAGGGGGAGTGTCGAGATAAGTATTAAAACCGTGTATAGAAGTTAGGTCATGTATAGGCGTTAGTTTGTTCCTGTTTATTAGAGATTAGTTCCTGAATATCAGCAAATAATAAATAAGTAAATTGTATTTCTTTATTAGCTGTAAGTACTGTTAGCTACGTTTGTGGATTTTAGTTATTCTTGTAATCTACAAATTCCAGTTTCAATAATAAAGAAAACATTCCGCCATATTATCTCTGCTATTAAAAACCATTATGGATAAGGTTAGGTGTATGTTAGCTAAGTCTGGTTTATCCAAATCCTTTTGGGTAGAAGCAGCTTCCACAGCATGTTACCTCATCAATAGGTCCCCAAACTCTTCCATAGACTTTAAGGTACCTGAAGAAGTGCGGTCTTGACACAAATCTGAGTATAGTCACCTTAGACCCTTTGGCTGCATAGTCTATGTTCAATATACCAGTCAGGGCAAGCTTAATCCTAGAGCCAAGAAAGGTGTCCTTCTAGGTTATCCTACGCTTAATTCTAGAGCCAAGAATGGTGTCTTTCTAGGTTATCCTGATGGTGTGAAAGAGTATAGAGTGTCTCTTATTGATGACAATATGGTTGTCATAAGTAGAGATGGTGTCTTCAATGAAATTGTTTTCAATAAGACTAACACTGAAACTCAGACAAGCTCACAGCTTGATCAGAGACAAGAAAACTCCCCACAGGTACAACAAGTCATACCAAAGATACAAGGCATTCAAGATCAATGTGGAGCCGAATCACAAGTGCAAGTTTTCAAGGAAATCTAGAAACAGATGAACAAGCTCAAGATCAAGATCAAGGATGCCAACATGACACGAAAGAGCTCAGTGACTATCAGTTGACTAGAGATAGAACCAGAAGAAAAATCACACCTCCAACAAGATTTGTTGAGGCTGATCTCATTGCCTTTGCTCTAAACATTGCGGAGACAATTGAAGACTAGCCTCAAAGCTTCAGATAAGCTCAACACGGCAATCAGAAAGAGATGTGGTTCAAGGCCATGACTGAAGAGATAGAATCACTCGAGAAGAATTAGACATGAATTTTGGTGGAGAGACCCACAAATAAAAGAATTATAGGCTGCAAGTGGGTCTACAAGCTGGAACCAGGCATTCCAAGGATTAAGAAGCCTAGATATAATGCTAGATTGGTGGCAAAAGGGAATTCTCAAGTGGTGTGTTGATTACCATGAAGCCTTCTCCCCTGTGATGAAACATACTTCCATCAGACTTATGCTCTCAGCCACGGCCATACAAGACCTAGAGTTAGAGCAAATGGATGTAAGAACAGCTTTTCTACATGAGACACTAGATGATGAGGTGTTTATGCAACCAGAGGGTTTCTCAACTGGATCTAAGTCTTGTCTGCTCAAGAGATCTCTCTATGGACTCAAATTTGAGGTATAGAGATCTCTCTATACCTCAAATTTGATGAGTTCATGATGAATCAAGGATTCTCAAGAAGCAAATATGATACTTATGTCTACATCACCAAGCTGAGGAGTGGTAGTTACATGTACCTACTGATCTATGTAGGTGACATGTTAATTGCTTGCAAAGACAAGGCTGAGCTACTAAAGATGAAGACTCAACTTAATTCTGAGTTTGAGATGAAGGATCTAGGCCCGGCTTCAAGAATTTTAGGCATGGACATAAAGAGAAACAGAATTCAGAGAAGGCTCACTCTATTTCAAGAAGGATATCTCATAAATGTGGTTGATCTGTTTGATCCGAGTGATTCAAATAGTGTCTCAACTCCAGTTGGAGCTCAGTTCAAACTAAAGGCAGTTCAAGAGTTTGAAGAACATTCCCTGCTCAAACTGTGTAGGGAGTTGTATGTATGCAATGATCAGTACAAGACCTAATATAGCTCATGGTGTGAGCTTAATCAGCAAATTCATGAGCAGACCAAGTAGAGAGCGCTAGAGAGCGCTGGCAAGCTGCTAAATGGCTAGTGAGGTACATCAAAGGAAGCATGGACATGAAGATGGTGTTCAATGGTGATGAAGATCAAGCTTGCAAGGTTGTTAGCTATTGCGATTCAGATTATGCAACTGATCTAGACAAGAGAATCACTTGCAGGTTACGTATTCACAGTTGGAGGAAATACCATGAGCTGGAAGGCATCTTTGCAAAATGTAGTAGCTCTATCAACAACAGAAGCCGAGTACATTGCTCTGACAGAATCCATCAAGGAGGCAATGTGGCTTAAAGGCTTTGTGAAAGATCTAGGCTTGGGTGAAAATGAAACTTTTATGCATTGTGATTCTCAGAGTGCAATACACTTATCAAAAAACAATGTATTTCATGAGAGAATAAAGCACATAGATGTGAGACTACATTTTATCAAGGATGTGATAAATAGTGGTCAGGTTATCATTGAGAAGATCTCAATAGAGATAAACCTTGCGGATGTATTCACTAAAGCAGTACCAATCAACAAGTTCAAGGAGGCTCTTGAATTGCTGAAACTGATCAAGTAGTAGATCAGCAAGGAAGGGCACGGGAACAAGAGAATGACACAACAGTGATGTGTTCGACCAAGGTGGAGATTTGTGGAGTCTATGGTCAGCCACATCACACACACGCTCAGTTCAAGTCAGAGCCACGTCACGTCAGCAAGGCAGTTAGGAATAACTGTCTCGGATCTAGACTTGCAGTATAAGTACTAAAGTGCTCGGACTTGAGTTGTTATCAGATTCATTCGTGAGGAAAAATAGAGAAAAGAATGTGTGAGAGAATTACTAGATAGAGGTTTCTAGAGAGAGAAGAACGAGATTAGGATCTCGATTCTTAGGGAAACACCTAAGTGACTCTTGTATTGAGGATCGATCGGCTTGTGATCGAACTCTGGGTTTATTCTTTGGGACTCGGTTTTGTGTGGATTCTCGCGTGTAATTGGTTCTAAGCATAGTGGAGATTTGAGTTCTCGTGCCCTAGCTGGATTAGAATCGTATTGATCCGAACCAGGATAAATCCTCGCGTCCATTCTATCCTTCTTTGTTCTTGGCACTCAATCGCTCTAGATTGCTTGCGCATGAAGTTATTATCTTGTTTGTGTTTTGATCTGCTAATTCGTGTTGTTTAACAAATAAAGAATTACTAGGTTCCTAATCAACATTTTTTCACAAAAAGTACATAAAGGAATGTAACTTCATATAATTTTAAGCTAAAAAATATAATACATATAGTTTTATAAGAATTTTTTTAATTTTTAAAGAAATAGATATTGATTAACATCTCCCAAAAGATTTGACAGGCTCTAAAAAATAGACCCCTAGATACTCGGCCGGCACAACAACCTAGACCCTCTACCAAAAAAAAAAAAAAAAAAAAAAAACCTATGACAAATTTTTTAAGAACCAGCCAAAACATTTGGGAGAGGTTAATCAATATTTTTTTTTTGTATATATAAAAAATAATAGACCTTGAAACACATGAAAAGTCAAATCCCTTTAGAAACCCACGAAAGTATCTAACTATGAATTCGAAGGTGAGAAGGTGATAGTTCGTATTGAGACTATGGCATAGACGATTGTTAATGAAGATGAATGATGGAAAGAAAAAAACAAACAGTTTAGAAGAAAAGAAGCATACCTTCTGAATCGATTCCCTTGGGTGCAGCCTTGTCTAGAGGATCACCAACATACATGTTGATCAGCCAAAAGTAGCCAACCTTGAAAACACATAATTCATCATTTACAAAATGGCACGAAAATAATTGCAAGGAAAAAGAAAATCATTTTTGAATGGATACATATTCCTACAGATTCTCCCTTAAACATGAAACGGGACTGCATTCAATCAACATAAATCTTGCTCTTATAAAACAAACCCCCTATTTAGTACATAAGCTTGTCTGGTGATTACATCTGTGTTTTTTTTTTTTTTCTCATAAATCATTGGTGAAAGAACATACCAGCTTGCTATCCACAAAAAAAGAACTAGAGCGTGGCATGAAGCTAGGCAACTTATTTGCATCAGATTCCAAGTCCAGTACACTACTTTTCAACCCGACAACTCCTCAGAACTCCAGCCCCTGAATTAACCAAACGTAATAAAAATATAATAAGGTCTCACAAGGCCAGGCTAACAATACCACAAAGAAAGAACCACAATCTGACCTTTTTTAGCACATAACCAGCAGCTATTTGCAGTGATGAAAAAGCAAGGAGAAGCGACAAGCACCACAAAGTACATAACAGCCACAGAAAGAACATCATACATCAAATCAAGATCTTCATCAGCTTATCATAGTTATTCAAGTCAAACCTAGCGAGACCAAAAGAAATAATTGATATTTAAAGTTACTCGGGCAGCCTCATGTTTTTAGGCAGGCAAAAAAAAAAAAAGAAACATTTTTTTTTCAATTTGCAAATAGAGATACGAATAATGGAGTTACCAGATCGTGAGAATCAGATGCAATGAACCCAGGGCAGTGAGTGAGTGTTTTACGTGAACACAGGGCATCAAAAATGCATTCTTGGGAGACTTTTATTCCTGCAACTAAATAAAAAACGAGGTGGCTGCACTCATTGTTGAGCTGCCTACATACCCTCTTTTTAGGAGGGATCAAGCCTTTGTAGTTCATATTGAGGGTTAGAAATCTTCTCAACATAAATTTAAATACAAATGTAACATTGTATAAATGGAAATGAATAATCTTAATCAAAACTACAATACTAAGGAGAAATAGCTCCATTTATATATCTACATTATATAAATGGCCCTCACTTTCTATACCTAGTAAATTAATACTACCTAACTTCATCTCTCCCCCAGGAAGAGAGACGAACTTTTTGTTACACTAGTACTACTACCCCCGGGTAGAGAGGCGATCTTATTTTTAGAAATAATTATCCACATGTACCTGCAAAAAAAATAGACATGAAGAGGGAGAAAATGATTTAAAGACCATTACAGGTATAAGCTACTATACCTGCAACTTACAATTTCAACTGTTACTAGTACTACCAAGCTCAATCTCTACCTCGGGAAGAGACACGAGCTTATTGCGGGATTTTAATACTACCAAGCTCAATCTCTCCCCTGGAAGAAAGAAAGACGAGCTTATTGCGAGATTCTAATCCCACCAAACTACATCTCTCCCTCGGGATGAGAGACGAGTTTCTTGCAAGATTCTAATTTAATACTAACATATTCTACTGTTATTACAAACTAATACTACCAAGCTCAATCTCTCCCCCGGAAAGAGAGAAGAGCTTACTATAAGATATAAGTATGCATCTAATTCTAGCTAGGACATGTCACAATACGTACACCATAACTAGGATAATGTACATATAGCTGGCAGAAAATGTACAAATGCGGAACGAGTGTACCTGCAAAAAATAGACATGAAAAAAGAAAAAAATGGTTGCACAAGCTGTACAAACCATCAAAGGTACAAGCTACTATACCTGTAACTAACTATTGTACAACCTAGCTACTATCATATTATACACTGCACCTGCAAAAAAAATAAAGAAAAATAAAATAGCAGTTGCACAATTTGTACAAACCGTTATTCTGCACGTATTCTAAGTCTATACTGACACTTATCCTACCTAGTCCTTCACACATTCTATTGCTATCGTTAGTAGACTAGTACTACCAAGCTCAACCTCTCCCCAGAAGAGAAAAAAACTTATTTGTTAGATGTAAATATGCACATTAGAACAGAAATGAAGTAACACATGATGAAAGAGCTTGATAAAAGTGATAGCAATGTTACTTTATTTGGAGGCGTAAAATGAAGTAACACAGAAATGAAGTCAACGCACTGCCAAGAGTAAGACTGTGAGAAATAGCATCAACGACCATCTTATCAGCGTCTAGCATCATTAGCGCAGTGCCCGAAGGAGTTGCCAACTCCCAAAAAGCATACCTGTGTTTTGGTACATCAAATATACTCTGCATCAGACTTCATAACAAGTTCGGAAGCACGAAAAAAAAAGAAAAAAAAGACGCGTATACACTTACTGCTTCTTGAACTACAGATGTCAAGACTTAATCTACAGATGTCAACCCCAACATTGACCCGGGCTGTGGCCTTGGAAGATAGAGAACTATGGTAACAGACTCTAGAGCAGTGTGTTTCTAGTCAGGGCCAGCTCCAACGAGACATATCTGAAAGTGAAAAAGATTGATAAAAAAGATAACCAAATTGAACATCTCCAAATGGTGCTTTGAAATAGGCAGAGAACATCTCCAAAGTTGAACAGGCAGTCTGCGCTTTGAAATCGTCGACAATATGGAAGTGGTGCTTGGAGCGCATGTTCTCCAAGTTACACAATGACGGTCCCGTCCTTTGTGTTTGCACTCGAGTCAAGACTGAGCTGCCTACATACCCTCTCTCTCTCTCTTTTTAGGAGAGAGAGAGAAGGGGGATCAAGCCTTTGTAGTTCATATGAAATATTAATTTGTTAGAAATTTAAAATTTGATGTAACACAATGTAACAATGAGTGTATATATACGGTAACAATACATCAATGCACAATATTAATAATAAAGAACTACTATACACTTGCACTACTAGGTTCCTAATCAGCATTCTTCACAGAAAGTACGTAATGTAAATTTAATTCTAAGCCAAAAAAAATATAATACATATATAGTTTTATAACAATTTTATTTTTAAAGAAACAGATATTGATTAACATCCCCCAAAGCATTGACAGACTCTAAAAAATAGACGCTAAACACTCGGCCGGCCCAACAACCTAAACCCAATACCCAAAAAAAAAATAGACCTTGAATATACATGAAAGTTAAATCAAATTAGTAGTCCATGAAAGTATCTATCTAGGAGATCAACATACCTGATTGTGCTGAAAGTGGGTCCCAACCACAATGGAAAGCAGACCATCCATGCTTGATCTCTGTAGTACAAAAGAACTTACATGTTTGAGAGTAGAAGTTTGTAGAAAAGCTTATTGATTCAATGAGGAACCAAAATTTAGGGGAAAAAGAGTTCTTTTGACAATTAAGAGATAATAAATAGTAAATTCTATATATAACAGGGCAAATAAATTAACTTGTAAATGAAGAGAAACATACCTTCTGGATCTTGTGTTTCTTTTAGCTTTGTTGGCATGGACAATTTGTCACTCCCTACTTCTCCTCAAAATAAGAGAGTTAATATCAGTAATGAAAAAGTAACAAAAATAAGAAACACTATAATCACTTTGATATACTATAACACACATATAACTCGAGCCAAAAGTATATAAAAATATGTAAATATTAATACACATATTTTTTTAGGAAAATTGTAGTGTTGCTTAAGCTGCCCCAACCGTTTGACTGAAACTAAAAAAAAAAAAAAAAAAAAAAAACCTAAACACACAGGCCGGCCCAACAACCGCTAGGCGAAGTATGACCAATCAATTTTTTATTTTTGTATAAAAAAAAATATAGTAGCTCGAATCATATGCAAGAATTAAACATTATGGGAAAAACAAGCAGTGTGTATACATACCTGTTTGCAACATTTCTCAATCGCAAAGCCCTTAATTTCCCAATAGGAGTCAGACTCATATGTCCTAAGGCTGACCCGTAAAAGAAATCAGAATTGAAATTGACAAACAAACATTAAAAAAAACCTTGATGAATGGCACAAAAGTCAAGAACCAGTTGAGACTCCAATGGATCTTAGACAGAAGGAAAGAGTTTTCAATACCAGGGACAGGTGAATCTTCTTAACCAAACAGAACTCTCGCATCCCTATTACGTCAAACACCTTTGCTCTGATGCCACAGAAATCTACGCCGAAATTAAATAAAGATCAGTACTCATTGTTTATTTGAAAACATCAACGCTTTGCTGGAAAATGTGATCCGATACGACTTACGAGGACACGAAAGAGGCATTTGGATCCAGAATGGAGGGAATCGAAATCGCAGAAAGATGTGGGATTCTCCGGCAGAGCCTTTTCGCACAAGTTCTTCTGCTCTGTGGCAAAACCTAAGCTGCTCGCAAAACTTAAAAAAAATAATAATAAAATAAAATAAAATAAAAAGATGTCAATGTCGCTACCTTGCTCGGCTGCGGGAAAATTATCGGTTGGGAAAGAAAATGAGAGACCGATTCTGGTAAAAAAAACTTGCAGTTGTACAACTCAATAACTACCGAGAGTTTAATAAATAAATAAAAATTAAAAATTGGAACTTTTTTCATTATGGGTACCTTGTTTTCCAAGCAGCGTGGGTCATGCTTCGCAATCCATGAAGCTTTGTCTCTTCAGAGGCAGAAGGGAATAGCGGAGGAGATTTCAATGCTATGTACTCCAACCTAAGTCTGAGCTGACTACATACTCTCTCTCTCCTTTTTAGGAGAGAGAAGGATCAAGCCTCTTTGTAGTTCATATATTCGAAAGAAACAAATAAAACATGTTAGGAATCTAATACAATATATATGTCAACAATAATAACCGCATGATCTTAAAAGAACTTATTACTTATTATATACACATACTTCCAGCAAAAAGAAAAAAATGTGTGTATAGTTTTATTTGGAAATAATAGATGAAGCTTATGCTACCCCAAGTGTTTGATTGACTGAAACAAAAAAAAAACAAAAAAAAAAAATTGGCCGGCCGGGGATTGAAAAAAAATTTAATTAAAAAAAAAAATTAGCCAATCAAAACAACTAAAGGGAAGGATAACCAATCAACTTGTTTATATATATATATATATATATATATATATATAGAAAAATAAAAAAAATAAAAAAAAACCCAGAAACAAAGTTATATTCCCTGTAATCAATTTAGAAAATTTATAAAGGAGGTCAAAGTTGAGAATCCTAAGATTATGCATAGATATTTATGTAGAGTCGTAAGTAAAAGAGCAAGAGCTGTACCTGATTCAACGGCCTCTCCTTAAGAGCACCAGAGCCTGTTCTTGCTCCTGCATGTTCTTGCTCAACCTCGAAAAACTCTCTGAAAAATATTATATATCTTCAGCCACACATCTTAACTTCTACTTCTGTCAGTATGTACTTCCATTTCAAATAAGATAAGGGCAAATGGTTTACAATTGATATTAGAAACAGATAACAATGCGAGAAGTCAAAATCCGGTTATTTACCTTAGTAGCCCAACCACAGGCTGTAATGCACCAGCCAGGATAACTTCTTTCTTAATTACCAATCACACCAACCTGCAATACTTGACCACTTCAGATAATGCTCAAAGACAAACCATCAGAGTATCATTGGGAAAAACATGTGGCAAGTGCAAACCGCTTCGTACAGTATGGCAGCCTCATCAGACATAAGCATTAGGACAAGGGTAGGTAATGCCAAAAATCTGCAAGAGATAAACTCGATTTTGACTCAGGAACATTGAATATATCTTCCAGCAAGAGAAAATGTGAGGATATTAGTGCGTGTTTTGTTTTATACCTGTTTTTTGTTCTCGTCCATCTTAAAAGCGAGGGTCCGCAGAAGCTCTCTGCATCTTTGCGTCTCAGTAGTCAAGAAGCTCAACAAGAGGAGGAATATCACCTTCGATTCTACACAAGCAAAAAAGACATTCACAACATAATCAGCAATTCCAGGAGATTTCATGGCTGAAACACAAATATATTTAAAAATCAAAGAAACAAATCCAACTCTTCTTTTTATCATGAACGAGATTGCTGATCGCATCGCCACATTGGTCAAACCTGCAAAGTCATCATTACCATGGAAAAAAAATCAGAACGAGTAACTCATAACCCATGCTGATTAATTAACTCTAAATTACGAATCTTACGATTGACTTTGTAATAGCCTTAGCCGGAGTCATTTTTCTATCGGAAAACAAAGATCTCGCGTTCCTGGGAACATCTACAGAGAACGGGTATGATCCACTTCCATTTGCCACTGGAACCTACCATGTGCGTGTCTACTAGCAAATCGAAGAGATCAGTTACAAATATTTATTTAAAATCTAGAAAAAATTCAAGGTTCAAGCAAATACTTCAAACATAATCAAGTATCTAGTGAAAAGCATAGGTAAGAAAGACTCCTGGTCAATAAACTCGTAGTTATTTATGACACTGGCTATTCCAAATTGGCAATTTGGTATAGACTCCCACAGATCCACGCATTTCTTGATAAAATTCCTGCGATACAAACATGAAATTAGTTTTTTTGTATATATAAAAGAATAATAGACCTTGAAAATACATGAAAGTTAAATCACATTAGTAATCCATGAAAGTATCTATCTAGGAGATCAACATACCTGATTGTGCTGAAAGTGGGTCCCAACCACAATGGAAAGCAGATCATCCATGCTTGATCTCTGTAGTACAAAAGAACTTACATGTTTGAGAGTAGAAGTTTGTAGAAAAGCTTATTGATTCAATGAGGAACCAAAATTTGGGGGAAAAAGAGTTCTTTTGGCAATTAAGAGATAATAAATAAGTGAATTCTATATATAAGAGGGCAAATAAATTAACTTGTAAATGAAGAGAAACATACCTTCTGGATCTTGTGTTTCTTTTAGCTTGTTGGCATGGACAATTTGTCACTCCGTACACCTCCTCAAAATAAGAGTTAATATCAGTAATGAAAAAGTAACAAAAATAAGAAACACTATAATCACTTTGACATACTATAACAACACATATAATTCAAGCCAGAAGTATATAAAAATATGTAAATATTAATACATATAGTTTTTTAGGAAAATTGTAGAAAAACACCCTAAACACACAGGCCGGCCGGCCCAACAACCTAAACTCTATACCTAAAAAAAATAGATCCAGGAAAACGGCTAGGGGAAGTATGACCAATCAATTTTTTATTTTTATTTTTTTTTGTATAAATACAAAAATAAAGTAGCTCGAATCATATGCAAGAAATAAACATTATGGGAAAAACAAGCAGTGTGTATTAATACCTGTTTGCAGCATTTCTCGATCGCAAAGCCCTTTCCCTATGGGAGTCAGACTCATATGTCCTAAGGCTGAATGGCACAAAAGTCAAGAACCAGTTGAGACTCCAATGGATCTTAGAGAGAAAGAAAGAGTTTTCAATACCAGGGATAGGGTGAATCTTCTTAACCAAACAGAACTCTCGCATCCCTATTACGTCAAACACCTTTGCTCTGATGCCACAGAAATCTAGGCCGAAATTAAATAAAGATCAGTACTCATTGTTTATTTGAAAGCATCAAAGCTTTGCTGGAAAATGTGATCTGAGACGAATTACGAGGACGCGAAAGAGGCATTTGGAGCGAGAATGGAGAGAATCGAAATCGCAGAAAGAAGTGGGATTCTCTGGCAGAGCCTTTACGCACAAGTTCGTCTGCTCTGTGGCAACACCTAAGCTGCTCGTAAAACTTTAAAAAAAAAATTAAAAAAAAATAATGTTAATTTCGCTTCCTTACTTGGCTGCGGGAAAATTATCGGGTGGGAAAGAAAATGAGAGACCGATTCTGGTCAAGAAACTTGCAGTTGTACAACTCAATAACTAACGAGAGTTTAATAAATAAATAAAAATTAAAAATTGTAACTTTTTCATTATGGGTACCTTGTTTTCCAAGCAGAGTGGGTCATGCTTCGCAATCCATGAAGCTTTGTCTCTTCAGAGGCAGAAGGGAATAGCGGAGGAGCTTCAATGTCTGAGCTGCCTACATACCCTCTCTCTCCTTTTTAGGAGAGAGAGGGATCAAGCCTCTTTGTAGTTCATATATTAGCAAGAAACAAATAAAAACATGTTAGGAATCTAATACAATATATATGTCAACAATAAATAACCGCATGATCTTAAAAGCTTCAACCCCTTATTAGATTCTTCGGTAGAAATTATTTTTGGGGAGTACGACAATACACGTACTTCCAGCAAAAAAAAAAAAGTGTGTGTGTATAGTTTTATTTGAAAATAATAGATGAAGCTTATGCTCCCCCCAAGTGTTTGATTGACTGGGGAAAAAAAAAAAAAAGAGTTAAAACAATTTTGGGCCGGCCGGGGCTTGAAAAAAAAATTAATTAAAAAAAAATAGACAATCAAAACAACTAAAGGGAAGGATAACCAATCAACTTGTTTATATATATATATATAGAAAAATAAAAAAAAAACCCAGAAACAATATGAAAGTTATGTTCCCTTTTGTAATCAATTTAGAAATTTTATAAAGGAGGTCAAAGTTATGTACCTGATTCAACGGCCTCTCCTTACGAGCACCAGAGCCTGTTCTTGCTCCTGCATGTTCTGGACCCTTTCCAGCTCAGCCTCGAAAGACTCTCTGAAAAATATTATATATCTTCAGCCACACATCTTAACTTCTACTTCTGTCAGTATGTACTTCCATTTCAAATAAGATAAGGGCAAATGGGTCTACAATTGATATTAGTAATGGATAACAATGAGAGAAGTCAAAATCCGGTTATTTACCTTAGTAGCCCAACCACAGGCTGTAATGCACCAGCCAGGATAACTTCTTTCTTAATTACCAATCACACCAACCTGCAATACTTGACCACTTCAGATAATCTCAAAGACAAACCATCAGAATATCATTGGGAAAAACATGTGGCAAGTGCAAACCGCTTCATGGTGTATGGCAGCGAGGGTGGGTAATTCCAAAAATCTGCAACACATAAACTCGATTTTGACTCGGGAACATTGAATATATCTTCCAACAAGAGAAAATGTGAGGATATTAGTACGTGTTTTGTTTTATACCTGTTTTTTGTTCTCGTCCATCTTAAAAGCGAGGGTCCGAATGGCCGCCACAGAAGATCTCTGCACCTATGCGTCTTGGTAGTCAATAAGCTCAACAAGAGGATGAATACCACCTTCGATTCTACACCAGCAAAAAAGACATTGCCAAGAGTAGGATTGTGAGAAATAGCATCAACGACCATCTTATCAGCGTCTAGCATCATTAGCGCAGTGCCCGAAGGAGTTGCCGACTCCCAAAAAGCATACCTGTGTTTTGGTACATCAAATATACTCTGCATCAGACTTCATAACAAGTTCGGAAGCACGAAAACAAAAAGAAAAAAAAGATGCGTATACACTTACTGCTTCTTGAACTACAGATGTCAAGACTTAATCTACAGATGTCAACCCCAACATTGACCCGGGCTGTGGCCTTGGAAGATCGAGAACTATGGTAACAGACTCTAGAGCAGTGTGTTTCTAGTCAGGACCAGCTCCAACGAGACATGTCTGAAAGTGAAAAAGATTGATAAAAAAGATTACCAAATTGAACATCTCCATGATAATAGGCAGAGAACACCGAGTTGAACATCTCCATGCATGTTCTCCAAGTTACACAGTGCCGTAGTCCCGTCCTTTGCGTTTGCACTCGAGTCAAGACTGAGCTGCCTACATACCTCTCTCTCTCTCTTTTTAGGAGAGAGAGAGAGGGATCAAACCTTTGTAGTTCATATGAAATATTAATTTGTTAGAAATTTCTAATTTGATGTAACACAAACCTAAACACACAGGCAACAACCTAAACTCCATACCTAAAAAAAATAGATCCAGGAACACGTCTAGGGGAAGTATGACCAATCAATTTTTTATTTTTATTTTTGAATCAATAAAAAAATAAAGTAGCTGGAATCATATGGGAAAAACAAGCAGTGTGTATTCATACCTGTTTGCAGCATTTCTCAATCGTAAAGCCCTTTCCCAATAGGAGTCAGACTCATATGTCCTAAGGCTGACCTGTAAAAGAAATCAGAATTGAAATTAACAAACAAACATTAAAAAAAACCTTGATGAATGGCACAAAAGTGAAGAACCAGTTGAGACTCCAATGGACCTTAGACAGAAAGAAAGAGTTTTCAATACCAGGGATAGGGTGAATCTTCTTAACCAAACAGAACTCTCGCATCCCAATTACGTCAAACACCTTTGCTCTGATGCCACAGAAATCTACGCCGAAATTAAATAAAGATCAGTACTCATTGTTTATTTGAAAACATCAAAGCTTTGCTGGAAAATGTGATCCGATACGACTTACGAGGACGCAAAAGAGGCATTTGGAGCGAGAATGGAGGGAATCGAAATCGCAGAAAGATTTGGGATTCTCCGGCAGAGCCTTTTCGCACTAGTTCTACTGCTCTGTGGCAACACCTAAGCTGCTCGTAAAACTTGAAAAAAAAAATAAAAAAAAAATAAAAAAAATAAAAAAAATAAAAGTTGTCAATCTCGCTTCCTTACTCGGCTGCGGGAAAATTATCGGATGGGAAAGAAAATTAGAGACCGATTCTGGTAAAAAAAAAAAAATGCAGTTGTACAACTCAATAACTAACGAGAGTTTAACAAATAAATAAAAAAAAATTAAAAATCGGAACTTTTTCATTATGAGTACCTTGTTTTCCATGTCTGAGCTGCCTACATACCCACTCTCTCCTTTTTAGGAGAGAGAGGGATCAAGCCTCTTTGTAGTTCATATATTCGCAAGAAACAAATAAAACATGTTAGGAATCTAATACAATATATATGTCAACAATAAATAACTGCATGATCTTAAAAGCTTCAACTCCTTCTCTAATATTAGATTCTTCCGTAGAAATTATTTTTGGGGAGTATAACAATACACATACTTCCAGCAAAATAAATATATGTGTGTGTGTGTGTATAGTTTTATTTGAAAATAATAGATGAAGCTTATGCTCCCCCAAGTGTTTGATTGACTGAAAAAAAAAGTTTAAGGAAAAAAAAAAGTTTAAAAAATTTGGGCCGGCCGGGGCTTGAAAAAAAATTTAAAAATTAAAAATAAAAATAAAAAAAAGCCAATCAAAACAACTAAAGGGAAGGATAACCAATCAACTTGTTTATATATATATATATATAGAAAAATAAAAAAACCCAGAAACAATATGAAAGTTATGTTCCCTGTAATCAATTTAGAAATTTTATAAAGGAGGTCAAAGTTGAGAATCCTAAGATTATGCATAGATATTTATGTAGAGTCGTAAGTAAAAGAGCAAGAACTGTACCTGATTCAACGGCCTCTCCTTAAGAGCACCAGAGCCTGTTCTTGCTCAGCCTCGAAAAACTCTCTGAAAAATATTATATATCTTCAGCCACACATCTTAACTTCTAGTTCTATCACTATGTACTTCCATTTCAAATAAGATAAGGGCAAATGCTTTACAATTGATATTAGAAACAGATAACAATGCGAGAAGTCAAAATCCGGTTATTTACCTTAGTAGCCCAACCACAGGCTGTAATGCACCAGCCAGGATAACTTCTTTCTTAATTACCAATCACACCAACCTGCAATACTTGACCACTTCAGATAATGCTCAAAGACAAACCATCAGAGTATCATTGGGAAAAACATGTGGCAAGTGCAAACCGCTTCATAGAGTATGGCAGCAAGGGTGGGTAATGCCAAAATCTGCAACACATAAACTCGATTTTGACTCGGGAACATTGAATATAGCTTCCAGCAAGAGAAAATGTGAGGATATTAGTACGTGTTTTGTTTTATACCTGTTTTTTGTTCTCGTCCATCTTAAAAGCGAGGGTCTGAATGGCCGCCACAGAAGGTCTCTGCACCTTTGCGTCTTGGTAGTCAAGAAGCTCAACAAGAGGAGGAATACCACCTTCGATTCTACACAAGCAAAAAAGACATTCACAACATAATCAGCAATTCCAGGAGATTTCATGGCTGAAACACAAATATATTTAAAAACCAAAGAAACAAATCCAACTCTTCTTTTTATCATGAACGAGATTGCTGATCGCATCGCCACATTGGTCAAACCTGCAAAGTCATCATTAACCATGGAAAAAAAAATCAGCACGAGTAACTCATAACCCATGCTGATTAATTAACTCTAAATTACGAATCTTACAATTGACTTTGTAATAGCCTTAGCCAGAGTCATTTTTTATCGGAAAACAAAAATCTCGCGTTCCTGGGAACATCTACAGAGAACGGGTATGATCCACTTCCATTTGCCACTGGAACCTACCATGTGCGTGTCTACTAGCAAATCGAAGAGATCAGTTACAAATCTTTATTTAAAATCTACAAAAAATTCAAGGTTCAAGCAAATACCAAATTGGCAATTTGGTATAGACTCCCACAGATCCACGCATTTCTTGATAAAATTTCTGCGATACAAACAAGGAATTAGTTTTCTTGGTACTTCGTGCAAGAAGTACGACACATAGAGTTTCGCATATGAGCTCCTACTCTGTAAAAAAACTCCTGATTATTCAAGTTAAGTTGGAAGAAAGAGTCTCACAAGCCCTGATCCCTCAAATGATGAATAAGGCCAGGGTTCGACACTAAAGACCTGCATTATTCAAAAAAGGGGATTGATTTGTATGGCTCCACTAATAACTGAGCTGCAATTGGAGAGAGAGAGAGAGAGAGAGAGAGAGAACCTGCATTTGGGGGTAATGGCGGTCACCCTTAAGAGCCGATGAACAACTCAGAATTAAACGACTATTTCAGAAGAAAGGCAGCGTTTACGTACCATTTTGGCGAGACTTTGGATAGAATCGTCTTTCTATGTTCTTCTTCTCCTTCTCCCTGAGACTACCAATCTCCTAAGCTCCCTCGTCGACTCGACTCTGTCAGTTTGGACAAATGTCCCGTCATATACCTCGTCAAAGAAATCTAGTATTAGTAATTGTATGAAGAATTATAGGCACGATATAATATTCCCAGTACCAAACTCCTAAATTCAATTACTCATAGAAATTATTTTGGGGAAAATAACAATACATATAATTCCAGCAAAAACAAAAATTAAAAATTAATACATATAGTTTTAAAAGAAAATATGTTGATTAGACTCCTCCCATAATGTTTGACTGAACCTAAAAAACAAAAGTCTAAACACACGGGCCGGCCTAACAACCTAACTCTAAAATAAAAAAAACCTAAAGCCAGCCAAACGTTTAGGGGAGAGGATAATCAACCAAATTATGTATATATATAAGTTTTAAAAAAAAGCAAGAAATTAGATGTAAGTTATTTTCCCTTAAATAACTACTGCAAGAATTGAACTAGGAGGTTATTGAGAACACATTAGTTATTGACATCATACATCAATTTCAGATTGTGCTCGCGCAGAGCGAGACAGGCTGGTCTTGATCGGCAGCGAGAATCATCCCAAACTTCTTCTTCGCCTTGATCGTGTCGTGGAGAAATATACCTAAAAAAAGATAAGATACATAAACATTTGACATTTTCCCTAATGTCTTTACAATGTACAGAGTTTTTTAAAATTAGTGAATCGGTCAAAGATTTTGTCACAAACCTATTCCCGAAATCAAATAGAAAAAGCGAGTCACAAACCCTAGGTCGAAAGTTAAAGAAACCTGACAGTGGGAAAGTTAAAGAAAAGCGAGTCACAAACCCTAGGTCGAAAGAGAAGAAACCTGACATTCGACAAAACCAAATCGGAGGAGCGTGGGCTTCGTGTCGTGGCTGCGAAGACGGCTAGGTTTCTCTCTCTCGCCGTTCTTCATCTCGTTCTTCATCGCCGTCGTCGTCGTTTCTCTCTCTCGATGGATTTCCACGATTGCGTGGTTTTCACTTCGATTCAGACGGCTAGGTTTTCGTTCGTCCAAAGATCAGGACAAGGAGAGAATTCTCGCTCTCTCTCTCAAAACCCTATTCTTCCTTTTCTATTTTTCTCTCTCTCTCTCCTTCCCTCGAGAAACTTATATGTATATATAGTCCCCGATCAAAATGTTTCCCAACGGTAAGAAAATCCCTTTCCTGATTTGGTTTTTGTTTCCCAATTTGGTCATGCAAGTCTTCTCTCTCTATCTCCGTTCCTTCCTACTTTCCTTTTTTCGATTTCCTTGGCGCTTAGCAATTTACTTTCGCGCTTAAACTCCCCTCGCGAATCTTCTTTGGGCCTCGGCCCATTACTAAGAAGTGGACTAGATTAATGGGCTTAGGCCTACCTGCCCTTAGTTACGTTGTTTCTGTTATATTAATTTCACTATCTTTTCCCTCAAAAAAAAAAAAAAAAAAAAAAAAAAAATTCACTATCTACAGCGATTTACAATTATATAATATGAGTAAAATATACATACGAATGTTCAATTTGATTCTAGCAATAAATTTCCCATTTCGATTTTACTGAAATATATCCATTATCAATGCTATTTTTTTAAAGAATTTGACACTAGTATTAGTATATAACAATTCATGCGTAGACAAATCATGATTATTAAAATCAATCTCTATAACTCAACAACTTGTTTCTTGACTCTCACGAAATACTCGAGATCTAAAAACTATCAATACGTGAAAAAGACCTTTAAGAGTGGAACTACGTCTTTTATAGAGGTCTATGAATGGGATGACAAGCTATGATATCTATAGCAAATATTCCGGTCAAAATAAATTATATAAAAACAAAGGAGTAAAAATCCTAAAAAGTATCCATAACCTTTCCAGGTACACAATTTATTTTGAATCCCCAAAGAAATATTATGAAAAGGTGCAATATTAATTAGGTCCAGATTATTCAATAAGTTACTCTCATAACTCTATTTCTTGTCTGGAAATAGTCTTGTTTAGAGGGTAGTGTTAAAAGAAGTAGTTGATGATTCGCTTGTCAAATTGAGAAATATTCATTTAATCCTACTTAATATCCGGAGATGTGGAGTAAAATTAAACGTTGGATGTCAAGCAAGACACAACCAAGCTAAATTAGTGATAAAAATAAGCGAGTTTGCAAGAATTAATCATTGTATAATTATTTTATTTTTTGAACGCTTCTCACATGGGAGCAATATTCAACAACTCCATATAGGAATGATAAACCATTATATACATTGTCGTAAACATCTATGATCTACAAAAAAAATTGTCATAGTGTAATAAACTAGATCTAATTATGAGGTATTAGTTGAAGTTTGAAATAAGATCAATGAATGTGTCTTCGCTGCAGGGAATCGTGAGACCTCCCATCGGGTGATCGAATCCATACTCATCTTCGGCTTGAACAAGCAATTCTTGAAACGAAGGTTGACTCAACAATGAGACCGGCACAACAAATCGCTTCTTTTCGTGTTCTCCAACGTAAATGGCAAAATGGCCTTTTGGGACATCCAACGCCATCGAATCAGCTTTGTTATGTGAATTGGAGAGAGACCTCGGAAGAAATTTCTTTGCTGGAACCACTCGAGGCAAACGGAAACCCATTTGTATATAGAAATAGTTATAACTTGTATAGAAAGATGAGCTAGCAGTGAGAGAGAAAATACAAGAAAAAAATGTTATGTTCTCTTTCTTAATGGGATTGTTGGAAAACATCAAAGAGTGTTGATACATATTTATATTAAAAACTGTAAAAGAAGGATATAATAGTTGGTTGACTGAGAGAGATATCACATGGGATTGTATTTCACATTCACATTTCAAATTATGAAACACTACATAGTCCCACTTGACCTTCTATCTTGATGTGAAACATCAAAGCTATCACATGTATGGTCTAGTACTTGATATGCATGGTCAATTACGTATATAGCTTAAGATTAGGCTCTCGATTAAAACGGGGGACTGATCACATGGTATTGTCCTCTTTGAAATTTTATAAATTCATAACCCAACATGTCCAAACTTGGTCTAGCCGTACGTAGAGGAACCACACGATAGATAGGTGATCATTTTTTGTGGATTGAAGAATATTATTTTCATTTGTAAATATGATTTTAATGGGGTCATGTAGTCACAATACCAACCTACCTTCAGACAATATCACGTTGCCATTCTGATATATTTCTAAGGAGGCAATGAAGAGGTTGAAGTGGGACACTAAATTCCAGTTGTTAATGTCAATCCATTAATTAGATTGAAGAGTTCAGAGACAGTCTCATGTGATTCCTTTCATTTTTTGTAGTCTCTCACTTGACCCACATATACATTCTTGTTCTACCACTGATTCATTAACCTTCCTTAGTGTATATATACAAGCATAAGTTTTCAGAGTTTCAAAACCATCAAACTTCATCACAGCAATTAATAACATTTCCTTTCTTCCTCACAATACTTTTAGATCTCTCTTCTCTCTATACAAAATTATAAAAACATAAAAAAAATGGGTTTCCGTTTGCCCCGAGTTGTCCCAACAAAGAAGTTTCTTCAGAGATCTCTCTCCAATTCAAGTACTAAATCCACTTCGGCTGCATTGGATGTCCCGAAAGGCCACTTGGCAGTTTACGTCGGTGACCACGAAAAGAAGCGGTTTGTTGTGCCGGTCTCGTTGCTGAGTCAGCCTTTGTTCCAAGAATTGCTTGTTCAAGTTGAAGATGAGTTCGGATTCGATCACCCCATGGGAGGTCTTACCATTCCTTGCAGTGAAGACGCGTTTATTGATCTCATTTCAGGCTTGAACTAATGCCTCATCATTTACACTAGTTTATTAAATTAGGACAATTTTGTAGAATAGATATCATTGCGCTGTATAGTTACTTTTTTTTCCTTCTCAATTCATTGTGGAGTAGATAAAAAAAAACATCTCCCATGATGAGAATGTTGAATGAACTATCAAAATAATAAATTCAAATTATATATGCACTTATATTTGCCATCAATTCTTCATTCTTGTTTTGAAAGTTTCATCTTAATTTGTATCTACAACGGATTACAACTAAATAATGGGTTTGTGGCTCATTTGGTTCCTAACCTTTTTTCGTTTTAGGCATTTTAGTCCTGAACAATTTTTAAGGAGCAAAGTCGTGATCGACCTTTTTTCTTTTGGCACAATTGTTACCTTCCGCTAAATAGTTGACGGAATTTTCACGTGTTTAAAGAAAGCTTGTTCTCAATATTTCGAAAGCGTATGCAAACTTGATGTAAAAAAAAGTTTGATGTGTCAATATACGCAGAGAAAAATAAGCGACAATTGTAATAGTTGACAGAATTTTCACGTGTTTAAAGAAAGCCTGTTCTCAATATTTCGGAAGCGTATGCAAACTTGATGCAAAAAAAAAAATTTGCTGTCAGTATAGGCAGAGAAAAATAAGCGACAATTGTGAGCTTTAATATGAATTTAGGCATCATATTCTCAAGATTCCGAATGGTTAATGCCCGACTACTTTCTAGTGGAGAATCACAGAGAAAAGTGAGGGAACTAACTAAGCTTAGTTCTTTAGAGCCAGACAAATTTTGAAAAGAAAGCCTAAACAAATGTTAATCTTGTAATTTTCTCAAATTAAAAATAAAGGCCATGGCTGGAAAAGGTTCAGATCTTTGACAACTAGCGAGCAAGATAATCCAACTAAAAGACGCACTCTCCAAGCAACTAGGAATAATTATTCCTACGCAGATTATTAACTTGTATACATGTAATAATTATTCCCCACGCAGATAAGCAAACATTTATGAAGGAAAAAAAACATTGATACATGATAAACTCAAGGCTTTGATGTATATAACTGACTATTTATGTTACTAAGACATTTAGTCTTTTATCACTCAACTGTTGTAAAGAATACAAGTCCTTTTCATTTCAGATCCCGGGTTTTTGGAAAAACGGAAAATCCGGGTCCGGAGCAACATTGCCTCTATGATTGCCTTGCTTCCTCTGTTTCAGCCTCTTCTTTTTTAGCGCCTAATCTCACAATATCTTCAACTAGTATTTTGCCATCTGTCGGAGTCAAATGTATGATTTATGGGTCAGAAATTGATATTCTAATACTCTTACGTATTGCCTTGAAAATATATTACTGACCTCTATCCTTGGAAAGGTTGGTGATAAGTTCTTGGATGCCCTCTTTTCCTAATGTGTCCTTCAGATACATAGCCGCCGATGCCACTTCTTCCGCGGTAACTTTCCCATCATAGTCCCTGCAATAAATTATTGAACACCATAATAAGACTGCTCTTCACATATACAAATTTTGAAAACGGATGACTTACTTGTCAAGCAATCTCCAGCGATCGCCAATTTTTGCATCAACATCGTCAATTTCTTTTTCGAGCTTCTGCAGCATAGCATCAACCTGGAATTTGCACGCAAGACAGTACAGTTCAGTTCAGTTACTTGGTACTGCATCGAGAATTGTGGGACTACCAAAATACATACCCAGTCCTTCTCCCAAAAAAAAAAAAAAAAAAAAACATACCCTGTCTACGAGCGCTGAAGAAACTTTGTCAACCAAAGTCGTCTCAGTGGTTTCATCACTGTCCTCCCTCGCAGCTTTGTATGCCTTTAAAGCTTCTTCTTCACCTTCAGTTCCCTCCTTCTCCACCACATCGTTATACAGCTTAATCTGAACATAAAAATATGTATCAGAGGACAGAACAATGATAAGCCAGACACGGCAAAAAATTTGGCTTACCTCCTTTTGGACAAGTCTCAAGAACTCTTCACGCTCCTTCGTGACAGACTGGATAGCAGACCCAAGATTAGAAATGTGTTTCATAGAGAAACAAAACAACAACAAAAAAAAAAACATATATTACTCTAAAATTCTTACCGATGCCGAGGCCAAAACAGCCAATGCACGGCTGAGTTCTGAAAGCTGCTCTTGCTTATCTAGCGTCTTTGCTTTTCCCTGTTCTTGCTTTTCTCTCGCTGTTGGAATAGTCATCTCTTCCAGAGCTATGTCTTTTTCTTTGGTAGCAGATTCCTTTAGCTTAGCTTGCTCTATTTCCTCTTTCTTTTCCTCGCTCTTCATGAAAAAACAAGTTGGAATTCAGGACTCGTGATAAAAAATAAAAATAAAATAAAATAAATAATACAGAACCAATTCTAGAGCACTTCTTCTTAAAACCTAGAGTTCCACACACTGCCAATAGACCTCCCATCGATCTTAGTTTTCTGGAAATAAATCTGTGTTCGGGTTTTTGCTGCACACAAGTCTGAGGTTAACAGCTTCAAAATGACACCAAATCTGTCCCCTGGAGTTCGGATTTCATATTTTTTTAGTTCCCTCTGTTACCCTTTCATCCTGCTGCTTTTACCGAGATCCTTCTTAGCATCAAGAGAAACATTAATAAGACCTTCCTTCGTCTTCCAAGCTGATGATACATATGATTCATCCAGTGGTCCTTATTATTGCATAAGCATCGTCTTCGGACTTTGTCTGCAGTTTGTTACTGTTTCTGGATCACTCTAGTTAACAATATTCTTTCCCTGCAATTTCTGGCCAAAACCCGAGCCGACACGAATTTTTTTTGCGATCTTTTGGTTTCCATCAAGGAACCTAGCTTGGTCCAGGGACTGGGGCAAAAGAAGATAATCCCGCCTCAAGGAATTTGTTCTTTTTTTTTTTTTTTGATAACCGTGGTGTCCGGGTTAGACCCGACTAATATCCACGAGGCCCTGGCATTATCGACCGGGAGACTACCCCAGTGGCCCCAATTGTTGCGTCCAGGGGGAATCGAACCGGGGATGTGCAAGATCCCAAGAATCGCCCTTACCACTAGACCAACCCCTTGGGGTTCTCAAGGAATTTGTTCTTAATTAAGCCTTCCCTTGCTTCTAGAGTTGAGTTCTCCAAACATCAACGATAACTGAGAACCCAACTCCAGAGAATTTCAGTAGTAACAGAACATTTTTCTTCAACAGAAAATGAACAAGTATAGTGGTTTTGATGAAGGGAAGCCGTGATCAAAAGTTTAATCACAAGTACAACCCAAGTTCAAAACTAGAGACTGAGTGCGGTTCAATGGAAAGAAGGAAGTGGAATAAAAAGGGGAGAGCATTTTTGCAACTCTTTCTAAAATGAGAAAGAAAGAAAAAAAAAAAAAAAAAAAAAAAAAAAACATACCTTGATTAGTTCTTCTTGCATTTCCAGGAACTCCAACTTTCTCCTCCTTTCTGCAACGGAGTCTTCAGATGGCAAAGAAGTAATTCCAACGGTGTCGACAACCTCGTCCGGGAGAGAGGACAGAGTAGCTTGGACAGCTTCCTCTGGCTTCACCTTACCACGCACCGAGAAGGCTCTGCAGAAATGGTTACCACAAAACAAAACAAAAAATTAAACAATTTAGAGGTTATACTGTCAGTCAAACAGTGAGATTATTATAAGTGACGTGTAAAAAATTACCTGGAGAGAATCAACAACGAAGAGGGCACTGAGTGGTTAAGAGATAAATCCAACCAAGCACGCAACTTCAAGGAGAGAAATTATAACATGCTTTAGTTATAATGTACCAAAAAAGTTAGTTTGCTATCACTTTTTCTGCGACTCGATGCAGAGATTTACTAGCAAAAAAAAAAAAACTAAGTAGCAACCTCTTCTCGCATTTCTTCAACTGAACGTGCGCCAATTATGCCACGTTCTCGACAGTCTTCAATAAGCTCTTTTTCTGAGAGGGACTCCAGTCCCTCTGATTGAATCATCTTATCATCATTCTTGATGCTGTCAAATTAGGAAGGAAAAAAATAAACAAATTTGTTGAAAATATCAGACTTCCGACAACTTCTAGAGGGCTATAACATACTCATACGACCTCTTTCCGGTGTCATTTGTGTTCTTTGTAACCACAGAAAAAATCTTATTATCCAAAAAGATTGTTAAGGCAAGTGAATTTCATCAAACACTTGTAAATGACCTCGCTAAACATTTAGTACCATAAATAAGAGGTAAACTATACTAGCTCTAAATGTTTTGTTGACAAAATTAGTCCTTGTTTATAAACTTGTCAACCAATCCAAACACAATAAAGCTAACAAAATGAGATAGTTTTTCAAGAGGGGTCACGAACCAGATTTAACACTTCTTACCGAAAAAAGAAACAATGCGCAACAGAAGCTGAAAAGCTAAACATCAGACCAAGAAGAAGACAAAATAATGACAGAATAGGAAATGAGAAGAATCTTACTGTTGCAGTCTTTTACGAAGCATATATCGCAAAACTGCATCGGTTCCGTAGGGCTGGATACCCATATATTTGCACATATTGACTAACCGCGGCCTGTTGGTTTGTAGTAACCAAAATGTTAATTCAGTGAATAACAACAGAACTGAATTATAGAATTCCAAATAAATTATGTCACAATTTAATATAACCTGCTTATGTTATCTAAGGTTAGCTCATCGTTGAAAAGCATGGCAAATCCTAAGATATCATCATTAGAAACCTGCTCTCCTTTCCTAACCTGTTACAGTAACAGACCAAAAATTTGTGAAATATATGTATGTAAATATATATGTACGTATGTATCATCATTTAAAAAAATTCTACCTTGTTCATAAATTCATCTAGATCTCCAGCCGTCTTCCTAATTTCTCCACTACGTGAGGTTTGGACTTCCTTGGCCATTTCTTTTACAGTGTCCTGAAGAAACTTGGCATACTCTATTCTCGCAGTTAGCTTTCTTTTCATCTCCTCCTACAAGATAAACGGCATCTTATAGTTGCCATACTAATGCAATCAACGCAGTTCATGGTTTCGAGAAAACCCGTACCTGCAATTTCATCTCGTCTTTGAAGGTTGAGGGTAACATGTTGGGGAACACTTTAAGGAACACGGGCAACAAGAACTCCATAAACGGGACGATGATAAAAATGGCAAAAGGAACGAGTCTGAAAATGTCGGCCGTGGTTCGCATGAGTTGCTTTCTCTCCCTTCTAGAAAGGCTCTTCCCGTTTGCGAGCTTGTGCAAAAGCCTCGAGCTGATTCTTATGTCGGCCCAGAGGAGTTTGGTGCCAAGCCAGTAGTGTTGCAGGACCGACTTGAACGAGTCCTTCCATTGATTAAGCTTCATCGCCCAATCCTGCCTGAAATATTTATCAACCTCATATATCAATCGGGGGTCTATTTGGAAAGTGACAATGAACGATCCGAAGAGAAGCTCAAAAACCTGCTCATGGAAGCGACGGCTCTCAGAGCCGGACCGATGCCCAGAAGCCGAGCCCAGACTCTCGTTAACAGAGACTTATCGCTCTTCGGCAGTGACTCCTGAACCTGTTTGACCTTAGCTTTAGCTTTCGCCGTGGTCAAACTTTCGACGGCCTGATCACACTCCTCGGGTGACGGTTCCTTTTTCTGTTCAGGGGCGTTTTGGTCATTTCCGTCTTCCCGTTGTTGACCGGCCGTGGCTGTCGACGCGTATCGAATGAACTGTGAGCCCAGTGAAGGAGAGACAAAGCACCCCTTTCCGAATCCATTGTTGAAATCTGATGGTCTGAAGAACTTAGGGCTTAAATATCCTTCGACCACCACTGTGAAAGCCGACTGTGCGTTCGCAGGAATCGAAATGGCATCTCTGTTTTCCCTGCTGAAATCTTTAGCTGTTTGATACTTGGATTCATTGTTCGATAGCTCGGGCTCGTGACTACGAATCAAACAAGCAGGGTGACTTAAGTGATGAGATATTTGTCTCTTTCTTCGCAATATTGCTCGTGAAGCCATTCCCTGGAATGAGAAAAAACAGATGAGATTCCAAGGGATTTTGACACCACTTTGCAGGTTTGGATTCGAGACAAAAGACCTTTTCTTTTCCATTTACTTTTATTCAGTTTCAATTTATAAAAATAAAATAAAAAAAGAGTAAAATATCCTTTTGCATATCCCCTAAAACTTCCAAGTTCTAACTAAAACCCACGACAAAGATACCATAACCCCCAAAATCAAATTACACGGATAAAAAGCTAACCATATAAACAAACCTTGAATATCACCAGCTATATTATTTACCACGTCCTTAGGTGCAATTTAGTCTCTCCACTTCATCAGCTTCTCTGACTCCAAATTCAACAACCTAATAATGCAAGACCAACTTTCAACTCCAACTTAATTATAACTAAGTAAAAACGATTTCGAGTCAATGCAAAGAACAAAACAAAAGAACAAACTTTGTGAGTAATGAGTTGACATTGGTTTCCCTTACTAGAAATCATCACCCACAGCGGCTCCGCCTCGGCGCTCTTCGTGAAAGGAAAGAGATGAAATTAGGTTAGCATAAACATCAGAACTTCGATTCTGAGACTTACCGGAGAAGGAGCGAATCCGAGATGGACGGAGAAACTGAGTCGATCGTCGTGCTTCTTCGTGGTTGACGGTGGTTTTCCGCGAAGACGATGGAGTTGGTTCGCAACGATCTGAGATTTGGGGATTTTGGTGAGAAATGGGAGTTGTGGAGAGTTTCAGGGGGTTTATGGACACGAAAATGAAAAGAAGGAAAGAAAAGAGATTTAGGGGTTAAATTTGACTAAATTCGATATTACTCTAAAATTAATTACATCACAAAATGTCATAGCTATTTTTATTACTTACTTTTTTATTAATTTTTTAAAAATAAACATAATATATATATATATATATATATATATATATATATATATATATATATTATATTCGTACCGCAAGAGCAAAAAAATATACATCAAAATTTTTATAACCGTATTTTTTTTATGTGAAAAGTTTATGAAATTCTATTGAGATATTTATAGTTATTCGTCATGTAACTATAAATAAAATAAGATATTCCATCAAATATCTTTTTTTTTAATACTGTGCATATGTAAAGAAGCACAGCTCGGTTTTATTTTTAAGGGCTAGCTCGGTTATTTCGAAGGTTACTATTTGTCTTTATCAATAATATTCAACCATTTATTATTTATTGTTCGCATATTATTTGAAATATTTTGTTATAATTATTACAATTTTATTATTAATTCGAATCTCACTGAAGAGAATTGTCAAATATTATAAGAAGGAAAAAAAATAGAGGTGACACTTCTAATCCAGTCACCGAGATATTGGGCGTGTTTGGCACAGCTTTTTTAAGCCTGTTTTTGTTGTTAGCAAAAACCAAACTGCAATCTTACTGTTTGGTAAAACAGTTTTTAGAAAAAATTTCAAAAACGATTTTAAAAATTGTACATGAGTCACAAAAGCTAAGAATCTTAGCTTTTAGAAAAAGCGTTTTTGTATCTGATATAAAATTACTTTAATATCCTCACGTGATTATCCATAGCACTGTTAAATATTTATTTTATGTCTATTTTAGTCTTTTTACTATAATATATTTATTTTACCAAACGCTAAATCAGTTTTTGTTACCAGCAACAACTGTTTTATAAACAGTTTACCAAACACCTTGTCAGTTTTTGAAAAAAACAGTTTTTTTCAAAAACTTAATCTAAAAGCACTTTTTTTTAAAACAAAGCTGTGCCAAACGATGTCATTAATAACTCGGTCCTCTAAAATTAAAAACTTAAACTATGTATTTTTTCTTCTTTTAAAGCACAACAAAGTTTAATTAGTGAATACAATGTTTGTATGAAATTCAAAGTTCCAAATGTCATTTTCAATCCATTTTTCAAGGATCTAAAACCTCAATCCATTTTTAGTCTCCTTATTTACGAAAAATGGACAATTTAATGAAAAATCATACGAAAAAATTATAGAAAAGAACAACTTATTTACCGTTTGCTATGAAAAATCGACGTCGATAAAAAAATAGCACGAAAATAATGTTGCATAATATATTAAATATACATATATATATACATATATATCTTTCAATTTTAATTTTTCAATATATACGATATGTAAGTTGTAGTGATATCTATACATTTATTCATATTTTTTTAATATATATTTATTCTTATTTTATTTTATTTAATATATATTCTACATATCAAGTTATATAATTTAGAAATATCCATGTTTATATATGTATTAAACATGGGTAATATATATTCGATGATGTAAATTATTAGCTTTTTATTTATTTATAAATATCCGTTTTTATAATTTCATTTTCTTTTTATGCTTAATTAATTTCGTATGCGTAGTAATATAAATAAAATAGACTATTGAAAAGTGTAGCATATAATTAAAATGTTTTATTAGTAAATTTTTATTTGTATGCATTTATATATAGTTTTTTATGTTATACATAGCATTTGTCTAGGAACCATAAAATATTTATAAATAAATACTTTATTACCAAATATAATGCATTGGTGGAGCTGCTAGACTCTTAGATAACTGACTTACGCGTCTCGAGCAAGGATTGAAAAACCGGGGGAACCGGACGGGAACCGGTCCGGTTCCCCCTTTTTGAAGCTAACCGGCACCGGAACCACCAAAACCGGAGTTTTCCGGTGGTTCCGGGGGAACCGGACCGGGATCCGGGTGGGAACCCGGTTCCCATTTCCCGGCCCGGTTCAGTTAAAAAAAAAGGAAAACCCGGCTATAAAAGCCCGGATCCCGTTTTTAATTCTTCATTCGCGTCGGTTTTAGGTCACGAGCTTCCCGACGCCGCGCAGCCCAAATCTTCCCAGATCCCGGTCGGATCCCGCCAAGCCGGCCTCTTCCCGACGCGAACACGGCCAATTCTCACGACTTCCCGCCGGTTCCCGCCCTTCCCGGTGAGGATCCCGTCCTTTTTGAGTTTTTTTATGATTTTGAGTTTAAATCTTGAAATTTGTTGATGATTCTTGAAGATTAACTATAATTTGATAGTTATGACTACTTAGTGAGCATGAATGTAGTTTTTATTTAGAGTTTGTGTTGATGTTTGTAATTTTTTTGTATTTAATGATTTAATCCGAATTATTTATTAATTTTGGGATTAGTTAGTGATGATTAAGCTTATGTAAACTTGTTTATTGATTTATGAAGAAATTGTTATGAATTGTTTTTAATTTTAGAGTTTGTGGTGATGTTTATAATTTTTTTGGTAATTAATCCGAATTATTTAGTAATTTTGTGATTAGTTAGTGATGGTTAAGGTTATGTAAACTTGTTTATTGATTTATGAAGAAATTTTGTGACTTGTTTTTAATTTTAGAGTTTTTGTGTTGATGTTTGTAATTTTTTTGGATTTGATCCGAATTATTTGATAATTATGTGATTAGTTAGTGATGATTAAGGTTATGGATTATGATGAACTTGTTTATTGATTTATGAAGAAATTTTGTGACTTGTTTTTAATTTTAGAGTTTTTGTGTTGATGTTTGTAATTTTAGAGTTTTTGTGTATATTACAAGTTGATAATTAGTTAGTGATATTGTGTAAATGTTATTTGTTCATTTGTAGATTACAAGTTGCAAGAATGTCGGCCCCCGACCCAGCTAGGAAGTATTGCACACCTATTCCCGGGAAAAGTAGCGGCCACAAGTGCATATTTTGCGAGCACAATATGGGAGGTGGCGGCATCACGAGAGTGAAAAACCACCTAGCCCATGTAGACCCAACGAGGAGTGTCAAATTCTGTGAGAAAGTCCCTCCTGAAGTGAGAGAAGAGATGCAAGCTTTACTTCAAGGCAATGTCGTAAAAAAGAAGAACAAAAAGTCGTTGGACGCTACGCTTCAAAAGACATTGACTAAGAATGTCGGCGTGGAAGAATCAGACGAAGAAGACTACGAAGCGCAATTACGAGCAGCTATGAAGAGGTCAAGACAAGAGGCGGCTAAGACGGAATGGGAGGCTCGGATGATGTCGGGGCCCGGCAGTGGTTCTACGGCAAAATCTCCACCAGCTGCTCCGTCATTATATAAGTCAGCGAGTGCGAAGCAAACAAAAATCGATGAGATCGTGGATCCGAAGAAGAGAACGTGGCTCGGAAGGCACATAACAAAATTCTTTGTTCACCAACATGTGCCGGCGAGTAAGGCCGCCTCGCATGAGTTCAAAAACATGATAGCGTCCGCTCAAGACTTGGGTAATCCTCAATTTGTGATAAGTAATTTTATTTTCATATTGTCGAATCGCATGTGTTCTTGAAACGTTAACATGATGTATATTGACATATTGCAGGTCCAGGCGTTCCTATACCAACTCCGTATGAAATTCATAACAAATACCTCGATATGGAGGTTGCAGATGCGGAGAACTACCTTGACGAACAAAAGAAGCGGTGGGTAAAATACGGCTGCACCATACTCACTGATGGTTGGACGGGGCCGACCAGACTGAGCATCATAAACATTATGGTTTATTGTGCTGGTGCAACGGTGTTCTTAAAGTCCGTTGATGCATCAAAGCACACGAAAACAGGGGAGTACATCTACGGAATACTGAGGTCAGCGCTAAAAGAAATCGGAAGACAGAATGTCGTCCAAGTTGTGACCGACAACGGTTCGAACTACAGGAGTGCCGGGTTGAAATTACAACGCAAGTACCATGTGTACTGGACACCTTGCGCTGCACATTGTCTAGATCTGATGTTTGAAGATATTGGGAAGAGAGATAGTGTTAAGCAAACTATCAAATCTGCGAGGGATGCGACTAAGTTCATCTACAACCACGGCACTGTGTTGTCCAAGTTACGGGAGACATCCCCAGGTGAAATCATCCGTCCCGGCGCAACAAGATTTGCCACAAACTACCTAGCTCTCAGAAGTCTCCGAGAGAAGAGAGCTGCGTTGAGGACGATGTTCAGTAGTCAATGGTGGGATGATTCCAAATTGAGTGCAACTCCTACAGGTACATCCATAGTCGAGATTTGTTTAAATCCCAGATTCTGGCATTCGGTGGACGAAGTGTGTGCCATATTCGAGCCGATGTACACCACTCTTCGATTAGTGGACACTGAGGTGCATCCCACGATGGGATTACTATATTACGTCTTCCACGAGATGAGAAAGAAGTTGGAAGGGATGAATGGGAAGAAATGGGTTGTCGACATCGTGAACCACAGATGGAGTACTCAAATGGAACATCCACTACACATTGCAGCTTTCTTCCTAAATCCAAAGTTGCTGTTTAACCCGGATATCCACATGGACAATACCCACATGGCAGCTGTGACAAGGGTGTTCGACTTCTTGCATCAGGATCTTGATGGGTCAACTCTTGGGAGAGAGGTATAAAACTATAAATTGTTACAAGCTATATCACATTATGAATATACGAGTCTTATTTGATTTTCTAATTACAGTTAATCGCATTTCGAGACGCTCGAGGGGACTTCTCACAACGAAGTGCTGTTTCGGCACGAGGCACCCTTTGTGCAAGTAAGTTTGTGAGATGAATTGTATGCATTAAGCCATTAACTATGTCATGGAATGGTAATAAATGACATGATATGATTTATGTCACATGATTGCAGGTGAGTGGTGGGAGCTTTACGGAAATTGGACCCCGACTTTACAGACGTTGGCTATTCGAATTTTGTCACAAACTGCATACGCCTCCGCTTGTGAGAGGAATTGGAGTACATTTGCCCTCGTCCACACAAAACAAAGGAACCGTCTAGCGTACGGCAGACTCGAGAAGCTTGTTTTCTGCTCGTACAACATGAAGTTGCAGCTCCGAGAAGCAACTCGGATTCACGACAACAACCTCAACCCCCTGGATCCTTTGGATATCATCGAACGAGCTTTCGAACGCTCGGGGAACGACAATGAGGGAGACGACGAAATGCTCCGCTGGATTGACGAAGTTCACATGGACGACGTCAACCAGAACCCGGATCCGGCAGTAGCTGAAGCGGCTCGAGATATTGGACTTGATCCGGAGCGAGTGCTGAACGAGGACGTCCAACCTCAACGCGGATCCGGAGACAGTTCGGGTTCAGATGGCGGAGGTTCAAGCCGTAGATCAAGCGGAGCAGGTGGAGGTGCAGGTGACGGTGGATCAGGGGGAGGTGCTGGAGGTTCCTATCGGTCTGGGGGTTCCTTTACTGCTTGAGGCACCTCATTTGGTGATGTCGGCGGTTCTCAGCTTGGATACGCACCATCGCAAGAAGATTTTGATCGTCTTCATCACCCTGCCTTTTTTGATTCAGGATACGGGCGCGGAGGTCAGGGCGGAGGTATGAATGATGCCATGTCATTTACGTCTAGCAATGACGTTGATGACTTGTCCTACAACTTCGGATCGGTATCAATTGGTCCTCAAGGCACAGAGTCATCTTATGATGACGGATCTTCCAGTTACAACTACCAGGACTCCTATGCATCAAGTTACGCTCCCGAAACGGTGCAACCAGTTCCAGGTTATCCCCTCCACTCCATGACTGTTGGTTCATCTCAGTATGAGTACGACTATCACTTGAACAGGTACTTTAGTGCATATGCTCATTACATGACTTGGTATGATTACTGTATGACCGCTGCATACGGTCGCTTTGAGTAGTCATTTGTATCCCTCCTATGTTGAATTTGTTGAACAATAGTATTTGGTAGATTGTGTTGAACTTTATCATTTTGGTTATTGAACTTAGTTTTTGTTGTGTTTGTAATTTGGTAGTGTGTTGAAACATTGTACACTATTTTTAATTTTATGAATTTTATCCTACGTACTTTGTATGTTTTTTTGTATATTTCTTTTCTGAATTCCCCTCGGTAAATACCGGTATTTGACGGTATTCCTCTACGGTAACAGTAAGTTCAACGGTACCGGTTTCCTTTTTTTTTTTCTCGCTTCCCCCGGTATTCATTTACGGTACGGGCGGTTCCCCCTAAATTCGAAGGCTCGGAACGGTAACGGTAACGGTATTTCGATCCTTGGTCTCGAGTTCTATTTTCTGCTCACACATCATTACATTAAATTTTTAAAATACGACATACAAATGAAAAACGATAAAAATCGAAAAAAAAAAAAAAAAAAACCGATGATTGACAAACGACGTTAATCGGAGAAAACATCATAAAAACGACGAAAATGGAGAAAAAAAGAAAATGACATTTATTACCCCTACTTTGATATTGGTAGGCTTTTACACCTTTTTCATTTTTTCCTTTTAAAAATGCCCCACATTTACATAAAATTTTACACAAAAAGGGAATAGGTTTGGAAACAAAAAGAAAATAGGACATAGATGTCTACCGCTGGAAAAAAAAAATGAGGCAATCCAGTCCATTTCCCACGAAAATTGGAGAAAAAATGGTAAAAAAAATGGCAGATAAACGAAAACGACGACAATCCTCGAAAGACAACAAAAACGGAAAACGGCGAAAATTGGAATAAACGACGAACGACTGACGAGAAACGACATAAAAAGAAAAACAACGGAAATCGACAAGAAAATGACAACGAAACAATAAAATGACACTCACATGTAAACGGCGACAATCATAGAAAAACGATAAAAAAAAAAACATAAAACGACAAACTACGAAACAACGACAACCTGAAAAACGACTGAAAAATGAAAAACGATTCAAATCGGCGAAAAACGTCGATGAAAAGAAGAATATGCATTATGATGATCGCAAGTGTCTCGATACCAAGGTTTCATGTGAAATTCGATGATAATCCGAGAAATTTGAAAGTTTACTGTGAATTGAGCATTCTCGTATTATAGAATGATATAGACAAATTTAACTTGTTATTTTGATTGTTCATTCAACATTCTCATCCTGGGAGCTATTTTTATCTACTCCGCAGGATTAAAAAATAAAAATAAAAGTATCTATACATTGTACCACGTGCATTGTACTGATAACGTTTATGTATTCTACAAAATTGTCCTCGTGTAAATAAACTAGTCTATATTATGAGGCATTAATTTAAGCTTGAAATGAGATCAATAAACGCATCTTCACTGCAGGGAATGGTAAGACCTTCCATGGGGTGATCGAATCCGAACTCGTCTTCAACTTGAACAAGCAATTCTTGAAACGAAGGTTGACTCAACAACGAGACTGGCACAACAAATATTGCTTCTTTTCATTGTCTCCAACGTAAATTGCAAAATGACCTTTTGGGATATCCAATGCCATCAAACCGACGTTGTTACTTGACTTCGAGGAAGACATTTGAAGAAATTTCTTTGCTGGGACAACTCGGGGCAAACGAAAACCCATTTTTTTTTATAGGTATGGTTAAAATTTGTGTAGAAAGAAGAGCAAGTGAGAGAGAAAATACAAGAAAAATGTTATACGCTATTTTTTAATTGGGTTGGTCGCAAATATCCATCTTTATATTATAAACTACTAGAAAAGAATGATGAATAGAGTGATCTGAATGAGTGGTAGAGCAAGATGAAAGCCTTAAATAGTTGTCTTCTAAATACAAAACTTCCTCATTCACACGTGTCAATGGAACACATAGTCCCACTTCACCTTCTTCTTCGTTGCGATTGAAACATCAAATAAGTTATTAGTGGACTCATAATCTTTCTTATATACACTACAATATATCTGGGGACTTTGTGTTAGATATGATTTAATGACAATTGCAGCTCACATGGTTGGTCTAGTGCTTGATACAGATAGTTAATTCCAAACAGATTGAGATTAGGCTCTTATTCAAAATTGGGTCTATTTATAAGAAGTAATAATCAGTGTGATCACGTGGTATTGTCCTCTCTATCTTGATACTCATCATCCTCTCGGAAGTGAAATTGCATAAATATATAACCCAACATGTCCAAACTTTGTCTAGCGAACAGAATTATATCTGAAAACTAGTTATTAAGATAAAATGCCGGCCATGAGTGATTTAAGTGGATTAAAGACTATTTTTATTTGTTTATAATTTTTTTAGTTTATAGATGGGGTCATATGTGTAATCACAATATCACATATGTATATTCACCAGCTATATAATCTAATTTTGATATATTGCTGAAGAGATAATAAAGAGGTTTAAGTGGGACATTTTAAATTCCAGTTGCAATGTGAGAGTAAAGAGTTGGGAGATAGTCCCATGTGATCTCTCTCATCTCTTCTAGTCTCTTGACCCACTTACAAAGCCATTCTCGTTCTAACACTCATTTTAATCCAAAGAGATATCATTTCCTAGCATTCTTTCTTTAGTGTATATATATACAAGCATAAATCTTTAATGTTTCAAAACCATCAAGCCAATTCATCACAACAATAACATCCTTTGTTCTCACAGTATATTTTGATCCTTCTCTCTCTCTACTCAATAATGGGTTTCCGTTTGCCTCGAGTTGTCCCAGCAAAGAAGTTTCTTCAGAGGTCTCTCTCCAATTCAAGTAACAAATCCGCTTCGGTTTCATTGGATGTGCCGAAAGGTTATTTTGCAGTTTATGTTGGCGACCATGAAAAGAATCGATTTGTTGTTCCGATCTCGTTGTTGAGTCAACCTTCATTCCAAGAATTGCTTGTCCAAGCTGAAGATGAGTATGGATTTGATCACCCCATGGATGGTCTAACCATTCCATGCAGTGAAGACAAATTTATTGATCTTATTTCAAGCTTGAATTAGTGCCACATGAATTAGACAAGCAAGTTCATTAGGCTACGACAATTTTTTTTTTGAGGAAAAGGCTAGGGGCCAATCTATTAGATAATGGGTATAACACCCGCAAATACAACATCAGACCTTCTTGAAACAATGAACAAAAAGGATCGAAATCGGACAAGATCTGCCGTTAACGCGAACGATAACGCCAAATACAAGTAATAGCCCAATTTGTGCATCACGTGCACAATGAAAAAAGAGCATTCAAGCCCTGTCAGAAAACCCTTTATGGAAAGTGGAGAGATCCATCCAACCGCGGTCCGCTGAACATGTTAAAGAACGGTCTTCAGTCTGTATAGGCAAAGCTCTAACAGATATCCACAAAAGGGATGGTGGACAACGGCTAATCCGATTCCAATAGATATGTAGTCATAAAACAGACAGGAAAATAAACCAGTGACAACAAGATTAAACAAACTAAACACACGAAAAAACAGGTAAAAATCCAAGCTATACCCTCTCAGCCCCATACAAACAACCACCACCCACACGGCGCCGCCGGAAAACAAATCAGAGCATAGGTCTCTGGGGTCCACCACCACCACCGAGAAAAGCCCCACAGCAGAGCCACAGTTGCAACCTCCTCCGAGGGGGGCGGAGCTCACGGCCGAGGCCCACACGCAAAGGACGACGTCAACCTGCCCAAGATCTGAAGGAGAATCACCATGCCGACCTGAAATAAGAGACAAGAAGTGCAGGCTCCGACGGAGCTCACCGGAGAACACCAAAAGGGGAGGAAGGCAGGGGAAGAGAAAAGCCATTGGATGGAAAATGGGTAAACTAAAAGCAAAAGTAAAAGAAGTGCCTCCCCCCGGCCGGAACTTCACCGCTGGTCGGACCAGGGCAAAATTCCGGCGGCTCCGGGGGGAGCGACGGCTGAGGGAGGTGTGGGAACCCTAGATCTAGAAAGCTCTGTTTATTAGAGAGAGAAAGCTCTGGTTCATGTAGGCTTACGACAATTTTGTAGAATAGAGATGTTATCAATACACTGTATATATATGCTTTTTTTTTTCTTTCTTTTTTCTCAATACCTTGTGGAGTAAGTAAACGAGCTCTCAGAATGAGAATGTATGAACTATCAAAATAATAAATTCAAATTCTCTATGCATTTATATATTTGTCTTCAGTGCTGTCGTTTCTTTTCTGGAAATTATACCTTAATTTACATTTTCAACAAATAAAAATTATATATATATATATACAGATATTATAATATATCTTAAAATGCTTAATCCAATGTAAGGATACAAATTTCATTTTTTATGCTTTGATTTTATGGATAAATCTGTTAAAGACGCAAACGTTTTGGGAAATTTAAATTATCGACATTCGATTTTACGGATTTTTTTTTCAACGACAGCATCACAATTTTGGTTTTAATTTATTCGGTGGTTAGTTTATGCATAACACACTCCGTTGTTAAACATTAGTATGACTAAAATATGAGGTAATTAGTCATGGACTATGTGGCAGGGTCGACCTAGCTAGCGGGCAAGAGGGCCAATCATTTATGGAAATGTGGAACCGCCGTGTGAAAAATTAACGAGATGTCTTAGGCTCCGTTTGGAACCCGGAAAATAGGAGGGAAAGGAAAATGGAAATCCCTCCTATTTTACTTAGGTTGTTTGGATTGAAGAAAATATGATAGAAAAAAAATATAATGGAAAATGCGAGGGAAAGTGTATAACTAAAATGAGAATTTCATTTTCCTTCGAAAATCAAATGGAAAATGAGAATCTCTCCACATTTGTCTATGAGGGGATCACATTTGTCTAGGGTAAAAATGTAAAACTTTTTAAAAATGGGCAAAAAATGTAAATAAAAAAATTTAAGGGGGGGCTAATTAAAAAAATCATGGTAAAAATGAATTTTTTTTAAAAAAAATGGGTCAAAAGTGTAAATTTTTTAGGGTAAAAATGTAAAACTTTTTAAAAATGGGCAAAAAATGTAAATAAAAAAATTTAGGGGGCTATAATTAAAAAAAATTCATGATAAAAATGAAATTTTTTTAAAAAAATGGGTCAAAAGTGTAAATATTTTAGGGTAAAAAATGTAAATTTTTTTAAAAATGGGCAAAAAATGTAAATAAAAAAAATTTGAGGGGAGGGAGCTAGAGCCCACCCTAGACTTGAGTTAGCTCCGTCCCTAGTCTCATCGTTACTTTCCCGTCAATTTTCTCTCATATTTTCTATGACTTTCAAACACAATTAGAATTTTGACTTTTTCTATTATTTTCTCTTACATTTTCATTTTCTCTATTATTTTCATTTTCTCTCTTATTTTCCGAGTTCCAAACGAAGCCTTAGTGAATTTTGAGTAGAAACAGTTTAATAAGATAAAGTTTAGAGTTTTTCTATTTTTGGATAATTTTGGATTTTTTTCTATTTTATTTTCAAATGTTTATATTATAGTTACATTTATTTCGGTTTTGAAATCGTAATTTTGGTTTTATGGCCCCAATACCTTGTATAATTTATTTCAAACTTCGTTTTTGAGATATAAAATTAAACTCTAATGCTTTCCTCTATTGCGTTTTTCTGTCTATCCTATGATCCTGGCTTACGTCATATGGTAGAAGAGATGAACCTATAATTACAACGATATGTATATTTACACACAAAGAAAACAGACGTGACTTCAAAATTTTCCAAAGAAGATGTGAATGAGATAGAAGAAGAATACTACAACACTTTAATGCCACTTTTATGATGGCACCTATGTCCTTGCGATAAGGATTGGTTAAAGAAAAAAAAACGAGATAATAATCAATTTTATTAGTAAATATTTTTTGTATACATTTATATATATTTTATCTTAATATATAGATATAAATATAAATAAAGTTCTCGTTTTGAGGGAAATTAGTTAGTGCAACTGGTAGCTGCTTAAAATACTAGACCAATGCGTTCTGGGTTCCAGTCTCATCGCAAGCGTCTTGATAATATGAGATCCGTCGTTTTCTCTGGAAAACGACGATAATGATATAAAAACGACAGAAAATAAAAAACGACGATAATGAGATAAAAACGACAGAAAATAAAAAACGACGATAATCGGATAAAACGACAGAAAATAAAAAACGACGATAATCGGATAAAACGACAGAAAAACAAAAAAAGACATAAATCAGAGAGAAACGACGACAATTAGAGAAAAACGATGACAAATGAGAAGACGACGAAATTCGGATAATACGATGAATTACTGTATAATATGGTTAAAAGATATATATATATATATATATATATATATATATATATATATAATCTTAAAAATGTTCGAGGATTAAAATGCCCATAGTTGCTTCGATTTCTTTATGGAAAAATTCGCTATGGATGCAATTTTTTTAAGAAATAAAAATTACAGATAATATTTTTGTAATTTTTTAAAGAATTAAGTATCACATTTTTTATTTTATAGGGAATTTCCTCAGAGCGTGCATATATTATAACCCTCAACGTTAGTATTGCTAAAATGTGAGTTGTTTCGAAAGCCTTTTGTTTCGGAGAAGTAAAACATTTTTTTTTAACACTCTTCCACTTTTTTATCTAATCAAATCATTTAACCAATATCTGTCCTACTCTATATATACTTTTATATGTCTTAATAATGTTTTTTCCTTAAAAAAAACAAGTTAATACTTTTTTCCGAAACAAAAAGGCTTTCGAAAAAATCGTTCCTAGCTAGATACTAATGTATAACCATTAACGGCATAAAAAGTCTTGTGAGTTTTGTCACTTAAACTCGTACATAGATATACATGGGCTCTTCAATTGAAAGGAAACATGGATATATCATTGATTATCATTGCCGAGAGAAGATCAACAAGCACAAGTTCGGGATGATTTATTTATTAATACACACAAAGCATATGATAGATAGAACAGAGACAAGTACATACACACGTGTGGTACGTATGTGTTATTTAGGGACGTGCATGCATGTCATCATATCATCACTTCTGAACGATGTACCTCTTGACCATGTCGCCGATGAAGCCACAGACATAGCCGGCGTCTTCGGCCGCCATTTGGCGGCCCAGGAGGCTCTCCACGTGGAGCTTGTTGACGCAAGCAGCCACGTCAGTGTTGAGGTATCCGCGGTCGGCGAGGATGCAGAGAGCGTCGATGTCTTTGGGCCACACGGCTCCGCGGACCCGACTGTCTCTCGCCATGTCAACGATGCAAAGGTCAACGTCCGGGTGAGCCATCGCCGCTCCGGCGATCAGGGCAAAGATCAGGAAAGTGCTCAGAGTCTTGATCATGGCCATGCTTAATTCTCTTTTAGCTAGCTAGGGTTTTAATTTGGCGATTAAGGAAAAAGGTGTTTTCTCTTCTTCTTCTTTGTTCTGATGTCTTGGGTTGTGAAAATAGCTGAAGTAGGGCTGGTTTATATAGACCAGCTTAGATACTAATTATCCCTTAATATAATGTATATTAGGTATATGTAATTCATTTGAGCGATAATAATCATGTGATACGTACTTATATTAAAGTTAAAGTATAGATATTCTTTCTTTTTTTTTTTAGTAAAAAGTATATTCTGAATCTTTTATTTTCATTGTTTTAAGGGGCGGTTGTCAGGGTGAGTGGTGCCTGGGACCGATGGTTTTAATCAAAAGCAGTTTTTTTTTTTTTTTATCATATTACAATTTATCATTTTAAATATTTTGCCTCGAGTGCCAATTAAAGTATATATATATATCATAATATCATACATTTTTTTTATAAACCTTTACTTTTCATCGTTATTAAGCAGCGATAATAAGGTTAGTGGTTCCTAGCTAGGCTTGTTTGTGGAAATCTTAATTTTTTTATTGCAAAAATTATTTTTGAAAGTTTTAATTCTACGAATAACTTTTTTGTTAGGCTGAGAATTAAATTAAAAATTGTTGTAACCGTTTAATTTAATGTTGTGAAAAAATATATCTAAATCTTTACGTGAAAAAATATATATACACTAAAGAAAGAATGCAAGGAATGAAATGAGTGGTAGAACAAGAATGTGTTTGTAAGTGGGTCTAGTGAGAGAGAGACTAGAGAAGAGATGAAAGAGGTCACATGGGACTGTCTCTGAACTCTTCAATCTAATTCACAAATTCACGTTGTAACTTGATTTTAGAGTGTCCCACTTCAATCTTATAAGGGAGAGAAGAAGAGAGCGAGGGCGGTGAGAGAGAGAAGTGAGGGCGGAGAGAGAAAGAGAAGTGAAGGCGGAGAGAGGGTGAGGGCGGAGAAGAAGAGTGACGGCGGAGAGAGAGAGAGAGAGAGAGAGAGAGAGAGAGAGAGAGAGGGTGGAGAAGAAGAATGAAGAACAATAAAGAATGAAGAACAATGAAGAATGAAGAAGAAGAAGAATGATGAAGAATGAAGAAGAAAAATTGACTAAGTCTGAAATTCGGGCGGACCTTTTGAAAAAATTTAAATTTTTAGGTTTTAAAACGCTTCTACAACGAACTCTCGCCGCAGCGAAGACTATTTCTCGCCGCGGCGAGGCTACTGAAATGTAAGCCCAGAATTTTCTCGCCCAGCGAGAGATAGCCTTCGCCGCGGCACGAAAATCTTCTCCAAAAAAGGCTTTCTGGAACTCTTCTCGCCGCGGCGAGAACCTTCTACAACAGATATTTATCCGTTGTAGAAGGTTCTCGCCGCGGCGAGGTCCATTAAATTTCACTAATCCTACAACGCTTAGATTATCCGTTGTAGAAAGTTCTCGCCGCGACGAGAAAAACACGTCGACGCAGCGAGGCTTCTACAACGGATAGTCTAAGCGTTGTGGGAGATCTTAAATATGGTGAAATTTTACAACACTTATAGTAAGCGTTGTAGAAACACCAAGCTTCTACAACACTTATAGTAAGCGTTGTAGAAACACCAAGCTTCTACAACGCTTAGCCATAAGCGTTGTAGAAACACCAAGCTTCCATAAGCGTTGTAGAAACACCAAGCTTCTACAATGCTTAGCCATAAGCGTTGTAGAAACACCCAGTTTCTACAACGCTTATTTTAAGTGTTGTAGAATCTCCAGTTTCTACAACACTTAGCCGTAAGCGTTGTAGAATATGGGTTGTAGAATCCAACATTTGTAGTAGTGTGGGACGGGAGAGAGAGAGACCGAGAGAGAGAGAGAGCAACTGAGAAAGAGAGCGAGACAGTGTGCGACGGAGCTTGAGCTCGCGGAGGCACGAGGAAGCCGAAGGGAAAAAGAGGACGGCCAGGGATCTCAGACCGAGACCCACCTCGCGCGCGTGTTTCAGCCGAGAAGACGAGCACCACCGTGAGCCGCCGAGGACGCCGGACCGAGGGGAGAGAGCGCCGAGGAGACGTGATTTCACAAACAAGGTGAGATATGATTTTTTCCCCAAAATTGGAATTCGATTTCTAGGGTATGATAATATCATACTTTTTTTTATAAACCTTTACTTTTCATTGTTATTAAGCAGCGATAATAAGGTTAGTGGTTCCTAGCTAGGCTTGTTTGTGGAAATCTTAATTTTTTTATTGCAAAAATTATTTTTGAAAGTTTTAATTCTACGAATAACTTTTTTTGTTAGCTGAGAATTAAATTAAAAATTGTTGTAACCGTTTAATTTAATGTTGTGAAAAAATATATCTAAATCTTTACGTGAAAAAATATATATACACTAAAGAAAGAATGCAAGGAATGAAATGAGTGGTAGAACAAGAACGTGTTTGTCAGTGGGTCTAGTGAGAGAGAGACTAGAGAAGAGATGAAAGAGGTCACATGGGACTGTCTCTGAACTCTTCAATCTAATTCACAAATTCACGTTGTAACTTGATTTTAGAGTGTCCCACTTCAACATCTTCATTACATCTTTAGCAATATATCACAATGGCAATGTGATATTGTCTGAAGGTTGGTTGTTCAATTAGACAGATATTTATCCGTTGTAGAAGGTTCTCGCCGTGGCGAAGAAGGATTCTCGCCGCGGCGAGGTCCATTAAATTTCACTAATCCTACAACGCTTAGATTATCCGTTGTAGAAAGTTCTCGCCGCGGCAAGAAAAACACGTCGACGCAGCGAGACTTCTACAACGGATAGTCTAAGCGTTGTGGGAGATCTTAAATATGGTGAAATTTTACAACACTTATAGTAAGTGTTGTAGAAACACCAAGCTTCTACAACACTTATAGTAAGCGTTGTAGAAACACCAAGCTTCTACAACGTTTAGCCATAAGCGTTGTAGAAACACCAAGCTTCCATAAGCGTTGTAGAAACACCAAGCTTCTACAACGCTTAGCCATAAGCGTTGTAGAAACACCCAGTTTCTACAACGCTTATTTTAAGTGTTATAGAATCTCCAGTTTCTACAACACTTAGCCGTAAGCGTTGTAGAATATGGGTTGTAAAATCCAACATTTGTAGTAGTGTGGGACGGGAGAGAGAGAGACCGAGAGAGAGAGAGAGCAACTGAGAAAGAGAGCGAGACAGTGTGCGACGGAGCTTGAGCTCGCGGAGGCACGAGGAAGCCGAAGGGAAAAAGAGGACGGCCAGGGATCTCAGACCGAGACCCACCTCGCGCGCGTGTTTCAGCCGAGAAGACGAGCACCACCGTGAGCCGCCGAGGACGTCGGACCGAGGGGAGAGAGCGCCGAGGAGACGTGATTTCACAAACAAGGTGAGATATGATTTTTTCCCCAAAATTGGAATTCGATTTCTAGGCTATGATAATATCATACTTTTTTTTTTATAAACCTTACTTTTCATTGTTATTAAGCAGCGATAATAAGGTTAGTGGTTCCTAGCTAGGCTTGTTTGTGGAAATCTTAATTTTTTTATTGCAAAAATTATTTTTGAAAGTTTTAATTCTACGAATAACTTTTTTTGTTAGCTGAGAATTAAATTAAAAATTGTTGTAACCGTTTAATTTAATGTTGTGAAAAAATATATCTAAATCTTTACGTGAAAAAATATATATACACTAAAGAAAGAATGCAAGGAATGAAATGAGTGGTAGAACAAGAATGTGTTTGTCAGTGGGTCTAGTGAGAGAGAGACTAGAGAAGAGATGAAAGAGGTCACATGGGACTGTCTCTGAACTCTTCAATCTAATTCACAAATTCACGTTGTAACTTGATTTTAGAGTGTCCCACTTCAACATCTTCATTACATCTTTAGCAATATATCACAATGGCAATGCGATATTGTCTGAAGGTTGGTTGTTCAATTAGATTATAATTTAGCTGGTGAAAAGAATTACCATATGTGGTGTTGATCAAACTACATGACACCATTTAATTTTTATTTTTTATTTTTTTTATGTATACAAATAAAAAAAAAATTATTCAATCCACAAAAAATGACATATATGACTGGCATATATTTATCTGAATGGCTAGTTTTCAGATCATAATATGATATGTTTGTGGTTCCTCGTTGGCTAGACAAGTTTAAGCATGTAGGTTTATGAATATCGTTCCGAAATGAATGCTTCCTATAATAGACCCCAATTGGATTAAGAGCCTACATCGCAAGTACTAGACCAACCCTGTGAGCTGCGATTATTAAATTTTAAAGATAATTAGCTTAAGAAAGATTATGAGTCCGTACTATATATGTATTAACTTTGATGTTTCACAACAAGAAGAAGGTGAAGTAAGACTATGTGTTCCATTAACAGATGTGAATGAAAAAACTTTGTATAGTTAGAAGACAAACCCATGTGATATCTCTGACTCTACAAACTAGTTAAGACGTTGGTCCAGGACTTGATATGGATGGCCAATTCCTTATAGATTGAGAATAGATTCATAATCAAAATGGGGTCTTTAATTACTAACATGTGGTATTGTCATCTAATTGGACTCTTAATTCATGATCCTCTCGGAAGTGAATTTATAATAATCCATAACCCAATTATGTCCAAACTTTGTCTAGCCAAAGAGGAACCACAACAGATATTATATCTGAAAGCAAGTAATTGAGATAAATGTGAGTCATAGGTGATTTTTGTGGATTGAAGAATATTTTTATTTGTATATGATTTTTGTTTAATTTTTAAACGGGGTCATGTAGTCACAAGTCAACACCACACATGGTTATTTTCAGACATCACATTGGCATTGTGAAATAGTGCTTAAGATGTAAAGAAGAGGTTGGATTGGGACACTCTAAATTACAGTTGTTAATGTAATGAAGAGGTTGGTATTACATAAGAATAATTGAACTTTTATTATTTTTGCATCAAACATCTCGTGTACACATTCAAGATATTCGAGGGGTACAAGTGATACTATAAAAAGAAAATAAGAATATATATATATATATATATATATATATATATATATATATATATATATTTGATGCATGATTCAAGCCCATGACTACAATCGATGTTCTTGATCTCGACGATATTTTCAACTTTTCCTTACATGTATCCAAATCTCTAGAGTATTGTATAGCCAAAGATATGGTGCTCTCGGAAAGTCTCGCACATCATTTTGGCGAGGAAGCGTTATATAGTGAATCCCCACAGAACTTGAAATTTCATACATGTTTCTAAATGTATAAGTTCCAACTTTGGTTTCGATCTTTAGGGACGAGAAGAACTCAAATGAATAAGAAATTAGGTTTTTCATCTCATCGTGAAGATTATCCACTTGGTAGGGGTTGATTTTGTGTAGCTATCTAGTATAAATGTTATTTATTTATTTGGTTTGGATGAAAAACAATGTTACCTACTTGTTCATCTTTGAATTTAGCCGGGACTTTATTAATTAGTTGATGAGAAATAATAACATTTTTTTGAAATGTACAATTATTCTCTCTACACAACCCAGTTTAAGTACCCAAATAATCACACAATTACAATATGTGATTTTTGTAGAAATTAAGAGTAGCCTCGTCGTTTGCAGGGATGACCCGCATCTAAAGCAATGTGATCCCTAGAGCTTCCAATGAAGTATGGTTGCCACATCTTTAACCTAACAAAGAGAAAACAAAATAATGCAGTAATGAAAATTTTATTTCTGATTACTCCGAGAGGCTTCATTAATTATTACGATGATGAACTCAAATGAGCTTCTTATGTTACAATAACAATATGTAAAAAAAAAAGAAAAAAAAAGGAGCCTTTGAGGGGATCTCCTATTTTTATTGCAAACAAGGAAAGAACAAAGTACAATTTTTAATCACGTTGATGAGATTGGTAGAGTGATATAGGATGGGGTTGATTGGTTCATACGGAGAAGGAAGAAGAGAGGCCAAAATCAAGTGTCCAAAGCTCAAATTTGCCGTTCACAAAGTCATAATAACCTCCTTTCAATCCAAGGGTTTTGTTCACCAATCCCTCTCCCACAAATGGATACGTCAGCAAGTTTCCAAGTGACATGTTCACTGCCTCCTGCAATATTTTTAACAAAAATCATATAAATCATCACACCATTAATTATATGAAGTTTATAGTACAAATATTTAGTGTGTGCGTGTGTATATTAATAATGTATATGTATATATACCCTCTCACAGTGCCCACAGAGATCTGGAAGAGAGGCATCGCCCAAGGAAGATTTGGTATTGCTCCTTGCAGGCAGACCAATTTTGACCCAGTCCTCAATGAAGTCCCTGCACATATATACATAAGTAAATATTACTATATGTCAATAATTCAGATAAATATATACTACTACTTGTCAAGGATTCAATAATAATGAAAAGGCCGCTGATGTTTCAAAATAAAATATTCGTTTTCGGATACTCATTGGTCCCGGACATCCAAGAAATAGTGTCGTCGATTTTAGAGGATTTTTTTTTTCTTCAGAGAAATATGAAATTTGGACCTAAAATATTCACTGGAAATAGTACTCAAAATGTGGCCGAAAATATATTTTGACATTTTTTTTTTAAGAATTCTGACTAAATTTTCAAATCGGCATTGTGATAAATTTACAAAAATATCACTTCTAGTTCTAGCAAGTAGACTGCGTAAACCTAACAGCGACTACAAATGTAGTCGCCGGTTATTTTTAAGCAGCGGCGACTACATTTAAGCTCTAGCGACTACATATGTAGTTGTTGTAAAATTTCGACCCACTAAGCCCCACCTCGCCCAGATATAGCTTAATTTCAACTACACCCGCGTTTTAGCCCCGTAAACACATAAAAAATTCATTCCCCGCGTTTTCTCGACCTATGAATTCAATTGACGACGGAGAACAAATTTTTGACGAGCGCATCTCCGCGGCCTCTCCGCTCCGTCGTTTGACTCCCTCGCCTTAACTTTGGCGACGGGACCATCATCTGCATCTCTCATGCGGACAAAGATTCTCAGAGCTCTTTGGATTTCTCTTTGGCGATTGCCCAGACCACGACGAGGATTTCGCTTTCAGCTTTTGGTTCCTTCCCCGCTGACGACCAGAGTCCTTCTTCCCGTTCACAGGTTTTTGTTTCCTTAATAGATTTTGCTATTACGGTTGATAGGGATTATGTCTCCATAACTAGTTATTTCTATGGATTCATGTTTAAGTTTTTGAAATCAGAATTGGAATTTGCTTATAAATTTGAGTCACAGAAAATCATAATTGGAATTCACCTTGATTTTTTTTTATTTGTGATAGTTGATTGTCGTTTCATCTTTGACCGTCACCGGAAGTCAAGAGATTTCCATCTTTTTCCACATATCTTGCTGATTAGGGTTTTTTTTATTTATTTGGGGACTGGTTAAATTATAACATACTCAAACTGTAGTTGGAAATTCAGTTTATGCTGAATTGGTACTTGTTGTTCTTATGAGTTTTTCTTATATGATTTTCTGGATAATTGTTATATAAGTAGTCCTTTTAAATTGACTCTTTGTTTTATGAAACATTGCTAATGAAAACTGAACCATATTGCTGCAAATAAAGGATTTTCTCCGACGATTTCGCAGACCGCAACGACGAGGATACTGATTTTGGTGTTTCGATTTCATCCCCGACACCCAAACGCTTCTTATTCTGCTTCACAGGTTTTTATTTAATCTGTTTTCAGTCTAACATTATGAAGAATTTTTTTAAAGAAATATCATCTACCTCTAAATGATATTTAATCTGTTTGTAATTGGAAGAACGATTTGAAGAGTAAGTGGCTTGAACAAGTTCAAGAGTATGGTGAAGAGAAAGCCAGAGAACACAAACCCGACCAATGTCGCAGCAAGGAACAATGGGAGGACTTCTTGAAATGGATGGAGAGTCCAATAACTCAAGTAATTACTTTTTTTTTCTTTTATGTTTAACACACATATCAGAAGATATTGTCTAACACACTGATTATCTATATACGAAGGCAAGGTCAGAAATTTATTCCAGAAATCGGTCTTGTGTGGCCGTTCAAAGTCGGCAAGGGTCACAATCCTTTGCACAATATCGATATAGCATGGTAAGTATAGGAGTATCTATTGCTGTCTTTCGAAATTTTATGGAAATCTTCTTTTGCCCTGTTTGAGCTAATTATGCATATCATTGTGCTCTTTAATTTTGAACACATGTTACAACGTAATATGGAGACATGTGAATGGGCAAGTCCAATTGATGCGTGGAGAAATTTGCATTTTAAAGAGTCGAAGTGGACTTCGATCGCCGCCCAGAATGCTTATGTAAGTTTCTAGTTGATATATTCAAATCCCTGTTATTAGGTGTTATTTATCAGCAAAAAAAAAAAAAAAAAAATCTAAAGTTCTTACTGAGACCTAGTCAGGTTTTGGATTAGGGAAATTCTTGGCACCTGCATTCTATTAATTTTTGTAGGACTCTTTCAATGCAAAAGGCAGACAGAAAAAAAATCAAAGAGTAATGTAGCTAGAGTAGAGAATATATGCCTAATGCACTTAATTTCATGATGGACAAGTAATTATATATTATACATGTTTCACAATGTATTACACAGCCTAGGAGATATGTTGAAGTTTCCAGTGCGTTCATAGAATTCTAAGGAAAATTGTTTGTATGTTCCTATGATTCTAAATTTAGCAGTTGAGAATGTTGAGCAGAGCTATAATCAAACGTTGATATACGCTTTTAACTCCTCCTTAGAGATGATAGCTACATTTTGGTTTTTGAATGTGCATTGGTGATATTTTATTTAGTATTTTTGAATGAAAAATAATTAAGGTGTTGAATTTTCCTCATGAACACATGGATAGGGTCTGACAACAACGCGATGCTGATCCGAACGATCACACCACAGATGAAGAAATCATGAGTCAAATATTGAAATCTGGCCGCTCGTACACCAAGGGAATCGGACCAAAGTTGCCAGCGAAGGTTCTCCTTTATACACGTGGTGATGGAGCATCTATGCCGATGCATGAGAATTCATCTTTCATGATCGATGGTCTTCGAAAGGTGGCATCAAATGTAGAGAAGATAGGGGCATACTTGAAGTCGATTGATCCAAATTTTCTTTTTGAAAGAACAGATATCGAGTCGACGTCGCCTCAACACCCATTAGGAGACAATGACGAGGAAGACGACGATTAGGGTTAGTTTCAAATGTGGTTAGCTTTCTTTTTAGTTCTATAATCTATGAATTTTTTTTGTTTCACACTTAACAAAACACCATTGACTATGTAGGAGATTTTTTAGCTTTGATATATTTTTGTTACTTGTTCATATTTTTAACTGTGAATGATCATGAATATCAGTTATTTTTTATTATCATTTATATTATCAAGATCAGCTGTGGTTAAAAATCGATATTATTAAAAAAAAAAAAAAAAAACAAAAAGCCAACAGCGACTACAATTGTAGTCGATGTAGGAAAGCGCGACAAGGAATCAGCGACTACAAATGTAGTCACCGTTGTAGTCGCTGATTCGCAACAGCGACTACTTCCGTATGAAATAGCGACTACATATGCAGTGGCTGTTCTTATAATTTCTTGTAGTGAACCAATATCTTTCCTACTCTAGATACTTTTATATGTCTTAATAATGTTTTTCCTTAAAAAAACAAGTTATTACGTACTTTTCCGAAACAAAAAGGCTTTCGAAAAAATCTTTCCTAGCTAGATACTAATGTATAGCCATTAACGGCATAAAAAGTCTTTTAAGTTTTGTGACTTAAACTACGTACATAGATATACATGGGCTCTTCAATTGAAAGGAAACATGGATATATCATTGATTACCATTGATTACCATTGCAGAGAGAAGATCAACAAGCACAAGTTCAGGATGGTTTATTTATTAATACACATCATCATCATATGATAAACGCACACAAAGCATAGATAGAACAGAGACAAGTACGTACTCTCAAACAAACACTAGTACAGACGTGTGGTACGTATCTATTATTTAGGGACGTGCATATTATGGGGCGGCTTGTCATCATATCATCACTTCTGAACGATGTACCTCTTGACCATGTCGCCGATGAAGCCACAGACATAGCCGGCATCTTCGGCGGCCACTTGGCGGCCCAGGAGGCTCTCCACGTGGAGCTTGTTGACGCAAGCCGCCACGTCAGTGTTGAGGTATCCGCGGTCGGCGAGGATGCAGAGAGCGTCGATGTCTTTGGGCCACACGGCTCCGCGGACCCGACTGTCTCTCGCCATGTCAACGATGCAGAGGTCAACGTCCGGCCGAGCCGTCGCCGCTCCGGCGATCAGGGCAAAGATCAGGAAAGTGCTCAGAGTCTTGATCATGGTCATGCTTAATTCTCTTTTAGCTAGCTAGGGTTTTAATTTGGTGATTATGGAAAAAGGTGTTTTCTCTTCTTCTTCTTCTTTGTTCTGATGTCTTGGGTTGTGAAAGTAGCTGAAGTAGGGCTGGTTTATATAGACCAGCTTAGATACTAATTATCCCTTAATATAATGTATATTAGGTATATGTAATTCATTTGAGCGATAAAGTGGAAATAAATTTTATAAGGATATACTTTACTTTAATGAAATGATTCCCTAATATAACTGTGTTACTTTTACTTTAAAAAAGTTAAAGTTAGATATTCTGAATCTTTTATTTTCGTTGTTTTAAGGGGCAGTTGTCAGGGTGAGTGGTGCCTGGGACCGATTGTTTTAATCAAAAGCAGTTTTTTATTTTTATTTTTTATTATCATATTACAATATATATATGATAATGGCCCCGTTTGTCATAGCTTTGTTTTTAAAAAAAGTGTTTTTAGATTCATTTTTTTCAAAAAACTGTTTTTTTCAAAAACTGACAAGGTGTTAGGTAAACTGTTTATAAAACAGTTGTTGCTGGTAATAAAAACCGATTTAGCGTTTGGTAAAATAAATATATTATAGTAAAAAGACTAAAATAGACATGTTCTTAATAATTAAATAATAATTATTAATATTATTTATATACATATATATGAATAATATTTTGTACGAGGATATTACAGTAATTTATATACCAAACTTAAAAACACTTTTTCTAAAAGCTAAGAATACTAGCTTTTCCATTTCATGTACAAAATCTAAAATCGCTTTTGAAGTTTTTTGTAAAATTTTTTTTACCAAACACCAGATAAACAGTTTAGTTTTTTCTAAAAACAAAAACAGGGCTTTTTAATCTATTGGTAACCCTGTTTTGTATAAACAACCTATTCAAAGGGACTGTATGCCCGGGTGAAAATAATCCATTATAATCAATCAATCAAAGTTATATGAATATTAAGTTTGACAAAGCTCTCATTCGCAAACACATCTCTCTTTAACTATCTCAAATGGATGTGAATATGAGCTCCCCTCAGATCTAAAGACTCCATCTCTATGTTTCACTTGATCTTTTCCCGACGATCAATAGCACGTCAATATGCAAAACACGATCTCTCACTCAATACGACGGTGCAAAAGTTGTGAGTTGTTCTAAGTCTATTGTTGATTAAGATCTCTGGAATAGAGAGACAAACACAAGAACTATGGCTTCATGAATTTGCCAAACAATTAAGGAACTAGAGAAACATCCGTAAATTAACCGGATTGGGTTCCCAAATCCTACTCAAAAAGTGAAATCAACCGGATTCTCCAAATCTGACATTATTCTTCCACAGAAATCATATAACTAACCAAAGTAATTGATTCTGCATGAGGAAAAGTTGCAAGTACCTTGACTTAAGTTGCTTGAACAATTTGTTGACGCTCCGGGTTGAACAATTTTGTTACAACTTGTTTTGTCAAATAAACTAGTTTCAACAAACTTGTTTGTTGTTTTCTTTCTCTTTGGTATCTAAAATAAAATAATAATTTATATTTTCCTTGTGTTTAGATTATTTCCGTACAAACTTTCTATTATTTTCGATTATAAATATTATTTTTGTAATATTTATAAGAGTTGGCCCTTTGCAGGGACGAAGCCATAAATCTAGGTTAGGGGGGCTAATTTGCAAGAAAAAATTCAGGAGGGGTTGATTTGTAAATTTTAAGGGTAAAAAAATGTAAAAAAAAAAAATGGGTAAAAAATACAAAAAAAAAAAAAATAATCGAGGGGGGGTATAGCCCCCCCTCAATTCCATGTGGCTTCGTGCCTGGCCCTTTGTACCAATAATTGTATAAATATATTTGAATATACAAGTAACATTATGGATTGCACTAAAAGAAAAAGTAGTTGTCGCAAACTTTATGCCAATAATTATAGAAATGAGGTCATTCCTATATAAAATGCTTGCACTAACCAAATATAATATGTGCTATTTGATATTCGCGTCTTTAGGTTTTATTTCCTTGAAGGATACGTGTTGATTCCCTGGCAGAAATAATTGATGAAATAATATATCATGTAATTATCAGTAGGTGCAATGAGGGCCACTAAAAAGAGAATTGGGTTTAGTTCTTGAGTAACTCTTTCAAAAATCATGCGAATTTGAACCCGTGCCGAGAAGATATTTGTGGGAGATATATTAGATTTGTATTCATTTCAAATTATATTATATCATAGATAAGTGCATAGATAATTTAAATTTATTATTTTCCTAGTACATTGAATATTCTAATCCTGGGAGCTGTTCTAATCTACTCCACAAGGAATTGAGAGAAAAAAAATGTACATGTATTGCCAGCTAGCTCTATTCTACAAAATTGTCATAGTAGGTAATAAACTAATATAACTTGTGAGGCATTAATTGAAGCTTGAAATGAGATCAATAAACGCGTCTTCACTGCAGGGAATGGTAAGACCTCCCATGGGATGATCGAATCCGAACTCATCTTCAACTTGGACAAGCAATTCTTCAAACGAATGTTGATTCCCTCTAAAGAACTAATTATAAGCTTTGTTAATTAATTCCCTCACTTTTCTCTGTGATTCTCTACCAGAAATTAATCATTCGAAATCTTGAGAATATGATGCCTAAATTCATATTAAAGCTCAACGATTTACCTCGTACAATTGTCACTTATTTTTCTCTGCGTACGTGGACGCAACAAACTTTTTCTTTTTTCACATCAAGTTTGCATATGCTTCTGAAATATTGAGAACATGTTTTTTCTTAAACACGTGAAAATTCCGTCAACTATTTAGCAGAAGGTAGCAATTGTGCCAAAAGAAAAAAGGTCGATCGCGACTTTGGTCCTTAAAAAATTTTCGGGACTAAAATGCCTAAAACAAAAAGGTTAGGAATCCGTTGTGGATACAAATTAAGGTAAAACTTTCAAAACAAGAATGAAGAACTGATGGCTAATATAAGTGCATATATAATTTAAATTTATTATTTTGATAGTTCATTCAACATTCTCATCATGGGAGCTGTTTTTATCTACTCCACAAGGAATTGAGGAAATAAAAAGTATCTTTACAGCGTAATGATCTCTATTCTAAAAAATTGTCCTAATCTAATAAACTAGTGTAAATGATGAGGCATCAATTTAAGCTTGCAATGAGGTCAATAAACGCGTCTTCACTGCAAGGAATGGTAAGACCTCCCATGGGGTGATCGAATCCGAACTCATCTTCGACTTGAACAAGCAATTCTTGGAACAAAGGCTGACTCAGCAACGAGACCGGCACAACAAACCGCTTCTTTTCGTGGTCGCCGACATAAACTGCAAAGTGGCCTTTCGGGACATCCAACGCAGCCGAAGCGGATTTATTAGTACTTGAATTGGAGAGAGACCTCTGAAGAAACTTCTTTGCTGGGACTACTCGGGGTAAACGGAAACCCATTTTTTTATGTTAAGAGGAATAAAAAATATTGTGAGAAACAAAGGAAATTTTATTGATTGTTGTGATAATCGGCTTGATAGTTTTGTAACTTTGAAGAGTTATGCTTGTATATATACACACTAGAGAAAGAATGCTAGGAATGATATCTTTGGAATGAGAGGTAGAACAAAGAATAGCTTTGTAAGTGGGTCTAGTGAGAGACTAGAGAAGAGATGAGAGAGATCACATGGGACTGTCTCCGAACTCTTCAATCTAATTCACAAATTCACGTTGTAACTTGATGTTAGAGTGTCCCACTTCAACATCTAATTCATTACCTCTTTAGCAATATATCACAATGGCAATGTGATATTGTCTGAAGGTTGGTTGCTCAATTAGATTATATAGCTGGTGAAAAGAGCCATATGTGGTGTTGATCAGACTACATGACACCATTTTTTTTATGCATACAAATAAAAAATATTCTTCAATAATCCACAAAAATGACATATATGACTGGCATATATTTATCTGAATGGCTAGCTTTCAGATCATAATATAATATGTTGTGGTTCCTCGTTGGCTAGACAAGTTTAAGCATGTAGGTTTTATGAATATCGTTCCGAAATGAATGCTTCCTATAGTAGACCCCAATTGGATTAAGAGCCTACATCGCAAGTACTAGACCAACCATGTTAGCTGCGATTATTAAATTTTAAAGTTAATTAGCTTAAGAAAGATTGTGAGTCCACTATACATATTAACTTTGATGTTTCACAACAAGAAGAAGGTGAAGTAAGACTATGTGTTCCATTAACAGATGTGAATGAAAAAGCTTTGTAGTTAGAAGACAAACCCATGTGATATCTCTCACTCTACAAACTAGTTAAGATTGGTCTAGGACTTGATATGGATGACCAATTCCTTATAGATTGAGATTAGATACATAATCAAAATGGGATGGGTCTTTAATTACTAACACGTGGTATTGTCATCTTGGACTCTTAATTCATGATCCTCTCGGAAGTGAATTTGTAATAATCCATAACCCAACATGTCCAAACTTTGTCTAGCCAAAGAGGAACCACAACAGATATTATATCTGAAAGCAAGTAATTGAGATAAATGTGAGTCATAGGTGATTTTTGTGGATTGAAGAATATTTTTATGTGTATATGATTTTTATTTAATTTTTAAACGGGGTCATGTAGTCACAAGTCAACACCACACATGGTTATTTTCAGACATCACATTGGCATTGTGAAATAGGGCTTAAGATGTAAAGAAGAGGTTGGATTGGGACACTCTAAATCCCAGTTGTTAATGTAATGAAGAGGTTGGTATTACATAAGAATAATTGAACTTTTATTATTTTTGCATCAAACATCTTGTGTGAGACCTTCACGATATTCGAGGGGTACAAGTGATACTTTAAAAAGAAAAGAAGAATATATATATATATATATTTGTGTGTGTGTGTGATGCATGATTCAAGCCCATGACTACAATCGATGTTCTTGATCTCGACGATGTTTTCAACTACTTTTCCTTACATGTATCCTCAATCTCTTTAGCAGTTGGGTGTATATTATGTGTATGTTAAGTATGGATGGAATCCAAAGAGCATTGTATAGCCAAAGATATGGTGCTCTCGGAAAGTCTCATACGTCTCGTACATCATTTGGCGAGGAAGCGCTATAGCCACAGAACTTGAAATTTAATACATGTTTGAAAAATGTACAAGTTTCGACTTTGGTTTCGATCGTTAGGGACGATCGAGAAGAACTCAAATGAAGAAGAAATGGAGTTTTTCATCTCATCGCGAAGATTATGCACTTGATAGGGGTTGATTTTGTGTAGACTATTCAGTATAAATCTTACTTATTTATTTGGTTTGGATGAAAAACAATGTTACCTATACTTGTTCATCTTTGAATTTAGCCGGGACTTTATTAATTAGTTGATGAGAAATAATAACATTTTTTTGAAATGTACAAATATTCTCTCTACATAACCCAGTTTATTAAGTACCCAAATAATCACACAATTATAATATGTGATTTTTGTAGAAATTAAGAGTAGCCTCGTCGTTTGCAGGGATGACCCGCATCTAAAGCAATGTGATCCCTAGAGCTTCCAATGAAGTATGGTTGCCACATCTTTAACCTAACAAAGAGAAAACAAAATAATGCAGTAATGAAAATTTTATTTCTGATTACTCCGAGAGGCTTCATTATTATGATGATGAAGATGAACTCATATGAGCTTCTTATGTAACAATAACAATATGTAAAAAAAAAAAAAAAAAAAAAAAAAAAAAAAAAAAAAAAGGAGCCTTTGAGGGGATCTCCTAATTTTATTGCAAACAAGAAAGAACAAAGTACAATTTTTAATCACGTTGATGAGATTGGTAGAGTGATATAGGATGGGGTTGATTGGTTCATACGGAGAATGAAGAAGACACGCCAAAATCAAGTGTCCAAAGCTCAAATTTGCCGTTCACAAAGTCATAATAACCTCCTTTCAATCCAAGGGTTTTGTTCACCAATCCCTCTCTCACAAATGGATACGTCAGCAAGTTTCCAAGTGACATATTCACTGCCGCCTGCAATATTTTTATTAACACAGATCATATAAATCATCAAATTAACCATTCATTATATGAAGTTTATAGGTACAAATATTTAGTGTGTGTGTGTGTGTATGTATATGTATATACCTTCTCACAGTGCCCACAGAGATCTGGAAGAGAGGCATCGCCCAAGGAAGATTTGGTGTTGCTCCTTGCAGGAAGACCAATTTTGACCCAGTCCTCAATGAAGTCCCTGCACATATATACATGAGTAAATATTACTATATATGTAAATAATTCAGATAAATATATACTACTTGTCAAGGATTCAATAATAATAAAAAGCCGCTGATGTTTCAAAAAAAAAAAAATTTGGATACTCATTGGCCCCCGGACATCCAAGAAATAGTGTCGTCGATTTTAGAGGAATTTTTTTTTTCTTCAGAGAAATATGAAATTTGGAGACCTAAAAAATTCACTGGAAATAGTACTCAAAATGTGGCTAAAAATATATTTTGACATTGTTTTTTTAAGAAATTTGACAAAATTTTCAAATCGGTATTGTGATAAATTTACAGAAATATCAGTATATATATTTCGGTTACCCACAATTTATAAAATCTTTTGTCTATATAATTATCAATATACATATACATATATATATATATATATATATATATATATATATATTTAAGGGAGTGAAGTGGAAATTCTTACGTGGAGTGAGGGGCACCATCTGTGAGAGACATAAGAGCCTTGATTCCACCACAAGCACTGTGTCCAATCACCACAATGTATGAAACCTATACAAACACACACACACACATACACATAATAAATAAATTAAGGAATAGCCAATACATCACTTCAATTGGAACACTAATTCATATTACGCGTATAGTTTTTAAATCTATTTATCTGATAGATCAAAATATAAAGTTTCGCAACCATTATATTCCAGTTTATTTTTTTCCCCTAACATACATAATATAATTAATAAATAAATTATTAAATTGATGGGTTTATTACCTTGAGATGCAGAACTGCGTACTCAATGGCAGATCCAGTACCAGCGTATTTAGTCTATTGTTCATCCGCCAAAAATATATAAAAATAACAATCAATTTATGAAAAATAAATTGAAGATAAATAAAGAATAAAAACGTGAAAAAAAGAAAAGAAAAGAGAAAGAATGAACCTGGTCATAGGTTGGGACAAGGTTAGCAACGTTACGGACCACAAAAGCCTCTCCTGGTTGGAAATCTAGGACATGTGATGGGCAAACCCTTGAGTCCGAGCATGCAAATACCATAAACTGCCATCAAATTAAAAAAAATAAAAAATTAATTAATATATCAAACAATACTATATAGTATATAGTGAAATTAAAAAATTCAGTAGTAAATTTATAGAAAAAGAAATAAATGTGTTTATATACCTTGGGGCTTTGGCCTTTGGCGAGCTCGCCGTAGAGAGCCGGGTTGGTACTGAGGAAAAAAAAAACAAAAAAAAAAGCTCTCAAGATTGTGATTATTATTGATAATATAACATACAAATTAGAAAGTGACCAATTGATGACGGTATATATTAAAAAAAATGGAATTAATATATGTGTTTGTGCATTACTCATATTTTTCTTTCTTGAAGTGAATGAAGCCGGACTTGATCCTCTCAACCGGGTCGAAAGCGGGCTTTCCGTCCGATGGTGTCTGAAGCTCCGAAGTTATTTGGTCGACCTTCGAAGCCGCCACCGGTTTCAGCTCTTCATTCTCACTACAACAAATTAATAATTAATTAATTAGCACAGTTATAAGCTCGTGTTGAGTTTATTAATTAATTAGCACAGTTATAAGCTCAACTCTTTGTAAAATATTTTTATAAATATAAAATAAAAATAAAAAAACTCTTTGTTTTCTTATTACTATGTACTATTTAGTATAGATTTGTTGAATATTTTGGAATTCATCGATATTGTTTTTTATTTTTAACTACCTGAGAAGCTTCTGAAGAGCTGCAATGGCTTCCTCAATTGATTCCTTGCCCATATCTTCACTCTGCAAATTCGTCACAATTAATAGAGGTCGAATTACTTAAATTATGTGGAGTGATAAAGAAGTTTTTTATATATGGTTTATACTTTATAGGAAATTTGAAGTACGGCAAGTCTTAGTCCTCGTCGGTTTCTATTAATGCTTTTCTTCAGTTATTTTCCCTTTTTTTATGCGTGTCTGTTTATAATTTATGAGAAAGGTTACCATTTCTATGGTATTAATGCGCAACACTTTTTATTTCCAGTTCTTCTATTTAATATTTAATTTGTGAAAGAAAAAAAAAACCCGATATATCTATTATAACTTTCAATAATTAATTTGTGAAAGTGTAACGTCTAACTCCAATATGTGTTTTGACAATTGGCCACGTAACGTCTGACTCCCATTTAATTTCCCGAAATTTTCATATTTTTTGGTCAAATGAAAATTCTAAAGCAAAAAGAAAAATAAATAAAAAAATTTAAAGAACCACATCTGTATGATAAAAAGCTAAACCACACACGTAAAACAAGTTGGAACGGGGACCAATTACATATAAACACGTCAAACAAGCCTTGCAAAATCCAAAAAACTAGCGAACTAGTTGACTAGTCGCCACGTGTACTACTAATTCTAGATAGTAATAGTACTATTTGTTAGTTGGTATTGTTCGACAATAACACAGAATACTAATTATAACAATATATAATAATTAAAAAAGGCTTGTTATACTTGTGAGAAAAACGAAAGTGAGACCTTTCCATGCATGAAAACCAAACCACGTACTTTAACCTTCACGCAAATCTCAACAATCAAAATAATCACATGCAAATGCAAGAGAGAGTACGTAAAGGGTCATAACTCCAAAAAAGTAGGATCTAGTTCTACATATATCACAAGAGTGACATATGAATAATTAATAGTGAAAATGAACAAATATATGTACCCAATTGGTGGGGGTGATTAAAGGAGCCGGGGCAGCGAAAACGGGTCGGTTTTGGATAAGACTCGGAGGAGGTGAAGAAGAGGAAGAAGAAGAAGAAGAAGAAGAGCCGAGGCGAGCAGAGATAGAAAGACGTAATGTGGGCTTTCTGAGGGAAGTTTGTGAGACTGAGGAAGTGAGAGACAAAGCTGCGTTGATCGATGTCGAAGACATTGTGGCGATTTCAATCTACACTTGCCTTGCTTTAATACTACGTCCTACTATATATTTATTTATCTATTTTATTATAATTATTATTATTTTACCCTCACACTTCTTCGCGTATGGAAACGGATAACGATAGCGAAACCCAAACCAACCACAGCTTCTTCATTTGGAGAATAGGTTTGGACGTTGGAGATCAAATCTCTCTCTCTCGGATTATGGATCAATGTGTTTGTGAGAGATTGCCACGTGGTTGGAGAACGCTAGCTCCATTTTTTTTTAATCTATTTATGTAGTACGGTATAGTATACCGTTGATATGTCACAATGTATCTGAGGAGAGAGAGGAAAAGAAAATCATCAGAGATGTATGATATAAATGTGTCTGTTAGTTTTATGTTAGCCATGGATTTGAGCTAGAAGTCGTGTGTGTGTGTGTGTGTGGTTGAATTTCATGAAAGGTTAGATCACGTCGAAACCATGTGTTTCTTGAATTGAAATGAGTGGACTATATGTTATAAAATAAAATAAAATCAACATTTCAAGAAGACCCTTTATTGCCTAACAATATACATTTTGGTTCTATTTTTTTTTTTTTAACAACTTTTCATCAAATATAACCACTAATTATGGTTTAACGGTCAAGCTAACTAAAGAAGTGTACACATAAAGATGTCATTCACTTGGAAGAAAAAAAAATTAAATTCAATGGTAAAAAATAAAACAGTCAAAAAATTTGGAAGAATCGCTGGATGAAGTAAAACAAAAAAGACTAAATTAATTTTTTACAGGCAAAAATCACTGTCCTTCGAGGGCCTTCTCTGACCAAAAGTTGAAGTGAAAATGATCCAATCAAAGTATTCAATGGTTCAAATCCAAGGGACGGAATGAGTGAAGGATTGTGGAGATAAGGTAATCCCAAAAACATGGCTCTTGCGATTTATGGCATATCCAAATAATAGATTTTGAACCCAACATTGCATTGCATGGTCTGTTTTTTATCACAAGAATTTAATTTACTTCACCAACCGTTCCCTTTATTTATATATACATTTACTTGTTGGCCTCAATTCAATCTTTGAGAATGTATTTGTTTGCACAAGTATTATTATATGTTGTTATTTAAGTGATTTAAGTTTTAACTTCAGTTTTCGTATTAATTTATAATGCAATTAAGTTCATATATAAAGAAAAAAAATGTCAGAGGGAAATTAGGTAATTCCATAGCACGTAGGAGCGATAAAATGACATTTAGTCACTTAACATAGTATATTGCTTTTCAGTTTATATTATATATATATATATATATATATATATATATATATATATATATATATATATATATATATATATTGTGTGTGTGTTGTTTTCTTTCACTTACATCTTCAAAGGCCACAATCGTTTGTGTTCTATTCACAACTCAAGGATAAGATTTTTCATCGTGAGCCACGAACATAAAATCTGAATATAGGGAGGGTTTTTTTAGAACACGAGAGGTTTTTAAGCACAAATAGTGTGCGAGCTATGTATGAGTGATATCTAAGGATGTGTTTGGAACTTGGGAAAAAAAAATCATTGTTACGAGCGAACGCAAATGTGAGGAAAATTTGGGAGGAAGTAAATAACTAAATTTTAATTTCGTTTATAAAAAAAAACAAGTGAAATTATGAGAATCTATACAAATTTGCACATGTGGGAGCCAAACGTGTCTCTCTTGTGACTATCTTCTCTCTTTTTTTACTCAAAATTTAATTGGCTTGTAGATTTTTTATTATATTTCACATTTTTCTTCAAGCCTTCATGTTTTTTTTCCTCTCAAAATTTCGATTTCAAACATAACCTTAGTCTTTACACTAATTTTGTTGAGAAAAACATATCCATAGTGTTGATTTTGTACCATTTTAGCTATTTCCATACAAGTATTGATTTTTTTTTTTTAAATGAAATTCAACATGCAAACAGAAAACATATTCTTTAATATGTTTTCAACCTTATGTATAGTTTTAAAAAGCATCATTTAAGCAAAATCTTACTCTAAAAACTCTAATATTCTTTAGAACTTTTATTTAATATTTTAAGGGTTAAATATAATTTAGTTAGCTTCTTTTATTAAATTAACTAAGCTACTTAAGTTGACAAACATGTTTTAAGTTTCTTAGGTAATACAATCTATATATAAAAAAAAATATATTCATATGAAAACAATTAAACCCTAAAATATCTATAGCTTGAGAGCCATTTTTTTTAAATACCTTGATTAACAGACCAAAATGTCAATCACACGACAGTTAAGGGACTATTTGCGCTAAAACGTCTATCTGACAACACCGTTTTCCATCTCAAAACATAGTCATTACATAGATGAAAGCTAAACATGGCTCTCATCGTATAAAAATATAGCTAAACAAAGATTTATACTAACGTGAAATACCAGTATGTGTGAAACTGGCATGTTAATTAAAAAGAAATGCAAACCTGGATGGACTTGAGAAAAAGCAGTTGCTAGGATCATAAATCCATGTTCCAACGCAAAGACTCTTCTTAGTCATCTCTGCCAAAACTCTGTAACCAACAAAATTCAAACTGGATGGTTTTTCAATGATAAAAAAAAATCTTGCAAAGAGAAGAGAGGTGTTAGAAAAGTTCAGATAGCTGTCTGAAACTTTTATAAGCTCAAGCCTTCCCAGTAGCAGCTTGTAATTAGCTTTCAAATGAATGTCGACACTATTTTGCAAGCCAATAAAGTTCATGTCGACATTTTTGGGTCACGTTATTGACATAATTTTTTTTCTTTTTGTAGTTATCTGCTAGACGTGATAAACAAAAAAAATGGCCTATGTACAAATTGTGAGACATTATTCCTCTACAAGACCTTCTTCAACGAACTATTATCAATTATCACGGTAATAACATGGAAAATATGTCTGTAAAATTTCTCGGGCAAAATGGAATTAACACCCTTTCAGGCATACAAAGTGAAATCAAATTGTCATGAAATACCAAAAAAAAAAAAAAAAAGAAAGAGAAAAAACAAAATCAATAATTATATAACAAGCCAAACTATTTGGGAGATAATCTGATGGGACAAACAGAGAATGCTATGCAGCGAGCTGCTTTTGCGAGCATGAAGCGCTCGTTTTCCGAAAGTGGCCTCTCGATGACCTTCACGATGTTCACATCCTAAAAGCAGTAAAGAGTTTAAACCGATCATCAGTCACTTTCACAGACAAGAGACAAACGTGGCATTAGAAAGCAAAATGTGCTCACTTTCTTTTGCTGTTGAACAGAAGGCCTCACGCTGGCAGTGTCGCCAATAACTATCACATTGTTTACATTCCCGCTCTCGTCCCTTTCGGACGGTGAAGATGTCGAATGTCTCCATTGTCCGTTAATAATGAACTTGTAATAATACCTGGACGTCATGAGTATAATATATACACCTCAATATTAGTATTGTGAAGAAAAAAAAAATTGTTGCCGAGAACAGAATGTGATTGTGATTCACAACCGTGCTCATTTGCCTTATGATTTATTCGTTACAAGGACGCAATAAATTGGCATTCCGAGAGACGATGTGAATATATTTATGAAATTTGAAACCCAACATTTACATAAAGGTTCATTACATGAGTTATAACTTATTTATAGACTAATATTTTTTTTTTTAAAAGAGTTATTTATAGACTAATATAACTTGCAATTATCCTATATTTACCCCTTTAACTATCTATATGGTATTGAATTACTCTTGTATCTAAGATCCTAACATTTGGACTGTAAGCAAATAAGTAACTGAATACTATAAACTTACTTCCCGTGTGAAAGTCTAATGTCTACTTCGTATCTGGATCCACCTTTATGATTTGCTCGAACTGGTTCTTTCCAGTTTCCGGTGAAGTCTCCGACTAGATTAACATCCTCTCCCTGCCAGGTAACATATGTTCAACTTATAATAAGCACGGCAGTATTGGAAAAAAGCATTTCCCAACCCTTAAAACCCATACCATTTATATATAAAAATAAAAAATAAAAAATAAAAAAAGAGAATAGAAGTCATAGCATCCTGATTTCTTGTATAGAATTTAGAGCAAGTGTTCGAAACTTGTAGTCAATCACCTCTTGGCCGTTCCACACGAACGTTACTGCATGTGTCGGAGACCCTTCATGCCTTCCATTTTCAACCGTAGCTATGAGATCCCATGTTCCCCAAGCAATCGCCGGTCTTTGAAAATCACGGAACAAAGAAAAATTCAGACAGATTTAACGAAATGCCAATCAAATATATTGACCAGCTATAAAATGGGATTTCTGAGAAAAACCTGTCGGGCTTGCAGGAATGCAATCCGGTGACGTAATTATAAGCTGCGTGGAGGGACGTGTCGGTCATCCAATGCAGATAGGCTATCACACAAGTTGGGGATCGATCGAAACCAGTGGTACAGGTAATATAAACACGGTGATTCTTTTTCAATAGCCGCAACAGAAGACCAACACAGTACGGTAATTTCTTCCTAATGTCAAAGGAATCTCCATCCCTGTAAAAACATTACAGCCCTTATAGTAAGCTGGAATGGCCTTAACCTCAGTTTGGCAATCTATTGCTCTCTAGTCTCTACAAATAGATTTTTGAACACATTGTGTTATTATTACCTAATAGGATAGTTTATCATCAGGACATCAAACTTTTGGCATGACTCATTGATCGACTTTGGGTCCAAACCCCAATTTTCTGCCTCGATTCCACTTTGAAAGCTCAGCACAGCAGTAATTCCCTGTATTTAGAATTTTTTTGCAATTTCAGATTCGGTGTATCGCCGTGGAATAAACATTGATAAATCTGGTATTACACCTATTTGATAAGTAACGATAAGCGTATGTGTAAAAGAACTCACCAAAGTGCTTGACAAGGCCTCTACATCAGCTTCAATTTGAATACATGATCCAACATATATCTGTTCAGTAATCTAACAAAATGTCGAGAGATCCCCAAATCAGTGAACAAAACAGAAAAAATTCAAAAGATTTTTGCCTTTAAGGTAAAACAATGACTGTAAAAGAATACTAATTCTTTTTGGGATGGAATTGCAATTCCAATTTGAGAAAAATCCAACAACATGGAGGTAAAAATGAATATCACACCTTACTATAACGCATACCAAGCGAATGATTATAGTACAGTTCGCCTTTAGACCGATCCAGCGCTTTGATGTATTCTTCGAGCGGGAAATTTCCATGAGCCCATTCTCCATCTCCAGGTTCGTCTTCGGAGAAAATAGAGACGAGCTGGCTCAACGGCGAGGTTAGAGAGCTCTTCTGAACTTGCGATTGAACATGTCCGTTCTGATAACTGTTCAGTAATTTCCATCCTTGTGAGCTAAGAAACTTCGGAGAGAATGTCACGAACCCAGAATTCCCGTTCGTTTCTCGGGAAACTTGCAAATTCGATGAAAAAACCGACTTGTTCCACGTGGCGATAGCAACTTTGCCTTTGTTATATGACACGTCTAGATGATTCAACAAAAGCAATTGTTGAATTGGGAAAGGAGAGAATGGCCTCTCGAGCACAAGGCTAAAAGACCCTGATTTCTCCTTCAGCATTTTCCTGAAGAAACCAAAGACTGAAACATATATAAACGAAAAACTCGATAAAAATGGCAAACATTGGAAGCCATGAAACCATCCGCAAATTTTGAACTTATTTGAATTTCAGGATCATCTAATAATAATTACTACGACACTGATCAGAGTTTACCTCATTCAGTTGAAAAAATCAATTTCAATGATAGGAAATACATTATTAAGTTATAAAAAAAATAATAATTAAAAAAAACAGACAGACAACAAAGGAAAAAATAGATATAAACGGAATTATTACTCTGTATCCCCATAGTCTTTGATCTCAATGAGCTTGCCACCAGAAGAATCACCTGCCTTCTTCAGAGTATCGCCCACCATAACTATCCTCGATCTCTCCGCATTTCCCTTTGTAATAAAAAAAAATCAATTTATGAATAAAACAATTCAATCGATCAATCAATCAACCAAGATGAGCCACAAATTCGTAGAGCTTTCTCTTACCCCTTTTTTCAGGGCGTGGACAAAGATCTTTCCGTCGACTGAGAGAGCGAACCGGATTCCGAGCGGCTTCTCGAGAGTGACCATGTACTCGTTCAGGTTCATCTTCAACGAAGCGAAAACGACGCCGAATCGGCGTCCTAGCTTCGGAGACCTTCTCTCGGCCAAGCCGATTCGGCGGCCCAGAAACGACGATTGTTCTGGCCGAATCCGATCCAGATCTAGTGCTCTGCAAACAGGATGTTGCAGAGACAACATTTTCGGATAATTGCTCTCCTTAAACGAACCTAATCAAAATTCAAATCGCCATTTTTGGTCGTGGCTCGGAACTGTGAAGCGAACTCAAAGAGAGTGAAGAGAGAGAGAGAGACAGAGAATAGGAAGTCAGAGAGCGAGAGAGTTTTGGGGAGTTGGGCTAAGATTTCGCGGGTCCAACGATGTGATTTGGAGTGGGTCCCACTTCACGAGGCTGTTCCAGTTCCTACTATATATTGTGCCACGTAGGAGAAGCTTCTAAGGGATATGAGGACAGGTGTGTAATTTCCGCCGCCAAAGGTGCAAGGGTCGGCTTTGACTATTGGAATTCTTTAGACGTTAACGGCTGAGATTGTAGGTGTAGGTACGTTGTTGTGAGTTTAGTTACAGGGAATGACAACCGTTACCGCCAAAATATCTGTTGCAACTGTTGGTCACGCTTTTCGGTTTGGCCCTGAACCTTTTTTTTTACGAGTTTTATGAATGAGAAAGTTGAGTTTCTATACGAGTTTCTTTGTTTCCTATGGAATGAATTTCTTTATCCTTGGGTTTCCTTGTTGTCTATAGCAATGTTTAAAATGTCGGAAAATTGCATCGATATTGCGTGTTTCGGGAGAGTTCGGCACAAAGACGACTATATGGCCGTTTCGTCATTTTTTGTTGGCAAAAATGTGTGTTTTTAGATAAAATTACCTTGTCGTCGCGCCCATTTTTGTGTTGTTCGTCTGGAGTATAAAAAGGAATTTTTTCTCGTCATTTCGACGAAAACTCCCCGACCCAGACCCTAGAAAATTCGTTTTGGATCTATGAAGCGACCTTCGCGATTTCGTTGCCATCTCCGCCACGCCGGCCAGATTTCGACAGCTCTAGTGAAGATGCAACAATTTTTTCGTCGTTCCGGTGCAACGTCGCGGTTTGCCAAGGTTTCGTCTAGATATTTGTTTCGGCCAAAACTTTAAACTTTGATTTGGATGTTTTTAGATTTTTTTTAAATGTCGTTTAATGAAAGTTGCTTGAATATGTATTGTGGTTAACATGTGTTTTTTTTCGGAATTTTTCTTAGGTTATGTTGTTGATGTTGAATATGTGTTCTTGATGGTTAGTTCATATGAGATTATTTGTTTGAGGATGAATACGTTGATTGATTATTTGTTAGTTTTAGGAGTTAAGTTAATTGTTCATATTTGATTTTTTTTTAATATTGACGAAATTATAGCAAATTTTTCGAAAAATAACTTTGTTGTTCAATTGTTGTAGATACAAACGATGAACGAAGAAGGCGTACGAAAGCATTGCACTGAAGTAGCCGAAACTCTAAATCATTTCACATGCAAGTATTGTGGAGTGACGATAAGAGGTGGTGGCGTGACACGTGTGAAGCTACACTTGAGTGGTGTGATACGTATGAAGCTACACATGACATGGTCTGAATATGATGACATCCAACACGATCAGAAGTTAACTATCAACCTCACTACCACTCAAGTTACTACTGAGTATTATCATGATGTGTTTTGAACTTATTATATGTTTTGAACAATTATGTGTTTTGAACTTATCATGTGTTTTGAACTTATTATGTGTTTTAAATTTTTTTGTTATATTTTTTAATTTATGATATCTGAACTTATTATTATGTGTGTTTGAGTTTGAAGTTTGAACTTATGGTGGTACTATGTGTGTGTTTGAAATTGAAACGTATTTATGATGTTTTGAACTTATTATATGTATGATACTTATTTTTTATATTTGAAATTGTGCAAGATCATTTCCGTCGGCATTTTCGTGTTTTATCGCAATTTTCATCGAAATATTTTTTTTTCAAATGTTCACATTATTTCCGTCACAATTTTCGTCGGCTACCGCAATTTTCGATTTTTGAGACCATCGACACATATCGGTCATTGACATTTTAAACCTTGGTCTATAGTTAGGGACGGATCAATAGAGGTAAATAATGGGGACTAATAAAAAAAACCAAATAAGCCACCGAAAGTCTAAGAATTGCTAGATAGCGAACCTTTTGTAAAAATTTTGTAAATAACCACCTCAACTTATTTACGGCATTCAAAAAGACAAAATAACCCAAAAACATTCCCGCCTATTTTGGATTTTTTTTTGTCTTTTTGATTCCTGTAAATAAGTTTAGGTGGCTATTTACAGAAAATTAATAAAAAGTTGCTTATTATCCAAAACGCTATAAGTCAAATGACTATATAACTAAAAGACAAAAAAAATGAAGGACACTGGCTTGTAAATTTTTTAAACTAAACAATTAAAAAAATTGAACATATAGTATTATAAAAAAAATTTGAGGAGGACTTTAGCGGATCTTAATAAGCTACGTATATGTCTATAATATGAGTTTCTATTGAATTCAAACTCGTTTAAACGATATTTTTGGACGATTTGACTGCAAACCAAATTAGTTTTTTCCGTTACTCACTTTAACAACACTAACAAAAGCTTTAGTTTTCTCATCGACGTCAACATGCAAGTCTTCTTCATCGATATTGATTGTTGCATCTACAATAACATGAAATATATCATATAAAAGAGGAAAAAGAGGAAAATTCGTGTTATCGTTTTCATCAATAAATTTATGCATATACTGGATTGAGTAATTTCATTTGCAATTTGATCATTAGCATTACAGTGAAAATGAAGAATCATGTGTTTTGTTTCTTTCAAAATATAATTTTCCAACAATTAAAAAATTGTAAAGTGAAATGAAACTAAAATCAATTTTTTTGTTTTTTATGTAGCGACAAGCCATGTAAAAAAACTCTTGAACAACGGCCCACGTAGTTTGCTATATTACCTTTTGTATGCTCAATTTGCAACAAGAGCCTTAGAATCGCAACAAACTTACAAGATAGATTTGCAGATTGTTGTTCAAAACAAAGTGCTTTTGTTGTGGGGAAGTAATTTTTCGCAGGGGCGAAATTCTTATTGAAGTTCAGCTTGTTTTTTCAGCTCGACTCCTCTTCAGCTCGTCTTCCCAGCCAGTTAGTCCAAGCCGGCGCGATTTTGGAATCACCACGGGCGTTTGGACTATAATATCGAAAGTTGTGTATATTTATTACCTTGTATTTTTCGATGTAATCAGTTGGGAATGTCCTCAGTTAATTATTTTTCTTTTGTATCTCTACATATACTTGTAAATTCATTATTTATAATAACAACAAGAATACATTATAAGAATCTCGGAACTCTCTCTTTCCTTTTCGATTATCTCTCTCTCAAATTCTACAGTTCTCATAACGGTATGACGGATTTTAACCATCGTGCAAACCACTTTGTATAAGTACAGTGTTGAAGTATATGTTGTACGTGTAATCTTCTACGATATGGGTTTATACAACAAAAATGAATATATAAGTTGTTCTAATTACTCGAGCCACCTCATTTCTTAAAAAAAAAATATAAAATATATAGTTTTCATTTATTTTATGAGAACGCCACATTTATTATGAAACTAGCTCTTTTTTTTTTTTTTAGTTTTACCTTGATGTTTATAGTTTTATTAGAATTTTTATTTATTATTCACAGTTTTATTTACATTTCTATTAGTAGTTTACCATTTCATTAAAATAGAGGCAAAATTATAGTTTTATTAGAATTTTTATTTATTATTCACAGTTTTATTTACATTTCTATTAGTAGTTTACCATTTCATTAAAATAGAGGCAAAATTATTTAAAAATAAAAACAAATGAGGTAATTATAAAATGTTATAAAATTCGAGGCATTCAAGGAGTTATCATATTAAAACGAGGTATATATCAAATTTCCTCTTTATAATTAGCAAAAATTGTGGTGCAAGCCCAATTTTGTACTAGTTATTTGTGTGTGTGTGTATATATATATATATATATATATATATATATATATATAGGCACGAAGCCAGTAGCAGTTTAGAGTGGGCTATAACCCCTCTAAAAAAAAATTTGTACTCTTTGTTCATTTTTCATTTTATTTTTACATTTTTTTACCTTCAAAATTTACAAATCAGCTCCCTGAATTTTTTGTTGCAAATTAACCCCTTAATCTAGCTAGATTTCTGGCTTCGTCGCTATATATATATATATATATATATATATATATATATATATAGTTCACTTGTATATAAAAGATGGGAAAAGATTTGAGGAATCGTGATACTATAAATGCACGTTCAATGTGATTAATTTATATGTAGTCGATATATTACTAATTATTTGTATGGATAATAAGCACCTTACGTACTCTCTGACATCAGCTAGTTACTATCATAATGAATTTCGAATTTTTAACAACTATTCAAGATCTTGTAAATATTGACTCGAAGCAAAACACGATATGTTCTTCAGAAAAATCCTCTCTAAAGTCTAAACGCCATATTTTAATTTCTTAAAAAAAATAAAAGATGACCTGCTTACTGCAGTCCTGATTATGTTACAAATAATATATATATATATATATATATATATATATATATATGTGTGTGTGTGTGTGTGTGTGTGTGTGTGTATGTATTCACGAAAATAAAATACGTAAGCAATTACTTATATATCAAACACACTAATTTCTTTATTATAATTTGAAAACAAGATCCTTATCTACCGGAAATCACACCCTCATTTTCATGTGTTATGTTCTCTCGTGTCCTTTTCAACTATAATTACAAGCCTTTTGCTTTTTAAACAACAGGAAGCTTCAATTCTATTTTTCTAATTTAATTCCAAGGAAAAATGTCGTTAAATTTATTTAGTTTGTACAGTGGACAGCATTTCACATAATTAATTGGTAAGACAATCTCGGAGGAGTCGCCATAATTCTTGACAAGCGTAAATATGCCATAATATATATACTTTACACACGATAATGATACATCTTAAATCAATAGAAATTTGTTCCGTATATTTATGATATTCTACAAAATCAAAGGTAACGTGATTAAAAATGTTATTTTGGATAGCATTGAACGAGACAGCCTAACTAATAAATTATTATAAGGATGCGCAATAGAATGTTACTAATTTATGCATGACAAATTCTTTAGTAAACGTAGGTTTTGACTTACATATGGAATTAGTTATTAGTTTTTTTCATGGATATCAGGGATTAATTATAATATACCGATTTTTTCTATTTAAAATAACTTAATTGAGTTAATGGGGTCAAATAGCGCACGAGATCTTCTTGGTGATTTCAGTACGAGTACTTTTCTTCCAAGAAGATCTTTGAGAATCCAAAAAAAAAAAATCCACTTTAAAAGGGTGTGTGACAAGCAATTTTAGGGTATAAAATACAAAAAGAGAAAGGCACTGATTAATTAAGCTGGGATATAACATATAGACACCACATGGCTGAATCTCAAAGCCTATATTTTAAAATAAAACGATATGTTGCACTTGTTGACATTGTGTTAGCTATTGGGGATTTTGTAGCTTTTATAAGTCGTATCATTATTCATTAGTAGTAATTTTGCCGAATATTTAAACACATAATTTCGACACATAAGGAGGACAGCTGCTAAGGATATTAATTTCGCTTTAAATTATTACTACAGGATAATTTCAAGCGATTTTAGCGAAAATAATCATAAATTTCATTTAGAAAATTGGACTTTTTTGGCCTTTTAGAAAATCAAGCTTGTACTTTAATTTTGTTTAATGTTTTAAATTTTTTCCGTAACCCGTAAGTTATTTTATAAATTCAGATATACTTTACCCTGATTCGAATGCTCTATAGATCAATTCCTTCTTCCTCTTCTTCTTCTTCTTCTTCTTTTCATTTTACAATTATTATGTATTACTTTTGTGTTCTTTTGAAGTCTTAGACTAAGCACCAATTAATTGCATAAACTGCACGCATTAGATATTAGCATAATGTTTGTCACTTTCTGACCTTCTAGAGAGACACACGGACAACCTGGGATAGGAGATTCTATGACAGCTCTTATTTCTTTTTTCTTTTTTTAAATCCAGCCTTTTATTTTCTGCCCCTCACAAAATGAACTAAACACATTTGCATATCATTACGTTAATTGGGCCGTTATCATTTACATTAATAAACTAAATGGTTTTATATGTTTTTCTATAAATAAAAAAAAATTAGCAAACATTCAACTGGTTTAAATAGATATCTAAATAATAATTTCACCATCATTTTAATTTTGCTAAGTAGGTGTATTAAGCACTTTAAAAATGTCCACCATTTAAAATATATTAATTATTATGTATTATTTTTTTCAAATATATTATTTGATTATGTATTTCATCATATTAATAAAATGTACTAAAATTTTCGTGAGCTTCAAATTAAGTTATATTGTTATAATTACAATGTATAATTAATTTTATTTATTTATTTTATTGGAAAGAATAATATAAATTTTCATAATAATAGTAAATAAATTATAAATAATAATAAAAGTAATAATTATTTGTTTGATATAATATTTGATCATTTAACATGATTGAGTATGTTCAAAAATGAATAAAACATTGTAAATGTTTATTTATAAATCTCATATAATAAGTTAAATCAAACTAACGTACTTTATATTAGCCAACGTTTGATGATACTTTCATAATTTAAATAATATTATTCATATGTATTTAGTGGTTTTTTGAATATTTATAATAAAATAAGATATATCAATTAAATGATTTTGTATGTTTTTAATTATAATTATTTTAATATATTTCAATTATAATAATAAGGTAGTGTAGCTAAATAATTAAAATACTTTGTACTCGACCTTTTCAAAAGATTTGAACAAATAACCATTAACCAAACTTAAATATATAAAATGTATGAAAATACTCTTTGACACATTGTTATATGTAAACCTAAGAAATAAAATATAACAAACGTGATCATGAGTACAAATTTTCCACTTCTTATTTGACATTAAACCTAATTTATTTAAGTTAATTTATATAGTCTTATTTAATTTTGTTTATTGCTTTTAACTTTCATTTGAAACGTGTATGATTGACAAAATCATAATGAATAATTGATTATGAAATATACATGTACAAATTTTGATAAAATAAAAAACAATTAAAAAATTTGGATATTTTACAATTTGTAAATTTTAAGCGGTTGATTACATGTAATTTTTCTCAATGACATGAGTTTTAATTTTTACATTATATACTATTTAGATGGTGATAATCGAACGCTAGTTTATCAGTTTTCCGTTTGAATTGCTTTTTTTATGGAACTTCCCGAATGACATTTCAAATGTATAGTTCAAATGACCAGTTTGAATGTCCATTTTGTAATAAAACAAATCAAATGAAATGGTCAATTCAAATATAGTTGCCAAAGAGAAATTTCATTTTCTAAGCCTCAAAAGTGGAGAAATATCATGATAAATCTCATAGCTGCAAAATATCTAAAGCGTAACTTTTGATCAAAAACGGACAAAAATATTCTTTCAGCTCATTTTCCTCTCTTAAATTTTTAAATATCTTCGGAAATCATCTTAAATATTCAAAAATTGTCTTAAATCTTTGAATTTCACCCGAAATCATCGGAAATCATCTTAAATATTTGAATTTCATCGTAAATCATCGTATTTCATCGGAAAAATCAATGAATTTCGTCGAATTTCATCTTAAATCATCGTATTTCATTGGGAAAAAATCTCAAATTCAAAATCTTAACTTTTCCAAAATCGATCCAAAACAATCCAAATCATCTAATAATCACTCTAATCATTATTAAAACTATCCTATAACAATTCAAACACGAAATAAAGACGAAAATCTTACCCTTTTTGTCACGTTAACCGTCGAAATCCTAAATCCGAAAAAAGAAATAATCATTTTAAGTGGAAATAAGGGAGAAAGTGAAAGAGGGAAAAATAGGTTATTTTTATCCGATTTTTTTTTTTTTTTTGTCAAAAGTCTGATTTTAGATATTTTAAAACTATGAAATTTAACCTTGATATTTTTCAACATTTGAAACCTAAAAAATAAAATTTATCTTGTCAAAAGACCCATTATAAAAATAAAAATAAAAAATTGCGTATTGTATTTTGACACGTAAATTATGTTCTTCCCGGACACTGTCCCTAAATTGTTCCACTAAACGCGGAGTACTTACTTTCCACCCTAACCGTAATCATGAAATTATTATGTCACGGTCATTGTTTTTCATTGTGTTATGTATATTAAATGTATTTGATGTATTATGAAATCAAGTCACGATCTCCTTTTCTATAATGATAATTCGCATAAACAAACGTATTGGTTTGTTCACGTTAATTTTGTGAGTCGCCACGCACCCGAAACCCCATCAGAAATACATATATTTTATTATAATATATGTATATATTAGGAGCTAGATATACGAAGTAGTTTTTGACGTCCATGTATATACAATATATACCTTTGTTAAATTATGATGTGGTCCGTAGATTTTATGTCACGGGTGTCACGTATACATTATATAGCGATCTTTAAAGTTTAAAGTCTGATTATTACCATATATATTAAGGAATGAACATATACCTTTTACACGTTTGCTAAATCTATGCAGAGATTTTTTATGATTAATCAATGTGAAATAAAAAAAATTGACTAGTTTAGGTACAAAGGATTAAAAGTAGGTAAGTGGTTTAAATGTAAATATAAATTGAATGCTGTTAGTCATGATAACGACTGATTAGGGAAAAGAAGAGGAAACCAAAAGCATTTTTTGAAATCAATCTTTTTTTTTTTTTATATCCCTAAAGTCTATCGTTTTACATGTCAATTGACCACGTATCATTTTACTCAGCAAATAAACTTTAATTTTCTATGGGTTCAATCAGTAAGTTAATCACATTATTAATGCTTGGATTTATATATAATTTGTTGTCCTTGAACTTAATTTGGCAGATTGGTTCCTATATGTTAATGTATATATATGCCCATCTCTAACATTAGAAATTTAGCACTTTTAGTCTCTTATGAAAATTATTTAAAGGTATTCTGACATAATCTCGAGTGAGCAACATATGCGTTAATTTGTTATAAGGATAAAATACACTTCAAGTGCAAAAAAAAAAAATGACCAAATTAATTTTCGGAAGAAATCTAGGACTCACGAATTGTTGTTGAACATTTTATATAATTGATTTGGTGAGCATATCAACTAACAAATTTACTATAAAAAAACCCCTTGAATCGCATACTTGATATTTCGTTAAAAAAAATTACAGAAAATTCTTAAAGTGTCCTGGGTGCCTATTATCCAAAATCCGGATGCTACCTGTGCAAGAAAACAAATTATAAGGACCAATATATTAAAAAACGTATAATTCAAAGACCAATTGTTGTTCACCAGGTCCAAAAATGCATATTTGTTTTTAAAGAAAAAGACGCTCGTTATTGGCTTTAACTTTAAATATATAAAATGTTAATTGCTTTTGGTCAAATACAAGTACAACTGCAAACTTTCACACAGATTTATCACTCTATTCACAGCAAAAATATAAAATCATTAGGAAGTACTTTGCTTTGAATAAATATATTAAAATAGTGAGGTATTTTTCCAATAACTCAATTATTTGATTGATTTCTTGGGCGAAGTGTTACCTTTGGACTCAAATATAGTGAAGGGAAGTATTGTCATTTTATAAATGTAATAAGAAAAAAAACCAATGAAAATTAAATTAAGATTATTGAAAAATTTAAGGGATACCTGAGTGACAAACAATAAATTCAGCATATATAATTATTTTTAAAATTTTAATGAGAATTCTTGATTTCTCCAAATTCTTAAAATTTAGGCTACAAATATGATAGTTTCCTAATAAAGTTTAAATGCATGTGGGATCAACCCAAGACATAGTGACTTTAATCGCATTATTATTGTTTAATAAGTCCACTATGAGCATCTGTAATAAACAGCTTTGTAATGAGATATAATGGGAAATAAATGACCAGACTTGAATTATTATTATTATTATTCTATTTTTATCATAATTGTTTCTAATTTGTTTACCTGGTCAGTGAATACATGCGATTTTTTTTCTCCCTTACAATTGAGAAGAAAACGAGTAACTTATAATAATGCAAGTTCTTTTTTATTTTTTTTAGATAAAAAAGAAATCATGCAATTTCAAATGCAAATTAGTTGCCTCAATATACAGATCTCCTAAATCTCCTTCTGTAGAATTAATCAAATTTAAGGTATCCAAAAAAAAAAAGTTAGCAAGTATACCAAAAATGAACTTTTATTTAATTCAGAAACGTAAAAAAAGGAGAACCTTCTTTATTAGTGTCATTTATTTTCTCACTCACTGCTATCAGACACAAATACAAAAAAAAAAAAAAAAATGGAATATACAAATTAGCTTCTCAATAGATGATTGAAAAGTGCCAAAAAGATTATACAAAAAATAATAATCTTGCAAATACTTTCCGGTACACCAGAACCAGAAGAGAGTTAATAATTTATATAACAGTAATTGCTTTTGGTCATAGTACAACAACTTCAAAACTTCCATCCATATTTACAAGTTACAACTCAACAAAAACAAATAATTAAATCGCTTTTCTTTTAATAAAAAAAACTAATTGCATAATGTGAAGAAGAAGGAGAAGAAAAAACTTTTAAAAAGAAAAATTAAAAAGGAGGGAAGGTTCGTCCCATGGTGTTCACATTAGCGAAGAGTCCGACCAAATCTTGCCTATACGGAAGGAACGTCGATCGCCGCTTCTCGACCGTCCGATCTGACGCTCTATTCCGCACGTAAAAAGCCTCGTGCGCCGCCGCTAAATCCTTCCCCTTCCCCGCCGACGACCGCCGGGGATTCTCCGCCGGCGATTTCGCATCCTGTTCGACGGCGATCGGCGGCGACAGAAACACGAGCGATTCCTTTCCGTCGCTGTGGCTCCGCCGGAGCAGATCTCGGATGCGCCATCGCTTCGAAGGAGACGAAGTCGATCCGGTGGATCTGCTCTTCTTGCACCGCCCTGGAGTCGCCGGAACGCCTCTCGGAGTCCAAACGCAGTACGTCCCCTCCGGTACGCTGTCCAATTCGTCGGCCTCCGACGAAGAACTCGACGGAAGCTCTAAGGCCTCATCTTCTCCGCCGCGAAACCCTAATTTTTCACCGGAATCGGCCGATAGGAGGTCCTGATCGAAAACCGGAAACACCGGTCCGATCTCGGCCTCGTCGCCTCTGGCAAATACGAACTCGAAGTCTTCGTCTCCGGCGAATTCATGGCTGACTCTATCGGCGATTTTGGCGGTTGAGTTTTCGGAGTATGTACTGAAGCTCGGACAAGAAGAGGCAGAGGCAGAGGCAGAGAGGTCTGACTTTTGGCTTTGCATTGTGTTTGTTCGTTTTCGATATATTTCTTTTGGACCTATGTGTGTATATCGCTAATATATATAGGCGAGTGTAAATAATATTATATATCTGAATGAAAAAAAAGGTTGTTAGAGAAAAAGGTAAATATCGCGTACTACATATTTATTTACGCGTAAATAATCGCTGTCTAATTTATTGATATAAATTATAATATAGTAATACTTTATTATTATTGTAAACTTCCTTTTAATAAGCGAGAGATCTTTTTTTTTCTTCTTCTTGATGTACACGTTTAAGTGCATCACAATGCACACGTGTGCCATTAATGGAAAAAGATGAGGTCTACACGTGTCGCAGGCACTTAAAAAAGGTACTGACAGACTGTTGTTCGTCTAGAATCATATTCTTTTCTTTTTTCCTTTTTCCTTTTTCCTTTTTAATATTTCTTTCGTGTAAAGTTGGAAATGTACTAGGTAATTCTTGTTTGTGCGGCCGATTCAACTATTCATACTCGCTTCATTTTGACTATGAAATGAAGTCAAGTTGAAATGTTGAATTACTTAAATTAAAACCACAAGTGTTTAAGGAATTAAAACCACAATTAAGATGGAGCTTATTTTTATAAAGTATAGCTATTATTAATTCAATTGAAGTTTGAGAATTATCATAGAGACTTCCATCCTAGAGACCCTTGGAGAAGTTCACCACATGGATATGTTAACTTTATCTAGGAACTCCTATAAGATGTAAATCAAAAGCATACCTCAAACTAGTATCTATTTTAAAATTCCACTATTACCTCATTTGTATTTTAATAAATTAATAAAATATTTGTAGTGTATATTAAAATTCAAGATAAACCCGCATGGAACTCGAAAAAGGGGCATAACTTAAGCCACGTTATTAACGCTTAAACTTTGAACATATATATTGACCAACGAGTTTTGTTGCTCAATACGAGTCTCTTGAGATAGAGCCGCTACGGCTAGCACTTTCTAAATAGAGTCACTTGTTATTTTGAAGGCGATAGCTTATCATAGCAATTATAACATCATACTCACTAGGTAGCCCAATGATCATATTATCAGGTTATCAACAAAGATCCCACTCCCGGCGAGGAAGAGAGAATCTGCAATGCTTTATGTTTTTTTTTTTTGTGAAATAGTCTGCAAAAGTTGGAGATGACTACATTTGAATCTTCGACGGCATGATTATTGCCTTGGAACAAACAACGAACAGACGGTGGAGCGTTATCCATATTATGTACGAAATTTGAATTTTGGCCAACATAGAAGAAATAAGCCAATTGAGAAACAATTGATCTTCTTTGTCCCATCGATGAAAATCATATTGTTGATTATGGTGAACGTTCCATCTACATCTTTGGTTTCAATGAACTTCGGTGGAAAAATCTTCGTGCTGGTGATGAATTCCTTGCAGATTGTGGTTGATGGGTCATCGAAAGAACTTGAGAACTCCAAGTAGACCATTGCCTCTTTCAAGCTTGAACGAGATCGTCGTGCTATGCGTTGATGCAAAATGAGAGATTGCCTAAGGTTTCAGAATGTCGTTGAGTTGCGATGATGAGGAAGAAGAGCCTTGACGCGATTGCTAATCCTGCTCTAGCACGAAGATAAAATCAAGCGGAATAGAATATAGATGTATTTGCATAGAGAATCTTCTCTTGATCTTGTATTTTTTTCATTGATTAAATAATTGAATATTACGAGTTTTATACATTACAATATTTTATAATTGTATGAACATTCACTTTCTACCTCTATCTATTTTCATATTTCCAGCTGAGCTAGAAATATATTCCATAATAAACTCCCATTTATGCCACTTATCTGTAGTTTATTAGATATGCATTGTATGGTCACACTTTCTTTCTTCACTCAGTCTTCATATTGCTATGCACGCTATCGATAATGGTTTGGTGGGTCTAAACTCAAGTATTGTCAACGTACACATTATATCAAGGGTTATAAGAAACATTGTTTTTTAATTCTTTTAATTTACTTGGTCCCCGATGAATATGATGTGTGATAAATGATGTATCGTGATTTCTGAATCGTAGAATGGGATCTACTAGATCCATACACGTTCTCATATAAAGGGCTAATTTTCTTGATTTTCAATATTTTGATTATTGATGCAACTTTTTACGTGTATGGCATTACAAATATACTGGTGTCAATGCATATGCTAGTAGAATTTTTCTTTGAATATCTTAAATATTCAGATAATTATTTTTCAATGGTCATTTAGTTTTTCAGAATAACAACATTACTTGTCTTAAATGTAAACAATAACTTCCCAATTGGTTAAAAAAGTGAAATTAATATAAATGAACAGCATAAAATATAAATAAAATAAACTATACACATTCTTACATAATGTATAAACAAAAAGTGGCATTAAATAATATAAACTAAACATTGATTTTATTTTAATTCTAAACATTTAACGCGTATTTTCAGGATAACTAAATTAAAATGAATAATGATGAATCTATTCTTTTTCTCTTTTTCAGTGTTCATTAAATTTGTGTAAGGAATATATGAACTATATGAAGCATTAAAATAAAACATTATATATATATATATATATATATATATATATATATATATATATATATATGTGTGTGTGTGTGTGTGTGTGTGTGTGTGTGTGTGTAGATATTGGTTGTTAAGTCTCAATACATATCATTAATAAAACCTATTACCTTTAAAATATATGAACCATCTAACTTTCCACGTTTGATGGGCAAAATTTGACCAACCCATTAAAGAGAATTGGTACAATCTTATGTCCCTTATAAAACATATTTCAATTAGGTGCAACTTGCAGATTCTATTCGATGAATATTATTTTGTATATCCCGCCTTGAAACCTTCCAATGTGGAATTAATTTGTGATACACCAATGGCCTCAACTTTTTTTAAAAAAAAATCGTTAATAAGCAGAAGTTATTTATAAAATTATGAATTATGAATTATGAATATATATAATTTCAATAAGGGTGATGTAGCTAAATAGTCAATTTAAATTATGAATTTGTAAAATAGTCAAAATTTGTCTTAATTTAGTGAAGTAGTCAAAATGTGCAGTAATCTTATTTCAAAAATTTTTTGATCTCATGATTAATTTTATGATAGATTTTTTTTAAAGTAATAATTAAATTGGTTACAATAATCGTCAAAAATTTTAATCTTGGTTGTCAAAAAATATTGAAAACGTAAATTTTGTTATTTTGCTGAAAAGTTGAAACAAATGACTATTTTGTACAATTTTTCCTTTCAATAATATAGTGGTTAAGTAGTTAAAAATAGAGATTTGTAACTAACTAGGCCACTTTAAACATGTGATTTTGGATCCAGCCTACGTTTGACAATTTTTAGGGATATAGAAAAAGGCTTATGTGGCAATAATTAAGGTCTGATTTGCCCTTATTTATTAACAAATTCGTCATTTTCTCTCTCCTATTTTTTTTCAAATAATTTTTTTTGCATCAAAACTTCAAAAATTCGTATTTTTCTCATACGAACTCGAAATTGAGTGATTTCAGATCTTACAAATTCGAGGCGTCGAGATCTTCAAAAATAGACCTATCGTGTTTGATGAAAAATTATGTTTAATGCAGCATATTTACGTTTCCAATTTTTTATGATTTCAAAAAAATTCAGTTATTTCCATATTTAAGGTAGTAACATGATTTTTCTACATCTATGGTATTAAACATGATTTTTCATCAAAAACAATTGATACATTTTTGAAGATCTCGGCGTCACGAATCCGTAGGATTTGGAATCACTCAATTTCAAGTTCATATGAGATAGATATGGTTTTTTTAAGTTTTTATGTAAAAAAATGTATGAAAAAAATAGGAGATAGAAAATGATGAATTTGTTAATAAATAAGGGCAAAGCAGACCTTAATTATTGCCACATAAACTTGTTGGCTATTCCCCTCAAAGTTGTAAAACGTAGGCTAAAAACAAATTTCGTAGTTTTACTTTGACTATTTTTCTACACTGCCTTTAAAAATATATAATTGATCAAAATTGGAATCAAGCATAGTACCTCTAGATGTAGAAAGAATAATATCACGAGAGATTATATATAACTAATTTGTTATCGCTTTGAAATTACTTAAATTAAAAATTAGCCATCTTTACGTACATGAAAATAGGAAGAAAAAAAGATTCAGATAGATATTCGCATATATTAATAGTATCAACCAGGAAGTCTAATATTTAATTTGTAAATTTAGATATAATATAATAGCCAAAATCTGGGGACTTTCTAGAAGGAAATCTCTTGCACCAGAAAATAAATATTACAAAATTGCATTAGAATACATGCAATGTATGACCTTCCTCGGATACCATCCTTGGTTGGCAAGGAAATATTATTTGATTTTGAAGCGCAATTATAGTCATGACATGAAGGAGTTCAAAGTTGATATTGTGTCAATCCTAAAAACTAAATATACAAATTTGTTTTATACTTTATAAGTTTATATATATATATATATATATATAAAAGCAACATGTCCGTCCAGCACGTTACAACAAAATAATTAATATATTTTAATTTTGAGAAAAAAAATATATAAAAATATGTCAAAAAATATTTAAATTTTAAAAATAAATTTAATTTTTTTTTAAAACACTTTTTTTTCTTTTTGATAAAAGAAAATATTATACTGAACATGAACATTATTATAAGTCTATGGTTTTTCCTCTCCTTTATAATATATAATAATATGATTTTGAGTATACGTGGTAACGTACGTCGTATGTATTAATTTTAATGAATTGTAGTATAGAGAAAAGGAAGGAAACAAAGTGTATACTCTATAGGCAATATTTGGTGGATTTAGTGGGCATTTTATCGAACTGTCGTTGTTATCACTTCACAGTGTAGACGTAATTGCTTACACAAACACTTTTACTAATCAAGGAAAATATGATACGTATTCTTGGTGTTTAATTGAAAAATGCAGTGATTATTTAGTAACATTAGATATATCATTTAATATTATTATTCATAGGATGTTTATACCATAATTTTTTTTTTTTACTAAGTCAAATATGACTTTAAGTTGACTTTCTAAAAAAACATTATTCCAAAAAATAATCAAATTGACAATTAGGAAAGTAATTTTTTTTTTCTTTTTGGTGAAAGTAACCTAAAAATCATAAAAGTCATATTTGATATTCAGTAAATTTTTTTATGATATAAACATGCCATTTATAGTGACGTAATAGAATATATTTAATATTTATAAAGATTATAAAAATAATCACCGCATTTTGATTATACAACATACAAGAGATACATATAATATTTTTTCTATTTTTAATTTACTAAACATTATTGCTTAAACCCACGTGATGAGAAGTCAAAAAATTAGGGGCTGTTTGGTTAACTTTTCCAAAATCGTTTTCTGTTTTCTGATTCTAAATTCTAGAAAACAGTTTTAGAAAACCTGTTTGGTTATAAATTAAGAAAACAGATTTAGAATCATGTTTATGTTTTCTTTGAAATTTGTTTAGAAAACAGAAAACAATGAAAAATTATTTTCAATTTTATCTCTATACAATTGAATGTAAAACATAACCAAACAACATTTAAAATATTCTGAAACGTAATTCTAAATCTGTTTTTTAAATTTAAAAATTAGAATCAGAAAACAGAATTTAAAAACAGAAAACGAGTTTAGAATGTTGGAATAAAGTTAATAAATATTATTTATTAACATGTGAATGGTTGATTTTGTGGCAACAATTTGAGTGGGATCCACTCATCGGAATTGGATAATTCCAAGTGATACTTTGCCAAAATCGGACCTAAGGTGAATGAGAAAGTGACGAGCTGGTCTGGACGAAGTGACGAGGTCGACTGGTTCCAGATCGACTGGGCGAAGTCGACTGGACGAAGTTCCAGCTCAACTGGGCGAGGTCGACTGGACGAAATGACGAAGTCATTCCAGCTCGACTGGGCTAGGTCGACTGGACGGAGTGACGAAGTCATTCTAGCTCGACAGGGCGAGGCCAACGTACTCGAAGTGACGAAGTCATTCCAGCTCGACTGGACGAGCTCGACCAGACGAAGTGGTGACGAAGTCATTCTAGATCGACTGGACGAGCTCGACCAGACGAAGTGACGAACTGTACGTTTGAGAATTAAAGCCAACGGTTTGTGTGCTTTAATTCAATGGTTTTTGAGCTTTAAATGCGCATTATTGCTGTATAATAATGCCATTAAGGCTGGAAAACGTTGGACTGTTCGCTTGGTTTGAATTCAGAACGTTGGGTTAAATGGTTGTAATAACCTGCGTTAAATACCTTTAAGGCTGGACGTTTTGAACTTCAAACCAACATAGCCTAGCCTTGGCCTATATAAAGAGGCTTCAGCTCTCATTCAAAATACACAGAGATATACGAGAATTCCATTTGTATTCCCCACTGTTCACGAGCTCCCTTCTTCCATAGAAAGTTTTTCTTTTGTTGTGTCGTGGTGGTAGTTTTCTCACAGGTTCTAGTTCGCCGAAGTCGAGTCTTGTGGTGCATTGCTCGTCTTGTAGTCGTTGTATCCTGGGAGGCTTTCGCTCACGAAATCCAGCACCCGTGGGAGGGCGATAAAAAGCTTCAAGGAGACCGTCCAACGGGCCTCGACTTTTTTCATTTCCGTTGTGTTTTCCGGTTTCTTAAGGTTTAGCCGGTTGTGTTGTAATTTTTTTACGTGTATTTTTCCTTGCATGCAATTTGTCTTTTATTTACGTCAATATTACAAGAATATTGCTAACATAGAAAACTAAACCAAACGGCCCCTTATTTTTTCGATGAGGCAAAAACGTCAAGTTAGATAATTCTTTAATTTATGTGCGATCATAAGATACCGTCTTAAATGGAACTACGTGTGATTCTAAGTATTGATTAAAAAAAACAACATTAATTTATACCAAATACTAAAAATCTAATGTTAGTTCTTTGGTGTGAGGATATGCAATTCACTCACTTAGGTAGTTTCTAGTTTCTTATTATTAAAATCTTTTTTTTTATCAGATCTAAATTTAATAACAGATGCTAATGTACAAACTAGCTTCTGGGTTTTCTTAATCAATAACTTGTATCACTAGTGGACCACTCAATAAAACGAATAACAAAATTTGAATTGTGAAAATAATCACTTTCTATTATATAATGATCCAGATTTACACACCATGCAAAGAAGATTGCATTCGGGGTGAGTTGGATTAGACACCATAAAAACGTGAAGTATATTGTTCCATTACGTACTATTCATCCTGGCTATTGGAAGGAAATGGAAATTCCATTTCCAATAAGCTACCTTCCATTGCTTATTGGAAATGGTATTTCCATTTCCAATTTTGGTGCCTTCCATTACTTATTGGAAATAGAATTTCCGTTAAGCTTAATGGAAATCCATATTTCCATTAATTTCCAATAAGGAATTAAAAAAAATAAAAAATCAAATTTAAATGGTAAATGAAAGGGACTAAACTGTTAAAATTTTAAAAGAATGTACTAATATGTAAATTGAATTTCATCTTTATTAATAACTTTTTAAAGATATAGTATATTAGAAATGTTTTTTTTTCTTCTCTAAAAGTGTATTTTCTCCAAATGTATTAGAAATCTCACGTCAAAAGTGAATAAAAACTAAAATATCAAAATAAATTATAAAATCTTACATTAGTCACTGTATAAACTAATGTTTTTTCGTGTTTATTAATAACTTATTTGCTACAAACAAAATAAAAACATTACATATCAAATTTCATATCAAAATAAAAACATATTAAAGTAGTTTTTTTTAAAAACGTGGACATTACCACGGAGGTTTTATTCATAGGCTTCACTTATGGTAAAAGAATACCGTGGTTTCACAATGAGAAAAAAAAAATTAAAGACGAGATGATATTTAATTTACATATTTGTACCTTCTTTTAAATTTTTAACAGTTTAGTCCCTTTTATATACCATTTAAATTTGATTATTTATTTATTTTTAATTACTTAATGAAAGCAAATGGAAATATGGAATTCCATTAAGCTTAACGGAAATTCCACTTCCATTAAGCAATCTTCCGCCCCTGCCACTTCCGTCAGTCACGCGGAACACGGAATTCCGTGAGGCACAAGCATGACATGGAATTCCATCCTTCCATTAAGTTCCATCCCGTGAAGCCACCTTGACGTACTATGCTACTTTTAAAGAAAGGTTCACTGAATTTATAAGATAAAAAGAAATAAATAAATAAATGTTATTATTTAATGTAGATCATCGAACGTATTGTTTTTAGTGCCGACTGCCGATCATATTATCCCTATGACAAAAGTGGGTTGCTTAAAGATATTAAAATAAAAATATATATGAAAAAGACTTTTAGGCATCAAATGAGTACCAATGTGGCTGAGATAGCCGGCAAATATGAAGTTGTAACCTAAAAGTTGTAACCTTTCTAGATATTCCTTGTGACTAAGTGGAAAAATGCATGTGATTTTCAAGTGGAAAGGAAATATCTCATGAGCCAAAGAGGTTTGACAATTTATCTTGTAAATAAATATCTCTTATATATATATATATATATATATATATATATATATATATATATATATATATATATATATATATATACTAGTTTTTCAGCATCGCGTTACTCGCGAATGATTTTAGCATATTATAAATGATAATAACAAGTAAAATTTGTAGAGGTTAATTTGTGTTATCAAGATTTGTAAACAATGGGCACCAAAGAAATCGGCAATTAAGAAAAACCCTTAAAAATCATAAACGAATAATAAAATGTAAAAAATTTATTTTGTACATTGATTAGACTTTCATGAGTAAATAAGACTTGCGTTCCCTTTCCAATGAAATATGGAGACACATATAAGGTGAAAGAAAATAAATATAAAAGAAAAACTAATAAAGAAAATATAAAACTAATATACACTCAAAATAATGTATGTTATTGATATAGACTACGTTTGGTTGGGATTAAAAAACCTTGTTTTTGTTTTTAGAAAAAACAAAACTGTTTATCCAGTGATTGGCAAAACTGTTTTTAAAAAAAATTTCAAAAACGTTTTTAGATTTTGTACATGAGATAGAAAAGTTAGGATTCTTAGCTTTTAGAAAAAGTGTTTTTAAGTTTGCTATATAAATTACTGTAATATCATTGTACAAAGTATTATTTATATATATATATATATATGTATATAAATAAGCATATCAGTAATTATTATTTAATTATTAAGAACATGTCTATTTTAGTTTTTTTACTATAATATTTTTCTTTTACCAAACGCTAAATCAGTTTATGTTACCAGCAACAACTGTTTTATAAACAGTTTACCAAACACTTTGTCATTTTGTTAAAAAAACAATCTAAAAGCACTTTTTTAAAAACAAATTAGTTATGTTAAACGGGGCCATAGTATAGTATAGCATCAGTAATTATGATTATAAAATACATAAAAAAAAAATTATACAAAATATATCGATGAGAGAGAGAGGAAAAAACCAATATACATAATTTTTTTTTTACAAAATAGATTGAAAATTTTTTTTTTAAAAAAAACCAATGAAATATGGAGACACATATAAGGTGAAAGGAAATAAATATCAAAGAGAAAAAGAAAGTATAATATAACATTAGTAATTATATACATAAAAAAAATTATACAAAATATATTGATGAGAGAAGGAGAAAAAAAAAACATAAAAAAAGGATTTACAAAATAGATTGAAAAGAAAAAAAAAAACCCCAACGAAAGGCAAAGTAAAAAGAAAAAAGAAAAAAGAAAAAAAAAACAAACAAACAAACCGGGGAAAAAAAAAACGAAAAGGCACAGAAAAAAAAAAAAAAAAAATCCGCCACGTGTCGCCGCCTTGCGACGCCACGTGGCGGCGTGTGGATGAAAGTTGAAAATGCTCTCCTCTTTATTATCTATGTTATAGATATATTTTTATTTGATTCCTGTATAAGCATATTATATCATCTATATATGCTTATGTAAACGTCATCATGATACTAGAAGTTATCATTACAAAACTAAAGCTATGAAAATATCTATTTATTTTTACATTATTGTCTTAATTTAGTCTGTTTGAAATATTGAGAATTCATAAAAAAAAAAAAAAAAAAACGCGTGAATGAATGTAGAGACTGTTGACAATAATGTCAATGTTTGTACACATATAGCTAGCTACATATTTTCCATAAGTTTTCACAAGTAAGTCGAACCTTAGACTAATCTAAAGTAACAATGTTTGAAATTAAACAAATTTGATTGGTGTATAATCACATCAAAAAGCATAAAAAGTAATGAAACCTATGATATTTGTGCATTTTTAGGTGCGACCTAATTTAAATCTAGTAGTGTCAAACGACCTAACCATGCCCAAATATTTCCTATCCCTTGAAAGGTCGGGTCGATCTAATCTTCCAAGTGTTTGTCAAGAATGGGAACTAAATTCTTTCACATTCCTTATTTATATTATATTTTATTTATATAGAACATTCCAAAGATATTTGCTATTTGCAGCTTAGTCGGCTAGGCTAGTATATTCTACAGATAATATTCCTCTGCATGGATCTATCTTGTTGCATGATTATTTTTTCACCTTGAAAAAAATCCTCATGTTTTCTATCATTATGGACACAAATATTAAGATGCTGATCTTTCATTCTTCGCCGAAGGTTTTTATCTTCAATTTTCTTTGCAATTTTTCCAGTTTTTTTTTCAGAAATTATGAAGATTAAAAAAAGAAAACAATCTTGAATTTGACCGGAAAGTCTTCAGAGTTCTCTGGATTTTTTTTACAAAATTTTGACGATTTTTTTAGTGACAATAGTCACAAAACTAGTGAATTTTATGATAATTTTGCACGCAATTGGCAATATGTGACAACATTGTCGCGAAAATTAGGTATTTCGTGACAACATTCTCACAAAATCTGAGTACTTCGTGATAATATTGTCATAAAATTTGTAGCTTTTCTGTGACAACATTTGTGTATTTATTGACTAACTCTAAAATCTCTACCATGTCCATAGTTTGCTTCCAATTTTGGACAAAAAATTAACCAAAGAATGGCCTAAGAAACTAAGCTGTCACCACCACCAACATGTACAGATTGTCACCACCAACATGATTAACTCTAAGTAGATCATTTAAACTAATAGTTACTTTGGTAAAGACAGCCATAAACTTTAAATTTACTTGGAAATTATTCCAGCAATCAGTTTTGAGTAAATCGAATTATAAACATCAATTCCAGGAAAGTTTCCGGGCATGGAAGCAATGTTAAGCAAGGTTAGTGTTCAGATATATTTGCTGTACAAATGCATATTCCCACACTCTCTTTGTAGAATAATAATAAAGCACTAAGCAATGATGCCAAGCTATCAGACTCTCCAAATGTCCTGTTTACAATCATCCATCAAACAAAAAGAAAAAAAAAATATCAGTAAATCCACTGTTAATCGTAAGAAAAGGTTACCTTTAATAAATACACCATTATTGGTAGCCATCTATGCTCAGCGACTTCGGGCAAAATAAAACTCAAAATGTGGATTTTTTTTTTTTTTTTTTTTTTTTATATATATATTTTTTTTAATAGTCGAACGACCCAGGAAGACTATGTAGTTGTGGGCTTCATCTTAAAGCCCATAACTTTAAGCAAAAAACTTAAAGCCCATAAAACCCTTTGAGGTCCAAAGCCGACTCATTCCAATTATAAATATACTTGCCGATTTCTTTTTTCTTATCCTTTGCTCAAATCTCTCTCTCTCTGCGTTTCGTTTCGTACTTTGGAAACAGGTATGAAAATATTCTGAAACTACTGTTGCCGATTTCTTTTTTCTTATCCTTGGCTCAAATCTCTCTCTCTCTCTCTGCGTTTTGTACTTTGGAAACAGCCAAACAGGTTTGAAAATATTCTGAAACTACTCGTTGTTGAGTTTTGCGGGGTTGATCATCGAGCTGTATTAATGGTATATGATCTTAAGCTTTTGACTAATCAGTTTGTGAAACAGGAAATTGGGGTCGTTCCAGCTCGAATATTCATACGTAAATTAGCAGAAGCAATGGAAGGTACGTCAAGTTCTTTTTCACCGAATATAAATATGCGTTTTTTTTTCTTTCTTTTTTTTCGTGTTTCAAAGGGTTTTTTTTATTTATTTATTATAGGAAAAATGGTAGAAAGCAGCCAATTCAAATTATGAATTTTGCAAAATAATCGTAGTTTTATTAGGTATAGCAAAATAACCAATTGATCTTACTTGGGAACCAACCTAGATTAATCTTACTTGGGCTAGTTTGCTTATACTTTACAAACTATGGTTATTTTATAAAATTTTAAATTCTATTGAGCTATATAACCGCTGGACCCTTTATTATAATATAATTTTTGTTTGTGGTAGCGGTTTCATAAAGAGCTAGATATATATTGTAATACTTAATTAAACGTTAAATCCATTTAAATAATAATTAATTTTGTGTCCGTGCAGATTGGAAGAAGTTACCAGATCAATTACTTGACGCAATTCTGGAAAATTTGAGCTCGTCCATTGACTATTTGCAATTTAAAGCCGTTTGTAGGTCATGGAACAATGTGGTGATGCATCACAAAGTGAAGCGAGTTAAATATTACGACCATCAAATCCCGATGTTGTTAGTTACTAATGAAAAGGAAGAAGACAGTTTGCGAGTATACGACGCTGTTCGGGGAAAATTATCGAAAGTGAGACTAAACATCTCACATAAAACGCGCTTTTGTGGCTCTTCTCAAGGGTGGTTAGCGTCCGTAAATCACGACTATACTGTGATGCTTCATAGGCCTTATTTTGGTGTCAACAAAGATGGTAACGACGTCGCTTCAACTATTTCTCTTCCGCCGATATTTCCTCCTCAAATCGATTACATATTGGAAGGCGGAAATGCAGAACTTCTCAAGGAAGAAGGAGATTCATTATTTCCTCCGTGTGAATACCACATTCTCAAAATATGCATCACGGCGAACCCACAGCTACATTCCAAGAATTGCATTATCTTTGCAATATACGGATATCAATCATATCATAGCCGGTTGGCTTTTATCAGGTACACTAAAGATACAACGTGGACTAAGATAGAAGATGGTATCGGATATTATGACATGATGTGGCATAATAATCAGTTGTATGCGGTAGACTATAGCGGTCGACTCGAGTCTTTTGAAGTGTTTGATGACGTGGAAATCCCCCCGAAGAAGTCTGTTGTGGCTCCGAGTTATTACGGTCCTAACTACGGAGTTGGTAAAAGATATCTCGCAAGAACTTTGGACGGAAAGATTCTTCTAGTGGATAGGCATTTTAAATATCTTTGGGAGGAAACACCGACTACGCGTGTGACACGCGCCTTCGAAGTTTTCAGGCTAGACACCGAAAACAACAAATGGAAGAAGAGAAAATCATTTGGTGATGTGGCCATATTTTTGGGTGACAATATTTCTATATCGGTTCGAGCTTCTGAATTTCTCGGATGTCGTCGTAATTGTATATACTTCACGCAAGACTTAGACGACTTTCGTGGAGCTAATGCTCCTATTATGTCTGACGTAGGTATTTATTGTCTTAAAAATAAAGAGTTCAAATTACATTTGGGTTTAGATCCAACTATGTTTGAAAACGTCAAACAACCACCAATTTGGATCATACCATGATCCAATTTTATTGTTTTAATTTATCTTTTTACTTTTGTTATACACTAGAAACTTATGTTCTTTGATAAGTTTGCTATTGCAAGAAAGTTGTGAGTTGTTGAATCGTGTTCACATTTTGATGACAACATTCATTCATTCATTTTTTTTAAATGCTAGTCTTCATTAACACAACAAATGAATTAATTTATGTTATCACGGTTATAGTTTATCAAGATAGATGAAATAGACAATTGAAAACAATTAAACGGAAAAATAGAAAATTTTATAGTTTCAATATTATATACCATAATCAGCCCACCTCAATTCTGTGTAAAACATAATTTTTTTTTTTTTTTTCACACATTGGCTATCATCTAGCAAACTAAATGACTACGACGTCTCGTTTGAATATATCTGAAGTTTTGTAGAATCACTGATACCAATCAAATGGCATAATAAGGGGGATTGAATATCTCGTTTAATAATATTTATCTAATCTTATATTTAAATAACAAAAAATCCAGGGACTTTCGTTATTTATGATAAATTTAAAAACTTAAATTCTCTGATCACAGTAAATTCTGATTTCTCTATCATTTATATTATGAACAATTTTTTTTAAACGTCAGCCAATTATCAAGTTGTGAATCTTTTAACAAAATGAACTCAAAAACAACATGTACAAACAAACAAAAAGACCCCTAATCCGTATGACTATCAGTCACGCCCGTCCTCGTCCTCTACCTCAACGGCAGGCATGAGAGCTCGTCCCGATCCTCCGTCTGCCTATGTATAGATTATATGTCCACCAAAAATCAATTGAATTTTCAATTATTGATCTATCCACAGATTCAACACATCACTTCTTTTTTCCTTAAAAGATGGCTAAAAAAAAGGATATGTTACACAGACTAGCAGCAGCATAAAAAAAAACACTGGCTTGGTACTTGGCTTACATTTCCGAGTGAATTTTTTTTTTTTTTTACACATTAGCTATCATCTAACAAGCTAAAATGGGGTATGTATGTATACAAATCAATCATTTCTCAAAACCTAGCTAAAAATAAAATGATCTAAAAAAAAACATGTACAAAAAAAAACACACAAAAACAAACAAACAAACAAAAAACCCCTAATCCGTACGATTATCAAGTCTCAGACCCGTCCTCAACGGTGGGCACGAGAGCTCGTCCCGATCCCTCCTTTGGTCCCGATCCTCGAGCAGACCTTGCTGAATCATATCGTGGTACATCGGCGTGAACCGAGACTGAAAAGCCCTGAACGCGAAATACGGAAGCAACGTTGCGACGACGAGGAAGAACGTGACGAGCCAGTAGAGCGGGCTGAAAAGGCAAGCCTCGACGAAGACTTTGTAAGCCGTGGTCGAGACGTCGGGCGTGATCGAGCCGTACATGAGCACGAAGAGGTACCACAATCCGATGCTTCCCCATATGAAGGCGTGTTGGATCCACGTGAAGTAGTTGATCGCCAGCGCCATCTGGCAGTTGACCGTCCACACCACGCTGCTGTACAGCATCGCTCCGAGCACCTCGTAGTCAACCGTTTGACCGTCCCCGCGGAACGCCTGGAGATTCGCCGCGTTCGTCGTGAAGAAGAAGATCACCGCCGCGCTGAAAGCGCCGTTCCCGATCCACCCCGATATCCGCCACCAGCAGAACAGCTCGTTCGAGATTCCCTCTCTGTACAGCTCCGGGTACTGAGGACCCGAACAAAATCACCGAGACGATTTTAAGTTTTTTTAGCTTCTATGAATCTCATCAATAACAGAACTCTTACTCTCGAGATTTTGTATTTTAGTTAGTGGGTTGATATTGATTTTGAAAAGCACGAAGACATAAAATAAAAGATTCAGAACTAAATCCGCCAACTATTTTTCCTCGAGACTTCATAGTAGTTAATGGGTTTTTATTTTTTTTAGATGTAGTGTTTAAGGTTTTGTATTTAATTTGGAAAAGCACGAGCACAAGAAGCGTATTTTTGGACATAAATTTGGGGATTTCTGATGGAATACCTTGAGGCAGGCTCGTGCGGAGACATCCTGATCGAAGACGCCGAGAGCGATTACGGGGAAAGATGTGAAGAAGACATTGTACAGAGACATGTACCAATCGTTGTACATAGCCTGGCCGGAGAAATCCGCCGAGGCCTCGAACCAAAATAGAGTGATCCCGAATGTTATGTTTTTGTAGAAGAAGTAGCATATCTGAATCATAAAAAAAAAAAAAAAAATAAATAAATAAAAACTATTATTATTGTACTGGTTCAGATATTGAATTGGAAAGAGAGAAAACATGGAAGCATGGTTTTACCATCATAGATATGCGCCGATAGCACCAATGGCCGTGTACCAGCAAGAGACGCTCCAGAAACCGGAACTGACCAATCGAAAAATCACTAGCCATCACTGCCTGCGACAAGAGACATCAATTGGAATTCAGAATCATATATTATTACCACATTTAATGATTAGTCTAAGAAAAAAAAAAAAAAAAAGCATGTTAAGAGTGATGATAAAAAAAAAAAAAAAAAAAAAAATTACCTGCATGCCTTCAAAACCACTGATCCCGACACCAATATCAGCCTCTCGAAGCATTCCAACATCGTTAGCCCCGTCGCCGATAGCCAGAGTTGTTTTACCCGTTCCCTCTTTGACTAGTTTTGTAACCTACACGTTTTGATCTGTATCAGATTACTCTTCTTCTTCTTTTCCCGGTCGACGATCAAAACTATATAAAGAGCAACAGCGAAAAAACTTACAAGAGACTTTTGCCTGGGCGTAGAACGGCAGCATATGACAGAAGAGCATCTAACAGCGAGATTGAAAAACAACATCTTCGCATCATCGAGGAGCAAATAGTCCAATGCCTTTCCGTCAACTATCAAGCCAAAGGCAACAGAAGTACTTGCTTCAATTTGTGCACGTGCATCTCTGACTTGCCTCATTACGCTTTCCTTTGAAGCCTGAATTTTTTTCATTTTAATGTTACAGCTATTACCGTGCTAGAAGTTTATTTAGATGTAATTCAGAATTCTCTTACCTTTGCTATTGCCACTGCTTTCTCTTCATTACCCACTGCAACAATATCGGGTGTCTCGGGAATGATGGTAAACGTGGTCATATCTCGTCTTAGTAAGCTACAAGCATACCTATACCATAAACAATAAGGGACTCGTTGAATCACATGACCTTTCAAAAGCATATAACTTTCTTTCTGTGAGCTTACTGACATACCCAATATTCGTTGCAGTTTCCATTTTATCGCCGGTTAATACCCATATTTTAATATTAGCCTGGGAGAGCTTTTGAATACATTCAGGCACCTGGAGAACAAAAATCGTTAATTTATATATAAAAAAAAAAAAAAAAAAAAAAAAAAAAAAAAGTGAAAAAGATTCCAATTCAAGAAATATGTTTTATATATAACGCTCACCCCTTTTTGCAGCTTGTCCTCGACAGCTGTGGCTCCGAGAAGAATCAAACCCCTTTCGATCTTCTCAGCAGTCCTTTCCACCAATGCTTCCCGGTCTTCGGAGACGGAGGTTTTCGCCTTCGCAAATTCCTCTTCCCATCTCTTATATACCTCTTCATCGAGCTCACGATACGCAATCACCAACGTTCTCAGACCCGCTTCGGCGTATTTTTGTATGTGAGCCTTGGTCTCAGCCTCATACTGTCTCCCATTCTCCGCGAGCTTTTGGAACATTACACTGCACATACATATATATGCCAAGATACATGAATTTTCGCTAATATTTTTTGTCGAGCAAAACAAGAGAAAAAAAGTCTTACCTGTCAGCACCCTTGCAGAGGAGCAACAATTTGTTTTCCGTGTCTCTTACGATTACCGACATGCATTTCCGAGCACTAGTGAACTCTAGGGTTTTAACAAGCTTGTACTCTCTGGAAAATGGAGAAACAATTATGAAGAGCTCGATAACCAAAACGACGATTGAATGCCTTGATTCACAATTGTACACACTATTTGAAGAAAGGGTGGGAGTGAAACTTAACAACAATGGTGACAATGCAACTTCAGATATATATATATATATATATATATATATATATATATATATATATATATTTTCAGCTGAAAACGGAGAAAAGTATATACTCTTTTTCCAACGAAAAAACTACAAGTAAGCCAAAACTAACCTCCGAAACCTTTCCCCCGTGTCGTAAGCGACTTCATATACTTGTATGAGCGACTGTTTCCTGTTGAAAAACTGAAAACCGAGCTCCCTCGCGGCGACGACAAAAGCTGCCTCGTCCGGCGATTCAGCCTCGTACGTGATTTCCGAATCTTCATCTCCATCGGCAACTGCTGTGTGACACACCGCAAGAACACGGAAGAAATTCTGTATGACACTGGCGTGGGGTTCACCGACCCACTTCCCGTCCACGATGCGCTCATCGAAGAAGTTGAACCCTTTGACCGACCTTCTGAATTCCAAAACGTCGCTGCTGTGGTCAACCGTATCTGATGGGCTATCACCAGAAGCCATTCGCTTTTCCATAGCCACTTCGACTTCCGTCAATCCACGTCCGTACGCGGTCCCGGCGATCGAGCATTTCACAAAGTCCATCGAATTACATGTCAGAGTTCCGGTCTTGTCGGAGAGTATCGTGTTGACTTGGCCGAGCTCCTCGTTCAAGTTAGAAGTGCGCGCACGGGCCGGCTTATCCGAATCTTCGTCGTACATGTCTTGGTCACGGTTGATGAAAATGCTCTGCAACACCTTCACGACCTCGATCGACACGTACAGAGATATCGGGATCAAATACCCGTACAACATGAGGGCCGTCAAGAAATGAAGAAACACAGCGAGCAGCGGTTTCCTGGGATCGTAGAGCACCTTTGTGTCGTCTGGACGGAGATACCACCTCCGTATCTTTCCTTTGTCTTCTTCCGTTTCGACACCGAACATGATCGACCCGGCTACGGATATAAAAACGAGCACACTGAACAGAATCAAGATTATCTTATCCATTCTCTTCTCGACGTTACTTCTCTTCGTAGAAGGCTTCGTCGCGTTCTGCATTACCTTCGTATCGTGGCCCGTGTAAATAATCGCGCCGTAGATGTGCTCGATGTTCTTAAGCTTCGAGTCTCTCAACAGAATCTGTGCGAAGGAAAGGGAGTGCTCTCGGCCATTGTGGTACAAAGTCCCGGAAAATTCATGGAGTTTGTCATTGGGTTCCTCGCACTTGATCACCGCCCTGAATCCTCTGAGAGACTCTTCGTCTTTGAGATGCGACGTCACTTCCAACGCTTGCTTCACTTTCAAATTCGTCTCTCCGTCGAGGTTCATCGTGTCGACGTGGCAAATCCCGTCCTTGTAACCCGACGAGACCAAGATAAGATCAGCAGGAAAGTACTCGTCTTTGTTCACTTTCACAATGTCGCCGACTCGGAGTCTCTTCCATCTCGTCTCATGGAACGCCGAGTCCCTATACACGCTAACCCTTCGGTTATTTGCCTCAATGTCCTGTAACGGTTTAATGATTCATATATGAACAATAAGAGACAACATAACAGCATAACTCAAATTTAATTATGCCGATTTCTTCCTATCCTGACACTATATGTTGTCACTCACATTGCAATAATTACCCAAAAAAATAGCAAAATCTTAACTTCAGTTCAAGCTCTCAGCCAAAATCTTGAACAATTAAAGAAATCATTGACAAACTTCAATTCAAGATCAACCTAATCTCGAGCAGTTTAATTGCAACAAATAATTCAAGATTCTGAGACCTAATACCCAAAATAAAGAACAGAAAGAGTCTAATTTCTGAACAACTTCACAATCCAAAAAAGAAATAATAATGGAAGAAAAAAAAGAGTAGAGGTTTTACGAAACTCACTTGCGTTCTCCGCCTCCAATCCTCGACGCCTTCCTTGATAATCGTGGCTCCGATCACCATCCCGAGCGGAAGGATGATGGAATACGCCGAGTACGGGGTCACCGGAGAGAACGAGACTCCGGCGACCACGAAGAAGTAGATATTAGCGACTCTCTTGATCTGCTCATACACGGACTTGTACAAGAAATTGACCGGCGTGTACTTCGTGGTCGACACGTAGTTATCTCTGTACCCGAGCTGAGCCGACTCGGCATTGTCCGAGTCGTTGCAGTGCACGACTCGAGTGAAGCCCTTTTGCCCAACCTGGTCGGTCACCGGAGACCGAAGGCACGAGAACGAGTACAGACTACTCCAACGTATCTTCTTCCTCCTTTTCTCCGCCATTTTCGCCGGATTCGAATTTCGAACGAGGAAGACGAAAAAAAATCGAGAAAAAAGAAAGAAAAAAAAATTAAAAAAAAGAAAAGAAATTATCGTGACTCTCGGAATACCTCTCTCTCGCGATTGATTCTCCGAGAAAGCGAAAAACACAACACAATCAATCAATCAGAGATTCCTTTCCACTCGAGCAACGAAAATGTGATATGATGTAATGCCTCTCGAAAGCGTCCAAAACCATTATTCGGCGAGCTAATGAAATAGAATAGCTTGTCAACCACCATTCGAACACGTTCAAAGATTCTTTGCTTCTTCTTTCTTCTTTCTCTTCGTCTTCGTCTTCTTCGAAGCCGTTGTAGAAGCAAAGCTCGCGTAGTCGGTCACGAACAGCGCAGAGCATCAAAAGACTTTATCGAATCGCCAAGAAACCACTTCGCGGCTCAAGAAACCCCGAGGAAACCCTGGGCCTTCGGTTTTCTCGTCGATTCTTGGCTTGCGTTCGAAGCCGAAGAGACCAGAGAGATCTCTTTCTTCAGCTCTCAGCCGAAATCTAGAGAGAGAGTGTGTGTGTGTGTAGAGAGAGAGAGAGGGCAAGCTTTGTATGAGACTCTCTCAGACACTAGTATTGAGTATGAAGTAGTTAGCTTTGCCGCTTTTGTAAGCAAAAAATAAATACATGGAATTAAAAAATGAATTTTCTGTATCAATAATTCAATATGGATATTTTTGGAACTGTTCTTTCTTAATAAAAATATATTATTCTTCTTCGCTAATAATGTCCTATACTTTTTTATTATTGATTATTATTAGTATGTTTTGTTTGGCATCCCACAATCTTTAGGCAGGTGAGTTACTTTAAAAAGGCTTAAATATTTTTTTTTATCGAATTTAGTACAATAATTACGCGGTGAATTCATTGACTTTAAAGGGTTGAAAATTCATTTGGAGCGAAAAAAAAGTTAGAAAATTCAAAGAGTAAAGAAAGCGAGAGAGAAGATGAAAAGTTTTCTTCTTTCTATTTCCCTATGATGATTCATCCTGGCTTCTCGGTACGGAAGCACACGGAAGGACGGGTTTCCGAACTGCCTACGCGCCTGACGGAAATTCCGAGTTCCGTGTGGCACGGAATTGGCGTTGTGATTTCCGTGGATCGACGGAAGTGAGTTTGGGGTTTGAAGGATAACGACGGAAGGCAGCATATATGCGCACAGGTTTGCAGAATTGGTTTTTTTTTTTTTTTTTTTTAAATAATCTGGGCCGTTGGATGTAAAATCCAACGGCCAAAACTTAGTCTGCCATTAAAGTCTGGTTCACAGCTTGGAACTCTTATTTCCGTCAAGCTTTAATTCGGACGACGGAAATTCCATTACCGATAGCACGGAACTGCCGTCCTAAAGTCCCGGAAATTTTCCTCCCGTTTTGACTCGGAAATGTTGGCTGTCGGACACGGTTGTGCCGATACCGTCCGATAGCCAGCTTGAATGATGATATACAAAATAGAGTCGAAGACTCGAATACCTATGTGTTAAGAGTTAGAACAGGAAAAATCTGACGTCATAACTCAACAAAATATCTGTCGAATTCGATTTGGACACGTGGCAATCGGTCACAATCAGACGATATTTCCACTGTCATGGCCGTCTTAACTGCCTTCTAACTACCGCAAAGCAGAAAAAGAAAAAGAAAAATGATATCATTAGATATAGTTATCTAGTTTTTGATAAGTTTAATTATATACGTCAATAGAAAAATATGCGTTACAATAATGTTAGAGCATAATTTTTATCAAACATTTGTTGCCTAGTTATCATCTTATTAGAAAAATCCAGCAACTTTCATTATTCATCATCAATTCTAGCCATTTAAATCAAACCAAGTAGGGATACAAAATGATGATTGACTTTATTGGTCTTTCTTGTTTTATAAGTTTCAGTTAATGTGTCACTCTTAAATTGAAGAGCTCTCTGGAATATATCTTCAATTTATTGGATAATCTGAGAAGAATAGAAAACGAGATATAAGAGGAAAATCTACCATGGATACTTTGGGCTACACTTCAAATTGAAGCAAAATTTTTATCATGTGAAAAGAAATATAAGGATATGATAAACTGACAGTCTATGGTCCATTGAGAGATTATAAATAAATATAATACGAAAATTTAGAGATTAAAAAAAGATAGTTTAATAGTGAATAGTAAAAGAAGAAATACAATAATCTGAATATATAATCTTAATACAATCAAATAAATAAAAGATCGAAATAACTCTATATAAATAATAAATATAATAATGACAAATATATTATATATACTCTTTAAAAATGTCTAGAAGAAAAAACTTGTATGGATAATAGTAAACACAATGAAAATACTTAAATAATTTATAAATTATAAACAAACAAACTTGTATGGATATTAGCACACGATGAAAATACTTAAATAATCTATAAATTATAAGCAAACAAAAAATATGTAGTCTGAAAAAAAAAGGGAACAACTTTTTTATTTGGTACACAAAAGACAAAACCAATATTTATCTTATATGTCATGAGGTAATTGTACTTGCAGATAAGCAAATTTGTAAATTTTAAAACGTAAATTATAATGTGTGTTAGATATTTTTTTAGATCTATTTTCTCTAAAAAAAATTTCTACACAGAAATTTAGGATTTTTTTATTCTCCACCACCACCTTCCCTCTAAAGGGTGAGACAGCGCATCGATGTTCTCCAACCTAAAGGGAGATGGTGATTTCCGTTATCTTCCCTAAAACATCACTTTTGAAGCACTTCACGCCACTCTCGCCGGATTCCACTTCCATCTCATCGGATTCCGCCTCCATCTCGCCAGATCCCACCTCTATTTCGCCGGATTCTGCCTCCATCTCCGTCTTCTCCCCTTACTTCCTCCGGCTCTGTGACCCGTTCTGTCGCGATCCTTCCCGTGCACTGATGGTGATTGTTGTTCCATATGGTGATTTTTATAGAGAAGATGTTAATTAGTTTTATTATAAATAGTTTTGGTTTGTTGAACTTGTGTGTTTTACCCTTGATGTTAGGGGTTTTGTTTTGTTTAGTCTATTATGTGCAATTAGTTTGTGTAAACTGCGATACTTTATTCACTATTCTATGGTGTTTTTGTTCTCCAAATATGGCTTAGTCATCTATTGGGTTTTTTTTCTAGTTTTTTGTTAGTCTTTTTACGGTGCAAACACTCGAACATCTTTTATCACGATTGGTGGTCTTCGAACACTTTGGTTCGTTCATTAACTTTTAAGGTTTTTTGAAAGAGCTAGTGAGCTGCTCGAATTTGAGTGTGGTCTATATTCCAGTCATCGAAAATTCACACATAACGTGCTTTCATCCGATTCTATAATTGAATCATTGTTGTTTCGAGATCTCATTTTATCTTGTCAAACGATATAAGATATTTGTACTTTTGGATTTCATACCCATTATCTAATGAAAGCCTTGAGCAATTTTATAATAATAAGAAAAAGGTAAATTATCATCAAAAGTCAAAATCTCTCAATATAAGACATGAGTACAAAAAATATTAAAAATATATTCTGTACACATGGAGAATTTGTATTATATATTGCAAGACGTTCTTGTACTTGTAACAGAATAAAAAACCACAATCGCTAGGAAATAATAAAAAGGTTCACAATAAAGCATGCATTTCAATATTTAAACAATAATATATTTTATCGAATTTATAAATAGAACAAAATGAATTAATTATATGTAATTGTTTAAAAGAAGTAATTAACTATGTTTTATTGATATTTTTTTATTGTATTATTGATATCTTGTTTTAAAAAAAAATTGTATTATTGATATCGATCATCACGCTTCAATAAGTTCCCCCATAAGTTAAATCTATGAGAATATTTTAGTCTTTTTATTGAAGACCCTTGTGAAGTATCACCAACTCTAAGTCAAAATGAAATTAAAACTGCTATATTATGTTTACAGATAAAATTATATCTAGATAAACGCATGATCCAACGCCGAGCTGGTTGAATAAGTCTATGGTTGAAATTAATTCAATATAAGACAAATATAAATCAGATAGACCTAATCTTGTGATTGGTGTCGGCATAATAGTGTGGTGTGTTCTTTGCCACCGTAATTCCATTGGTCTATTTGTTTTGGTGTATTAAACACGTTCTATGTCATTTTCGTTTGGTTTGAGAAGACATTCTAATTTCCGGTCAATTACCAAAAAAAATAATAATAAAAAAAAGACGATTCAAGTCTTTTATGAAATGTCAAGTACGTTTGACCAGTAAAAATTTGAAAAATCATTGAACTCAATGAAGAAACTCTCACTTTGTCCTAAAAGCACTCGTATAGGGGAATTTCGAAGACCAAGTCAATGGTCGTTAACCTCGTCAAACGTACAAGCCTCGTTGGCTGTTCTCGACGACGAGGATGGCTGTTTTGCTGGGAGGTGGAAAATAAAGGGTTCGTTGAATTTGTTGCGAGTACGATCATAAGCAGTAGCGAAGTTATGAATTAAAATTAACGGACAAATTTGATAAGAAAAAAATTCAAGGGGCAAATTTTAAAAAAAATATTGTAATTTTAGACTGAAGAAGTATATATATATATATAATTATATATGGTATATATATATGGTTTGATATAATATAATAAATAAAAGTTAATTATACGTGAATTTAAATGTGGGATATACAAAAGTTGTTAAAAATAAATAATAGATGAATGAGAGATATGTCTTCTTTGTATTATAATAAAGTTTTATACTAGTGATACAACACTATTTAATTTAAACTATAGGTGTATATTATTGGTATTTATGCAGGGACGAAGCCTGATTATAAATTAGGGGGGGCTAATTTGCAACAAAAAGTTCAGGAGAGGCTGATTTGTAAATTTTGAGGGTAAAAAAAATGTAAAAATAAATTAAAAACTGGGTAAAAAGTGCAAAAAAAAAAATTTGAGGGGGGGCTATACTACTTGGCTTCGTGCCTGTATTTATGCATGAGTGTTTATGCATGAGGTATTTATATTATTGGTATTTATGCATGAGTGTTTTTTTAATATTATTTTTTAATACTTTATATTTTTCAAATATACAATTGCTAGCATTTCAAGACAATAAATGAGACTTTTGTAAAAAAAAAGTGCGATATCCGCAAGGGGTACTTTTGCAGCAAATAATAATTTCACGTAATGATTTAAGATAATTTATACTTCGATTTTTAATGTTGATAATGTGTATGTATATCAGCAAATTGATAGGAGCTTTATGGAAATACAACTCCGACATTGCAAAAATTGGCTATACAAATCTTGTCCCAAACTGCGTCATCATCGGCATGTGAAAGGAATTGGAGCACGTTTGCATTAGTGCATACGAAGCAGTTGAACCGTATAGCATACAAGAGATTGGAGAAACTTGTATTTTGCAGTTACAACATGAAGCTGAGCATGAGAGACATGAAGTTACAAGCTCAATAATTCAATGATGCCTTTAGATCCTTTGGACATCATCGAACGGGCTTTTGAAGGTCGGGAGCCCAAAATGAATGAGATGATGAGATGCTTCACTGGATTGATCTGGTTCACCTAGATGACGAAAATCAGAACCCATATTCTCACATTACTGAAGAGGCTGCAAATCTTGGAGTTGATGTCAACCAAGCTTTGAACAAAAACATCCACCCCCTCTCCCTCCCATCGAGAGACTCTCAAGACGTTTCAAGTTCTCCAGATGATACTGGTCATGCCTCGAAATAACGCGGGTAAGATTACTCTCATAACGTAATCAAACAAGTATTTTGTTTTCTATTTTTTTATTTATTATAATGATAGGTATGGTGGTGGTTGTGGTGAAGAACGTGGTGGTGGTTGTGGTGAAGAACGTGGTGGCGGGCAATACAACGGTGGTCATGGATACGATCCTCAATACGGCGATGACGGTGGATACGATCCTCAATACGACATCGGTGATGGATATAGCGTACCACGAACAGACGATGAATACAACCACATGCATCAGGATTTGGAGTCTAACATCCACAGAAGTTTATCTGATGCAATGTCAATCTCTTCTACTAGCAATGACGTTGTTCAATTGCTATTGTAACGACAAAAAAGAAAAAAGAAAAAAAAGAGCTTATTATTTTTTTTGCTTAATTGATTACCAATTCCACTAACAAAAACAACTTTATTGTAGTATTTTATGGATTTTAATAATATTTTAATGAAAAATAATATTTTTATTGTGAAATTTGATGTTGTGGTTGAAATTGAAAAAAAAAATTAGTACTGAAAATACAAAAAAAAAAAATGTGATTTCTACACCAAATACAAATACAGCGTTAGAGTTGCCCTTATAAAGTGATTGAGGTATAAATTATTGTTTTGTGTGTAAGAAAATGGAGTGCGTACATAGCTATCTATATATTTCAATAGTATTGGTATATTTGAGCATGATTAGCTAAGTTTCAGGACTAGAGTTTAGGGTTAGGGTAGGGGCAGAAAGTAAGACATACCTAATTTGACAAAATTGTCGAATATAATAAATCTGTCCCCCTGCGTAGAAAATGGGTTTCACGTTTGTCGTGCGAATTTGGACGTGATTTAGTGGATAACTAATTATTTATCATGTTCATTATGCAACGTGACACACGTAGTATGTTAGCCCAGCATGATTGTTGTCTATATAGGTCCACACAAATCTACTCTTCTTCCTTATCCTTCCCAATCTTCCATGTTGCACTATAATATTGCTACTACACCACATCATTTAATAACATAAACAAATCAATTAGAGATACTTAAGAAATGAATTTATATAAGGGGGAGGGGGGGTCTAAAATTGCAATATGCTACTTCTATATGTAATATGGGTTTTTAGGTGATAGTGTCAAATATACGGGTTGTATCTTGTAGGTATATTTTGACATAAATATACCTTTAAAATATATAGGCCATGTTTGGTACGTAACTCAAAAAGTGTTTTTCACTTTTTGAGTGAAAAAAATAGGAAAAAAAATGAGAAAGTTGTGTTTGGTAAAAATTATCGGGAAAATTTTTTAAAAAATTTGGGAATTGTTTTGAAAACCGGGTAAAGGAAATTGAAAACAGGGTATTAGTGTTTTCCGAAATTTTTTTCACTTTTCTCGCGTGTAGTCTGTCCTCTGTCATTATTGTCGAGCAACATAAAAAAAAAAAAGAAACGCAGAAGGAGTCGTCGTTGCGGCGGGGACGGAGGCCCTCGCGGCGGGGGTTGGACTTGGAGGAGGGCATGAGGTCGAGGTCGGAGGCGGAGGTGTCGGTGAAGGCGTCGCGGCGGACGGCCTTGCGCTTGCGTGTGGAGCGCCGGAGAGGGGAGAGAAACTCCTTCGCGATGTGGGACGCGGCGGTGCGGACCTTCTTCGACGACGATTTCCGGCTGCGCTTCCGGTGGTGGTGAATCGACGCCGAGCTCGGAGAGTAGTAATGGAGGTAAGCTCGTCCTTAGCCTTTCCCTCTCGGCCTCTTCCTCAGCCTGTCGCTGCTCCGAACCCCGCCCACTTCGCCTTCTCCGTCGCCGGAACGCATCTTCTTCTTCTTCTTCTTCGGGATTAGGGTTTCGATGCTCTTCTCGAGCGACGTTTCTTTCACTGTGATGTCCTGTTTTTCTTTTCTTTTTTCATATAACCCCCCTCTACCCACCAACCTAGCTACCTATCAAACCCCTTTACTCTGCTGCTACTCTCACTAGTCCCTTTTAATTAAAACAATATTTGTTATGCAAAAAAAAAAAAAATACTAACAATGTTCTATTCATCTCTAATTTAACTTCGAAAATGCTTTATTACTTTCTTGGATTGTAATTGTGACATGATACAACAATTGGAAGATTTGCTTGGACAGAAAAAATAAAAAATAAAAAAAATTAATGTTAAGAAAAACTTGTTTTTTTTCAAATCACACTTACAAATAGTTTACACATGATACCAAAAAAAAATATACATATATCGCACCTTTCACGCGAGCTTGAAAAAAAAGAATAGAAATACGGTATTATATTTATATGCATAGAGAAGAACTTTTTAATTACATGCGCTCGTCGTTACGCAACGTCATAGAGAGATGTTTTGGCATCGTAAAAGCTCGGTTCCCGATTTTATATTTTGTGTAGTTAAACTTATGTTTAAAAAAAAATTTGAGTTAAGAAATTGTTTCCACGTACCAAATAGTTTTTTTCACTTTTCATTTTTTCAAAAAAAAAAAAAAGTGAAAAGTGTACCAAACAGTTTTTCCAGTTTTTCAATTTCTCAAAAAAAAAAAAATGAAAACTGTACCAAACAGCTTTTTGAAAACAACTACAAAACAGTTTTTCAATACAACTACAAAAATTAAAAAACAGAAAACAAAAAACTTTTTGAGTTAACTACCAAACACAATTATAGACTTTCAATCACCTTCTCCCTTTTTTTTTTGGGATAATTTTCTTCAATGGTCAATGAATATCCTACCCTTTGTTTCCTCTTTAATTGAAAGTTTAAAAAGAGTCATCAAGTACATTATATAGCTCTCCATATAAAGCTAACTGCATTTTTTGTATTCTTGTCACAGGTCCTAAATATTATAGGAGCAGGAACAGTGAGTTTTCTGAACCCATAGAATAAATATGGGAAACTTGATAAACCAAGCTTAGTGTAGCATGTGTTTTGAAAACCAAACCATATTTTGGGTCCTTTAGAGAAACCAAGCATTTGTCCATGTAAAATGTCCAAATTACCCTTAAATTAAAATTCTTTTCAAAATCAATCCTTTATTTTCTCTGCACTCTCATTCCTTCCCATTTCATGCGTGCCTTTCCCATTCCCGAACCATTTCAATTCAAAACCCAAAAAAAAAACCCCGCTCATCCCGTCCCGCCCCAAATCCCTCGTTCTCTTCTCTTCTCTCCGTCGGTCATCCTCATGCACCCACGCCCATCGTCGTAAACCAGTCCAGCCCTACTATTCATTTCAGTCCTTCGTCGCCAGTCCAGCCGAGTCGCGAACCATCAGAGCCCTCCTCGCCAGTCCAGCCTTACTCGCCATTTCGCTCCGTGGTCGCCAGTCCAGCCGAGTCGCGAACCACCCTAGCCCTCCTCGCGAACCAGCCGAGCCCTCCTCGCCAGTCCAGCCGAGTCGTGAACCAAACGAAAATGGTGAGTTTGTTTTGGGTCCCATTGTTTTAGGGTTTGTTAAATTGAAATGGTTTCATAATTATTTAGATGACATTATTTGAGAATCTTCGATTATGACTTGTTAGGGTTGTTTAGAATATGTTTCGAAGATTTTGGGTATGAGGGTTTGAAGTTTTCGATGAATTTTTGGTGATTAAGATTGTATTGATATGAAATCTTTGGTATTTTCGGTGTGAAATTTTGGGATGGGATGTAGTTTTGATTAGAGATTTTGGATTTTTTGGCTATGAAGTTCATAGCGGTTTGAAGGGATTTCGAAGATTTAAGTTTGCTTTGTTTATGTAATGGATTTATTTTTTGTAAACGATTTCAAAGTTTTCATTTAGTTTATGTGTTTGATTTCAGACGTTTCAGTTATTTTTTGTAATGGATTTTCAGAGTTTTCAGTTATTTTATGGAATGGATTTCAGAGTTTTCAGTTAGGTTATGTGAAGGATTTCATAGTTTGTAGTTAGTTTTTGTAAATGATTTCAGAGTTTTCAGTTATTTTATGGAATGGATTTCAGAGTTTTCAGTTAGGTTATGTAAAGGATTTCAGAGTTTTCAGGTATTTTTTGTAAATGATTTCAGAGTTTTCTGTTATTTTATGGAATGGATTTCAGAGTTTTCAGTTAGGTTATGTAAAGGATTTCAGAGTTTTCAGTTATGTTTATGTAATGAATTTCAGAGTTTTCAGTTAGGTTATGTAATAAATTTCAGAGTTTTCAGTTATCTTTTGTAAATGATTTCAGAGTTTTCAGTTAATTTTTTTTATGGATTTCAGAGTTTTCAGTTATTTTATGGAATGGATTTCAGAGTTTTCAGTTAGGTTATGTAAAGGATTTCAGAGTTTTCAGGTATTTTTTGTAAATGATTTCAGAGTTTTCTGTTATTTTATGGAATGGATTTCAGAGTTTTCAGTTAGGTTATGTAAAGGATTTCAGAGTTTTCAGTTATGTTTATGTAATGAATTTCAGAGTTTTCAGTTAGGTTATGTAATAAATTTCAGAGTTTTCAGTTATCTTTTGTAAATGATTTCAGAGTTTTCAGTTAATTTTTTTTATGGATTTCAGAGTTTTCAGTTATTTTTTGTAATGGATTTCAGAGTTTTCAGCTAGTTTATATAATGATTTTCAAAGTTTTCAGTTAGTTTATGTAAAAGACTTCAGAGTTTGCAGTTATCTTTTTTTATGTATTTCAGAGTTTTCAGTTAGTTTATGTACAGGATTTCAGAGTTTTCAGTAAGTTTTCTGTGATTGATTCTTTATTTCGAACTTTTCTCATTTTTTTGTAGGCACCGAAGTATGAATTGTTAGTTCCCATCTGTAAGGATTACAGTGGTCAAATAAGTTTCAGAGGCAGCGGGTTCTTGAAGGTAATAAGCACACGATTTATGGTATTCGGATTACATGCTAGGTTGAAGGACACACAATTTAGTTGGATCGATTCCCCTTCCGTTACGGGTTTCAACTTTAATGGTGTGATTATAGACCAACTTCTCCAACGACGCATCCAGCAAAGATGTCAGGATGCAATTTACTTTGGTATCGGTAAGAATCCTATCCGTTTCGGAAGAAACGAGTTTGGTTTGATGACCGGACTAAAGTTTAGTACGCTTCCATCAACGGAAGAATTCAAGAAGCACCTTTCAAGCAACCGTCTGTTGAAGACGTATTTTCCTGACCCCGAACACGTTGATGACAACGACAAAAAACTTCACAAGGCACCGTCTGTTGCTGATTTAGAGGCAGCTTTTAACACGTGCACGAACAAAGAAGACTTGTACAAGCTCGGACTGTGTTTGATTGTGGAAGGCATCATACGAGGAAAGGATAGTTGGCAAGGTATTTGGGAGGAGTTGTTAAGTATGGTCGATGAGCTCCCATACTTTATGGCGTTTCCGTGGGGCCACGTTAGTTGGGCTGCCACTCTCGAGGGGTTGCTAGCGACGGACCCGAAACACCTGCGTACCTTATACGAGAATCGAGGTAAGAAGCAGAAGAAGGTTCAAGACGCAAAGTATGCGGTCCAAGGGTTTCTCCCTGCGGTTCAATTTTGGGCGTACGAGGCCATAGAGTTTGTCGGTGTAGAGTATGGCAAGAAATTGAGCGAGAATAGCATTCCGAGAATGCTCAAATGGGTGAGCATGAAACAAGCAAGACAGAAGGGGTTCACAAAAAAGTTAATCCGACAAAGCGTATGTTTTCTAACTTTTTTTCTTCGGAGATTTTATGTACATTTTCAGCTTCATTTCGACGTTTTCCAACTATTATGTATGATTAATTTCGAAGTTTTGTTTTATAGGTGGAGGCAACACCGACGCTTGAGCCTACCGATGGTGAGAAGAAGTATCTCTCCATACTCGAGAGACACCCATCTACTATACCAGAATATCCGGGTTACAATTCTGTTGTAGCGCACAAGAAGTCGGCGTACGTGAATGAAGAGGACGTTGGCCCACCACGTGGAGATGAGAATTTTTCAATACTTGAACGACGTTTGAGTGATGTGGAGCAGAATGTTAAGAAAATGTGTAGGGAGCAGAAGCGCATGAGGAAGCAAATCATGAGGTGGCAAAAAGACGCGACTGAGAAACTCGATTATTTGGTAAGTGTCGTCCCGGGAAGCGCTACACAAGAAGAGAGGTATCCATCGGAGAAGTTTCCACGGCGGAGGTCACCATCGCCACATGGTAATCTCTCTCAACTGTGAATTTCGAAGTTTTTAGTTTTATATTGTTAATGATTTCGGAGTTTTATGGCTTTTTTTATATACTGTTTCGAATATTAGTTATTAATTTTTGGTGTTTTGTGACATAATTTTTGGCAGTGGAGAATGATGAAGGTTTATTTTTTGACCCTGACGAAGCTGTTAATATTCATGATGAAACTTTGGACCCTCCGGATGATGATGGTGAGGAGGAAGAAGAAGAAGATGATGACAACGATGAAGATGATGAAACTTTGGACCCTCCGGATGTCAACGATGGAGATGATGACAACGACGAAGATGAAGACGATGATGACGAAGGGATGGCAGCCCCCGAGACGACAAGCAACGTGGCAGCCCCGGAGACGACAAGCACCGTGGCAGCTCCCGAGACGGCAAGCGAGACGGCAGCCCCCGAGACGGCAAGCGAGACGGCAGCCCCCGAGGCGGAAGCCCCCGTGGCAGCCACCGAGACGGCAACCACCGTGAACGCCCCCGTGACGGCAACCACCGTGGCAGCCCTCGATGACGACGACGACTTCGTCAACCCTCCGACGAAAGAGACGGCAAGAACTGTGGCAGCCCCCACGACGGAAACCTCTGTGGCAGCCCCCGATGACGACGACGACGACTTCGTCAACCCTCCGGCGAAAGAATCTGTCCGTGTCTATGGTAAGTTCTCAATTTTCAAACTGTTGCCTATATTTCATGGTTTATGTTCTTTTTAATTCTTTTATGTTGGATTGTGTAGTTTCGAAGAGAAAGAGCAAGCGGCCCATAAAGTATGATGATTACACTCCGTTGAACACAGCCAAACTGAAAAGCCTGAAAAAGGGGTGATGAACATTACTTTGGATGAAAATTGGGTTTGTAATGTTTGTTGATAATAACTTTGGTAGTTTTGGAGACTAGTTTTTTTGGATGAAAATTGGGTTTGTAATGTTTGTTGATAATAACTTTGGTAGTTTTGGAGACTAGTTTTTTGGATGATATTTTGGTTTGTAATGTATACATGAACCCGAAATGTCTGAAATCCTTGACAAAAAATTACTGAAATGTCTGAAATCATTGACAAAAAATTACTGAAATGTCTGAAATCAAGCACATACACTAACTGAAAACTCCGAAATCAAACACATAAAATAACTGAAATGTCTGAAATCAAGCACATACACTAACTGAAAACTCTGAAATCAAACACAAAAAATTACTGAAATATCTGAAATCCATTATAAAAATTATCTGAAAACTCTGAAATCAAACATACAAAATAACTGAAATATCTGAAATCCATTATAAAAATTATCTGAAAACTCTGAAATCAAACAAATAAACTAACTGAAAACTCCGAAATCAAACACATAAAATAACTGAAATGTCTGAAATCAAGCACATAAAATAACTGAAAACTCCGAAATCAAACACATAAAATAACTGAAATGTCTGAAATCCATTATAAAAATTATCTGAAAACTCTGAAATCAAACACATAAAATAACTGAAATGTCTGAAATCAAGCACATAAAATAACTGAAAACTCCGAAATCAAACACATAAAGTAACTGAAATGTCTGAAATCAAGCAAATAAACTAACTGAAAACTCCGAAATCAAACACATAAAATAACTGAAATGTCTGAAATCAAGCACATAAAATAACTGAAAACTCCGAAATCAAACACATAAAATAACTGAAATGTCTGAAATCCATTATAAAAATTAACTGAAAACTCCGAAATCAAACACATAAAATAACTGAAATGTCTTAAATCCATTATAAAAATTATCTGAAAACTCTGAAATCAAACACATAAAATAACTGAAATGTCTGAAATCAAGCAAATAAACTAACTGAAAACTCCGAAATCAAACACATAAAATAAATGAAATGTCTGAAATTAATCACATAAACTAACTGAAATGTCTGAAAATTAGCTGAAAACTCCGAAATCAAACACATAAAATAAATGAAATGTCTGAAATTAATCACATAAACTAACTGAAATGTCTGAAAATTAGCTGAAAACCCTGAAATCAAACACATAAAATAACTTAAATGTCTGAAATCCAATACTACTGACGAAAAGTACACGACTTCCTATTATGTCCTCTACCTCCACAAATACTACATTTGCGCTGAACAACAATGACTTCACCTTGAGACGGCAAACGTTTGATCTTGCGCCGTCCTCCTTTGCTCTTCTTCTTCGGCCGACCGGCGGGGTTTTTCGCAACAGGTACCTTGACCTCCATATTCAACAGCTCTTCTGGAGCATTCCACTCGTTTTCAGGACCACAAGGGTACACAGCATCCATGTAGGCTGCTCTCCAACTTTCTACTCGATAGAAAGGGTGACACAATGAATACACATCGATGTTACGCTTTGTTGCGACACACGTCGCATGCATGCAAGGGAGACCAAGAAGTTGAAACAACCCGCATGTGCATTCTTTTGTCAACATGTTTACCGTGCCATCCTCGTCTCCATCAAGTACTAAGAACTCATGTTGCGTAACCCCCGAATATTGCAAATGGCGACCCTTTTGAACTTGAAGTCGTAAGTCCTCATCAAATTTTGGACTCAGTTTGGTCTTCGCATTTCCAGATTTTTCTCTTCGCTTGAAGAACCATTCTTGAAGAGTAAATCGAATGCATTCCACCATGCTACAAATTGGGAATGTTCTAGCGTCCTTTATCCTCTTGTTGAAGCTTTCCGCGTAGTTACTCGTCAATAAATTGTACCTGTTGTTAAAATATTCGAAGTCGCATTGTAAATCTAAGAAACAAACCAAAATCTTCGAAATAAAGTACTACCTGCTTGTGAACTTACCTTTTTCCAGGAAAGTACGACCGAGCAAACCTTTCAATTCCAATGTCTTCCAGATATTTAGCAAGGTTTGGATCTTTACGCCTTAGCTTCTCGAATTGAGCATGGAAAACAGATTTTCTCCAAGCATAACATGCGCCATACATCTCTGGGCCACAAACATCGGTTTTGAACACATGAGCAACATTCATACTTAGATGCTGGTAGCAGATCCCGTGATAACACTCTGGATACACAACCGGTATAGCATGAAGGATACTCGCGTGCCTAAAACAAAGCGTTTGAAACATAAATATTAGATCAACTAAAATATTCGAAATGTACTTCTCAGAAAACCTAAAATCTCTGAAATAACATTCCAAAATTGTCGAAACAAAACTAAAATCTTCGAAATTAAGTACCTGTCTGATATGAAACAAAGATCTGGCGGGGAACCGATGGTCTCTCTCAGTTTCCGAAGGAAGTAGGTCCAAGAGTGATTATTTTCGGTGTCTACAACAGCAAATGCAAGTGGAAACAATTGGTCATTTGCATCTAATGCAATCGCCGATAATATCTGCCCTCCGTACTTTGTCTTCAAGAAACTACCATCGATACATATCACAGGTCGACATGATGCAAATCCCCGTATACAAGCTCCAAGGGCCCAAAAACAGTACCGAAATCGACTGCCGGAGTCAAGAACAAGGTCAGTAACCGAACCTGGATTTTTTTGTTCTAATGCGTAGAAGTAAGCAGGTAACCGCTTGTATGACTCGTCAAGTGTACCCCTTATGTACCCAATTGCCGTCTCCTTGCATCTCCAAGCCTTCTCGTAACTCAAATTTATCCCATACTCCTTTCGTACATCTTCTATGATGTTCCTTGGTGTATATGATGTCGATTGAATACTATACTTATGCTTGATAACATGTCCTACAATCCATGGTGCAGCTTGAAGTTGGCCACTAGCAGGGGCATCAATCGAACAAGTATGTGTAGAAACATACACACTCACTTCGAACATATCACTGTTTGGTAGTTTATTCCCTCTCAATTTCCAAGTACAATCACCAGCTTTGCACTTGACTACCCATCGACTCCTGCTTGTTTCGAAGACCCTATACTGAAAGCTCTTTCTCATTGCAAGCATGGCAACTTTAGTTTTCAAATCAAACTTATTATCAAAAATTTGCCCAACACATATGTCCGATGAACTGGCAGTGGATGAAGGCGTACTTACATTTTCCTCCGAATCGGTTGAAACATGTGCATCCCATAATTTTGACTTCTTATGAGGCGTCGCCGATACTGGCTCTGACATGGGAATATCATTATCATTCATAACCGGATTATCCTCACAATAGAATCCGCTTGCATCAAAATCTTCCTCATCATCGCCATCTTCATCTTCCTCATCATCACCATCCTTACCTTCCTCATCACCCTCTTCATCGCATGGCGCCTGAAAATCATTCACCTCGACGCTAATACCTAAGCATGCTACCTGAGAATTTGGGGTTGGTGAAACTGCCCTGCTTGGAGTTGTATCAAGAGCTGCATCAACAATGTTTCTTTTCACGGGGGTTACGCATAAGGAAATCCTCAGCTTGGATTGACCAGAATTCTCTAACATAAATGCCGTCACACTAGCGTCCGATGCCAAAATGAGAGGAGGCATTGGTCTTCCAGCCCAAACATACGCAGCTTCAAGTTTCAAATCGTATAACGACTTGTCGACACAAAAAGCTTCGTACATAGCGATTAATAGCTCCGCCCGAGATATGTCTTTCGCGAGTGCACGGAGTTCGAATCGCGATTCATTAGTATATTCCCATTTTGTACCTTTGTTCACCCAAGTACCATCAAATAAACAACATATATTAACGTTTGAACCTGTTAAGAAGTTAAAAATTTGAGTTTAAACGATATCTTTTCTGGGAATCGAAATCTTCGAAATGAAATCAAAATAACAACTATAAACGTCGAAATTACAGACAACAATTTCGGACTTTTTTCTGGATCCAACATGACGAACTCAAACTCTTTTTTTTTCAGGAAATCAAACAAATCTCTTACAAAATATCATCGAATTAGGGATCGAAACTTACCCATATATCTTCGGGTTTGCCGTGCGTTGGGGTTTGCGACGACCGTGGAGATGGGCGTGCTTGGCTGTGGCTTGGCTGGTTCGCGACTCGGCTGGAGGGCTATGTTGTTCGCGAGATTGCTGGACTGGCGACGACGGCTGAGTGGCGACGACGGCTGCGGGCTAGGGCTCTGAGTGGCTCTGAGGATGGTTTCTTTTTTTCTTTTTTTTTTTGAAAGGGAAACGTGCTTGGCTGTGGGCTGCACGTTTTTTTTTCTTTTGTTTTGGTTTCTGAATTGAAAAAGACAACTGGAGTGAGTGAAGGATTGATTTTGAAAAAAAAATTCATTTAAGGGTAATTTGGACTTTTTACATGGTGATATGCTTGGTTTTCCTAAGGGAACCAAAACATGGTTTGGTTTTCAAATCACATGCTTTATCAAGCTTGCCATAAATATTATCGTAGACGACTTCAGAGAGAGAGAGAGAGAGACAGAATTGTAGGATTGAGTGTAGAGGAAAGCAAGGCAAGAAGATACTAAGAAAATAAAATTTTAATTATAAGGCAAAATCGTAATGGCACACTGGCCCACTATTTTGTCCAAGTTCTACTTTTAGTTAGTTATGGAAATATTAATGTGCCTACTAATTTGTCAATTTTCCTATTGGGATGAGGCCTCAATAATTAAGCTTTTCAATAGCCCATATTATAACAATCAAACTCTAAATTCAATTGATCTGTTTGTGCACTAAAAGCAAAATTATGACCTTCTTATAACGCCTATTTTTTTTTCCCTCACAATCAGCAGCAGCTTCTTTTAAAAAATAAAAATGAGAGAAATACAAAACAAATAAATTTTTATAATGGCTATACTATTTATGTGAGAAATAAAAGTAAAAATTACTCAAACCACTTCATTGTAAAATAATCGAGAATACCTCTGTTTTTATTTTTATCCGGGAACGCCTCATTTTATTATAAAAATAGTTCATTTGTATAGTTTTATCTTAATGTTTACAACTTTCTATTAGACTTGTTTTTATTGATTGCAATTTTATTTAAATTTTCATTAGTAGTTTACAGCATAATATCAACAAAATTAATTGAAAATAAAAAACAAATGGGGTACATATGGAATGTTATAAAATTTGAGGCATTCTACGAATTAACATCTTCAAACGAGATACTTGTCAAATTTTCTCAAAATATAAAGCATGATTTCATAGCCCCATTTTTTATGTTGAAAAAACGACAATCTTATTAAAAAAAAACTACAATAAGGTAAAGGCTTCAGAGCCCAAATTCAAAGTCAAAACCTTGGGCCCAAAAAGAAAATCAAACAAGCCTCCCCAAACCTATTTCCCCAAACTTATTACCCCAAACTTATTAGCCAAAGCTACAAAATGATGACTAAAATTTTAACACAGCCAAGATCTCTCTCTCTCTCTCTCTCTCACACACACACACACACCTAAGATCTCTTAAGGATGGTTTCTATTTCTTCCTTTTTTTTAATATCTCAATAATTCTGGTTTTAGTACCATCGTAAATAAATTTATAGTTTCTATTATGGAGGTAATTCTTAATTTAAGTTGCCTGTCTAGAAGTCTGAGGGACTACTTTTGATCATATTTTTTTGTTGTAATTATGTTGGTGATTTTTCATCTAGGTTTGAAGGAGTTGAATTTTTCTCTGAGTTGTATTATCATTCGAGTCTTTTTGACTTGTATACATATTCCTTTCATATTTCAATTTAAAACAAAGAAGGGACAATAATAATGACTTATTAGTTATTACAATGCTACTCTTAAAGTCTTAATCATTTTATTAATCACTGATAAAGGAACAATCGCGGATCTTCGGATGTTTATTGCGTACAAGTTTAATTACGCAATATAGCATTTGTAGTTGAATGATGTTTAAGATTGGAAAAGATCCTAATTGATGATATATATATATATATATATATATATATATATATATATATATATGATATAAAAACTTATGGTCCGCATAAATTAGTATCATTCCAAGTCATTGCTCTGTAATGTAGCGAGTCTCATTTATTGGCATCTTATATGATCATGTAATTAAAAAAAAAAAAATTATACGTCACTATTAGTTGACCATTCCGGTAGTAGCACAAGTTGCAAATTTTATTCTTTTTAATTACACCACGGTTTTGAACTATAAGAAGAATATAATCATTTTAAACAAGTTTGTTTATTTATTTCCCTCTTTTTCTGTATCTAAAAAGCCTATGCCTGCCATGTTGGGAATATTATATACAATATAATTATACACAACACACATGACAACGAAGCTAATGGCTAAAACCTTGTCAAGACTAGTTGGGGACAACTCATCAACAAGCCCAGTCACCCTCAATAATGGGCCTCTAATTGGGTTGAATCGGCCCACAAAAACCTTGGAGCTTCAATTTAAGTAATTATATAAAACTTAGGATATTCTAAGCAAGTTAGAAAAAAAATGTTGTTTCTTAACACATCCTATGATCCTGGAATTTAATAATACGAATCCAAAAAAAATTAAATTACATTTTATAAATGATTCAAGATGTGTCATATTCATCTTTATCATAGACGTTTACTTTTATCAACAATTGAAAATGAAATTTGACACGGCATTGTAAAAAAAGAAACTCTCAGATATTTAGAGAGATTGTTACATAAAAATCTTTTATTTCTTTCTTTCTTACGTACATTCAAAAACAATTAAAATAAAGGAAGCTAAAATTTAAAGCCAGCATCTTATAATATCGATATCAAGTACGATCACGGATGTGATTTTGACGAAACATCAGAGCCCAAAGAGGTAAATAGATCGCAGAGACACGATATTTTCCCGATATATTCGGTTTCTTGCCCGATATGATATATTCACCCACTCAGCTTAATATCTTCTTGCGGGTCCCACTGCCATTTGTTGCGCAGTTTCTCTCTCTTCTCTCATCTCTATATTTTCTCGTGTTTTTTTATTTTTTTATTTTTTATACTGTTATTTTTTTGCATTATTTATTTATTAAGTTTTTGGGGATTAAAACAGCGAGAGATTCGATCTCGTACCTCTTGACTCTGCGACAGTTGGGAGACAGAGAGAGAAAGAACATCGCTGAAGTCGGAGCGAAAGAGAGACGAATCGGCGTCGTTTTGGCTTGGAAAACAAGAAGCTCTCTGACTTGCTCTGAACTCAGTCAGATTTCAGTCGCGTCCTTCGACGACTCACAGGTCTGTTCTCGTGATTCAAACCCTAGCTCCTCCGTAATTGCCGGTGATGACGATGAGATTTTTTGTTTGTTTTGTTTTTTCCTCCTTTGTTCTTAGCGAGATTGAATTAAACCTCAATATGATTACTCTGTGTTTACATGTTCATGAATAATTGACGTTACGTTTTTTTTTTCCGCTTCTATTCATTAATTTGTTATTGTCTGAACTCTGAAACTTGGAAATCGGAATTCAGTTTGAATTTTGTTTTAGTGTTGATTGTGTGTTTGTTAGTGTAATTTTTTTTTTTTTTTTCATTTCATTTTAGTCATGTTGCTTAGCTATTAATGTATTTTGATCAAGCGAAGTATTGAAATTCTTCAGTTTACGGCTTATTAGGCTGTTATTTTTATTCAAGAGCAACCGAATCTTCAAAGAGTAATGCATAGATAAATTTTTCTTTTTCACCTTTTTCAGTTGATGAAATAGATATCTGTTTGTAACTCTGTAATGAGGAGTTGCATTATATTGCAATTGAGGTGTTTATATATACGAGTTCACTGGTTAATCGTAATTTTGTTGCGAATGGTGAGACGATATGGGTTTGGAAAGTTATGTTATTCTTTCCGAAGTATCGGGTTGGGATTCTGTAATTATATGTTTGTTTAGGATGCAAGTTATGGGCACGGAAATATTTTGCGCGCGAACGTAGATACAGCAAGGGAATATTGCCTTACAGAAAATATATGTTTTTAGGAATAATAATTTATTACTTTGGACTTGGGGTACCGCATGCTTTTCTCTGGATTTATTTCCAAAACTTTGCACGTTACGCTGCCGAATTTTACTCATTTGCAGCGGTAACGTTTTGATTCATTTTGTTTTATGATATTCCAGACATGCTATATCATTTTATTTCTGTATTATTAACAGGATTTTCTGCTAGGAAAGGACATTGCTCTGTCAGTTGAAGATATTGGAGTGACACATTAGTCTACAGATTTGGATTGGTTTCTTCAAGACGAATATGGTTTTTGGCTCTAGATGGAAACGTCTAGTAAAGAAATGCCATGATGAAGTCTCTGGGGTAATTTTGTGTCGTATATAAAAGAAGTGGAAACCGATACCGAATAAGTCCTGCATCGTATTGAAGCTTTCCATATCATGCGTTAGGGTGTAAGCATAGTTGCAGAAGAAGAAATCATGGAGCCTCTATCGGATAAAAGATTTCCACTCGATGCAAAAGATTATAAATTATATGAAGAAGTCGGTGAGGGTGTCAGTGCCACAGTATTCAGGGCTCTCTGCGTTCCAATTAATGAGATCGTGGCGATCAAGGTTCTTGATCTGGAAAAATGTAATAATGACCTGGTAATAGTCTCTTTATAATGCTGGTTCAACTCACATTTTTTTCTTCTCCTGTTATAACAACGATAAATTATACACCGCAAGGAAAAGGCTTTTCTTATTTCAAAACTAACGTCTGGAAACTGCGATTTTGTGATGTTTACAATCTCTTTCTCATTTTTTTTATATTGCAGGATGGTATTCGTCGAGAGGTTCAGACAATGAGCTTAATCGATCATCCAAATGTTCTGAGGGCTCATTGCTCTTTTACAGCCGGTCACAGCCTTTGGGTGGTGATGCCATATATGTCTGGGGGTTCATGTCTTCATATTATGAAATCTAATTTTCCAGAGGGTTTTGAGGAGACTGTTATTGCGACCTTACTGCGGGAGGTTCTCAGAGCTCTTGTTTATCTACATGCTCATGGTCACATTCATAGAGATGTGAAGGTACAGAACCTGATATGCGGATCAATTAAGTTTATTTTTTATTTTTTTAATTCCTTTGTATTATCGTAGTCAAGAAAATTATCCACATAATAAATATTGTAGGTAGTAGTTGTAGAAATCATAGGATAGTGCTCCACTTATAGTTGGATAATTGATAATAAGTTCACTGTTCACGCATTGTTTATACTTGATATACAATGTTGTGTGGTTATTGACATATTGTTGGCAATGTTCACTGTTGTCTTTCTTAGTGAGTTGGGGATTGCAACATTACTGTTTGTTTATTAAAGTTGTTAATCTTCTTCTGCAGGCTGGTAATATTTTAGTAGATTTTAACGGTGCAGTGAAACTGGCTGACTTTGGAGTATCAGCATGCATGTTTGATACTGGAGATAGGCAACGCTCGAGAAATACTTTTGTTGGAACCCCTTGCTGGTATTTCTGTTTTAATTTTCTTTAAACCTATGCATTTTATTTTTCTTCCAATTATCGTACGAGCTGCATCTAGGTCTGATATGGACAGTATTTAAACTTTGTTTTTATTTTCCTCCATAGGATGGCTCCTGAAGTTATGCAGCAACTACATGGATATGACTTTAAGTGAGTGTTGTCTGCTAACTATATCTTTATATTAGTCCTTGCTTGTTTTTATTTTGCTTTTAAGATGTCTCTCTTTTATATTGAGTCAAGCCTTATGGAGTTTTTACCCTGAATCCATTTACAGAGCTGACATTTGGTCACTTGGAATAACAGCACTTGAGCTTGCTCATGGGCACGCCCCATTTTCTAAATACCCTCCAATGAAAGTAAATTTATGTAACTTTTGGATTTATGTGTTGCACGACTCACGCTGCGGCTGGCTATCTCCTGAACTTATTTGGCCTTTGTTTATTTCAGGTTCTGCTGATGACTTTACAGAATGCTCCTCCGGGTCTTGACTACGAGAGGGACAAAAGGTTTTCAAAGGTCCGGGATGTTCAGTTGAGCTAATGTGCCCGTTATTTTTTTATTTTATTTTATATGTATCTTAAAGTTTTCCATGTTTTTCCAGTCTTTCAAAGAGTTGGTAGCGGCGTGCTTGGTGAAGGACCCGAAAAAGCGTCCATCATCTGAAAAGCTTATAAAGCATCCATTTTTTAAGCAGGCCCGCCCGGTCGATCATTTGGCTCGCACGATTCTAGAAGGCCTCTCTCCTTTAGGAGACCGATTTAAGATGCTCAAGGTCTCTTGCTTAATCTGAGCTGTGTCATTTTATTTATTTGGTTTGCTAATGCGATATTAGACTAGTTAACTTTACTTCTTCTAACTTGAAAAATTTCTGTTTCAGGCAAAGGAGGCTGATCTTCTTTTACAGAACAAGGGACGTGATGGGGATAGAGATCACTTATCACAGGTAACGTGTCCCAAGATGTTGGGGTTTTTTATTTCAACATTATTTAGCACAGCCAGGAGGAATTGTTGCATATTCACGCCATTGATGTGCTGGAAGCTTATTCCTTAAATTTTTAAGCTTCATGTTCTGGGTTTCGATTGCACAGCTTGACCCCTTTCTTTTGCAAATTATTTGGTGATTTACAGCAAGAGTACATTCGTGGAATCAGTGCCTGGAATTTTAACCTCGATGACTTGAAAAATCAGGCTGCCCTTGTAAGTACTGTCAGTTTGTAATAGTTCTAGCTTAGTTAATTTCGTAGATTTATTTTACATAATTTAATTATTGATTTGTTTTTGCTATCATGCTGCTATTCATTTTTTGTCTCATGCAGATTCAGGATGACGATGATGATGATGATGATGATGAGGGATTCATTTCAATTCCAGAAGAGATGAAGAAGCAAGTGGGTGGATCAAAAGATGTTGCGATTCCACCTGAGAGATCGTCGCTTGAACAGGCCAGCCAGTCAAATCCTACTACCAACGAGCAGGTGTGAGACCTCCACAAAAGTTATCTCTTCGTTATGTAGTAGTTTTAGTTCTACGTGTTTCAACAAAAGTAACAATTTTTCTACGACCTTTTGTTAGTAATTCGTGCCCTTTTTTTCTTTCTTTTTTTGCATGTTGTTTGTGATGTTTACTCCCTGATTAAATTAAGTATTGATCTGACTTTCAAATTTTCATTTCAGGACGAGTTCAATGATCTTCATGATTTAGAGAGCTCACTTGCTTCGTTTCCCATTAAACCGCTTCAAGCTCTCAAGTATGAGTAGTTTCTCTCTTATTTCTCATGGCTCAGTTTGAATTAGTTTTCAGCTTTACCTTTTCAAGTTAGTCCATGGAAATTTGTATAATACATCGAATTTATTGCCCCGAAGATGGCCAATTGCATCAAATTAAAATGGAAATTGCAACTAGCCTTCTTTTTATACTAAGAATTGTTGTAGTGACTGACCATGGTCATATTGCAAATTACTGGTGATGATTGACAACTATAAAAATAGATTTAGATATTTGCTACGTTGTTTTTTCCCCTTGTGATATCATTACTCTATAATTATTTAGAAGCCCTCTAGTAACCTTAGCTTTAAATTCTGCAGAGGTTGCTTTGATGTTTGTGAAGATGACAGTGCTACTAGCCCAAAAGCCACATATCAAGAAAATGGAAGAATTGATGGCGAATCTGCTGGGCAATGTAGTTCTTTGCCCCGTTCAGTCACAGTTGAGCGGAAGAAATTTCTGAGTGGTACACTACTACTCGAGAATGCTCATTCCCCGAGAAAAGTTATCGGCGATGGAGAAAGGTGAGCATTAAATGTCATTGCCGTTGGCTACCCTGAATGCTTTATTCTTATCGCAGAAGCTTTTCATTTGTTATTTTATTTTTTCTGTTCTGCTGCTCATATATCTGATGACTGCGTTTGTTGGATAAATAGTTGTGTTGATTATGAATAAATAAATAAAAAGGGAAGGCAAGCCTCATGCTCAAATAATCTTTGGTGTTTTACATATTAACATGCAATACTTTAATGCCACCTCATATAGGTGTAATCGTATTCCATGTAAATAGTTGTCTATCTCACAGTGCATTGCTTGAAACAATTTGACTGTTTATATACCACTCTCTTCAATGCTGAGGAACACTATATTTACAGCTATATTGTTTAAATCTTGTAGGGACTATCAACAACCCAAATCACAACCCGACCGGAACTACAGTGGATCATTATTGTATCGTCAAAAGAGAGAGGCCAATAATCCTTCAACCGGTGCGCCCTTTTTTTTTTTTTTTTTTTTTCAATTGGAACCTCATGTTCAACGCTTTGAATTATATTATGGTATTATGCAGTGGATGATACATCCGACGGAGCAGTGGTCCAGCGTAAGGGTCGCTTTAAAGTCACTTCAGCAGAGCTGAGCCCCAAGGTACGAACGCGTCCGTATATAACCACGTGTATTATTATCATGTACTATAGATGTTATTATTGATTTTAGAATCACCATTGTCAATTCTTGTTTCTTCTTCAGGGTCCTACAAACTCATCTTTCAACCCAGTTGCAACATCTGGGGCCTTAATGAGTCCAACAACTGTTAGCGCCGCAGCCGTTCTTCCATCACTGCAATGCATTTTGCAGCAGAACGCTATGCAAAGGGTGTGTTTCCTTTGTCGTGATTCTTTGCCTCTTGTAAACTTGGATGGTGTATATCATAATTATATTATATGTTTTTAAGTTTTGTTCTTTTTTTTTTTCCCTGACAGGAAGAAGTGCTTAAATTGATTAAATACGTTGAACAAACTTCTGGTAATGTTTCTCAATCTTTCATTCTGTGTATTCCTTGACGCTGTCTTATTATTTATCTTTTTTTGATATTTTATCGGAGCTGACGTGTATAGCTTGACACAGGCAAGCAAGCAGAATCACCCGAGACAGGCACCAGTGACTTTTCGCTGGTAATGTCATTTATCTGTTAGACTGCTCTCTCTCTCTCTCTCTCTCTCTCTATATATATATATATATATATATATATATTGTCATCGTGTGCGAGAAGGACGTTTTTAAATTTTAGGTTCACTGGTTAAGCCCCAAGCGGGTACAGTTGCTACCTTCAAATTTCTAACTCAATGTGTAAAATTATGTCATCTCGGGTCTGAGCTTTTTGATGAGGTGTGATATTTTTTTAAGTGAAAATTTTAATGCTAAATTTTCATGAAATATTTGCAGACACCTTCCTTGCGGGAGCGAGAGCTGCAGTCTCAGGTCAATAATATGCAACAGAGGTACTTAACCCTATATTACTTTTTTTCTATGTATTTTTTCTTTGTTAGTTTATGATATGAGCTCATTATCTGTCTATGATGTCAGAGTTGGGAGTCTCATTGACGAACTGCAGAGACAAAAAATGAGAAATATACAGGTTTGTGAATGTTTAGATGCATTATTGAGTATGCTTTTATTGTCTTAGTTTTTGAGTTTTTTTTAATAATTTTGCTAGACATACCCAATTGAAAACACTGTGACATGTTATGATTTGCAGTTAGAAAGGCAATTGAATGCTTTGTCCCACAAAGATGGAGAGTAAATAGGATGGCCATGGATATACCTTATCAACAATAAATTTCATAGTTGGGTACAAATTAAATCCACTGGTTGATATGAGAGTTCACAGTTTAAGAATCACATCGCAATCAATTGGCAATTTCGCCGTGGATCACAAGTCTCGGTCGAGGTATACTGGTATTCTTTCTACCGTTTTTTTTTTCTAGTGTACCATATGTGTGAATGAAAATGAATGTTTTTTTTTATATATATATTTATTTTTTTTATATATTAGCCAAAATTTTGAGATCCAGTACCTATTAAGTAATTTGTTTACTCTTGTAATTATTTTTACAGTTCAGAATGTCTGTTAACCACACTTGCAAAGAAAGTGTGAGCTTTTATTTTTTTTTTCTTTCTCTTTGACATGCCAATGTCACTCCCTCTTCTTGACCCAATTTTGAGGAGGGCTTAAATTAAAACTTGCACCAACATTCAAAAAACAAAGTGTTTATTTTACAAATATATATATGTTTATATAATATTGGCTTGTTTATAAATGCAATCAATTTGTGTCTAAAAAAAAATCAATATGAAATTAATGAATTATTGGTTTTACAAATAGTCATGTTTATGTATAATTGGTTGGTTTGTTTATAAACATAATTATTTTGTGTTTTAAAGACGAAATCAATAAGCGATTAACGACATGTTTTTGCTAATCGGGTTTGCAGTCATGTACGATTTTACAACATGCATGTTTGCAAATTGAGAAAGAAAGTAATAACCAATAACACATATATATATGAAAAAATGGCATGAAGTAGTCAATTTAAACTATGACTTTTGCAAAATAGTCATAGTTTCATTAGGTTAGACAAAATAGCCGATTCAAAAATCCTTCCCCAAAAATTCCAAACAAAACACGGTCCTCACACAATTTCCCCAAACAGAACACGTTCGATCGTGGCTGATGAAGAGGCAGCTCCGGCGGCGGCGGAAGAGGGTGCTCCGACGGCGGCCAAACAGGGCGGCGAGGCTGCTGTGGATGAGGGGCTGCCGTCGAATCCACTCCTGAATCCCCGTCGATCTCCTCGCCTCCGCCGTCGTGACGGAGAGTCCGACAGGAGGTAAGATCAACGAAGCGATCGGGAACATCGCGAGCGTCGAGGACGTAAGAATCGCGTCGCCAAAGAAAGAGATGTTTCGGTTCTGCTTCAGATCCTCGATTTCCAGATTGTCATTAAATTTAATCCTGCCTCGATTAATTTTAATCCAGCCGTCATAAACTTACATTATGTCTTTATAGTTCGTTGGGATTAAATTTAATCCAACCTAGATTAATCTTACTTTGGCTAGTTTGCTTATAGTTGACAAATTATGACTATTTTGCAAAAGCTTAAATTCTATTTGGCTATATAACCGTTTGACCCTATATATATATATATATATATATATATATATATATATATATATATTTTGCTCAGCTAAATTTTAATTTGTTTGATATGAAGAAAAGAAACTAAATATTTGTGCGCGAGCCACATGTTCAACATTATGCACAAACCAATAATTGAGTGAATTGAATACATTTGTTTCCCCCACCATTTTAGTATATTATCTTTAGAACAACTATTCCTCTTCTTCTTATTCTTTTAATCTTCAATCCGATTTTTTTTCCCCAATTAAAACAACAAATCATTATTGTCCTTCCCATGATTTATTTAACCAATTTCTTCTCCTATCAATTCTCTCCGCCCCGTCTCGTCTAGTCAATAATCAACCTAAATCCGCATCTTCTCGTAAGAGAGGGCATGAAGGCGAATTTCTTAGCTGTCCCAAGTAATTTTGTAGCGGTGTCACGTGACCCAGCTAAATTCTTGTGCATATATGCCCCTGAATTTTTTAAAAATTTAAATTTCAACTCAAAATTTTTATCAATTTTTTATTAGATTAGTTCAAAATTATATAATTTTTTCATATATATTTAATGAGCAATTTTTTTTCTTACACTCCAATAGCTTCTTTAGCATTTACTAATAATTTTTTGTAATGAAATTTGTCATTTGCAGAGCGTTCTTGGGTGTTGGGTCAAATTTTTAAATTCAGCAATATCACTAAAAATAATTATACTACTATTCTTCCTAGTACTTTTCCTCGTAAGTTTGAGAGGACCATATCGATCCGATTCATTTAGCTCTTCTACCATCTTATTTTATCTGCCATGAAAGTGACACCCTGTCATTGTTTGTCCCTCCCATTTAATTCATCCATGTCTTTCAAAATACTTAAAGTAAAGGCTTAAAAAGCCGCCCACATTAACTAATTATGTCTTTCAAATTGACTTGTGCTGTTTACTATTAGTATGTTGTGTCACAGCCACACAACCAAACAAAGGATTTGGAATTTGACTTGTCGTTTTTTGCACCGTTATTATATTTGGTCACAGCCGAGTGACTTTAGAACTAAGCTCGGTTTTTTATTTATTTTAAATTAAGTAGTTAAATCGTGCTTACTTGCCATTCAGAGTTCAGACACGTGACTGGTGGCAATAGTGTTCCTATCCGCCGATCTATAGTTTCGTCCGTAGCTAGCTGGATTCAAGCCGAGCCGAGCCGAGCCGATATTCTGATATATAATAAGTGCTTTGAAACATGTATTATCAAATCTGATCTCTATTTCTACTACCCTAGTTCTTTGTCAATAATTAAATTTGAGAAATAAGTCTTATTTACATTAACAAAAAAAATTATTTCTGAGAGAATAAATAGTGGTATTTATGGAATTATAGTACATGTCATCACTGGTGGAGCTTCAGGGGCATTAAAATTTTGAAAATTATAATTTTTACCCCAAATTTCTATCCATTTTTTTAAATTATTTTTAGCCCAAAATTTTATGATTTTTCATATATATGTCTAAATAATTCTTTTTTCAAATTTGTTCTTATGGTGTTTTGTGCATCCATGTGAAGAATTTAAGGATCGAAATACTTAGGCTACGTCAAAGTAACAACCATCGAGCAAATATACGAGAAATTTGGAGATGATGATGATTGACGGTTGGAAAAACTACGAGAATCAACATGTATACGAAAGCAAATACACTCGACTGTTAATCACCGAGAATCGCTTGAAGTCACGAACTTGACGGTTATCATCAACCGTAATAAATAAATAATAATCATGGATCATATCAACCTACGTGCACATGGAAATACTCGACTATAAAAGAAAAATTCAATAATAATAAAAAAGAACAAGATGGTCCTTTCTCGGATATATTACCCCTCAAGAACCGCTCTTTAGTGTCGGTCAATATATTTTTCTTTGAACAATTGTTGGTAAATATATTTGTACATCAACACATGACATTTAAAGAGATTTGTAAGTAACTAGGCCACTTTAAACATGTGATTTTGGATCTAGCCTATGTTTGACAATTTTTAGGAATATAGCCAAATGGCTTATGTGACAATAATTAAGGTCTGATTTGCCATTATTTATTAACAAATTCGTCACTTTCTCTCTCCTATTTTTTTTCAAATAATTTTTTTTGCATCAAAACTTCAAAAATTCGTATTTTTTTCATACGAACTCGAAATTGAGTGATTTCAGATCCTACAAATTCGTGGCGTCGAGATCTTAAAAAATAGACCCATTGTGTTTATGAAAAATTATGTTTAATGCATCATAGTTACGTTTCCATTTTTTTTATAATTTCAAAAATTTCCAGTTATTTCCATATTTAAGGTAGTAACGTGATTTTTCTACATCTATGGTATTAAACATGATTTTTCATCAAACACAATGGATCTATTTTTGAAGATCTCGGCGTCATGAATCCGTAGGATTTGGAATCACTCAATTTCGAATTCATATGAGATAGATATGGTTTTTTGAAGTTTTATATAAAAAAAAGTGTAGGAAAAAAATAGGATAGAGAAAGTGACGAATTTGTTAATAAATAAAGGTAAATCAGACTTTAATTATTGCCACATAAGTCTGTTGGCTATTTCCCTAAAAGTTGTGAAACATATGCTAAAAACAAATTTCATAGTTTCATTTTGGCTATTTCGCTACAGTGTCCACATTTAAATGCTAAATTTGCAGATATGTACGATCTCACAAAAGTATTATTCCAAAATTGTTTTATCAGTTAATTCTCTGCAAAACACTGTTGATTCTCATCAATCACATGGCATTTTCTATGCCTAAAAAAGCGGCCCACGTACGTAACACTGTCCGTGTGTTTTTTTAATCTAAGAAAATACTTGGTTTTAAGCCAATACAAGTTCAGCTATAATTTAGCCCTTTTGAAGCCCAAGCTATTTTATTTATATTATAGTACAAATAACAATGCGACTTTTCTTACCTCGCAACTTCCAGAAGTAATTACTACTCACTATATATACTCAAACAAGCTCAAATCACTAATTGTCTGAGTACCAGCGATTTACAGAGAGAGAGGGAGAGAGAGAGAGAATGGGAATCGCGATGCTTGAAGAGAGAACCGAGACGGAGATTGAAGAGCTCCGGCGAATGCTGATCGCATCCGCCGCCGCACATCGCCGGAAGGATTCCGACGGCGCAAATTTTCCGTCCAAAAACGCCGTCCTGGACGACGGCGATCTCGGAAGAGGCCGACCGATCTGCGTCACGAGCGGCCTCTCTTACCTCGGCGTCGCCATCGTCGATAAGCTTCTGTCTCGAGGATATTCCGTTCGAATCATCGTCGACAATCACGGTAATTGATTCTGCATTTCATTTACTGTTTGGCTTGTTGTCGAAGCAAACAAAAATTCAGAAGAAAGCTAAGAATTTGCGATTGGTCTTTCTTTTTTTCGTTTTGATTAGTCTGATGAACAAGTGATTACCGAACTTTTTTTTTAATCCGTTTATTAATTTTTTTTTATTGATCTAGCCACCGAAATTTCAGAAGAAAACTAAGAATTGTCAGTTGACCTTTTTTTCTTAGGTTTTTTATGATGAACTAGCGAATACCGAACCTTTTTCTTCGTTTTATTTTTTAGTTATATATTCTTTAAATTTAATTCATTATTATAGTGGAGAGTTGTTGCAGTAGTATCGCTATATTGCTGAATCTCTATATGACGTATTCAAGTTCGTCTTATACGATTGTTCTCACACATTTTTCATGTATATATATACGGTTACACTCTATCCGTATAACTAATTAATTCCTTATTTTATTCACTATATTGTGTAATCTGTCTAAGCACAGGCGTCACTTTTTTTCTTCTTTTCGTATATATCTACTCATTATTATTATTTAATTTTTTTTTTTTGAAGGGGATTTGGAGAGAGTAGAAGAAATGGCAATGAACAATGGTAATGTGAGAGCGATAATGGCGAGAGTGACAGAGCAAGAGAGCTTAGAAGAAGCATTTAAGGACTGTGGAGGTGTGTTTCACACTTCTTCTTTCATTGATCCAAATGGCTTGTCTGGCTACACGGTTAGTCTTCTAATTCATTTATTTATTTATTGGTTTATTTGGAATTTTACTGTATCATTCCAGTATAGGGAGGGTCATAATTTAAATTTAAAATAGCATTTTTTTTTTTTTGTAATTTTTTTAATATATATACATATAGAAAATAATCGGTATGATCATTGTTATTGTTTTAATAGTTCTTGATCAAGTTAACAAACAACATACTACTCAAATATCAAATGGGAAAAATAGCCGAAGCTAACAAATTTAAAAGGATCACTAATTTAGATTGTTAATACAGTTTTATAGATTATCCAAAATCGATATGCATAGTTTATAGAAACGGGTCGTATGAGTATGGACAGAAACCGGTAACTTTTTTTGTTGTGCGTAATATACGTAAAATAAAAGAAATAATATGTTATAACAAATAAAATTGTGGCCATCAATTGCCTACAAATTAATTTGCGGGTTCCACTATAAAGTACTAAATTTGTCACGTTGCAACATATCGGATTTTATGTTCCAACAAACTAGATTATTGAACATATGTTCACTAGATATGGATAAATTTTGTCGGTAATTTTGTCGAGTTTTTTTAGGGTGTATATATGTTCAAATCAAACTAATATAAAATAAATTTATATCACGAATTTCTTAAGATTAATTTCATAATTTTTGCTTTAATGTTTAATTTTATTTGACTGTGTATACATGTTAAAAGCAAAACCCTGTCGAAGATAGACATAAACGACAAGTAAATTATAGTTCAACCAACCTAAGACTCTTAGTTCCTTACTTACCACACCTGACCCCATATATTTGTCAAAACCCTTGATAAATACTAAAAAAATCACTTTCACTTTTATTTGCCTTCGTTGCAAAATCAACTCGATAGTATATATAAAAACCTCGTCAAATTCCAAAGTCATATTTTCATACATTCAATTCAAACCGCCAGACCGTTCATACTTACCATACAAGAATTTCAAAGTAAAATATTAGTTCTTTTCAAGATTACGAAATCCCATTAATTTCCGTGTGTTAATTATTTATGATTAATTTATTAGAAGTACATGGTTGACGTGGAAGCGCGAGGGAGCGAGAATGTGATGAGGGCTTGCGCGGGAACGCCTTCCGTGAAGAAATGTGTGATGACGTCATCGCTTTTGGCCTGCCTTTGGCGCCACAAAACCGGCCTCGTTGACCGTCAAACCTCTTCTTCTTCCTTAATCATAAATCAACACTGTTGGAGCGACGAATCATTGTGCATAGAAAATAAGGTGACTTGGTCTACTATATTCAATCATTTCATATATATATACTAAGAATTTTAAATGAATAACTTACTAGTTGACGTCAAACAAACAATGGAGTCAATTTTGATAGAAAAATAAGCGGCTCAATTGAATGTATCAACTTTTACATAAATAGAATTTTTGTAATTAAATTAACAAGACTATTGATGATGGATCCACAAATCACTATGTAAAGAAAACAAGGTTGACTTTGTGTCTATGTCTATTCAAGCATGTATGTATAATGCAAGTTGGTATAATGTATATAATTATATATATATATATATATATATATATATATATATATATTTTTAAACGTGACGGAAAATGCATATAATTATGTTTGTTTTGTAAAAGTTCAAATCAAATAAACAAGATTAAGAATATTACACTATTATATAGTTCCTTTTAAGGTCACATAGTTAACTAATTTGTCAATATAAAGCACTACTACTATTATATAGTTGATTTGAATCAGAACAACCTCCACTATAACATTGACAAATTCCGTAATCCACAAAAATTCTCCAATATAATTTTTGGTTGTATAATATATATTATTTTTAGATATCATATATTTATGATCAACTCAATGTTTACATGTTTTTCTCAATATTATTCTATTATAAATATAATTGTATAACGAGCCTTTTAACTGAATACATCCATTGGGAAAAACCTTTTTTCAGAAAATTTATCATTGCTTATTTTTTTATCACGAAAATATCTAATTTAAAAATATTTTTCTAAATTATATAAAATTTTATTACATCTAAAATAATGACAAAATCATCCGAAATAAAAAAATTAGTTATATATGGAAAATTTAAGCATGGAAGATAGTAAAATCTCAAAATAAATACTATCTTCAATTGCGATAATCGTGGAATTTTGAAAATCCATAAATTTTATTCAATTACTAGTTATGGTATGCCTTGGGAAAGCTTCGGGCAGAAAAGGCAGCGTGGAAAGTGGCCAAGGAAAATGGGCTAAATATGGCCACCATATGTCCAGCTCTGATCACAGGCCCAAATTTCAGCTCCAGAAATTCAACCCCAACAATCGCTTATCTCAAAGGTAATAGCGGTATTTGCATCTTATGTCACAAATTGATAATCCAATTGCAAATAAATCACACGCAAAATTTTTAGAAAGTTTTAACGAAAGATGAAATGATTTTTAATGAGGTATTGTAAAAATTCAAAAGACGTGGAGTAACTAATAAAAAGATTAAATGATGAGAGAAAGTAATTTGAAATTTGCACAAATAACACGAATGTAAATACGTGACACAAATGCAATTTTGATAACTTTGTGACACAAATGCAAAAACCCGACGAATTTGTGACATTGACGCAAATTTCCCAAGGTAATACCCAAAAATAACATCTCTAATTAATTAATTACTTTTTAAAAATTCAGTCTTCAATTTATTACGCAAAATTTTCAGGCGCTGAAGAAATGTTCAAAGTTGGAGTATTGGCAAGCGTGGACGTGAAGCGATTAGCAGAGGCACACGTGTGCGTTTACGAAGCTATGAACAAGGTTTCAGAAGGAGGTCGATATATCTGTTTTGACAATATTATCCAAGACCAAGCTCAGGCACATATCTTGGCCCAACAAACAGGGCTTTCGACGGACAAGATCTGCGGTACTGGCTCGCTCGGAGATGTACGGTTCAGATTGTCCGATCAAAAGCTCATGACCGTCATGTCTACCGTTTTACGACCTTGCTACAACCAGAGCCGAAACTTCTAGGTCCAAAAAGAAATAGAAAATCTTCCAATGTTACTTGTTGGTGTTTTTAACTATAATATTTGGTGTATTTCAAAAAAAAAATACGTTTTAAGTCAAATGCATAGTTCATTTTCGAGATCTAGCAAAAATCGACGACGATATTAAGAAGTCGAAATGAAAATAAGGAAAAAAAAACAACAATCTCAGATGAAACCAAATGTAAAAAAGAAGTGATTGGAGAGAAACGGTGGCTCAGAAATTTGCTATCTGTGCTCAAGGAAGAGTTTTTTTACGACTCTTCTCATACAAGAGGTGTCAGAAATAAAGCACTATTCATCTTTGCCCAGATTAGTGAACGCAAACAGAAACAGAAAACAATATTAACGAACACAAACAATTTGGAAGACTCGGTTGAATTGAAGTAATACTAAGAAGAAAAGAAAACGAGGGCTTCCATGGCGGCTTTGCTAGTATTAGGGTTTGGAGTGACAATGTTAAAGCTTTGCTCGAATATTTATAGATATGTTTTGGGCCTTTAAGGCCGAGAAACGAATCCGACTACTAGGCCCATATAGGTTAGACATTATCTATCAAGCTCTATCATTGTTACTTACTTCTATGACTTTAGACTGGGCTTTTGTAGCTTAGTTTTCAGCCAAGCCATTAACTTTTGAGTAAACGAAAAGTGAAGAAACTCAGAATGTTGTTCCTTTCCATACAATTTACAGAACCAAAAATTTCATTCCGGTGGTTCACGGATCTGGAATCTCGACATTTCGGTATTGTTCATCCGATTTTTTTTTTTTTTTTTTTTACGATAGGATAAATTTTAAGTTTAATTTTCTCGTGAATTGAGCAGAAAATCACCAAAAAAAAAAGAAGGTTCTATTGGAAATAAGACAAAATTAATAGTCGGAAGCTTCCTTCCAATATGGATCGGAATTTATTGGAAGCTAAATTCCAATATCCACTACTTGCCAAGGTTTGGAGCAACTCCAATAGGTGTTCATACCGAGGATTAAAATTTTATTTTTCACGTCGTTTTGAGACTCTAAATTTATGGAAAATCTCACATAAAAAGAAATATGAGGAGCAAAAAAAATTACTCAAAAAATTGACATGCCAACAGATAATCATACAAAAAATTGTTGCATAACACTACATCAAATAAACAAGTTCCAAACTTAAAATAAAATTGAAAATGTTTAAAATATGTATAACTCATCTACCTCTTGTAACAAATCCACAATAATTGTATGTGAAATGCTTCGTGTTTGAAGCAAGAAGTGTACAATCCTTGCAAACTCATACATTCTTCTGTCAGCTCGAGATAACTCAAAACGATGGACTTAAGAGTTATTATGAAGCTAAATATATTTTCATACAAATTTCCGAAGATTTATTGGTATTATATTGCATAATTAAACCTACAAAATTTTCAATCAATTACATATAATAACTAGTTTCACTAAAAAATTTACATTTTTCATAATCATCGATGACCAAAAAATTACAACTATATAATAAAACAAAAATTGAGCATTAAACTTACTTAGATTCCGTGGATCGTGTGGGCCTCAGTGGTGGTCTTTAAAATTGAGCCCGGCATAACTAAGATTTTTTTTTATTATTATTTAACGAAAGCATTGTTAGAACTTATTACACGTACCAGATGTGTTCTAGCAACATGAACACGTTAAAGCGGAAGCGAAAAGGGTCGGTTTACCTCCGGCCATTGTTGCGTTTTTCCGGCGAGCTCGGGACTCCGATTCCGGCGAGAATTTTGTGGTTCTTCTAGTCTCTTACTCTCTCTCTTAGATGGTGTTAGTTTCTTAATCGAATGAGAGAGCCTCCGGCCATTGTTGCGTTTTTTCGGCGAGCTCGGGACTCCGATTCCGGCGAGAATTTTGTGGTTCTTCTAGGCTCTTACCCTCTCTCTTAGATGCTGTTAGTTTCTGAATCGAATGAGAGAGCCTCCGGCCATTGTTGCGTTTTTCCGGCGAGCTCGGGACTCCGATTCCGGCGAAAATTTTGTAGTTCTTCTAGGCTCTTACTCTCTCTCTCTTAGATGGTGTTAGTTTATGAATTGAATGAGAGAGCCTAGGGACCTCAAAATCGTTTATAATACATTCTCATAACCATCAATGAGAAATATTACGTTATAATGAACGTAATCAATTTGCTTAATTTCGGCGCTTAATTATGCGTTATATTTGGTCGAAAACCGTTTGTATATGGACCATAGTAATGGAGAGATTATTTCCATTGATAACAAACTAAAAATGGAAATATTCTTATAAGCATAACTAAGATGTTAGTAATGGTCTTTTTCGACATATATAAAGGGTTATGCCAGGTAATTCAAGACGGATAAATTTTACAGCATAGCAAAGTTTTTGCTATCCCTCTTATTGTTATTTAGCATGCATGTATTCTTCAAAAGCTCTTTTTTTTTAAAGGGATAGAAAGGAGTTTAGTTTAATCAAGTGAAGTGTGGTTTAGCACGTGCCATTGATCTCCCACGTGCAAGTATGTGTCATGCAAGTTAGTGAAAGTGGAACTGAAAATAAAAAATTAGAATGAAGAAATATACATTGTTATTTACAATGAGAAAACAGCTATAGAAGTTGAAAATGAGCTCGGTAGATGAGGAACAGTTTCCTATATTCGCTCTCATCGGTACTCATCAATTCTAATATATTTATTTACACACCCATCTATATACTGCACCTAATGAAGCTATACATATATACATACACAGTCACATTAATATTAATTTACATGCCCACAAGATTCTTTCTCTACGTTTCATGGCGACCATTTTTAATACTTTATATGCACATTGTGTTGCTTCTAACCCAGACTTCCAAGCAGTAATACACAATAAAGAACTAAATTTTATTTAATTATTTTATCTTATCGAGATTTAATTAAAGGGTTTACAAGTTACTAAACAATTTGACCAATAAAATAATCTAAAGTGATCAGAGAGAGAGAGAGAGAGAGAATTCTTGTGCAGAGAGGCGAGAGATAGTAATAAACAAGCGATAATTAGTACATCATCATCAGATTATAGATCGGCAAATATTATTCAGATCAGATCAAAGTTTGCGTTTCCTTATTTCCCACCCAGAGAGAGATCTTTGAGAATCAACCTTGGTTCTCTCTCTCTCTCTCTCTCTCTCTCTCTCTCTCTAGTCTATATATATATATAATGATCAGATCAGATTGACGGTGACGAAACCCACATTTTGACCTCTCTTTTTCTTCTGGCCTACAATACAAAGTTCTCTCCGATAGCGTTGATAAATTATTTTCCAGGTGAGTTTCTCTTTTTCGTTCATTCATATGTTTAAATCCCCACTACATCATGATTCATGCAACATACAATGCTTCTATACTTACAAATATATATTTAAATATAGAAGCATTTTAAGAACAAGTTATAAAAAACTAAAAATATCACCATATATATAAACATTAGCTAGAAAGAATACAATACCTTTTTAAAAAAAAAAAAAAAAACTAGATAGAAACACAATACGCAAGTAATAATCTTGTATAATGTGAAGGATTATAAATTAAAACACAGTCAAATATGAATATATGATATATATATATATATATATATATATATGTGTGTGTGTCTGTGTGTGTGTGTGTGTATAGTTGCATAAAATTGACACTTTTTCTTGCACCAGGAGCCACATTCAATGGCATTTATAATAACTGTAATTTTTATTTTCTCTTTGACCACTAATTCAATGCCCATCAATGTCTTAACATGTTATCATGGTAAATGCTCTAAATGATATCTTAATTAATTAGGTATACATTAGCGATAGCTATAAATTTCAACTTTAATTTTGTTTTTCTTTCCGTACTGATAAAGTAAAGTCACCATCTGAATAGTGAGAAGAGATCGTCAAGACATTAATACATAATATCCTTTTCTATATAGTTCAAGTCAATATTAATCATATAGGTTCGTTTTGTCACAATCACTATTTAGTTTTCCTTTTTACACTATAGGAAGCTTTTAGATCAACCAAACTCGACTATACCCGAATAGTCCTTATATTTAGATTTTAGCATATATTGTTTGATCATATATCATGTTCAAATAATACTCTCATATATCAACTGTAGTGTAGTTGTACACTAGTGTCTATATAATATATAATTATATATGTGTATATATAAATATATACAACAAAATGACAAATACATCAACCATGTGATTGGATACCATCTACTTTGACCCTATGACATCAACCATGTGAATACTACAAAATTTCCACTTTACTCTATTTTCATGATTTTAAAACTGTTGACAAATATTTTCTGATTCTGAGAAAATAAACTACCCTACAACAACATGCTACAATATTATTTAGTTATTGTTTAATTATTTACAGTTAGGTTTACTACACGTATGTGTATTGTGGTCTAACCTTTGCTTTAGTAAATCATTAACTGCAAACAACATTTTAGAAGATACTTTCACTTTTTAAATATTTTTGCATTCCATTATATTAGATTATTCTTATCAACTCTTTTTACAATGTTTAATTGAGTTTTTTAAACATTAATGACCCTTATTATGCCTTAGAACATTCAAATATCAATTAGATTAATATATTATTATATCCAAATTCTAATACTATTTGAGCACCATTTCTACAAACTTCGTATAGAAACATGACTTTAATTCAGCTGAAAATTTAAATAAAATTAATTCGAATATTGTTCCATCGTTTTTTTAAAAAAAATATTGCTTTATAGTAGAAAAACAAATTAAAAAAACAAACAAACTAACTGCCAATTGTAACAAATTTCTTTTTCGATTATAATAATAATTATATGGTATCCATTATCTTTTCCAATGCGAACGTATAATGGAATTACTACATTAAAGTAGACTAGTGCATATCTCATATGAGCAAAATTATCTAAATCTGACAAGAAAAACAATAGCTCATCAAATGTGGCAACATCGACATATATGTAAACCGCAGATTTTTCCAAAATTTCCATGGATAGAAAATTGGAATAGTTGTACGTGTTTCTTCAATTCGGGTCTATGAGTGTGATTTTGATAGTAATTTCAGAAAAGAAAAGGGAAAAAAAAAAAAAAAAACTACGATGACATTTCATTAATTAGGAAATTGATGGGACTCTCACTTTTTACATTGTCACCTCTAAAATCTACCCATTTGCGACTAATTTTTCAATCTCTCACAACCAAAACTTTCAGGTTTTGTATGTACACTTGTCATATTATAATTTTATAACGAAAAAAAAAATCAAAATAAAGCATTAGCGACCACAGACACAATTCAGAACACAATATATATATATATATATATATATATATATATATATATATATATATAAATTCCTATAGGCTATAGCTAGTTTAGTTATGACTTAGGATATGACATGAACTCATGTTAGTACACCCTAATTAATGATGACACAATATTAGCTCATTTTTAGGCCTCGGACAGAGAGACCAAGATTTGCAAAACCCATATGGAGTAGTAATATATAAAAATATATTATACCTATTATTAGAGGCTTGATAAATATAATTAATAGCTTATATTCTTTATCCAACTCATTTCAGATATAGGGCACAAATAGTCTTGTAGGGAAGCTGAATCAGGCATAAGACATGAAGTTGGCATTGTAATTTCATTTTTTTTTTACAAAAAATAGACGTAGCTTGTCTAGTCCAGGTCACACCCAATTTTCAAGGTATATTTATTTACGTACATATAATAATTATGTACACTCAAGGACTACCACATAACAACACACTTTTATCAATTTTTTTAACATTGGTTTGTTTTTACCATTCTGCCATCATCTATACTCTAGCTACGCATTTGGTCATCAATACGAATTAAGAAAAATAAAAAATTTGGGTGGTATATATATACAGTGGGCAAATCTGTCATTTCGCAAGATAAAAACGACATTGCGTTGGGTAGAGCTAGAAAGTAGGAACTATTAGTAGTCCACTCAAGTCCGTCTTTTAGCAGAGACAGGAATTGGACCACTTTGGCCTTATCCGGCAATGCTTTTGTTCCGACGTGTATATATATAAATAATATTTATACACATATGACTATATATATACATGTATATGTGCATGTCATATTTCATGTGATGTATATAGTATATATACGTTTGAGAGTCTCACTCAGCTCTCTATTATTCATAGAATAGAACACATCAAGTGATTGATACGACAATCTATGGGAGGAGATCTAAGCTAATCACCATCATGATTATTATCACATATTTTGACATCATGTCTGTGTGTGAGAGGGATTTTTTTTCTTTATTATTATTATTGTTAGTTACCATACAACAGAGAATATTTAAGCAATAGTGTCGTGGGTAATAAAAGTTGGGAAAATAACATATTTATACCATATGTTTTAGTGAAATGTCGATTTTAACCTTTTATTTTAAAAAATGTCGAGATCATACTATCTGTTTAACTAAAATGACGAAGTTATACACTGAAATAGATAACAGTGTCATAAATCTCCCTTTCATTGATATTAACTCTTATATAAGAAAAACCGAATCAAATTCAAAACAGTATCCTAACTTCCAAATTTCCAATTTTGAAATAAAAATAGCTTTAAATTGAAATTAAATAATAAAATTCATATCTCCCATGAGATGATTACATTCTGTGTTCGAATTGCAACTCTGAATCATGTGTTCTCTGTTCGAATCTGTAATTTTGATGACTATCAACTGTCGATTACCCTTTTGTCTCTTTTTTTGTTCTTCACGATTAAGAGACTGTTGTTTATTTTTTTAGTTTTTTAATAAATTACATATATGACGCGAATAAATAAAGATAATTGGTGTTTACATATAAATATTATAGTCAACATCAATGAAAAGTCAATAAAAATAAGATTTTTGACATTGTTGTCTATTTCAGGGTATAATTTCGTCATTTTAATTAAACAGAGGGTATGATCACGACATTTTTTAAAACCAAAGGTTAAGCTCGACATTTCACTAAAACACAATATATATATGTGTATTTTTTCTTAATTAATACTTTATTAGTTTATAAATTTATAACGCTTCTAGAGGATGGTGTGGGTGGTGTGACAAAATGGTAGTTTTTAATTACCGAAAATGTAATATATTTCTACTCTCAAGTTTCAACTCGTAATTAAGCAGAGAGAGAATATTGGCAACGGTTCTACATAGTCTACTCTACATTTATTTTCCATATCCTTCATGTTGTCCCTTATTTTGTCTTATAATGTACAATAGTATACATAAAATTGAGTAAAACTCTTATTCTCTCTCTCCCATTAATACCTTGTCAAGTGACGAAATTTTAATAATTAGAAAATTAATTTAATTATCTATATCAATATCACTTCTCACTCTTTTCCTTATTTTATTTTTATTTAGATATATTCAACATTTTATTATCTATTAGATAATATAAATATTGTCATTGTTTTTTATTTATTAATAACAATTCTTTAGTACAAATAACATAAGCTATAATTGATGACCCAACCTTTTGAGTTTTGACAAGTCCACCACTAGAAGTGAGTGAGTTATTCATCTTCAAGTACCAAACACCAATCTTCCAATTAAACAAACCATTCCATAGTCCATACTTTCATGCCCTTGACCAAGCCCGTGAATCAACCGTAACTCCCAATTTGACCATTTTGCCCTTCCCCGCTAAGTTCTTAGAGGAATTCTTCATTTATTTAATTCATTTTTACTTACACAAACAAATCGCAAACATAAAAAAAAGGCCTCACAAGTCACAAGTTTAAAAACTCCCCAAACGCTGACATAAACAGAGTGTACTTCACATAGCCAAAAAAAAAAAAACTTCATAACAGAGAAAAAGCGAGTTCTTTAATCGTATTAATTATTATTACAGGTAAATTCCATGGAGGAGCTCGATCAATCGTCGTCATCGTCGCCGCCACGTCATCGACGGCGAGGAGTCTCCGATCCGACGGACGACAGATTCGAATGCTCCGTCAGATCTTGCGCGGCGGCGACGATCGCCGATTGCGTGGCTCTGTGTTGCTGTCCCTGCGCCGTCGTGAACTTCGTCGCCTTCGCTCTGGTTAGAGTCCCGTGGACCGTCGGAAGACGGTGTTTGGCCGCCGGAAAGAGGAGGCTGGAGAATAAGAAGAAGAAGAAGAGTAAGAGGAAGTCGGAAATTCCGGCGAGGAGCGACGACGGCAAAACCGGCGTCGTTTCGTCTTCGAGGGGATGGTGGACAGAGGAGGGTATAATGGACATTTCTTCGTCTTCGGAGGGGAAAGATCACGATGAGAGGGTTTGGTCTGAGCTTTGCCAGCTCGGACATTTTGGGTTTGGGAGGGTTTCTTTCACCGGCATTAATCCCCAGATTAAGCCTAGCCCTAATTAATTTGTAAATTTTACTTGTTCTTTTTTTTCTTTTCTTTTTTTGAACATTTGAATGTGGATTTTTTTATTAACCCGTTTTAGGCTCCAAAAAGAAAAAGAAAATAAAAGAAATTGGATGTGTTTTGGGTTACTAACTTCCACTAAAAAAAAAAAAGTTTTATTTGTTTTTGGACATTGTTGTCGAGTCTAGTTAGAAAATAGCAAAGTATTTGCAACCTATATTATTCTTTGTTTATCTTTTTTTTTTTTCATGCTTTATTTGTTTGTAAATGAAAGTCATTAATGGGTGTATACTTACTTGGTACTTTGTATGAATTATTTATGTCTCTGTCTCCACTAAATATTTGGTGTGTCCTACATGTTATTTTGTTTGTTTAGTTAGAATTCAGATCATTCCGTATCAAGTTTTTAATTAGACGCACAATTATTCAGATTCTAGTTGCTAAATTCTTAAAACTTTTTTTTTTTTAACTTTTGACTAAGTGGCTAAATTTCTTATTGATCATATTAAAAATAAAAATTAAAAAAAAGTTATATTGATCGTATTAAATCTGAATCATTGCATATTGAGAATATTTTAGAAATACCGCTCAAATAGATCAAATTATAAAACATGGATTAAAATTAAATCTACTTATTTCAACATATAAAAAATATCTGACAATTACAAACCTGATATCTCCTTAAATTATTGTGTGGATATAATACACAAGGTATGTGAATAACATCCATGCTACATATAAGAACTAGCATAAAATAAGTAATTGATCTAAACTAAGGCCTACAATAATGATGTATTATTGTTACATATGCTACTATATGAAGTCACGGTGCTTATATCCTTGCAATTAAGACCAATGTAGTATATACTTCGCTGAAATCAAGTCGACGGATCGTGTTAGCTTCAAGTGTTTGACTCAAAAGCTCTCGTTTAGTTCGATCCAAGTATACAATTGAATATAGAATACGAGGTACTCAAACATGTGTATGAAGAGGCATAGTTGAAAATCCGAGTACCTACTACTAGGTTATTGTTTCGATCCGACCCAATAAGGAACATTTTTTTTTTAGTATTGTATATGAGACATCATAAATCCAATGAATTTTTCGCTCGAAGAGCCGCGATGATTGCACGACTCCAAGATTCGTAGTGGTCCACGGCCAATAAACGAGAAAAAATAATTAAGAATGGGATATAAAAGTAGTGAATGGTATATGATTTTATCCTTGTGGGAGATGGCATAGTATCGGACGTTAATGCAATATCATAAATAATGTTGATACTATGTAGAATTACTACAATTTTTTTTTAATTGTTATGAGATTGACTAGTGCTCTTATACCGTGTAGAATCAGGAAGGGATCATATTTTTTCTATTGATTGTTTTGAGTGTATATATACACAAGGTAAATCAATAATTTACAAGTACAACTAATAACGTGCATAACATAAAATAAAGAGCTAATCATAACTAAGGCCTATAATTTTGTGATATTATTGTTAAAATACTTACGAATTTAAGTCATGGGATGTATATCATTCGAATTAAGGCTCTCGGAGAATATTATGTTTTGAATATTTTCAATGAATTTTGTTAAATTGGAAATACTAACGGCTGAATTGTCTACATATGTATCGATTTTCGGAAACTTTTATTTTTAGGTTTTAGTATGGATAAATTTTTGCTACTGAAATGTTTAAATTTATTGAAATTAATTACATGTTGACAAATTGAAAGTAATTAGTTGAAAAAATGGAATAAATTCAATAAATATAAAATTTTTCCAGAAGATCAAGTAAATTGGATAAGGGAAACAATAAGTATAATAATAATAAAATAAAATAAAATTTAAGAGAGTGAATATTTCATATGATGCATCATTTTGCAGTAAATGTAATCAGTTTAAAAAGTGAAAGAAATACATGTTCTTTTTATTTTGTAACAAGGGAACTCTGATAAAAATATAAGGTCAAAAGAGTAATATGACAGAATTCTTTGAGTTCAAGTTAAAAGGTCGAGATGTAATTTTAACAAATTCAAATGTAAATAAATACAATAGTGTAAATTACACGGGAGATGTAATTTCAACAAATTCAAACGTAAATAAATACGATAGTGTAAATTACATGAGTTTTAATGTTTAAAAAAAATTATTTTATGATATCTTTCCTCATTCTTATTATGAGAATACCTCATTCCCGATATGCATTTCTATTATACTTTTACTTCATTGATACAAAGACGAGTTCCGTTTTAGAATCGCTGACAACGATTATATTTTCGCAAACAAAGAGTTTAAATTTATATAATAGTTGTGAGTATAATTTTAAGATTTTTTTTTAATCATAATGTCTAACTCGTGAAGAATCAAAATATAAGATCATTGGGAAATTTTGTGTGCATTTTGAGCATGTTACATGATTCCCGAAAGAGAAAATTTTATAACTAAACTAAACATGCGTCATTTTTCATATTTCACTCATATTTTCAAAACATTTAATTAATAATCATCTCTTTTTTGGAGACAAAAATTCCCTCATGTTTCTAAAATTTAGTCAACAATTATTGAAACTTGATCACCAATTATTGAAATCTGGTCAATAAAAATCTGGTTAACTGTGATTGAATATGGTTGAAAGTTATTAAAATCTTGTCACTAGTTATTGAAATATGGTCAATTATTGAAACTTTATCACCAATTATTGAAATCTGGTCAATAAAAATATGGTTAACTGTGATTGAAATATGGTTAAAAGTTATTAAAATCTTGTCAATAGTTATTGAAATATGGTCAACAACTATTGAAATCTAATTAACTGTTATTGAAATATGGTCAACAACTATTGAAATTTGGTGAACAGTTATTGAAATTCGGTTAACTATTATTGAAAATAATTGTTTACAAAAATTAGAAAGTTTAGCGACTAATATTGAAAAAAGTTACGGAAAACGATTATTTTCGACTATTTCCACTTCCAGAAATGGGTCTTGTTGTGAAAAGCTCATGAGTTAGCGATATTATTGGCCCATTTCTGTGTTCATTGGTAGAGTTGGAGTACTTTTGATAAATTAAAGCCCAAATGATTTGGAATCTAAGCATTACAATTAAATGACTTAAATCCCCTAATTAATTCAGTTTCAGCTCTGTTTCTTCCCATTGATAGTCACACACCCAAACGCAGTGAATTAATATTTACTTCTGTTTTCAGTTGCTTTATTACATTCAATTCGCAATCGCTGATGAATTCACTGTTAAATTCAATATTCATGTTCTGAGGTTAAATTTTCTTTTAGTCTCGTAACAATTTCCGTCAAGTTTTTGTATCACGGACGCGTTAGAACAATTCATACAGGAAAAACGAATAAAAAAAATAAGAAGATAAAAAAAAGTTGAGAAATTATGGAAATGGACAAGGAATAGCAAAATCTGAATCTCTCCTAATTAACATTAATACTGGGGCTTTCGGTAGTTTCAGTGGAACGAAAGAAAGAAAGCGCGGGAAAAAGTTCAGATGGAACGAATATCAAACAACAAACACTGTAACTAATTTTGCGATTACACTCCTAATCAGGCTTAATAAGATTTAAAGAATCTTCTAGTTATCGCTTAAAGGCTGGTTTGGTCTGAACCCAGACTTCGTTGAGGACTACTAGCTGACGTGGCATTCTTCCGGAACTGCCGTAACTGCCTAGAGCGTTTTGAACAAGATCAGTGTATATAATGCGTGAGTGAGTTAAGACTTAAGAGAGAGAAAGCTGAAAGGTGTTAGGTCAGAAGAAAGTGATCGGAGAGAGAGAGAGAGAGAGAGAGAGAGAGAGAGAGAGAGAGAGAGAGAGAATGGAAGGAGATTCTGGAGAGAAAACGCTAGAGCTTGCGAAAATGGAAGGAGATTCTGGAGAAGAAAAGCTCGATTGTGCGAAAATGGAAGGCAAGCTAACTCGGATAATGTTGGCGGTGAGTGGATCGAACTACAAATGTGCTCACGATCCTTCCGAAAGCAGCCGCCAAGCATTCGAGTTCACGATGGAGAAGATCGTTCGCTCCGACGCTTCTCGCTGCAAGCTTCTCATTCTTCACGTCATTCAATCTGATCCTGAAGGTACCTCTGATCGTTTCTTTATCCTCTCCTTATTCTCTATCACTCTGTTCTTTCTTCAATTTATGATAATCACTTGTTTTGAGCGGTGCTCTGTTTATCATATACCAATAATCGCAAGTAAAAATCGATGAAATCTGAAAATTTGATATAAATGTGTCACTATTTGGTTTCGCAAGTGAAATTCTATTGGAGTTGTTAAAGAATGTTTGTGTTTTATTTACTCGCTGAAGCGTGATTGTGGAAGTTGTTGAACACCTCTAATCTCAGGAAAGAAAAATGATCGAGTAATTAATTAGGCCTTAAATTACGTTTCAGAGACGGTGAATCCGACAGCAGATTAGAGAAGTTTAAGAAATAATTTTTGAGATCAGTTCTAGCAATGTTCGTTGGATCAATCGCGGAGATTTTGTTCACTGTTTATGATCGAAAAGGATATACTGTACTGCTATTTGTCAATGTATTGTGGTAAAATTCAAAATTATTACTTGCTTTCAATCTCAAATTTGATGTACTGCAGCATTACTACGCCTCTCCGTGTCACTTTGGATTTTTTATTTATGATTTTGTTTGAGGTCACATCGCTGAACGCAAGATTGGTATTCGATTTCACTATTTACAAATAAGCAGTTACAAAACTGATGTTTATTAAATCTACTTTATCATCGTTTAGTTTGGATTGCTTGAGCGAGTCAATCATGGTTGGCCTAATTAATTAGCGGAAGTGAACTTAAGATCTTAAGATATCTAGTTACTGAAAAGTAAAATTTCAGTCAACCAAATTTATAACAATCTTTGCTAAAACAATGTATTTTTACTTCAGATCCCGATGATCCCAGTCATGAACACGCTCGATTGTTGCTGTTATATTTCGCAAAGAAATGCCATAAACTTGGGGTCTCTCTCTCTCTCTCTCTCACACACACACACACACCGAATTCATGACAGGAGTTCAATCAATGCCTTTGTATAAATTGAAAGTTGTAGGGTCTTGAGCTAGCTAACACTCTTGCTCTTTGGTGAGCTTGGATTCGAAAGGTTAAATACGAAGCGTGGTTCATAGAAGATGGTTCCTCGAATGGGATATGCGAAGAAGCGAAGCGTTTGAAGCCCGATCTTCTGGTTCTCGGCAGCAGGAATCTCGGCTGGTTCAGAAGGTAAGTAATTAAGCTGCTATGAGATCTCTTGTCATCATAATCATAATATTTTTCGCTCCGTGCGCTTAACATTTACTTTTCTCGGACTCGCATTTTGCAGGATTTTCATCGGAAGCGTGAGCGACGAGTGTTCAAAGAACTGTGAGTGCCCTATTCTCATCGTCAAGCGCAAGCTACAGCCACAGCCATGTTGGGAAGATGTTCCAAGAGACTGATATTCATTTCAAGACTTTTGATGTGAATTACAGCCACATCATTTTGTAATTACAGCTTTTTGGCAGATTTCTTTCGATAAATAGTCGCTAAAAACTCTACTCGGTAATTGTTCGTCTCAAGACTTTTGATGTGAATTTGGGGCTAGACATCTAGATACCATTCTGTGTGCAAATGGCATGTCATTGTTTGTGTATTGAAGTTTTGCAATTTCAATCATGTTCCAATTCCAAATGTGAGCTTGATTGTGGCAATTTGTGTGGCTAATTTTAGGCATACGTATTTTGTCTTGGGCCTAATTCAAATTTCAAAGTAACCATAAATTTGCTGATGTTAAGCAAGCCATGCTTGACATTATAGATTAATTCAAAGCAGTACTATCTGATTCGCGTATTGATAACGCATAAATAATACATATTAGTAGGACTGCAGAGTTTATGTATTATCAACCAGAATAAATACTTAATCCATTGAAAAAACAAAAAGGATAAAAACTAGAAATAGACCCGTGTAATAGTAGTAGTATGATTCAGTGAAGAAGTTACTGGGTAATTACGAATATTATTCTCCAAAGTCAAATCTAGTTTAAATTGTGAGGAAAATATTGATTTAAAACGTTTTTTTTTTTTTTTTTTCATATTTTTGAAAATGACAGCTCATGGTAGATTAATGTAGTGGGAGGTGGTGGAAATGATGACCACATGTAAAATAAAGAGGATAGATTTGTAAATTATGAATACTAAAAACTAAGCATCTAAAATTCATCGATTCAAACGAATAGAGAATTTATGGAGAAAAGAGAAAAAACACTCTCAAATATATATATATATATATATATATATATATATATATATATATATTTCATTCCATTATAATCTTTCCTATACAAAACAGGTTCTTAAAATTTATAGTGCAACAAGAGACCCAAACACAAAACTTAAACAAAATACAAAGGCCTTTAACAGACATTAACATAAGGAATAAAAACCATTAACACACAGAATTACAACAATATTGAAAATAATCAAAACTGACAAAAAACATAAAACGTCATTTTGAAATCCAAAACGTCTGAATTTGGATTAAATTACCCAACCCTTGGGAAAAGCACTGGGCCCTTTTTATTAAGCTATTTCCAATAAAAAAAAACACTACTTTTGCTTCCATTTCTGTTACGGCAATCACAAGTTTCCGAAAATTATAATATAGTGTGCCATGTATCATTCTCCCCATGTTAGATAGAATTCGTTTTCGAATTCGATGCATCTTCAAATGGTGTGGATAAAGGATAATCTTCTTGGCCAACTCTAGGTAACAAAACTCAGCCTTTATTGAAATAAATAAATCCACAAATATCTTACGGGTTACATCGATTTGATTGATCACCAGGGGAATGGTCTTCTTCTTCTTCTTCTTCTTCTTCCTTCTTCTTCTTCACTTTCATCGAAAATTGGATCACCCAATAGCTCAAAGAAACATTCTTCATTTTTTTCTTCATCAATCTTGAACACGTGTGACATGGAGTCGTCCTCAACGAATCCAACAAAAATCTGCATGAATCACGACCTTCTTCGGCTCTGATACCAACTGATGTAGCGGGACTTACAGTGAGACGTAATCTGACTACGATTGTTGATTCGACACATGAATACCCAATCGAAGAACCTTACTCCACCTATTGATTCGCTCGCGAATACTATATTTTAGGCATCAATTTCGGTTTGGGCCTAAAACTCAGAGGTTTTAATTTTCATTCTCCATCATAATATTTCCAATGCAAAAGAGGTTCTCAAGATTTATAGTGCATCAAAAGACCTTTCACAACCCAAACACAAGTATTAAACATAAAATAAAGGCCCTTATCACACGTTAACGTAAATAATAAATGCCATTAACACACATAATTAAAACAACAATACTGAAAAATAATAAAAACTGACAGGAAACATAAAACGTCATTTTGAAGTCCAAAATCTCTGAATTTGACTTAAATCACCCATTTTCACTGTCCTTTTTATTATGCCGTTTTCAATAAAAAAAAATTACTACTTTTGCTTTCATTTCGATTACAACAATCCAAATTTCCAAAGACTCTAATCCAAAGGTGGGAACTCACCTCATTAATAGAATTGAACTTTGTTCAAAGTTCAAAGACTTATTCATTCTGAAATTAGTTTTGCTTGAATGGTTGTTGATGTTTATATTCCTTGTCAATATTTTAATAGGTTTTTTTTTCTTCATTATCATTGGTATATCGTTGGTTACGCAATAATAGAGAAACCTTATCAATTGCTAATTAGATAATTGAACGGATAAAGAAAATCTTATATATTAAACGCAAAAAAATATTTTAGCAACGTATCCTTATCGTAACGTATTTGTAGTTGTGCAGATGAAAGATATTTTAGCAAAAAGGAAACAAACGTCACATAGAAAAATAATTAAACGGGGATTTGTCGGTTTGTCGTGTTGCGATTTCGAAAGGGCTTTTTTCGTAAATTCGAGTCCGACACGACGACGCGCGCCAATTTTCGCCGCGGCTCCAATCACGATATGCGCATGTTAGAAAAATCAAGCCAAAAATAATATCGTACGCTTATAAAGGCGTAATGCGCTTATGTACAAAGTTCCTCCATCCTTGTCCACCACCACCACACGGCACAAACAAAATCACGGTTCAGTTGAGAGAGAGAGAGAGAGAGAGAGAGAGAGAGAGAGAAGTGAGTTCGAAGAAGATGGAGAGCGAGCCAACTCAGATACTGATGGCGGTGAACGAGTCAACCATCAAAGGCTATCCTCACGCCTCCATTAGCAGCACCAGAGCTTTCGAATGGACTCTGAAGAAGATCGTTCGCTCCAACATCTCTGGCTTCAAGCTTCTCTTCCTACACGCCCAAACTATCGACGAAGACGGTTCTGATCCTCTCTTCTCTCTCTCGATCTCTCGGTGTTCGATTTTGTTTCGTTACCTCATTTTTTGGCCTCTGTTTGATGAAAAACTGTTGGAAACGAGTGCTAGAACGATTTTTTTTTTTTTTCAATCGTAATGGTTTCTGGTTAGGGTTGGAGATCGTTCTTTAATTCGGAATCCTTTTTTTTTTCTGAAGTTTTTTAACCTAAAATGGACGATTGACTGATCTGGTTGGTTGATGAGTCTGTTTTTGGAAATCGAAGAAATCGAGTACCGATAAGCTCATGGAATGGAAGCAATCAGGGTTTCAATATACATCTAATATATATCTGTATATATATAAATAGTATTTAGCCGCTGAAGTTAGTGTGTGTTCAGTTCATGCTGGTTGAAATTTTGTTCTTCAACTCGAGTATGTTATGAATCGTCGGGTTAGCAAATAACTTGAGAAGAAATATTGATACAATGTGTTAATTGGAACAGGTTTCGAAGATGTGGATAGTATATTTGCTTCCCCTGAAGATTTCAGAAGACTAAGGAACATTGACAGGAAGAAAGGGCTTCGTCTGCTGGAATTTTTCGTCAACAAATGCCATGAAATTGGGGTATACTCATGAAATCACAACTTCGTCTGCAAATTTCTTTCATAAATTTTTTATTTATAAGTTATATGTAATTAAGATGGCATTTGAAAGGTCTCTTGCGAAGCTTGGATCAAGAGAGGCGATCCCAAAGAAGTGATCTGCCACGAAGTGAAGCGAATTCAGCCCGACTTTCTGGTTGTCGGGTGCCGTGGACTCGGTCCTTTCCAGAGGTATATTGACCGATAATGATTATCGATCTCTAAAAGCCCATCACTATGTTTTCATATATTTTATTCTTCTTTTTAATTGTGTTTGTAGGGTTTTCGTCGGAACCGTGAGCGAGTTCTGTGTGAAGCACGCCGAATGCCCTGTCATCACGATCAAGCGCGAGCCAGAAGAAACTCCTCAAGACCCGGTTGATGATTGAGTGTGTCGGCTCATAATCTCTCGGGCTGAGCTTATTACAGAAATGGCTCTTGTGAAATAATAAAAGACTCTTTTAAGATTTGGGATTTGTTCAGTGAAAGTGACTCTGCTTCTTGTACACACATTTTGCCCTGTACTCAGATTGTGAAGAATTACACTAATAGCTATTATTGAACTTTTGTGTTTAATTGTTGGTTTTAGTCCTTCATTTAGTGTCTTGGAATGATTTTCTTATCAGTGTAAAAACATGTTAAAAAGGAAAACTACAATCTTTTGAACTAATAATAGCATGGTGGATTGCATAACCAAATATTAAGAAATGGTAACAAATATAAACCACATGAAAATGCAAAAAAAAAAAAGACAGTTTAAACTCTTCTGATATGGGTATCTCTATAAGCTGAAAAAGCTTAGTTACAAAGACTAAAAACAAAACCCGGATCTCATATGTGACCGAGTAATTTCCTACAGACTTGATCTACAAGCAAAAGAGTCTTAACACAAATCACAAACTACTGGTACTCACTGTGTAAGTAAAAAAAAGACAACACTAAACCTAAATTCTAAAACCATTACCGAGATTTGACTCATCTTCTTTTTCAGGCGGACGAAGATCCGCCAACCATAGCGCTCACCTTCTCCAACAGACCCGATATCTCTCCCTTCAACTTGGACTTCATCGTCGGAGACATTTTCCCATCTTTCTCATCCAGCATCGAGCTGATCGTCTCAAGTTTGCTCTTCACGAACCCGAGCTCCGATTCTGCCTTACTCTTTGACGCCTTTTTCGGGGTCTTCTTCTTCCCGGAGGTTATCTCTTGAAGCACGCGGGTCTTGTATTCGTGTGAAGGACACTCGAGAACAAACTCGACGGAGTTGGACCCGAACGGGCTCTCTGCTTTTGACTCGGTGTACGCGATTTGTGCCTCAGACCCGTTCAGGAAGTAAACCCGAGCGCACTGATTAGCGTAGTACATGTCCGTCTTGGCCTTGTCCAAATCGCCGTACTTTCCGTACATACTGATCAGATCGGCTTTCGAAGGAAGAATCGATGCCGGCGCGAATTCCACGATGAGCGTGGCCGGTAAAGTTTTCTCGTCAATGGTCTCCCTGTTCTTCGCCTCTGGGGTTTCGGATTCTGGCTTCTTCTTTTTTCTGCCCCGGGACTTCACGGCATCGACAGATTTCGTGGCTTCTTCTTTGCTCGCCGTCCTCTTTTTAGCCTCTGGAGTTTCTGTAACTAGCTTCTTCTTCTTTCTCCCACGCGTTTCAACTCTCTTCTTGTCATTGGACTTATCTGTGGCCGAGCTTTTGTTGGTCTCGGGAGACTTGTCAACGGGCCGGTTCGGCGTCGTCTTCTTCGCCTCTGGAGTTTCAGTCACTTGCTTCTTCTTTCTCCCTCGCGTTTCGACTCTTTTCTCTTCCGACTTGTCCGCGGCCGAGCTTTGATTGGTCTCGGGAGACTTGCCAACGGGTCGGTTCGGCGTCCTCTTCTTCGCCTCCGGAGTTTCGGTCACTCGCTTCTTCTTTCTCCCACGTGTTTCAACCTTCTTCTCGTTCGACTTGTTCGAGGCCGAGTTTAGGTTGGTCTCGGGAGACTCGTCGGCGGGCTGGTTCGGCGATTCCGATTCCGGAATCTTTCTCTTCCTCTTGCGAGTACGAGGCGTCTTCTCTGCTCCATCGCCCGAGCCGTTGCAGTAAACAGATTCTCTGTACACTGAAATGAAATCCGAAACCATCTCCACAGACTTCTTTCCTCGCTGAGAGAACGGATCCGCCGCTGTGGACCGGACTTCAGACAGCAACTCGTTCGTCGATACATCGGCTTTCTTCTGAAAACCCACGATCTTGTCATGACTTTGATCCTCGGCAGAGACTTTCGGAAGCTCCGTCGTCGTCTCCGCGTCCCTTTTCCTTTTCCCTCCGTTCGCATCGGTGAACGGAGGCGATAAGTACTTGCTCTTCTTTTTTTCTCTGTACGACGGGCTCTTCTCGAAAGTCTTCTTCACCGCGCTATCGCCATCTTCATTCTCGGAATCTTTCTTAGCGCCGGCAATGTTGATGATTCTAGTACTGGACCGAGAGCCCAACGATAGTCCAGTCTTCTTCCTAGCCTTGGTCATTAAGGAGATCAAGCTTCTGTTATGATCTCCATCCAAGTCCTCCTCGTCTCCCCGCTTCCTCTTCTTCGACACCGAAGAAGGCGAAAAAACCTTTTTCTTCTTCTTCTTCTCGGAGCTCGTTCCTTCCGTGGCGATAAGATCTGCGATGCTCCTCTGCTTCCTCCTCGAATTCCTCTTGTTATCCGAACTCAACGGGCAACTCCGCAGCAACGGCTGATTGGCCTCAGTCAGGCTGACATCGGTCGGCAGAGGAAGCCAGTCCTCCTCGGGCGGCCCTTGAGCCGGGGTTTCCACGGCCGATTTCGTCTTATCTTCCAGACCCGGGACGGTGATAGGATCTCGGTACCGAGGCAGTTCGAGAACCCCTTTCGAACGGTAAAACGAGGACACCCGGCTCGTCAGAACGCCGAGCTCGACGACTTCAACGCAGCGGAGACGGCCCGAGCGAGCGATGCTCTTCAGCGCCGAGAGAAGCTCCGTAGGCTCGGCCAGGACGCCGGAGAATCTCCTTATCTTGCCCTCGGGGACTAGCGAGCCCTCTTTGACCCCGGCGTTCTCGGCCACCAATCGAACAAGCCGGGCTTTGTTCTGCTCCGGAACGCAAGAGCAGGTCGTACTCGACTCGAGAACTCTGCCGATCTCGTCCACGGCCCGTTGAACGGCGGCGACGAAGCCCTTCGCGGCGCTCTGCTTCGACATCTCGTCGAAGCTCTCCTCGAACGGCTTCAGCTGGGAAGACTTGCACCAAGCGAACGTCCCGTCACCGAAGTAAGCCACGAGGTGTTTCCCTTTGTGCTTGATCTTCGCAGCGAATTCCGACACGTTCGCTGGGTCGTAAATCTGCCCGGGCCACCATGGATGACTCTTGATCTTGCCCCAAACGAAATCGCCCACACTGAACCCATGCCCATCATCGTCGTCATCATCATCATCACCACCATCTTCATTCTCGGGTTTATTCTCATTCTCGCCCAAAGAAACCCCATTTTCCCCAACAGAAACCCCATCTTTCCCTGTAGCATTGGCTTTACCTGAATCGCCAAACCCGTTTTCTTGGCCTTCTTCTACGGCCACCAAATCGTCACGCTTCTCGGTTAGGTCTAGGGTTTTCTCTTTTGGGGGTTCGATTTCGTCTGATTCGGGAGAAGCTAGGGTTTTGGTTGACCGAGTCTCAACTGTCCCCATTTCCGAAGTAACAGGAAAATCAACTTCCAAACCTATTTCACAGCTGAAATGGAAAATATTAAGACACCGAACGAGAGAAATAACAAAAAGCTCCAAAGATAAAAATATATTCAAAAAGCTTATTTACAGGGATCAATGTCTGAAGAGAGCTCCATAGTGGAATTAAATATAATAGTCGCTCAAGAATCAAGTACCCACTCATAAACATGGAATAAAAGAATACTATTAAAAAAAAAAAAAAAAAAAAAACCTAAAAAGTAAAAGCACGATCGTATCAATATGCCAAAATATACGCGTTCGTTTACATTTACATATATTCGGGAACATGTACATGTATATCTACCTGAACAGACAGTCGCTAGGGTTTCCAAGTTCATAATATACTTCCGAGCAACGCTATTCTCTTCTCCAACAACTTGAACCGAAAGAGAGAGAGAGAGAGAAAAGAACGAATTCTTGATAAGAGAGAGAAATGAAAATCGAAATTTGAAATGGTGTCAGTCAGAGAGAGAGAGAGAGAGATGAATTTCTCGAAGTGAATAAAATATCGCGGTACAAACTCGGCGAGAAAATGAAAGCAAACAAAGCGGTGATAAGATAAGATTAAGGGGGTCCGAGATATTAGTATCGTTGTCTGTCGTTATTTTATGTAGCCATATAGGGATCAGAGAGCGGTCATTTACTCGCTCTTGTTAATTTGCCACGTTAGCACACTATACAGTGTTTTTAAATAGTTTTCAATATGTTTTTTTTAAAAGGAACTAATTTCCAATACGTTTCAATATAAAATGTTCATAAATTAGCTTAATCGTAATTAGAAAAGCGAAAATATCATGGCTTCCATGTGTGTGTAATATTGAAATGATGTATTTATTCTCACGGTTTCTAAAAATATTATTAATGTATCTTAACATCTTCATTAATATTAATTATATATCTTAAAATAGTTTTAAACCGTCCATTTTTTTTTATAAGATCTTGTTAATTGTTTTTTTAAATTAAGAATTGAACATCTCATTTTACTTATTAATGACTTCTCTCTTTTTATACCCTGATTTATCTTTATAATAAAAAATAATATTAAAAAACAAAATTCTTGTTTGGCCTGTTTGCGCTTGATCTTACATTTCTTTTTTGTTAAAAACTTAGCAAAGGGGAGAGAATTATAGAGTTTTGACCGAGAAAAAACCACATAAAAAGCTCTTGATCATGATGACTATGAAAAGTTTGGTTGGGCTATTCAATTGGATTTAGAGAGCTTGCACGGTGCTTGCAACAATGCTTTTCACTTCTTTTCGGTAAGCTCTTTCTTCAATTGCCGTCGTTGATGGCCAAGTGCGATCAATTTTTTTCAAAATAGGCAGTTCAATTTTTAATTTTGAAAAAGATCAATAAAATCTTATAAAAGGGAGGGGTTTGATATGTAAACGCACTTTAAGGTATATAATCGATATTAATAGGAATATTAAGGGACACTTTTGATATTTCTAAAAATTATGACCAACAGTAAATGCACATAATTATGACCCTTTACAACTTTGAAAGTGGAAGCTTTAATATAAAAATACACAAAATAACATACTTCATGAGTGTATGCCCCAAATTTTCATCCATTTTATGAGTCATGGTTAGACTACTTCCAAATTAGAGAACAACCGCATTCATCACTCATTTGGTCCCTAATGCTTACATCCATGGCATTTAGTGAGTCTTTTATAATCTTTTATAACAACAATTAGATTCATAGCAATTTCGGGCTCCAATGACTCAACTTGTTGAATCAGTCAATTAAAGCATCTTTAAAATGTTTAGCCTTAAACCTTGCGATAAGCTACTCGGCAAACTTAGTGAATCGTTGGAAGGTTGTCTTTCATTTCGCAGAAGATTTGATCTTCTCTATTCTTTTTTTGTTCTTGTTTTTCTTAAGCTCGATGTGGATTTAACGTTCAAATATAATTTAGACGTTTGTGAATGTTTTTTCCGCCTATAAGAATAACAATATATCAATTATGTTCACATGGGTATAAATGATTTCGTTTAAATTATCATCGGCCACCATTTTTTTTCGTCGTAAATAGTTTTTCTGACGACATCTATTTTTTCCTTAATATTTATGTCATTGCAAATTTCGATGTTCCGCCTATGACAATTATAGATCACTTATGTTTACATATTTGTAAATGATTCCGTCTACCTTTCCATCGGCCACTGATTTTTCCCGATGACATATTTTTTTTCCTTAATTTCGTCGTCGGCATTTTTATCGGATGTTTTTTTTTTTTTTTTTTTTTTTTTTTTTTTTTTTTTTTTAAGAATTTGAGGCTATCAACTTGCCCCACAAAATTTCGAACTTCAGTACCGAGAGACTCGAAACATCAAAACCTTGGAGATCTAATGTCACAATTCCGTCAAAACATATATATCTTTTTATGTAGTCTTGTTTTCTGCCATTTAGAATCTCGGTCTAGGTAAATCTTTAGACGATTTTAAGACAATTACCGAGCGAGAAAAAAGGGTTAATCTTTCAAAAAAAGAAATAACAAAGGTTAACCGAAGTTTCACCAGACGCCAATAACTAAGCTCGATTCAATCGAAATTGGGACGCTCAATTTGCAGAGCGCCCCGATTACATTACTGTTGTCATTCGAGAATCAAGTCCGTTATAAACCACTCTCAAAAGCAAGGCCATTTGAAACAAGGAAATGCCTTCTTTGGACAAAGTATTCAAATATTTTATAACAGACATTTGGTCAAATGTTCAAAGCGACTTGCTCGAGAGCAAATTTGATTTGTTTAATCGTAATTAAAATGCTCTGGACCGTTAATACCCAATCCATCAACGGAATTCCACGGGAATTCCACGAACTCGAGAGCTCTAACTTCAGAGATAATCTTATCCTAAAACAAAGTGATGAATAAAACAGCTCAAAATGTATTCCAGTTACATTGCAGTTGATAAGAGCAAAAGAAATATTCGTTCGTTCATTCATTCAATTCACAATTCGCTGTACTAAACCAAAAAAAAAAATTTATAAACTACAAAAAAAAAACTAGAAGATCAAATCCACAACAAAAATATCATCAATCAAACCTTAATCCCTTGATCAGACAATGGTGACCTTGGCACCGGCCGCCTCAAGCTGCTTCTTAGCTTCATCGGCCTCGTCCTTGGATATTCCTTCCTTAAACTTCTTAGGAAGTCCTTCGATGAGCTCTTTCGCCTCTTTCAGAGCCAAGCTCGTCAAAGCCCTAACCGCCTTGATCACCGCGATCCTCGAGCTGCTCGGAACCTCCTCGATCAACACGTCGAACTCCGTCTTCTCCTCCACCACCGCCGCCGCCTCAGCCGCTCCCGGAGCCGCCGCGGCTCCCGGCGCCGCCACGGCCACCGCGGACACGCCGAGCTTGTCCTGGAGCTGGTCCACCAGCGACTTCGCCTCCACCAGCGTCAGGCCGGAGATCAGGTTCACGAGGTCGTCGATCTTCTCCGGCGAAGCGACGGCGGCGACGGGACGCAGATTGGCGAGCCGGTGAGAGACGAGGCCGGATTTGTACGGGAAGCTCAGGAGCGAGGGCTTCGGGGAAGAGAGCGCAGGGTAAGAGGCGGTGGAGTGCGTAGGATAAGAGGGAGAGCGGAGAGAGAGAGTTGAGAGAGTCGTTGTTGCCATTTTTCTCTGATTCGTGAGAGCAAAGGACGACGAGGAAGAAGATTAGAGAGGATAAGGGAGTGAGAGGAAATGGGAAGAGTGTGAGACTGAGACGAGATATAATTTGGGGATATAGTGAAGATGGTTTTTTTTTTCTAAGACGGAATTGTCCTTGTGTGGGGAAGGTAGTTGCTTTCGTAGAGGGGTAAATAAGACTTTTCAGAATTGGATAACGGGTACTTTGTTTGTTTGGGCTTGGGCTTTTGCAAAATGGGAAAGGCTTCTGTGCAAGAAATTAAAAATTTGAAAATAATGGTTTAGTGGGGGCATTCCGAGAATCGAACTCGGGACCTCTCGCACCCAAAGCGAGAATCATACCACTAGACCAAATGCCCAGATGTTAAAAACTAGAACGAATATTAATTATGAAAATGACTTAAAACTTTTATTCAATGACGAAACGAATCAGAAATCAAAGTAAAGAGAACAACTGGCAGTGGAAACAATAATGAACGTGTGATATTAAATTTCTGGTGAGAGATTGGACATTGCAACCCGTAAAAGCCTGAAAAGCTGTTCCAAAGTTAAAAAGAATGTAAAACACTAGAACAGCAAAATTAAATTCCATTACACAGTTTATGCTATTTTCAAGCAGAACTCATAACTTTCTAGTATATGAAAAGATCGTTGGACAATGGACATATGAGTTCAAATAAACTAAAAGGGATTTCGATTAAAATGCCGACAGTTCATTGACATTGATTAGGATTACTGTTATTGTCATTTCATAAACGCATGCGCGAGATATTGGTTAAGAAATCAAGTTAATTTATCGTTTATCGTTGACATGGAAAAAAAGAAAAACAAAAGGAAAGCATGAGAGTCAATGTTAAATAAGTCGTTTATAATTATAATTCACGTATTATTGGATATTGATCACACAAAAATTACACATCTCTCTCGCTCTACATAATATATGGAGAGAGAGTCATCTCGTCTGTGAATTAACTTACAAACAATAATCATTCACTGCCATGATTCAAACTCAAAATCACATTCATTCATTTCATTCTCTTCACCACCTTTTGCGTCTCCTTCCATACCAATACCCGAAAGCGGCCACGGAAACCGCCACGGCGACCCCGGCCGCGGCGTGCCACGCGTACTCGGGCCTCTTCTTCGTCTCGACGACGACGAGCTCGGCGGGCCCACGAGTGACCTCGGGAACCGGGCCCCGGCCCGCCTCGAGGGCGAAGGCCAGGCCTCGCCTCTCGAGCTCCGCCACGTCATCGACCGGCGGCCTGAGCCTGGTGGCGGCGGCGACGGCCTCGTACTCGTCCTTGGTCCCGCCCTCGAGGAACGACCCCACGAGGCGGCCCGAGCTGACCCAGTACGCCCCGAACGCGTTTCCGCCGGAGAAGTCGCCGAAGTGGACGGCCTCGCCGGAGTTGTCGCCGTAGAACTGCCACGAGAGGGCAAACACGCGGGAGTAGAAGAACGGGAGGTAGTCGAAGTCGCCGGAGCTTTCGGGGTCGGTTATGGCCGCCACGGCGTGCTTGGCCGATTTTCTCGCGGAGTCGACGTGCTCGAGCCGGCGGACCTCGCCGAAGAGCTTGACCGGAAAAGCCGCCACGTCGCCCACCGCGTAAACCGAGCTGTTGCTCGACTGCATTTTTCCGTTGACTTTTATCCCGCCTTTCTCCAGCGTCAGTTGACCTTCGAAGAGTCCGGTGTTTGGCCGGATTCCGATCCCCACCACCACCATGTCCGCCGGAAGTTGAGTCCCGTCTTTTAGAGCAACAGAAGTCACCTGTAAATTTAACATGAGTAAATAATTAAAATTCAATTGATCGGATTTTTTTAAATTATAACACTTGAAATGCCATTTAATGTACCAAAGGACAAACTAAATGAAGTCACATTGAGCTTGAACATGTTTTCCCAGCTGCTTTAATGCTGCCTAAAAAACATCATACCTTTTAGCGCAAATTGTCACTGAAATAAAGTTAGTGGATCATCTAATTCGATTCAATTCAATTCATCAGAATTTGAGATTTGAAAATATATATTACTTCTATGACTATAATGTCCCAAAGGGCAGGCTAATAAAGTTACAGCGAACTCATTATACGCTCCACTGAAATAGATTTCGCGGAGAATCTTTTTACCCTGTTTTAATGCTGTCTAAATACCCAATTCATCAGAGTTAAAGTTGGTGATTTTTAATGTCCAAAAGCACAAACGAATAACGTCGGATTTAGGAACTAAGGGAATGGGGGTAATGGTGAATAGTAGTTAGTGAGTTCAAAATAGTAGGAATATGGTTGTATTAAAATAGAGGATTAATGTGGACGAAGGGACATGAAACTAGAGTCAGAGTGAGTGAAAGGAAGAGGTTTCTTGTGAGAGAGAGAGAGACCTCTCGAAAGTCCTGCAGATTCCATTTTGCATGAAATTTTATTATATTTTCCAGTAGCACATTAGCAAAGGTTCATATTGAATCTGAATCTATGTTTTCCCTGCTGTCTAGGCACACAAATGATTCATATTTCCATATTCTTGGTCTCTCATATATAAATTGCACAGAAACAAGGACCACAGAAAATACCTTGCCACTAGAGTCCATTTCAAATGATGACAAGACAGTTCCTTTGATAAACTTAACTCCCTTGGACTTGTAATAATCCTCGTAGTACGTAGCTATCTTGGAAGTAAATAAACGCGCCACTGGAAAATTAAACAAGACACCGAATATTCATAAGTTTTCTGCAAGTATTTATTCAAGAGATTATGGATGTCCTGAATAGGTACTTACTGCAATGTGCTTCGGGGAATACCATCGTCACATTTATTTTGTTGATGACCAAAGACGCAGCACATTCCATTCCTATGTAGCCACCGCCGATGACAACGGCATTTCCACCGGGGCATGATTTTATGAGCTCGACAAGCGTATTTGCATCGCTTAAGTTTCTCAGGTAACAAACATTCTCCGCATCTGACCCTTTGACTCCAAATTCTTCCAGCTTTAACGGCTGTGTCCACGAGCGAGTACGGATTGCAAGTAAAATAAATGTATAAATTAAACATTTGAGCCTCTACTGTCTCAGTTGCTCTTAAATGATATTACTTTTAATATAAAGATAAATATAGTTCAGTGTCTATACCCGAGCACCTGTAGCAATGAGGAGAATCTTATAACTTATAGTCTCTCCAGATGCGGTTAGTAATGTTTTACGCCTGATATCGACAGACTTAACTTGACTTCCAAGAACTAGTTCGATTCCTACGAAAAGAAAATGATTAAAAAAAGTAAGAAAAAAGGGCAAGCATCTAAATTACGTTTTGTATACGAAATTCGGTATCACTATAGAATCTCCTGGAAAATTAGCTATTAGCAATGCAAATGATAATTTGATAGTGAGACTCGGCGTTATAGAGAAGAAAAAAAAAATTAGCATAAAGTTACCATGTTCCTTGTACCATTTTGGGGTTAACCTTTCCTCATTTGCACCGACACAAGTGTGAAAAGATGGAAGGCGTGAGGGATCTGAAATCACGTAATTTTAAACTATTTTAATAATAATACACAATACAGGTTTAGTAGGTGAATAACTACTAAAAGATACTACAGTCTCAAGCCTAGAAGAAATCAATCATCGCTTAGTTTGATTGAAAAGCTGACATTGAGATACTTAAATCTGCAATAACAAATCCCAGTCCATACTAAAACAAAAAATCACTCAAATTTTTGAAAACTTCCTCCAAAGTTTAATATGGAAAAAAGGGATCAGAATTCAGCATAAGCAATTGTACCTTCTGGAAGTAAATAACCTTTGCTCAATGCAGGTCTCTCGTAAGGCGGTACCTAAGGAAGGTTCAGTAGTAGGATTAGGTTGAGCCTTATCAAATCATAGTCTAGAAATAAATTAATCTGGATTTTCCATATCAATCCAATGATCACCACAGATTTATTTTATATATACACAAACCAAACCAGTTCTTTGAATTCCTATTTAAGATAGATCATACTACTATGTACTTTATTCACGCATTCAAAGCTTCCATATCAACGAAATTGTGAAGCTTTAAGCTTCTAGAGATAAACACTATCAAAGTTGCAAAAAATTAATTATAGAAACCAAATAAAATCATGTTTGGATCATCACACAAAATCAAATAGTCATAAAATCATGGTTGGATCATTCAGAACATATCTATGTATTTTACGATTACATAAATGCACATATTTAACAACTCTCTTCCGATACCTTAACTTGCTATATATAAGTAGCCAAAACTAGATTCATTTTCTTTTTCACCTTTTCCAATTCAATATCTCGAATAAGCGCTTCAATTTTCCGCCTCAAATTCGACCCAAAAAAAAAAAAAAAACGAATGACAAAACAATAATTCAATTACGTATGACGTTTTTTTATTACTCGAATAAGTCAAGGCAAAACTTGAATTAGATTAATATAAAAACTGAAAATTCCATGAACTGAACGAGCCAAGCAAAAAAAGAAAAACAGAGAGAAAGTCGTACTCACAGGCTCTTCAGAGATTATGCAAAGCTCGCCACTAGAGACTCCTTTTCTTACGAATTCCAGAGCCGCGTAACCAGCCGAAACTCCTCCTCCGAGAATCACATACAAGAACGCTCTTCCCATCTCTTTCTCTCTCTCCCTTAGAGCTCGAGATTTGATTGAAGAAGACGATGATAACAGAGAAGAGAAAATCCCTCCAAAATATTGAATCCAAAACACGAAACCGAGAGCTCAATATTTTCAGACTCCTTTAGGAGCGAGACTTTCGATTCGGTGCCTTCGGATCTACGATAACTTACGGTGGAAGACTATCTTGGTCGTTTACGAGCTTGTTCAATATACATTTCTCTGCTGGGCCTAATTGGGCCCGGGTCAAGTAAATTATTATTGGGCTGGTCCAGTTATATGTCGCCACGTAGCCTGATATGGGTCCACTAGTTTCGAAAAGCGTGCAAAGGATAATAGATTAATGATGCTCGGTCAAGTGGGAGGAGTGGGAAATTGTTTTTTTCTGTTTTGTGTTAAGAGTAAATTCTAGTGGCTGCGAAAAATAAAATCTTAATACATTACATACCACAAATATAAAAATAATATCACCTCGTGTAACTGAATTTGGATGAGGTTTTGTATCACAACCTCAAATTTTTTTATTTACTTGTTTGGAATGTTAGAAAATATAAATATTATCGGTTATCGATTTAATAATCAACTACGGCCACAATTCTCATCTTTTGTTTTGGTGTTATATGTTTAGTGTTCGTGCAATTATGATAGATATTTTTTAAAATACAAATAATAATACATTAATTTGATTTTTTATGTTATCTATAAAATGAAAAATAAAAAATATAATTAATTGGATGAAAATTATGATTTTATTCAATCGTATCCCCGTATAATTGCATCAATATGCAAACAATTTTTTTTATTTTATTTTTTGGCGGTTGTATGCGACATGGCTTAATTTTTTTTTAGTCATTGCAGATATATTGGTCAACAATTATACGTTTTAAATTTTTTATAATTCCGGAATTTTAACCAAATTTAGAGTGATATTAGTGTAGTTTCTATAATTTTATCTTTTATATAATATCCATAAATTTGTATCTGGTGTGTTTATGCGTATAAAGTGTTACGAAAATGGATAAAATTGATCATTATCTGTTAACTGAATATAACGTAATAAAAAACATGAACTTATTGGTTGACGGAGAAAAAGATGAATACATATATATTATATGCGTAAATATTGCTTGTGCATACATACAATTGATAGAATACAATGTAAATGTGAATTTTTTTTTTTTTTTTTTTTTGAGGAATGTAAATGTGAAAAATTGGGTGGCCATATTTCTATGAACGGAGTGTAGAGGATAAGCTCATACATATTATAAATCACATGAGCTATTCAAGTCAAAAGAATGAAAGTCGTGAAAACAAGCTAACTAGCTTCCAAATTAGAAGGTAGAGACAAACAAAGAATGTGGAGAGAGAGAGAGAGAGAGATATTTTAGCCAAAAATTAAGTCTATAACACTATCCACTTTGTATTATATATATATTTTTTAATTGATTGCAGTTTACAGTTTATTAATTTATATTTATATATATATATATATATATATATATATATTACAGTTTATTGTTTATTTACCTTCTATAATATGTTGTTTTGTTTGTTTTTAGTCGTTAACAGAGAGAACTATATAAAAAAAATGTAATACAAAATAGTTAAGGAATAAAACTGAAAATAAAAAGTTCAAACGGGCATAAAACGTAATTTACAGAATAGATCACGTCCCTAGTCCCTTTCGGTCAAAGATAGCCAATAGCCCAAGAATAGGACTATATTGGGTTCACTAGAGCTAGACTATAGCTAAGGCCTTGATAAACAAAATCGGCCCATATTAATAGTCCACACTCTATTTAGCCCATATATTTACGTTAATTTCTCCCTAATTTCTTTTCTTTTTCTTTTCATGTGAAATATTAACCTAATCAAGAAAAGAATCCACGCTAGATTTCTCTATTAATACATGTATAAACACATGATTGCTAAAGTTGTGCAACACGGATGACGATTTAGGGTTTGTGATGTATGCACGCCTGATTTCTATCGTGTGTATATATATATATATATATATATATATATATATATATATATATATATATATATATATATATGAGTTTTTATTTTATTTAGTTCCAAAGTGAAACTAGGCCTAACTTAAGAAGTGCGTAATTTTAATAATACTATAACCTAATTAACAGAGTTAAGAAAACCCTTAAAATAACTAATTTATCCTTAATGATATCGTAACATAATAATCAATACATATATGGCATAGAGGTCGTCACTTTCGTGGTGTACGCAAATTATTTGCAACCCCATAAGTGATAATATTAATTTTCGTCCTTAAAAAAAAGAATATAGATTTAGAATGTGTATAACGACTTGTGTGCTTAACTTGTAAATCACATATATCCATATATAGTTGGTGAAAAACATTCTCTCTACTTGAAATTGTTAAAGTACCCAATACACATCCACGTGGGTGATAAATATTCCACCAAAAAGGTTACAATGTTTCATTTCATATATAGTTTTTTATTTTTTTTAACTATATTTCTCTTCAACACTAATGAGTAGTTTTGATGCTAGAAGATGCCAGCTTGAGATCACAATTTATTTGCATTAAAAAAGCATATATGTAATGTTGCAGTACTTGACAATATTCCTGTATTTGCTCTTTGAAAAAAACATTGTCATTTTCGAATAGTAATAATGATATGAAAACTTCCGCTATTTTTGCAACTGTATTTTCAAATATATATTCCCTAACAAACAAGTACGTTGCTTTATAAGGAACTGCTGAAACGGGAAAACAATAGGAACCGAAATTATGAATGAAAATGCCTACATACAAAAATAAATAAATAAACACGAGTTATACGACGCCATATGTTGACATTGATATCTAGAATATATATATGTATGTATATATGTATTATTATTATATTGCACGTGCATGGCTAAACTTATAGGACACGAAAAAGCAACACTCGTCATGAGTAAAAATTCAAAGCACGAAAATTTAAATCGAACTCTGGGTCCAATACATATTATATAATAATACTAATAATTAACTACGTAATTATAGGTCATATATTCCATAATTAATATGATTAAGATTTGTTTCGTACGAAAAATAAGTACGAAGGTTTATGCTAGCTTAGACATGGGCTTGCATTGCACCATCTTTCTTAATTAGTGTATATATATATATAGGTTAATTATACATATATTTATAGGTTAATTATACATAAATATATATACTGTTGTCTATTTCATGAATCTAGCTATATGAATACTAATCACATGATAATTATGTGCTCTTTAATTTAATAGCGGGTTCCACAAAGAAGTAGTATAATTAAATTTCGTGATAATATATATTTAAAAAAATAGGATCAATTTTTTGAGGGAAAGAATGATTTTTATTAGCTCATTCAGAGCAAAGATTGCCGACCCGTCATGTGAAATTTCCTTATCTTCTCACATGAGAGACAGCTATTTCATTGTGTCCGCTTCTTCTTTGCATTCAAAACATGTGACCGAAAGATTAAATTGAGTGGCTCTCAAAGAAAATATATCGTTTTCGGAATAATAATAATGACCTACGCGATCAACATTATGAAAGCTCACTATGAAAAAGCCTATATATATATATATATATATATATATATATATATATATATATATATATATATATATATATATATATATATATATATATATATATATGTGTGTGTGTGTGTGTGTGTTTGTATATGTACACATTATTTATTTATTATTGAGCAAAGTGATTGGTATACTCATTCTCATCGCAAACATAATTATTTAGATGCATGGAATAGTTTAGCTCCACTTCAAATACCTAAGCATCAACCTAATTATATTTTGATGCCTCAGTATCTGAGCCACGTTGATCAGAGTGTGGGCAAAGTTTAAATATATATTTTAAAGGACTAACGTTTTTTTTAATAAGTATTTTAGCTCAGCGACGTTGTCATGACTTTGTACAAAAGTAGAATTTGTACTTGTTGTCTCGTCACGATTCAGTGGACGTAATTTGCAAAAATAAATAAATAAATAAATAAGTTGTATACCTTTCAAAAAAAAAAAAAATAAATAAATAAGTTGTATAAAAATCACAACTTTCTGGACTTGGGACGAACATAAAATATAAGCGATATAATGACCAACGATCATAATTCAACCATTCACGTATCATAATATTGAATCGAATCAACAAGCAGAACGATTATTTCAAAATTTCAAACAATTCACATCAAAGCGTAAAATAAATAAAAATGTAGTAACACGTACCTCAGATACTAGTCGTTGGTATCAAGATTTGGAGTCGTAGTTATATATAATAAAAGTGCAAAATTAATTTTAATAGGTAATACCATTTTATAAAAGATATATCCAAGAATGTATTTAATTTGCATTCAAAAGACGATTAGAATAAAGTAAGCAACAAAAGATATTACTTGTAGAAATTTCATGTTAATCCAACTTTGAGCTTTGACGTTGTTCATGACCACATCACGTATCTGAATTTAAAACTGTACATTTCAAGTCGTTTCTCCATATGGAGAAGGGCAAAAATATGTACTCACAAGTTCAACATTTAAATTGTTGAATTTCTAAACGTTTATGGAGACGCTTCTTTTGGAAAAATTTGTTTTAGATAGGGCGATTTTTTTTATTCTACAAGTGGTATTGGTGAATATTCCCTATCCCCGAGACACTATATAGTTTAGAGTTTTCCAAAATTATAAAATAATTGGAGAAAATATCTAATTTAACCACATTTATTCTATTTGATTTTATTTTTTACTGTTATACATTTCAAGTGACATATGAGCGCTAAATACCATTGATTCCTTAGTGAAATATTATTTCGCTTAACTTAATTACAAAAATGATATGCAATCAATCGATCTTTGAACCAACTTCACGTGAGAAAACATTGACTCTATGTCAAGAGAGTTGCATTTTGTGTCTATAAAACTCATTCTTCATTAATCATACTCCAAATTCCTAAAATATAAGAATTTAAGTCATCATTAATTGTGCGCAAATTAATCAAAGAGCTACGAAATTTGACCTTGAAGTCTAAGTTCATTATTAGTGACGTAATTATTCAAGAACCAACAAAAGACAATGAGCAATTGCATGTCAACCCGGCCTTCGCATGCTAGAACCATCCATGACAAGGCTTGAATCGAAACTTAATGACCATTGAGGACCCAGACCTCCAGTTGTGCATCCCCATCTGGACCAAGTCCTCAGCCCGTTGTGTCTTCTCGTCCGGTTTGATTCTCGGTCTACATAATTTTCTTCCCTCAACCCAACATTCGCTCACATGCGACATCCTTAGACATCGACATCATACTCCCTCATATCCTTAGGAATATGACTTCGATCAGCATTCGCAACACTTAATTTTCTAGCCATGACTTGTCGGCCTAAGTCCTCAGCTAGGTACTTGGTCAAAGTACTCATCCAGGACTTGGTGGCATGAGTCCCCAACCAAGACCTCTAATCTAGGTACCCAGTCAAGGTCTTTGGTTTGGAGCTTTTAGACAGACCCTCGACCAAGGCCTCGGCTGGTTCCTTTTGGGAAGCACTACAACTCGTCTCGCTCGGCACTTCGGTTTGCCTGTCCGCACCAAAGGCATGGTCAACACGACCTTCCGCGACTCCAAAATCGCGTTCGATTAACCCATGTCGTCTTCCAATTCCACCCACTTCACTTAGCACAAATGATTAACCTTGAGTGTCATTAAAAATTCATATGCATCCCGTAGCTTAGTTTCCTTCTTTTATAGATAAAGAAAAATGTCTGAGCCCAAAGAATATCTCCTCCATATTATTGATGGTATTTTAGATTCAATCCTCAAATATTTCATTTGTTCTCAAGCATCTTTGACGAGAAAAAAATTAGATTAACACACACCTTTAATTAACAGTCTTGATAACCTTTCTTGAAAAACGCTTGACCCAATACACCATAATTAATGTGTGTGTGTGTGTGTGTGTGTGTGTGTATATATTATGGTGTAGAAGAAGGACCTTTGTTTTTTTAGAATTTTTTTAAAGAAAAAATAAGATATTAGACCATAAACACAAGTAGTGGTCACTCGTACCGATTTTTATTTTTTTTTATCCTAAAGATAAAAATGTTTCCAAAAAACTTTAAATACATTTTTCCAAACCTAAATATTTTTAGACACATCTCCAGGGCCGGCCCTGACCTAAGACGTGCAAGGCTTGTGCCTTGGGCCCCCAATTGGGTTGGGCCTAAAAAAAATTATTTTACACTTTTTGCTTATTTTTAAGAAAATTTACATTTTTTAACCTAAAAATTTACACTTTTGGTCCATTTTCTAAAATATTTACATTTTTTACCTTGAAAATTTAAATTTTTATTAGTATTATAGGGCCCCAAAATATTGAATCGCCTAGAGTCCTCGGTGAGTTTGGGCCGGCCCTGCACGTCTCTATATATATTTTCATTATACTGCTTGTATATATATATATATATATATATATATATTATATATAAGAGAGAGAGAGAGAGAGAGAGAGAGAGAGAGAGAGAGAGAGTATCATGTGAAGGCATGTGGAGAGTATTCGAATTGGTTGCCAAGACATAGCGGTTGACATCAAGCCTATAGTTTGCTTTGCATGGCTCGTGCACACATCTTTCAAAACTAGACATACAATTTGACAATAATAGAAAAGTAGTGTGTTGCGTTTACCATATGCCACGTCTATACCTATATCTAGATGATATTACATAATATTCATGAAGGTGTTATATTGACAATCTGACATATACAAATAATTCTGTAGCCTTATTGTGAACAAAAATAAAAATTGTCCTTAAAACAAATTTGGTTATGTTAAATAATAAGATTACACATAGTTGAGAGTTAGAAATTCAAGTTAGAGGGGATAAATTTTAAAAAAAAAAATCAGGGAAAGCAAATTTGAAATTTAACTTTTTTATAAATTTGGAACAAAAATATAAAAAATACTAAAATTTTAAGGTAAAAATTACAATTTTTAAAAGCAGGAAAGTATTTGCCCCTCCTGAGCAGCCTTGCTCATATATACTAAAATATTATGTTATTAATTTACAAACAAATAGAGATATTGGCATCATATTGTCTAATTATATCATTGATAAAAAAATGTGATTAGTATTATTAAACTAATTAAGAAAATCTAATTTTTTCATGCAGATAAAACCTTATGAAAAAGATTTTTATTTATGAAAAAATAGTTAATAGGAATAGTCAGTGATGTACTTGTAGATTCTAGGGGTAAAATCATTGTCTTATTTTTGAAGACTATATGGTTCTTATATGCATTTCAATATGACTTTCTAGAGAATCACAAATAAAAATGACAGTAATTTTTTTTTTAGTAAAGACTGAACTAACAACTTCTATTTTAGAGGTAATGTGTAATTACCGATTTGAACTACGTTGAATATCATTAAAAAAAAAGGTAATTTAACATTTAATACAAGTAAAAATTCGATAGATATGGTGTTTTTTTTTTTTTCCCTTGTTGTTAAGGATAGGTTTGTTATTTCATGGTGGTCAATGTGTGTGCGACACTATCTCATGTGTAATCATGTTTCTCAATCTCAATGTGTATGAGTCTATGACAGTTGTGCACTATAGGATTCCCCACTAACTAAATATTAATTAGGTGGCTATTTATAAAACATTGCATGTGTCAATCTCAACTCAACAGAAGAATATTGGGTTGGGTATGATCAGTTGGACCGGATAAAACTTTTGACTTTATTTCCATAATTAGTAAGCAATGAAGCCAATTCAAGGTCGTGAAACACAAATCGTAAATGATCAGATCATCAAAAGGCATACATCAGACAATAAAATTATCACTTAATAATTGTACGGATCGATTGATATTGATGTATACATATTCTGGTAAATATTATCATCATCCAAGAAGTCTAAAGTCGAGACACGTCACACATCACCTTTGTATATACGAAAATGATGAGATTGAGATGAACATATTTATAAAAGCGCGCCATATAATACTCTCTTTATAATTACATTACGGATACACGTTTGGGCATAGTACTTATTTAGGGTCCTATATTACAAGCCATGCTTAAATTTAAGCATATTTTATCATTTATAATATATATATATATATATATATATATATATATATATATATATATATATAATAAAACTGTACTCATGTGAATAAATATAACATAAGAAGCCCCATATAAACATACGTATATATATACTATGGTTGTACACGTACTCATCCAGATATATAAATACCAGGATCAATATATTTATGCATATATAATATGAAAAGTATTAAATTTAGAATTTACTTCAATCCGAGTTGAGTAATTGCATTGACCAGATATCTTCCATGCTCCAATTATAGCTCTGATCATTGGAAGCAGCACTTGGTGGAGGCAAGGCAAGATTAATAGGATAATTATTGGCCTGACTATTATGATTATGAATATGATTATGATGAGCATGGATATTATTAAAACTTGGTTGATAAGATATTGGTGAAGAGTAGGTCTCCATTGGATCTATAGAGCATGATGCTTGACTTGTGCTTGCATGATGATCATTGTTATTGATGATCATCATCTCCGAGCTTTGTGACCTGTGATTGTCGATGTTGATGTTGATATTGTTGATCGAATTATTATCGGCTTGCCTAATGTGCTTTTGAATTCTTGTCCTCCAATAGTTTTTTATTTCGTTATCGGTCCTTCCTGGCAAGTGCTTCGCGATTTTTGACCACCTGCGTGAGTATCAAATATTCAAAGCGATTAAATTTTGTGTTTATTATTAGATAGTTTATAAGTGAAAAAAATAACTAATAAAAAAACTTTTGTGTCACTAAAAAATAGTTTAATGAACTCGAATCCTCTTTTTTCTGCTTCTATGTTTCTCTAATTAAATTATGATGCATCATTATTGTTTAATACTTCATATATAAATATAAATATATATATATATATATATATATATATATATAATAAGATAGAAGCATGCACAAAATGAGATAAGAGGATGCAGAAAGATAAATACATATATAAAGAGGTAACACTATAAGAAAAGAAAAGAAAAAAGTAAACAAGAGCAATGAACATCACTACATTGTACTATAGATCGAAGAAACATTTGTATTTCAACCTTATCGCTATTTATAACTATACCTAAAATGGTAGGTAACGTGATTTCTTTTAAGGGGTAGACAAATTTATGTGACCATTTATATTGTATAGGCTGGCAAAATATTAATGTGAAGAGAGTTAATAGAACGTATAATTGTAGCAAAAAGATATAGTCCATTTTTTTAGGGAACTAAATAGTACGTAGGTAATATAAACAAAGAAATTTACAGCCCAAATTTCTGTGGAATATTAGATGTGATGAGAGATTATTTATTATGATCAACAAGAAAATACAGGTCTAAAGAATTGAATATTATAAATGGGCATGTTCCATGGTCGAAAATGAAAGTCTTCAATTAGTTGGATTCCTTTTATTTTTATTTAAGAGAATTAACTTAGAGCTTTGAAAGGTACACTCCCAATAATTATTGCTTTACCCGGCCTTTAAACCATCACAATCACCTATTCCAATTTCAATTCCCTACAAAGATTCCATGTTCTTTTATAACTTAGTGATTCAAACATAACCTAAATTTCATATTTCAACATCAAACTATTGCTTCAGGTTAGCACAGTTATCTAACATTATTAGTACAGGTATTTTATACACATACGTATCTCTCTCTCTCTCTCTCTCTATATATATATATATATATATATATATATATTATATATTTCATTTTCAGTCATTGTACAAGAAGTAGGGCAAATGGCAATCTCATTCAATCAACATAACCTAAGTTTGTTTATTCATATTATAATGACGAACTACTAGCACGCACGAAAAATAATAATATATATTCAATTTCTCTTAATTAATGTATTCCAATATTGTTATTTAATTGTGTATAGTATATTCAAATTAAGGATGATCAAAACTTTAAGGTGAGAAGCATAGCTACGTACTCATATTATTCATCATTGTATCCTAAAATATGTTAGAATGGGGGACCAGAGGGCCCTAAAAGTCTATAGAGCCAAATAAAAAAAATACGCAATTACGCATACATACATACATACATATATATATATATATATAAATATATATATAATGTCAATTTTAAAAAACAAAGGAAAGAGCTTTTTTAACTTTCTTATGAGTAAAAAAAGGTAGGGGTCAATATGGGAGCGATAGATAAGAGGTTGAACTTAGAAGGGGAAGTTTTGTTTTGTTTTAAAAAAAAAATTATTTATCTATATTCATAACGTTTTTCATCATCAATTTGGCCCATAATATGCCACAACTGTGTCTGTAACACAAACTTTAGTCCCACTGGCTAACATTTTCCTAAGCTATCTATTAATGTACGTACTTTAGTCATCTTGTACTATATGGACCATATTATTACCTTTTGGGCTGTTCTTCACAATTTTCTTCGTATGCATTTAACTCTTTCCATATATGTAAATATATTATATGAATAATGAATTTCCACTATTTCTTTTTAAATGTTCGTGACAAAAATGTAAGAAAACATATATAAATTACAAAAAAGTATTTAAACGTACATTTTACTAAGGGTATTAAATTTGAAGCAAAGTTTTAGCTTTATTCATGTTCTGTGGATCAAATTGAACCAAAAAAAAAAAAAAACACACACACACACACACACACACAAAGACTTTCAATGTTGCAATAATGCCTCTATTTTCGTAAAATACTTATCTTTTAATTATTTTTTAAAGTTTAACTAATCAATTTTTTTTTTTTTTTTTGTAAAATATATAATTAATCAACTTGTTTAGGTTTGCCACAAGCACACCAATAATAAAAAATATATAAAGATAATTAATAATTAACGAAATATGAGATCTGGACTCGATCGACATTATCTTAAAACCCATAAATATATGCATATGGTTTTGCATCCACACATAGGGCAATAGTACTCTTATAGTTATATCTATACTAGATACACATATATAGCTAGTCTATTCATATATATTGGAATAACGATATATATCATCAACACGTACACGTTTAGAAATAGGCGAAAGTCATGCAAAATCAAACCAGAGAAAGATCATCAAGACCCTAATAATTAGCAACATTTTGATGGAAAAAAAGTACAACGAAAACAGTTCAATGCAGCTAATTTATATGTATATATATACACACACATATTTAATGACGTACCGGTTTCCCCATTTGGCATGCAGTTCCATGATAATGAGCTGTTCCTCCGGCGTGATATTCCCTCTCCGAACGTCCGGCCGGAGATAGTTCAGCCACCGCAGCCGGCAACTTTTTCCGGTGCGCTTCAAACCTAATTATATACATATACATATACATATATATATATATATATATATATATCAAAATACAGTACTACATAACATATATACCATAACTAAAACTCCCATAAAACCCAAAACTCTAGGGTTTATATATTGACTCGATATCGATGATATATTATATACGGTAAAATATTTGCTATGTAATATATTTATGAAAGAGAAAATACCGGCAGCTTTGGCGAGAGAGTTCCAAACGCCCTCGCCGTGATTAGCGATGTAGTTAATGAGAATCAAGTCCTCTTCCATAGTCCATGGTCCTTTTCTCACTTCCACGTCCACTTGCTGACCCGAGTTATTATCACTTGCTTTTTTATGATGATCCATTTTTTTTTCTAGAGAGAGAGAGAGAGAGAAAAGAGGGAGAGAGAGAGAGAGAGAGAGAGAGAGAGAATGTCATATGTAGGAAGTGTAAAGATAGGCGCTTGGTGTTTTATACACGCAATTTTCAGTGCTTTGTAAGCATGCAAATGTGTGACATGTATTAATGGAGTAGTTTATTTATATAACGAAATGACGTGCATGGTTAAGAACTGTATAAAACTAATTAATATTTTTCGGTTTAATAATAATAAAAAAGGAATATATTCGTGAAATATAGTTAAGGATTAGGCAGCTATAAATATGTCATCAACGAATAATTTTTATTTCATGCATTATTAATTAGTATACAAATATTATATATATATATATATATATATATATATATATATATATATATATATATATATATATATATATATACTCAATAGTCATCCTTATCCATAATAATTATAGATACTGGCTCGATTAGCATAACCAACGTGATGTGGAACAATTTCGAAAATGCATGCCTCTCTTAATTCATGTAGTTTCAATTGTTGATTGTGAAAGAGAAGGGGTTTTAATAATCATACCACGTGGCCCAAACTTTATTCTTGAAATGAAATACGAGAAAGACATTTAATTCAAATAGGTTTATTACCTTATAACTTTTTATCCATAAAAAGGTTGTCTTTTAATTGGATATAATCTCATGAGGTCATATAGATTAATAATAGAGGAATGCGCAATTAATGAAATTAACGATTTTGTTGACTGAATGATCTTAGACTAACATTGTTAATAATGAAAATTTTAATCTGAGTTGTAGATTACTATTGAGTAATTCATTTCTTTTAGGTCATTAAATTATCTGCAATAACAAGACTACGCTAGAGGAATATGGTATAAGGATCAATATTGTTGAGTCTCTATGACCTATGACCTATCTAGATTTAGGATGACGCAAGTAAACATCTTTGTAAATATATTATTGCTATTTTGCTATACCTAATGAAACTATGACTATTTTACAAAAGTCATAGTTTGAATTAGCTGCTTTATTTATCTATAACAATTCGGACTTAAGATGGTAATATTTTTTTTTCATTGAACTACTGACGATGTATTCATTGGACCTCATTGACTACGATGATGAAAATTGACTCCGCTTTCTCATGGAGGTTCTCCTAAGCCGCGTTGACTTGTGGGTGTGCTCAACAACAAAAGAGAAATCAATAAATTATGTATCCTTGTTATCTCAAGAAATTCCACAACAAGGAAGGTTGTCAGGTCACTAAAATACATAGCGAGAGCACACTTATCAGTTAACGTGTTTAAAGCAAAATTTAAATGACAATGGGCGGTTAAGATTATGGGATTTTTCATGGTGCACAAAAACTCACTACTTGAGCTAGGTGCCTTTGATAAGCGTTGGACGAGAACCACTCATTGTAGCTGAACCGTTTGAGCGCTTTTGTATATTGCCGATTAAATAATGATGCATTAAACTCGTTTATTATAGCTACGCTTGAGACATAGAATGACATGAAATTATTTCGTTGAATGATTCATGAAGATGACATTTATGGTTCATCTCCTTTGGGAGGATCAACCAAATTAATCGTGTCGATGCAATTATCGATTATTAAACGACTTTTTGATCATTTCTCGAAATATTTGGGGAACGTGAGGCGTTTTGCAGATGGGCCTGTATTGACATTTCCATAAGTTTACGTTGACTTTGTCGGTCTTGCACTAATAGTTAAGGCTGGTCATACGAGATTTCACGGACCCCATTTCTTGTATTATACGTACCATCCGGACAATGGGAAAAAAATATATTGTAAAAAGTGGGATGGTACCAAGATCCCCGTTTCGTCCAAATTTAGTACGTTTAAGTGTTGTTTTGATTAAGTTGTATTTAGTTTTTTTTTCTAAGTTACTCCAAATATAAGATTATTATGTGTAAAAAATTCAAATATATATTAAAATTAAACAATGTAATGAACTTATAAATAAGGGAAACACTATATAAAAAAATATTTCAAACGTTAGAAAAAAAAATGGAAATATTATTAAATAAAGCGTAGCTTCTTTTAACATTCCAGCCAAAGTTTAATTTTATTAAAAAAATAGCTCATCAGACTGAAGTAAATTAAATTAACTAAAGCACTTAATTTAATTTACTTCGGCTTGGTGAGCTTTTTTTTTTAATATAATGAAACTTTGGTTACTTTTTAAAAGGAACATGAAAATGTTTCAAAGAAAAAAAAAACATGAAAATATAATTAAAAAAAAATCCAAAGTTTAGTAATTAAAAATACAAAATGAAGGGAAGATTTTATAAGAAATTAGAATGCTAATATATATTATTTACAATATTTAGTAGTCATCGACACTTCGACATTAACAACAAACAACTTTTTTTAAGTAATTAACAATAAGCTAATATATATATATATATATATATATATATATATATATATATATATGAGACTCCTAAAAAATCATAATATTGGGGTTTAGTTGTACAAGGGATCCCATTTCTCCAATTTCTTATGAGACCAGTTTTAGTAGTACTTATATATAGCAGAAGATTGATATTTTACCTAACAACAATAATTATAGCATGATTTACTCAAATAACAATTTAATATATAACAATAAAGAATATGTCTATATTAAGCATACATGAGCCTAATTGCTTATATAATTAGGGTTCTCCTACAGTAATGCTTGCACTAACCGGGTAATTATATCATGTTCCTGTATAGTTGTATGAAACTGCCACGTACCATACTAAATTACTAATGATCGAATATAATAAAATCCAAGCTATTACAAAATTGACAGAAATATGCTTAAGAAAGAGTGACTTATATATGCCATTGTCAAACGCCACACAAAGTTAGAAGAACAGATTGGTAGACACAAAAAATAAAGTTTATTAGCGTTGTTGTTACCAATCAAATATTACCATGTCATTCAAAAATTATATTATTTTATATTTAACGTCATCTAGTGTAATATCGGCGTTGAATAATTAGCACTGGCTGCAGTTTGACATCAACGAAAAACTTTGATTTTTTTTTTTTAATTTTTTTTTATTATTTTTTTTTTTTTTTTATGTTAACATACATGAATATCAATTGTTCGCTGACAGGAGTGCAATACAATACAAAATAACTCTAAATGTTATTGGAAAATCGCTTTATCTTCCAACCATTTCTTACGAAAAAAAATCAAGGTTATTAAAAGCTATGCTATCGTAATAAAAAATAAAAATAAAATCAGTTCACCATTTATTTATGTGCTATTGATGATTGTCATTTGTTATCATAAATAAAATTTAGCTAGCTAAAAAGTAAGAACCCAGCAACAATTACCTATCAATCGAGCAAGAAAATCCTCACCGAAAAAATAACAAAACGACAAGAAGATTTTAAAAAGCCATATTGATTCAATTGGCCTCTCTATATAGAATAAAACTTCAAAAGTAAAAGATAGATAATTTTTTTATCATTATTATTTGCTAATAATAATAATAATAAAAACAATCTAATAATTAAAATTAGCTTCAATAAGGAATCGACTGGGCAGAGATCGTCCTCCTCCTAGCTGGAAATGTGATCTACGGTCCTTCAAAACTTGAGTGAAACAATGAAATGAGCCAAGGGTGCATAGGTTTCCATGAAGAAAAATGCCACAAGTAGTAGTAACTTTGATATTTTGGACCAAAATAAATCGAACTATATTTTTGGACACTTTTATTAATGACTATAGACTTATTAATCTACAAATAACAATAATTGTAGATATATAAGTCTACTGTTGTTATTAGTAAGAATATTCAAAAACATAATTTAACTTATTTTGGGCTAAAGTATCACAGTTGCTACTAGTTGATAACGCGCACTTTATGGCTCAACATTAGTATTATTAGTTACATCAAGGATTGAAATCCCGGGGGAACCGGACGGGAACCGGCCGGGATCCCCCTTTTTTGAACTCCCCGGCACCGGAACCACCAAAACCGGAAGTTTCCGGTGATTTCGGGGGAACCGGACCGGGAACCCGGAAGGAACCCAGTTCTCACTTCCTGGTCCGGTTCAGTTAAAAAAAACAAAAACCGGGTATAAATACCCGGGTTCGAGTATTCTCCAGCCTTCTCTCCTTCCTTTCCCGGTGATCTCTTCTCGGTCGGTGTCCTCAACGGCTCACGGCGTCCTCGTCTTCTCAGCTGAGACGCGCGCGCGAGGTGGCTTCGGGTCTCGGTGGCTGTCGGCCGAGCTTCTCTTCTCAACTCCGTCTCGCTCTCTCGCTCTCTTCCTCTCTTTCGCTCTCTCGGCTTCTCTCTCGCTCCCGCTCGATTCTCTTCTTCTTCTTTTCCTTTTCCTTTTCTTCGGTCTTTCTTTCTTTCCTTTCCTTCTTTATTCTTTTCTTTCCTCGTAGGTTTTTTTTTTCTTTTGGCTGATGTGCTTAATTTTATTCGGCCATGAAGACTTAATGCCAAAGGTAACTAATGTAGATAAGTGATGAGTTGGCAAGCTCAACCTTATCCTATTAATTACAATCCAACCCCTTATTCCTTATTTTCTTTCAAATGGGTCCTGAAAAATTGTTACAACTAACTCATCCTCATATAATTATTTAATTAAATCCATAATCAAGCGGATTATAATTATATGATTCGAACCGATAATTTTCTCATTCGTTCTCGATTAATTCAAATATATTCAAGGTTTCTCGGAAATAATTCTCGTTCTTGAGAATTTATTTCTTAAATTATCTCCCGAAAATATTTCCTCGGAAATACTTTATTAATTGAAATAACTCGATAATTCCTTCACTCCTTCCGAGATTTCTCATTACTTTAATATATTTAAATACTCGATAAACTCATTGGACCATAATTCACTCGAGAGACAGAAAAATATAACGGGGAATTTACTTCACTAACTTCCTTCCGGATTCATTTCACGTTGAAATTAGTTAGATCGTTAAAATATATTTTCACTTTCACAATCTTTCTTACATTCGTGAAAATATTCTAAAACCTTATCGACCTTGATATTCTTAATTTCTCATTCTCGATTATTTCATCGTTCATTCGAGAAATTCTTTGATATTATTTCCTTTGAAATCTTGAAATGTGAACCGATGGAGTATAGAGAAAATCTTCTCGTTTATCTGAAACGAGAGAGGAATGAAATTCTATATAAATTCAAACGTGAGAGAGAAATATAATATCATTTATTTATTTGCGAGAGAGAATCATATGGAGACGGCGTTTAGAAAATTAGGTTGTGCGGGTCTCACAATTACTGTATGACCGCTGCATACGGTCGCTTTGAGTAGTCATTTATATTCCTTCTATTGAACTTACTTTTTGTTGTGTTTGTAATTTGGTATTGTGTTGAAACATTGTACACTATTTTTAATTTTATGAATTTTATCCTACGTACTTTGTATGTTTTTTGTATATTTCTTTTCTGAATTCTCCTCGGTAAATACGGTATTTGACGGTATTCCTCTACGGTAACGGTAAGTTCAACGGTACCGGTTTTTTTTTCCCTACTTTCCCCGGTATTCGTTTACGGTATCAGGGGTTACCAGTAAATTCCGAAGCTCGGAACGGTAACAGTAACGGTATTTCGATCCTTGGTTACATGTGAGGTTGATGGTGGCCTATGAGACGAGACATTGTCTCTTAGCGCTTAGCTCGTCTCTAAAGTGTGTGTTTGGCTTTGGTTATAGGGGTGTGTGTGAAATCGGTTCGGTTCGGTTCGGTTTTGGACCAATTTGAAAACCGAAACCGAATTTTCGGTTTTGAAAATTTTGGACCAATGACCGAACCGAATTGGTCCAAAACCGAAAATTCGGTTAACCAGTTTTGTAAAACCGATAACCGGTTTTATAACCGTTTTAAAACTGGTTAACCAGTTTTGAAACCGGTTAACCGAAAAAATCGGTTAACCGATTTCAAAATTGGATGACCAAATTTAAAGATGTTACAATTATCCAAATCGATTATCCGGTTCAAATCGGTTATCCAGTTTTAAAACTGGTTATCCGGTTTCAAAACTGGATAAAAAAAATCGGTTAAATAACCGATAACCGAATTTTTGGATTTTCAAAACCGATAACCGAACCGATTCTTAAATTCGGTTTGATGACGTGGCACCGAATTTCGGTTCCGGATCGGTTCGGTTATCGGTTTAACCAATTTTCGGTCAATTTTTGTACACCCCTATTTGGTTATACATGTACACATATATATATATATATATATATATATATATAGAGAGAGAGAGAGAGAGAGAGAGAGAGAGACTCTTTACCTTGCTCCTATAATGGAGTGGGGTTTATATGAGAGAGAGAATCTTCACATTTGGCCCCGACTATCTTTTCTAGGCGGTCTTAATTTGGACCTATTTTTTGCAGGTCTTGTAGATTATATTTGATCCGGGTCTTCTAGACCAATTTTTAGACAGCCTTAAGGACCATTTTGAACCGCACTTGCGAGGTTTTATTTATTTATTTTGAGACGCTCATTGGGCACTTTAGGCCATTGGATTATATGGTTTTTTTAATATATTACAATTATACCCTCACTAATATTTTTATTGTTAAATTATCTCTTATGTTTTGTTGATGTCAAACAAAATTATCAGTTAATTAATATATTAAATTAACTTTTTGCGTCTTAATGCATAAAAAATGACACAATAACCATTTATATTCTTACAATTGTTATAACTTTATTATCTATAAATCGTCTTTTTATTTACGTACGTTTATAAATTTAGTGATCATACACATAACAAATTATACTAAGATAAATTCAAATTCAAAGTTTACCATCAAATCATAAAAATGTAAATAATACTCGGAAAAATAAGTGAAAGATGGTTGGTTTGTTTTCAAAACCCACAAGATACTAAGTTAAATACATTTTTTTTAAATAAACCCAAAACGATGTAATCGTTAAAGAATATTTCCATTTTACCCAATATTTTTTTACCCTAGCCGGAGATTATTCGACCCATGTTGGATAACGAATGGGTAAATGGATATCGAGTAACATGTCATTCCTTACTTTACCAAGGAAAGCTACAAAAGAAGTGAGGCCAAGAGTATGGGAGCGAAGATTATGCCTCTACTTCAGAATGCAAAAGAGCCTTAACACAACTGGCAAGGCTCTCACCATTACGTGACCATTCGAGCTTTTGCTTCCATGTGATGATTATGTTTCTATGTTCACTAAATTTTGGGACACAACGCCTTGGAAATACCAAATTTCAAGACCCTCTTTTATCTTGTCGTGGATATCATCATCTCATTGTTTTTAAATTTCAATTAAATAGTAATAATTTAAGACGCTACAAAGAGGGTTTTTTTTTTCTTTGATAAAACGCTAGTACGCTACAAAAAGTGATCCTGATCGTCTTTTCTCATTTTCATAAAATTGTTGAACAAATCAAAGCATATTATGATTTAGCATAACTGTTGTATATTCTTATTCATTTCAGTTTACTAGATTGTTTTAATAAATATTTAGTAAACCCTACCTTAGGTGCATATTGATATATGATCTCACATGTAATTTGAAATACCTTATTCCTTTTAAAATAAAATAAAAATAGAATTAAAAAAAGTAACAGTACCACCTTCAGATGTTTTGCGTAATTTTGTATAAAAATATCGTTAAGATAGAAACAAAATGTAATCAATTTTTTAGTTTAAATATTAAATTTGAGATGCTTCGTAAATGACATTATTTACTATTATAATAATAAACTTTTACCCCTCTTTTATGTTTTGCGCTTATTATTAGTACCCTTTTTTTCATATTATTTCTCGGTTAAAGCATTGTTTTGTTAACAAACTTAGAATGAGGAAAAACAAATTGTCCACAAAAATGTGTAAAATAGAAACGAGATGTTCAATTATTAGGCATGCCTCAAGCCCATACCTCGAATTCAGTATATTATATAAGAATAATTTGGTTTTCTTTTAACGTTCTATAAAAGCCGCAATAAAATAAGGAATCCCAAAATTTAGCTTCTAATTCTCAAAAGTAATGGGATGTAGTGTCACCATACAAAAGTAAATATGCGAAATTTTTCACTGTATAGTAATGAATTGACATCATAAACCACGAACAAATAAAGTATTATCTCTACTATGGAATCGGAAAATCTCGAGTTCGACAAAGCATACATACAATCAAAACAACGATAAACTACAACGCAAGTGATTGAGAATCCGATTAAGAAAACATAGCAGCTCTGCTTACAATCTAAACAAGAAACAAGTAAAAAGCATTTTCATGCCTGCTTATCTAGCGATACATAATCAAGCGTTCTAGCCAAACATGTTTGCCATTACACACATTTTCACTTAATGAAGAAAAAAAAAAATACTATCCCTTCCACTCAACAACAGTGCCTCAAACCGCAAAACACGAAAATTCGGTAACTGTCTTATGCCTGAAAATTAAGACAAAAGAAGTTATATTTAGCAGATAAGAAAGCATTGTGCGACAATTGTTTGACTGAGCGATCGTATGAGATATAAACGAATTTCATTTTTTAGCGACATCAATTTAATTTATCTGAACTTGCCTTGCTGGCAATGTTGTTGGAAAGCCAGTCCAGTCCCTCGTAGAGACCTTCTCCGGAGGTCGCACATGTGCTCTGGATGTACCTGAAAAAGCGGAACACAGTTCGACATTGACAATAAATTACACAAATTTCTATACATATGAAAGTGTCTAGACATACAAAAAGTCAAACCCAAAGTGCGGCGTGCAAAGAGAGAGCATTACCAGTGACGTTGACGGAGAGAATGAAGACCAAGCTTGTCGGTAATTTCTGCAGCGTTCATTGCATTGGGAAGATCTTGTTTGTTGGCAAAGACAAGCAAAACCGCGTCCCTCAGTTCATCCTGAGACCCCCAAAATACAGATTAAGATATAGATTCAAACCCAAAGCATCAGTGTCCAAAAAGGCTTGGGGAAGTAAAGACTTGTCATAAGGATAAAGTACAAAAACTCACAAAGAAGAGGAATAGAAATCAAAGTACCTCGTTCAACATCCTGTGGAGTTCGTCTCTCGCCTCAATAACACGATCCCTGTCGTTGCTATCGACCACAAAAATCAGACCTTGGGTGTTCTGGAAGTAGTGTCTCCACAGCGGGCGGATCTGTGCCATCAACACTAAGTGAATCAGTTCTCTGTTTCTCATAGACGAGCTTTCTTAAAAGAAAATGACCCGGGAATGTAAATAATGAACAGAAGTTAAAAATTAAAAAATTAAAAAACATCTCTAAGTGCCAAAAATTTAAGTTCAAACAGATACAGAGACATGGATAAGCCACATCGAGATTCACGTACTATAAAGTGAGAGACAAAACTAAGTGAATCAGTTCTCGGTTTCTCATAGACAAGCTTTCTTAAAAGAAAATGACCCGGGAATGTAATTCATGAACATAATTTTTTTTTATAACACCAAAACATCTCTAAGTGCCAAAAATTTAAGTTCGAAGAGATCAGATAGAGAGACAATGAATAAGCCATCGAGATTCACGCTCTATAAAGCGAGAGATTTACCTTGTCCTGACCCCCGACATCCCAAACGGTGAAGCTGATGTTCTTGTACTCAACAGTCTCCACGTTGAATCCTGCAAGAAAAAAAGCAGAGTGAAGGAAAATTCATCCCAGTCAATAAACATATAAAGCAATCAAAACTACATCCTAATAGATAGTGATAACTCCCAGAAATGAGATTAAGAGAGAGGATTAGGACTCACCGATGGTGGGGATTGTGGTGACGATTTCACCAAGCTTGAGTTTGTACAAAATGGTGGTCTTACCCGCGGCATCGAGACCCACCATCAGAATTCTCATCTCTCTCTTGGCAAAAAGCCTGCTAAACAGCTTCGTGAACGTCAAACCCATTTCTGATCTTCTTCTTCCTTTAGCTCAACCTGGATAGTCGATCAGAGTCAGACACACTTCAAAGTCAGCAAAAGCACGAACCTAAAACCTCATAATCATAATCGTTATAATCAACAGCAACACCAGCGAAACAAATGAAATCGATTATGATCAAGAAAACCTAAGCCGTCGTATTCATCAAATTTCAGAGAAAATTCAATTTTATTGAGAAACTCGAGAGCTTGGGATTCTGGGAATCGAAATTCAAATATTCCTAAGCGAACGAAAATCAAGGAGGTCAAAAACACACACGGACGATAAGAGCGATTCAACAAGAACACAAAGAGATGAGAATTCCTTCCGATCTAGATTAACAAATAGCAGAGAGATCTACAAGGAAAGAAGATCGGGGTATAGAGAGTTTGGAAATAGAGAATTGCAGTTAGAGAGAGAAATTAGTACCTGATTTGAGGAAGGATCAAAGAGAGAGAGAGAGAAAGATCCGATTGATCTTTTTAATGCCCAAAAAAATCGAAATGGTTTCACGCCAATTTTCTCTCTCTTTTGTCTCGGGCTCGGTTAAGCGATGTCGTTTTGGCGATGAACGACGAAAAAGACAGCGTGGAATCTGGACCGTTGAATTTGTTTCGAGGGACTTTTCTAGATTTTTGCGCACATGCACTGTATTCTTTCCTTGGTCGTATTTCTTTTTTTTTTTTGAGCAAAGAACCAGAGATATATATTAAACTGTAGTTGAAACCAAATCTGATTTCAAGCTACTACGAATACAATTGGGAGGGCAAAACCAAGTATCAGGAATTTCTATTGTGGTGTATTTCCTTGGTCGTATTTCTATTGTGGTGTTTGAGTTTGAACTTGCGCAATTTGCACGAGTTTTGGAAATAATAAACTAAAACTTTTGAGTCACAACCGAGTGTCTCCAAAGCAACGTTAATTTTTGGATACTAGTTACGATCCTCCAAAGCAACGGCTCGGCCAAATGGCCATCCGAGGGCTGAGAGAAGCGTAGGCACATGGCTTGAAAGTTCGAAAGTCTTTTTTTGTAAGATAAAGAAGTTCAAGTGAGATTTATGGGAAAATATTCGAGATCTTACAAAAGTCAAAGCGAATTAGATGACGAGTGTTCGTCGGTCTCTATTCAGAGTGCTTTGATCTAAGACTCTCTACCACCGTTGGACCAGTGTCAATAATCAAAGTAAGCTTTGTGTGTGCCAAGAGACCGGTATTGTTGAGGAGGCAATACTGCGAACATGCTATTCAATGTAGTCGACCAGAGATAAATTGAATGGACGACTACAAAGACATCATCGTGCCACGATGGTCGATGATGTCCTTAACACGAGGAGACCGAGGTTTGACTTTATTTGATGGACTTGCATCCTTATACGCATCATGGATGACGCAGAATCTAAAAGATGAGTGCTATGTTCCGAGTCGAGAGTTGCTCATTCGGATATTATCTTGCATGTGTTACGAGTCATGGTGTCGGAGTAAAGGACTTCATGTGTGAATGTCGTCCCTAGTCTAGTGTACACCTACCTGAGATAGGTATATATATATATATATATATATAGAAGCTCATCATAAGATACAGTTGCTAGTATGGTCTTGACAATAGCTTAGCACACGCAATCAAGTGGAAAGTCACTTACGAGAGCACTGTTACAACATGTGCCTTGATGACGCATGAGAGCCTAGAGACGAGGTGAGTGTTCAGATCGATAGCGTGTTGGCATGTCTCGACACATAGATGCAATCTTAGTCGCCTTGAGCGTGACTCTTATAAAGTAGTATTCGTCAACTTACTTGTGACCAAGAGCACGAGATATGTAAGAGTTTTGTGAAAAAACACGCGAACAAAATGTATGTTGACCTTGATTCTCTTAACTTTGTTTTTTGTAATTTTTGCTTATTTTTTACAATAAAAATTTACAAATTTGAACCTCTTTTTTTTCATATTAGTTTCCCTAGCCTACCTTCGTCCCTGCAGAAAGACGAATTGTTCGGCTCCCAAATTATTGACCCATGACAATTGTACTATTAAAATGAATACAAGGTTTAATATATACCATTAACAATTTGTTAACACTACTTTTTACTATTTTATGCATCGGACAGTCTGACAAACGGAAAAGGACTAGCTCGGCTACTATCTAAGAGCTCAAGTATGATTCAGCTAAAAGAGATATAAAACAGGGACCAAAACGTTAATAACCTAAAATAATTATCTTCCTACTCAGTTTACTATTTTGGAGGGACAGAAACGAGCACCGTTCCCGGCGAATCACCGCGGAAATGGCTTGTACGGCTGGCCTTCAAACGGTTCTCTCGCCGCACTCTCACTCTCGCCACTCCACTTTTCCGGTCACTTCCCACCGGGCCGGCCGGTTCGCCTCCGTGGTCGCTCAGGCCAGGCGAGGCTCTTCGTCTCTCAAAAACATCGAAGTCGCTTCTCGTAAGTCCTTCGAATCCTCAACAATTACAAGAATATATGTATATATATATCCGATTGAGTTGTGCTGAAAATTCCTTGAACGCTTCCGTTTCAGCTTCCGATCTTCAATTCGAGCCACCGATTAAAGTCGTGCTATATCCAGACCCTATTTTGAGAGCTAAGAACAAGAGAATCGAGACCTTCGATGATAATTTGAAGAAATTAGTCACCGAAATGTTCGACGTAATGTACAAGTAAGTTTTCATCACTCTGTTCATGAGAATAAGAAGCAAAATGCTGAATGTCAATGTCGTATGATAGGTTTTGCTCATTATCTTCCATTACAGTACTATTTTTTTTTTTTGTTGCATTTTGTGACCATTTTCTTTTCAGAACCGATGGTATTGGACTCTCGGCTCCGCAAGTGGGAATCAATGTTCGGCTTATGGTGTTTAACCCGGCCGGTGAACGTGGCGAAGGAGAGGAAATTGTTCTCGTGAATCCGAGGGTCCAGAAATCTTCCATGAAAACGGTGTTGTTTAACGAAGGTTGCTTGTCATTCCCGAGGATTTATGCTGATGTTCGGGTGAGATTTTTATTGAATGCTCGTTCAATTCCCTTTATTATCAGTTCTCAAGTGATTATTGTGTGTGTATTCATGTTTATCAGATAATTATTGTTCCTGTCATTAGGTTTTGGATTCGTAGGGTTTTATTTTTCTGGACTATATCATCATAAACTTGATTCTGTTTCCTCTGTTTGTCGTAGAGACCTGAATCCGTAAAGATCGACGCACGAGACATTAATGGTGCGACGTTCAGTATTGATTTGTCGGGTCTCAATGCACGCATTTTCCAACATGAGTACGACCATTTAGAGGTTCCGATCCATCATTCACTCGCTCTTTTAATCTCGTGATGATATGCTGAATATGAACAACCTAACTTTTTTTTTAGTGTAAGACCCAAGTTTATAAGGTTCGAATTTTGTTTGAATTTGTGCCCTGAAAGCAAACAATTTTTGCAGGGTGTTCTTTACTTTGACAGAATGACAGATACAGAACTTGATACTATACGTCCACAATTACAGGTGTGTATGAGAATATGTCGTTTTTTCTCTCTGATCCCGTGATATTATTTGGCTCATAAAATACTATCATTTGATGCTTCCATAGTTTCGTTGACATGTAATTGTGGTATTTGAATCCCAACTGATTGCTCTGCTGACTAATGGTGACAGGCTTTAGAGAAGATGTACGAGGACAAAACCGGGTTACCAAGTCCCGAAAAGATAGAAGAAAGCCGTAAAAAGAAGAGCGGTCCTGTTGGTTTCGGAAAAACTAGATTATCATAAACTTCAGGTTTACTTCTAATTAATTGCAGATTCTTAATTCCTAGTTCATTGCTTTATGCCTAAATGTTAATCCTTTTTGGCGTTTTCCAAAAGGTGGGCATTATCTCTTTTTTTACCATTGTAAAGCTAACTCATTTTTTTTTATAGGTGAAAACCATGTCCCGGGCCTTGAATTTGACGACTATTGGCTAAGCGAGAGCGTGACACAGAAATTTGCAAAGAACACTTTGGAAGCGTAGGAGAAACTTCTTCAGCACCACGAGTTGTACCGTATTTTTTGATACCCCTTTAACATAACATGTCCTATTTTGATAAGATTGTCACATTCAGTTCCCAAAGTGTATACTTTTTTGGAAATTTAAACTCATTTCGTGTACCTTCATGTAATGGTAAACTCTATCAATATACATAACCATGATTCTTTTGCCATAAAGTTTTCATGGTATTTGTTTACACTTGCAAGATTAATAATAAAGCATAGGCATTTAAACACAACAGGAAACTCATCGTTTTTCATTACACTTAGCCATCTAAGGCTTTCAAAGGCTGAACTGTGATCTCAATAAGCTTCACTTATGGGCTGAACTGTGACTTTCAAAGGCTTTCCCGTCCTCAAGCAATCGATCGGAGGAACCGTGGCGGTCTTAAGCTCTCCGTAGGCTTCCCAGCAAAAGGGCGTCGAAGATCTATTCCCCTCTTCGACGGAGCTGAGCTGTATCGTGTTCAGAGACACGGTGGTGCAGGGAAAGCTATCGCTGCACGCGAAACGAACCGGCTCTAAAGTGTAAGTCCCTCTGACATTCACGTAGCTTATATCGGACTCTGCCACGGCTGAGGATTCGTTCCCCCACTTGCTCTTGTCGCAGTAATATTGATCTATCACTATCGAAGTTTTCACTTCCGAGACTTGTATGTTCGAGAACACGACATTTTGCACCGAACCCGACCCCCCTATGCAGATGATCACGTATATCACTGAGAGAGCAAAAAAAAAATGTGATTTGAATTATTATTATTATTATACCTGCCAGGTTTTGATTCTGACTGTCTGTATCCCATATCCTGCCCGGTTTGTAGCTCATCCCATATCAACTCAATCTCACTGTTTTCTCACTCCAGATTTTTTGTGCCTACCTCTGTCAGAATCTCCTCACTTGTGCTCTAAAAAGAAATCGTTTATCTCCCGCTCTTGCACAGAGGCTGCTGAGATGTTATGGCTTCAATCCCTTGTTCAGGAGCTGTGTATCCGACCATCTGGGTCGACAATATCTTTGGCTGCAAATCCCGTACTTCACTCTCACACCAAAGCATATGGAACTCGATCCCCATTTCGTTCGTGAAAGAGTCCTCGCCGTTGATCAAAATGCCAGCGTCCTTACCAAACCTTTGGGAGGACAATTCTTCGCTTACCTGCACAATGGCCTCAATATCGTCTCTGTGGTCCAAAACTCAAGCCTAACCTTATCCAAAGCCTCTCCAGGTCATCAATCCAACCCAATCTTGGATTCCTTGGAATTGACCAATTAACATTGTGGGGCACTTTATGACATTACCGTTGCCACATGCTTTTTATTATCCTTGGTCTGATGTAGTTATGACAGTCTTCAATCAAACTTCTAACACAATTTAATGCTAGTTAATATATGTCCCAATTTCTTATCAATAACCACCCAAGAAGCCAAGAAAAGGAGAGATTCGAACACGAGATAGTTCAGTTCTTTTTGTGTTTCGTTCGAACTATACCTATACCGGTTTTCTTTATGTTCATCATAAAGCCGGAGAAAACTATCAACCATCTCTCTGTTTGTGTTATTCCACCGAATGCTCCTGTGATATTATAGACTTGTTTCTTTTTCAGAGTCATGGGTATCATTGGTATCATTGAAGTGTGCAGTCGGATGCTTCTCCTAGTACGCCAATAAATTACTTGTTCAAATGCTATACACACACACACAGTAAGCTAATAGGGGCGAGTCAAGAGGGTTTTGATGAAAATGAAGACTGAAGTGGAAGTAATCTCCGAAGAGATCGTCACACCCTCGTCTTAAACCCCTGAGCATCTTCGCCACTACACGCTCTCTTACCTCGACCAAATATCTCCGAAAATGTACAATCCTCTGGTCCTGTTCTACGATCTGAGCAAGTCGGAAATCAGCGAGATGTCGAGCCGGATCAAGAAGTCACTCTCCGAGGCCTTGTCACTGTACTACCTGTTATAAAGATCAACCACTACTCAGACACAGTTTTGAGAAAACTTGAATATCACGCAATACACACAAACACAAATCAACAAGAAAATTAAACAAAACTAAAAGGAACGAAGAACACCGGATTTATCGAGGTTCGACGTTAACGAGCCTACATCCCCGCGAACTCCTTCAGATCAAGGAAGTTCGATTTGCACTAATCTTCAAGCAACAAACAATCAATCCGATTACAACTCTTCTCCGAGAGCAACAAAACTCACAAACTCTCAAGAACTTGGCTTTTTCAGAGAATCACACTCAGTTTGCCTTTTTTTTTCCTTTTGTGAATTTTCAACCTGTTTTTCACTCTCAAAACTCTCTCTACTTATCGTTCAGTACAAGGCCATATAACAAGGCAGATACACAATAACCGAATAACTGCCTAGATCTCCCAGCATGAATCACAACCGTTGATGATCTCTTAATCCTGACCACTCAGAAGACCACGTCAGCAAGTGACTCGTGCTTGATCTTCAGCCTGGAGATGTACCTGGACGCTGTAGACACCGTTGATCTTCATGACGTGTACTGCAAGGCAACTGTTGGAGCTGAACTTTCAACACTACCCTCTCGCCGGCCGTCTCAGAAACGACAGCTTCGTCGAGTGCAACGACGAGGGAATCCACTTCTCCGAGGCTCGAGTCTCGAGCCCCCACGAGCTCTCCGCGGTGACCCGAAACCCCGACCCCAACGAGCTCTCCAAACTCCTCCCCTTCGAGCTCCACCGGACGAACGAGTTCGCCGCCGGAGTCCAAATCAACGCATTCTCCGGCGGCGGCGTGGCGGTCGGAATCTGCGTCTCTCACCAGTTCGCCGACGCGCTCTCCTGCGTAACCTTCGTCAAGTCCTTGGCCGCCCTGTCCCGCGGCGATTCAGACGCGGTGGAGAAGCCCGAATTCGTCTCGGCCGAGCTCTTTCCTCCCCGGGCAGAACCGGGGTTCGACTCCAGCGTCTTGATCAGGACCGAGGTCTCGTCGAGCATGTTTTCGTTCGCCTCGCCGGAGATCGAGGCCGTCAGGGAAAAGTACAGCGGCCCCGGTGGTCGGGCTTCGCGGGTCGAGGCTCTGTCTGCCTTTATTCTGTCTCGTCTCCTCGCGCGTCGGCGAGGGAGAGAGAGAGAAGAAAATGGTCGTTATGGCGGTTCTACCGCACCGCTTTCACGTTTCTCCGCAGCGGGGACGATAAAGGTTGGCATTTTGACCGGATAAAATTAATCGGTAGATTAATTTAAATTTTAACCCTTTTTTTGGTTAAAATTATTTACCCCAACAACCGAGTAAATAAAACACGGGCTCTCAAATATAGTCATAAAGCCAATCTTTGGTTCATTTTAAGTAAATAACCACGAGATTTTATTAAAAAGCCAAAAAGACATTAATAGCTGTTAATATTCGTTAATAGTAGTAAACAATCATCAAACTCCAAAGGCATAAATGAAATGCTAAAACGTTCAAAACAATGTCACGTCACCATAATGGATATTTACTACGAAAAAGTTGGCTATTTTACAAATCTCTAAATTCTGGTGGTTTAGTTACTCAATTAATTGATAAAATATCGAAGCTAACAGTTAATTGGCTAACCGCTCTAAAAAAAAGGCGTCAAACCGGTCAAATATTTAAGCGTTAACCGTTCAAAATGGTTAAAAATTTAACCAACCGATCATTTTACCCACCTTTAGACGTCGAAGGCGTGAAGAGGGTGAGAGAGGAGATAAGGAGCGTGGACAAGGAATTCGTCCGGAGGATTGTCGAATCCGAATATAAAGCGTTTGATGGAAGAGAATGAGGAAAGGCGGCGAGCTGTTTGTCGGGTATAGCTTCAACAGCCTTTGCAACTTTCCTCTCTACGACGCCGACTTCGGGTGGGGCCCGCCGGTGTGGGTCGCGTCCTCGTCACTGCCTTTCCACAACAACGTCGGTTTCTTGGACTCCAAGCACGGCGCTGGAATCGAGGCCTACGTTCACTTGGAACAAAAAGTCATGGCCAGCCTCGAAGCCGACGTCGAATTTCTTAAACATGTCAATCGTTAAGACGTATATCATCAGTCTCTTCAAAAGGCTGAGATGTTTGGCGGTGAATTCAGGGGAACGAAAAAGGCTGTTATTGCTGGGGACAATATGAAGATCGTGGAGAGTATTCTCGCAGCAAAGGAAAATGCTCAAATTGGGTTTCGCTCCCTCTTTTTTAATCAATTGCATAACTTGTAATTTTTTTTCTTTTTCGAATATGTTAGTTTTGTTTGGTGTTCTAGGAACTTAAATGTCGCAGCTCACGAAGTTTGTCAATGGACTTTTGGCGCATGAAAGTTTCCGGTTTTTGTAAACTTATTGGCGACTTTATTGGCAAATGCCTTATTGTAAATAATCATTAGACTCCATGAATGGAATGCTAAAACCGTACGAACAATGTCACATCATCATAATGACTATTTATTTAAAATTTACAAAAAGTTGACTCTTTAGCAAATTTTTAAAAATTTTGGTAGTTTAAGATGAAAAAAATTCTTTAAAATTCTTACAAACTTATTTGAAGAGGTATAAGATGACCTCCCCAAATCGCTCTCTACACTCTAAATCTAATACATATATTACAAGATAATGACTCGTGGCAATTCCCTTAATTGCCCTTGCCATTCTTTTGACTCTAATCAGCTTAATACAGGCCACTTCAGACCGTTGCCTTTCCCTCTGCCTTCTCACAACACTTTGACATAACATAGGCAATAAAGCACAACAAGAAACTCGTCGTTTTTCGTTTCATTTTAACCATCTAATTCCTAAGCTGTGAGCTCAACAAGCTTCACTTATGGGCTGAACCGTGGCGTTCAAAGGCTTTCCCGTCCTCAAGCAATCGATCGGAGGAACCGTGGCGGTCTTAAGTTCTCCGAAGGCTTCCCAGCAGAAGGGCATCGAAGATCTATTCCTCGCTTCGACGGAGCTGAGCTGTATCGTGTTCAGAGACACGCTGGTGCAGGGTAAGCTATCGCTGCACGCGAAGCGAACCGGCTCTACAGTGTAAGTCCCTCTGACGTTCACGTAGCTTATATCGGAAACTGCCACGGCCGAGGATTCGTTCCCGCACTTGCTCTTGTCGCAGTAATATTGATCTATCACTATCGGAGTTTTCACTTCCGAGACTTGTATGTTCGAGAACACGACGTTTTGCACCGAACCCGACCCCCCCTACGCAGATGATCGCGTGTATCACTGAGAGAGCGAAAAAAATGTGATTTGAATTATGTTTATTATTATTATCATACCTGCCAGGTTTTGATTCTGACCCCCGTTAAGCTGTTCTGTATTTTGACATCTCGGACAGTGATGTTCGATACACAAGCTCTGCTGTGTTCTCTTCCCAGGCTTCCGATGCTGATTCCGTGCCCGGGCCCGCAGTTGATATTGTGTATGTATACGTTTGAGCACCCGGTTTGTATAGATACACAATCATCTCCTGCCGAAAAATGTAAGCCAATGAGTCTTTTTTTTTGGGAAATGATGACAAAAAAACTCGATGTTTAGACAAAACACTATTTATATACTCATTCTTTCTTTTCTTTGACAAAAATATCACATGTTACTATTTAGTAGCGCCGTAACTACTTGCACCGTCAAGTTCAAGCAGAAATTTTAACGGCGAAAGTATTTACACGTAACTAAATTCGTAACATGATGTATTTTTGCCCAAGAAAAAAGAATGAGTATATAAATATCGATGAGCAAACTTTGAGTATTTTTGTTGCCATTTCTCCTTTTTTTTTTTTTTTTTACTATTTTGTTCTTTACCTCACACATACATCTTTAAATTAAATATTTAAGCACAAATTGCAAGGAAATCCTTTAAACTTCAGTAATGAAGACATTTCGGAGAATTGTATCGCACTAGAGGAGACCTCACAAGAAGAAGAAGGTAGTGATATCTAATGAGTCGTTTATATGAATCTTCTTCTTCTTTGTGGATACTATCCCTACAATTTATAGGTAGTTGAAAAATGGACTATTCTAGCTCCCCATAACCTTAGGTAGATTGTTATTTCTCCTTCTTTAATGAAGCTGCAATTTGATCTGTACTTTCTTTTTAATGATTATTATTGGATTAGGACAATTTGGTCTCAGTTGGGTTTGTGTGGTAGAGTTCTACAAACCCTAGTAATATTGGTGGACCCCGAAAGAAGATACGAATTTGAAAATTTACCGCAAGAAAGATTGGCGTTGAAGATGACCACGTCTCGGGAGTTTTGGAGGTGAATTCCGTCGGTATTTGGGCTATCGCCGGGCGAAGATACGGCGATATCGAAAACCTGAACATTCGTACAATTGTCGAATTTCAGATGAGCCTGAGGACTGTTTTGTATTGTGATCCCCGTGACCGTCGTGACGTTGCTTCCGTAGAATCTCACAGCCTAATGATGAACATCATTAAAATCACAATAATTAGTACATTTTTTTTTGTTTTTTTCAATTCTAAATGTTGTCATTTTATCGGTGAGAGCTCGATCAATACCGTCGGTTTTTTGCTCGGCATTTTTACTCCGCTAATCTCCGTCTGCAAACGTGAAATTTCCGTGTGATGAAAATGGTTACTATAGCAAATTTATGTGTCATGGGTCATTAGGGTGTTTGGGATTATTCAAATTTACCGAAGCTTGTGGACTAAGATTAAGAGATTGATTTGTTGGGGTGTAATTAGGCGAGTCGTTCCACCAAACCGAGCCTTGTCCATCTACAATGCCTTTCCCTCTGATTGTGAAGCTCTTGAGCTTTGTGAACTCGATCCACTGCAAAAGACCAGAACCCCAAGCCGCCGAGCTTGTTGGGGCTATGATTTTGCCGTCCAACTATATATCACCAACATTTGAAAAAAATTAGCTTCATTAATTGGTATTAGTTAGGTTTTTCAGTGCAACAAAACAATCTATAGTAAGGTTTTTCAGTGCAACAAAACAATCTATAGTAAAATAATGTCATTGACGTTCTGGTCCCTAAACTAATTATTAGAGTAAAATGGTATTGTTTTATATGAAATGTATAGCCTAACAAAACTTATAACTTAAGTAAACTTGAAAATTAATTTTACAAAATAAATTAATTAAATTATATTCCAATACCTAGCTATCACCAGTTTTAGATATTTAGAGTCAGATTTTGTGTTAATGATACTTTCTCAAATTATAAAGAGTCATTGAACTGTGTAAATAAGATTGAAGTTGTTCAGTATACATTGCAAAAGAAAAAAAAATTACATACCACATGCTTCTTGCATAATAGTTAAGATTATTTGCTCTAAAATCTAAATAATTAATTGAAGTTATTGTTTAAGAATATGTATTGGGTGATTAACCTGAAACACAATGTCTGGTTGACAATTCTGACCCGAAAAAGAGATCGGCCCGACGAGGAAAACGGACCCGGATGGGATAGTCAACCTTGATGCGTTGACTTTACAAGCGGCTTCCCAAGCTGCTTCAAATGCCTGCCAATTGTTTTATAATCATCACTTGTTGCTTGAACAACAAGAAAGGCAAATAACTGCCTTGCACTTAAAAGTATAACGTGCCTAATTTCTAATTTCTTCATCTTTCTTAAGATTCTTTCTTAATAATCTACATTTATTCCTTCATTGACCGTGAGAGTCAAGTGGGCATTTACTAATTTGGCTGCAACACCAAATTTTCTAATCTCATGCAAATAGCATGCCTACGAACAAAACAAAAAATAAAATAATTTGCTCAATATGAAGGTGAATTGATCAAATATATCTGAATATTTAAAAGAATATATGTACAAAAAAAAAAAAAAAAAAATTTAAAGTAGCTCAGATGTAAATTTACCTTTGTGTCGTCTGATTTTCCGTCGCCTTTAGCCCCGTAGTCCAACACGTTGAAAATGGCAGAGCTTTCGCCGATTGTTTTTTTCGATATAAAAATCTTTTTGTAAGTATTATCTCCATGATTAGCATATTTGATTGTCGTTTCGTGTTGCTTCACTTGCCTTGCATTGCAAGTTCTCAAGGAAACCAACAATATTGCAGCCATTAAAATGGCGAATAAAAAGCTTCTTATTAGTCGTAATAACAACTTACTCATCTTCATGAGAGAGAGAGAGAGAGAGAGAGAGAGAGAGAGATTGTTGTGGTGTGAGTAATTATGGTAATATAGGATTAAAGAAGATATACAAACGTGCATATATTTATAGGCGGAGAGAGATTAATAACTATACATACACGAGCTATATTTATGTTCAACAACGGCAAGGGTACGTAATACAATTTCATTTTTGTATTGACGCTTTTGCAATATTTATGAAATGAATGTTGTTTTCAACTATTTTTTTTCTTTATACTTGTGGATTAAGATTAAATTAGCGGCGGTGATTGTTATTGCTCACATGACATTCCTTGCATGATCGTTTGCTTTGAAGAAAATAATAAAGTAAAGATCTATTAACTTAATTAGATACCCCGCCAAATAAGCTAGAATATTAGGGAATTAATTGGCATTACTAATTGTAATGTAAAACCTTTGTTATTAGTATTTCACACGGAAGCATGAATTTTTATTCAAATATAAACCTTTGTTATTAGTTTGTAAAAATTAATGAGTAAAACACTCCAAAGCAGGGCAATTAATTCCTGCAATGTTTCATCGAGACATATATCTATGGATTAATTAAATAATAATTATAGGATAATTAAAGGGATTTAGACACGGTTGCTCTATTTTTTTAGTGATAGACATTTGGCTCTCATTGAAAAAAAAAATTAGTTATCCATTTTAATTAGTATAAAATTATATGTAAATTCTGGGTATTATTAGAAAAAATAATATAAAAAAGGCATAAAAGTCTATCATACTAAGAATAGAACAATGAATGTCATCTTCGTCATCTTTGAAGCACTAACAAAGCAGCAAGCAAAAATACTATTATTATTTACTTTATTCTGATCCGAGGATATATATTGCAAGTTTTCAAATGCGAGCTAATTATTGATCACGATCATATTCGCATGTAACAAGAATAAGACTGGCTTAGAAATCTAATCGAGATTAGAAACTACCATTCCTTAATCAACACGTCTTACTAGTATACAATCATGCTTCTTAGAGGCTAAAATTTTATCTCTGAAAAATGTAGAAACACTTATGAAAATGACATAGCATATATATATATATATATATATATATAGGTGCATATTACTTACAGCTCAAGATATCGTATCTTCAAATTATATATTGTTGAAGATCAGTAACCACGAGTCTTCACGCTTGCACAAGCCTGTTAATTAATAATAATGAAAATTTAGCGATATAAGCCACGTAAACATAAGCGCTTACGTTTTAGCCAACGTTTCGTAAATTTTTCGTAAATAGCCAAAAAATTTGTAAATATTTTGTAAATAATCATATTTACTAAAAATTTATTCTGCGTTTTTTATTATTTTGATAGCGTAAATAGATTTAAGTGGCTATTTACACAAAATTAACAAAACATTGGCTATTTCAAAATTTCTAACATTTCATATGGCTAGATAACCACTGGATATTATTATTACTATAAGGGTGTATTTGGTTGAAGGTAATGTAGTATCATATTCTTGGGAATGTGATTAAAGTAATCAGATTCCCGGGAAAATTAATATTTTAAGAAGATTCCTGAGAATGTGACATTAATGTGTTTGGTTTGACAAAGTAAAGTAATGCTTAATAAAAATTATAAATAATAAATATCTTGTAAATAGACAAAACATAAAAAATAAAATAATAATTAGATTTAATACAAACATAAATAAATGATTTTGAAACAATAAAAAAATAAAACAATAATAAGAAATATAAATTTTTGCCACAAAAACAAAATGACAATCAACACACAAATTTATCATGCATAATTCTTTTAAAAATATTTCAAAATAAAGACAATTATATAAGAAATTATTTATTAATGACCTATAGTACTAATATAAAATAATATTATATATATTTTAACTAACACTAATATATATATATATATATATAATATTACATAGTTAGTATCTTGGTAATAACATTATATTTTCAATAATATCATGCATAATATATATAACTACGCTATATGATATAATAAATAATATGTATATCGTATATCATATAATACATATATATGTATATATATATATATATATGTATATCATATATCATATAATATATACATATATGTATAAAATAAAATATAATATCTAATATCATATAATATAGCATATCTGCATATGAATATATAGATATGAATATATGTATTTTAAACAAAACAAAAAAACTAAATATGTATATAGTATATAAAAACAACTAAATATGCGCATGTGTGTATATATATGTAAATAATTAAAAAAGATTCTCATGAGAATGTAATATGAATAACACCTATATGGTGGTATTAGGATTACCTTATTTTAAGATAATCTCATTACCTAATTAATCATATTTCCTTGAATGTTTTTTAACATTAACTCACACCAAACAATATAATCTTTAAGATTCATGAAAATGTGATTAACATTATCCCAACCAAACACACCCCAAAAAACAAAAACAATACCAACTAACTATTAAAATGAAGTGGGCCCTCCACTACATACGGTAAAATTTAAAATGTTCTTCGGTAATAGATTTTAAATAACAAAAATAATTGATTTATATTGAGAAATTGAATTTGTTGTCCAAAAATAATGTCAAAAGTCAAAAAAATTGTGAGAGAGCAAGAGTTTTTTTTTTTTTTTTTTAGGGAAGAGAGGAAGAGATTTAAAGAGAGAGAAATGATGATATGAGATGAGAATTAAGTTTGAAATTGTTTATTAGGTTAAGGGCGATATTTTTGTTTAAAATAAATTTATTTATCAATAATAGATAAAAAAAAATGGGTGAATGAGCATACTAGCCCAATCAGCCCACCAATATTAGTAGAATAGCCCAAATTTGAATAAATTAAGATAATAGCACAATTAATAATTGACTACCCAAATTACCCTCGCACTAAATTTACACAACCCTAAACATAAACTCGTCTGGTCCTTGTCCTCATCCATTTCACAGCCACCACTGCGAACACCACCGCCGACAGAACCGCTCTCGTGGCCGCGTCGCACTCTCCGTTCTTCGTGAAGATCGGAGTCAGGATCTGGAACGCCACCAGCGTCCCCGTCGGAAGCACCTTCGCCAGGTTCGCCGTCGTCGACAGCGCCGCCGACATCGCCAACGCCGGTGGTGCCGCCGGTAACGGTTTTTCTTCAGCCAGCTCTGCCTCCTCCTTTGTTGGTGTTGCTGCTCTTGTTCTCACGCTCATCACTTGTTGAGCCATCTTTCTTTTGTTTTGCTCTTTGGGTACGGATCTCGACGGCGACGACGGCTCAGATTGACTCGAAAATCGACGGGGGGAGAGAAATCGACGGCGGAGAAAAAATCGGCGGCCATGGAGGGGATTGAGGAGATGCACTTTGTAAATTCGCGAATCGGTTAATTTAATTAACCTACTGGAGTGAGTTAGGTTAATTAATTAACTGATTCGTGAATGATTTGAAATTCACAAAAAATTTACAAAAATAATAACTTAAGTAAATTGATATTCAAAGCATTCAATTAATTAACCTAATTCCGAATTCAGAGGAATCGGCGGCGGAGAGGAAATCGGCGGCGATGGAGGGGATTGAGGAGAGGCACTTTGTAAATTCGTGAATCGGTTAATTTAATTAACCTACTGGAGTGAGTTAGGTTAATTCGTGAATGATTTGAAATTCACAAAAAATTTACGAAAATCATAACTTAAGTCAATTGATATTCAAAACATTCAATTAATTAACCTAATTCCGAATTCAATCATTTAGTAAATTAACTTTACTCACAAAAAAATCAGAACCTAAACTAATATTTCAACCAATAAGTTAATTAATTAACCTAACTCACTCAAGTAGGTTAATTAAATTAACCAATTCGCGAATTTGCCAAGGGCATTATGGTCTGAGCCGAAAATATGGGTTATTTGCTTAATAAAATTAAACTTTGGCTATTCCCCCAATAAGAATGAAAAACTTGGCTAGTTACAACAAATTAATGAAAAGAAAATTATACATGTCCTCGTGGAGCCTTTTTTGTATTTTATCGCAAGAGTAATTTGTTTAAATTTTTTAATAAGAAAATAATATTTTTATATTATAAACAAAATTTTTTATATTTATAGTAATTTTCAGTTTATTTATTTATTTAATTTGTTTACATTTTGAGCTTTATTTATTTTTTAAAATTTCATTTATAGAGAAAATAACTATTTATCATTTGAAAAAAAAATACTAATTTTTTAAAAAGGTTTAAAATAATCGCTATTTTAAAAAAATTGACGTAAAGATATGTCAAAGAAAAGAAAATGTTCTCCTTGAAGTCTAGTCTGAAAGCCGCCAAAAGCGCCACATGGAATGCCAAAACATGTCACGGAAATTGAACTTGAACATTGAGACTTTTGGAAGTGACCAAAATCTAAGTAAAGATGACTTTGGGAAATTTTCCAAAAGCACTTATATGTGAATGTCGTTATCACTAACCGAACAAAACCGTTAAATCGGTTATTCCAGATATCGCACCATTGTTATAGGCTTAGGGATTGGCTTTCTCTTCCAAGTCAAAATTTAATTAAAGCAGCCTTGTAATGAACTACCTCATTTACTTTCTTTCCCTACGCCTAATATATATATATATATATATATATATATATATATATATATATATATATATATTAAATGTCTACATTTATATAATAACTATACCGTAGAGCATATGAATTAGCTTAAGTTAAATATGAAACTAATACGCTTTGGGCTAAGAGGGTCCTAAAGTAAATTATATTACAGATACTCGTAAAGAAGAGAAATTGCCTAATTTGTCACTAATTTCATAATATTTTCCCACTTTCCATCAAAATATTAATTTTTTCCAAAATACCACCATCTATGTCAACAATGTTGACATCTATGTTTGCCCTTCACTATTAGATGTTCACTATTAGATGTCAACATTGTTGACATAGAGATGACATTTTGGGAAAAATTAGCATTTTTTGTGAAAAATGGGAAAATGTTATGAAATTAGTGGCAAGTCACAAACTTTTAAAATTAAGAAAAAGTATAGTCTTTTTTTATTGGCTCTAACAAATATATATATAGTCATATGATTAATTTTTGATAAATTTTAAATAAATAATCATAAAATTTTATTAACACAAAACCAAAAAATATTAATAATTATGAATAATCGTTAAGAACTGTAAATGAATCATCAGACTCTTAGAACATAAATAAAATGCTAAAGATGTTAAAATAATGTCACATCACCATAATAATAATTTACTTAAAATTACAAAAGATTGACTATTCAACAAATCTCTAAATTTTGGTGGTATAATTATTTTAAAAAAAAAATTCTCTTTTTAAAATTGAATGTAATATAATTTTTTTACACCACAATTCATAGGTAAAAAATATAGCACGTATTAAAAATTGGTTTTTTAATGTTGACACTTACATTGTTACCAATGAAATTAGACACGGATTCACGAGTTATCTTTTTATTTCTAATTTAATAAAGATAAAGACAACACTATTATTTAATTTAAAAACAGTAGACACTAGCTTAAATAAACATTGGTAATTGGACTTATATCTAATTTTCTTATTTTATTTGATTCCTTATAACTTGGGTCTAGTATCTAAACTATGCATTTATCATCATAGATATCTAGAATAAATTTGTAAATGTTACTTTAGTTGACTTTAGTTGTCTTAAGCCAATTCTAACCCTTGACGTGGGATTGTTACAAAGACGTGAGAGACGATTAAGCATATTCAGATTGAGAGTAAAATTGAGAGAGGAATCTCAAAAGAACCGGAATTTTCATGAAAAAAAACAGTTAATGAATTATATATATATATATATATATATATATATATATATATATATATATTACCAAAGTCTGTTATAAATGAGTTAACTAAATTAATCAAGGCTAGCTTATCGCTTAAGCCAACTAATGTTTCTTTAACTCCTAATAAGTGATAAAGGAAGAATATATAAGCACAAAGTCGTTGCTTGATATTCCAAGTAGACGCAATATTTGAAGATATGGCTATGCGTTGTTTTTTTTTTTTTTAACAAAACAACATTGCTTTCATTACTTAAGCAGGCTGCCGAAATGTCACAGTACAGTCAAGGATGTGAATCTTCAATCCAAATTGAATTTTAAGAAAAAATTGTCACGTTTGTGCGCACGTACATTGCAGCTTCGAGGAATGAACGAAAACTCGAGCTTGTCGAAAGAATCAGTGAGGCTCTTCACTTCGTCCACCAACATCCCCGGTTTGGTAGTCGGAGAGTGCGGTAACTTGAACATCTTGATGATTTTTAGGCAATCCGATTGAACGAGAATTCTTCGGAGCTTCAGAGTGGCCGATGTTGCCTTTTATTACAATCTATCTCCGATGAAGAAGACGGATAAAACAGAGAGAAAACGAATCCAGAGAAACAAAAACTTCGTTGTATTGATTATTGTTCTAATATCCAAAACATAATATTCAAGGATATACTTATACAGTAAAAACAGAAATAACGAACTCATTAATAGCGAAACGACCGCGTATTGAATGAGACGAAAAGAAAAGAAAAGAAAGAAACGACATAAGGAAAAGCGTCGTACGCAGACGACTAACTACAACCCGTCGTTTAACATAAAAGAAAAGGAAACTTGCAACCTAAGGAACTGAACTGATATAAAACTCATAAAGCCAAGTAACTTCAATACACCCCCTCAAGATGGACTGAAGAGATCTATGAAGTTCATCTTGGATATAAGATGCTTCAACGCAGGTGAATGTAAAGGCTTAGTGATGCTTCTGAATCCACCGCAGCGTCGTTGTCTTATAAATTTAAGGTCATAGATTACTACTCGCATTGTTAATTGATTTTGAGGCCCATTTATAAATCTAAATCGACCCCTTTTTTTTTATCACGAATTGTCGAGATGTTTTGAAGCAAATTTTCGGCTCAACATATATAATATACGAATTGAATAGTATTTATATTCTGTAATCTCTTTAAGAGGTATTATGTAATCCATCCATTGCATATATAATAAGAGCTACCTCTCATGCCATAACAAGGTCTACACAAAATCTCGAGGGAAACAAACCGCACTTGGTCAATACTTCGTGGGCCATATTGGGTCTTATTCAAGCGGGTCGGGCCGAGAGAGACACGAATCCATTGCACCAACCGGCAAAATTGTTGATTATGTCCCAGATGAAGAACAGAGAGTTTCCTCTGCAAGAGATTATGGGAGTGTTTAACAAGATGGGCACTTGGAGAATATCTCAACCGTGTTCTTTTGAAACCAGATTCTTCCCAGTTCTATTTTTAAGCCCTGTGATGTGATAAATTACACTCGATGAAGAATAAGAAAATGCTTGCTTATCTAGAAATGTGGATAACATATAAATGAAAAAATAAAAATATGATTTGGGTGAGTCAAAATTTTGATATACATTATCTAAAATGGTACAAGACAAACAGTTAGAACTGTGAGTTGCTTAAGAAAGTGACCATGCATCGACTGCTCTTGAACAATTTTTCTAATCTTTCCCACACGCTTCCTTGGACTACATCATGTCCCTATAAGGATTTAGCTATACTTAATTTTAAACGAACAAATCGTAATAACAATAAGCAAAAGCAATAAACCAAAATAATAAGAAGACATTGAGTTTAATAGCGAAAATCAACTCAAACTCTATTCAATAACCAAATCTCAATATCCACTTCAACAATATTCAAATAACACATGAAAAGGAAATCAAATCCAAGATTCATGTAAAAAATAAACTAAATCCAAATCCAATATTCAACTCCAACAAGAACTAAATCAAATATAAAGCAATAAATAAAATGAGTTCAAACCAATGTTTTAAATTCCGGTGAAATTCACCAGAAATCGGCGGCGGCGCCATTGCCGAAGTAAAAACGGCCAACGAATAGCATATTTTATCTTTTGTCGTCGTTTTTTGTCGATTTCTGTCGTTTTCGTTTTTTTTTTTGTCGTTTTCGCTGATTTTCGTTTGTAGTTTTTTTTCTTCAAAATTTAAAGAAAATTCAAAATGGAACTAGATGGGAATGGATCCAAAGTCACCCACACATATCCTTAAAGCCCTTACCAATTAAACAAAGTACCAATTTTGCAATAGTATTGTTTACTTTTAATTATATATTACATTTGTTTGATAATTTTAGACAAATACTATATATATGTTAAAAATTCATATATATATATATATATATATATATATTACTAATAAAAATGGATATATTTTCAATAATGTATTTAATTATATTATTACGTATAAAAAATAAATGAATAAAAACAAAATAAAATGATGAAAACGGATGTTTATAAAAGAAAATAATATTATTAAAAAAAATTGATATGTTATCATTGAATATTTATTATCCATTTTTAGTACATATATAAACTGGATATATAGAATATGTATTAAATAAAATAAAATTAGGATAAACATATATTAAATAATACATACATGCTATTACTATAACTTAAATGTTGCATATATTACAATTTTAATAATTGAAATAAGATATATGTGTGTATATTATATATATATATATATATATATATATATATATATATCTAACATATTTGTAACATTATTTCTGTTCGGTTTTCCATCGAAAACGGCATATCACTTGCTTTTTTTCACAATTTTTCCGTTCGATTTTCTATCGACATGTCGATTTTCCGCAAATCAGAAGGCTCGAAACGGCATCGAAAACCACATTTCGAACCTTGGTTCAAACTAAGCAAAGAGAAAAGGAAAAGAAGTAAACTAATAAAGTATTGAAGATGAAGATGGATGGAGATGTCAACTTCCTCCATCTTCTTTTTTTCTTCTCCAAAAGAAGTCAAGAACTTCAAACTTTTCTCTCTAAAAATTGGTCTTAGATTTAAATTATAGAGTATTGTGTAATGTGATGAACTAGACTTATTTAAGTGTATATGGTACTCAAGGGTGGATTTTCGGAGCATTAGGGGCACTTGGATTTGATCCAAGTGTCAAAAACACATAAAAACACGGAGAAAAGAAGTGCAAATTTGCGACGCGGCGCGCGGCGCCACTTCCTTAGCCTTCCGCGCTAGTGTTGAATTTGTGAAGGCGCGCGCGCCAGTTCAAAAGGTATGCGCACACCGTGCTCCAAACTTGCTTTCCTGGCTTTCCGTGAAGTCCATAACGTCCCCATTCAGCTCCCGAATATCCCATTTTTATCTCCAAAAGTTATTTTTACTCGAAAACCTTAAAATTCACTAAAAACTACAAAACTAACATAAAAAACATCAAGAACAAGTCTCGATTCACTAAAAAAAGCATTGATAAGTGTGAATAAATCGCACTTATTAGTGTGCATGGTCCGATCGGTCTAAAACCAGCCTCCAAATCGGACCGGACCGTTTAAAACGGTTTGAAATTTTTTAGATCGGACCGGACCGTTTAAGAAAATAAATCAAACATGACCAAACCGTTTTTGACCGGTCTCGTCTGATTTAGACCGTTTAAACCGTTTTAAGTATATATATATATACATATATATTTAATTTTTTTTGTACAAGTTTAATTAGAAAATAGAAAAAGAATAAAATAAGAATATTAACTTAAACATATATCGATTAAGATGTCCAACTCAAATTAGTTCATTCAAATGTTTTATAATTATTTTAAAAAAAACTTCTAAGATCAGTCCGATCCGATCTAAAACGCAGTCTAAATATTTCAAACTAGATCGGATCGTCTTAGACCGGTCTAAAAAAGGAACCATATCAAATTAGACAAAACCGTTTTAAACCGGATCAGCGGTTTAAAAAATCGATAATTCAATCCAATTTATGATTTTTCTATTTTTTGCACACTCTTAATTTTTAATATATTGTCACTTATATTCTTATAATTTGTTGTAACTAGTCATGATAACACATTAAATGACGTGAGTCAGAAAAAAAAATAATAATAAAAAGTCATGTAAAATCAGAGAGAGAAAGGAAAAAACAACTTTATTTTCTCTCACTCTCTCTATTAGGAGTTTGAACACACTTGCCCTTTTTTGCAATTTTTTTTTTTCAAATTTTACTCAATTTCACTTGTCTCAAACACACACAGAGAGTTGTCTCAATTTAACTCAATCCCACAATGATAAATCACTACTAAAAAAAAATCATGAAGCATCATAGACACTAAACAAAGAATTCAGCATTGGCCCTCAGATGAAAATGAACAAAATATTTAATAATGAAAATTTTAAGTAAAAAAAGTAAACAATTTTGGCAGCTCAAAATAATATAATAATAATGAGTCAAAAAATAAAACAATAGTGATAGTACAGTCGTTTTTGTCGCGAGTAGCGATACTCGAAGGCCATTAACGTGGGCGTATATTTCCTGGCTCCTTTATTTCCTGGATTCTCATCGTGGTCTCGGAATCGACTCCGACTCATTTTCGTTCCGAATTCCCAAACTACCCCTCTCTCTCACCTTTGCATGTAGTCTCTTTCTTCGCCAAGTTGCATTGCTAACCCTCTTGATTTAGGCGTTAAGCTCTGCAATTTGTGACCGCACCACAGAATTCAGAGGTTGAGGCTCACCAGCTCTCATTTCACTAACCCTAATTTATCAGGTTCTCTCTCGATCGGCGACTAGCTTGGAAGCCTCAAACGACTTTCGGATTTAAAGGTTCAATTTTTTTTATTTTTCGGTTGATTTTGTTTGCGTCAGTTATGATTTCGAGATTTTTTTTTTTCCCCTCGGAAGAGTTCTGATTCCTTTTATTTGGATTTTCGTCTATATTTTTGTTATTATTATTGGACAGGTTAATCCTCTCTTTGGGTCGACAGTACCGGTGTACGAAATGGTAACCTAAATCTCTCTCCCGCGTATTTCTTCTTCTTCTTTTTCTCTCTGAGAATGAATAGATGATTGTTCTGTCCGGCCAAGAAACAATGGGAGTTGTAACCTTTGAAACTAAATTCTGGATTTTTCTATCTCGTGTGTATGTTTGTTCATAGGACGTGAATACTTCTGATGTGGAAGATGATGAGTTGGATTGGGACAGCGAAGATGACCGCGAAATCGAAAACATCCCCGTATCGCTATGCTCGGCTGTTGTAGTCCCCGCATTTGGCCACGGAGAGGTATGGAATGCATTGATTGGATGTTCATATCATGATTAGGAGCTTTTGCTGAGCACTTAACAATTTAAGACTTCAATTTTGTTGAAATCTGTTTTCTTGTAGCCGTTTGTACTGCAGTTTTTAAGCGCAAATGCAAAATGTTTTATATAGTTAGATTCTAATAATTGGCTGATAACTTCTTGAAGGCGAGCTCGTCCGGCACCAAGAGCTTTGAGAAATTCATAAGGATGGGGTTTTCTGAGAGTTTGGTGGCTAAAGTACTTCAGGAAGTTGGTAAGACTATTCTTTTTTCTTCCAGATTGATTTGTTTCATTGAATGTCTTTTTTCAATTGAATAACATGTTTTGGTTGATCATCCAGGTGAGGACAATGAGACCGTCATTGTTGACACTCTCCTTACATATAGTGTGAGTTAACATCTCTTCTTACATAATCCAAGTGCAATAGATTGTGATTGTTAATGGAATAACCACATGGATAATATATTGTTTGTTTACTTTTGTGATCAATTTTTTTTTTTTTTTTTTTTTTTTTTTTTTTTTTTTTCAGGTGCTCGAATCATCTCCCGAAGGCCAGCAGCTCGAGCAAACGCCAGAAACATCTCCTGAAGTTCAACCGGCTGAACCAGATGACGTCTCCTCGGAATATGAAGAAAGCTGTTTTGGTGATTTCACCGATTCTGAAAATGTCTCCGACAATGAGGTAGCCAATAATTTTCTTTAAAAAATGTTAAAAATAAAAGCTTCAAATATTATCGTAATCTTGAGACCTTTTTTTGTTAAAAAAAGAGTTTAGTCCCTATGTCCCCCAAGACCTCTCGCCATAAACCAATAGCCTGAATGCTAAACCAAGAACTCGTAGGTCTCTTGGTACTTTATTTCGTTGCTGTTTACACTGATTGTAATACAATTATCGCTGATTCTTATGAATGTATTAGTGGAACATAAGCATAAATGAAGTTTATGTGCAGGATGTGACGGCAGGTTCTATTTGTGGCGAGAACGACACAATGATAGCCCTGAAGGGAATGGGTTATTCAACCTATGAAGCATCGACCGCAATAGTAAGATGTGGTGAGCATCGTTTATCATTAATCCTTTCCCATCAATTTCGAATTTACTTGGTTAGCAAGAAAGGGTCTTGGATCCTATTTGAGAAAAAAAGGTAGCTTTGTTTGGTCAGTGCTTCAAAATAAAATTGAGATTGTGCCTCGTCTTTTTAGTATGTATTTACATTATAAGTGCAAAGCCATATCTAGATTCACCGACTAACATTTCTTCTTATAAAACGCTGCAGGTCCTAACTCATCGCTTGACGAGCTAATGGACTTTATATCCGCTGCTCAGATGGCGAAGGATTCAGATGCACAATACCCTGTTGAAGTCAATGTAATAATTTTGAACCCTCGATTCAAAGTTTTCCATTAGAACGTGTTTAACAGATTTTGTCCATTTTTTTTACAGCCACGGACGGAGCAGAAGAAACGCAGATTTGAGCACGAAATGAGCCAACACAAAAGGAAGAGGGGAGAGAAAAAGATTTTGACCGAAGATGACGAGCTAATCCGTCCGCCGAATCCCATGATCGGATTCGGCGTTCCAACGGAACCGATCCAGAGAATTCGGAGAAATCTTCCGAAAGAATGCACGGGCCCGCCTTACTTTTACTACGAGAACGTCGCTCTCGCCCCGAAAGGCGTTTGGAGCACGATTTCGCGGTTCCTATACGACGTGGAACCCGAGTTCGTCGACTCGAAATATTTCTGCGCAGCTGCGAGAAAACGAGGGTACGTTCACAACCTTCCGATCGAGAACAGGTATCCTCTTCTGCCTCTGCCTCCGAACACCGTGACAGAAGCGCTTCCGATGACGAGGCGGTGGTGGCCCGCGTGGGACCCGAGGACGAAGCTGAACTGCCTTCAGACTTGCATCGCGAGCGCGAAGCTAACCGAGAGGCTTCTCAAGGCTCTCAAGCCATATGAAGGCGTTGAACCGCCTCTTCATGTCCAGAAGGAAGTGCTCTACCAGTGCCGAAAATGGAACCTCGTCTGGGTCGGAAGAAATAAGCTTGCCCCGCTCGAGTGTGATGAGGTTGAGATGCTTCTGGGGTTCCCGAGGAACCACACTAGAGGCGGTGGTATCAGTAGAACTGATAGATATAAGTCCCTCGGTAATTCTTTCCAGGTATTCATTTTTTTCCCTAAATAAATATTTTTTTTAAATAAATATCAAACCAGGGTTTAGAATTGTCGGAATTCCAATTCCGCCAAAATATCGTTTTCTGCCTCTTTGGCCGCTGGTTCTGGTTTATTTATTTCTTGTAACTTTTCTCTGATTTTTCAATAATCTCGACAAAAATCCAAAGTTAAAAAAAAGTATTTTTTTTTTGGGGAAATGGCGGTAAAAATACTCAAAGTTTGCTCTAACCGATATTTATATACTCAATTCTGTTTTTTTCTTGGGCAAAAATATCTCATGTTACAAATTTCGTTACGTGTAAATACTTCCACCGTTAAAATTTCTGTTTGAACTTAACGGTGCAAATAGTTGCGGCGCTACTAAATAGTAACATGTGGTATTTTTGCCAAAGAAAAAAAAAAGAACGAGTACGTAAGTAGCGCTTTGTCTAAACATTGAGTATATTTGCCACCATTTCCCTTTTTTTTGGTAATTTCGTTTATTAGACCCATCACCAGCCAAAATCATTGGTAATTTGCATCTTTAATAACCGCATTTACCTTTAAAACTCCTCATTCTCGAAATCAGCATTTACAAACGAACTCGTTCCAAATCTCTCCTCAATCAATTCCACCATATCAACATCTGTAATATCAAGTGCGGTTCGAATTCCAGGTGGACACGGTGGCGTACCATCTGTCGGTGCTGAGGGAAAAGTTCCCGAAGGGCATGAACGTGCTGTCACTTTTCACGGGAATCGGCGGAGCTGAGGTGGCGCTGCACCGGCTCGGGATAACCCTAAAGAACGTTGTCTCTGTGGAGAAGGAAGAAGTGAACAGAAACATAATGCAGAGCTGGTGGGAACAGACGAACCAGAAGGGGAATCTGATCCACCTCACGGATGTCCAGCGAGTCGATGAGCCCACTTTGGCTCAGATGATGACGGACTTCGGGGGGTTCGACCTCGTCGTCGGCGGGAGCCCCTGCAACAACCTCGCCGGGAGCAACAGGCACCACCGCGACGGCCTCGAGGGTAAAGAGTCCTCTCTTTTCTACGACTATTTCCGAATCCTCGAACTAGTCAAGAGCATTTCGCTGGCTTATAGTAGTACCTAGTTCACAACACCCATGTGCCCTCTATTTATTTGTAAAATCAATTTATGTGGCGCATATTTTTTACATTGGAAAATAAAATTGAACTAGAAGACTGGTTTTTTTTTTTTTTTTTTAAGGAATTTTCTCAAGCCATGAAAATTATCTTGGCTTCCTAAGCCTTTGTTGTAAAAAACAAGAAAGCCTCTTCTCAAACATCAGAGACTGTATTTGGTCCAAAATCCAAGGATGGAAAACGTCATTTTTTTCCCCCAAGCTAAAAAGAATTTCAAAAAATTGGCCATATAAGCCACATTAACGTTGGTGTTTGTGTTTTAGCCAATCTTTGGTTAATTTTTTGTTAATAGCCAATACGCCTACGTGGCATAATATTAACCGAAATTCTTTACTGAATTGCCCTTATTAATTGCGCTTTCATTTTAAATTGAGGCAGTTTTAATTTGAAATTTGAAATTTGAAATGTACCGAAATGGATAGTAGTATTTAAGGACGTGTTGGCTCGTTAATATCTGTTTTAATATTTAACTCATTTATTTTCGGAATAAACTGTTTTTGGAAAGCAGTTATTGCATTCCAGTTATGTTGGAAGTGCGTATCTATTCGATTACTCTTAGCGGTTTTTTTTAGAGAAGTTTCTATTTCGGTGGCAGATGAGAATATACACTTTATTTCAAAATATTTAGCAGTTATTAACTTATTTTTTAACATTATTCGCGTAATATACTGTTCTTTGACCGCCTAATATACTGTTATTTAGCATTAATCGCGAAATATACTGTTATTTAGCAGATTAGAATTTTTCCAGTTTTATTTACAAGACTGTAAATATGATTTACATATTGCTGTTAATGAACATCAACATCACGCTGAATATACTGTAAATCAACATATACTGTAAATAGCTGTTAATGAACATCGTATTAACAATGATTTTCCAGTTTTATTTACATACTGTAAATAGCTGTTAATGAACATCAACATCACGCTGAATATACTGTAAATAACTGTAAATCAACATTTACTGTAAATAGCTGTTAATGAACATCGTATTAACAATTATTTTTGAAAAAATATAATCAGAGCCAAAATTTGAACAAATTCACAATAACTCTGCAAATCTCATAACCCCAAACCGCCATCATTTTCGAAGAAGAAGAAGAAGAAGGAGAGAAAAAAAAAAAAAAAAAAAGATCATGATAATCCAAGAATTCCTCTAATCCCAATTCTTCATCTCTCTCGTCGAGCATGACCACGGCGGAGAACAACATGGCCGACATCATCAGAGTGGACAAATGAATATTTTCCTCATTTACACGAATTGTTTCCTCTTCTGTCATATTCTTTCTTCTCGTTGCCTCCCCGGAGAAGAAAGAAGATGACAGAAGAAGAAAAGATTCGTGATGGGCTTGTCGGCGAGGGTTTAGGGCTGAGAATCTGTGCTGCGTTGTTTTGAAGGATTTTGTGGTGTTGGTGTGCTGCGTTGTTTTGAAGGAATGTGTGGTGTAGGTCTTTTAATTTCGATTGTTGATTGATGGCCCCTTGATTTGTGCTAGTATTTATTGACCGTATATTTGGTTTAAATATTTTTATTTTTGGTGTTTATATGGGCGGGAATTATGTGGGGACATTTTGGTATTTTATTAGACCGTAAATAGATAGTTGTGGCTATTTACAGAAAATTAACAAAACGTTGGCCAAATCCAAAATCTCTATAGCCGCGTGGCTTATATAGCTATATAACCCAAAGAATTTCTCATGAAGTCTACGCTTCAAGCCATCCTTGGACACGCCATGAGTTGTTGTTTTAAGTTAATAAAAAAAAAAGAAACTCATCTTCGACATCCATGAACACGTTTATGGCATATCAAAAGACAACCTCTGCCAAGAAAAAGGCGAAGGCATGTCAAAAGACACATTCTCTTGTGTATCTACAAATAGCTGGATTTTTCTTATATCATATCAATGTCATTATACCAATAGACACACTTGTGCTCTTTTCCTATCATCTTTTTTTTACTCAAATTTCCCGTTATCACACATATATAAAAGTATTATAAAGATATTGATAAATTGCTACTAAAAAAAAAGGAAGAAAAAAAAAAATCAAAGGATAACAATTGGCATCCATTTTTATTTATTAAGAGATCTACGAATAGCATCTATATGCCGACACATGAAGCGAAGCATGTTAAGATGCTTTAAAATAGACCGTGGGAAATTAATACAAATTAAATTATAAAACTTGTTGCAATCAAGCTTTGGTTACAATCTGTTGAACTTTACTTAATTAAATTTCTTTGAATTTGTAACGATTTCGAAAACAAGATTAACAATAATAATTGTAGTACTAGTCAAGGAGTACCGAAAATCATTGACAAGCGCCGAGTTGTCAAACGCCAACAACTTTTTTTTTTTTTTTTTTTTTTTTTTTTTTTTTTTTTTTTGAGGAAGCCAGCCACTATTAAGTCTTTCTAATACACGCACAAAAATAAAAATAAAAATAAAACAAAAACAAAATAACAATGGTATCTTAACCATGGTTAAGTTAACCCACCCCGATTCCTTTTTTCCTACTTTTTCCTCGTATAAATATACCCACACGCTGGTCCGTGTGATTGTTCTATCATTTCTCTACGCTTCTCTCCCTTCGGAAGCGTAGATTTCTCAGCGAAGGGCTTTTCATTTTTCTCTCCGTCTCTCCGATCTCCAATCTCTCAGCTCCGAAAAGCTTCTCTCAGCTTTCCGCCGGATTTCTCAAGGTAATTTACGGACTCTCTGTGTTTCCTATATCTTCCCCGATCTGTGGAACGGATTGCGAGTATTTTCTCATTTTGTGATTATAGACTCGAACAAAGTCGATTCTAGGGTTTTATTTTGTCCTTATGCGTCGATTTGTAGCTTATGAAGAGGACCGGCTTCGCTGCATGGCCGAGTTTCATTTCTGGTCGCACTTGATAATATGTAGCTTTGGTTGGTGAAGCTAGGTTTTATGTTTTGAGTGCATTTTTAGATTGAATCTGATTTTAATTACTTGTTCCGTGTTTATATTTTAAAAACTTGTTTAATTGTGCATTGATTCTTAGTTCTTAGTTGCTTTTGTCGTAAATGAAAACCTAATTGTTTAGAGCTCTTCTGCTTTAAGCATATTGGGGAATGATGATAGCTATATGAGTCCGCTTGGTAACACCTTTATATTTCGAACTTTGAATGCTTAATCAATAATACTTGTTATCTAGCTTGCGTACAGTTCATTGTCTCAACCGTATGTTACTATTTCGGCTATTGGTGGAGTTGGGTATTCCATTAATTTTTCGGTTTCGTCTTGAGATTTACTGTTGTACTGTAAAGAGGCTTGAAGTGGATTGGATTGGATTGGATTTCTTAATTTAGAACGTCATTTTTAATTTTCTGAGTCCATTCATTATTTATGTACTAACACGTTCGTTTTGGCGTGTGCGATGTAGGATTGAGTCTGTGGTTCCTCATCTTTCAATGGCTGCCGTCGCAACTGCTCCAGGTCCGCGCTACGCTCCTGAGGATCCGACTCTCCCGAAACCTTGGAAAGGGCTGGTCGATGGAAAGACTGGGTATCTGTATTTTTGGAACCCTGTGACCAATGTGACCCAATACGAGAGGCCAATGGGCTCAATTGCTCCTCCCCCAAAGCCCGCTCCGATGCCCATAAGCTCTGCGGTTCAGGTCCAACCTTCTCAGGGGCACCCAAGTGAGGACAAGGATTATTACGAAAAAAGTAGCAATGGAGGGCCTAGACTCGATGACCCGTCATCTCGGGGTCAGCAGGTATAAATTCATTATGTTGTCTGGTTTCGGACTAAATAATGTTTGTCTTTTTGGTTTATCAGGCTTTTACATGACCTGCTTCATAAAATTTATTGATGTAGTATTGGAAACACTTTCTAGTTGCAGGGTCTAGCTTCTTATATTGTTAATTGGATCCTACTGGCTTTTGCATTTTTTTTCTCTATTATAATTTGGTGAAGTGGGTGCTTAAATTTGAGTATCCTGAGAGGATGCGGTTAGCAAGTATCTGTGTTAATACACAATTTCTTCTTTTATAACGCACGGCTTCTCTAAAATGAATTTAAATCATATCAGTGAATGTGATTATATTTACTGTAACTATAAGGATGTCTTTTGTGTGTCCTTATGCGCCTTGTTATTCACAAACATCAGGCAAGAAGTGAAGCTGAACCAGCTCATAATACTGCTCGGAATGGAATCTTTTCTTCCAACAACGGTCATAGTTTGGATCTATATGGAGGAGCTGCTAAAGGGTCTGTTCCATCAGCTGGGGGAAGTGTGTCTGCTGAGGCTTATCGTCGTCAACATGAAATTACTGTCTCGGTGAGCTCTTATAAATGTGTAGAATTGAAGCTTGTATTGATGGCTCTTTTTTCTTCTTTTTTTCCAATTTTATCTTCACACGTATACTGAATGTATTTCCAGTGCCATCTTATGGCTAACAAGTGAAATTTGCTTTTCCCTTTTATTTTCCTCAGGGCAATGATGTTCCAGCACCATTTGCATCCTTTGAATCGACTGGTTTCCCATCTGAGATACTTAGAGAGGTAACAGAATTCCGACGCTTGTATCTTTTTCTCTTTTGTCTTTATGCTTCGCTGGTGGCTAGGGAAACTCCTGTAAGTTTGCTAGAATCTAGTTATAACATTAACATCTCTTCATCACAAAGCTCTACCATTACTCTGGTGGTCCACTGAGTGAGTTTTAGACTCATCTTAACTTAATTCGTTTGCAATCTGTACTTTTTGTCGCAGGTGCGATGTTCGCTCCTGGGAGGAGCTAATGTCGTACGCTGTGCCTGCCCTCTTTTACGTGGGAGGGATTGCATTTAGTTTGGAGCGCCCTTCTTTTTTGGTGGACTCTATCCTTTTGATGGGCTTTCCGAATCACCCCCAAAGTTTGTGGCGGGGATTGCCTTTGGTGATGATTCATTCTGCCACTCAATCCCATTTTAAGAAGAGGCCTCCGCCAAAGGAGGATGGTGCTTCTTTTGGCATTATTCTCTCTTCTACGAGTCCTAAAAATTATACAAAGATATATATAAAAAGAGAAGCAATACGAACTAGAATTATTGCAGCAAGTATGTCTGCTTAACAAGACCGGTGGAATTTTTCCTCTATTTTTTCGATGTAGGTACTAAACGCAGGATTCTCCGCACCGACTCCGATTCAGGCACAATCATGGCCTGTCGCTATGCAAGGAAGAGACATAGTGGCCATTGCCAAAACTGGTTCCGGAAAGACTGTTGGTTATCTATTTCCTGGGTTTATGCATCTCAAGCGCTTGAACAAAGACCCTCGATTAGGTCCGACTGTGTTGGTCTTGTCTCCAACTAGGGAGTTGGCGACACAGATACAGGACGAAGCTGCGAAGTTTGGAAGATCATCGAGAATATCTTGCGTGGTATGTTATTTCAGAAGTTAAACTCATTTATCCCCATGTTGTAACTGTGAATAACATGCTTTCTCAAATACCATTTACTTTTGTTCTCTAGTGTGTCTACGGAGGAGCACCAAAAGGCCCACAGCTGAGAGATTTGGATAGGGGAACAGACATTGTGGTAGCCACCCCCGGTCGCCTGAACGACATTCTCGAGATGAGAAGGATTAGCCTTAGTCAAGTTTCTTACCTTGTGTTGGACGAGGCCGATCGCATGTTGGACATGGGTTTCGAGCCTCAAATAAGGAAGATAGTGAAGGAGGTACCCGCTCGGCGCCAGACCCTAATGTACACAGCGACGTGGCCGAAAGAAGTCAGAAAGATCGCAGCTGATCTTCTTGTCAACCCCGTTCAAGTGAATATCGGAAATGTCGACGAGCTTGTTGCAAACAAGTCTATTACTCAGGTATTAACTTTTTATATCAGCGTTTGAAACCAAATCCACTCAGCATCTAGTTCCTTTTTTTTAAGCGTTTTGTTTTGTTTGGGTATCGCAGCATGTTGAAGTAATGTCATCCATGGACAAGCACCGGCGGGTGGAGCAGATATTGCGGTCTCAGGAGCCGGGATCGAAGATCATCATATTCTGCTCAACCAAAAAGATGTGCGACCAGCTCTCTCGAAACCTATCCCGTCAGTTCGGAGCCGCAGCCATTCACGGAGACAAGTCACAGGGCGAGAGGGATTCGGTGCTGAGTCAGTTTAAAACCGGAAGGACTCCCGTTCTCGTGGCCACCGATGTCGCTGCCCGAGGATTGGATGTCAAGGACATCAGGTTATCAATTAATTATTATTATTATTATTATTTTTCCAATTTTTTCAGACAGCTCACTCTATCGATTCTATTTCAGGGTTGTGATCAACTATGATTTTCCGACGGGCGTAGAGGACTACGTTCACAGGATCGGGAGGACTGGAAGAGCTGGCGCGACTGGATTGGCTTACACGTTCTTCGGAGAACAGGACGCCAGATACGCATCCGACCTCATCAAGGTCCTTGAAGGTGCCAACCAAAAAGTACCTCAAGAAATCCGTGGCATGGCCACCCGTGGAGGCGGTGGGATGTCCAAATTCCGGCGATGGGGAAGCTCCGGCGGCCGCGACGGAGGCTATGGAGGCGGCCGTAGCAGCGACTCCGGCTACGGTGGCGGTGGCGGAGGGAGGGGCGGATGGAGCTCCTCTTCCTCGAAGCCCGAAAGATACGAATCCAGGTACACTTTTCCGGAACGATTAAAACACTGATTGTCCACAATGGTTATGTTTAACGGAAATTTCCCATTTAATTTTCTCTGGAAATTTTTTATACTCAGCCTCCTTTTCTTTAGGCAGCCAGTAATATCCAGGGAAAATTCGTCGAAAACCGGCGGTAAATCAATCCACGGATAAGTAGTTAACCAGTTAAAACCTTTAGCCATTTACAGTGGAAAGCGGTTAACCATTAACCATGCAAAACGGTTAACTATAGTTAGCCATAAAATCACCGTTTAAAATTAACCGCTTGGTTAATTTTTACTAAAATAAATAGTTAAGATGTAAATTAATCTAACCGAATATAATGCTGCCCAGCTTTAGACATCAATGATGATTGACTTTATTTTATTGTTGGTGTCGGGACAGGTTTGAGCGGAGCCCGGAAAGGGCGTCCTCCGGAGGCAGAGGCTGGAACCGCGATCGGAGCCGGAGTCCGGAGAGGGGTAACTTGCGGTCTGGTCCACCAGTCGTGGGTCCCGCTCGGAGCTTCCACCAAGCCATGATGGAGAAGGCTCGGGAATCCAACGGTGTTGAGCGATCGAGGCCGTCTCGTTTTGGCGAAGAGCCCGAGGAAGGCATGATTTGACAAGACTGAGCGGGGGCGCCAGATGGTAATATTTTTTTTGTCCTGACGCCCGGGGTTTTATTTTGCTTATTTTGGGGGGTTTTGTTTTTTTAATGGTGGTCTCTGAATTTGGTGAAAAGATTTGCAATTTTTTTTTGGGTTTTGGGTTTGTGATTTGGGACTTCATGATTTCATGTCATAGACCCTTTATTAAGAATTTAACTATAGCTCAAAGTAAGTCAGTGATAGAGCCGAATTGTGAAGGCTTCTTTAAGGAACCATAAGCTAGTCAGTGATATGATTATATTTCCTGTGTAGTAAAAAACTTTGAAATGATTTGATGGAACTTATTAATAGTGAAATCATATGTTTAGTTTAGTTTATTGTTACTTTTTTTTTTTCAAGGATTCAAATATCGTTACCAGTGTCTGGTTGGTTACTGGGAGATATATTTGGTTTACCGGAGTATCTAATGAAGGTGAGGGTAAATTGTATGATGAATTTACCATTATCGACATAATTTACCGGCAAATACTGGATTTACCGAAACGGTAATTAATAAAATATAATACATATGAAAAGACGAATTACAAAGTAAAATAAAAAAAAATTATATACTCATTTATAATTGAATATAAAATTACATTTAATTTTTATATAATAATATGAAAGTACATATTACATAAGTACGTAACTAATCGATTCCATGCTTAAGCTATAGCGGCTATAGCCTTCGAGTCGAGTCTTCGTGTACAATAAACTATACAGCCATATTATATATACTATTTAATTATTATTTGTAAGTTGTACACTTGTATTGATAGAAAGCTACAAATATACAATCATGTACTAATAAAAAGTAAGTTAGTGTATTACCTGTGATATGGATTTGTCCAAGCATACTCTTTCTCTCCCTTCCTTCTTTTCGTCTTCTTCGTATTAAAGGCGCCGAGAAATTTGGGGAGACTTTCCGTTTAGTTTGAAAATTTTGAAGCGAAACTCGTTCAGATCTCGTGATTTTTTGTTACGTGAACCGAGTTTTCAGAACCGATAACCAATTAACTTACCATTCAATTTACCCCGACTCTCAGGGAAAACTTCGATTTTGGTACGAACCGAACCGGGATCCTTCTATTTTCCGGTTCTCGGACAGGAACCGTCCCTCAAAATTTTAAACCCTGCTTTTTTTAACGTTCTTTTTTTAGTTGTGGTAATTCAAGTGAGTTTGTGGGCTGAAAATAATCGTTCAATAGAAAATTTCAGCGGTTTCTTATTACTGAGATCGTGACACGGAAATCTTACTCCGTTCAAAACATTATGGTTATATGGTAATGATTTGGCACATGTTCTCTGAATGGCTGAGATAGGAATAAATAATAAAGAAATTTCCATGTATACACTTGGATTTTAATAAAGTAACAATCAATTTTGGAGGTACTCTGGATACGTTACATTTAGTGTTAACTTGATTATTTTAATACATTTATTCAAAGTGAATTGGTTTTTAAACCGCAATTTGGAAGATTTATTGAGTGTACTTTGTTATTTATTACAAGTAACATCCGTGTCCTGTGTTGTAATTTCGGTTTCTCCTACGGATTATAATTAGAAGGAACGAAATGATTGGCGATGTTTATTTATTTTTGTTTAACATTTCGAACTCATGCTTGTAGACTCTGGCTTATCCTTCTTAAATAGTAAGGATTGTGTCATTCGATTTGTTACATCAAAATATTTATATATATATATATATATATATATATATAAAGTAGTGCGTGACAAAAGGAAAAGTAAATAAATTAATCCATAAATTAATCGAATCTGAATCTACAGCAACGTGTATAGCTTCGTTTACCTTGTGAATAGCAACCTCACATTTCTTCTACGACTCATTTTTTTTTCAAGCATCTTGGCCTTTTTTTTACATAACACATGTATTTCATGCACTAATATCAGTAAAATCAAATAACACCATCTCTCTCTCTCTCTCTCTCTCTCTCTCTCTCGGTCATGAATATTCATTTTCATAATTTACTAAGAACTAAAAAAACGTCATAATCCCATTTTCTATACGTAAATACTCGCATATAAAAGTAAAAGGCCAAAGTAACTATGCTTTCAGATTTCAAATTTATCTTCTCCCGGGAAAAATAATAAGAAAAGAAAACTCAGTTTAAGCTGTCACAAAAATCTCCAAACAGTTATATTAAAAAACACAACAAAACCTCCTACCTGTTTTTTAGCTAATTTACCTTCCTTTAATTAACGATAATCAATGATAAAAATATAAATTTAAAAGTAAATAGCAAATCCCCTATAATTCAAAGGCATTTCGAATATGCATCTCTTCGTATTTTGAAATCCAAAAGTTCCTAATTTTTTAAAAATATTTGAGCAAAAAAGGAAACCAAGTCGATTTACAAAACAAAACAAAACAAAAATCATTCGCATGTACTTGATTCCTAAAATTATAGTAGGAAGACGTGTTTATAGTGGTGGATATCTAAATATTATGAAAAGAAATAGTCGTGTAACTTACAAGCATACTAGTTTAAACTTACATAATAAACTTAGTATAAACAAAATATGAATACGAAGAAGTGTTTATAGTGGTGGATATCTAAATATTATGAAAAGAAATAGTCGTGTAGCTTATAAGCATACTAGTTTAAACTTACATAATAAACTTCGTATAAACAAAAATATGAACTACCAAATTCTCTTTAAAAAATTTCGAAGCAAAATGTTACGGTTGTCGAATTTTCAAAGATCAAGGACCATGGTATTGTCAAACGAAAAAGAAGGCTAATGTGTCAAAATGCGTAAAGTTCATGGGTGACGAAGAAACAATTATTTTGTGTCTGTGTGACTGAATTCGTAATTGCTGATAATATAACTTCTAGTTTTATATATACTCTGCTAAAAAAAAAACCGTATGATATAACTAAGTTGTCCCAACCAATGAAAGAAGTCCTACACAATATGGGAATTAATTGTTTTTTCGTTACTTAAAATAATTAAGGATAAATAAAAAAAAATTATACAGATTAGGGATAAATAATTGCTTGTTTGAATTTCTCTCTCTTTTTATTTATTATTGAACGACATTCCTCCACTTATGATAATCGATACATGTGTGTCCGTAAAATAATCAATTTGTATGATTAATATTGACTTAAGCAAGCTTTTATTTAAAGCTTAAGCCACGGAGTGAAGAGTTCGTTAAATCACTGATAGAATTTACAAACGGCTTTCTTCTATTTTTCCGTTTCTGATTGTATTTGTAACAGCAACTATCTATCGATTTCTAAAGCGAATTTATGTCACGTTCTTTGGACAACTATATTTATATAATCATTAGTAATATCTAGGATTTATACAGATATACAAAAATTATATATTATATTTACTGCTAGCAGATATCAAAAAGAAATTGTTACTTTAGTTTATCCCTTAAATATAATTTTTTAATTTATTTTTTCTTTTTGCCGAATCCTTTTCAGATCCTGTAAATATGTAGTTTAATTGGTTAGTCATTTTTAATTTATTTATTTTGGAAGCTAAAAATAGTAACAGATTTAGAATTTTTCTTCTTCCTAGAAACATATTTATGCTGTTAGATTTATTTTTCTTAGCAAAATATTCATGTTAGGTTAATTGTTATGTTTTTTTATTCTTTATAAAGAGCTCTTCAAAAGAATATATTGATAAAAAAATCAAAGTCTTAGATTACAAGAATAGCGCAAAGGAAATTCAAAAATTTTATAAAAAGAAGATGAAATGTGGATTACAAACAATCATATATACAACAATATAACATATGGAAAGCCCGTCTATACAGGTAATTAGTAATTGTTTGATTATTATACGAATCACGAGAAGAAACGCCGGTCAACCTGTTGCAGATTGCGATTTTAGGATTTTTGCTCGACTGAAATCCGTGTCCAGAGAAAATCATACTATAGATATGGAGAAATTAACCACTCTAATTAAATATTAGGCGGTACAGAAAAACCAGATCTAATAAATCTGGATTATTGAAACATAATAAAAAAAACAAAAGCAAAACATGTATATATTTAAAAAATACATTTTTCTAGGTTGAGAGTCCTCCATTGATCGAGATCATCGGAGTCTGTGTCTCTCAGGAGAGGCGACGACACCGAAGATTGAAAATTCAAGTCTTGAGGTTTTTGGAGAGAGATAGCTATATGTATGTATTTAAATGCTTAGTTTGAAGCTTGGGAAAACGATTATATGTAAATTAAGAGTAATTTATTTCATATTAAAATGCCAATCCAGAAGGTAATTGAATTGACCGTTACATAACAAGTGATATTACTTTAATTTCTCAGAGTAATTGGTCATTTGTTAAGAGTCTTCAGTCTTTATCTCATTACTAAAGGATACAAAAATATGGTTACAAAATGACTAATAATAGTGGAAACCAGCCAATGACAAATGTAAAATAAATAAATTACTCTTCTCGGAGTTTTATTTTATTGATCTCATCTTTATAAGGCAACACACTTATGCTAGAATCCGCTAGTACACTCTTAATTTTTTAATTATCTTAATATACATGCATACATACATATATATATAGATATATGTATATAATGAAAAGGTTAAACGGTTGTGAAATTTTGCAATTCAAACAATTATAATAAAAACATAGTAAGAATAATAATAAAATGCCACAATTTATTTGAGAAACATAAAATGAGACATAAAAAGAGGACAAAAGATATGTGTTCTCTCTTTAGCCAAAAAAAAATGCAAAAAAGAATCCTTGGCAAAATGACCCATATCACCTCTTAGAATTCTTTTACTAATCTTAAAAACATTCTTCAATAAAATTATTCAGAGTAAATCAATGTTTATAATTCATCTAATTTGCTTAAAGGCAATTTTTTTTCTTCTTATCAAACAAAGCATCTAAACCTTACTACTTAAGCAAAAACTACTAGCCTAGGGAATAGAAAAAAAAACATAAAAAAATAGATAGGTCAATTTAGGAAAAATCTTATACTTTATGCTAAAATACTTATTGAAAAGAGAGAGAATTTTGAATAAATTTATGACGTATGGGTCCAACCCCGTGATATGATAAGCTTATCTCATAGCGAGAAAAAGGAAAAATGACGGGGACACTAATTCAATTACCATAATAGAATTTTTCTTGATATTATCGAAAAAATTTACCATAATTATCAAATTATTAGTCAATATTTGACAATGCAGCGAATGTAGATTAAAAAATGTATTAAAATTCACTCTTCGGCCTAGGTACCTGTAATGACTTAGTCTAGTTGAGATAAGACCTTCTGTCTGTGAGATGATCTTCTATGAGAGTGCATGTATATGTATTATATGTTGAAGTTTGAAGGCTATTCTTTGTAATTTGTGCTTAAAATGTCAAATGTAGTTGGGTATAAGATTGTAAAAAAAAAAATTAAACTATCAATACCGCGGAACAAGATGCAATATTGACCGTTGGATTAGAATACTAGATGTGTGGCTAGAGATTAAATTGGCCCCCCACTAAGCTCTCCTCTCTCCTATATAAACCCTACAAAAAGGACTACTCTTTTCACCCCATCACAACAAAAACCACTCCCTCTTCCTTTTGCCTTTGAAGCTCTCTCTCTCTCTCTCTCTCCATTTTGTTTTCTTTTGTCTTTTGTCTCTCTAAGGAAAATTTGCATGCAGATTTCCAGAGGAGAGTCATCATCCCAAACCATGAAATCAGAAATCAACTTCCCTTTCTTCCACAACCTCTTGAGTGAGAACCCAAACTTGAAGCCAATTGTTTCACCTCCTCTCTCTAAGCCCTTGTTGTTCCAAACTAGCCCTCTTGATAATGGTGACACCAATGGCTTTGTGGGTGCTAATAATAATAATGATAATATTATTAGTAGCACCACTCAAAACTATTTTGGCCATCAAAATGATCATCTAAAACCCAACCCTTTCTCATTTGGCCCTAACAAAAACATGTTCAACAATCTCAACACTTCATTCAACCCATTCGCAATTCCCCCTCCAAAGAGCCTCAACCCAAGCTTCAAGCCCTTTTGGTCAAACCAAAACACGCTAAGCTTGGTCAAACCCAAATCTCCTTCCTCTTCTTCTCAGCCGTCCGATGATAATAATCATGATGATGATCAATCTCCGACCTTTAACTTCCTTGGCTGGGGTCTCAACCCTTCTTCCCCCACTTCCTCCGAAAAGAGTCCCTTGCCTGATGATGACGTGGATGATGACGTGGAAGAGGAGGCTAGCGAAGAAGAAGAAGAAGAAGAAGAAGATGATGAGGATGAAGTTGTGACCGTCCAGAGGGAACCGAACGCGAGAGCGAAAAGGCTCGCTGACAGGACGGCCAAGAAGGCGAAGAGAAACGACAATCTTGTCAACGTCGTTAAAAGGCCTCACAAAAAAAGTGCTCAGATCGTCAAAGGACAGTGGTCTCCTCAGGAAGACAAGTAATAATAATAATCATAATAATAACTTTATTTCTTCTTATTTTTATTTATTTATTTGATCTTATTGGCTTTGTTGTTTTCACTCCTATCCTGTGTTTGTGTTTATATATTGTATCTTTTTTGTGTTTGTGTGGCTAAATTAAATGTTTACATATATGTGATTTTTTGAGATCTCTAATTAATTTTTTGTTTAATAGGTGCTTGCTTCAATTAGTGGGAAAATATGGAACGAGAAAATGGTCAAAAGTTGCAAAGGTTATGAGCAAACGAGTTGGAAAGCAATGCAGGGAGAGATGGCACAACCATCTCCGGCCAGATATAAGGGTTAGTTACTTTATTATTATTCTAATTATTATTATTATTATTATTTGTTATTATTATTATTATTTGTTATTATTAAAATGCATATCAATATACTTGTAATTATACATAGATGATGAAAATTACATTAGATTGAAAGAACAAAAAAAATTGTGGATGCCTATTGCACATATATTATTCTAGGGCAGAAAAAACAAAATCCGAAACGAGCTGCAATTGAACTACTGAGGCACATAACATAGAATTTTCTCTTGTGAAATTTTAGATCTAGCTTAGAGGGTGTTTTGTGGCATTTTACTCATATTATATTTTTTTTGTGAGTTTACCATAAATTTTTTTACGCGTGGAGCGTAACGCATGAAATAATTACTTTGGCGGTTTTATGTATTTCTTTTCCTTGTTTGAGCCCTTGGAGATAAGTTTGATTTTTATTCGAGTTAGCTGTCGCTCGTATTCAATTCTTCATTTTTTAATGGTAAAAAGCTCGGATTATAAATGTTTATTTTATATATTTCCTTAACATCATCGCTTCATGAACCCGGCATGGGTTTTTTTTCTTCTTTTTTGGAAAATTTTAATGATAATTATTTTTGAAAACAAAAATTAATGATATTAGGTGCATCGCATTCAATCTAACCTTTCTCGGTATATATCTATTCAAATTTTATCTCGCTGGTCACTAATACAAACTGTGGATTGCACAACGTACTTTTAACTAGCCTTGTTTTTCAAGAATCTCCTTTCGCCCTGTTTATTTATTTTTTCCTTATAATGCCATAGCAATATTTGAAAACCCTTTTTTGCTAGCTAGCACAAAGTAACACATGGTAGTTTATGTTGTGAATTAATGTCTTTTAATAACCAATTGATATGCACAAAAGAAAAGGGAAAAAAAAAAAAAACAAGTATCAATAAGTAGATAAAAACAAGGCAGATAGGATTTAAATTTTTTATTTTTTTATTAATTTTTTTGGTTAGGAAAGGCACGTAGTGATTAATTGGTTGTTTATGTACCCATTAAATAATCACGCCCCTAGAATATATATTGATGATAAGCAATTTCCTTACTACCGCGCATATCTAGTACGCAATAAATAATCATGTAAATGTGTTTAGCTAGAATCAAGTAGTTTCGGTATTACAATTTATAATTACCACTTAATTGTACGCAAATCACATACGTGTAAAAAAAAACATAACGCAGCTAGTCACTCACGTACAACTTATTAATTGACTATTACTATTTAATCATTTCCGAACCCAAAAACAAACATTCTCTCTCAAGTAACGTAACGAACGTAACGCCTCGGAAACCCTAGAATCACTATGCACATGATAGATAACGCACATTTTCTTTATGGAATCGCTGTTGCAGAAGGACACGTGGAGCGAGGAGGAGGATCTGATTCTGATCCGGTCCCACATGGAGCTGGGAAACCGGTGGGCGGAGATCGCCCGGAGACTCCCCGGCCGATCGGAGAACACGATCAAGAACCACTGGAACGCCACGAAGCGCCGCCAAAACGCCAAGAAGATGCGGAACCGAGATATCTCCACCATGCCCAACGTCTCTCAGCTCCAGCTCTACATTCGGAGCCTCGATCTCCCCGGCCAGACTCCGTTCGCCGTCGCCGCCGCCGCCGCGACCGTTCCTTCCTCCGGCGACGAGTCCGAGGAGGAGTGCGAGCAGCAGAGCTCGGAATTCGGATCCGGATCTGGATCTGGATCTGATGACGTGGCGGCGGAGATGAACGAGGTGGAGAGCCTGTTTCCGGACGGGAATGCGTACAGAGCTTTTCTGGAGGAGATGTCTCTGAATGAGAGCAGTGTCGATATTCAGATGAGGAACGAGATCGAGAGCCTCATGAGAGGCCCTGGACAGGTCAAGCAAGAGATGGACTTGATGACCATGATCGTCCAAGGAAGGATCTAGAATCAATCGTCGTTCCCGATGTCGTTTTTTCTTTTCCGTTGTCGTTTTCTATGGGTTTATGCCCTTTGAAACTGCACACACACACACACACAGTCAATCGGGTGGGAAGTGATAAGTCCGTCCGTACTCATCTTTGTCGTTTGGGTTTTCGTTTGTCGTTTTCAGGCTGAAAGAAGATTGTTGTCGTTTTCGTTTGTCGGATGTCGTTTTTAGGCTGAAAGAAGATTGTTGTCGTTTTCGTTTGTCGGATGTCGTTTTTTGTTTTGAATTGTCGTTTTTTTTGGAGTCCTCGTTTTCTATGGCTTTATGCCCTTTGAAACTGCACACACACACAGTCAATCGGGTGGGAAGTGATAAGTCCGTCCGTACTCATCTTTGTCGTTTGGGTTTTTGTTTGTCGTTTTCAGGCTGAAAGAGGATTGTTGTCGTTTTCTTTTGTCGGATGTCGTTTTTTTGTTTTAAATTGTCGTTTTTTTGGAGTCGTCGTTTTAAGGGTTTATGCCCTTTGAAACTGCACACACACACAGAGGCATTCGGGTGAGAAGTCATAAGTCCGTCCGTAGTCATCGTTGTCTTTTGTATTTTTGTTTGTCGTTTTGAGTCTGTGATCGTTGTTTCTGTTAGCTTTCGTCTTTGAATTTAGATTGAGACTCTTCTTAGTGTTGTTGAGAGAGATATATATAGAGAGGAAATAGGAAGGGAAAAAAAAAGGTCATGTTGTATTATCTGATTGAGAGTATTTCCATTTTGAATATTCTTCTGTATGGATATAAATCTGGACAAGTTATCAATTTAGTTTGTTTTATTTTTGCATCATGTTGCTGGGCTTTTTTTCTTTCTTTTTTTTTTTTGCTCTAGTCTAACATTTTGATAATAAATTAGAGACTTATAACCATTAATTAATCAACAGAATTTTATTGAGGTACTTGATGACTAATTTTGCTGATTACACTTTGTTTGAAACCAGAGGGAAAATGAATATAAGAAGAAAAAAAAATATAAAATAAAAGGAAAAATTAAACTTCTATGTTGTGTTTGGAAGTGGTGAAAAATGAGAGAGAAATAATTAGAGAAAATACGAAAACAGACTAAATGTGGTCCTCACATGAATTACTTTGGATGGATTTCATATTCCACTTAATTTTCAACAGAAAAATATAATATAAATACAAGTTAGAAACTTAGAATAGAACTAAAAACTATGCTGATCAAACATCTCCTATAGTTGAAATATAATTTTTTTTTTTTTTAGAGCTCTCACTCGATGTGAGTTGAGAGAGTAAAGAATGAAAAATTGTATATATGATTTAGGATCTTCTAATCCTTAAATACAAAAGATAAAGTCATATCAGATAATACACATAACGAATGGGAGATATACGAGACGACAAAACTAAAGCTGTCGTTTGCACAGTCGAACACAGACTGAACAAAACGTGAAGTACATGCTATCTAATAAATCAGAACAAATCTCTGATTCTAAGCTCTAATGGTAATTCCTTGGATTTATTGAGAAATTTCATTACATAGACTCACTAAAGTATTAAAATTCAATAACAGCCTCAATAATGTCATAATTATTAGAATAGAATAATCTTTACATTTCTGATTCTTAATGTTTTTCATTCTCCCCTTCGTTTTTACTCACAATATCTTTCATCTTTTAATTTTTGCCTATCTTTTAGTCCCGAATTTCAATAATCACATGAAAAATTGAACTAGAAGTGAATCTTTTTTGTTTCCGGATTTTTTTTTATGCATTTTGAGTACTACTGAAGAACACATTAAAAATTAATTTCATCGGGAAAAAATGGACAAATTTCCAATGGAATGTTGTGTTCTTCAAAATTCGAAGAGAAAACAACACAAAATTATCACTTTCTTTGTTCAAAAATGAATTTTGAATGTGATTATTAGACTTTTGGAAGTGAAGGAGACTAAATGAAATAGATGAGATAGAGATTGAAAGTAGAGATCTAAGTGACTACAAAGATAAATTTATTCGGATACATTGTTAGTGAGCTTAGGTAATGAAATTTCTCTATTAATATTTAATATTAATTGTTTTTGTTAGAAAAAAAAAACAAATAAATGAATATCTTTACAATTGTCGAGCTGATGGAGTAATATTTTAGATTTTAAAACTTGTCAAACCACCTTTGCCTTGGGCTTAATCCGCTTAGCTCTTGAGTACAAGAACACTCCAACAAGAGCAATGGCAGTTCCTGCAATCAAAATTGAGACATAAAAAGCCTTAAGATTTTTTCCATAGTAAATTGAAATAAAAATATCATCAAAGAAAAAAAAAAAAAAAAAAAAAACTTGCTCATTCCCAAGAAATTGCATTTCCCGGTTGTTACCAATTACCAAAATGAAGATTTTTTTCCCTTCTTTTCACTTCGTTTTAAAATAGTGACAAACTCCACTCAATGAAGTTCTAAATTTGAGTATTTTCACCAATGAGATTTTCATAAAAAAGGGTTTCGGTTTTTTTATGAAAAAAACTATTTTTATGAGTGAAAATGTGGATTAAAAAAAAATTGCGAGTTGTTCAATATTTATAGGATAATAGTATATATGAAAGATTATATTCTAACATTTGACAATCCATCTCTTTTGGAACATTTTCATACTATATTTACCGTAAATTCCTACAAAAATAATTAAGCCCTGCTATGAGACGAATAATTTTTTTTTTTTTATGCTTTTATCTTCGATAAGTAAACTTAATTAAGCAGAGTTAATAGGGATATTACCGATGGCATTCAGGGGCGCAACAGGAGTTTGGAAAAAGAGAACTGAGGAGACAATAACGACCACGCGCTTTACACAATTCCCCACCGCGTGTGTCACCGGTGAAACCATTTGTAGTATCATATACGAAATCTGTCGCACATTAATCATTCATCCATATATTTAACCAATTTTGTAAAACAAAATAAAGAAGATAAAAAAACAATTACTGAGTGATGAACATTATGGTTTTCGAAAATGTTATCATCATCGCATCTGATGACATCATAAGTAGACTATGCCTTTCGTGTAAATAGTTGAGAAACTAATTTTTTTTTTTTTAGCAATATGATCATCAAAATAAATAATTGATACATTACCAAATGAATCAAATGCGTAACAATATTAATTGGTCCTGTTTGATGAACATAATAGTTTGGTACGATTCATATCTCAACTTTTTTATATTACCAAATCGGACGGTGCACACCCTGATTTGTATATTAAAAATTTGTACAAAATAGTAAAAAATCAATAAATTTATGATTACTTCAAATTATTTTCAAAATAAAATGTTGCACACACGTGATTATGAAAGACTATTGGCCTTATAAATAGCCAATATATTAGCCTCTAACCTGTTGGTATGAATGGAAGCAAAATCCAGCCAGAAGTAGTCTCACACAAAGCTCTTTAACGTTTAATCCTTGGCTTGCCTAATAATATTAGCATAACAATGTAATTTTTTTTAAGGAACTTTTTTTACATTTGGTATTAGATAAAATAGCGTTGTTCTAGTGAGAGATTAATTGGAAATGATGAGAGTAAGAAAAAAAAAACTTACAGCTGCTTGAAGATATGAAGGACTAAATTTGACACCTTCTAAGAGAATCGCCGACGGAGCTAACAATAGGAAAGAAATTATTGTGATGATTGAGAAGAGATTGATGTTGTCCATAGCCTCCTACAAATAGCATAAAAGATTGAGAACTAACCGCGATTTTTTTTATATATATGTAAATTACAATTTATGTATGTAATACCTCTTTGTTAACCATGAATTTCTTGCTGAACACATTTCGTGATTGGTTGGTTATGTTCGAGGCCATTGCGCTTCCGAATCCAACCCTAATTTTTTATTTATTTATTCAAAGTGATCCGTATTTAAGACATTGCTAAGCGATACGACGATGATGGATCGGATATTTTCTTTTCTTTTTCTTACCAATTGAAGGAGGACTCGGTGAACGACGCTAATGCCACACCACCGACGATCGGTACTAAAGAAGAAAGCACCCACATGCTTGGAGTCTGTGTTTTTTATTTATACAAACAATCAGGGACGGGGCGAGAAATGAAAATTAGAGGGGACTAATATGCAAAAAATATTCTTGGGGACTAATTTATAACTATTTAAGGTAAAATAGAAGGAAAAAAATGAAAAACTAGTATAAAGTGTAAAAACAAAATTGAGGGGGAAATATAGCCCCCCGGTGGAAATACCAACAGAAATTTTATAATGCCGATTAGAGAATTCCACCGGCTTCCAACAAAAATTTCATTATTTAACAAATAAATTAAAAATTAAAAAGAATTCCGCAAAATCTCCAATTTTCCCTAAAATTAACGAAAAATTGCCGAAATTCAACAACGATACAAAATAATGAACCTTCACTAGCCGGTGAATCAAGCTAAGCAAAAAAAACTCCTTGACTTTTTTTTTGCTGTTTTATTTTTTGTGACATTTCAAATCATGGTTTGATTATAGCTCTAAAAATGGACCATTACAAACTCGACAAGTGTCCATCAAGCTAACCCAAATTTGCAAATGAAAGTATCCTAAATTATTCATTGTTGTGTAAAAAAAATAATAAAATTATAATAAATTGTTACCTGAGCTAGAAAGAGGGCAGAGAGTAGAACAGTGAAAAATGGCTCCATGGCTTTGATGGTATGAGTAAAAGAGACAGCCACTTTTCCAAGGCTGATATTGGTCAACAAGTTCCCCAATGTGTGTACCAAAGCCAGTGGGAATATCACTGCAAACTGAGACCCAAATATTAGACTATATATTAAATTATTTAATTTCTACATATATATATATATAGATATACCTGTGAGCGAGTGATTATTGGTCTCTCATGGAGATTGAGAGTCCACATTAAGAGAATGGTAAGGGTTCCACAGCCTAACTGAATCGCTGTGACCGTCGCTGGAAATCGATATACTTTCAAAACCTATGAAAAAAAAAATGTACCAAAAAAAAAAAAAAAAGTCTATACCAATTTCATTTTTTATTTCATTATTATTATAGGGAAATGAAATATGTGTACCTGTTTGTTGAAGATGTTGTAGTAAATGTTCAAGATGTACCAAAATCCGAACATGATTCCAAGGCGAAGGGTTCTAGATAAACCCTCTTTCTTGTCCCCGCTGGCACTCTCCGGAAACGACATTGCTCTCGCTGTCGTCGATTCATTGTCGTTTCTTCTTCGGGTTTGGCTTTGGAGGAATAATAATGATGAGCGGTAATGGGAAGAAGAGAATGGGTGTGGTTTTCTTTGCGACAAGACTCCGATTAGAGAGGGCTTCGAGATTTTGGAAACAATGGGGTTTCGATTCGGAGGTTTCAACAGTGTGAATGAAGACGAAAGAACAAGGCTGTGCATTTTTTTTTTTTTAGAGAGAGAAAGAGAAGCAAGTTTGTGGTGTTTAACGTTGCATGAAAAAATTGAAAGTGACTTAAACGACAGCTTTGTTGCATTGGTTACCGAGACGCATGCTTTATTTATTTATATATTATAATATAGTAACTAATGGCTACACCCAGTAGTAATAACGTAATATTAGTAGGGTCCATTAATACATTATTAAATAGTCAACGTTTATTAAATTTTAAGTAAATAGATATTTTTATATATTTACAGACCTAAATTTTAGGTAAACAGTCATTTTTATATATTATGTCACGTCATCATTTACGATTATTTACTTAAGATATACCAAATATTGGTTATTTAGCAATGTCAAACGTTTAAATTACTATTTTCTTAATTTTTCGATATTAGTAATACCACTTCTTCTACTGGTAAGACAAGGGATCGAATCTCATGGAAAACATTGCTCGTATTTATTAAAATGTATCATGTGTTTGTGTAATAACATAATAGATTCTTATATTTGTCAAACTCTTCATTTTTTTATATACCTGTTCTTGTATTAAAGTATAGGATGTGTTTGTGTGATAACACAATAGATTTTATATCTGTCTAACTCTTCATTTTTGTATATATCTATTATTGTATTGTATTATTGGTTTAAAATACCCTCCCTAAAAAAAACTAATGGCCAGCTTGTAGCGGTTTAGAAATATATGGCTCCTAATTAATGATATTTTAATAAATTTTTCTATTTAAATAATAAATATTTTTTTATTATATGGAGGAAAAATTAATTAATGTTTTAAACGGATATACATACAAATACACTACAAGTAACCAAGATGTTTTTCATTACCCATGTGATGTATATGCGTGGTAGTCGTTTTTTACTTTTGATGTGTGAGTGGAGTGATTTACTTGTTGGGTAGTGTGTGTTCTTTGTCCCCTTAATTTTTTTGTACTTCCTAAGTAGTTCCTAACCATGGAATGGATAGATAAATGGTCACGTGAAAGTCACGTGGATATTGTATTGGTCAATAAGTCTATTTCAATGAATCCCCCAATGTTGTACTTGATATATATGTGGTTCCTAGCAATTATAGTTGAAAATAGGGTTATATATGTGGCATTCAAGGTTTCTCTATAACCAATTTTTTTTATGAAGATATATATTTAAAGAAGAAAGAAATTTAAGTAGTAGGAAATTATCCTAAGAACGAAATGGGGTTAAAAAATATTAAATAGATAAATTTAGGCAAATTGTCCATGACCTATAGCGCAAATAGAGTGAAATGGTCCAATTATACATTTTTTGATAGAGTCCAATTATACTCTTTGTCCAAATGTTTTAAATACCTAAATAATTTCGAACATACTTACAAACTTAAATTTCTTATAAATCATTAAAAAAAATAGTTAGATATCCTTACGACACTAAAAAGATTGAATAAAAATATAACAATTTTGAATTTTTAACATTCATTTTTTTGTCTTTATATAAATTGTACTCTTAAAATTATATTCAAGTTACTTAAGTTTATATACTTTTGGAGTTGCTAACGTTTTTCATTTAAAAAAAAAAAAAAAAAAAAAAAAAAAAAAAAAAAAGTAATCATTTTGCTCTAAAAAATTTAATGTCACTTGCACAATATATCATATACCATTTGCGCTCAAAGATAAAATCAAAATAAATATAACTCATCGAAAATTTTGTATCATTACATTTATAAAAAATAAAATTACACCAAGTAATTGCTACAAAATTATAATTTACGATAGGCATTTGAGTCTAGCGAAAGTCAGATAGCCGGTGTGACCTTTAGCCTCGGCGCACGGCCTAGCCATCGCTACTGAAGAAGAAAAACAAGTCCCTTGAGCTTCCTGAGAATCGTCTTCCTCGTTCGTTCTCTGTTGTTGCCTCTGCCTCTTCTTTCCCGGGAGCGGAACGCTTTCTTCGCCAGCCTGGCAAGAGCTGTCCATTTTCACTTCCCGAACTTCGTACGTGCGAAGGAGGATCTCAAACGTCTTTATATCTGCAAAATACATGTTTCGATACAACGGTTATCTCAAACGTTTTCGTAATCATAATGCCAACGGGTTCATTTTACGGAAACGCCACTGATAGAAATTTTATTAGCACTTTTCGAGTTCTGCTGGAAAATCCGAAGCTTTCCATTGATTTTCGCAGGGCTTTTTTTTTATTTTTTTAATATTGAAGTAAAGTCACAATTTTTTCTGAAATTTCGACAATTTCCCACAACGAGACTAAATACGTGTCGGTATCCATAATATTAAAACGGCTTAAACCATAATGTAATACACTTTCTTTCTCGCTCGTTCTCTCTGCTTCCTAATTTTACTTTTCTAGTGGCTAATTAAAAAGCATGTAAAAAAAAAAGAAGCCAAATCTATGAAACAATACAGACGATATGGTTTTGCTTGCCTGAAAAGTCCGATCTGAGAGTTTCGCAGGAGCGTTGAACCTGCTCGATGCAAGGAGAGAATGAGCACAAAACGCCGTCTTCTTTCAACATCTCGGCGGCCGAAGGAATTGCCAGCCATGGCTGAGGAAGGTCGAGGAACACGGAATCGGCTTTCCTCGAGAGTTCTTCTGGGAATCCTTTGCCCTGAATGTCTCTAACGCCTACCGTCACCAAGCTGCTCAATCCCGTCTTCTCAAAATCTTCCCTGTATTTGTTTAGAAAGACTATTAATCACAAGGTAAAGCTATAAAACAAAACACCACCGGAACTCATAGTCCTAGACAAAAAGTAAATAACAAAATGTAATAACATCTCACATACACTAATTGGCATATGCTTAACTAAAATCTTGGGATTCAGTTCATGATTGGTATTGCATAGTGTTGATTTTTCACTCAATAATTAGAATAACTGCCAAATACTTCGCTCCTACGTATTTCTAATCTCAAAACTTTGTGAAAAGAAGAACGCAAAATAATGTAAAATTTCAAGAGCTATGACGCCAAATATATAGTGTTCACATGCACTAACATGTCTCTATGCTAATTATATTTAAAACAAAAAAATTAAAAATCTTGTTTTTTGGCATTTGTTTCATGATAAATATTTCTAGCTTAACTTTGGTTTTTCACTCAACATCAAACTCATCCTCCAACATATCTCAAAGTTCACCACTTTTTTACGCAATAGCACAAGAAACGAGCCAAACATACCATTCAAAACCTTTTTTGCATCAAACTTTCTTTTTCTGTTTTGAAAATGTAGCACAAGAATCATCACCTAACCTCATAAAAGTTTTCAAAGATCAAAAACTTTGCAAAAACAAAAATAAGAATCATCCTGCTATTTACGATTCAAAAATCACAACGGAAACAGCACAGTCCAAAAATCCTACACATATCCAAAACACAGTATCCAATTCAACAATGTAGAGCATAGCACAAAAAAGTAAATAGATAAATATCACGAGGGTTATAAGTTCGATACCTAGCTGAGGCGGCTCTTTGCTCGTGGAAATCAAAGGTGTAGACGTGTCCTTTCGGAGCGATCGCACGGGCGAGCGAAGTGGTGAGAGATCCGCTTCCGGTTCCGGTCTCGAGAACCACACAGCCCGGGACGATCTCCAAGTACATCACCACGAAGCTGATATCGGCGATGTACAGAATCTGAGTCCTGTGGCTCAGAACCAGAGTCCACAGCTCCGGCGTCGGAGCCAGCAAGTACACAAACCCTCCTTTGTTGCTCAGAGCTTTGCTTCCGAACGGCTTTCCGATCCAATCCGAGTGCTTGAAAACTCCGAACCGATTCTGCAGAACCGAGCTCTCGCGGACTTGCACGGCCTTCATGCTGTCGTGTCTCTCGTACACTATCACCAAATCTCCGTCGCTGATCCGGCGATTCAGAGAGAGCTTCTTCGCAGGGTCTATCGGAAGCATTGTCTCTGATCTTAACTGAAATTTCAAAGTTCGGAAACGAAATTAAAGCTACTTCGTCAATGGCGAACAGAGTAGTATATAAAAAAAATAAAAATCATGAAAAATTCAAATAAATTATAGAAAAGAAAGATATGAAAAGCGAAACTCGAGCGAAATACGTACTTGCGGATTTGTGTTCGGAGATTTCTTTGACTATCGAAGCCGGTGAAATTTTTAGACGATGTTAGTTTTGAGAGCGAAATTTTAGAGCTAAAAAGAAAGTAGACATTACTTAACTGATGAAAACGGTAAAGAGAGAGATGGAGAATTTAGGAATGGGCTTAGGGCTTGGCCGTGAATCGAACTTTATGGGCCTCTGTACTATTTTACAATTTTAGTCTAAGATATTACCTATATAACGACTTCATAAACTTAATCGAATCAAATACCACTACCTTCAATTTTATTACCGTATAAAAGTTGTATATACCTAGGCTTCTCCAATGAAGGCCCTTAGACCATCTCCAAGGAAAGCCCTCAAACCCCCATTTTGAAGGTTTTTGGACTAATAATGGTGAACTCTAAACTCACGCGCTACAAATAATTTTTTAGTTTTAAAATCCAAAACAACCCGATTGAAACTAAAATCAAACCAAACTAATCCAAAATTAATCGCATTAGTTTGATTTGGTTTTTTCGGATTATAATTCTCGACGAATGACTTTATAACTCGAATGAAAATCATATATTTATATTATATCTAATACGTTATATCAAATAAAATCAAAATTTTACTTATAGAAAGTTTACATATTAAAATAAAAAAAATTACGCATATTTTTAATTACTAAATTTTCATGTATTTGCAATAAATAAAGTATAATATAGAGTATTTTTATTTAATTAAAATATTATTAAAAAATGACGTTTTTTTTACAATAATATATATAAAATTTTTGCAATCTTAAAAAAAATTAAAGATTAACACTATCGTATTGGTTTGGTTTAACTCAATCTCACGCTTAAAAAAAATAAAAATTTGCGGTTTGACTTTGATTACAACCCAAACTTTAGTGTTTTAATGGAGCGATTCAAAAGAGTACGATTTTATCTGGATGATCGTGTTGTCAATTTGACGGTTTTCATAGACATCCTTAGATTCCACATCCACAAACTTTATATAGGCGAGAGTAAGAAATCACAATGACACAAAGGAAAGGTCTCTTCCTCTCGATCATCCGCTAAGAATAACTTGTATTCGCTTACGCTCTTACATTTGATGAGTAGAAAATCCAAATAGTGAGTCTGTTATAAGGTTCATCTACGCATTCAAAAGAGTGACATAGCCATTCGAGTACTTTTGTTAAGGGCAAACTTCCTAGAATGCAATAGTAAATACAGTTTAACTGCATTATGTTGTAAATCAGTAAGCTACACATATGCTAGGCGTTCCCATTCACCTTCAATCGTTATATTATTAAGATCAGTACAAATTATACTGCTCCGAACGGTATGGTTAGTTGTTAAGTATATAATACTGCACAATGAATCATCTATGAGAAATATAGGATCCGAGGAGGAAAAACAACCTTACACGAGACTATAACAAGCTTCCAACTTAAAAATATTTATTTAATATCAAGTCTGCGAAGTAGCCTTGTTACGATGAAAAAGCATAAACTCTCTGATTCCCCGTTTATTTAGCTCTACATTTGACGAATCCCGGCCAATAATACAGGTTTTAATTGTGAACCCACAGTGGAATTTAGATTAAAATTCCAGGGTTAACAAACAAATTGAATATGGCAACGCATATTTTGTTCACGGGTAAGTTTCCAAACACAAGTCTAAATTGTCATCATGGTAAGAAGTAAGAACTCGTGGAGCTAAAAAATAAGTATTTATGATCAGCTAAACCAATTGAAGGTTAACCCAAAGAAACAAAGGGTTTGAGTTTCCTTTATAAACACAAAAAATACACGTTAATTTCATCGCAGAGAAACTCAATTGTCAGAACTCGTGGAACAAAAAATACAAGTACATCTGACCAGCTAACCAATTAATGATTAATCCAGAGAAACTCGGGGTTTAAATTTCCACTAATACGAAAATACACGTTAATTTCATTGCAGAGCACTAGAAATTAAGGTATACAAAAACAATATTTCATATACGAAGGGCTTTGTTTTTTAACGAATGACTAGTGATAAGAGACCGGAAATTAACAAATCCCTAACTACTATTCACGCATTTTTCCCCTGGATGCAACAATTAACCTAACACCAATGAAAAGATGCCTTACTGGTTCAAGAATCCATAAGTTCTATCAACAATATGAACCATTTAACTATTATGACATCAAACACCAATTAGAACTATTTAAGCAGACCAAAAACTATTAGACACTTTGAACAACTTCTCAAAATGTCCCGAGACTCCATCACTAAAAATCAACTGTCAAACTAAGTAAACAATCAGCAAGCAGAACATAAAATCAAGATAACCACAATAATAATAAAAAATGAAAGCTATGATTCTTCTAAATCAACCATCTAACGAAAAAGGAACAACATTCATCCAAAAATACTCCATAACAACCGATTGTATATGATAACAAAAAGACTATCCAATTGAAATCAAACAAAGCGATCCAAAACTCAGGTTCAATAAAAGCTTAAACATTAAAATTAAAACAAAATATAATTAAAAAAGTCCCCAAACCCTAGATCATCTCCACCGAAACCCTAAAGCTTACTCTTCGGCCTTGTAGACGTAAGTGAGACCGCACTTCCCGCAGTAGTGACGATCGAAGTGGTTGGCCATGAAAGTTCCGGCGCCGCACTCGGCGTTGGGACACTCCTTGCGGAGGCGCTGAACCTTCCCTGAGTCGTCGACCTTGTAAAACTGAAGAACGGCGAGCTTGACCTTCTTGTGCTTGTGCTTCAGCTTCTTCGGCTTGGTGTACGTCTTCTTCTTCCTCTTCTTCGCTCCTCCGCGGAGTCGGAGAACCAGGTGAAGCGTCGACTCCTTCTGGATGTTGTAGTCGGCGAGAGTACGGCCGTCCTCGAGCTGCTTTCCGGCGAAGATCAGACGCTGCTGGTCCGGCGGAATTCCCTCCTTGTCCTGGATCTTCGTTTTGACATTGTCGATCGTGTCCGAGGCCTCGACCTCTAGGGTTATGGTCTTCCCGGTGAGGGTCTTCACGAAGATCTGCATTTTGGAGGCGACGATAACAATGAGAAGTGGCTTGATTTGCCGAAGGGCGTTCGTTTATATACTCGAGGAGATAAAAAGAATGAGGGTTAGGGTTTTTCAGATTAGGTCGAGTGTGTTTGGGCTTTGTGGGACCTTGAGAAATTTTCATAGGCCCATTTCTCGTGAACCGCATGTCGTTTACTAAATGATGATTTGGAGTAATAGAGTAAACGACATGTGGTGTAGGAGAAATGATTTGGTGTTTAGTATTTTTTAGTCCCTCTGATAAATGATGATTTGGACGGACTTTTTTTTTTTTTTTGGGCCTACTGGGTCTAATGAAATCATCAGAGGCCCGTTTATTGTGAACCACATGCCGTATGGTCCAACCAATATATCGTCTAGTATATTGAGCCCACTTTTAAATAATGATTTGAACAAACTTTCTTCGTTTTAGGCTTACTGTCGAGCAATTAATCTAAAAGTATTACTTCTTTATATTTGTTAGTATAAAAATAACATCAATAAAATATTTTTTATTTTTATTTTATATTTCATCTGATATGTCTAATTTATTTACATGGTCGTCAATAATATATTTGGTTTATTGACATTGTCGACATGATGTTATTTTAGGAAATCTATCGTTTTCCTTTACTTTCGTTTATTATCGTTTTTCCATTTTTTTTATAATTGTTTTCATTTCGAAGTTCAATCACAGCATGAGTTTTAAAGAAATGCATTTGAGGTGTTTTCCTAAGTTTTTATGCAATCCAAAATTTATCTGGTCGTTACAAAATCTGATAATTCGTTTGAAGATTTATTGGCATATTTGTAAAATTACTGACATGGATGTCAACAAACCTTCAAAGAAATTTCCACAATATTCAAAATATTTTCCAAATTTGGGTTTTAAAAGAACTCATGTTTCCAAGTTTATTGATATTGATGTAAGAAAAAAGTTTGTGCTTTATTGACATTAAATCAATAAATCTTCACATGATTAGGGACTCGTGAGGACTGGTGAACCCGATATTCTTCGTAGTTGTGATGAAGAATAGACAAACACATTTTTTATCTGTAGTTATTATCCAAGATCTTATAAAAATCACTACAGGACTGAATTCTTGCTTCTTCCAAACTTGATCTCCAATGTCGAGCAAGTTCCCATTGCTAAAACTTGCTTCTTCGAAACTTTCAGTGGGACAGCTGTCAACGGCGATGTCGGAGGACCAGTTGTCGCATATCTGAGTTTGCCGGAGGAGCGTTCTCGCTGGGGTTCACGAACATTATAGGCTACTCACGGAGTCGGTGTCAACGTTGACTCTAGCTGTGGATTTACCTTTAGGTTTGAGTTTTTATTTTAAGGTTTTTTTGTCATTTTTGTTGAACATAAAATCAAAGAAGAAGATGAATAGTGCAGAGAAGAAGAGAGAGAGAGAGAGAAAGATAGAGGGGAAAGACAGAGAGGGGAATGAGCTGATAACTAAGATGGGAATAAAAAATGGGTGAAAGAGTAGTTACACCGAATGATAAATCGTAATTTTTGATTAATTTGAACATATTGGATTTCGGTAAAAAACTATTGAGCATGTAGTAGTTAGGATTAATGATGATTTAGATGGGATGGAGTTACTTTTTTAGATGTGTGGGTTTGTATGAAGTTGGTAAGAAAAAATGATATTTAGTTGAGTGGATCACTTTTATCCTTGTCATTGGGTTGTTTTGTGCTCAAGGTAATCGTTGGACCTATCGAAATGAGAGTCTATTTGCAAGTCAATATAGCATTGACCTATGCTATTTAATGGATACACTCTTAGCTTACAAGCTCAACATCGTCCAAGCTCTGCTTGAAGGGCTTGCCACGCCCTAAATTTTTCTCCTATCGGATCGCAATCTTATCGTTTCCTATACTTAACAATTAGGATTTAAATAAATAAAAAAGTGCGTTCTATTAAGTGTCATTTAAAAGACAGAAAGAATTGGAAGACCGTCATGACAAACATATTTGAAGAACAAGAACATAGTAAAAGAAACATTTTCAAAAGTAAGCAAATCAATTGAGTTCATGAAACGCTTATAATAGAAGGACGATAGTTAAATTCTCTAATTGTTTCTTTCTACTTGCATGAATTTTCCGTTGCACGCAAATATTCAAACCCCGCCCATCAACTTACCTCTCCGATGAATTGGGTCTCAAATGTTACGTTTATTATGATTGTTATTATGAGTATTATCATGATTGTTATTCAATTTCATTTGAATTATTTTTACATAAAGAACTTCATATGACAATATTTTTCTTTCAAGTTAGTGCCTCCACCAACAATCCACCGAGAGTCTCTGCGCCACTGAGCATTATTGCTCTTTTCTTATAGGGGAAGAAAAAAAGAAGATCAAATAAATGTATGGGGAATTCAATGATATTGGTCTCCTCTATTTTTGTAGTCCCCAGAAATAATATTAAAAAAGGGATATAAAAAAAAACAAGCACCGACAATATTCGAGTCTAGCTTAAATCACAAAATCAGGCTATCGTCAACAATTAATTATTGCCTGCTTCTCTAATCTCTCATTAAAAAAAATATCAAAACGTGACCCAAAAGGAATATAAATAATAAAAAAAATTATATAAACCAAGAACTCAACACATTAGTATTTCAAAACATCAACAACAGTTGGGTTGTATCAAATATCAATAACCTTTTTTATTTTACAAAAGATAGTTTATATTAAAAAAAAAAAAAAAACAAGATATTTGACATATCCTGGTGAAGACTGAAGACGAGAGAGCGAGTAAATAATTATACATAGAATCACAAAAAGTTGATTTTTTTTTTTATCAATAAAAACGTGTCGTACTTGTATGCGAAGATATTCCACGTGGGCTTGAAGTTTCAGCCCGGCCGTCACTTCGGATCGCATTGCTGGCAAAGATCGACGTAGATATTAAAAAAACCATAAAAATCATATAGCAAAATAAAAAAATGATAATAAAAATAAAGTACGTCACTTTCGTAGGAACGTAATCCAATCAAGCAGCTTGAAATGAATCCAATAGACAAACCAAAAAAATCCCAAAACACCACTGCTCTCTCATATCGCTTCTTTCTCCGCCAAAGAAAATCAACTCTCTCTCTTATTTTATTTTTCTCTTTACTAATAATTCTCGTGAGTACTTCTTTCTTCCTTGCTTAGTTTCTCTCCAATCAATCCCCTCTTCACTTTTTTTTTTTTTTTTTTTTTTTTATCAAATTAATGATTAATAATAAATAAAAGAACACATGTTTCAATTTTGAACAAATTTCGCTGAAAAAAAATTAAAAAATCCAGAGCTCTCTCGTAATGCTAAACTGAACTCGAAAGAGTATAATGCGGTGAAAAAATTTGGTTTCGCTGTGTTGTATCAGATTATACAATGATGGAAGAAGAGGGTTTAGGTTTATCTGTATCTGAGTACAGTGACACGACGAGTCTGAGTTATTGGGCGAATTGGAGAGTGATGGTCTGTGCGATTTGGGTCTTCACTCCTATGATTGTGGCTTTCTGGACTATTTGGAGATACGAGACGCGGAATAATTCCGGCGACGTCGATGATGATGATCGGCATCGGAATCGGGATTCGATCGGCGATGAAGCTTGGAAGCCGTGCCTGAGGGAAATTCATCCGATTTGGGTGCTGATTTTCAGGGTCTTTGCTTTCTTTGCGCTTTTGGCGACTCTGATTGCGAAGATTTATTACAGTGGAGGCTCTACGTATTTTTACTACACTCAGTGAGTTTATACTTGTATATATATATATATATATATATATATATATATATATATATATATATATATAATCTTCTTTTTCTGTGTATCTATCTCTATATATACTGTTTCATCATTTAGTAGATTTGATCTCGTAACCAATTAAGATAGCATTGTCAGTACTAAAAGGAAGTATATTTTTTTCAGTTTATGTATCTATATATCAGAGGTTTCATTCCAAAGCTAATTGAAAGTATATGCCTTTCTGTGTTGATATCTCTGTATTTTGTTAACAATTGGCTGAGAGTAGTTTACAATGGGGCCTCTATACACCTTTTTGTTTTTTTTTTTATTATCTAGACATGTCTGTTTAATTCAGTGTATCTATCTATATATTTTTTTCTATGTATATTGTGTTTCATTTCATCTCATAACCAATTAAGAGACTAGTCACTAGTCAGTAAGCATATGCTTTTCTGTTTTATCTATTAATTCAGTTATATAAGCCTTTTTTACTCCGTTTATATCCAAGTGATGCTAATTTGCTACCATTGATACATGTTTCGTATTTTGTGTGTGTGTGTGTGTGTGTGTGTGTTTGAATGTTGCTCGAAACAGATGGACTTTTACATTGCTGACAATATATTTTGCGGTAATTTTCTTTTTCTTATTCTCTCAGATGATCACAATGCTTTTTTTTTTTTTCCTATCCTGAATCAATGCTGATCTTTGTTCTTTGCTTGTGATCTGACTTTGATGTCGAGCAGTTTGGGTCAGTGCTTTCGATTATTGGTTGTTTGAAATACCAGAGGGTGAGTAGATTCAGTTTATCTGAACCGCAAGGCGATACGGAGCAAGGACTACACACGGCTCTCGTATCCAATGAAACAACAAAAAGTTTAGGCACTAAAAGAAACGGCTCAAGTTTCGGAGAGAAAAGCGATTCTGTTTTTCGGTCTCTGCGATTCTGGACTTATCTTCTTGAAATCATCTTCCAGGTACATACATACATACATACATTAAAAAGCTGTGCTTGTCATTGGTTCCATTTTCTGGAAATATTGGCGGTTGGAAAGAATTTCAAATACGCCGATTTTTTTTTTTTTTTTTTGTCGAAATTTCTCGGGTTCCCATGAAAACTCCGTTTAAATGATTATTAAAAAAATTTGGTTTTCGGCTGAATTTCGAACCAGCAACAAATTGAAAATCGGCGAAAGTCGGCGATTTTTTTTAACCCTTGTTATATATTCTAAACAAGTATATGTTCTTGCTATGTGATATCTTTAATAACCTTAATAAATATGAAGAAGTTTTCTTTTTTTAACATTTTTATTCTATTGTTTGCGACGCAATTAAAACTAGATAAATGTTGGAGCTGTGACACTAACGGACTTGGTGTACTGGTTGGTCATATATCCATTTCTCACCACTCAAGATTACAGTCCATCTGGAGTAAGTCCTCAAGATTTCTCGTTTTTTTATCATAATAATAATAATTGTTATTGTTTTAGCTGCGTTTTATTTTTCCTCGTAAAAAGGTTTTGAGAGTTGATCGTTCCCTTGCAGGTGGCGATCGCTATGCATTCAATCAATGCCGTTTTCCTGCTGGGCGACGCTGCTTTGAATTGCTTGGTATTTTCAATTTATTTGTTTATTGTTTTTATTAAATATCTGACTAACTCGCGTATTGTTGAACTGAATCTCTTTGCAGCAAGTCCCGCTCATGCGTATGACTTTCTTCATTCTCTGGACCGGTTTCTATGTCCTCTTCCAATGGGTTTTTCACGCCTTTGTACCGCTCTGGTTATTCTCTTGTTTCATAATCTCGTCTGTTTTATTGATTTGATTACTTTCTGGCAATAAGTTGATAAAGATTGTACTTTTTTTTTCAGGTGGGCGTACCCGTTTCTTGACTTGTCATTACCGTACTCTCCGTTGTGGTATGTTTCGTCGTGCCGTCGAAAAAACTAAGAAACTAAATATATCCATATTTTGTTTAAATTGTTATTTTTTTTTTTGGGCGGATTTTTCAGGTATTTGTTAGTCGCATCGTTGCACATACCTTGCTATTGCCTATTTGTACTCTTTGTGAAAATCAAGCGCTACTCGCTCGCAAAATGGTTTCCCAACTCATGTCAATGTTAGAAACCCAAAATTACTCGAAAGGCTTGAGGTGAATTTCTTCTATCGATGAACGTGGAACGGGGAAGAAACAAAATCGTCACTCGGAGTCAGAATAACAATTTCTTTCCGCGAGAAAATCTCAGCCCAGCATGATTCTATTCTTGTCATTATAAGCTTATTCTTGAAATCGCAGAATTAGAACAAAAGTCTTGATTCACAGTCAGAATTATATGCCATTTAATCGGTACTTATTTTTTGCGGTCAAAATGTGTGGTTAAGTTTACTATCTGCAAATTCGATCTTGGCGTTTTTTGCTGATTCAATCCATAAAATTTTTGCTCTCCATGTTCTTACCGACCGTATGAACAAGGATCGGAAATGATCGGTCGACACGAAAGCGAGTAAAATACGATTGGATTATGAAAGTTAAGCATTCCAAGTTCAAACACATTACTCATCTTGTATGATGTTTTAAATATGATCAAAATTAGGTCATCAAAACATACATTTTTTTTCCTTACAAGTCGAGACTTTAAAATATTGCACACAAACTCAATCAATCAATCCCAGCTCTGAAATCCATTGAAACATACCCTTAAGCAACATCTAGACATAATATAGATTATAGAACCACTGTTACTCACTAGAAAGTGAAAGAAAAGACATAAATGTATAATCTGAGAGAAATCACACTAAAAATTCAATCCACAGCTCTGAAATTCACCTTTATTTACTATAAACTAAAGAAACCAGAGAGAGAGAGAGTGAAGCTTCGTTCAAAAGCAAAGAAAAGGATAGAACAGTCTTTTCCCTCTCTAGACCGAAGATGTGGCCTTCGTGAGAGCACCGGCTTCGGTGAGCATTGGAACCAGCTTGCCTTGCTTGTGCAACGCCTTTGTAGCTGCGCACAAATTGCAAATGATTAATTCGAAAATCAATTAATGTGTATCAAAATCAAAACCAAACCAAATCAAATCAAAGCTCTCTTTTAATCGATAGATTTTTACCGTCGCAACCACCGATGTGTTTTCCAGCGATGAACACGTTGGGGACGGTGCGTTGACCGGTCCACTCCGCCAGAGCCGCCTGAATCTGCGGCCCGTCACCTTCACAATCGCAAACCAGATTCCACAATTTCAATTCGATATATCTGTGTGTAATTATGTAATATGCGAAAACGAAGGAAGAGATTAGGGTTCTGACTCTCGGAGTCGAGCTCGACGGCTTTGAAAGTAGCTCCCAAATCGGAAAGCAGCTTCTTCACATCCACACAGAACGGACAGTACGTCTTGCTGTAAACAAAATTTAAATATTTTACAAACCTTAAAAAAACACAAAAAATGAAAAATCATTTCGTACGAAACGAGAGAGACCTGAAAACGGCGACGGAGTTCGACGAAACAATCTCCTTAGCTTTAGCCATTGCCATATTTCTCTCTGGTTCGATGTGGTATTCTTTCTCCTGGAAAAATTGCTCTCGCAGTTTCGTTTTTCAGTGGATTAACAAGAACGAACGTGGCTAGCGTATTTATAGTCGGCCTTTATTAATTTATTTATCTTTGAAATGACACGTAGGAGAGAGAAACGACCGAATTCCCTTCCCACTTTTGTGCCGAGAGATATGCGTGAGTCATGACATGGCCGTTTGAGTCACCAATGACGCAATTATATGTAGACGTAATAACATTTCTTTGTTTGTAGCGCAAGATTTTTTTTTTTTTTCCTTTTTTATCAACTTTATCACGCACTCACAATTCATAACATAAATGACGCAGTTTTTCGTCCACAATCTATTTTTTTTTTAGTGGACCAGCAATGAAATATATAAAATCTTAACAATTTAGTCGATTTTTAAAGTAAAAATTCAAAATATCCACAAAAAATTCCTAAGAAATTTTTTATATACAAGATTTGAAAATTTTCATTTTTTTTTTGCAAGCAACCGACATTAGGCAGTAAGAGTATATCACTGGCAAGAACCCGCCATGATATGGACATATTCCTTGTTCATAATAAAATTGTAAATGTCAGGTTTATTTGACAAAAGACATCACTAATACGGATGTCATCGATGACACTTAGTTCAACCAAAATTATTGAAGTCGAAAAAGAAAAACTCAAAACTGTTCGCCGGGAAAGAAGTCAATAAGATGTTGCTGCTCAAACTACTGAAGGTTCTCGAAGCTTAGCCAAGAGATTCTCGGCCACGGCGTCGATGAATTCTTCGGTGTTCAAATAACACTCCCTCGCAACCCTGAATTTGCATTGAGAGTTTTCATTTGTAAAAAAAGGAACAAATTAAAAAAATTCACTTGCCAGAAAATTAAAAGAGTTGATGCCAAACTTACTTAGGTCCGTGGGTCAGAATGGCGAGATCTTTGGTCATTTTTCCAGATTCCACGGTCTCGATACACGAACTCTCCAGCTTCTGAACAAAATCTAGCAATCTTTCATTCGTGTCCAATTTGGCCCTGCGATGATTCAAAGGATTATTTAGATTGCTTAACAAAGAGCCAATGATTTACTCTCTAAAAATTGGCATAAAACTAAAATGTTCAGTAATCAAAGTAAAAAAAAAAAGAAAAAAAAAGAGTTTCAATAGTAAAGGATGATTTTCAGATTATGATTCCTTGTTGAATTACGATATAATAAGCATTTATTTAGATACATGGTTGTTAATGAAAGGACAAAAGTGATTACCTATGTTGTAACCCTCGTGTCCAAGCGAAAATCGAAGCGATGCTATTTGTGCTTGTTTCTTGTCCCTTCTCATGTAACCGGAAATGGCGCGTGACAGTCCCGTGAGCCGCTTCGGCTTCTAATGTTTTTCCATCAGAGGATAACTGCAAAATAACTTCTTATTAACACGTTGGCAGTTAAGTTCAGTAGAAGGATAAGTATCATAAACATTCACTATGTTTAAGTGCCACGCTACATTGATACCCTCTATTTTCAAGTCAAATCATATATAGTATTCACAAAATCTCAATCTCATCCCCGGTGAGACATTACGAGTTTTTGGTAATTTTATTTCTATATTTGTTTTTATTTAACGAAATTCAGGGTAATTTATTATCGTATTGAGAAAAAAAAAATGAAACCAAGGGATTAAATTGTAGTTTTTTCTTTCCTTGTAAACACAAGAGATGATTTTGACATTCTATGAACGCATGGATACTTGTGACAAGACTTTAAACCAGAAGGTATGTAGAAATGTAGGAATCAATGTGATGATACGAACCAGTACAGAAGTCATTAGACCCAAAGAGCCAAATCCTGCACATTACACCACAAAAAGCTTCTCAAGATCAAGATTTGTGAGATGCTAACATGAGGGAAAGAAAAAAATAAAATTGCAACCACGTCCACCAAATTCTTTGATATTATTTGTACCTTGAGCAAGTAGATCACTCTGGACATCACCGTCGTAATTTTTGCAGGCCCAAACATAGCCACCTTCACTCTTAACCACGTACGCGACCATGTCGTCAATTAGTCTATGCTCATACCTGAAAGAAAGAAAGAGAAAACAATAGCAAGTTCTTCGGTTTTATTAAGAAGTACAATCACGAAGCCGTATTATAAAACCATCCTTCAGTCCAGGGTTAAACATACCATATTGAATTATCTTCAAACTGCTGTTTCCACTTCTGTTCGTATACCTCCTGGAATATGTCCTTAAACCTGTGGACAATCAAAGTGTTAGAATATCTATGGGTATGATCAATATCTACACGGTAATAATTGGCAAAAATTCGATGATATGAAACAACATATCAAGTTGACCTGCCATCATATATCTTAAGGATCGTGTTCTTTGTGCTCAAGTACAAAGGCCATTTCTTTGCAAATGCAAACGACATGGATGATTCAGCAAAAGCTCGAATAGACTGCATAATTACATAATAATAAATTATACATATGCATTATTTAGTGGCGTTGCTGGGAAAAAAAAAAAAAAAAAAAAACAACAACAACAACGCGTGCAAATTGTAAACTTAAAAGGTAACAGAGCTGACGAAATAAAGACCTCATCAACGTTATACATAGCAAGCGCAATCCCGGGGCCGGAGAAATTATAAACCTCAAGCTCCTTTGTCTCACCCCCACCATCAGGGACTAAATAACAAGTAAGAGAATAGCTTCATCAGGAAAGAAGTTTACCCCATGTAGATATACAGGAATATATTTTCAAGAATGAACTTACCAAACACCATTTTAAGCTTTCCCGGTCCATCAATGATTGTGTCAGTGGCACGATACTGATCACCAAAAGCGTGCCGACCTATGCATATGGGTTTCTTCCAACCTAAAAACCAAGAACAAATATTTAGCAACCACATATCGGGTATAGTTTGACCGCATCAAGGATTGCATTACGGGCAACAAAGAAGTTACCAGGAACGATTCTCGGAATGTTCTTACAAAGGATAGGTTCGCGAAATACGGTACCTGCAAAAGAAGAAAAAATGTTGGAACTAGCACAAGTAATAGATTTATCAGTCCAATCCGGGTACCATTTAGAATGTTTCTAATTGTGCCATTTGGACTCCTCCACATTGACTTTAACCCGAATTCCTTCACCCTGGTTTCATCTGCAACGAAGACCACGTACAAGAAATATGATTTTTAACAATTTTCATAAAATTTGGGTCAAATTTGTTTCCTTCTTGAGGGCGATATTCGATTTGTAAGCGAAAATTTCAGACGGAGAACTGACCAGGTGTTATTGTTGCACATTTCACAGCAACATTGTACCTTCCAGGCAATTAGGTTGAAAAAATAAATACAGAGTTAGCTTAATGAACAATAATACAATTGCCCTCTTTTAAGAGCATGAATTACAAACTAAGTTATATCTCCTTGACAAATAGCTAATGAATGGCATGGAATTCGAAGTTTCTTATGGAAAAAGGCAAAGACGCTATGAAAGCAAAACTCACTTGAGAGTTGCTTCAGCGCTCTCCACTGTGACTTTGTCATCGGTGGCATCGCGGTTCAGTACTCCTAAATCGAAGTATTTTATATCCAAATCCAAATACGGGAATATAAGCTGCGATAACATGAAAGCACAACAATAAACAAACGAAAAATTCGATTCAGACGATTACTTGCATCGAAACGGAAGCGCACAAAATAAACAAAACCTTGTCCTTGATCATTGTCCAAATGATTCTGGTCATCTCGTCACCTGATTAAAACAACAAAGCAACAACAGAAATGAAGATCAAAACGACGTATTAAGGAGCAAAAACTACTTTTCAGACGCGCGCAAAATCATCGACGAATTGACAAACCGTCCATTTCGACGATAGGATTCTGAACTTGAATCCGATCGTATCCGGAGGAAGCGTAGCATCGCAGCGACACGCCGCGATGGCGAGCCGGGAATCGGAGCATCGTCGGCGAAGCGACGCCATTGAAAGCGGTGGAGAAGGAGGTTTTAGGGTTTGACAGGGGTTTTGCAGAGGAAGAAGAAGGAGAGTGATACGACGATATCATTGTTGTCGTTTTGGCGAACAAGGCGCTCGGTCGGAGTGTTTTGGCTCTAAGCATTATTTGGTAAAGAAGAGTTTATGTTGCTGTGGGACTCACTGTGAAAGATTAATACGTGTCTTGGCGATGCAGTGCGGTCAGAAGGTTATTCTTGATATATAGCAATAGTGCAAGGGCACGAAACGAATAAATCGTATACATTGTTTGTTCATAAAATAAATCTTATGGGTGAAATAGTCATTTAAAAACTTAATATTGTAATGTTTTAGACATTTTCATAGAGGAAAAATATAAAACTTATTGATTAAGTTAAATTTATCACCTGAAAATTTTAAAAAATATATTGCCCAACTAATTAGCTTGTTGTTAATTTTATAAAACTAAATTAAAGTTTGACAATTTTAGAGTATTGGGGTAATATTTTTTTTTTAATATTATCTTTAAAAGTACAAACAAGTTATCTTTTTTTTTTTAATAGTACGGATTTTCCATTAAAAATTGGGTAAAAAAAACCCATCAATACAGGAGAATAACACCTTAGTACATGGATTACCAAGACCTAAGTCGAGGTGAATCTAACACTAAATTCCGGTAAAAGAACGATATGTGCAAACTTCCGGCAACGGGAAGAATTACAAGCACCAATAGAGCACACAAGAGGCTCGTTAAAAAACCCAAAGAATGGCGATGGAAAAATCCAACAAAACTCGGTCCGATAACCACGAATAGGGTGGCTATTCAACCTGCATAGATAAAAACCTAACAGGAAATCCACTACGGGAGACGCGACTACGACTAATCCGAGCCCAAAACAAACCAAAACAAAACAAGCATAATAAAAATTAAAAGGATCCATACTCCAATCAAGAATCCTAAAGCTAAACTGAAAACAAAAACAGCCACCAAACCAGTAGACCAACCACAAAAACCGATCCAATCAGCCCAGATCTGCGCACCTTCGTCAGTCGCACAACGATCGGAGAGCAAGAGCCCGGCGGCGCACACCGACGGCGGTCGTACTACGGTCGGGGAGCGGTAGCTCGGACGCGGACGCGCACAACGACGGCACGCTGAGAGCCACACTCCGGGGGTCGTACGCGGACGGCAGTCGCACCGTAGGAGTCCGGCGGTGCACAGCGTCAACGAACCCACGAGTCCAGTGAACGACAACAACACCGCTGCACTGGGCGGGGATGGCGATCCTGAGCCTTGCTGGCGGCGGCGCTGGCGGCGACGGCGGCGAGGCGGGGCTGGTGGTGGACGCAGTGGAGCTGACCGGAGCTAAGGTGGTGGAAAGGGTGCTCGAGAGCCGGGCGGGGGGCTCTAGGCGGTGGCCAAACTCTGGAGAGTGGTCGGAGTGGCTGAGACCGCCTTCGAGCTCGGCGATCGACGGATTTGAGCCGCGATAACGACAGGGTGAAGAATCGCCCTCCCCTCCGGACCGGAGCCGCGACAGCGACGGCGTCCGAACCCAGAGGGGCGGCGGCGGCGGTTCAGAAGTAGGGTTTCTTCTGTTCTGAGTTTTCTTAAGGAGAGAAAGAGAAAAGTGTTTTTCTTTCTGCGAGAGAGAGTAAATTATTAGTACAAACAAGTTATCTAAGTTTGTAATATGTTTCTAAGTTGTCGTGTGTTTGATTTTCATTATCAATTGCATCTTATGAAATGTACTAAGGCTACAAAATTAATAATTTGATAATATTGTACATGTAATTAATGCAAGTGCTAAAATAGGATAATATTTTGCGCAAAAGTAGTAAGAAAAAAGCTTATTTGAACTAGTGGCTAATATCACCTTATTTTAGAGTATATTTGTAGATATACGAAGTGGAAGATGGCGAATCCGAGCAAAAAAAAACAAAAAACAAAAAAAAAAAAAAAAAAATCCATGAAAATAGCATGAATTGACCATTTTATCATTAAAAAAAGATATGGGTCAATCTGCTGTACATATAAATTTCAGAGGTCAGGGGTGCAAATAATAAATAAAATAAACTTAGAAAAGCTGTTATTGATAAATGAATGGAGGGGCACAAATATAAAGACTACATATTTTAAAGAGTATAAATAAACTACTTAACCGTTGCATTACCACACAACCAAACAAACGATAGTGTTGAGGTTGAGATATCACCGAGGATTGATTAGTTAGTCACTTTTTCATCAACAAAACCAACTATATTTTATATCCATTTATATTCTATTGTATATGCAAATATTCTTGAGAGACTACAGAGAGAAACAGAGCAATGAAATATATTAAATTATATTCACTCCTACTAATAATTTACTTGGCCATCTTCTTCATGCATTTAGAAGGCTCGGTTGCAATTAGCACAAACCCGGAGAGTCAACTCAGTTCTTCAAGCTCCGAGTCTGTGATTTTCAAGGCGAGAAATTACAGAGACGATGAGATTGGCAAACATAGCTTCAGAAGAAGAGGAAGAGCAAGATTTGACCGCAGTAATAATGATAATAATAATAATATAGATTCTGATCAAGAACAGAAGAGAATCACTCCCAACGGTGCGAACCCACTTCACAACAGGTGATCGTTTTTTTTTTTTATTAGTCCGAACGTTCTCTCTCTCTCTCTCTCTCTCTCTCTCTCAGACCATGTATTTTTCGGTGTAATTTTGTTCCAATATAATAACTACTCACTTGGCTATATATTGTATGTATGTAGTACTTATGTATATTATTGTGTCTCAATTTTGAACTAAATTGTATGTTTTTTTTTCCTTATCCTGTAAGTTGGCTTGTGTTGGATTATTATGAACATTACTTGAGCTTGAGAGACTATTGTAATTTTTTTTTTTTTTTTTTTTTTGCGTGTGTTAAAGAGTCACAGTTTACCTATTTCATTGGCCTTTCTTTCATCTAAGCTAGCCAAAAAATAAAAATTTATAATAAAAGCCTTTTTTGTGTTGTTTTTCCGTTGGTGATGAATAATTTAAATATGGTATATTTTTCACGTCTAGGCAGTATATAATCATCAAAAGATGATTACAAAAGAGAATAAAAGGCAAATTTGCATGATACAGTTTTCGAAGAGATTTTATTTGGGCGTAGATATCAAAATTCTTTGTTGATTGGTATTGAAAACTGAAAAGATTTTGGATGGAAAGAAATAAAATAAAAAAACAGTTAAAAGGGATGTATCAAATAAATAACGCTGCCATAAAGCGGAAGCAAAGGAGAGAGTCCATGACTTGTCATCCTGGTTTGGTTTAGTGTAGTAATTCAATTCCAAAGAAGAAGACAGCCAAAGCAACAAATAAATAAAAACCAAAACCAGGTAATTTTGTTCGGCTTTGGTCTAAAACTAAATAAAATGGCAAAAAGATGAACAGCAAGGAAATGAGGATCTACGGTTATATGCTGTAGCCGCCACCGCAGAGGATACTTACCCCACCACTCCGTATTCCCTTGGTTCGCCAGAGAGTTGACTTTTTGCTAATTAATATAAACCCATCTTCACACGGATGCAGATCCTACCACATCTAGTAGTCATTTCAATATTTTGGACCAAAATATTGAGTTTCTTGTTTTGGACACTTTTAGTAGTTGCTCATGTGAGCAAATACAATCTTGCCCTTTAGTAGTTGCTCATTAAAAATACCCACAATTTTGGCCGGTTCAGGTTTTTTTTTTTATAAAAAAACTGGGTTTCACTTTATTCTACATTCGCGCTCTCTCTCCTCCGACGGTTTCTCTCTCTAAAACCATCACACCCACGTCTCCGAAATCGTCCGGAAATCAACAACAACAGCAACAAAACATTCTCTCAAGTATATCTCTACATTCTCCATAATTTTTTCATATATCTACGAAACCCTCTTTCTTCTCCATTGGTTTTCCGGAAACCTAAAAACCTAAATCGCAGAAAATGACGAAGCCAGTGATTGAATCGCCGGCGTCAGATGAAGAAGAGACATCGCCATTCGAGTTGAAGGTCCGAAAGAGAAAAGCAAGTATAAATGAGGTACATTTCTTCACTTTGAGCGTTTGGGTAACTTTTTGATATCATGCCGAGTGAGTTTGAGTTATTATTTATGTAAACAATATTGGGTGATTATGTATGTGATTGTAGAATTCTTTGATCTACATTTTCTGTGTTTGGAAGACGTCATAGGCCATAAGGATGTAATTGTAGACATATAAAGCTATAGTCACTAGAATTGTAGATGTTTATGTCTACAATTTCATACAATTTCGACATCTACAATATCTGAAATTGTTGACTTTTATGTCTAAAAGTTTTGTGAATGTAGTCATTTATATTTACAGTTCATATAATTGTAAACTTGTAATGTTCTTCGCTAGAATTCTTGTGTATTTCATATTCTTTTTTATACTATACTAACATATATATTTGCAGCGGGGATTGTGGCATGTTCGTGATCAAGGCAGTTGAGTACTTGACCCACGGCGTACACATGTCTGGTTTAGACGCATCTCTCATGAACATGTTTAGACGGAAGCTCACGATTGATTTATTCTGTCATGGGGCGGTGAAACTTGCGACCGGCTACGGATATGACGACGAGTTTCCGACATCTTTGGACTAGATTTTTATGTTTACATGAACTCAATCTCAAACTATAAAGTTACTTTTAAAACTATGTTTTATATTTTTGTATGGCTTTGTATGACAATTTGAAGCTTGAATGCCTAAACAGTGCTATCTATTTTGGTATGGTTTTTTTTGTTATGGCTATATGGTTTTGGTATGTTTTTGTTTTGTTCTGGCCGTGTCTAAAGATGTATACAGTGATGTCTACAGTTGTCGTGATTGTAGACATATATATCTACAATTTGACATTTTATGTATACAATCACAACAACTGTAGACATTAATGTCTACAATCACCACAACTGGTAGTTTTTGTTTTGTTATAGCCGTGTCTAACGATGTGTACAGTGATGTCTACATTTGTAGTCATTGTAGACATATATATCTACAATTTGAACTGATTGTAGACATTTAATGTCTACAATCACAACAATTGTAGACATAAATCTCTATAATCACCACAACTGGTAGACAATAAAGTCTATAATTTGAACAACTTCTATCATGTAATGCATTCAAGACGTAAAAAAGACATACTTCTATCATATAAGTCGTCATTCAAACTCCAAAACAGAGTAAATACACTCCAAGTTCCAAAAAGATATTAAATACACATTCAAAGGCGTACACTCAACCGTGTTAGGAGTTGATCTAAATCCTGGATATATGCAGGCTTACGCTTTTCCATAAGATAGTAAGCTATATGCAGGCTTACACTTTTCCATAAGATCAGTAGAGAAATAAACGACATTAAAATAGTTGATTTTATGTATTTAACTGCATACAACATGAGTAATTTTTTAATTAAAATAGCCGTTCACTGATCTGCTTCTTGAGCTCATCATTTTCCAGCAAAGGACATTCCATAGCCCATTCATGTTCAGCGTCTCCAGACTTGTAAATCTCCAACTATAACGAAATTCCAAAAAAAAAAAATTAATAACAAGTCATGAAGTATATCAGCATTTTCTTTGATGGTCATGCTACGAATAGTCATCAATAGAGTTCAAAAACAATAATAAAAAAGATTAATAAAGAGGAATACCTTTGAAAGTGGAAACGAAAAATAGCATTGAAATTTCTCTTCTTGATATAACATGTCGCCCGGGGAAAACTCGAGCCTCTTGGGAATTTCGTCGAACAGTTGGGGTGCTTTCTCGAAGAGCTTCGAGTTGTTGCACGCAGCGAGTCTTCCGGCGGGGACGGAGGGTTTTAGGGCTCCGTCGAGGTCGTTCTCGGATCGGAGCTTGGGAGATGGCGGAGATAAGACGAGGAGGCCATTATGGGAGCTCGGGTTCTTCAGACCCACGGCCATGGATGCCTCTGAGCTCGACTCAACCCAGGCCCAAATCGCCGATCTCCACGCCGAGCTCGACATCGAGCGCATAGCACGAAGGAAGCTTACGAAGGAGCTCAGCGACGAGCGACGCGCGAGGAAATCGGCGGAGCACGAGTGCGATGGCTTGGCGCGCGAAATGGTAGGAATGAGGAGCGAGTTCGAGGACGAGAGGAAGATGCTGAAGATGTGCGAGGTATTGAGAGAAGCAAAGGGTTCAAATTCAGAACGAAATAGAAAAAGTCTCTGCAGGGCTTGAATGAACAAAAATAAAAATTAAAGGACAAACCGGGTATGAATTGTATATCTCTCCTAAACTCACTACTAAAAGTGTCCAAAAACAATGAACTCAATATTTTGGTCCAAAACAATAAAATGACTACTAGATGTGGCCATTTCCCCTTTTTTTTTTTTTTTTTATTTGTTTATTTTTGTCTTTTCATCTGCGAAAATTAATGAAAATCAAAGATCAAACGTACCGATTTTAACCTGACCCTTCTGTTTAAGCTCACATGTTTAAGTTGAAAAGTCAATTCAACTTTCAACCCAAAAAAAAATGCTAAGTCCTAACTCAATTAATTAATAATGATATATAAATAAAAAATAAAAAAAAATTAGAAAGAGAAAAAGATGGAAGATTTTGAAGATCAGTGATTCTTCTGATACGTAGTTGAGGAAAGAAGAAGTGGACAAAGAGATTTCAGCTATAAAAAAGGCTTTTTCAATTTTGCTTGAAAGAAACCTCTTGTATATCGCTTATTAATATTATCCATATTATGCCTCTCTTTGGTTGCTATCAACTTCAGAAAGATTCAGATTCTTTAGCAGTTATAATTTAGATATGCCATTAAGCTCTGTGTTTCTCGTACGATGATAAATATGTCCAACTTTTTTAGTCATACTTTAGCCTGTGGCTTTGGTTACGTTGAAGAAAAAGGAAGAAGAAAGTGGACTTTTAGTGTCAGACTTGAACTCTTCCCCTAGTTATTTTTTAGGAAAAAAGGTCAAACTAGTCATGAAACAATTACTCTTGAGTTTTTGACATTATAGTAATTTTATAACCATGATTAAATTTAGTGAAGAAAAGGAAATCCATTAATTAATGAATAGAATACATGCACAAAATATAATGAAAAGACTCTCAAAGATATTAAATTTGACTTGTGTATATAGAATTGTGATCTACGAAAACACCCACGTTTTTATACAATATATATATATATATATATATATATATATATATATAATATTATTAGGCCTGACGTTTGGGATTTCAACAGGCTCACGAGATAAACATGGCTGAAAATATAGGGACATAGTCACGGATCAGGGCCGGCCTAATATCTATTATATTGTGGCCATAGGTAAAAATTGAAAATAGTTATTTTTTATACAAAATAAAAAATTTACAAGCCATCCAAATAAAAAACAAAAGAAGCATTATAGTTAATTAACTATCATTTCTAATAATAAAGATAGGAGAATACAATACTCTTAATAAATTAAAACAAAACGTCCATTGATATTTTAACCGTCTTGTGTGTCTCAAATTGTCCATTTTATATCCATGTACCTAAGCAGGATACACAAAAAAAAAAAAAAAAAAAAGAAGTTAAACAATAAAGATTTATGTAAACTTTACTTTTTCTTACTTTGTCCGATGCAAAAATACTAATGAGATCATTGGATTCAAGCTCATGTAACATAATTTTTTCAATGGACAACATATCTAATTCATTCATTCTTTCTTGTGACATAGTTGATCTTAGATAAGATTTTATTAATTTCAATTTTGAAAAACTCCTTTCTGCGGAAGTCATGGTTACCAAAATTGTCAATAAAATCCGGTAAGCAATATATGCATTGGGAAAATAATCGACAATTTTTATATAATGAAGTGTTTCCATCAGACTATTTTTTATTTCAAAAATCCTCTAAGCACTTTTAATTCAAAAAATCAATCCAAGTCATCAATGTCCGAAAGTCCCTTAAATTTCATACATCTTCAAGATTCAATGAATATTTTTTCAAATCACGTTCATTGAACGACTTCAGCTTTTAAAATTGAATAAAAATTCAAAAATATTTTAATATGCTTGAAATTGCTCAAATCTACTCGTAAGCGAAGAAATAACTTGATCAACAATGTAGAGGAAATATTCAGTTCGAAATGATTCTTTGGAAGTTTTGTTTTTATCGCAATCAACACTTTCACCAAATTATTATTTTTTCTTACGAATCACACGTTTTTCTCACAAATTTAATTCTATATCCATCTCATTTGCAATCTCTTTCGCTGAAATCATAGCACATGTAAAAGCATTTCCTCTATAATTTTTAAAATAATTGAGTAGGCCTTTCAATATGCATATCTTCACTTTGTAAGGTTATACTCTCTGAATCAATAGCAAACATTTATATCAAGCCAAATAATCACGCCTAGCAAAAATTCAAAATTATATAATTCATACTCTGCTAGACATTTAGCTTCACTATTGATTTTAGGATCTCACATGTTTATCCTAGTTCAAACAAGGCATCTCTTATTTTTCGAGCTTGATATATAATTGCCTTAATACTATCAATTCGACTTTTCCAAAGAGTTTGTGCCAATGATTTAACGGTCAAATCCGATATGTCATCTCTTATTATTTTCCATTTCTTAGTAGAAGAATAAAACTATGAATAGATGCGTTGAAAAACTCAAAAAAAATGATATTTAGTGTTCTTCAAGAAATTTATCATTAGTTTTTTATGATTTAATTCAAATTCTTAGTTTCTAACTTCATTATTGTGTTTAATTGGAGTTTGTATCCAATTTTTTTTTCAATTTTTTGGTTACATTAGAAAATAGGATTTGGATTTGAATGTCTTTTTGACTTTTTTTTTTAATTATTAGTTGTAGAGTATGAAATTTTATTTATAATTAGTTGATTTTTTCATGATATCATCATTATTTTGATTTTGCACTTTGTATTGAACTATGTCATTAAGTTTGCGTTGGATTTTTGTTGAGCTATTATTGTAGATATTTTCAATTTTCATCCTATGTTATTTATGAATTTTTTTAATATATTTATTAACTACATTCCTCTCGGTAAGTACGATATTTGACGGTATTTCTCGACGGTAACAATATTCTCCATGGTACAGTTTTTCTTTTACTTTTCTGCTTTCCACGATATTCCTTTCGGATACCAATGGTTACCGGTAAATTCTGAACCTCGAAACGGTAACGGTAACGGTATTTCGATCCTCAACTGTAACACAAAAGTTTGCAACATCAGAAAGCAACAAATTAAGACTATGAAAACCATAAGATGTATAAAATGCTCTAGAATTTATATCAAACAATATTTTTTGAACACCTCGATGCTTAACTTTCATATTAGATCTGTTATCATAACATTGTCTCCTTATATCTTGTATGTCAAGTCCTAGATTTTCAATTTCTTCTAGAAGTGTATCAAAAAGACATTTACCCGATGTATCGTCCACTTATAAAATCCCCAAAAAATACTCTTCTACAATTATTGGTTCTTTTCCCATACAAACACACCTTAATATGATAGACATTTGTTCTTGGTGATTTAAATATGTAGTTGTTAAAACAAAGAAGTATGTTGCATCTTTTATATTTTTCATAATTTTACTTTTAACTTCATGTGCTAACATTTGTATAAGCTCATTTTGAATCCGATGTCATAGATAATGATTATGAATATCACCAGTTTGAATACGTCGAACATGTTTTTGCATTATTGGATCAAATTCAACTATCATTTCAACAAGAATAAAAAACTTTCCATTATTTTCTTGATAAATCTTTTCAGACTTCCACGGAATGCAAAATTATTTTTAGCTAATTTTTTTACGATTGCAATTATTCGTATCAAGACATTTCTCAAATGTTCATTCTCTTTGTTTATTATTTTTTGAGCATGTTTATCGATCGTCAAATTTTTAGGTGATCTTAGCTCTAATTCAAACCAAGTATTCATACAATATGATCATTACTTATATCATGTAAAGTAAGACTTTTTGTGTAACTCATCTTGTGAATCTTGTAATCAATGCACAAGTTTTTCTTTGAATCAAGTGCTTGTTGCAAATAGGACGTCCATGAGACCATGAATGATCATGAATTTAGAAAATAAATATTTAAGGTCTATTTAAGATTTCGTAATGAGTTTTGAAAATTTTCGAGTTGGACTCGAATGAATTTTATTTTTCCGAATGAGATTTTGGTGAATCCTCGAGTATTAATGAGAGTCTCGAGAGCGAGAATAATTTCCGAAATGCCTTAAATATATTCAAAATAAATTAACACTATATATTTTGATAATGACTATGCATTAATTCTTATGACAAGATAAAAACTACTTACATAATCAGTCATAATAAAAATGTATTTATCATTCCCGCAACAACGCGCCGGTATATACCGCTTGTGATGTATAAATAGAACGGGAAGAAAATTGTGAAATTGAATGGCAAAAGTGTAATTATATTCAACATCTCAGACGATTGAGTCATTTGACAACATATGACGGGATTTCATTTGTTTATGGGTGCTTACTATTACTATCCCCACGGAAAAAGAAGGCAAAACGACGACATTAGAAACGGCATGTCGTTTCGAACACGAGGGAAAAAAAAACAAAAAAACAAAATTTTATTTTTAAGTTCGTGCGTGATGTGTACAGTACACATATTACATAGTAGTGATGCTATGGCGTCTTAAACCCTAAACCCTTCAGACAAAGAAACTCACACTTCAAAGTCACATCCATGGCGAACCACCCTCTCCTCCGACGCCTCCCAAACTTCCTCCAATGGAGATCCCTCGGCTTCCGCACCGTATGCAGCGGCCGCCTCGGCTTCGCCACGCAGTCGGAGAATCTCGCCGCCGATCGCCCTTCCGTCGCCGGAACCAAAATCCTCGATATTCACAGAGAAGAATTCGAGGTAGGATCGCGAATCATCTCTCTCGAGACCGGAAAGATCGCTCGCTTCGCCAACGGTGCCGTGGTCATGGCCATGGACGAGACCAAGGTCCTCAGCACCGTCACGTCTTCCAAATCCGGCGAAGTCCGTGATTTCTTGCCTCTCACTGTACGTACGAATTTCTCCGAACTTCGAATTTGATCATCGTCGATGAAATTGATTTTGATTCCGCTTCTCATTTCTGCTTCCGAGACTAATTTGATGTAAAATTGTTATATAGGTTGATTATCAAGAGAAGCAATTTGCGCAAGGTGTGATCCCAAACACATTCATGAGGCGAGAAGGCGCTCCGAAAGAGCGGGAATTGCTGTGCGGTAGAATCATCGATCGGCCGATACGTCCTCTCTTTCCCAAGGGATTTTACCATGAAGTTCAGGTCAGTACATTGGAAATGAAATATGTGATATACACGAGAGAGATTTTAGTTATTTAGCAAATTAGCTGATAATTGACAAAAACAGAGAGCTAATTATCATTTTCAGTTTACAATAATGTTACTACTTCACTTAATATATATATATATATATATATAATATTTTTTTTTCGTGCAATGATTGTGTGTGATAGGTTATTGCTAGTGTTCTGTCTTGTGATGGAAAACAAGACCCGGATGTGATGGCGACAAATGCAACATCGGCGGCTCTCATGCTGTCGGATATTCCGTGGGGTGGTCCTATCGGGATGGTACGAATTGGACGGATATTGGGTCAGTTTATCGTTAATCCAACTATGGACGAGGTGCGCTTAATCTAATCCTGTTTATTATATTTGCTAAGCATTTTTTTTGTTTCGTACATGCCGAGATTCAGTGGAAGAGCCACCATTTTTTTTTTTCAGAAAGAGGTTTAAAATAAAATGGCACTCTTAACAATCTAGCCATTTGAAACTTGATATTTTGCAAAACAGCCATAGGTTCACAATGCTCAGAGACCTAGACACTCAAGCGACTAGTTAACTATGTTTCTATATAATATAAAATATAGTAGTACTTAACATAATTATAATTTGTTTTAAGAGGGGCAGGTATGAAAAATAATAATGACTATAAAACTCAAAATTTTATTTTAACTTAGTTTGGAATGTTGTGCAGCTTAGCTTGAGCGATCTTAACTTAATCTATGCGTGCACAAAGGACAAGACTTTGATGATTGATGTCCAAGCTCGGGAGATATCAGAGAAAGATCTCGAAGCTGGGTTGAGACTAGCCCATCCCGAGGTAAGTTTTGAAACTGTTTGACTACATTGCATAGCCTCTCTCTCTCTCTCATATATATATATATATATATATATATATTGCTAGAACACCCTCATGAGATTTTTGGTTTATGTTTCTCACTGTTCAGGCGGTTAAATATATTGACCCACAAATCAGATTGGCTGCGAAAGCAGGTAAAGAGAAGAAGGCATATACGTTGTCGATGATTTCAGATAGAACGATGAAAAGAGTCCGTGAGTTGGCTGAAGCTCCGATCGAAGCTGTTTTTACAGATTCAACTTATGGGAAGGTACTTTTTATTTAGATTCATGGATATTTTATTTTGAGACCAGTCTTTCAATTCATCACATTATTAGCTTATGGGGTACTTTAATTCAGTTTGAACGTGGAGAGGCTTTAGAGAGCATCACAAAAGATGTTAAAAGTCACCTTCTGGAAGAATGTGATGAAGAAAGCTTAAAAGTCTTGCCGAAGGCAGTCGATACAGTGAGGAAAGAGGTATTTTGATAATTTTGTAACGATTTCAAATTTTTTTTTTTCATCATTGGACTCATCATGAGGTATGGCATCAACATCTTTCACTTTTTAAGTAGCGGTAGAGCTTTGAATATTGAGAGTGAGTACCGTAAGATGTGTCAAAAATTTCAGATTGTCCGTAGAAGGATAATTTCCAAAGGATTAAGACTCGATGGACGAGGCCTTGATGAAGTAAGGCCTGTATTTTGTGAAAGTGGTAGCCTACCACAACTGCACGGCTCTTCAATTTTTTCTCGCGGAGACACTCAGGTGAGCATAATTTCAGATAGTTTTAATTTTACAAAAGTCTGTTTTTTCTGAGCCTATGCATAAACATATATGATGGGTTATTTATTTATTTTGAGTAGGTTCTTTGCACGGTCACGCTTGGTTCACCAGCTGATGCGCAAAACTTGACCTCCATTATTGGTCCTTCAAAGAAGCGCTTCATGCTTCATTATAGTTTTCCACCTTTCAGTATTAACGAAGTTGGCAAACGAGGTGGTCTGAATAGGCGTGAAGTTGGGCATGGTAATTGTTGGCGCATTTGTGTATAGAAGTGTGTGTGATAAATAAACAAAAAAGGCAGTATGCCAGACTATATTTTTTTCCCACTCATGATAACAGTTATCTTAATAAATACTGACGGGCGTGATATGAGTTTTGAGTATATTATTTCTGATATAATATGCCTGAATATTTTATCAACAAGTTTTTACTTCACCAATTAAGTTAAGGTTTACATTACGGGAAAAAAAGACTAAAAAGTTATAATTCGTTTGGGTTCACAGGCACTCTTGCAGAGAAGGCTCTGTTGGCAGTGTTGCCTCCTGAGGATGACTTACCATACACAATTCGTATTAATTCTGAAGTCATGGCATCTGATGGTTCAACTTCAATGGCAACTGTTTGTGGGGGTAAATTTATTTCCTACTTTGCTGATTTTTAAAGCCACTCTTTATCCTCGCACTGCACGGTTCTTTGAAATACTTGACAGAAAGTAATAGCTTGGTTTTAAAAACAATCGTATGGGTAGTTTTCATGGCATTTTAGAATTATTTCAACTCCGTAAGTTGGTTTTGCATGTATTGTATAGGTGTAAAACCTGGACTCTCTTCCTTTAAAAGCCATATAAATATGTTTATTTTTTTCTTCTCATTCGTAGGCAGTATGGCTTTGATGGACGCTGGAATTCCACTGCGTGAGCATGTTGCTGGTGTCTCGGTGGGCCTCGTTAGTGATGTTGATCCATCAACTGGTGATATCCTGGATTATCGTATACTAACTGATATTCTGGTGAGATATTTTGTGTTATTGTTTGTTCTTGTTTTTCTTTCTTCTTTTCTTCCGACTACATTTCTCACAAATAGTATACTTGCTGACATAAATGGTATCTCTCTCAACCATTTCATTTCTACTATTTTATGCTCTGCTGTTAAGACTTTGGTAATCGGAATTGCAAAGAGTGATGTATTGGGATATTAGGGAGCTATTTGATTGAAAAATTATAAATTGGGGTAAATCCACGAATCTGTGCTCTCCTTTGTACAATCCTGATCTAAAATGTTCAATGCTTCTCCTCTTATAATCTCCTTATATCTGGACTAATACAACTCTAAGTATTCTATTTTAACCCCTTATACTAATCATTAGGATTACCCCACCCCAAAGATCTTATCAATTACACCATGTGTTAAGCTCTCTTAATGTTGTAATCAGAGGTTTATTCGATATATTCAGGGTCTGGAAGATCATCTAGGAGACATGGACTTCAAAATCGCTGGAACTCGAAAAGGTGTTACGTCAATTCAATTGGATATAAAACCTGCTGGGATTCCTCTCGACATAATCTGTGAGAGCCTAGAACCTGCTCTCAAAGGCCGTCTTCAAATACTTGATCATATGGAGAGGACGATTAAAGCTCCACGTTCTCATGATGCCAAAAACGCCCCTCAAATAGGTTTTTGACTTTTGTTGCCCTGTGCTACTTTTTTTTTTAATTGTCACAACTGTAGCTGAATTTGGGATGTGGATTGTGCTTGCAGTTACAATGAAGTATAGCAATGAGTCTCTTCGACGTTTGGTTGGACCTCTTGGGGCTATAAAGAGAAAAATTGAAGAGGAAACAGGTTTGATTTGATAATAATAAATACGCTCTAGTCTTTCTCACAAACTCTCTGAGACATGTTTCCTGCTTTACCACGCATAACACCTTTTATTTTTTAGTTTTTAAATTGATTGTTTAGCCATGTCATAGTTTCCCTCTGTCAGAATAAAACCCTGCATAGCACCTTTCATACATCTTTAACAAAAAATTAGATAACTAGCCAACTATAACGTTTGGGATTGCTATATAGCTAACGTTTCGTAAATCTTAGGTAAATAGCCATAAAGATGACGTGGCATTCCTGGTTTGCCCTTTCATTAAAATAAAATGGTGGGGTATTTACGTCAATTTACACGTGTAAATACATGGACGTAGCTATTTACCTAAGATTTACGAAACGTTGGCTATATAGCAATGTGAAACTATAAATATGGCTATATACCTAATGAACCCTTTCCTACTGTGAATAAAAAAAAACATTTCGGAGGAGGTCAGTTCTTTCAAAAGCCTTGAAATTATCTTGTATCTCTGCAATCATCAAATTGAACAGTCTTAACATATTATATTTTTTTAGGAGCACGCCTTGCTGTTAATGACGGATCACTTACCATAATGGCTAAGAATCAGTCTGTAATGGAGTTAGTGCAAGACAAGGTATGTATCGATCCTCCAATTTTTATGTGTTTCAGAACGTGGATTGAAGTCTTTTAGCCTTTGACAAGGTTTAGAGAAAGCAGGAAAAGAAAAATTAATAATCTCTTTAGATTTAAGGATGGAATATCTAGTTTTCATGTTCAGAATCCCAAGGGTGTGAAAATTTTATTCGATGTGCTTAAAAATATTGCAGCGATTTTATAAGTTCCCAGCCTGAAAAGTTCAATAATTTTTATCGTTGATAATATTTTACGATCTCGTTCTTCTACTCAGATTGATTTTATGCTTGGGCGTGAGATTGAAGTTGGTGGTATTTACAAAGGTGTTGTAACTACAGTAAAAGAATATGGAGCGTTCGTTGAGTTCAATGGCGGTCAGCAAGGCCTTCTACACATCTCTGAGTTGGCACATGGGCAAGTATGTACTTTTCACTCATTTCCACCCTGAATTATACGGGCAGTTACACATAGGCCCTCAATCTTTAACTTTGGTTGATATGGCTCCCAAACTAATTATACACGCAGTTGTCTATAGACCTTCAAACTTTAGTTTTGGTTAGTTAGGTCCCCCAAAATAAAAGATATCATTTCATATCTCTATCGCATGTCAATTGTCTTTTGAAAAAAAAGTACTAACGTTACAACTTAACTTGCCAAAAGTAATGTGTTTGGGACTAAATAGATCGAATTTTCAGTAAAGGGGCCTTGTGCAACTCTGCCAGTATAGTTCAGGGGCCACAACTGAGTATTTATATTGTGTTAGTGTTTGTGTTTTGGTTTAATTACATTTCACGTCTCTATAACATGTCAATTGTCGTCCAAAAATTATAACTTAGCAACAAGATTACTCAAATTCCCAAAAATAAATAGTTTTGAGACTTAATCGATCAACACTAAAGTAAAGTGGACAACATAACTTAGGGCCTCGCGTGCTAAGTTTAACTGTGCTCGTATAACTCAGGGCCATTTTGTCGGTGTTTTTTTTTTTTTCCTTTCTTTTCTTACTGTGATCTCTGAATTTTTGCTGCATCTCTTCAGGTTACCCGTGTTTCAGACATAGTATCGATAGGTCAAACCCTCTCATTAATGTGCATAGGCCAAGATGTTCGCGGTAACATCAAGTTATCCCTCAAAGCAACTTCGTCGCCGATCCTCGGTAATCGCGCTGAAGCTGATGAGATTAAACCCTCGACCCCGCCTCCGAAGGAAACTCCGACCGCCCCGGCATCATCTTCTATTTCGGAAGAAAGTTTCCCCATCGGAGGAGGAGAGAAACAGAGCATTAAAATCTCCGACGTGAAAACCAAAGTTGTAGTAGGGACACCCGAGAGCTCTTCGGTGCCGGTGATTCTAATCCGAAGTGCCGCCGAGTGCGAGGAAGAGGAAAAAGCCTTCGGGTTGACTCAGAAATCGAAAACTAAGCCGGAACCCTTTGATGCCGCAGAGTCAAAGGACAAGCCCGCAGCTACGACCCGGAAATCTAAAACTAAATCTAATAATAAACTTCCGAGCGACAGAGAAACTGAGGAAAAGAAAGCGAACGGTTTCGCTAAGAAAGAGTCGAGTAAAACGAATCCCGCCGACAAGAGGCGCAACGGAAAATCTCCTTTCTCGTTAAAGATCGGAGCGGCGGGATCGAGCCAGAAGCTGAAAACCGAGTACGTGGATCGAATCACCGAGCTTCTTCAACTCGACACGACCAAAAATTTGAAGATTACTAAAAAGGGTGGTATTATAGAGACCCAAGTCGAGACCGAAGGTCTGAAGCGTGATCTTGTAGAGACTGAAGTCGAAACCGAAGATCTGAAGTGTGATGTTAAAGTGATTAAGGCCGAAACAAAAAGTCCGATCACCAAAGGAAACCTGAGGCTTGGAACGGAAGTTACTGCCAAAGTCGATCAGATTCGAACCCTCGGGTTAGTCCTCGATTTAGGTGGAGGCCTTCGGGGAATGTTACGAAAGGAGGTATGAACGTTAAAAAAAGAAATGTCACGAACAAACTGTTAAATTTTAATAAATGGTCGTCTAAATAAAATGTTGGTTTGCCTTGCAGAATGTAACGGAGTTTGAAGTAGGCGATAAATTACGGGTCAAGTGCTCGGGCTTTTCTAGCAAGGGAATTCCGGTGATGACTTTGCTTTGATGAATAGAAGAACAAAAAAAAAACGATACAGTACAAAATTCTTGCCTTACTTTAGGGTCACTGTGAAGAGTTATAATCAGAGGATTTCAATTTTGGGGCTCACATTAGATAAAGTTTTTTTTTAATTTATTTATTTTTTTAGGTAAAAGAGGTGACTTTGTTACTAGTCTTGCTATTAGATCGTTAATTTAATCCCTTTGTAATTTATTAGTTTTCTGCCCAGTTTTGCTATATGATAAAATATATAGCGTATGTTGTAGAAAATAATTGTTCCCATGCTTTTGGACACACAATTAGGTAGTTTACGTGGGTCATTGTCGTTTTCTCATTCGTTGAGAGTTTTCACTTCCCATTTGTCACATTTTTTCTTTCAACAAGTGGTTATATACTCCTCACTTTTCTTGTTACGTTCGCTGTTTAACTTTCGTATTATTTATAATAATCGCATTAACGTTTTAAAAAAAAAAAATTTAAAAAACAGAAAAACTGGTTCTCCCCCAAATTTACCACCGTTCATGTCATAACCACCCCAAAAATACATCAACAAACCAAAAAACAAAACAAAACAAAACCCCTCAAAAGAAAAAAAAAAGAGGCCAATCCAATAAATGTTGTCTGTGGGACATGCATGAATGCATGGCATTGGCATCATCATCAACAAGGAGGGTCCACGTCATCGTCGTCGCGGTCCTGGTCCACGTCATCACCTCCGGCGGGGCCCACCACATCGTCCCGCCGCCGAAGCCGGCGAGGCCGGAGCTGCTGCTGCGGATATGCAGGGACACGGTGGCGCAGAGGCCGGAGGAGTACAAGAGGGGGTTCGACGCGGCGATCGAGGGGATGAGGGAGGGGATGGAGAGGGGAGGGTTCGCAAAGTTCGAGACGGGGGAGGCGCCGGACCGCATCTACGTGCTGTCGCAGTGCATGGACGACCTGCAGCCGGCCAACTGCACGCAGTGCTTCAGGGCCATCCACAGCATGATGTCCAACTGCTTCCCCGCCACCGGCGGACGCATCGTCTACTGGGGATGCTACATCCGCGTCGAGAATTACTCCTTCTTCACCCTAGACACCGAGCCCGGCGATACCCGCATGACGGTACATATACATATACATATACATATACCCATCTACATATACATTTACATATATATGTATATAGGGATCTTTGGAGCTAGACTCCAAACTTATCAAAGGAAAGTTTATACAAAATAGCAAAAAATTTGAATTTTTTTTTTCTTCAGCAAAGTAGTTAAAATAACGTTTTTGGTTATTAATCCGAAGGTTAAATTATTTTTTTTGAAACCCTGATTATCACTTTAAAAAATATTAATCCGAGGGTTATTATTATTATTATTATTATGTTGAAACCCTGATTATTGTATATTTTGGTTATTCCTCTAATTTTAGACAAACTTTGGTTATTTTGCAAATGCAATAATTAAATTGGCTATTTAGCCAAATCGTTAGGGAGACTAATTTGTAAATTAAAAAAAAATAAATAAATTGGGGTAGGGGGGCTTGACCCCTAGTGGGCCTATGTTGACTATGTCCTGGAACGGAGCCGACTCTAAACTTAGGGGATAAGGTGATTATTTTTTATTTTTTTTTATTTTTTATTTTTCACGGGGGGAAGAGGCTAATTTGTAATTTTCAGGGTAAAAAGAAGAGAAAAAAATAAATTTATGTAAAAAAAAAAAAAATTTGAAGGGGGACTTAAGCTCGTGCTGGGCCTTACTTACCTCCGTCCATATATACGGGTAAGTTAGGAGTGTATATGTGGGTGTGTGTTGCCCGAGGTGTATATTAGGAGGGGCTAATTGAAAAAAAATAATCTTAAGCCCTCCCATCTAGGCCTTAGGGCCCCTCGTCCCCGACTTAGACTCATCTCTTTATTTGAGGGTGAGTGTTTACTACCACTAAGCTGTTTATTTGTTCTTTTGAACTCTTATACAGAAGTGCAGCGACGCGAGGACTGTCCATAAGGAGTTTGTCAAAATCGGGCAGACGAAGATAAATGAGCTGGTGAAGAATGTGGCGGAGAAGGATTACGATGTGGTTTACAAGAGGGACTCGAATATCTTGTTTGTCGGGGTTGCCGTGTGCTGGCGGAGCCTCGACAAGAAAAACTGCGAGTCTTGCCTCGTTGAAGCCAAAAGGCGCTGCATGGATTGCCTCAATGGGATGAGGTACTTCCCCACTAAAAAAAAACATTTGATGTCCCATTTATTTATTGATTTTTACAATAGATTTAGTATTTGATGGCTCCTAAATTTCTTTGTAAATGTAGTTTTTAGTACAAATATATATTGTTTTTAAATTTTTGTTAGAGAAATTGACAACAATAATACTATTTGTTTGTGACTTACCAAAAATCAACAAAAACTCAAATATTGACACATCTAATACCAAATCTGTCACGATCTGGTTGCAGTTTGCGACCAATGTGACACGAAATCACCCCAGTTCGTGACTGATTTGGTAATAGATGTGTCAATATTTGTATTTTGGTTGATTTTTGGTATGTGACAAACAATTGATATTATTGTTGTCAATATCCCTTTTTTGTTAAACTCTTCTTGAATTGAAATTTTACTCCTTCTAATGTTCTTTTATTTTACTCTTTTAACCGTTATAATCTTTTTTGACATTTGGTCCCCCACTAAATTTTCATTTTTGGCTCCCAGCACCGAGTGCCGCCTCCTCAACTCTGGATGCGCTATGCGCTACGCAGACTATGACTTCACGAACAACCCCCAAAAGCACCTCCTCCAAGGTCTCACTCCATTTGTCGGTCTCGTATTGAGTTTGAATCGAAAAAGGCGCTTGAATGATATTATAAAATCAACATTTTCCAAGACCACATCGAGCTTGAACTGAAATGTTGTGTGTTGTATTATGTATGCTTGTACTATGCTGTTTTAAAATCTACATTTTCAATATCATTATAAAAATGAATCGGTAATCTGAAAAATCTGTGTGTCTTTCTGTCTGTCTGTCTGTGGGGCCCGGATTGAGTTTGATTTGAAATGTTCTTTGTGTCATTCTTCTTGTACGCCATTTTAAATTTTTTACATTTTCAAGATCGTATTTCAAAACCAAATCGACTAACCGAAATTCTTGTGCTCTTGTTTTGATGATTTTATTAGAACTAGAATTGTGAACCGAGGGTAAGAGTTCTCAATATTCGTTGTTGATTGCAGAGATTTTGTCCCTATATACAAGTTACGTTCTCGGAGGGCTTGCCGTGAGTACATTCATAGCTGCGGTGGGAATCTATTTAAGCAGAGTTAATTACAAACGGAGGGCTAGCCGAAGGACCAAAAATAATGGTAAAATAGTTGCAATAATGTACTTTTTATTTATTGATTTTTTTGTGAGCAACTTTGAAATAAATGTTAACTATCTTAGCCAAGATTGTCTTGAATTGATAATGATAACGTTTTTCTTCTTCTTCTTCTTCTTCTTCTTCTTCGTCTAGGAGTTAAACGAGTGCATATAAAGTTCAAATTATCTGAAAAGGGATTGAATTTTATGGAGTTTAATTACTCAACACTCGAGAAATCGACCGAGTGCTTTGCGGATTCCCACAGGCTTGGCCAGGGAGGTTATGGTGAAGTGTTCAAGGTATATAACTAAATAATTTTCAATTGTAAAAAAATAGTAATATTCAATTTTAATCCAATTAGGGTAAAAAAAACGCCAATTTTGATGGTCGGTTTTAAAGGATTTTTCGGTTGCCGATAGAAATTTGTACTGTAGCTTGGAGAAATTTGTCGCGCTATCTTTTTTACCAACAAGAAAATTAGATGTTGTGCGGATATTTATGTAGACAAGATTTCGAATGTTTTGAAGGAACGGTCATTTTTTGCCTTTCGGCTGCCAGTTTCCCCGGGAAAACCAAATGCTGATGAAATTTCTTCGGCAATTCAAATTTCTTTCGCCATGAGCTTTCAATTAATTTTCTAATTAATAATATTCGAATCCTAGAATCAATATATACATAAAACAATATTAAATATGAAATTCTTGTGACATGTATTATTCATTTATATTTGTTAGGGCACATTGCCGGACGGGCGTGAAATAGCGATAAAGCGTTTATTTGCGACGAGCGGGAATAGCCAAAGCGAAGAGATTTGCAATGAGATCGACATAATAAGCAGAGCTCAGCACAAAAATTTGGTCCGTTTCCTCGGCTGTTGCTTCACCAATGCAAACAGCTTTCTTGTTTACGAGTACCTCGTCAACAAAAGTCTCGATCGGATCTTATTTGGTAACCCATCAATCTCCAATATTTCTTATAAAATTAAAAAAAATCATTCTTTTTTTTTTCTGCCCTGAATATCATATGGTTAGTCAGGATATCAAAAAGGACTAATTATGAGTTGTGACCGTACGTTTTTTATTCACTTTTTTTCTCATCACATTCACACATGTTTGTGAATCTTGTCTATCTTCAACTTTACATTAAAAAGAAGAAGAAAAAAAGTAATGTTTGAAAAGGCAAGCGTTCCTGTTTCTTGTCATCATTGTTGGTTTTTTTTTTACTTTTTTTTTTTTTTTTTTTTTTTCCTTTTCACAAAACTAGTTAGATCTTTAACATTTATCTTTTGACATGATCTGTATTTGGAAGGAAGACTCGGAGAAGAAGAAAGACTTGGACTGGAAAAAAAGATGGCAGATTATTTTAGGCACAGCCGAGGGATTGGAATATCTACACAAAGGGTGTCAATTGAGAATAATTCACAGAGATATAAAAGCGAGCAACGTTTTATTGGACGCGAAATGGAGGCCGAAAATCGCCGATTTTGGGCTAGCCAGATTCTCTTCCTGTGGCCAAAACATTTCTAGTGCCACCATTGCAGGAACATTGTAATGTCTCACTAACTCTTAAATGTCATTTTAGGACTAGTAAAACTGAATTATCAGTATGTTTGTTTTTTGTAGCGGTTATTTGGCACCGGAATATCTTGCACAAGGAAGACTTACCGAAAAAGTCGACGTATATAGCTTCGGAGTTCTTCTTTTGGAGATCGTAAGCGGTGTGAGGAACAACAAGTTGTGGTCCGACTCGACTTTCGAAACCCTAGTCACTTACGTAAATCACTACTCTCACTAACCTCATTCCGTAATTATTTATAAGCCGACTAACTTTATAATATCTTATTTTCTGTATTAGTGACCCCTTAATAGTCATGCTTGAAATTTATCATTTAAACCTGATTTTATTGATGTTCCGAGCATATAACTAATTATAATTGAATATTTTAGTAATGTCATTAATTACTTCATAACTTATGAAATAATTAATGGCGTATTGCAATTTTTTATGTGCTCGGAGCATATAATTTTTCCTTGAAAATACGAACATGAGTTAATAATAGAAGGATTGTAGGTGTCAAAATACTAAAAGAGTGCAACTACTCGAAGAGTCCAAGGGGTCAAGAGTACTAATAATCGTTCTTTAAATAATTTTATCGTAACTTTTGGCATTTACATAATTCTTGACAATAGGCGTGGAAAAAGTTTCAATCGGACACGGTGTCGGAGATCATAGCGAAGGAATTGGAGGTGCAAGAGAACTACATTGAGAAAGATGTGAAAAGAGTGGTTCAAGTGGGACTATTGTGCACACAAGAATCACCGGATTTGCGTCCAAACATGACGATGGTAATAGGAATGCTTAAACAAGATCGCGATTCCGAATTGCCTTTGCCGACCCAACCGCCTTTTATCGACGAACATTTGGAGTTTTCTTCGTCCTTGGGCTCTTTTAGGTGGCAACCCTCATTAGGTTTAACGTTGTAATTGCTAATCTAAATGGTACATAAAATTTTCATGATTTTCATAATTGTTAGATTAAAGCTCTCTCTCTCTCTCTCTCTCTATATATATATATATATATATATATATATATATCGTGGTCCTTGTTAAAAATAATAACTGTATATAGCGGAGCCGAAATGTTTGAATTTTAAGAGAGTTGTTTTCAAATTCAACATATTTTTGCGTCCTTAAAGATGGTATTCTTTTTTGGTTTTTTTTGTTTTGTTTTGTTTTTTTTAATATTTTGAATACTTTGGAATCGAGAAAAATGTGAAGATGTAATATGGTACAGTAGTGCAAAGGACTTTCCTTGATAGCGCTAATTTTTGGCTGTATATCTCCACCACTGAGAGGGAAATAAATTAGTTAAATGGAATACTTTGACTTTAGATAGCCAGTGCCCAGTAGAATACTACTCACCCCTCAGTGCGTATTATAATTCATTCAAACATAACAGTCAGACAGAGAATATCCATATATATATATATACACACATGATTTTAATAATGATTTTATTTATTATATAAGAAACTATGAAATAGTCAAAAATTACCCTCGATTAAAATTAGTCATTCAAATATAGCTCATTACATACCTAGATCTCTCTAAACATTTTGTCATCTGAACTATTTTCTTATATCTTAGATAATTAAATTAAAATTTTGAAGATAAACCTATATGTCTACCTCTTCCATATTTTTTTTTTACAAAGTAACCAATTCAAAGTTCAAACTAAGTGTTTAGCAAAATAGTCAAAGTTTCATAAGCTAATACATTCTAATCACACTTATAATGTAAAAATACTAATATACCTTTAATTATTTTTAAAATAATTAATTTAATAAGTTTTCAAAATTTTAATTAATTGCACTTTATGTATTAATCAACTCTTCGATAAACCAGAAGAATAAAAAGATGTCAAAATATTTAATCCTGCTTTCAAAGAATTTAATCCACTCTTCGATAAACCAGAAGTAGAAAAAGAAGAAGAAGAAGAAGATGTCAAAAATTTTAATCCTGCTTTCTAAAAATTTAATCCAACCTTCGATAAATCATAAGAAGAAAAAGAAGAAGAAGATGTCAAAAAATATAATTCTGCTTTTAAAAAATTTAATCACTGATTGATAAACAAGAAGAAGAAAAATGAGAAAAAGAAGAAGAAGAAGATGAGTAGTGCCAGAGACTTGTTAGCCCACTCACGGCGATACCAACACACATCTCAGCTCTGCCGTTACAAATCTCCTTCACGACGCTGAGAGAATTCGTTCTAGACCATGATCGTGTTGGACTTTCTTCGGTTGGACCCGAAGCTCACGAAGAGAAGCTCTCGGCCCTGATTGATTGCTTGAACCGTCGAGTCGGACCGAGTCGCATTCTGCCAAATAAGAGTTGACCTCACGAGGTCGATCACTTGGATGCCGGAGAAATCCGTTGCTCCAGCGGCGGCGGCGGCGGTTGGGGATTTGCTTCCGTGAGCGACGATGACCCATCCGAGCTCCATTGTCGCGATCGCCGACGGAGAAGCATAGTCGTTCAGCGTCAAGATCGACGATCTCTCAAGATTGTAGGCCTCGAATAGCGATGGACTAGAGACCGAACGATCAAGAGCTCTTTGATTTCGTAGAACCGAGACTCGTGGATTAGGTCTTGGAAATCGAAACCATGGATTTGGAAGGAAGGTTTCCAGTGCAGAGGAGAGAGATTTTGAGATTTTTAAATTTTTGGGATATTTTGCCTTAATTTTATAAAGTTGAGCTATTTTACCGAAGCTAAACTTAAAAATGACTAAATAGTCGCATAACCTTATTTCATTTATCAATTTTTTTATTAAAAACTTTTAGTAAAAAAGTTAGTGGTTTGGGTCTTGGTGTCTACGAATTTTGCTTTTAGAATGTTTTTTTTTTATAAAAAATTTGCTATACTAAAAATGATTTTAGTGTAGTTTTGTAAGAATATAGGAACGATTTATTTGCTTCGAACACAGTTCAAATGATCAAGGCGACTAAACCAAGTAGAATTTCATTATATTCTTCATTTTATAGCCCAAATAATAGGAAAATAATGATGAGAAAATCACGCTGTTGAAATCTCACTCATAATCTATTGGGTCCCTAATCTATTTTCCAAATTTGTAAAGAAAATAAGTCTCGACTCTTGTAGTGGATTTTAATTTTAAATACAAAGACTGTGGGTCCCACAAAGACGGTGGTGGCTGGTGAAAGCCGTTCACAGTGGAGAGTCACTGACACGTGGCAATGAGCGTAACTATTATTGTAATCCAAAATTCCCAAATTGAAGAAAAGGATATATAGGACAAAATATAGAGAAAGAGGAAAAAAAGAAGAAAAGAAAAATCAACGTGTGTTATCTGTAGAGTTATTCATATTATTTCAAATGAAGTCCAAGTCCAACATGTGCTAAGAGAAAATGATCAAGGGACTAACTAACTAGAATAAATTATTATTAGGAACGTAACACGCACCGAGTAAAATAAAAAAAATAAAAAATAAAACAGCAACAAAACAAATCATGCAAACAAAACGACAGAGACGTAGATAGAAAGCGTGGCTGCTAAATAATACATGGAAGAAGACTAAATCCAACCTTTTTATTTTAGGTCCTAATATTTACATTTAATTATTTGGAGTCAGGTCCTAATTACGCCACTGTTTAAAAATTACCAACCGAAGCTCGTTTGTTTGATTTCCTTTTTCGTATTAAAAAAAAAGAATAAGGAGAAGAAACAAAGAATCACTTGAAGAAGTCCCAAGTCCCCAACATTCAAATAATTAAAATAATAAACGAATAAATAAATAAAGAAGAATTTTAAAAGAAACCATCACACACCTCTTCTTCTACTTCTTCTTCTTCATCTCTGCTCTGTAACACAATAAAAATGATATTCATATTGACAATTTAAATTATATTAATATAAGTAAAGCAATTATAACCTTTTGCTTTTGGCAACACTTTTGCCTTCGCGTCTTCGCTTCCGCTTCCATTTTGCTTCTTCTTCTTCTTCTTCTCTGCAACAAAATATCCCTAATAATATAATAATTTAAATAATATTAAGAAGGTAAAGCAATGAAATCCTTCTTCTTCTTCCTCTTCTTCTTCGTCTCGGCTCTGATCGATCGGTGCTTTTCCGATCCCCGGACGACGGAGGCCCGGATGTTCTGCGGCAAGGGAAAACCTCCGGCGGGAACGAACTTCATTCCGACGTTCGTGGAAGAGATGGAGAACCTATCGAACGAGTTGAACCGGACGCGATTCTCGACTCACCTGGTGAACTCGACGAAGACGCCGCCGATGTACGGCCTCGCGCAGTGCCACGTGGACCTGTCCCGTACGGACTGCCTGCTGTGCTTCGCCGTTCTCCGGACCGCCCTGCCGCGGTGCCTTCCGGCGACGGCGGGCCGGATCTACCTTGACGGCTGTTTCCTCCGTTACGACGATCACAGCTTCTATCGCCAAGCCTTAGACCCCTCCCGAGACTCCGTCAATTGTTCCTCCGCCGCTAGTGAGTTTTTTTATTTATTTATTTTATTTTTATTTTTTAAGTCGTTAATAGTGTGTCTGTAAAAAAACCAGAAATGAATTGACAAAATTACTCAATCCAAACAGGTAGTTAGTCGATAGTGAAGTCCATGAAATACTTCCGGTTGATGAAAAATTTGTTATGAGGATTTTTAGTTTTCGCCGGACAGTTTAGCATTGATTTGTTTTTTAATTTTTAATTTTTAATTTTTTGAGTAAACCAGAATTTTTTTTTTTTTTTTTTTTTGAGGAAAGTAAACCAGAAAATAAATTAACAAAATTTCCAAATATGTAATTATAACGTCGGCTGTTGATGGTTGACGGATGGTTCTATTTCGTGGAAATACTTCCGCTGGATGGAAATTTTGTAACTTTTTACATCGTTGAAAAACTCTTACCGTCGAATTAAATTTTTGTTGGAGATTTTTTGGAGATTTTTTTTTTTTTTACAAATAATTAGCAAGTTAGCTATATTTGCATTGCTAATATAGCCAATTTTTAGTAAAGATTTGATAAATAGCCTAGTCAACGTATTTTCGTCGGTAAATTGACTAAAATACCCTATTTTATTTCTCGTCCAGTGTGTAAATAAAATGAGGTATTTTAGTCAATTCACGTGTGTGAATACGTGAACGTGGCTATTTATCAAATATTTACTAAATGTTGACTAAATAGTAATTTAAAAGTGTAAATATGACTATATATTTAATGGACCATATTTTCTATTATTATTAGGGGATATGGTGGCAAAAATACCCGATTTTTAGACAAAACACTATTTATATATTCATTTTTTTTTCTTGGGCAAAAATACTCAAAGTTTCAAATTTAGTTACACGTAAATACTTTGTCGTTAAAATTTTTGTTTGAACTTAACGGACCCACTATACTGTAACATGTGATATTTTTGCCAAAGAAAAAAAATTGAGTATATAAATAGTATTTTGACCAAATATTAGGTATTATTCCCACCATTTCCGCTTATTATTATAAATTGTACTAAATTGATACAATTGTTCAAGAGTTATCTATTTTTTTTTTTGAAATTGTATTATAAGGGTTTGTTAATAATTGGAAATTAGCTAGTCACTCTTATTATTATCATCTAAATTGTCTACTCTTATTATAATTTGCCACGTAATTATTAACCAAACAGTTTTATAATCGACAAGTTTCGTGTGGCTTAGTTAATTATAATCTTCAAGGATAAAATTACTCAACCCCGAACATAAATTTTTTCGATAATTAGTTGATTGAGGGTTCTATTTTAGTTTTTGGCGGATCAGAATCGAGACCGGCGCCGGGAAAGGAGCGAGTGCAAGGGGCGGTGGAGAGGGCGGTGAGTCTGGCGGAGAGAGACAAAGAGTTGTTTGGGACGGCTGGGGTCGGAGGAGTGTATGCTTTGGCGCAGTGTTGGAAGAGCGTCGGGGAGAGAGGTTGTCGCCAGTGTTTAGCTGCGGCTGCGAATGCAGTCACACAGACGTGTCGCGGGGCTAGGGAAGGGAGGGCTTTCTATGCCGGTTGTTATTTGAGATTCTCTACCAATAAATTTTATGGAGATCGGCGTCATAGTGGTGATGATGGTGACGCTGACGTTGATGACGTGGACAGTAAGTTTTTTTTTTGGAATTGACAACCGTGAATAATGAATACCTAAGGTTTTATTATAAATCGAGTTTTTTTTTTGTGGAATTTTTTGAATTACTTAAGGTTTTCAAGGAACTTTATACGTTATCGGTTTTCAGAGAAAATTTTACGGAAATTCGGTTTCAACAAAACATCGGATTTTGTCGGAAATGGATAAGATTTTTCTGGTTTTCACTTGATTTTACGTTTTTGTCAAAATTTCGAGAATGTTCACAAGTGAAATTAATTAAATTCATTTTAATTTTTTATTATAAATGTTTTACACGTGTGTTTTTTGTTTCATAGTAAATTTGATATTGATATTTATATCTGCTCTACTTATAATTCAGCCTTTTCCTCGAGAAGAAGAGTGATTATAGCAATTGGTCTTGTCGGAGGATTTGCCTTCATGGCTTTGGGTCTCTTTGGTGCTTATGGGTATTACGCAAGACAAAGAAAGCTTAAAGAAGGTAAATTGTATTTTTTTTTTTTAAATCTTATTCGTCACGTTGTCTTAAATACTATGTCATTGTCATATTTAAAAAAAAGTTATTGCAAACATTTAATGTTTCCTATACTATTAAAATACATCAATTAAACATATGTTTTATTTATAAATTTGTGCTAAAACATATCAAACATTTATTTTGAACCACAATCAATAAAAAAGTAACATTTTAGTACAAAGTTGTAACTAATCTTACGAATAAAAGACGAATTTTTGTTTTGTTTTTTTGTTTTTTTTATTAATGCTTAATATGTCACCTATTTTCTCTTCGAGTAGCGCGAAAGAATCTCGGCCGTGCTTCAAGCTCGATCAACAAGTCGAGCTTGAGTTTCAAATACGAGACACTCGAGAAGGCTACGGACTACTTTGGGGTTTCTAGAAAGATCGGACAGGGCGGGTCAGGGTCGGTGTACAGAGGAACGCTCCCGAACAGACAGACCGTGGCTGTGAAGAGACTAACGTTCAACACGAAGCAATGGGTCGATGAGTTCTTCAACGAGGTCAATCTCATTAGCGGAATTCAACACGAAAATCTCGTCAAGCTTCTCGGTTGCAGCATTGAAGGGCCGGAGAGCTTGTTGGTCTACGAGTATATCCGAAACAAAAGCCTTGACCAATTTCTCTTCGGTAATTATCGTTTCTTTCTCTCTTTAACATTCAATTCAATTGTGTATGCATTTGCAAAAAAAATAAATAAATATATTTATGAGTTGGATTGTGATACACCCTTTAGCTGAGAGTCTATAATATTAATAGCTAGAGAGTGAGTTAATTATGCAAATACCTACATAAAAGCCGTTAACATTCAATTGTGTATGCATTTGCAAAAAAAAAAAAAAAAAAAAAAAAAATTATGAGTTGGATCGTGACACACCCTTTAGCTGAGAGTCTATAATATTACTAGCTAGAGATTGAATTAGTTATGCAAATACATATATAAAAGCCTTAAGTAATGATAATGGAAATCAATAAAAGGAATTCAACAAATTAGTTATTTTCTTCCTAAGTTTTCTTCCGGTTGTGATACGATCTAGTCCGATTTCAGATCAAGTTATATATCATTTTAAGGCTTTGAAATTTATTAATGGAATGAATATTTGTTTATTATTGTCATGTTTATATTATGATTTGTAGAAGTTATTAATTTTTTAGCCATTTCATGTGATACACTTTATGAAATTTGAATAATTTATAACATTAAAATTTAAACCAAACCGAACTCGTAAGCGATCTTGTCCGGGCCGATTATTTATTTATTAAGACCGGATAAAACTCTATGAGCATTTAAAGCAAAAAAAAAAAAAAAAATTATATGTATGACTTAATTATATGTATGTGTGTGTGTGAACAGATAAGAATAAGGTTAAAGTTCTGAATTGGAAACAAAGGGTTCACATAATAGTTGGGACGGCAAAAGGGCTTGCATATCTTCATGGAGGGTCTAAATTGAGAATAATCCACAGAGACATCAAAAGCAGTAATGTGCTTTTGGATGAAAACTTGACTCCAAAGATTGCAGATTTTGGGCTTGTCAGGAGTTTTGGAACAGACAAGACTCACCTCAGCACTGGAATTGCCGGTACACTGTAAGTATATTATTAATAATAAAAAAATTAAATAAACACATTTTCTATATTAACTGACCATACTTTGCTCCGATGATGAATGACTTCAAAATATTAGTCCTACGTAAATTTTAGAAAAATTTAAACTAATCCTATTTACAATGGTAAAAAAATTGTGAGTTTTTACATTTCAGATATATATGACTACAGAAATGCCAAAAATATTCAAACAAATTTTTCTTTTTACACGTATCATGGTCCACTACATAAACAAAATGGGATTTTATTTTATATGATAATGTAATTGCCAACCAAATTAATGTGATGTGAACTGAATTGTGATACAGAGGATATATGGCTCCAGAATATCTGGTTAGAGGACAGCTCACAGATAAGTCTGACGTGTACAGTTATGGTGTGTTGGTTCTTGAGATCGTCTGTGGTAGACGAAACTGTGCCTTCACACAAGACTCTGCTTCTCTTCTACAAAGAGTAAACCAATTCTCTCTAATCACTAAATTGGAAGATTTCGCTAACGGGCTTTTTTTTTTAATGGACCTAAAAAAAGTTACTTTTACTCTAAAAATAGGCAAATTTGGATTTGACTGAACTTACTATTTATTATAATTATTTTTTGAAATTTCATAAGCTAGTAATTATTCTAGCAAAATGTTGTAGGTGATCTCAATAATTTGTTTACCCTTTTTCACTCCATTCTTTTTTTCTTATATTAGTATTTTGAGTCTCTATCAAAAACCTTGCAACAAAAAGATCCTGTTAGATATAGGATTTTGATTATTAAGGTAGATTTTTTTTTCTTTCTAAAATGAAAAGAAATTGAGCAGAAAGTAAAGGCTATGCAAAAAAAAAAAAAAAAAAAAAAAAACACACACACACACACACAATGTTGGTCAATATTAAAGAGAAAAATCTTGTCAACCTAGGTTAATCTTAGAAGAGTTTTTTAAACTATTTTAAAAACTTGTCTAGAGAATATAATTTAACCATTTGATTAATTTTAAACGTTTAGGAAAATATTAAATAAATATAATATTTGATTTTTTTTTTTACCTAAATTTCAATATTAAATATGTGATTTTTAAATTCAGGTATGGGAGCTTTATAAATCGGATAGATTGTCCGAAGCCGTGGATCCGAGCATGAAAGGTGATTTCACGGCGGACGAAGCTTCGAAAGTGCTCCAAATCGGGTTGCTTTGCACGCAAGCTTCGGCTTCTTTAAGGCCATCCATGGCTGAAGTGGTTTCAATGCTGTGCAACAAAGAGAGAGAAATTCCAAACCCAAATCAGCCACCATTCCTAAACGCCAGCGTTTTGGACCCACCAAGTAGTTCCACAAGGTCTTGTAGCTCACAAAGCCTAGTCTCAAACTCAAACACAGCTCAAACCAAAGCTGAAGTGTCATACACTTCCACAGAGATCTCTAGTTCAAACAATTCAGATGGTCCCTCAAGAGTGTGATCAAAATCATCAAATTAATATAGCTTTTCAAATTCATAATTAGTAGCACCACCAAGTCACTAATGATAACTTCACACCCAAGTCTCGTTATTATAAGCAAGCACTTGATTGTTTGTAGTGGAAAAGTTAAAAGAAAAAAAAACAGAAAGAGAATCTCATTTACCTGCTATTTTTTTTTTTAAATTTAGTTTAGTCATGTAGATATAGTTTACAAATTGTTTAAAGAGCTTGGACCATAGTAAAACCTTGTAACTACAATTTTTGGAATAGAATCAAGCAATAAAATGCGGCAAAATTACGCCGATTTTTGCTTGTTGTTTGTGTTTTTTTTGTTTCGCTATAGTTTTTTGTTGTCCGTAATTTCAGTGACATTTTTTTTAAATATAAAATTTTACATAAATGTTGATGAAAATGAAATAAATTTGAAAGTTGTCGCAAAAGATCTCCGAATTGATATGATTTTCGTTGATATTGTTGACATTTTTACAATGACTAATTTTGCGGGTATTTTCTTTTAAATTTATTATTCTTTTTAAGTAAGAAAATCTATTATAAATTTTTTGGGACCACAGTTCATTTTTTTGCCATGACTTGATGTCTACTAAACTTGTAGGCCTCCATAAATTTCAAAAGCAATAGAGTGGTAGTAGTTGGTAAGGGACCGCTAATTAGTTATGTATGATGTTACATTTTTCTCTAATAGCCTTCTTTTTAAGACAAAAGAATTGCATTACTAAAATTAGCATCATGATAGCTTGAATAAACAAAATAATTTGTAGTACGCAATTTTCTGCTTCTACAAAAAAAAAAAAAAAAAAAAAAAATCAAGATAAGATTGTTTGTGTCACACTGAATAAAGAGAATGTATCTATATCTAAGTTGAGAAAATAGAAATAATTTTCTGGGACCATTTTTGCCGGTTTTCTAGACAGAAGCCCTCAACAGTAACATACCTATCCACCACATCAAAATAAATAAATAAATTTTATTAATAATAAATGATAATCCTATATATGGTAGCAATTGCATGAAATTATTCGTTACAGCGAAAAATTAAAATATACCTTTCAAATCATGTTTTCATGACATTAATGTCCATCATTTCAAGACATGAACTAGAAGACATTTTAGAAGTACTTGAAGGATATATACACACACATTCGCACACAACACCTTTACACGAACACTTACATTTGCTGCTATAATTAATGACATTATTTAGTTAAATATAAAATAGCCCACACTCTACTCTTTAACACACCACGTATATTGATAATAATGCATCCACATATAGTTATACAGACCCACCCACTTATTATGTTAATTAATGTCACAAAATCTAATAAATTCCTTGTCCACCTGCAATAAATAAATATGGTAACTTTATATCGAAACTAATACGTGTGAATTTATATATATATAGGAATAGAAAAAGAGAATTTTCATTGGGGTCAAGTTCAATTTTTATATCTATTCACATAAATTTTAAGATTACGCACATTTTTATTATATTGTTCTTCAAAATATAGTTTTAGAAGACAATCTTGACGGCATCAGCAACTTATGCAGTATTATTTCGGTAAGACCAAAACTAGAATGGCCAAAATAATTTCATGCCCAAAATCAGGCTTGAGTCAAGCTTGTGGAATACATTTTCTTTATAGTGTAACTTTGCACTTCTCGAACGTCTTGAAAGTTATAGACAAATATACACAAACATAAATTCATATTACACCAAGAGAGAGTGAAGTTCATACACTAGGCAAGAGGTGAAAATTTTCTAATCATGACATCTATACCCAATTTAAAATTATTTTCAGTGTATTGTTCGGGTAAATTATATGTAAATGTGACACATTATTATGAGAAAAAAAATTATGAAACTGGCTAGGGACAATTAGTATCATTTACATATAATATTAGGACCTCTACTCATTAGTTTCTCTTCTATGTAGTATTTTCCACGCACATAATCTCAAACATCCATAGTTTATTTTCTTCTTCTTTTAGTGAACACATTTTCTTGTAATTTTTTCTAGTGGATACACTATAGTAGGTAACACACCTATATTTAATTTCTTTTCAATTCTACAACAATTTCTTCCTTTCTTTATTTTCTTTATTAGGAAGAAATAAAGAATAAAAAGGCTATTGATACCAAAATTTAAGAGTTCAATGCAAACATAGAGTAAATAAGCGCACATCTATTCTAGATTAGATTCCCTCTCATCTCATGTCTAGTACAATGTACAAAGACCCTCAAACTACTAACAAGTTTTAGTGTCTCTTCTAAACAGTTGAAACAAAGCACAAAGTCCTATTTAGATAGAACCATAAATAAAAGACATAATAATAATGCTATCTCTTTATTTCCTTTGTTTTGGGATGATTAAGTAGTAGTATCTTCTTGAACCACAACACTGGCTTCACCTCTATCAAGCATATCATAAAACTCCCTTCTTCTTTTTTGGACATTCCAATGATGCCTTTTCCAAAGCAAGCCAGCGAATAGCGAAATGCTTAATCCATACACTATCTCCTTTATGATACTTGGACCTTTATACACAACATGTCGTGTCATGTCTAGTAGTACTTAATAATAAAAAAAAAATTAACTAGTGTACTTAAATATGTATGAACTGGATTGGTTACCAAATGACACAAATCTTGAAGGGAAAAAAATAATAATACCAAAACGATCTTTAAGCTTTGAACTAGCTAGTGATTGTAATTTATGCATGTATGTACCTCGGATGGGAAGGAGGGGTATAAATGTGCTGATAGTAATTGAAAATAGCTACAAATTCGATTATCTGAAGCGAGTAATGGAGAGTTTGAGTTGGTTCAGTCAATTTTGATGTTTTTCGAATTCATGTCGAACATGCAATTGAGTATTTTTAGACACGTATGTCAGGCCTAAAGCTACAAATCTACTCATTTTCTGTCGTTTTTCTATCTACCGTCATCTAAGTTTATCTTTTTTTTTCTTTTTCTTTTTTCAATTCTTTTTGGTTGTCTGTCGTTTTGTATTATTTTTGTATTCAGAAGTTTCAAAGATTACGAAGAACACTGCTACTCATACCGTCTAATGTAGTATTCAAACTTAATTTCTTTTTTGGATCGAGCAACAAAAATTGATACCGTGCATTACGAATTATAAACCCGTCTGGTAACAATATCTGATAAGGTATGCAAGTTGTAACGATCTGACCGTGTAATTCACTGACGTGGAAAATAATTGAAAAAGAACGAGGACAATTTTTTGTAAATTTTTATTTTAAAAATAAAATGCGTAGATGATGTGGATAATTGATCTACATTTGTGTCCAATTCATTGACTTCATTCCCATTAGTAGAGTCATCGGTGATAGTTTTCCTATTTGTGTCCATTACATCGAAGTCCTCTCGTTATAATTTTCATGTCGTTTTTCGATCTCTTGTCGTTTTTATCTCCTGTCGTTTTTTATCTCTTGTCGTTTTCTCATGAACAAGGCAAGGAAAACTAATCAAGAAAAATCACAGAAATGAAAAGACACTCTCAAACCCTAGAAACGACTGTACTTCCTTCGCTTTCCTCGGCGTTTCCATAGAGCAGCGCTGACTCTGCGACAAGCTCGGTGAACTCCTTTTACCTCCCGTGTCGTTTTTCGGCCTCGATACTGAAAACGACACCGTTTCAGTCAATGGAGAGTCAACGCCGGCTTTGGAAAGTCCATGCGGGTCGTGTTTCGCTCTCCTTCCCGACCCGAAATCGGTCTCGTAGTTTACGAACTCTCTGGTTTCTGGGTCTGACGTCATCATCGTCGTCATGTCAAACACGTCATCATCGTACGTTTTCGAAGCCAAGGGTTGTTTTGACTCATTCAAGAGTTTAAAGTCCTTTGCTTTCCGCCGGATGTGATCGAATATGGTTGTTTCGGTCAACGTTTTGACGATGCAATCTTCACGTTCCGGAGAAAGCTCATCTGCAGTAATATCTGATAAAAGAATTTTAATAACAGAAGTTTCTAATTACAACTTATCCCACGTTTGTGAAATTTTAATGATTAAAAAAAAACTAATTCACGAGCAAAATACTCTTCAATGATTGATTTTGTGATATTTTAGTTATTTATTACCTACAAAATGAAAACAACATAATTTGTTGATAAAAACGTAACACTAAGGTAAGTTAATTTCTAACAATAAAAGCACAAAAAAGAATCAAACAATATTTTCTTAATTAAAAATTAAACAATTTCAGATTGTTATACTTAAAATTTCTTTTAATAATATTTTGTAAACTAGAAATAAAGTATATTAATTATAAATATAATTTAGTGTCATTCAGGTATTAGATTTTCTCGAAATATATATGAAGTACGGAGACTATATATAAAGGAGATTAAAAAGCTACAAATCAATTAATTTAAAAATCAAAACATCTCTCCCTCCCTTCAGACTATTCCCGCTAAAATATCGTTAGATAAAAAGTACAGAGACTATTTACTTAAATGAAAAGCTTGGTATTGTTCACCTGTTTGTTCGGAAGATTTATGATTTTCGACATTTTGTCTATCCTCGGGAAGTGTCGAAGGCTGACACGGATTCTTTCTTGCTTTCAAGCTTCTTTCCATTTGCTCAACCACTTCTATTTCCAGAGACTCAAACTGCTTCTCTCGAGTGCGTTTCCTCGCCAAGTTCAGTGTCTCGTAATTTGAAGGAGAATACGACAGACTCGATGAATGTGGTGCTGCGAAATCAGGGAAACTTTTGGCCTTTTCACGTATGTGATCGAATATACTCTCCTCCGTTGCCATTTTGTTCCCACCTTCGTTGACTTCGACAACACGGTCAGCTTCAACTGTCAAAGATGAAAATGTGATCTTTAATCAAATGAAAATACAAAATATTACGGAAAGAACGAATTGTCCAATCTGTATACCGTCTTCGAACTCGTCTAGAAGGTTGAAACTCGGCCTGAAATAAAGGGGAAAAAAATTAAATTTCAACCCGCGAGAAAAAAAAAAAAAAAAAAAAAACTTGGTAAGGAAGATAAAATACTTGCATTGAATCATCGACAACTTTGGTCGAGTTCTGAAGATTTTCGGACACGGCTCGAGATTGTGTTTCATTGTTATCGTCATCGTCTATAAGATATACTTCCCGAGTTGGAGCGAAAGAGGAAGATTGTGGCTTTATTCCCTTCACGTAGTTTGAGTTCATATTGCTGAATCTTGTTAATATAAGCTTTTGGTGGAGATCAATGCCAACTACAAGAGTAAAAGAAGAAGAAAAAATGCGTATAAATCACTACTGAGTTTACTTGCAATTCAAGTAAGGAAAGAGGCGTTTAACTGTATTCTTCAAATATGAAATCAGCCTTCACGGTCAGCTTTCCTTGCAGGGGGTTTGACACATGAATCACTGTGCTGTAGGGGCTGCAGTGAAAAAGGTAAAGATTGCATGAAATTAAATATAATCAAGGTTTTAAATAATTTTTCTTACCTTGAGAACTCATCAACTCTGCAAGGTTAAATCAGATAAAAAGTTAGTTTACACATGATTCTGGAATAACATGAACAAAGTCTTGAAAAAAAAAAGGATGGTCCAAGTCACCTTATTTTCTCATGCAAGACGATTGTGTTATCTTCTTCAGAACCAACAATCTGTCAAAATCAGGGTCCGATAAGAAATTATCAACCAAAATCTCGTCTCCGAATTGATGAAAAATAGTCAAGGGAATATCGACGCACCATGTCAGCGTAATGCCGTTTTGTGGAGTGAACAGGTTCTGATTTCCTCGTTAGTGTCAGCACGAGCCTTGACTTCCCTCGTCTCTGCGACTCACTTTCCTCGAGCTTAATCTCGACTCTCGGTGGGAGAGAGAGCAAAGAGTCCTTGATTTGGTTCCCAAAAGGGTATTTTCGTCCAGTGACCATCTCTACTCTCCGTGGATCAGCTTCAGCGAGCGTATCAAACGATTTAATCTCCATTGAATGTAATGCCTGTATAAACGAGAACAAGAGAGTCAGCCACAGGTTATAAATATATATATATATATATATATATATATATATATATGTATATATATCCACTAGACCTTGGCTGTGACCATGCCGATTCCCGGTAGTTGTTTCAGTAGGTAAGGACTATCGTCCCATAGTTTTTGATGCAATGACTTGGATAGAAGAGCACAGTTTAACGCTCCATTGTAGTTCTTCTTGTAAATGAAATATTCCTTCATGCATTTGGAGATTCTGCACCCGTTTGAGCACACAGAATTCAAGTCCTACGACACAGAAACCATTGCATTTCCTCCTCAGTGAAGCTAGATTGAGCTTTTACACAGCGAATGTATATACATAGAATCTAAGATTATAAAGTTCTGATTTTGTGTCATTTTAGTGATCTAATCATTAAAACGCTAAATAAAATCTTTATGAGTACTCACACTAAAAAAAAGCCTAGATAGTAAACAAAACCTGGGTAAGAGATAAATCATGGATAGAAGGATCTCCGGTCAAGCAGTCATTGACCAGAACGAACAACTTCTCTTCTCGAGTTTGGATTCGCTTTTTCCGCTTCCCGTTATCACTGAGAACATGAAAGCGCAGCCGCGCTTCTTTATCAGCATTGACGTCATTCAGAAGCTTTTTCTCGTTGCGCCTGAGTTGTATCCCTTTCATTTTCCCAATCAACCACTCTTTCAAATCAACAACTCAGACAAACAGTAAGATATTTAACAGACATGAGTTGTGAGTAGATTTTAGTATTACATGAAATTTCCTCGGCCCGTGATACAACACATAGCGCGTCTTCCAACGTGCAGTTCGTTGGGGTCTCCATTATCAGTTTCATTGTGTCGAATTTCAAGTAATATCTCGTCATCAACCTTCCAGGCTCTACAGAAAGTAAATGGTTAGATGAAGAATTTATTTTTCGCTACTTAACAAATCATTATGGATTGTGTTAATGATACCTAATGGCTTTAAGAGGAACCCATCTTCATCGGTCCAGATCATTTGATGTTTGGATAGCTCGTTCACTTTCTGAATGCAAACCTCTGATCAATGTAGCATGGTCAGGAATCGTACAAAAAATTGGATGTGGTTTTTCTTTTCCTTCTTCCACCAGTGAACTGTGATTTGTACCTTGAAGATGTTTTTCTATGCGATCACTAGCAGTCCCTTTCTTGACCGCATAATTTCCAGGGTTCTGATCACGTCACACTCCCACAAGTAAGGAGATGAGAAAGTCCACGTGGAATACTATTATCGGTGGCAAAAAGTTCGTACCTTTTTCATCCTCACGTACAAATATGAGCACTTCATCCATTCAATTGCCCTTGTAATGTCAGATACATTCAGTTGAACTACCTCAGCAGTTAAATGCTCCGTTAAACATGGAAGCAATCTATAGTAAGACATACAAATTAGGAGAAACTTATCGGTCTGGTTTCTAAAGTCGAGGCTCATCGCATTGCAAAAAATAACAAGAGTTTTTACATACTGTGATTCCACCATTTCACACCCACTCAACAGATTCTCATAGAGGTGTACCTGTGTAAAATCAGAAAAGAAGACAAATGAATGATATCTTCCCAATACGATAAAAGTGCATTTCGGTATTCATATGTAGCTAAAAACGGGAGAGCTAACTGGTTAATGTAGAGATGAAAAAATGGAATCAGTAAAAGAAGGTATAAATTACCGTGTCTCGTTTTGTCATGATTATAACCATTCCCGTATCGTCAAAGGGTGGCCGGCCTGCCCTTCCACACATCTGCAAGACATCAAACTCAACTGCATAGTGTAATATGACTAGAAAATTAAACTAACCGTTCTAATAAGCACAGTGGTTTAGTAGTAGATGAAGAAGTGATATGATATCTTATTGTGAAAGCGTACAGAGTATTATCGTCACACACACCTGTAGTAATGTGGACCTGTCGTACTCCATGTACATACCCTTTTCCTTGTTGCTGTGAGAAAATACGAGTTCGGAGAGGTGAGCAAGTTTGGAACACTTCGTGGAAAAAAAATTGATTATTCGACATACAAGTGCTGCGTTGACTTGATCACAACTGTATGTGCTGGTAGGTTAACTCCATGGGCTAAAGTATTTGTTGTGCACAGAATCTGAACGTCGCCCTTAAGAAACAGACTTTCAATGAGATTTCGGTCCTTCAGGCTAAGTCCCCCATTGTGATATCCAACTGAAAAACCAAATATATTTTGCGATATGATAACCGATACCAATCGGGCAACGGATAAAATCCTCCAAAAAAATTTAAACTATCTACGTACCACCGTAAAGAATATAGGACTGCATTTGTTTGTCACCACAAGTTAGAGAAGCTTCCCTAAGCCTCTCTTGCTGGTCTTTGTCTTTAATGAAGGGATTTGAGTGACCAAGAGCCATTACTGACTGACAGAGTCGCTGTGCAGCTTCCTGAGCTCCTTTTCTAGTTGAACAAAAGACTAGGGCAGATTTTCCTTTTGAATACAGCATGAGAATATCTGTAGATGTAATATCATATGATTGGAGAAACACGTATAAATCATTTTCTCATACCATAATTTACGTATTAAATAAGAAAAAGTTGAAGTTCTCTTCTTACCGAATATAAAGTTTTGAAGGCGCTGAACAACGGACATGAACAAACCATCAGAAATCGTGACTGATGGAAAACAAGAAATTTATCTATAAAAAGTTCAGGACTAAAAGCTTACCTTCTCGAATAGAAAGTCATTTTTTGCTGGTGTATAACCTGCAGAAGAAGTACATAAATGAATTGGGATTATGAGGACTCTATTTTGACAACAAAATACCCTGTATGGGATATGCCTAATACCATGCAGTTGGATCATAAAATGAATATATTTCATTATCCTACTTGTATTATCACTGGGGTAAAGCTTTTTCTAAGCTGGTCAATGCAGAGAACAGGCATACCAAAAACTTTAGTAGTCAACTTCACAGGTCTCATTTCTTCCCCAAACCTGTGAAGACATAACCTCAAATTTTTAATGCCCCAACATCTCACCAATGTTCACATATACATGTATATTTCTGTATCTATGTATCTTTCTATGCGTCGTAATAATACTTGAAAGAAAGTTACCTTTTGATTCCTTGTGGAGGAACCTCGAGCCATTCAGCTGAATTTCAAACGTGAAAGGAGTGAAAAAAATCAGATTGGTCGTTGCTTTGAAACACAAAGGATTCATATATTCCAAATCAATCTTACCAAGGTCCTCGACATTTGGAATTGTGGCAGACACAGCGAGTAGACGAACTCGAGCCAGGGAACTCGAACTCATATCAGACCTTCGAGCAAGCATTTTAATCCGACTGACAATCGCCTCCAAAGCTGCTCCGCGTAGATCGTTCAAAAGATGAACCTCATCAATAAGTAGCAGCGCTATGTCACTAAAGAAGCTTAATCCCCCGTCTTTAATTCCATGTCGAGTTACCGCGTCAAATTTCTAGTTTTAAAAAAAAATTATTAGACACAAACTTGCTTCTTCTTTTGTTCATATCCATATCAGAGTAAAAACAAAGAATCCTCTCGTCACCTCAGGAGTGGTTAGAATAATGTCCGCTTCTTGTACATTCGATATGTTGTAAGCCTCATTATCTCCAGTCATTTCCAAACAATTCACACCCCACGGCCCAAATTTCTCGCTCCAGTGGCGAAACTTCTCCTGAACTAAAGCCTTAGACGGAGCTATATATATCTACAAATAATAAAAACAAAACCAACATTGATCACAAACCGTTTTCGTGATATGGCAAGGTAAAAGAAAGAAAAGAAACTTACAGTCTTGAGAGTTCCCTTGGCATGTATAGTCTTGGTACCCTCGGAGATGAACCGAGAGAGAAGTCTCAAGATGCAAAGCTCAAACAGCACTGTTTTACCACTCCCGGTCGGTGCTGAGACGACCATATTCACATCCGAATAGAAACAGCCTGGAAAACATTCGCTCTGCAGCGAATTGAAATACCTGCACAAATAACGAGTTCGTCACTAATTCCCACACATTAATACAGACAGAGAGCGAGTTTTTTTTTTTCTCACAGCGTATATATAACTTGCTTATTACCTAAAGCTAAAAGCGGATCGAAACAGAGTAGGCAAATCCAATACAGACTTCAATGTGTACGAATCCATCATCGCTCTTATTTCTTCAAACAGCTGAGGCAAGACGAATGAAGGAACAATAATTGTGAATCCGAACTGTTGATTCTCTCAATCTCAGGTGGAAAGTCGAATTCAATTTTGATTGAGCTGGAAGCTAATTAATCGAATCAGACAGTAACAAATGCATCGAGATCTCATCAGGTTTCTCTAAGTTCGTAATCAAATGCCTCAAATAAAACTTCGAAGACTAAGTGTTAGGAAAATTCTCGGAACTAAGCTAATAGTCTGTCAGATTTTACGCGAATTTCGTGACTTAAAAAAAAAAACCTAGTTTCATGTATGAAATTCATAAATTCTATAAGTTCGATATCCGAATTCCAGAAAAATAAAGTAATATGCAATCGACATAAAACTTAAAATGTGCAATGATCGCTTACACTGTTACAGCCATAAGTATCGAAATTAGCAATGAACCTTCCAAAACAGCTTCGATTCTTGAGCGAAATATCTATCTGAGAGAGAGAGAGAGAGAGAGAGAGAGAGAGAGAGAGAGAGAGACCTTGACGAGCAAAACGTTATTCAAAAATTGGAAGTTTGTGTCAAAATTGAAGTGTAGCTGTAGCCTGTATTGTACAGTGGGGGCGTTTTGGCGGGAGATTCATGACCTGTAAAACCAAAAGCGAAATTTATTTAGGGACTAAAGTGCAACGTAACGAGCCATCAACGCTATATATATATATATATATATATATATATATATATATATATATATAAGATAAAAATAAAAATAACCATCAGCGGTAAAGAAATGCTTTAAATGAATAAATTGGTTGAAAATTTTAACAAACTATCTTTTTAGCTCAAATTAATTAGCAAAATGACGAAGTTTTAAACTGAAGAGCAAAATAGCTTATAAAGTTGCAATAAGACTAATGTACCCCTTGATCGCGTTTACATAAAAAACATGCACACACATTTCTTCATATTCGAAAATAAAGTTCTGTTTTTTTTTTTAATTTCTGATTCCGCAACTCCTTATCTGCGATTTCGAATCGCCTTGAGCTGAGCTGAGGTGGGATTCTGATTTTGTTTACTTTTGATTTTGTAATAACATTGAACTAGTTCCCGAAGTGAGTTTTCATTTGCAATTTTTTTTCCAAAAAATTAGGAAAATCGTCAATTTAAATGTTTCATGTAGTTGTTAATGTAATGTTGCACTAAAATGTTGACTTCTATGCACCAAAATGTTTCATATATTTTCTTTCTCTTGTCCGTTGGATTTAGATGTTAATGTAAGGTTGCACTAAAATGTTTCATATATTTTGTCTCTCTTTTCTGTCGGATTTTGATATTAATGTAAGGTCTATCGAATGCCACCGAGAGAAACGAGAAATACATGTAGAAAATTAAGAAATACACAAGTAAAGATAAATAATGAAGATAACAAAACTTCAACAACGAAAAAAGGTTAGGATATTGATGAAGATGGTTGACTACATCGATTGCTTTTCCTCTATGACTTCTATTGTCTGCCGTCTTCAAAAGGAGAATTCAGAGAAGATGAAAATAAGTGTGATATAGGCTAAACTTGGTCATGGGAAGGGAAATTTAAGAGAATTCTATATTCTCTTCTCTTTCTTTATGGGAAAGAGAAATTTCTCTTCTCTTTTAAATGTGGAAAGAGAATGTCCCTTCTCTTTGCATTTAAGGGAAGAGAAAAAAAACCTCAAAATATATTCTCTTCTCTCTCTTCTTCTCCAAACCGCAGGTTTATTTTTTTTTTTTTTTTTAAATCTGAACCATTGGATTTATGACCGTTGGAGATCCAATGGCTCATAACTTTTGACCGTTTCAGTCCAAATATTACCGTTTTATATCCGTTGGAACTCCAAAAAATTTAAAAAAAAAATTCATTTTTAACCCCCTCATTTCTTTCTCTATAAATACACTCATATATCTCCAATCTTTTTTCACAAAACACTCTCAAATTCTCTCATTCTTCTACATCTCTCTCAAAATTCATTTCCCATAATTATAAATTTTATCATATAGTAATAATTTTATTATACACTTCAATGTCCCGTAAATCGTCTAACTCGTCTCGATCCCATCATCCGCCTCCTTTACCCCAAAACACACCTCTCACAATTCCTCCACCACCCCAACATTCCCCGACCATCCAATTTCCTCAAAATTGGTTAGGATTAAACCAAATTCCTAATTTTGAAAACACCGAATTTGACCCGACTCCATTACCTTCATCTTCTTACCAACCTCCATCATTCAACATAACCCATTACGAAACCGAGTTCAACCCAAATCCCCTATATGTTCAACCACCTAGTCAAATTCAATTTCAAGTCCAAAATTCCCAACAAGCTCGAATACCACAAGAGGATGATGATGAAACCCAAGATCCTTATATAGTATATCGACAATATGAAAGTGAACATATTAACCCCGAGGAGGAGGAGGAGGAGGCCAATGAGGAGGAAGACGATGAGGAGGAGACCGAAGAGGTGCAACCACATCATCCTCCAATCCAAATACCACAACCAAGACAACAAGAGCAAAGACACCGAAAGAAAAGAAAGGCTCGATCCCACGTATGGAAATTCTTCGAGCAAATGGGCGAGGGCTCTACCCGTCGAGGAAAATGTCTAGCATTTGGAAATGTCATCAAAGCTCAAAATGGCGTGCAAGGAACTTCTTGTCTAAAACACCACTACAAGAAGTGTTCCTCGATTGGTTCTTCAAGTAATGTAAGTATTCACGATCCCTTAGAACATAGGACACATTTAGTTGAGTATATCATATAGCTAAATAGCTAATTTAAAGTAGGGTGATGTAATTAAATAGCTGATTTGAAATTATGAATTTGCAAAATAGCTAAGTTTTGTCTTAATTTAGTGAAATAGTCAAAATGTAAAACAATCTGGTTTAAAAAAAATGTGACCCTAAGATTAATTTTTTTTAAAGTGATAAATTGCTATAATCGTAAAAAAAATTTAAACTTGGCTGTTAATAAAATTTTGAAAACGTAAATTTGGCTATTTTGCTGAAAAGTTGATGCTTTGACTGTTTTGCTAATAAAAAAGTTTCAAATGGAATTTTATACAATTTTCCTTTAAAGTAATGGATTTGCAAAATAGCACTACTACAAATAGCTAAAATATGCAATAATCAAGTTTTAAAGTAAAATTTGATCATAGAATTATTATTTTTTAATTACTAATTAAATTACTTATAATAATCGTCAAAAATTTTAATTTGAGTGTTAAGATTTTTTTAACAACGTAATTTTAGCTATTTTCCTGAAATTTTGAAACTTTTATTATTTTGTCAATTAATTAATCTTAAACGACTATTTTGTATAATATTTCATGTCTCTACTGGTGAATGATGGTATATGTATGTCTGAAAGTGAATATGAGAGAAAAAGATCCCAAGAGAATGAAGATATGAATTAATTTTGGAGGTTTTTTTTTATTTGTAATAGTAAAAGATGTATATAACTTTTCAATAATTAATAGAAAAAAAAGGAAGCATTCAGGGTAAATGTTTATTTTTAATAACCATTATATATTGCATTTAGAAAAAACCTAAAACAAATGACATAATCTCCACAATCCTCTTTTAAAATGTCAAAAAGTATGGAGGTCAAGTCCTGGATATGTTAAAAGTGATTGAAGATGACGAATCATTATTCTTCATATTACTTAAAAAATGTGCATTTCTATGATAATATAGAATAATTTCAATCACATACACTCAACAATCATCTTTTAAGATTTGCATAAAGTTTTCTCGGATAAAAACGAGATAATGTAGAAAAAAAATGGGGATTAGGTGTACATATCGTCTCATTTCATCTTTCATAATTGGTCTTTATTATTTTATGTGCAACGAATTGGTTTTACAATTCCTATTATGACTCTAATGAAGAAGTTGTTCGAAAATTTCAAATGGTTAACATATATTAACTAATATTAACCTTCGAACCGATATGATTTTAGGTTTTTTTTTGTTAGTTGATTTGATTTGTTGTCGTGTAAAAGTGTTTTTATTTTATTTTGCGATTTTTTTTAAATTTTGAAAGTCATTTTTTTTTCTTCTCTTTTTGTAATCTAATTGGTAACTAATAAGGGTAATTATATCAAATCTTTTTTATATTTTTGTTATATAACAAACATTAAATATCTTGTCACACTCAAGTCTCAATTTAGCTAGTTTACCGTAGCAACCTTAACAAAATTATGAAAAAAAAACTTAGTATTCAAGTATTTTGACCAAAACAATGTAAATTTTTTTTCAAAATTTTAGTCATAAAACCGTCCTATTGTTATAATAACAACCCTCTTGTTATAGATCATATGTCAATCACATGGCATATGTATCATCCAAATTGAAATTAGACTCAAAGAATGGCTGCAATCCGATTTAATTTATCTCGGGAAAGGTGTAACAATTAATGAACCGAATCGACTATAAATAGTCTCATACTGATTTTCAAACACTGGCTTTAATTATTTTTAGTCACCTTGGACGTTAAATTCATATGTAACGTTATATAATAAGAAATAGTCTCCCGTAAACTTCTGCGAGTTACAAGGCTCTCACCACAGGTCTTGAGCACAACTACAAGCCCTATATTATATAGTAACATATTTATTTGAACGTACACACAACCAAATCTTCACATAAATCACCTCTCATCATTTTTCTGAAGAACTCAGAAAGTAAAACAATAACAAAGGAAAGAAAGAAAGAAGAAAAAAAAAAATTGAAAATGATCATCATCACATTCCACCGAACCCTAATAGTAGTACTAGCCGTTATCATAGGGTCATCAACCCTAACCCTAGCCGAGCCACGGAGGCTTCTAGAAGAATCGGCGGCGGCGAAGAAGAAGCACGAGAGTTGGGCTTCGAGCAAAGGAAAGGTCTACGCGAGCGCGGCGGAGAAGGAGAAACGAGGGAAGATATTCAAGACCAACTTGGAGTTCATCGAGAAATTCAACGCGAATCCGAAGAGGTCGTTCAAGTTGAAAGCCAACAAGTTTGCGGATCAGAGCAAAGACGAGTTCCACAAGAGTCGGACCGGCGGGTTCAAGATGACAAACCTAACGAGGGAAGTGACATCAGCGACGATGAGTTTTCCGGCGGCGTATAAAACCCTAGACAACGGAGATTATTCCTCCGACTCGGCTTCTATTCCTTCTACTGTTGATTGGAGGAACGCTGTCAATCCCATCAGGAACCAAGGCGAATGTGGTAAGCAGTAGAGAGAATTTTTTTTTTTTTTTTTTTTAATTTTTGTGTATATTTTTCCTTTTTTTTTTGTTTCTGCATGATCATTCAACTTTAAATACAATTAGGGAAATAATTGATCGAGTGACTAATTAAGCGACTAAAATTTAGAGATTTGCTAAATGGTTAATTTTTTGTAAATTCGTTATGGTGATGTGTCATTATTTAAACGTTTTTAACATTTCATTTTTGTCATTGGAGTCTGATGTTTATTTATAATTATTAATGAATAATGAATATTTATAACTATTAATGTCTTTTTAACTTTGTTAATAAAATTTCGTGGCTATTTACTTAAAATTTTACAAACTATATGAAAAAAATAAGAATTTTCATATTGTTATATATGTAGACAACCCTTAGGAAAATATCAAATGTATTTCCAAATCAAGTTAATATTTAATTCAGTCTAACATTTTCAAATATATATGTATATATAATCTTATGTTTCTCTCATTGATTCAAATATATTCCTTCAACAAAATAAAATAAAAAAAGTAATAAAAAAATTACAAGTAAAGAAAAAGACTTTGTACGTAAAAGACAATAGATCCATGTGATATACTTATTTTAAGTTTTATTCATCGAATATCAGAAGTAAATATAAAATAAATCTTGCGTAAACTAGGAGACATATTTAGTATAAAAAAAAAAAAACGCATCTAGTATTCTTCCTTCTAAGACAAACTATATATTTTAAATTTTAATATACTTATTTAAATTAATTCATAATTACAATTTTTATTCATTGGAAATCAAAAGTGAAAAAAAAAATGAAATAAATCTTGCATAAAACTAGGAGATAATATTCAGTCATTTTCCTTTTAAAAAAAACAAACGAAATCTAGTATTTTGTCCTACACATGAACATCAGTTTCTTGTGGCCTAAGTTACGTCCCCATTAGGCTTTATGAGAAATTGTCACAACTACTATCATTTCAATAACATTTTTCAATAATCCACTAAAAATACTACTTGGTTTTGTGTGAAAAACTCAAAATATCATTCACTTTAATATTCCTTACATTTTGATCAAAAACCAAAACTCAATTAATATTTATCTTTATTAATTATTTTTCATTTAATTGATTTTATTTCTCTTTCTCTCTCCCTAACCGAGTTTATTCAAAATCTCACTCTCACCGATTTCTCAAAATAAAGATAAATATTAATTGTTTTGGATTTTGGTCAAAATGTAAGGAATATTAAAGCGAATGGTATTTTAGGTTTTCCACACAAAGTCACGTAGTATTTTTGGCCAAAATTATGTTTTAGTGGATTATTGGAAAATGTTATTGAAATGGTGGTAGATATGACAATTTATCCTTCTTATATATTTGCATTACACATCACACAAACTCACCGTACGTACGATACACGCGCGCACACAGGATCATGCTGGGCGTTCGCGACCGTAGCGACGGTCGAAAGCGCGACGTACATCAAGACCGGGAACCTCCCGCAGCTCTCGGAGCAGCAGCTGGTGGACTGCGCCCGCGGGACCTACACGCACGGTTGCTCGAGCGGGAACCACGACGAGGCCTACGCGTACATCCACGACAACAAAGGGATCGCTTCCCGCTCGAGCTACCCGTACAAGGCCAAGGCGGGCCCGTGCTCGGGGACGGCCCACGGGTCGGCGGCCCGCGTCTCGGGCTACGTGGACGTCCCGGCCAACGACGAGGAGGCGCTCCGCTACGCGGTGGCCCGCCAGCCCGTGGCGGCCTTCGTGGACTCGAGGGGCGACGAGTTCATGTTCTACGGCGGCGGGCTCTACGACGCCCCCTGCGGGACCACGCTCGATCATGTCGTGGCTGTTGTCGGGTACGGGGAGACCGACGAAGGGGTTCCCTATTGGCTCTTGAGAAACTCGTGGGGTAGTGACTGGGGCGAGGACGGGTACATGAGGCTGCTCAGGAACGCGGGCCCGCCTGAGGGACATTGCGGGATCGCTATGTACAATGCTTACCCCGTCGTCTAGTAGTCTTTTTTTTTTTTTTTTTTACCATGTATGATCGTCTTGACGTAATAAATAAGTAATATTATTTTTATGGGAGAGAATGCTTCAAAGTTCAAACCGCATTATTCTGTCTTGACAGATTAATTTTTTTTTTTCCTTTCTTGAAATGATTTTAATATAGAGAAATTGTCCCATTTGCCACAAATTTTATAACATTTTTCCACTTTCCACCAAAAATTAATTTGGGTCAAAATGTCACAATCTATGTCAACAATGTTGACATCTATTTTTGCCCTTCACTATTAGATGTCAACATTGTTGACATAGATGTCAATATTGTTAACATATCGGTGGCATTTTGGGCCAAATTAGTTTTTTGGTGGAAAGTGAGAAAATGTTATGAAATCGGTGATAAATTTGGTAATTTCTCTTTAATATATTCGAGGGCTAGTGTATCTATAGATCAAGCAAACATGTGTGTTCAATAATATGAGCGATAAGAGTTGTTTTTGTGTGGGGCTAGTGAGTATGACCTTCTGTCAGTGTAAGTGGATGTGTTTACCACTGAGCTATCTTTTTCTTCCGTACATATCTCATCGAGACGATTTTATTGTTTGGAGAATTATCTGCATATATATCAAGTAAACATGCTTGTTCAATAATATATATGCAACACGATTTTGTGGTGTTATGCGAAGCTTTTTAACTTATTGAGAGGAAGAAAACGATCTCTGTTATTGCTTGATATAGAAACATGAAATAATAATAATATTTATTTATGGAAGACTTAGAATCCTGAAAATATTCTTATCCTAATAAGGAGATTGAAGAAATCTCACAATTTGATAGGTATAATTTGAACTAGTATTACTAAAATCCTAATTCGACTTTATACATAATGTAATTCGTTTTGAATGTCAGTTCAACAAAAGGTTAGGCCTTAAAAAAAATTGAATGGTGGAGATGCACCATTTCTAAAAATAAATAAAAAAACATTCACCCTTAATTTTTGTTCTAAAACAGAAACGTTATCAAATGTGGTATGATTGAGGCTGCCTGGAAATTCTATAAGCAAACAAAAATTTATCAACTCTAATTTATCGTATGAACAACCATGTGCATGGTTACATCTCTTCAGAATCATAGTAATGGTATGCGTTTTTTGTTACCTCGGAGAGCTTGACTGTACAGTGAAAGAAAAAAATGGAACTGTAAATTCAGCGTCCCATGTTTCTCGTGTATTGACGTTGCTTGATTCTGAGAAGAGAGAACGATCCCTCTCTTATAGAAGAAGAAGGCAAAGCCCACCATCCGCCGAGAATCCCGACCAGCGTGAACTTTTGATCTCTCACTTCCACTTTCGCCAAACAGAGAAGCTTGTAGTCTCGAACTTCGACTTTGTGTGCATATAATGACTGGAAAACGAGGAAAAACGGCGGTGAAAACCATGGAAAAATGTAGCATAGAAGATTTTTATTCAACAGTAAGCTCAGAGGCACTTTCCCAAAAAAACAAAAAAAATATCGACTAGCATAATGTGATTTCAAATACCAAGAACGTATTTCCCTTTATTGATTTATTTATGAGTTCATTAGGAAAATAGCCACAACTTAAACGTTTGATATTGCTTAATAGCTAACGTTTGGTAAATCTTAGGTAAATAGTCATTTTCATGTATTTACGGACGTAAATCTTAGATAAATAGTCATCTCCATATATTAGGCCGCGTCATTATTCACGGCTATTCACCTAAGATTTACCAAACGTTATTTAGCAATGTCAAACATTTAAGTTGGCTATTTTCCTAATTTTTTGTTTATTTATTATAAGTTGATTCCAGAAAACAATACTATACAGGTCTCTCATGGCTATCGGCAAGCAAAATATCAGCACGGGACATACTCATATGATACAAAAATATTAAGGTGATTTCAGCTCATATGTTCAAGCCGGGTTCCCCGTGTTACCGTACAATCACTAGCAACATTGAAATCATTGTCCAAAACTCGAAAAAAAACTGAATGTTTAAGAGTTCCAACCATGCACAAAGCAAACACACCTTTGAATGATACAAATGAGGCTCTTGATGCATAAATAGACGGCAAAGCTGCAACATTTGAAGTCGAAGGTACACAGTTCAGAAAGAAGAAGAAAAAATAGGCAACACATCGCCAACATTTCAACTCGTGTTATCAAATAGTAGAACTACATCGGTTATGATTTCAGTTTTAAAAAAAATATGTACTAACCTCGTTGACAGAAACATAGACTGAGAAAGGACTAGGGTTAGTGCTGAGGAGGAAAAGAACGGCTTTGAACGCAATCATCGCCAAAGGGTCGTCCGAGTGGGAGATCATGGTGAGAAAGAAAAACACGGGAAGCCATAGTTTCTTCATGAATCTCCATATGAAATTTGGATCGTCTTTTTCGCCTGAAGAACTCCACGATTCTGAATCATCATGACCCAGAACATCGAGTTCTACAATAAAAATAAATAAATAAAAGATTCAATCCCAAATCAGCAACAACAACAATAAAAAGCATTCCAGCTTATTAGTCCTTACTTACCATCCATAGCGTATGAAACACGAGACAAAAAGCTTATCGACCCAACTACAGCGCACACAGCAAGAACCCCACTTCCTATTCTTACTTTATTACTTCCTGTAAGAAAGCAAAAAATGAAAGAGTCAAATTAACAGTTAATCTAGGCCCTGAGGTTTGTATTTTCTTGTGTTGTTTGGATCGAGGAAAATTTGAGGGAAAATGTATAACTAAACTTGAGATTATTATTTTCTTTGGGGAAAAAATGTGTGAGAAATAAAAATCCAAGAAAAAATTCTCTCAAGTTATCTTTTGACCTCAAAACACAATAGAGAATTTTAATTTTCCCTCACATTTCCTTTAAATTTTCATTTCCCAATCATAAAATCTGAGTTCCTTACAAGCGTTTCTTTATCATATTGGAAGCATAGGATAAACTCTGCAAACATCCTCTAGAAACTCAGGAATAAAACCTACAAAATAAGGACTAAATAAAACACTTATTTGCATCAATATAGCTACTGATTTACTAGTGTTATCCAAACAATTAGGCCACTTCAAATGTAAGGCAGTGTAAAAAAAATTAAAAAAATACACTTTCCTGAGGAACAGCATTTGCGAAAAGAAACTCCATGAGTACTCAAATTGCACTGAATTCCTGAGAAACGACTTCGAACTACAGATCCAGAGCCTTTCGCGAGGCTTGTAAAAAGTCCATATTTGGCATAGACTGCGAATTGAATACGATAAGTTTCGATTTCAGTGATCAGAGAAAATAAAACTGAAGAGCAAAGCTTAAGAATCAGTAACGAGAAAAAATTCGAAGCACGAGAAAGTTTTGAGTTACGAAATTTTCTAGGAAGAGAAGGAAAGGAACTCGAATATGTGATTGCAGCGAGCGATTGCTTGAGCGGATGAAGAAAATTTCTGGAAGACGACATTTTTAGTCTGTTATTTCATCGAAAAGAAGTAAAGGCTTGAAAGACGATCTCTCGAATTTTCTGTCGCATGTATGTTGACTTGGAAAAATAAAACCGAGGAAGGGACGCATCGAAACGACAGACCGTTTCTACGGATATAAATGTAATTAAATGAAGGATAAATTACATAAATGCCCCCTGAACTTTTGACCATTTAACAACGTGGTCCCTACTTTTATTTTTCTTACAGCGTCACCCTTGAACTTTGACAATCTTACAAACTTAGTCCTTCCGTCAAATTTTGGGAGTATATTCCGTCTATTTTAACTTGTGTAATAACTTGAATATTTAAAATTACCTATATATCCTTTATTTAATTATTTTATATTTAAAATTAATAAATTAAAATTAAAAAATTTCATTTTTCATTTTGTTTGTTGTATTTTTTTAATACTTTTTTTATACATTTCCATTATACTTTTTTTTTCACGATAATAGAAAATTAATAATAAATAATAATTCATTTTTACAATTTATTTTTATTAAAAATTCATATTTTACATAATTATTTTATTTTTATTTATTTTTTTATATAATAAACAATAATTTTTAATAATATTAAATCATTATAAAATCAATATTTTTTTTATTTTACAATTTTGTCCTTGTTTAAATAGTCACATGCCAATCACATGGGAAAAAATGGATTGATTGTTGAGAAAAATAGACAGAATGACTAAGTTTGTAAGATTGTCAAAGTTCAAGGGCGACGCTGTAAGAAAAATAAAAATAGGGACCACGTTGTTAAATGGTCAAAAATTCAGGGGGCATTTATGTAATTTATCCTTAAATGAAAATAGTTAGAAACGATTTTTCATAAATTACATAACTACCCTAAAACGTGCAATATTTTCCATATCTCACGAAATTATACTCTAAAATAGACAACAGTGTCACAAATCTTCTTTTTATTGATTTTCCATTGACGTTGACTATAATATTTATATGTAAAATCTAATTATCTTTATTCATTGACGTTAACGTTGAAAGAGAGATTTATGATACTGTTATCTATTTTAGAGTATAATTTATCATTTTAATTAAACAGATAGTATGAACTCAACATTTTTGAAAAACAAATGTTAAACTTGGTATTTCACTAAAACACATGGTATATATGTGTTATTTTCCCTAAATGGAAATAGTTAGAAATGATTTTTCACAAATTACGTAAATAACCTAAAACGTGCGTCATTTTTCATATCTTATTCAAGTTTTCAAAATATTTTGCAGTAATCGTTTTTTTTTGTTCAGACAAAAATATTATTGTATTCCAAATCTAGTGCTTAGTTATTGAAATCTGATTAACTGTTATTGAAATCTAGTCAACAATTATTGAAATACGAATAACACTTTTTGAAATCTAGTTAACGATTTGTGAAATCTGGTTAATAATTATTAAAATTAAGTTCAAAACATTGATATACTGAAATATAATTAACAGTTGAAATTTGGTTAATATTTTTTGAAATCTGATAAATATTTATTACAGGTAAAATAGATATTTCAAAAACCAAAACTGTTATTTATATAAAAAAAAAATTATGCACTTAATATTGTAATTACTTTAAAACCATTTTATCTCATAGGTTAAAGAAGTATATAAATATATCCTTGAACAAAAATCATAATTTGAGTTCATAAGCGCTCTAATTTCAACATACAATGAGTATGAAAAACTCTCTACATGAGAAACATCATCGTCATAAATTTATAAATTGTCACAATAATTACGACGATAAATAGTGTTTAGGTAATTATTCGTATTTTTTCATTAATAAGAAAGTCTAAACTAAAGAGTGATTTATTAGTTAAAATTTTCTATATAAAAAAAAAAAATTCTAACAAAAAATTGATAATATTCTTTCTCCCTAGAAAAGAGATGAAAATTAGACGTGGTTGTTCTTTTTTTAGCGTTAAGCTTTATGCCTTATTTTAAAATTGTTTTTAAGTCCATATCTTTTCTTAATCTAAAATTATATGGAAATATAAATCATGCTTAAAAAATACCAAAAATATATACATATAAAAATAAAAACCTATTTTTTTAAGATAAGGGCTTTTTACAGATGTCTCTCATTTTATCGTAATTTTGTATGGACAACTCAACTCGGTGAGAACCTAAATAACAAGGTTTTTGCCACGTCGAAATACCTTTTTTACTTTTCAAAGTTTTGACGTGGAGAGCTAGAATTGGCTAGAGGATCAAAGCCATACAGAAAATATCCATTAAACACCAAGTGGCAAAATATCCAAAACACCAAATGCACAGTCATACGACTATATATCTATATACCTCACTTACAAAAGCTCTTCCTAAGAATATCTTGAAAAACAGAATTCAAGAATAATGGCCACGTCACTATCTTCTTCATTCTGCCAATTTTCTGCGCCAAAATCTTCCCAAGCTCATGGATATTCATATTCCACGCCCATATGGAGGTGATAGTTAGTATTATAAACATCCACGCCACGTCACTGATAATAACAAAATAATATATAATACTTTTTTTTATACAGCTCGAGATCACCAGGAGTACGGACGAGTTGTACGATCAGATGTTGCAGTGGAAAAAACACAGTGAAGAGATCGAAAGAAGCAGAGAAGAGTTACTACGAATTGCTCGGAGTCTCCGAGGACTCCGATCGCCGGGAAATCAGAGAAGCATATCGGAAGTTACAGAAGAAACACCACCCCGATATCGCAGGCCAACAGGTGTCTCTGAATCATCAGATCGGTCAACGGGAATTGGTTTGACTTTTTTTTCCTGAGTAATATTTATAGTTTTTTTTTTATGATTAAAAAGGGTCACGAGTACACTCTGCAACTAAATGAGGCGTACACGGTTCTGATGAGAGACGATCTGAGAGGGAAATACGACGCTTCCGGTGGGAGAGCGCACAGACGATTCGACAGATCCAATAAAAACGGGTCGGGTTTCAGCGTGTGGAACGGACCTATGAGACCCCAAGGCTTATTCATCGACCAAAATGCCTGCATAGGTAGGTACTCTATATTTTACCGTTCTTGTACGCATTTTTGCATTTATGTCCCTAATCTTTTCTATAAATTGCACTCTAACCGTTAATTATTCATAACTAGTGCTTGTAGACGCTTAAACCATCAAAACTTGGCATGTGACTTTAACTTTTTATTTTGGTAACAATGGTGTATGTCGAACAAATTAATCTTTAAATTTAGCCCTTAAACTTTTCGAGTTGATGCAAATTAGTTCATAAACTTTTAAAAAACATGAAAATAATTGGTCACGAGAAATAGTTATTTATTCGTAAAAAAAACTACACAGCGATTATGTAAAAGAGATCGCGTATGTCAAGTTTTGATAGTTTAATTTAAAAGTGTAAAAAATATGCTCAAAATACAATTAGCTAGCCGGATTTTTTTCTTTCAATTTTCTTCTTAATTATAGTTATTTAATATTCCACCCCACCTAGCTTTGAGATTTAGAGTCCTACTTTGACAGGGTGTAGAGAATGTGTCCATTACGCGAGCAACACATTCATGATGGATGAGGCAATAGGAAGTGCGCGGGTTAAAGTACAATTTGGGGACGATTACCAAAATATCGAGGCAAATATCAAACTAGTTACATTTTTAGTTATTATTAATTTAATTTATTGAGTACGTAATACAAAAAAAAAACGTTATCTCAGGTCTCGGTCGAATCGTGCCCGGTGAATTGTATTCATTGGGTGAACAAAGAAGAATTGTCGGTGCTCGAGTTCCTAATCCAACCTCAGCCCAAAGAAGGGTATGGAGTGTTCGGAGGAGGTTGGGAAACACACAAAAATGTCTTCGACGCAGCTAAATACTTCAACAAGCAAATCAAGAACCAAGAGTCCAAACACGGAGATAATTGTACATTAAAAAACATGCTATTGAAATATTGATTTTTATGTTTTGTCGTCTATGCTAAGATTTAATATGGTATTTTTTATTTTTCTTAAATTATTTTTGTAGTCGTACATGAAGAGGAAACCCCGGCTCAAGCTGAGGCCCGAGACAAGGCAAGCAAGGAAATTAGGATGGAGAGATTTTCAAAGGTCTTGGATTGGGCAAAAGAAGCCTTTTGGTTCTAGTTCATTATGTCTCTCTTGCAAATATTGTGGTTTTACTAGTGTGAAAATATATAGGGTTTGTAGTTTTACTTCATCAAGTAAATATTAAATGTAAAAAGAACAAAGTGCACTAGGATGTCATTTTGTGTTGTTTGTAATTAATGTTGCTTGTTACACCAAATCACATTATAGTTAGTTAACAATATGAAGTTTCATGGGTTTAAGGTTTATTATGAACTTATGCAGAATTTTGTATATTTGTTATTTTAATGATCATATTAAGCATCACTTGAAATACAGGTTAAGTATTGCCTTTAAGATTATACAAGACAAAAACAATAATGCAAAGAAGAAGAAAAAATGAAATTATGAATTATGATGTATATGACCCACTTGAGTGAGAAGGTAAATTAAATGTTGTAGAAACTTGCACTAGAAATGAAAGTTATATGATGGGAATAATATATAGAGATTCCAATATTGGCATCTAAATCAATAATGCTCAATTTGATAAATAAATAAATGATAATGCTCAATTAAACTGGTTCGTTGGTTAATATTGTATATATGAAGTTAATAAATTATATTTTCAAGCTAACGACCGCAATTAGTTGGTGAGTGAATTGCTTCATTGCTTGCATTATAAAAAATAAATAAATAAAAAACCCACTATCGCAAAGCTGACTAAATTATTATTTGCTTATAATTTAATTTATAAAGTGTGACATTGACTCCCAAGTCCCAACAAATGGCTCATTATATTATTGTAACAACTCATGGTTGGTGGTAGCTTGGTGTCTTTCCTATTTCTTCACATTTGTCTCAGATTATGAAACCATACTATCAAAGGTACATTTTTTTTTTCTTTCTATTTCTCCCTTTATTACGGTTTATTATTTTTGAATAATGGCTCATATTTGATCATCTAGTCAGTGTTATGTGTTTTATATTCAATCCATAATCATCAACGATCTAAAAAAACCACCCCTCAACAAAGTACAAATCCAAATTTTGGTTTTGAATCTTTTGAGAAAATTTAAGCAAAGTGCTTGATTGTATTTTTTTTTATCCTTCTTTATGTTTTAAACTTAGAGTTGATCCTTTTGTCCACACATCTTCTTGCAATCAATCATATTAAGAAGGCTTTAAGAAGTTTATTTTTCCTTAAATTGCTTGTTATGCATATAAAGGCAAAAGCATAGAAAGCGGAAGATGTGAGTTAGAGTAAATCTTAATGCAACGATATGTTTTATGCTGTTTTTATCACACTATACTCAAATTAATTCTTTGTAATCTTACTTCATAATTTACCAAACCAAGAAGAATTATACTATTCACATAATAAAAAAGATATACAAAAATTCCAATTCCAATCATTTGAGAGTACAAATTCGCTCTTCTCCATTACACGCAACCTGAAAAAAAAAAAAAAAAAAAAAAAAAAAAAAAAAAAAAAAACACACACACCATGAAATGAATAAAAGTTAAACTAAAAATTATTCCCACTAGCATTTTGGCAAGTGAGTCTCAGTTCAACTCTCTTTTTATTCACTCTCTCTATGCTCTCAATTGCTCTTTTTCAATCCCAAAAACCTTCACATGCTTTGTTCAGTTCCAATTCAACAATAAACCAAAAACACTCTCATTAATTCACAAAATCATCTCTCTCTCTCTCTCCAAGTGCACCACTGACCACGAGACTCCCGAAAGAGCTTTGCTTCGTATCCAAAATTGCTCACAAATCAATGAGCTTGGAGTTCTCAGAATCCATATATCGGATCTGAATCGTTTTCATCGTTGAAATTTCAATGAGTTCGAGCTTCGTTTAGACCTGGGAAAAAAAAGGTTGATTTTGTTTTACTTTCTACCTATTGTTGTGGTTTTCGCTTCAGCGAGTGAATGAAGCGAAAACTAGCTCAGCAGAAATCAACGTACAGATGGAAGAGAAAGCTTTTGGCTGTGGTATTGCTAGGTTTTTGCTTCGGAAGCTTATGGCTGACTCAGACTCGGTACAGTCAAATTATGACTCTCTCTTCTCTGCGAGCTCCGAAACCAAAGATCGCGTTCTTGTTCATTGCTCGGAATCGGCTTCCATTGGACATAGTTTGGGATGTTTTCTTTCAGGTTCACATTTTGTCTTCTGAAAATTCATTTTCTTCTTTTGATTTATTTTTAGTAGTGTGGATTTAGTTCTGAGTTTCTATTTCAGTTTCGTTTCTGTTTCTAGTAATTATGAAAAAAAAAATTATGGTGAATTAAATCAAATTCCGAACTTTCCAAAAGTAATACAATCTCTTCGAAATATCCAATTAAAGCCGGAGCTAATCATAAAGAAAATTTGTGAGTCTGATTTTGGTTAAACTTTGCTTTCTTATGCAATGCTTGTTAACGAAGCAAATTCTTATTTTTATTTTACTATATTTTCCAGGGTGGTGAAGATAAGTTCTCAGTTTATGTACATTCAAGGCCTGGGTTTTTGTTCAACAGAGCGACCACGAGATCAATTCATTTCTTGAATCGTCAAGTCAATGATAGCATACAGGTTCTGCTTTTTAATCTAAATTTGTATAATTCCCAAGCTTAACTAGTCCATTAATTATAATTTTACTACCAATTCAGCATATAATTATAATCATTATATATTCATTAGATCATAGTTTCAGTTATTATAGAAGTTGCTTAGGCAAATTACAAAAAAAACTTGAGACTTATATCATGCGTCTATTTTCGGCAACTGATATACATATAGAATGTTACACGTTCGTTAATTTTTCGTCCTTTTTTTCTACTTCAGATAGATTGGGGAGAAGCGAGTATGATCGAGGCTGAGCGTATATTGCTTAGGCACGCACTTGAGGATACTCACAATGTACGCTTTGCTTTTCTTTCTGACAGGTGATTCTTTGTGTCCTCTACATATATTATTCTTTTATCAATGTACGTATAACATACACTACAAGATAATTGTTTGCCTAAGTAGGTCGAGTTTTCTTTATTTTGGTCACTGATCGATCCAAATAGTCCCGTTGCTTTGATCTTCTTTTGTTTGTTTTTTTGCTGTCTCTGATAGAATTTCAGTGTCTTGGCCTTTTTGCAGCTGTATCCCCCTTTACAATTTCAGCTATGTATATGACTATATAATGTCGACACCCACAAGTTTTGTGGACAGGTTAGTCACTTTCAGATCAATATAATTAGTGTTTGGGTGAATTTGTTTACCCTAGTCGTGTAATTATGTAATACTTATTTACCGTGCTATGAATGTATACATATATATAGATGTGAGTTGACTTGGTAAATTTCTGATGTTGACTTTCAAATACTTGAATCAGTTTCGCTGATACAAAGGAGGGTCGATACAACCCCAAAATGGATCCTATTATTCCTGTCGATAACTGGAGAAAAGGATCTCAGGTAACATTGTAGCTCAGATATTTTCACCCAAACTAAATGATTTGAAGGAAAATACTCAGGAACTTGACATCATTTATCTCTGCTTGAACTGATTATCTGACTCGTGTTTTGCTCAGTGGGCTGTTTTGACCAGGAAGCACGCAGAGATTGTGGTGAACGACGATACTGTCTTCACTACATTTCAAGGGAATTGCAAGGCATGTTTTTCTTCACGTTAGTTTAATGCTGTATGTTTGACCATTGCAACCTTGTTTTGATATCTCTTTTTGCAACTTTTCTTGCGTTATGGTGGGCACTGGGGCTTCTAACTGATTAAGTGCGTTGTATTATTTTGATCCCCAATGGTTGGTCGTTCACCGAATTATTTAGAATTTACAAGAGACCTGTTTTGATGTTTTAAACAATGTGATTTGCAAACACCCAAAATCTAGGAGAGCATCTGAAACTGGAGAAGTTGTCTGCAACCAGAATAAGATAATTTTACATTCCTTTAAAAAATCGTAAAACCGGAGTTTGTAAAGCAACAAAATTTAATTTAGTTGATGTTGTATCTCCTACTTTCATATCTTTACTGTTTTGATGAGAAAAGTAAAACAGTTATATCTCAGTCAGTTTCTATATTTGGATTACTTAGCCAATGAAACATATTTTCAGTCCACTTACTTTTATCCATAATAACTTTGCAGAGGAAGTCACTACCTGAGTTTTGGCGGGAGCGTCCCATTGTGAGTTCTCTCAATCTCTAACAACCCAGTAGTGTTACCTTCTAGAATTTTTTAGTAAATTCTTAAGTTTTGTTAAAAGTTTTAATTATAATGTATTTTTAGCACAAATAATTCTTACAAAAATGGTCTACAAACTAGTGATTTGTTGCATATGTATTTTCTTACAAATTACTTTTTTTTTGGCGCAGTAGCTATTTAGCCGATTGCAAACTTGATCTTAAGGAAATAGCTAACGTTTCGTTTATATTGGTAAATTAGCCATTTACAAAATTAACGTATGAAAATGCTAAGGACAATCATGTAAAATACTATCTGATTAGTGAGGCAACGTCAGCAAATGTGACTAGATTTTCAACATGTTTAAAACGTTGTCTAGATTGCAAATCCAATGTATCAAGTGGCATAGTCCGTGTGATTTTTTAAAAGGACATCAATCTTGGGTGCATAATATATTCTAAAAATTAGAATGCTACAAAATCAATATTTGAGGAACTATTTTGCCACTCATAAAAATTCATGTAGTATCTGAGCTGAAGTCTAATTATAAAGATTGATCTTCTTTTCAGCCAGTTGATACAGCCAAGGAGCATAATTGTATACCAGACGAACATTATGTTCAGACGCTGCTAGCTGTAAGTTACTATTCCATCAAAGTGTCTCGTGATCTCTTTTTTTATTTTTTGGTCCAATAGAAACGAGAATAAGGTGAGTCCTTGCGAATAAAAACACCACTTTCTTTCTCCTGGAAAATAAATTCAGCAAGAGGGACTAGAGAGAGAAATAACAAGAAGATCGCTGACACATACGTCGTGGGACCTATCATCCTCTAGGGAGCATGAACGCCGGGGATGGCACCCACTTACATACAAGTTTTCCGATGCCACTGCAACGCTTATTCAGTCCATAAAGGTAATATGTCAACTGGAGGGATAAATAAGTAATTTACTTATTCGAAGTCATTGAGGTGTGAGTCATTAGATATGGAAAGAGTTGTCAATTACTATTTTGGTTTCCTTGAGGTGAGTCATTATTAATGAAAAGAGTGTCATATCGAATAGCGCGCGACTATTTTTTATAGAGCTGAAGTTGTGAAATATATTTTTTTTAAATATTTATTTTAAAAACAGGAGATAGAATTTATCAACTATGACACTGAGTATCGACGAGAATGGTGTACTAGCAAAGGAAAACCCGCCCCTTGTTTTCTCTTCGCCAGGAAATTCACACGACCCGCCGCTCTGAGACTCATCAACTCAGTAAGTTCTCACATCTGGAATCTTGGTCTTAATCTGAATATTCCATTTCCATTTGTTTTGCCAAGCGATTTTCGAACACATTGCATATTAAATATTTCACTTAATAATTATTTATTTATTTATGTTTCTCATCGGACAGTCTGCGCTGGAGCTTTAGGTGAATCGAGACGTACAGCCTAAACTAGTCAAAGTTAATGTGTAGCCCTTTTCTTCTTCCAAGTTTTATGTAGATTAAAATGTCTATTCTTAAACCTCCTATCAAATAAGATGAGCGAGTCCGTAGCAAATTAGGAAAAGCCATCAGTTTACAAACAAAAAAAGAGAGAAAAGTTAAATATTCTTATTAATATAATGGTGTATAGATTTGTTTTCGTACGTCAATAAAAGAGTTAATACCTCTCTTCTTCTTTTACTTTTATTTTATAACTTGTTTGAGCAAAATAGCACATCTTTCTTTCTCTAAAACAACGAATAACTTGTTTTGCTCGACGTCTAAATCAGACAAGGGTTTTCTTGTCCTTTTATTTCAAATTTTAATGCAATTTTATGCAGAAAAACAGAAGCATAAAATTATATATAAAAGACTTAGAAGTGTCTATTTGAAATTTTTGCAACTTTTGTACATATTGTCCTGAAAATACTCCTACTTTGCACAATCTATATTGAACTCCAAGAGAATGCATTAGTGGCTTCTTAAGTCCACGATTTAATATAGCCCATTAAAACGACATTACTGGGGCCTTCCCTTTTTATTTTGGGGAAGTTCAACAAATATTTTATTTGAAGACGATAATTTTTATAATATCTCATATTTTTAAATTTTTCATAAATACCTCATTTTTAATTTTCTGCTTTTTCCTTATTCTGAATAAAACTTTTGATATGGAAAGGAAATGCTAAATAAAAGGGTAAATAGTAAACAAAAAAAAAAAAAAAGAGTAAGCAACAAATAACATATTATAAAAGAGATTTATGGAGTAAAAAGATAACTAACATATTTGAGAAATTAAATTTGAAAAGAAAATACAAAAATTAATTTCCACTTTATTTTTCTAAGCTATAGATTTAACGTGGAAGGCATATATACGAAGGATTTCTTTTGGGTTTAGAATACTCAAGATCATTTAAGTGAGACTTCCCAAATTGGCACTGTTGGCTAAGCAGAGGAGCAAAGCACTGGTGCGAAAATAAGTGGAGGTACATAGCTTGAGCCTAAAAAGCTCATTAAAAAAAAATAGTTTGCTTTTTTTGTTACAAACACAATTATAATTACGAAGAAAAAAATGTATTTACTAATTTTGTTATAGAGATTTTCACAGATCTATTATCTGTTCACATGGTGAATATTTTAAATTTCTTAGTACTTTCTATCGTCCACAAGTGTCATTGTAAGCCTTGCAACTCTCATTTTTTAAATGCGGGATCAATGAAAGTCCAAAAAACACATTAAATTAGATATGTATTTGGATTTAATACTTCCCCAAATGTCTATAATAAATAACCAATTGGAATAAAATAAACATACTTTTTCTATTCCATAATAAGGATTGCATTGACGTGGAGAGAGACACATATAGGTCGCCGCGTGATTAGTCCGTACGTGTCAATTAATTTAAACCCAAACTTGCAAAAAAAAAATATCTCGCTAATTTTTTTAACAAAAAAAATATCTCGCTAATCAATTCGACCACAACACATTACCAAACCACTCCAACGAGACGGATCGTTTGGAGTTTTGTTTGTTTTACAATTTTACCCCCAAAAAATGTAATATAGGAAAGTACATGGACACGGTATTGCACGCGCATATGTGGTTACATTTTCGTAAAACTTTGAAAAAATGTTAGAATTTTATAATTATGTTTATAAAGTATGTGTCTAGTGGAGAAAAACTAATAAGTTTCTAAATTCTACGATCCGTCGCCATATATAGCTGTGGTGGCCGTGGGACGGACAAAAATTATTGCGGCAGAAAGTAATAATAATTTGATTTGTTAAATATTTCGAAATTTTAATACTATTGAAACACAAACTGAATTTAAGGTGCTATTAATCATATTTGATAAAAATTACTCTTTAGTACTGTTATACCATTATATTTGAGCATTAAAATTTTAAAGGATAAAAATGGACACAATTATTCAATTTTTGTAGAATTGCACTAGACTTTTTAATAGAATACGGGTAAAACACGTATTGATATAAGCGAATAACATCTTAAACATTGAATTCCTATATTTGGAGTTGATAATTTATATTTTATATATACATATAATACCATGTATCAATTATTAAATAAAGAGAAGAAAAAAAAAACTAAACTTCACAAATCTCACATAACTAGGAGGGTCAAATCAATGTCCTTTTATTCATTAGGCAATGCCACGTTTGCGAGCATGTGCGTTCATCAATGGTTTTTGTAGATAAAATTATAAAATAGCTTCAATATTGATCGTGGCGTTTAATTCATTACAAGAAACTCTTAAATAATGAACTTGATGGCTCACTGAGACGATGATAAGTGTAAACTCAAACATACACGAAAATCGTTCTTTCTTAATAAATAAAACACACATAAATGAAATCGATTACGTGGTAACCATTGGAGGACTAAGGTGGTAACCATTTTAAGGGACTAAACGACAAAAGTTAGTTGATCCATTTGGTAGTTCAAGCAAACGGTTTTGACTCTTGACCGTTGGCTTTTACTCCTTCAGATTTCTTGCTTACCCAACAAGCTACCTCGTAGGACTGTCCACGTTGCCCGGTCCCACTTTATCTTGTTATTAATTTCATTATTATTTCTTTTTAAGAGAAAAACTTTATGCATTTTTCAGAGTGTCGGTAGACTTGGCCCTCTTGTAATACTTTTAGTCGGCACGCAATCAAGTAACGGATAGTGGATACTATTATTTTCTAAAAAAATTGGGAATTCAATGGATAGAGGGAGCTTGGAAGTTGGAATATATTAAGAGAAAATAATGAATTTAAAATCCCTGAAAAAGGGGTAGTTAGTTAGGAAATCACTAATTAAATTAGCAATTGAGACTAAGAGGTATATGATGGTGGAGAGTATTTTTAACTTTTTTCAAAAAGCTGAGATACTTTTTCTTTACTTTGAGAGTGTTAGAATTAGAATATTCATTTTTCCAAGCTTTTCTTAGCTGCCTTGTAGAATATATATATATATATATATATATATGTATGTATATATATGTATGTATGTATATATATGTATGTATATACAAATTAAGAAAGAAAAAAAAAGGTGGAACGATCGACTTATTGAATTTGTTTTGGCTCGTAGTTGAAAAGAAATCTCTAATAATAATATAAGCGAACGAGATTCCGGAAAGTCCTTAAAAAAAGAGATTCCGGATAAAAGAAGAAGAAACATTTTACTTTCGATTCTAGTGTAATGTATATATGAGTTCTAAAGCAAAATCACGAATATGAAAAGAGATTCGAATGAATGCTGCTAGTAAGACATTTGGTATTTTTTTTTTACATAAGATATATTTAGAATATTACTCAACAGTTATCCTCCATATTAGACACGTGTATAAGAATAAGAGAACTATAACTGTATAAAAAATAAAGAGAATATTTTGCAATATTTTATATTCGCGTTGGGTAAAGGATCTATTCGGGACCTAGAAAATTAGATGGAAAAATATTAGAACTTATTGTATTTTCGTTTTAGTGTTTGAAAATTTTGAGGAGAAGACAAAAATACATAACTAAAAGATAAAATCATTTTCTTTAAAAATATGTAGATTATGAAAATCTACTTAAATTTGTACCCACACATGGCTATCTTAACCACAAACTTTCGGTGACTCCAAAAATAATAGAAAACTTTAATTTGTCCCCGCATTTTTCTTCATATCTACTCAATGATATTGGTCACTTCACTTTTATTTTTTATTTTTTATATCTTGATCATTGCATTGCATCGATACTCTTTTTCGTTACGTGGTTAGCCAGACTTGTAAAGGAATATACAATATAGTATTCTTTCAGTAAAGTATTGATAAATTTTTGGTCCATATAGTTAGTTTCCAAAGGAAAAAATTGACATAAAAAAAAATTCTGATATATCTTAACTAGAACACCCTTGATCACTTTTATATCAAAATAAAACTCGCGTTAATTCATTCCTGAATATTATAGAGTTCTCTAGGAGTTGATAAGATGAACTCATAAAGTTTATATATTTAGCAACTTGACTCCCTCAAAAAAAAAAAAAAAAAAGCAACTTGACTCCCTCAAAAAAAAAAAAAAAAGCAACTTGACCAATAAATAAATTTGCATGCACGTGTCCCATCCCATAAGTGTTTTTCTTTTTCTTGTCTTATTGTGTGGAATGTGGATTCTTCTTTTTGCTTCTTTTACTTTTATCATTGAGCTGTTAAAAATATACGTAATTGTGAAAAATAATATACGCGTTCTATATGTGTTAATTAACTACCCAAAATCTTTAATCACATTATAAATAAGTTTGTATATATTTATATATTATATCGTATGAGGTTAGTAAATAATGATCGCACTACAATTGTTTTCTTAATTATCGTTTGAAAAATACTTGATTCATTTATTGGCACTAACATTCCAACAATGATGTTTTTATGGATTTATACTTTTCATTAAGATTGTGAAATAGAATCATAAAAAGTACAGTTATGGTTAGGACGGTATTTCCTCGATGAATCAAATGTTTAATTGAGAGGTAGCAATATGTCACGTAGGGTGTATATATATATATATATATATATATATATATATATATATATATATATATATATATGTTGTAGTCTCAATAATTAATTAAGGGAGTCTTTGACACGCTATTTTACAAGGGCACTGTAGCGAAATAACCAAAATGAAACTATGAAATTTGTTTATAGCATATGTTTCACAATTTTTAGGGAAATAGCCAACAGACTTATGTGACAATAATTAAGGTCTGATTTACCCTTATTTATTAACAAATTCGTCACTTTCTCTCTCCTATTTTTTTCCTACACTTTTTTTTTACATAAAAACTTCAAAAAACCATATCTATCTCATATGAACTCGAAATTGAGTGATTCCAAATCCTACGGATTCGTGACGCCGAGATCTTCAAAAATAGATCCATTGTATTTGATGAAAAATCATGTTTAATACCATAGATGTAGAAAAATCACGTTACTAACTTAAATATGGAAATAACTGGAAATTTTTAAAATTATTAAAATAAATAAATGGAAACGTAACTATGATGCATTAAACATAATTTTTCATCGAACTCAATGGATCTATTTTTGAAGATCTCGACGCCACGAATTTGTAGGATCTGAAATCACTCAATTTCGAGTTCGTATGAGAAATATACGAATTTTTGAAGTTTTGATGTAAAAAAAATTATTTGAAAAAAATAGGAAAGAGAATGTCACGAATTTGTTAATAAATAAGGGCAAATCAGACCTTAATTATTGCCACATAAGCCATTTGGCTATATCCCTAAAAATTGTCAAACATAGGCTAGATACAAAATCACATGTTTAAAGTGGCCTAGTTACTTACAAATCTCTTTTTACAAAGAAAGAACATACACATATGTATTGATGTATATAGGGAAAATATCACGAGTATCCATTGTGTTTAATCGAAATGCGAGATTTATCCCCTCTATTTTTAGAAATATCAGACATATCCCTCCAGTTTAATATAAATGACATATACATCCCCTAAAAAATGTTATATTACAAATATCACCATTTTCGTTTATTTTTTACAAAAAAATAATTTGAAATCCCCTAAATACCCTTAATGAAATAATTTTTTATCTTCTATTCTATATACAAAAAAATTAAATTAAAAAAATTTCTTTATAAAAAGTTAAGGTTTTTTTTTATAAAGAGAGATTTTGATTTTTTTTTATTAAAATAGTAAATAAATATTTATTCTATTAAGGGTATTTTGAGTAGTTCAAATTATTTTTTTGTAAAAAATAAACGAAAAGGGTGATAATTGTAATATAACATTTTTTTAGGGGATGTATATGTCATTTATATTAAACTGAAGGGATATATCTAATATTTCTAGAAATAGAGGGGATAAATCTCGCATTTCGATTAAACACGAGGGGTACTTTAGATATTTTCCCATGTATATATATATACTTGATGAAATCAGTGGCTCTAGACGTTTAATTTCCAACTTTACCCCATGTTATCTTGTATAATATCACCGACGCACAAATTATACATTTCATCATAAATTATGATGAAAACGCTATATACTTCCACAAATGAAAATATTGTGTGAACCTACTTTCTAAACACTAAAATCTAGCTCAGAAGAAAGAAAAAAAAATCAGTGAGGATAGTTTGGGAAAAAATTATATTTTGAAAGATAGACCGCGTATATGAAATATCAAGTTTACTCTCTTCATCGACCCAATATGCATTAATCCAACATTGCAGAAGGAGCTCATGAGCGTTAAAAGTAGTTGTAACTTAGTTTGAGTGACTTGGTTTTATACACAAATTTAGGGTATTATAGGCTTGCAACCATATTTTGTACCCAAAAAAAAAATAAAAAAAAACATTTTGAGGCCTTTTTTCACCATTGGATTAATTTTCAAGGCTATATGACCCTGAATTATTATTTTGGGTGTGGCTTGTAAAATCCGTAAAATAGGCTTGGGATGTGTTTCACGTTTTAGTAAAAGCGACATATATGAATAGTGAGTAATTATACTGTACAAACCATATACATAATCCTCTTTTAATTGCGTATCGTCTTATTTTATTCATTTGTGTGAAAATCAAACGATATATATTAGTAATAAAATCATTCTACTATACACGTTGGTATCAAATGATTTAACACCACATGCGTTGTGTTATATAATAATCAGACTATTTCAAGTAATAGTAATGTATTTCTAACAGAATTACAGAAATGATGATGTACAAACGCGCGTGCACACACACACACATATATATAGTATATATACACCTGTGTATATATATATTTATATACATATGTGTGTGTGTCATGCATTTTAGGCGGTTTTTTCAAAATAAATGTTTTATGCATCATACGAAATCATTCCAAATACTGTACAAATATTAGGTATATGAATTCAATTATATTGAATGATCATATTAAAATTTAAAACACAAGACTAGTCTTTATAATCTTCTTCAAACAAAAAATAAATAAATTTCTTGACTCCAAACTTGTGTACATATTTTCATGTTTATTAATTATTTGCATAAATATTTGAAGTAATATGCATAAATATGGTTTAAATGTTTTTGTAGCAATATATTTGCTCAAACTTTTGATGGAATAGGGTTTAGGGTTTATTCAAAATAGAATATATTTTTCATTATCTATTAGCAAAGTATTTTTTCTTATACTTCTATGACAACAAATTATGTAATGAAAAACTTGCATTGAATGACAAATACATCATCCAAAAACTGTATTAAATGATAACCGTAGCCATAACGGTAGAATAATGCTTCTTACTGGATAATGAGAAAATAAATCTTCCAATTAATCATACTTTTAGAATAGTCACATTCAGGAAAAAAAATTATTTTATAAATGTCCACAGTAGATTTATTCAACCATATATCGTTTCAAAAAAAAATATCAACCATATATATCATGAGTTTTAGTAAATGAGCTTTAGTTAAATATTGTTTTCGTATCTTGTATTTTGAAATATATCACAATCATATCACTTGTTATATGTTTATTTCTAAACTATCTCTTATTAGAGTTTCTCCAATGCACAACTCTATAACTTTATTTAAACCTCTTCAATGGTAACAACTCTATAACTTCATATTTGGTGTAACTTTTACATCAAATAATCAGTGTTGCAACAAATTTGATATAACATTGTTCATTTGATGTAAAAATTAAACCAAATATTTAAACATTATTTCATAGTTAAAAGTACATATTTTAGTTAATCCAATAAATCAAAATATTTTTTAACTGTTTGGATCTTTATACATAATCCAAATTTATTTCTTCAATACCACTTAAATTAAGGGGCCGTTTGGTTATGTTTTCTGTTCCCGTTTTCTGTTTTTTGATTCTAAATTCTAGAAAACAGTTTTAGAAAAACTGTTTGGTTATGAATTTAGAAAACATATTTAGAATCATGTTTCTGTTTTCTTTGAAATTTGTTTAGAAAACAGAAAACAATGAAAAGTTGTTTTCTATTTTATCTCTATACAATTGAATGGAAAACATAACCAAACAACATTTAAAATATTCTGAAACGTAATTCTAAATCTGTTTTTTAAATTTAAAAATTAGAATCAGAAAACAGAATTTAAAAACAGAAAACGAGTTTAGAAAACTAAACCAAACGGCCCCTAAGCTAATTAAAAAAAAAGTTTATAGATATCACACCAAATTAAAAATATAATTAATAATAGTAATTTATAGATGTCAAACCAAATTAAGCCGATCATTAAAAATACTATTACAAATATTATTATTACAAAAATTTTAACATTATAATAAAATACTACTACAACGATAAAATACGACAAAAAAACATAGTTAAACTTATAGAATAACAAATAGCAATACATTCAACAAGAAACATATTGCACTACGTGGTGCATTGATAGATCATTTGTGGTATGAATATATGAATATAAATTAATTTAATTAGTAGTATAATTTTTTTTTCAACTAACCAGTCTTTTAGTTTCTTTTGAGATTTTAGATAAAATTTTATTTTATTAAGAAAATAGTTCAAAATTCAATTAGCTAAAACAGTTAATTTAATTTATTTAGATTTGATGGACTATTTTTTTAATAAAATGAAATGAAGAGGCACTTTCGTAATAAATAAATAACTGACGTAGGATATGAAAATATTAGTCGATTAAAACTCGGAGGATCTGCATAGTATTCTCCGAAATAAAGATACATATTAGATTAATATTGTCCAGCCATAATAGTCAAAAATCACCCTTTACTTCATTTTATGCACACACGTCACATTTCCATTTAAGAGCACTCAAGAAAAAAAAAATGAATAATGACAAAACCTGAAATACAAATTTAAAATAATGAAAAAAATAAATTAGAAAACTTAAAACATTAATTAAAAACCTATCTTTTGTCGTCCAGCTCAGGACAAACTCCACGTCTAAAAATTTGTCTATAAATGCACAATTCCCTATCTAATCTGTCAGACTACCATACCAAAAAAAATATATATATATCTTCACAGAAGTTCATATAAGCACATATCTAAAAACACTACCCAGATTCTTTTTCCCCATCTATAACAGATTGTCAAGAATCTTCATCTTTGTTCATATATTAATCCATGCATAAATATTCCCATACACAAATATATTCATCACGTAACCACACTATAATTTCTCACTTTTCCCTCTCTATATAAACCCACTTCCGTTCTCTTCATTCTTCACCCAAAGATTTATTATAAAAAAAAAAAATACAAAATTCACAAAAAAAAAATGGCTCCGAGCCTGAACAAATCCTTGTCCGATGACATCACCGCCGGAGCACTCGTCGCCGACATGACGTCACACTCCCCGTTCGCGTTGAAGGGGACGAGCCTCACCGCGAAAGGCCACGTCATCCTCTCCGACGTCCCCGCCAACGTGTCACTCACCGCTCCCACCGCGAAAGGGTGCTTCCTCGGCTTCGACGCGGACGAGCCCAGCAGCCGCCACGTGGCACCGCTGGGAAAGCTGAATGGAATCCGGTTCATGAGCATATTCCGGTTCAAAGTCTGGTGGACCACTCACTGGACCGGCTCTTCGGGCCGAGATCTCGAATCGGAAACCCAAATCGTTATACTCGAAAACGAAAACTCGCCGGAAAATAAGGACCGACCGTACATCCTGATTCTCCCGATCATCGAAGGCTCGTTCAGAGCCTCGCTCCAGTCCGCCGACGGAGATTTCGTCGCCGTCTGCATGGAGAGCGGGTCAACGAAGGTCAAATCCGCTAGTTTCAGCTCCGCCGTGTACCTCCACGCCGGCGTTGACCCGTTCTCCCTGGTCAACGAAGCCATGGAGGCCATGCGTTCACACCTGGGGACCTTCCGGCTCCTGAGCGAGAAGACTCCGCCGGAGATCGTCGACAAGTTCGGGTGGTGCACGTGGGACGCGTTCTACCTTACGGTGCACCCGCACGGCGTTTTGGACGGAATTAGGGCACTCTCCGACGGAGGCTGTCCGCCGGGGATGGTCCTGATCGACGACGGCTGGCAGTCGATCGGCCACGATTCCGACCCCTCCGCCGGAGAAGCCGTCGGAAATACAGTCGCCGGCGAGCAAATGCCGTGCCGGCTCTTGAAGTTCCGGGAGAATTACAAGTTCAGGGATTACTTGTCCCCCAAGCAAGAGTCTGGTTCGGGTTCGGGTTCGGGTACGGGTATGGGTGCGTTTGTGAGGGATCTGAAAGAGGAGTTTCCGAGCGTTGGACACGTGTACGTTTGGCACGCGTTGTGTGGGTATTGGGGTGGGCTTAGGCCCAATATGGATGGGCTTCCTGAGGCCCAAGTGATTAGGCCCAAACTGTCTCCTGGGCTTGAGATGACGATGAAGGACCTGGCCGTCGATAAGATCGTGGAGACCGGAATCGGGATGGTTCCGCCGGAGAAAGCGGCGGAGATGTTTGAGGGCCTTCACTCGCACTTGGCGTCGGTTGGGATCGACGGCGTTAAAGTTGACGTCATTCACGTGAGTCCTTCTTTCTAAAAAGGAAATTTAATATTATATTAATGCTTTTTAGATTTCTTAACCAACTCACTCTTTTTTTTACACACGGCTTTGACTCGTTTATTTGGTCAGCTTGCTATTTTATATTTAATTTTTTTTTTTATCTGGATTGATTTTGTTATTATTGTTGTAATTCTATCCACTCTTGAAATCTATATTTAAAAAATTGAAGTGGATTTAATCACTCACGGATTAAGTGATTGAAGTCGGGGAGACAAATTTGAATTTTTTTTTAAAAGGGTAAATTCATAAAAATTATAAAAATTTGGATTAAAAATACAAAAAATTTAGAGTGAATTTTACAATTTTTAAAAGTTTAGGGGAATATATGTTTGTATTGGTGTACAGCTATTGGAAATGTTGTGCGAGGACTACGGTGGGAGAGTAGAGCTTGCAAAATCGTACTACAAAGCGCTAACGGACTCCGTTAACAAACACTTCAAGGGCAACGGTGTGATTGCCAGCATGGAACATTGCAACGACTTCATGTTCCTTGGAACAGAAGCCATCACACTAGGCCGCGTCGGTAAGTAAATAACTATGTCAATGATTTCAAATCACTTGTCCTAATCTTTTATTTGTCCTTCAAATAGTTTTAGAAAAATGATAAAAATGACATAAATTCTACTTCAGTTTTTAAGTGTTCATGCTTTTATCTTAATAACGTTTCATATTTCTATATGATTTCATACTTAAATAGCATAAATTTAAAAACGAACTTCGAAATTGATTAAAAAAAAAACATGGAACTTACAAATACATTGACTTAAACATTAGTATAATTTGTTTTTTTTTTAAATTATGTGGACGTAAAGGGGATGATTTTTGGTGCACGGATCCGTCGGGGGACCCAAACGGGACGTTTTGGTTGCAAGGTTGCCACATGGTCCATTGTGCCTACAATAGCCTTTGGATGGGAAACTTCATTCACCCGGATTGGGACATGTTCCAGTCCACGCATCCTTGCGCAGCTTTCCACGCAGCCTCGCGGGCCATCTCTGGAGGCCCAATCTACATTAGCGACTCGGTGGGCCAGCACAACTTCGATCTCCTCAAAAAGCTCGCTTTACCTGACGGGTCTATCCTCAGGTGCCAACACTACGCTCTTCCCACTCGCGATTGCCTTTTCGAGAACCCTCTTCACGACGGCAAAACCATGCTCAAGATTTGGAACCTCAACAAGGTACTTAATTTTTCTCAAATTTTACTAATGAAATATATATATATATATATATATATACACATGTATAAGTGTAATTTATTTATTTATTTATCTTAATTTTTTATAGTACACCGGAGTTATAGGGGCATTTAATTGCCAAGGAGGAGGGTGGTGTCGCGAGACTAGGCGTAACCAATGCGCTTCTAAATGTTCTGTCTCGGTAACATCAACGACCAACGTTAAAGATATCGAGTGGAAAAGTGGTGAAAATCCAATCTCAATCGAGGGAGTGGAAGAATTTGCGATGTTCTTTTCCCAAGCCAAAAGCCTTGTCCTTTCCAAGCCCTCTGAAGATTTTGAGATTTCCCTCGAGCCCTTTAATTTTGAGCTAATTACCGTCTCACCCGTGACCGTTCTACCTAAAAAGTCCATCCGATTCGCTCTAATTGGTCTAGTCAACATGCTCAACAACGGCGGTGCCATCCAATCCGTGGCCTATGATGATGAGAAAAGCTCAGTGCACGTTGGAGTCAGGGGCACCGGAGAGATGAGGATTTTTGCGTCGGAAAATCCGATGACGTGTCGTATCAATGGACGTGAAGTCGAGTTTGGATACGAGGATAACATGGTGATTGTTCAAGTCCCATGGCCGGGCTCTTCATCTCCATCTATTGTTGACTATATTTTCTAAGTAATTTTCTGATTAACTACCGTGTGTACTACTAAAAATAATGTGGTTTTTTTTTCCTTCCAAGTTGATTGGTATTTATAATATGGACAAGTGAGAAATACTTGTCTTACATGTATTTTAAGATGCATTGTTGAGTAACTAAAATAATGTATTTTGAAGTGAAAAATGTAAGCTTTGTTATACTTAATCTCTTTTTGCAATACGAAGACGCTTTTGTTTCCATTTGATGTTCTTCTTGTACTGAGCAAAGTAAAATTAGTTCGAGAACGGTACCAAAGTGGTTAAAGTAAAACATTAAGATAAAAAGACAATATAAGTCTAAAAAAAGAAAACAAATATGGCTGGCTGAGCTGGGCTTAGAGACATCATTTTCATCATCGTAATTCATTGGAATAAATCGAAATTAATTTAAATTAAGAATAACAACGATTCTTTTTGTCGTCGCTATTGTAAAAAAGAGTCATTGTTATAATAATGACGTTAATCTCGGGCATTGAAAGCTAATGAAAATACCTTTTCCGTTAGTGTGCCTTCTAGTGCTTAACGGACACAGTAATTTTCATTAGCTAAAAATCGGATTCCGAGCTTAACAAATGTGTTATTTCCGTTAAGTTTATGAGAAATGATAATTTATGATAATTTCCGTTGATTAAAAAAGGAAAAAAAAAATCAATCTTAAATGGGAATTGAAAGAGAGTAAAATGTTAAATTTATAAAACAATGTGCTAATATAAAAGTAAAGAAAAGAGTAAGAATTTGTCGAAAACGGCCTCGTGAAAAACCTCTTTGAGCAAACCCAATAGGATAAATTTCGGTAGAGGACAGAGTCCCTTACATCTTCATTAATCATAATTCAAATTACAATGTAGAAGTAAAACATTACAATTCTAACAAGGTCATTTTCTACAAATTCTTACTCATTTTCTTACTTTATATATTACCACCTTGTTTTAATATTTTAATCCATTTCATTTTCAATTTAATACATATTTTTTTAAATTAACGGATATTATTGAAAATTATAATTTCTAATAAGCTTAACGGAAATATAATTTCTGTTAAATTATCGGTAGGAAGCCGTTCGTTAAGCCAGTCATTGGAATCAAAATTTCTGATAGCTTCTGATTCCGATGTCCGTAGTAAATAGGAAAGAAAATAGCTCAGCAAAACTGGGATAAAGTTGAGCCGAAAGAAAGATCCACCCTACAATATGGGGTAAAAAAGCCAAAATAAATTATTTTAGCCCTTATAAAAATAAAACCGATTATTGAACCCCTTTCACGCTCATGTCACGTCGAGGTACTGCAGAAGAAAAAACTGCAAAATCCGATCCAATTTATCGTAATCGATTAGTTAACATGTTGGTTAACCGTATTCTGAAACACGGAAAAAAATCATTGGCTTATCAAATTATCTATCGAGCCATGAAAAAATGTGATGTTCATCCAATATAATCAAGTGCATTGAAGAAGAATGAATAGACTCCTTTATAGTATTTTTTTTCTTTCCTATTTTGTTTTTTAAGAGCATTTAATTGCATTTTGAAGAGTAAAGTCTTTATTAAAAAAAAGAAGAAAAAAAAAAAAGAATAAGGGTAAAATCATGTGTCAATCAGTGCCCCACTGATTTGTTTTGAAGATTTTTTTTTTTGATAAAGTGTTTTGAAGATTTTTTTTTTTTTTTGATAAAGTGTTTTGAAGATATTTAGTTAACTAGACAACAAGCCGACCACTGCTTTGAAAAGTGATCGTGTAAATTAGATTTTTATTTTTATTTTTATTTTTTTATAAAAAAAATGGTGAAAATTTTGACAATTTTGTTTTCTCTAATTATTTTTGTCCTCTAAGAAAGGTAATTTTATCTTATTTGTGCTATATTGATCTTTATTAGAAGCGTATTATAGCTAAATAGCCTCCTATAAATATACAGTTATGGATATGGCCAACATTCTGTTAATTTTGGGTAAATGGCCAGCCCAATTTATTTACACGTACAAAATACCAAAATGTCCTCATAACCGTTCCCGACCATACAGTCTACAAAATAAATTAATTAAATCAATATTTCGGCTAATAACTACCGGGGTTATCACGGCCATAATTACGCTCTTCCTTAATTAATACCAAAGATACACAAATATTCTCTCTCATTCAACCACAAATTCAAAACGAAATAAAAAGAAAAAAAAGAGCAGAACCAGAGACCTCGTACTCCAAAACCGTCCAGGGCGTGGTGGATCCGAGAGGAGTCTTCACTGACATCTGCATCGGATGGCCGGGATCCATGGCGACATCGTGCCTTCAGAGGCGGACTGAGGACGCTCGGAGGCGACAGATCGGGAGGCCGGAAACTGCGCTGTGGAACTCGATCGTGGACGAAGCGGCGGCGATGGAGGCCTCCGCGAGAGACGAGTCTCTGGATGAACCTCTTCGTCCCCATCTGGAACGCCTGTGTAAGAACGTGGTCCGGAACCGGCGGCGAGGCGGCAAAAAGCGTGAGCGGAATGAACACCGTCCCCGGAAGCTGGCTGTTGAAGCTGCGATCACAACGGCCAGAGAATCGCCGGCGTTTTTCTGGAAAGAACGAAGCCGCGCGGGAAAGCGAAGGTGTCGCCGGAGGTGACGAGGACGTTGGCGGTGGTGATGAAGCCGACCTCGAGCGAGCCGTACATGACGAAGACAATCTCGGTGGCGCGTGGATGTGTGTGGGGAGGGTTGAGGTTTGCCTCACGAGGACGATGACGCTTAAGGCTTTTTGTTTTTTTTTTTCTTTTTCTTGTACATATAGGATTAAAAGGGATTGGAAATTTGCAAGTGCTTGCTTATTTATTTGTGTAAATAGATAGCCTATTTACAATATGTTCGTGTAAATAGAAATCATATTTACAGTATATACGTGTAAATTTGAAGCTTATTTACAGTATATTCACTGTAAATACAAAGCCTATTTACAGTGTATTCGTGTTGTAAATAAGCTGTCAAATCAATTAACATCAGATAACGTGTAAATAAGCTCGCAAAATTTTCTCAAACCAAGTCCAAAAATTTCGGGAATACAATAGCTGCTATTCAATTCAGTTTATACCAAATTTTAAAAAAAACCAGCGTCATAATTAATGCGATTTTAATGAGTCAAATTACATGACTACTTTCCTATATAACTACTTTCCTATTCATTTTTTTTTTTAAATTTTTAAAAAACTGCCGCATATAATGAGTGATGATAATTAATAAGGGCAAATAAGTAACAAAAAAACAGTTAATATCCTGCCACGTAGGCGCAATGGCTATTTACAAAAAATTAACCAAATGTTGACTAAAACGCAATTGCCACTGTTTGTAAGGCTTATCTGGCCAATTATTTGTTATTAGAATTTCATCGTGAATTCGTGATCAATAGATTCGTCAAGAGAGGGGATATATTTACTGTAACTCATTATAAAGCATTTTTTAAAATAAAATAAAGAGAAGGGAAAAAACCAATTGTCTGAATCATTGCAACAATTTTGAGGTTAAGTATCAAAACTTGGCTGGCGTTTATAAGAAACAACGTTGTTATTCATAGGATTAATTGTCGCTTGATGAAAAAGCGGCATTGCCGTTTATAGGCTTAAGTGTCGTATGAAAAAAGTGCTATTGACGTTTGAATGCTTGAATGTCGTTTGATGAAAAGCAAGGACAATGAAAAAATGAGTAAAAGTGTCATTTTCTGCTTTTTCTCGGCTTAATTGTCGTTTCCAAAAAAAAAAATTCAGTTGTATTAACTGTCGGTTTACGGAACAGCAGAGTTGTCGTTTATAGACAAAAATGTCGTTTAGCGTAAGCGGAACTGTCGTTTATATTTTTTACTGTCGTTTTACTAAAAACAGAGTTGTCGTTTTTTAGTCTGTCTTTGTCTATATCTCAAAATCAGGGAAAAATTAAACCCAAATTCCTCGATATAAATTTGGGCAAAATCAGGATATTTAGGTAATATTCCAACTCCAAGGGACCAAGACGTCGTCACTAAGAAATTAGCAATATAAAACTATAAAAAAAAAAATAATAATAAACCTCAATACATTACAAGACTATTCCTCTTGGTTCTTCTTTTCAGACTCGCTTGCTTGAGAAGAAGAAGAAGAAGAAAAAGATTGGGGTTTTCGATCGATGAATACAGCGTCATATATGGACAAGCAGATTATGGATCTATCTCAGGGATCTTCGTCCCCACAGACCAAGGAATTCATCGACCTGATGAGCCACAACAACAACAACAACACTGTCCACACTTACCACCATAACAGCCACCACGTAGACGAAGAGGAAGAGCAAGAAGACGAAGATCGGAGGCTCGGCCATGGCGGGAATGTGAATTTCACCAAGGACGATATCCTCGCCAGCTACGATTTCCAGCCGATTAGACCCGTCGCCGGAGCCGCCTCTTCCTCTCAGCCCAAGGCCGCTTCTCCGATTAGGGTAAGAATTTGATCTCGGCTTGAGCTTATTCAATAGATGAATGTTCGAATTGTGGTTTTCGCTTCGATGTGGCGATTTTTTTATGACTTAACTGTGCTTGTTTCTTCAATTCAGGGAATTGTAGAATTCGTTAGGTTTGATGTGTTTGAGCATATATGTATATGAGTCCAAAGTCCGTAATTTTTGTTTTGCTTTGCTTTCTAATTTTACTGTTAAATTTGGTCTGTTTTCAAATGCTTTAAATATCATTGTACGGTGTATTTGTTTGTTCACACATATTCAGTGATGTTTTTGAACTTTGAAACAATACAGAACTATAGCTCTATGGACTCCCTCGAACCGGGCAAGCTCGTACAAGAGAAGGACCAAAGCGATTCATCATCGATCATCGCCGAGATCGACAAGACCATGAAGAAACACGCCGACAACTTGATGCACGCTTTGGAAGGTGTTAGTGCCCGGTTGACTCAGCTCGAGACCAGAACTCGTCATCTCGAGAGCTCTGTGGATGACTTGAAGGGATCGGTCGGGAACAACCACGGGACCACCGACGGGAAGATGAGGCAATTGGAGAATGTTCTCAGAGAGGTATTTTCCTATCTACCTTTCCTTTTTTAAAATATTATTATTGGGTGATAGTACAAACATACGACATAGTTTCGTTACGAATGAGTTCTTTGACGTGGGAAAGGTGTGTTATTGGAGAGCCAAAGCATAATATGCACATTTCTGCTGCACATGATTTAATGTTGTTTATCTGTGAAGCTTTCCCTTAGGACCTTAGGGATAGTATTGTAATTAGAAAATGATAGTTTGGTATAAAACACTTGTATAGATAAGAGTAGAGTGTAGGTGAAAATTTTAGGATGTTTCACAGGGGAGAGATCAAGCCTCTCGAAAGCTTGTAATATCTTGTATTTTCCTATTTTGTGAGTAGTGAGAGATTCAGGGTCTTATCACTTTCCTGGAAGCAGGATCAAGTATGAGCTTCTTTGCTAGTATCAGTTGCGGAGTGAAACTCAGTCATAAAATGGAACTGCCTGTTTCAAATGTACTACCCTTTTTGAGTCAAAGATATAGTTCACAAGAATAATGAGTGTCTGGTTCAACCCAGAAATTATTTTCTTTTTCAAAATCACCTATATCGTGTAATCGCTCACATTTGAGCAAATTCTATAGACTTCTTTGTGGAATGTCGGTTCTCCTTCCTTCCTCTTTTTTACTAACCGGTACAAAAATTTGAATCAGGGTCGTTGGTCGAGAGTTATCCATAATTTTTTTTACAGCTAAACCTACATTCCTTACTAAATGTTACCATCATTGCGCTGCTCATAATACAATCGGTGTCGTTCATCACACAGGTCCAATCCGGGGTTCAGGCCATGAAGGACAAGCAAGGTTCGGTGGATGCCCAGCTTCTACAGCTTGCAAAGCTACAAGTGTCCAAACCAGACCACCACCACCACCACCACCAAGAAAGTCAAACCCAGAACGTGGACCCCGTTCCGATCGCAGCCACCGCTTCGGCCCCGCTACAGCCCCACCAGATTCCGCCACCTGTCAGCCACGCACCCCAAGTCCAACAACACGCCTCTTTCCCTCCCCCGAACGCTCCTCTGCAACCAGTCTCACCGGTTCAACTCCCGACCCAATACCCTCCTCCTCAGACCCACTATCATCACCCCGGCCCCGGGCAGACCCACGAGCCGCCCAGTCAGCAGTACCCGATGCCCTCCAGCCAGCCGCCACATCAGCAGATTCCTCCCCCGGTCCCGCCGCCACCTCATCAGCAATTCCAGCCGACCCCTCCGCCGCCGCAATTCTCTCAGCCGCCGCCCGAGCTCCACCCCCACATGGCCCACCATTCCGAGCAGCCGCTCTCTTACGTTCCTCCGCAGACGTACCCGCCGCCGTCCAGTGGGCCCCAGCAATTCTACCCGGGCCCGCCTCCGAGCTCTTACGACCGGCCCGGCTCGGGCTTTCCGGCGGGCCCGCCCAACGAGCCGTTTCACTACCAGTACGGCACGAAACCCCCGCAACAGCACCAGATGTCTTCTTCTTCGCCTTCCTCCGGCGGAGGTTACCCGCAGATTCCGGCGGCCCGGACGCTGCCTCACGCCTTGCCAGCCGCCGGAGCGGCCGCCGGAGGAGGAGGGTCCGGCGGGGCGAGCCGGGTCCCGGTGGACGACGTGATCGATAAGGTGACGACGATGGGGTTCCCGAGGGACCTCGTGAGAGCGACGGTGAGGAAGCTCACGGAGAACGGGCAGACGGTGGATCTGAACATAGTGCTCGACAAGCTGATGAACGACGGTGATGGCCAACAGCCCAGAGGAGGTTGGCCGTTTGCTCGGTAGTGCCTTCGCGGTTCCCTTTGTTCTTCGGGTGTGTGTACAGAAACTTTGGGGAAACTTTTCAGATGGCTGTGTGTTTTTTCATGACCATTTTCCTTTCTCACTCGGTTGTTTATCTGGCTTGTGGTTATTTTCGAGTACCTTAATTACATTTTATTTATATATACTTCCAAAATAATTAAAAAGTGAACTATATAAGTTTTTTTCTATTTCAGGTGTTTTTTTTGTCCTTCTCTTTAACGGATTATGCTCAATGTTGCTGTTGGACATGGTGTTTTTTCGTTTCCTATATAATATGTTGAATATTAGTAAAAAAAAAAATTGTGTATTGTCATCCGAGAAATATTGTTGTCGTTTCCTCAGGAAAGGTAAAAACGACTTTACGATGAGAACAAAAAATATAGTAAAAATGGCTTCAATGTCCACCCCCTTGGCCAAAACATTTTGCATATTAGAATATAGCACTACCCTTGCGATGAATTAATCCTTGTCCTTATCTACTTCAAGTCATAATTAAGTCTTACCAGACTTGAGACTAATTAGTAATTAGTACCGGTCTTGAAACCTTAAAAATACGAGGGAAAAGAAAATAGAATATCTCTCTCTCTCTCTCTCTCTCTCTCTCTCTCTCTCTCTCTCTCTTTGTTTGTATTATTTGAAAATAAGAGAGAATTGTTTAAGGCGTGTATTGATTCACTACGATATAAATGCAATGGAAATATAGAGAATGTGTAGAAGAATTCGACGTGTAAAATATTTGGTTCAATTTTGGGTAAAACATCAAACCGAACCATCGCTTTTGGTTACCCCAAAGGGCTTAGCTGCCTGTGAGGTGACTTTTGCGAGAGGGCGGGAGTTCAATCCCCAAGAAACACGATATTGACGTTTGAAGATTAGATCTTGTAATTTGTGTTAAATGTTCAATGTAATTGATGAGATGATATTCTGTAAAATTGAATTATTCAAAAAAAAAAAAACCATTGTTTTTGCTTAAAAAAATTCAAAACTGAAATCAAATTATAGAAAGTCGAAAAATATCAATCCTATAAACTGCTTTGACTTTTTTTGTTTTTTTTTTAATTTATATTTAACCACCTATTTAATATCAAACTCCTAGTGCATGTCTTTGTAATTGTCTATGTTGTAGGATTTTTAACACCATTTGTCGGAGTATTTTTTTTATTATTGATATTCGACTCAGATTTTGTTATTGTCTTCGGTATAATATGTTTCCCCTTCTTTTTTCTAAAAAAAAAAGCTAAGAGAGTGATAAAAATGGTATTAATAGATTGAGACAAAAATATATATATCAGCGCGCCGACACGGTGATATATTTACATCAGGTGAGATTCACATATGTGAGTGCCGCTGACACGTCAACGTGCTGTTAAATATCAATGTTCTTCTTTAAAATATTTATAATTATGTCATTCAATTTTATTTACTATGCCTTATTTCTTTCATATTTGAAAAAATAATGAATCTCGACCTTGGTATAGCTCGTGGGACTTGGAATTGTCTTCAGCTTGCTCCCAATCTCCGCATCATAGAGGACTTAGTTTTGCCAATTTAATTCCAAATTAGGCCGGGTCTTAATTTCATCCTCCGGACTCCAAATTATGTCATATCGGCGACATGATTATTATCTAATATTCGGACCCTAATAATTAGATGATATATAATTTTTTATGAGCTGTAGCTTATTTCATTAGTATTGATTAATATGCTCATATATATATATATATATATATATATATATATATATCATATTTTGGTTTTTGGGCAATTCTAAATAGATTTCATTCTAAAGAAAGCAATGGTATTGTAATTTGTTTCCTTGTAAGTCTAGTATTACTTCCAATCTTTGTTTTTTCTTTCCAACCCTACAATATTCTTCCCTGTCTCAATGTATATTAACATATTTTCTTATGTAGAGTAATTAAGTGCTTAATTCAATTAAACAATTATACTTTGCACCATGAATGATGAATATAAATTGTTATGTTATCCAATATATATATATATATATATATATATATAAAAATTGTTTATCTTGCAATTATCAATAAAATAAACTAACAAATATATAACGTCAAGCAATAATTTTATAGTATTCCTCTGAGGTAAATTATCAATAAATAAAATGAAAGATATACAAATTCCATATCAACTCTCTCTCTCTCAGGCAAATTATCAATAAATAAAATGAAAGATATACAAATTCAATATTAATTCTCTCTCTCTCTCTCTCTCTCTCTCTCTCTCTCTCTCTCTCGTACCCAAAATCCTTATATGCTTCGTAAAAGCTTCAAACCCCAAACGAGTCACAGTCATAAAACCTCTTACATTTCATTGCTTCTCTACAAATCTCTCGCGGACGACAAAGCTTTCAATTAAAGCCCTTCGATTACTTCCTTATTACGATCCTGCCCCTCTCTTTTTAGTACACCTCTCTCGTTGATGAAGAAGCTGATTTTTCCCAATCTCTGATTATTCCAACGTATTCGCGGCATTCATTCTCTGCTCAATTCTGGTAATCACTCCCGGAATTCGATTCTCTGATTGGCCTCTCTTTGTATTGGTGTTTCTCAATTGGTCATTTTTATTTCTAGCAAGCAAGGAAATAATTTTTTTTTTTAAAAACCTAGATTATCATCGTCCAATGTGAATATTTAGGGGGTTTTAGCTTCTTCGCGTTGTGATTTTTTCACGCTCGTGACCATGGAAACTTATGGCTCGTGAAATTAATGCCTTGCTTTGTGTGTGATTGTCGTATCTTAAAATTTGATTTGAGTGGCCTTGTTGTTTGATTGACTTAACCGAATTGATTGTTGGAGGTTAATGGAATGATTTTTAGCTCTTGGAAAGCTGAGTTGATACAAATGGTTGTTAAAATGACTTGTGCGATGATGGTATATATGATTGTAGTGTTTTTAAACATAATTCTAACTTCAGTTAAATCTCCATTTTCCCCCAGAAATTTGATTGGCCTACTGAGATTGTTATGCGTAAGTTTATTTTCTGTTGATAGGATTAAACGTATGCAAGTAAGTTTATTTTAGACCTAGACTCTGTCACATGTTTAGGAATTACTTATCTACGATTGAGCGTTGGAAGAACTGTTTTAAATCTATACGTGTTGATGTTTTTCTCCGCCTTTCTCTCTCTACTTTAATTGTGATTAATTATTAAAATTATGAAATTTTATATTTCATCATGACTCTAATTCTTACAAAGCTCAATATGAAACTGTAGGATATTTACATTTAGCACTAGGTGATTTTCGAGCAACTTGATTACTGGGAGTGATACTTGGAACACCCCCGTATGCGATAAGACAGCGATTTGTTGGAAATGGAGTTACAAGTTCCATCTCCTAAACTTGGGGATCTTTCTCCTTTGGACTGTAATAGCGATCCCGAGGAGAAAGAAATCAGCGACGAGGACGATGATGACAGGAATCACAAGCATCGGAGACGCGACACCCGTTCCCAATCTTTGGAGAGGGACACACCCGATACAGTCTCTGCAAAGCCATTCAGAAAGCGGAGCAAACCAATTCTCAACGGTAACAACCATTTCAGAGAGAACGATTCTCAAGCCGGTTCGAATTGGAAACCTTACAACCCCAATAATCCAGCGAATTCCTTTCCCGGAAAGTTCGATCGGAGGCGCCCTCCCGGCCATGCATCAGCGGCTCGCTTGCCGTTGGATCTAAATCAGAGATTTCGCCCGAATCAAACATTTTCTGGAGACCCTGGTCTTGCTAGAGGAAGGATGAGAGACCTTGGGTTGTGGAACCATGATTCTAGGTTCATTCCGGATCTCGCTTCTCAAGTAGTTCAGGGATCCATTCCTCCCGGTATATTTCCTGGAAGAGGTTTGCCAAATGTTTCTAATGGACCGAACCCGCCTTGGAATGCCTTTGGTATAATCCCTGGAATTCCTAATGGAGGCCTCGATGCTATGCATTCTATGGGTTTGCAAGGTCCACTCAGACCACCGATGCCTGCTGCGTTGAATATGGGCATTCAACTCCAACGTTGTAGAGACTTCGAGGAGCGTGGATTCTGTCTTAGAGGAGACATGTGCCCGATGGAGCATGGTGTCAATCGAATAGTTATCGAAGATGTTCAGGTACGTGAATATACCGCCTTCCGAAGTTTTCATTGGTTTCAATAAAGTTTCTATTTTTTTTTTCCCCTTAATTTTTTGAAGATGAAACCCTTAGTCAACATAGCAATGTTTGTTGACACCATGCTCAGTATTTCTTATCCTACCTCAACTTTGGCTGGTTCTTAGTATCTTCTTATTATTTGTTGTTATGTAGAGGATATTTGTTTACTATATGTTATTTTTATTCATTTGGATGTTTGTTTAGGTTGAACTAATTGACTTTTTGTATCCCAATCTACAGAGTCTTTCACAGTTCAACCTACCCGTTTCACTTCCAAGTGCACATCTACTTGGACCATCAAGCGGAGCAGGGCCTGGATCTCTATCATCGATGAATTCTTCTTCGGTACCGCCAATGAATAGCAAAGGCTTACATAGTAAGACTAGCAAGACTACTTTTGCTGATGACGGTTTGGGTATCAATGGTTCATATCCCGGTTCTGCTAGTGTGGCTGGAGCTGATTTGTATGATCCAGATCAACCTCTCTGGAATAACAATGGTCCCGAGACATCAAATACGCTCCATGTTTTGCATTCAAATAAGATTGAGGATGCTGAATCCTTACCAAACGGTGATCCTTCCGACAATGAATTCCCGGTGAGAGGCACTGGAAATACCGTCGGTTCAAGCGCAACATCTGTTTGGGGTAGAATTCACAATTCTAAAGGAAAACCAGACTTGAAGGAGAAACTTGATCCCGCTGCAAGTTCCTCTAATTATCTTCAAAATGAAAGCAAGGGAGATAAAGTGGCGGCACCAGCGGGGCTGCAAAATCCATCTCGTCAAGCTAAGCGGGTCGTCAAAGAAGACGCTTCTTTAGATCCATCAGCCAAGTCGCAGTTCGATGTTATGCAAAACCCTCGAAAGCCAACTCAAAGAGCAACGCGTACTTTGTTTGTTAACGGGGTTCCTTTAAAGAACAACAAGAGGGAGAATCTCCTTTCCCATTTTAAAAAGTTTGGAGAGGTTATTGACATTTACATACCGGCAAACACCGAACGGGCTTTTGTTCAGTTCTCGAGGAAGGAAGAAGCCGAGGAGGCTTTGAAGGCACCCGATGCTGTGATGGGAAACCGTTTTATCAAGCTTTGGTGGGCAAATCGCGATAGCATTGCCGATGATAGTACCGTGAGTTCAAATCCTCATGGCGTGTCAGCTGTTTCGGTTCTACCGCATTCATCTTTTGCAAGCAGTAAGAGGGAGAATCTCCAATCTGCTGGGCCTAACAGTAGTGCGGTTCCTACTCCTGAAGTACCTATTTCTGAAAACTCAATTAAACCCGTTTTCACAAACAGTCCAAAGGTTGTGCCTCCTTCACAGAAGAAGCTGGACACTTTAGAGCTGTTGAAGGAAGAGCTCCGCAAGAAGCAGGAACTGCTGGAACAGAAACGAAACGAATTCAAACGCAAGTTGGTCAAACTAGAGAAACAAGTAAGTCTTGTGCTCTATCATTGTCTGTTTATAAGTTTGACGACTGCATTTTTTTTTTTTTGCACCCAAGTTTTGTATTTCCCGAGTAGTTTTGTTTTTCGTGAATTTCATTACTTGGAAGAAAGAGAGAAGAGATAAAATTACATTGACTCACCCACATGAGTTCCGTTTGTGTGTATTCATTACGATACTGTTACGAACTTATATATTTGGGTTATTAAGTTATATAGCCACACGGATATAGTGGATTGAAATATAGCACACCTTTGATTAATTTCTTGTAAATAGCCAAGTAAACTTATTAACATATTAATAAAAGCCTTATTTAACACAACCAAACATATATTTTAGGTAGTTAATAGGCTGCCACGTATGCAAGTTGACTATTTACAAATTATTTACCAAATGTTGGCTAATTTACAATTCCTATAGTTTAGGTGGCTTACGTAGCCAATTTTTTGTATATATTTTGTATTGATGAAATATCATAGATAGAATTACCGGACATTAGAGAGGTCCTTGCTCCCACTAATCTCTCGTACGTTTTTCATGATCTTTTATCTATTAATCCTTGTTATTTATAGGCTAACTTGACTTTAAGTATTCTACATTTACCACCCCTTACTTATTATTTGATTATTATGATCATTCTCCAATATCTGAATTCGTAACAGATACATGTTACCTCGTCTCATTCTTTAGAAATAAATGTGTTTTACAGACTCAACTTAAATATTTTGCAGGCTACAGGAAGCAAAGGCGAGCTGGAGGCAGAGCAAGTTTTGAAAAAACCTAAGTTGGGAATAGCAGAAGAAGCTACTGAAATTACTCCAAGATCTTCAGACTCCGTTCCTGCTGTGAAATCGCCACAGGCTGATAAGAGCAAATCGGGAGAAAATGCCATGTCCCATAGTCCCAAAGCAAATGCAACAGTGGAGTCTTCTAGCTCGAAGCAGCACCAGATTCGTCCTTTTGCAGCATCTGGGCCTCCCTTTTTGATGAACAGATACAAAATAGATAATCGCCCAACGGCATTTAGAATCCTTCCACCTTTACCAGCTGGATTTGCTAACGTAAGCCTCTCCCTATTTCCTCCTTTATCTTTGTGTTTTTCAATATCAAATATTTAATCGTAAGTTTATCAAATTGGTTCACACATAATCCCTAGATAAACATGATGAAGATAGCTCAGCGGTAAGAAATGGGCTCGAGTCACATGAGAGTTTTAAAAAAAGATATAATATGATCTCTGGATCAACTTTATTATATATATATATATATATATATATATATATATATATATATATATATATATATATATATATTTGAGCATGCAAAAGCATAAAAGACCATAACTTTACTACTATTTTTTGTAAAAAAAAGTTGGTTTACTGTGAAAGATGATTTTAGTGTTTAAAAAAATGGGTTCATGGGATAAACTTGTGTCAAATTGATTAGCCTTCATAGAAGCTTTCGGCTGGGTGACGGGTAAATCTAATGTTACGCCCTTTTAGGTTGCTGCCATAAAGGAACACTTATTACCATATGGAGATATTTCAAGCGTGGAGCTTGAAGATGATGTGGAAACTTCTAGCGGTGCAGAGCCAATAATAAAAGATTGCTCGGCTCGTGTGAGTTTCGTGACACGTCGATCTGCCGAGAGAGCCTTTGTCACCGGGAGATGCTGGCAGGGCCATAATTTGAACTTTGCGTGGCTCAACACAAACCCGCCAAGCAGTGAAATGAGCTCGAGAGAAAATAAGGGATCATTTGAACCCGATGATGCTAAGCCCGAAGAAAAAGTAGAAGTTGCTTTGTTGGAGAATGTGGAAGAGCCTGAAGACGAAGAAAAAAGAAGCGCCGAAGAAGAGGACACGGAAGATTCCCGGGTGCTGAACCGGAGCCCGAATCCGAGCCCAAGCCCAAGCCCGAGCCCGACAACAATGTCGGGAACAAGAGAGCCGAATGAAGATGATGACACGTGTTAAGGACGGGGCTAGTTATAACGAGATTGTACAGTCAGGTAAAATGTTTAAATGGTAGAAAAGCTCTAATTTTCTATTATTATAAAAAAAAAAAAAAAAAAATCCACCTTGTTTCTGTATTTTGATTTTTCTGTTCTCTCTTTTTGTAATGCTTGGACATGTCTTAAAAAGGAAATTTTCCTGATTTTTGACTGCCCACCTGAGGATTTTCTGGTTGACATAGTTGAGTGGTGAATTTCGTCTGTTTTAGAGATGTCTGAGAACTAGAAAGTTCAATTTTTTTGTGTTGGGAATTGAATGGAACGATTGCATGAAGAAAGAAGAAAATATATAAAATGGGATTTGATTCCTTTTTCGGTTTCTTTCCTCATCAACTTTTTGTTGTTGCCTTTCTGGCCGAAAAGTAATTTTTTGTTTCTTAATTTTCACTCGTCTTGAAAGAAAAAATAAACAGAGATAGCTTTATAGAATGATCGTACAACTATAATGACCGGCGTTTTCGAACTTGGTCATAACTCTCACTCGTCATTTATATATATATTGATATCATTTCATAAACAAAAAGTTTCTCAAAAGACCCTCAGATCATTGGGACAACTAAAAAAAGGCTTCCTCAAATTAAATGAAAAACTTTATTGTATAACATCATAACCTACATTTGAGATTTGGGTTCATGAGAAACCTAAACAACAAAAATACATACACAACCATCTCGAAAATCTACAAGCTCGTCTCGGCGACAACATCATAATAAATTCAAACGTTGACTCTCTCACTTCTCTGCAAACCCTCGATCACGTATTTACAGGTCAACACGTTCGGCGTAAACCCGGCTCTCCTCATCCTGTTCTGAAAATCAAACAGCTCGGCCACATTTCGTCGCTCGCCCAAAGACTTCACGACCGCGTTGTAACTCTCCGTGTCGCAAATCCCGAACTCCTTTGCGAAGAAGACCAGAGCCGATTCTGCTTTCTCGTTCTCGTCCTCTCTGCAGTATCCGAGCACCAACGCTCTACACACCTCCGAGTCCGGCGAGAATCCCGACCCGACCATTTCCTTCATCGTCGACTCGGCTTCCTCGAATCTACCGCTCCGACACAAACACTCCACCAAAGCTTTGTACACCGCCGCGTCCGGTTTGATCTCAGCGCTCGACATTTCTTGCTTCGCAAGCAACGCCTCGGACGCGTAATCACGTCTACAGAAAGACCGGACGAGCTCGCCGTAGATTAGCCCGTTGGGTTCGAACCCCTCCACGGAGATTCTCTCCCAGAAGCTCTTGGCTGCGATCGGGCGATCCGCTCGGCACAGAGCCACCATCAGAAACTCGTGATTCTCCGAAGAGACGCGGACCCCGAACCTCTTGAGCTCGTCGACCAAGTTGACCGCCGAGCGAAGCTTTCCCTCTCTGGCGTACCCTCTGACGAGTAACTTGCAAGTCAAGTTATTAGGGCAAACCCCGTCCCCGAGCATCGCGTGAAGCAACGCCTTGCAACCCGCCATTTTTCCCGCCTCTGAGTATCCGCGGATGAGCGTGTTGTATGCCACGACGTCGGGTTCCAATCCCCTGTGGACCATCCTATGGAAGAGCTGGTGAGCCTCCTTGAGCCTCCCCGATCTCCCGAACCCGTTCATCAGAGCCGTGTACGAAACCAAATCCGGCGAGACGTTCCTCAAATACATGAGCTTGTAGAGACATATCGCCTCGTCCAATCTCCCTCGCCTGCAATAGCTTCCGAGCAAGATGTTGTAAGTGACCACGTCCGATACGAACCCTCGCCGTTCCATTTCTTCGATAAAGGCGTTGACTTTGACTCCGTCCCCGCCAGAGGATTTGCTGACCACGTGGGTCAGAGTGTTGAACGTGTGCGTGTTCGGTCGAACCCCAATCCTCGACATCTCTTCGTAGACGATCCAACACTGCTCGAACCCGTCGATCCTCGCCAGAGCATTCAACAAGAAATTGCAACAAACCACGCTCGGAGCGAAGCCATAGTCGACGCTCTTTCCGAAAGCGACGAAAGCTTCCCTGACCAGACCCGTTCTCACGTAGGCTTTGACGAGCATGTCGAAGACGAAGGGGCTCCAATTGCAGCCACGGCTGGACGAGACGAGAGCTCCGAAGATGTCATCTTTGCGACGCGAAGTGACGAGCTCGCAGAGGAGCTTCGCGGCGAGGGTGAGCTGGCGAGCCCAGGCGAGGATGTGGATGACGTGGCAGTAGTTCAGGACGGTGGGTTTGAGGCCCAGATCGGTGCGAGTCCAGTTGAAGAATTTGAGAGCGGAATCGTAGTCGGACTGGCATCTGAGTAAAACCCTAGAGACCTCGTCGGGGCCGAGGTGGGAGAGGATCGATTCGACGTCGTTTCGGAGGAGAGTTGGGTGGGTCTTGCGGATCATGAGGGCGGAGATGATTAGGTCGACGATGTTGTTGGGGTTCTGGTTTGGAGGGAGGAGATTGAAGAGCGGATTTAGGGCTCGCTTCGAGTTCGAGTGGTCGATGGTTTGAAGGGATGAAGAAGAGAACTTCGATGATCGTAAAAGCTTCGTTCTGTTTATGCATTGCGTATAGCTGAGCTTCATAATTTGTGTTTTTTGTTTTTTTTTTTTTGGGCAAAGCAAAGAAAGTGAAAGTGAGAGAGCGAAAAAGAGGGTTTTGGGTTTTTGTAAGATTATCACATCGGTAAACAAATAAACGACAGACATATATATAAAAGAAACGACAAGAACAATACAATGAATAAATAAACGACATGAAAATACTAGTGAATAAATAAACGACACATGGATAAAAGAAACGACAAAAACTACAAATGAATAATAAATAAACGACATATTCATAGAAGAAACGACAAGAAATAATCATGTCGTTTCTTATATACAAATGTCATTTATTTATTAGTTTTGTATTTGTTTGTCGTTTCTACACGCTTATATTTCTGTCGTTTTTTTGTCTTTATCTTCGCTGTCGTTTCCTTAGTTTTTTTTAAATGTGATTTTCAGGAAAACAAAAACGACAGGCTTATAGTTCTGCCCGATTTCTTTTTTTCTTTATCTTCACTGTCGTTTCCTTTGGGGTTTTTATTTTTTATTTTTTATTTTTTTTATTTTTTATCTTATTTTAAATGTCTATTAGACGCATGAGTTTTAATTCAAACTGCTTAGTTGTTTGATGTAATCGGATTATCGGAATAGAAGAATGTTGTGTTCTTTTGTATTCCACTCATCCGTTACTCAGAGATACATGCCACTTTTAATTTGGTTACTGAAAAGATAAAAATATATAATAAGAAGCACACAAAATATGAACATTATCGACATTTCATGATAAGGAACATTAAAATTTAATATAGGACATAAAAATAAAAGGTCTTTTGCTTATATTTATACTTCTAAAAATATTGTCATTTTTTCCCATTTTTAATTTTTTATGCTACTGATATTTTTCACTCTCAGCCTGTATTTTTTTTTGTTGGTAATTTAATATATATATTTTTTTTCAATGTGATTTGTAATAAACAAGTTTGATAGCCAAATGACCCAGTAAACGACACACATCTTCCATAATCGTTGAATACAGAAATAAACATACGTGAATTAAATATAAATTAAATAATTGTCAAATTCTACCGGAAAGAATCGCGGCCATGTCGGCCAGCTTAAGCTGCTTTTCGAGAGGCAGATAGTCTTTTAACGACAAACTTGTCCGATACAAAACGTGCAACATGAAACCGGCCATTTCACGCTCGGTTTCATCGATGGGCTGTCGTAATAGGACCGTCGCATCTGTGGCCCAATCGTAAATCCGCTCCGTCGAAGCCAAGAGACTGGAAGCGACGGGCTCCGCGATATCTTCCCAGGCGGGTCCCGCCAGAAGCGAACATAATGTGACCGGTAAATCGCTCAGCACAGAGTGTTTGTCGAGAATCAGAAGAGAAATGTACTTGCTCCGGCTTCCAGATAGCAGACCTACAAGCCTCAGCGCCTGCAAATTTAAACCAAGCTCACTCTTGAGAAGGGACGGATATTGATTATTCATGTAATACAACCAGAAATTGATCCCTCCTTTCTATTTTGGCCCCCCCTTGATTTTATTTTAACATTTTCACCCCCACCGCCCCACGTTTGATTTCTGGCCCTACCCGAGAAGAAATAGATGTGTACTTTCTAATTTATTTAATAAAATGAAATGAAATTATTTCACCATTATAAGTTTAACTTTGGCCGTCCTGAATTTAATTTTTGACATTTCGCGCCCCACTCGACGTTTGATTTCTGGCTGTCTCTGAACGAGAAAACTAATTCGAGTGTGTACCGTGGAAGGATGGGTCGAGACACAGCTGGTTTCTACGGCGTCCACGAGCCACTGTTTTCTAACGCTTCCCTCCACGTGTTGCAAAGCAGCTACGACCTCGGTGAGCAAATCCCATATACCTAAAAATATTGTTGAAAGTTCGTGAGTCGGAAAGGAAAAGCAATGTTTGATATAGTACATCATAGTAATGAATGAAGTTTTTGACTGGATTAGGAATAAAAAAAGAGCTGTGAACAGTGAAGTGGGCTAACCGTGAGATTTGGAGTTCAGTAAACAGGCTTTTATTTTCCCTAACTCATCAGATTTAAGGGAACCAGCTCTGACTAGCTTAGCTTTGGCTTGAATCTTTCTCAAGACCTCGGGGCCCCAATCTCTTTTTTGCATGTCTTCCGAGGACACCTGGAGAATTTATATATATATATTAAACAAAGTAAGAACTGTAGCCAGGGTTTAAAATGCCGTGCCGGAATCCGGTAAATAATATAGATCTGATCTTTTTGTGTAAATCCAAAATTCCCATGATTCTTTTAAGCAGAAAATAACAAAATTTCCGTCTAACTTTCGGAAAAAATTTAAAATCAGCATTTTAAATACTCTAAAATTTCCGCCAGGATACCAATAGACAACCAGCATTACGATCATTGCTTGTATCTTAGCAAACAAACAATAATTTAGGTTGTATCTTGTTTTATCAGACAAGCTAGTATAATATTTCAATCTCATAAGCTATAAGTGGATATATTTTCTAAGACAGATTAACATAAAGAAATTGATGAATTAAGTTACGTAAATATACCTCTAAGAAATTCAGTAACCAACTAGTTCGAGCCTTTGTTAAGCATCTGATGCAATCAGACCACTCCTCTTTATGGTTCACTTGGGCTACCCCGGTGGTAAAATCAGATTGTGGTGTTAGCAACAGCGAGAAAAGCATTGCCATGCACTTTTCGATGGAAGGCATATAGTCTAGAGAGTCAATGGAGGCTTTGTCTAAACAACGATACAGACCCTTCCAACACGACTTTCTCAACATGATATTTTGGTTGCTATCATAGGCACGGGATGATTCTATTGAAGAGAAGTAGATAGCGATACTATCCAATAATTTCTCAAGTCTGGAGCCGGAGAATACTTTTGCGAGGTCCGCAAGATGCATTAGCAGATACGATTGAAGATTTAGCTCGAGCGTTCTGAATCTCGGTAGATCAGCAAGTTCATCGAGGAAATTCAGGAGCGGGTCGAACTGATTCGAATGTGCTAACGAGAAATTAATGCATTCTTCCCTGAGAGCTCCTTTTTTGTACGTTGTTGAATCCAGAGGCATTGAATCGAAAACCTCAGCCTCGTATCTCATGCATCGCCTGAGAATGGCTCCCCAATCCAAATTTGGCAGCCTCGGGGCATGTGAAAGGCAGCGTATTACTGTCTCAACTGTGTTTATGTGTGGGTTACTATCTGCCTTGACTCGAAAACACGTAGAGAGGTTAAAGAAAGGGTAAAAGTGTTAAGGTGTTCTGATGAAGATAAAAGAAAATAACGCAAATGAATAATTCACAGCAAAAGAGACTCACTTCGGAAACATTGAGATGCATTAGCCATGAAGAAAGCTTCACGACTGCAGCGTCATCGGCAAAGTTCTGCAGAGGATATTTCGAACCAGCCATGTCACTCTTATTATCGACATCGAGATTCAGAACATCCTTGGACCATAATTGGTTTCTCAGAAAAGAAATTGCCCATGCAGCATCGTGTTGAAGTTGACGTTTATCGGGATTCTGAGCTATAAGAAATATCTCCTGAAGTAATGATGTCAAATACTGCTCGCAGATCGAACTTGAAAGTAGAGGACCAGCGAGTCGTTTGGATTCCTGCTTTTTTTTTACACAAATTTACAAGGCATCAGGAGGAGTACGAATCAAACACAATAGATAACAAGAACAAAGAACCGTCAAAAGAAAAAGAAGCTACCTTTTTTTCATAACCAGTATGGACTTCCATGGCTTGAGGGTGCATCTGAAAGAAGATTCCAGCATCGGCCCCCATAGCATTAACAACACCAAGCATTGCGCCCAAATGGACCAACGGTGGAGATGGGTTAGAATAACATTTCCTGAATAATCCCAGCAGATCTTTTACCGATTGAACTTTAACAGCGTGGACCCCGTCACTCAATACGCAAGCGAGAAGGCTTCCCGCTCCTATGCAAGAAGCCATCAACAAGCTCTGATGGAAAATGCCAGACTTTGCGACAGATATTAGCTCTGAAATGAGTTCCGTGTAACCATTCATTAATTGATCTGTTTCGCTCACAGCCATGAGTTCCACTTTCTGGCAAAAAGCCACAACAGAAGGGAGGGCTAAACACGATCCAACTGATAGAAGTATCTCAGATCCCATGTAGTCGGAACCTGAATTCTCGACCAATGAATTCACGTGTGGAATCCATGACATAATTAGTTTCTTTATCTCGAGCACAGCATTGTGTAACCCAGCTCTGTAAAGTGCACCAATGGAATTCGCCAAACCAAGAACAACTCCAGCGACACCCCATACGTCCTCTTCAAAGTCGGGACAGTTCTCATTTTGCAGTTCATCATTCATATTTGTATCAACAATGTTTGTACTTGGTGGGAGACATGCAGAGAGACTTTTCATGATATCAGGTGAGAATCTAGTGAATCGACTAATTACAAGCAATAAGGTGTTCACTATATTTGCTAACAAGTCTGCCTCTGATATCTTATTCGTCTCTTTGACCAAGTCAGAATTATCAGTAGCATCAGCCCTGGTAAGAAGGTCTAGGCATGAAAAACCCAAGCCAACCCCACATGCTCCTTTGACAAGGGTACTTCTGCTCTTACACAAAACCTAAAAGCAAACTCCAAATAAGAAAGACAGACTATAGTTTCAAATAACCTTTTTACTTCCTCTCTATCCTATTAACATAACATATAATTCAGTACAGGTTCACGACATGTTCTTGCTGTTAATAAAATGCATGGTTTCCCATTAAAAAAAAAAAAAAATTGACCCGTGTGAGCATCTACATAGTACGCCAATAGAATGCATTGTTTCCTCTTTCAAAAAAAAAAAAAAGAGAATGCATTGTTTCACATAAAAAAAAAAAAAAAAAAAATGTCTCCATTTATATAAAATAAAATAAAATAAGAGGAAGATTGTCGAAATAAATTCACCTCAAGAAGTCCAGTTATGTTCTGAAACTTTTGCTGATGATCGGTAACATGCAAGGAACTGGATATCAGACCCAGAGAAATTGCAGCTGACCACTGTCGATGCTCATGTTCATGCTCAAACAACCATTCTAACAGAAACTTTGATGCAGCTGATTTAACGGCATGGGCAGATGGAGGTAAAACCTACGAAACCAATACCTATTGAGTTGGAAGATAGATACTGGAGGAAATGTCAAACTGCAATAGCTCACTTACCGCACAAAGTGCACCAATGGCAAGAGCAATGTTCTCAGAAGATCTTGGGATAGAATCTTTTGCTATATGTATAAGTCTCTGCGTCCCAGGACAAGAAACAAAACAAAACAAAAAAACACGAAATATTAATTTTAAATTTTGCAGCTGTAAGCACCATAAAGGCAAACCTGCATATAAAGTAAATAAATAATCTTCTTCTGGAAGAGGAAACTCAAGCTATTTTTTCGTTGGTAGCTCATGAGAAATCAAACACTAGAACTCACAAGAAGAAACCATGGGTCGGAACATTCCCTCGTGGATTCCCCTCTAAAGCAATTTTTACCTTCAGAATATCGTTTGCAGCTTTACTGGATTTATCCAGGCTGGATGGCTGAGCTTTAGCGTCCAAAACAGAAGTGCCGGCTCTTATCCAGCGGCGCATAAAAGCTTTCCAGGATTGAAGCGATAGTAGAGCGACAAATATATTTCTTGAGAGTTGGAGTGACGCAGCTAATTCCAGAAGTGCCTTCTCATATCCAGCGTGGATATTTTTTTCCTGTAAATTAAATAGTATAAAAAGAGGAAAACCTTTAAAGAGAACTCAATGATGAGTCACAATTAGTCACCTTGGATGTCCTTTGGGTCTTCACATCTTTAGGGGTAAAGGAAAGGCATAATAGAGCAGCACCGGCTAAGTCTGCAGCTTTGTTTCCTTTCCCTGCATAAGAGATGTAAGCGTTCAAATTACCTACAAGTTGCTTGCAGAGAGACACATGTATCATAGTAAGAACTTAAAAGAGAAGTAACCATGAATCTAATTGTCAAGAACGATTCCCTCATGCATTTACCATAGAACAACATGTGATACCTGAAGAAAAGATCAGCTGAGGAAATACATCCAGCAACTTCTCAACTTTACTCCCAGCAACTCCTTTTTCTTTATGCAGTCGCCTCCTGACACTGAAGAGATTTGAAGGTTTATAGAATTAGTTTACCTACATTCATATAAGCTTAAGAAACATGCACTATTTACCTATGCTCATATGTAATGATCTTGACTTCAAGCTCTTTCATGGCACTTAGTACATTCGGATTTGTCTCAGAAAATAGCAGCTCTGGATACAGTTTCTTAAAATCCGGAATTTTCTGATCAATGACTGATACCTAGAAAAACTCATGGATACAAGTAAAGGATGTCTCGTGAGTATATAGATGTCATGCGAGGATATATGATGTGAACTAATATATTTTTTATTGATTGGAAATAATAAAGAATGAATTACAATGGTGAATATCGGACTTTCGAGAGGTGGTTCATGTTCTCCCATATTTAACCCCTATCTATCTAGCTATTATTATAATAGTGCAGGCCATAATAATATATCAGTACGAACTGCATTGGCATATGTACCTATTTTATATACAGATCATAGGGTATATGATGTTCCATTGATGCGGAGGGTAAATGTCTTAGGGAAATAGAAAGAATCTTCAATAACAATTTACCGCATATTGGGACATGGCCTCAAATGCAGATATTCTCGTCTTTTCCCACTGAAGTTGTTTATCACTGAAAGTAGAGGAGCTAATACCCCACAAAATTTGCAAAACATCCTTTGAAGCTTCTGGATATACTTCAGCATCCATTGCACCCCATCTTAAGAGAAGGCACAGGCTGATAATAATCAAATAAGCACAAATGTTGTTTCAAATTGCTATGAACATTGAGCTTTTACTATGGAAATATCTGGAGAAACAAATTATCTTCCAGTGAAATGATGCATTGCACAAATCAACCGTTGAATTCGAATCGTGAAAAATCCATGAGCAAGTGATGAAACCCGTAATGTAGTTAAATACGTCACTAGCTAAAATTTTTGGAACCAGAGATTTATACCTGTCCGCGAGAATTGAATTTGATTTGTAGTCCAACACATCTTTGGAGATTACATCCCATGCAGTGTAGAAATCTGAAAAGAAATTATTAAAAAAAATATGATTATGACATTGTATATCTGTAAGTTAGCTTTCTTCATTTATTTTTCCTAAGAGAAGAGAAGAGAACATAGTAAACCCAATAAAAAGGGGGGAAAAGAATGAGACCTCGAATACCAACAGAATATTGTAAAAAAGGTATTCGGGGAAGTTCAATCATTCAAATTTCACCGCACTTGGAAATGAATGGAGGGAAGAAAACACAAAGTAACCATGTTTAAATACTAGATAAAAGTACAAAGGTTTCAGAAAATCCAGATACCAACTACATCAGCTTCACATAGATGAGCAAGACTTTGAAAACCAAGAGCTTGGATTGTAGGATCCCGGCTCTCAATGCATTCCTGGTAGTAAGAAAGAAAATAACTTAGAACTTATTGCATGTAACAAAAATTCTATGTAAGTGTGGGTGGTTGGGTTGGTGTCTGTTACTACAAAACTTCATACCGAAACAGACAAGATAAGGTCCACACCCCTGTCTGGGTTTTTTCTGCAAACATCCTTAATCGAAGCAGCAACGCTGATGCATATATTTCTGTCTGACTTGAACTCCGTCAACTGTTTTGGAAGTAATACTCTCTAGATACAAGAAGAAATGCAAAATCTATCAGATATGAATAAATTGGCAGAACAGAGCACTTGTGGGAGCCTCATTTTTATTTTTTAGGCGGCAATTCAATGTATGGAGGAATACCATATACATAAAACAAGATTTTTACTTGCAAATTCCCGAAGGCGCGGTCATTCATCTCCCAGGTTTGACAAAGCAGGCGAATTGCTGTGGCATACAATGTTCTGAAGAATGCATTGAGAAAGATCTCAAAATCAATTCATTTAGCAAAAGCTTTTTAATATAAGAAAAAATAAATGACATGCCTTCAAAAAGTTCTCTTCAGCTTGATCAAATGACCATTGGGAGTATAATTTTTGTTTACAAAAGGATGAAAGAAATATATGATTACATACGGTTTAGAATCCTTTTGGAGCATAGGCATGATACTTTGTACAACGAGTGGCATCATCCCATGATGTGAAGCAAGTGTGGGAAGCATCTCAAGAAGTTTCAGCTGTAAAAAATAAGTCAAAATAAGTAAATCGTAAACATTAATCATAGAGAATTTTGATAACAACACTAATCATAGAATAGAAAATAAAATATGCACAACATCGTGTTTTTAAGTATCAAGAGTTAGAAATAATGAAGGGAAGCTTACCAGCATATTTGGGCCAATGCCATCTTTCTTGGTAAATATATTATTGTAAAACAGCACAGCTACCAAAAATTGGCTTCCCATTTTAGGATCCATGATGGCTATAGCACTCAAAAGATCAACAGCAACACTCCCTAATGACTCGTGCATCAGCAAAACACCAGCAAGGGCAGATAGTAACAATGGCATTTCTACAAGGCCAAATTGCAAGTAAAATGGGAATATATTAACAAAACTGACAATGCAAGTCATGAACTTCATGGATATGGATATGGAAAAGATATCCATCTAATGAAATTACCAGATATAAATTTTTCTTGAGATGGAGAGAGTGGTAGGAGGGACTTTCGTCTATTAACAATGGATAAACAATAATCCTTCACTTGGTAGGCCCAGGCTCTTGGCGCATCATCTCTCTCTTTATCATCAGGTCTCTCCATTGAAGCAAAGCTTATAAACAAACTGGATGATGAATTCTGATCCTGTAAGAGAACATGAGTAAAATTTGAGTTGACCATCTAAGTCATAACTCATTACAGCAGATTATAGAGCTTTATATCTGGTGGTTAAACTTAGATTGTATGGAAGTAGAAACATGCCTATATGACCATATGGGGACTGAGCGAAAAAAAAAAAAAAAAAAAATTACCAACCTGATACCATATATGCTGCAACAGCCTAAAAACGACAGAGCCAGGCGAGCTGGTAGGTGGAAACTCGTCTTCTATCATTGATTCATAATTACGTGATACAAATTTTTCCACTAACACTTTCTCAAGCATGCTAAGAAAATCAGTTGCTACTACTTTGACGGATTTTGAAGGTGATGATAAAAGGCAGACAACAGGAAACGTTAATAAGAGCTCTTCACTCAGAGCACAGGAACCCTTGCCAACAGATAATTCTGAAAAGAATATGGTTAACTCCAGAGTCAAAAAACACATATCCATAGAAAGCGAGTGAAATAAAGATAAACAAAACGAATAACATTAAAACACTCGGTTAATATTTATAGTACAACAACGAAATGAATTCAGTCAAACATAAGGGCATACAGTCAAGTCAATCAAACAAATAAATAAAAAGCAATTTTGTAGAATTAATGTAAAGCAGACCATTTTCATGTTTCCATTTCATGAGTAGCTGGAGCAGCTTCATTATTGAAAGTTGTTCGTGCTCGAGTTCTGACTGGGTGAGGATAGTGAACAAGGATGAAATGACCGAGGAAAATTCGGGTATGTATTGAAATCCAATATCTTTTTGGACAGATAATAAACGCCTGGAAATTTCAGCTATTGGCTCAATCCAATGGGAGTACCTGTGGCATGAGCATACATAAAGAATTGTCTCTAACAGTTCCAAACAGCAGAGATGAGCCTCAGCAATCAGCTGTCAATTGAGTACAGAAAAACTAATAAGTAAAATTAACCTAACACTCCAAGGCAGTAAATCACTGGCTTAAACAGGTAGTTAGGTCTCAGACAATAGGATTCAATAATAATTTCTGTGTTACTAAATCTTAAAGAACTTACTAGTCTCTTTCCAGCCAAATGTCTAAGCACCACAATATGTGAATCGACCAATTGTTCCACAAAATAAATAAAGTTCCTAGAGTCCTGATAAAAATGAAAAAAAAAAAAAAATTAGACAAAACGCAAACTTCTTAGGATTCAGTACATCGAAGAAAAGTCAATTACAATTAATCGTTTTTTAAATTTAATTAACTACTCGGGTAAAAACAGATACTTACTTCTAAATCCTTGCACGACAGATGTTTAAGGCCTCCTGTTAACAGCTTAAAAACAGGAAAAACGTCGAAAGAAAGAGAGCAGCAAAGCGAAGCCAAGGACGATATCAAATTCCTCGCAAACAAAGAGGACGAAGAATCCGAGAATGGAGTCCGCAATATTGAATAATACAGGAAGGGTCTCAAAAATTTGCATATTTCCTTCATTTCCAACTTCTTGCCAAGTGCTATCAACAGTAAAACTTGCTGAACAAGTTCCAATTGAACCTCGGATCGGCTCAACAGAATCTACAATCCAGTCAAACACATTGCCTCAACTTCTACAACTCCCAATTGTAACTGATTGAACAAATCGCTAAATCCTATAGACCGAGAATACGGAACAAAATTAAGCTAATTATCTAAAAGACATAAAAATTATTTATCATTATGACCACTCTAAAAGCCACATTACCACAAACGTAATAGTACCGCGGAGCAGAACTTCGGAAACAAGTCCTCAGAGAAACGAAATGTCAAACTAGACACTTTGAACAACTCCATAACAGCAACATCTCGTACCTTGGAAAATGGATGAGTCTCATCAGAGCCGAAAGGCAATTCGACGGCCTTCCTCTGAAACCCTAACCGTACCAGATAACCCAAGCCTTTGACGAACAGGTCGGCGAACCGCGACTCGCAGCCTTCGAGAGCGGACTGGAGCTCCATAATCCCGCGCGAAACCTCCATTCCATTATCCTCGACGAGGCGGCATAGCTCTCGGACCGCCTGGTCGACGACGGAAGAGGAATCGGAGTTGAGGCACCGGGAAATCGCGTCCCGGCCGGGATTGGAATCGGCGTCAAAGTGCTTTGGAGCCGATCGGAGCTTTGAGAAGATGGACGTGACAGCGAATTTCTGGATCGAGGGTTGAGGTACCCGGAGTTTCTCCAGGAGAGGAGAATAAAACTCCATCGATGGAGTTTGGAGAGAGAAAAAAAAATGAGAAAGCGCACTGTCTGAAACTTTGGAACTGAAAGGAGTAGTTGATGTACTGGCGGTAAACATAATACGGCGTCGTATGAATAGTGTTAGCGTTCCGAGATTGGGCTTTCTAATTGTTGCTTGGCCCAAGGGAAAGGAATAGGATTATGTGGAATTAACTATTTTTGTTATGGGCTAAAATATTGTTTTCTATGTGTCAAACATACAAAAAAAAAAAAAAAAAATGATATGAATTAGCCAATTCAAATTATGATTTTTACAAAATAGTCATAGTTTCATTAGGTATAGCAAAATAGCTAATTGAGAGTACTACGACTTTTTATCCTGCCTCGATTAATTTTAATTCAGCTTTCATAAAGCATACATTCTGTCTTTATAGTTCGTTGGGATTAAATTTAATCCAGCTTAGATTAATCTTACTTAGGCTAGTTTACTTATAGTTGGCAAACTATGGCTATTTTGTAAAAGCTTAAATTCTATTTGGCTATATAACCGCTTGACCAAAAAAAAAATTCCTTAAAAAAAATATAAAATATTACAAGAAAGAGAAGTTTAATAAATTTGGGATATTTGTACACTTTGATTAAAATATATGTAGATACACATTCTTACGGACTTATTTTTCCATTCTCATATCCCTTCTCATTCTTTCGTTATCTCACTCTCCCTCTCTCCCTCTCTCTATGATACAAGACTCAAAGAATCAAATCTGAAAGATCTATGAAAAATTTGTTATTTTTTTTTATTTCAAACTTGAATCTGTGAAAATTAGAGCAAATATATAAACATTTATAGTGAATCTCTGAAATTTTGACGAGCACTTTTAAAATTGTAAAAATTACATTCTATATGCGTTAAACTGTGATAAGTTACAATGTCTTGCGGTCTATCGCGGTGGGCTACAACTTCCTACGATAATTTTTACCAAAGAATGATTTAATTTTGATTTTTTAAGAACGATCGCAAGCGGCCACAGCTTGAGGTCATCGTTGATCTGACCCGAAACACAAATGAAAAAACTTAGATTTGAAAAAAAAATCAACCAAAATCAATCAATAAACTAAGATTTCAACCTAAATCATCATAAAGATCAATATTTTATGACTTTGTGTTAAACTAACCCAAATCAATTGAAAAACATATAATATAACCTCTAGCATAAAACACTGGAAAATAAAATTAACACGATAAATAACATGAGGGTGACATCCGAGAAGTAGAGTGACAGCTTAAAGAGGTTGAGTCGATCGATGATGGCAGCCAAAAAGGACATGCGGTGAGAAGGGTCAATAAAAGTAAGGGAAGTTGAAGTGAGAGAAGGGAATGAGAATTAGAGAGGAGATAGTTAAAATTTGAAAATTACTGTGTCAAAGAGTTTTTTTTTTTTTTTTGTCACTTTACACACAATTTTACGTTTATTCAATTTACACTCTTTTCTTCCCAAGTCATAAAAAAATGAAATTACCCTATTAAAATTATAACTATTTAAGATATAATTTTTTTTTACCAAAATATTTTATTTTTATTCCAAAACTATGATTCTGTGCAATTATTTTTTTTAATATGAAAGGCATAAACCCTATCATTACTCATTAGGACAATTAATACCATCTTGGGGCATGATCGTATGTCAATCTCTAGCAGGCCGAGAAACGACAACTATTATTTTTTCTTTTGAAAAAACGACAACTAATTCGGCTATACGACATCGTCAGTGGAAACCCTCCGCTTCCTTTCAGTTCTCCAACAAGAGGGGCAGAGAAGAAGAAGAGGAAGAGAAAACGGAACCTGAGTTGAAAGTAAGTGATTGTTAGTTTCAGAGAATATCCGTACAAATCAAAGAAGAAAATGACCTCAGTGACGGAGCTAGACGACGATACAGTTCGCAGTATGGCCATTGGAGCTGTTTTCGCCGATTTCGTAAGTTTTTGTTCCTTCCACAATTGTTCCCTGGCCATTTCTATATTCTACAATAAACTGGTGATCCTTTGAAGTTCTATTTTTCGTTGAAATCAAGATTTTTAATTCATCGTGAAGCAAAAATAAACCGTTCCAATTTTAAGGTCTATGAATATCAGTCTCGAAGCACAAGGCTCAAATCGAAATAATATTTTTTTTATTATTATTATTACTATTCCGTTGAATCGGCTTTAGCTGTTTATCGAGTCACTGTAAGTTAATATTTAAAATGCGTTTCTTAGGTACAATAGACTAAACTTTTCGAGTATTTCTTTAAGATTGGGGTTGTGATCATAGTTTTCTTTCAGGGTGGGAAAATTAATTCCATTGATTTTCATAGGAAGGACGATATTCTAGTCACTGCTAGCGAGGATGATTCTGTGAGACTCTATGACATTGCAAATGCCAAGTAAGCCATGTTCTTGCCAAAGAACGTATCTACACATTTGGGTGTGTATTTTGTTCTTTTAAATACTAAAATGTGTTCTTCTCTATGAAATTAAAGGTTGCTTAAGACGACATTTCATAAGAAACACGGAGCCGATCGAATATGCTTTACGCATCACCCGAGCTCTGTCATATGTTCTTCGAGATATAATTTGGAATCTACTGGAGGTTAGGCTCGTCACTATGTGTAAATTGGTAATCAATACCTCGATTTGCTTCACTGCGAGGATTGATATATTTTTATTTCTCAGAATCCCTTCGGTATCTATCAATGTATGACAATCGATGCCTTCGTTACTTCAAAGGGCACAAAGATAGGTTAGCAATTCTTCAGTATTTTTTTTTCTGGCTGTAATTCTATATTTTGAGGCACTTGGCCTTAGAAAATATTGTTGATCTCTCTTTGTTTCTGAACTTGCTGTCCGATTTCGATCTAAAAATCAATCTGCTTTTTCGCTTTCAATTTTATATTGATATGGATGTCCAACAACTTTCTTTTCAAATACTTATCATTTCCAATCAATTTTCGTTGTGTAGGATTGTATCGCTGTGTATGTCTCCAGTTAATGATAGCTTCATGTCTGGTTCATCGGACCACAGCGTCAGAATATGGGATCTTCGCGTGAATGCCTGCCAGGTCTGCTTTATATCTTTCATTACTTTCTGTCTCTCATGATGCAACACGGGTTTCGTCGTTCAATACGAGTATGTACGATACTTTTGGGATCTATCAAACCATATTGATATCAAGGGTTTTTTTTTTTTTTTTTTTTTTTGTGTGCAATTCATGTTCTAGTGCAGGCTGGCAAGTTCTGATAGAAAAAATCTGGAATTTCGTGTCGCAATAGTACTTTTTTCAAGAATATCCTAGAAAATATCGAATAAGCACTCACCAAACTTAAGAATATCCTAGAAAATATCATAGTACATAGGGAATGTATCACTTTGCTTCTTGGGTTTGCCTGCAAACTATCTCGCTCAACAGCACTCACCAAACTCTGAGATCTATCAACCGTATGTTCATATTTTTCAGAGGCGTTAATTGCAAAAAGAATGCTTATTCGATTTAGTTTTCAGGGAATTTTACACCTCCGAGGCCGGCCCACAGTGGCATATGATCAACAAGGCCTTGTGTTTGCCGTGGCAATGGAAGGCGGTGCAATCAAACTGTTCGATTCGCGATCTTATGACAAGGTCCCGCGTTTATACACAACAAAATTTCATCTCTCTCTCTCTCTCTCATTCTCTAAACTGAATATCATCTCTCTCTCTCTCTCAGGGTCCGTTTGACACGTTTTTGGTGGGGGGAGATACGGCAGAGGTGTGCGATATAAAGTTCAGCAACGATGGGAAATCAATGCTATTGACAAGCACCGACAACCATGTGTATGTTCTTGACGCTTACGCTGGAGAGAAGGTGACATATAATCCTAACGAGAAGAAGCTTTTTTTCGGTCTATTCTGTTTCGGGTTTTTTTTATTTTTATTTTTTATTACAAAACTTGGTTTGTTTGTTTGTTATACAGCGTTGTGGGTACAGTTTGGAACCATCTCTCAATGCAAATATTGAGGCTACGTTTACACCAGATGGCCAATATGTGGTGTCAGGTACCAAATCCATGTGCTCTTTGCTTATATATACGGAAACATTGTAAAAAGCCGCTTTACCCAAGCTTAAAAATTCCATTTGCTATAATATAATGAACTAGCCACTCTAATTGTGTTTGATTGTATAATTTCTAGTTTGAGTTTATTTAGATTTAATTATTGAGAACCTTGGTTATTTTACACAATCTGAGTCTTAAATGCCTGAACTACAAGAATTATATATATCGAGGGAGAGAGAGCACTGTTTTTATACTTTTGCAAGTCTAAATTTTGAGGGATTGTATCAACTATAAAATAATGTAGAAATCGGAATCTAAATAAAATAAAAAATCTTATCCCACATACATGTATTTCTTTTCTTATAAAAAATTATATAATTTTTTTCCTCGAATGTTCCTTTCATCATCCACTCCAATCCAACCACAATAAAACGTTTTTTTTTTCTTGTGTAAATTTGAATTTTCTTCAACCTTTCAAAAGCTACCGATTTTGTTATATAATCCCATCAGCTTTGGCACTAATTCTGAGTGTGGTTTGAAGGGTCGGGGGACGGAACATTGCACGCATGGAGTGTCAACACACGAAACGAGGTCAGTTTTCGGACTGCGAAAATGCTCTCATCGCAATCTCAATACTCATACTCGTCTATTTTTGCAATGGATTATGTACAATCTCAGTGTGTGTGTGTGTGTGTGTGTGGACAGGTGGCGAATTGGAGCAGCAACATCGGAGTGGCGTCGTGCCTGAAGTGGGCCCCGCGAAGAGTCATGTTCGCGGCGGCTTCGACGGTGCTCACGTTCTGGATCCCAAACACACAACAAGACACGCCCCAAATACCGACTACCTCTCTCAACAAATAAGACATTTTTTAGACCCGTTTTGTAAACTTTGATGAGGTAGAGTTCTGTTTTGTATTGCTATTGCAAAATTAAAAGAAAAAAAAAAAAAAACATTTCTTATAAGTATCTGAGCCCAGAGAATATTTTTGCACCCATTGTCATATTTTGCTTTCAGTTATAACGGGCACTTAATTGTTAGCCCAGGAATCCTTGCTTAAGCAGCAAGTTTCAGTCGGAAGCACAAACAAAAAATAGAAGAAAAATGAAAAATCAACAAAATATCCCTCTTTAAGCTTTCAAGATAAATTGCAACGTGTCTTCAATTTTTTTTTTTTAATAGTTTTTACGGAGAAATTTGATATGATATAATATTAAAAATATTCATGATATTTTAATTTTTTTTTTTTGGGGTCTAAATTTAACGAATATTGATATAATATGACTAATTTTTACTCGAATGTCCTACTCCGTCGTGTTCTGCTCGTCGTCTTTTGTCCCATTCTCTCTCACCAAGTTTCAACAAGTTTTCGCGTATTTGGTATGATTCTTCAAGGAGTTACTATGATTAATTTAGTTAATTTTTTTTTAAATTTTTTTTATATAAGTTATTGCATGTTTTTTAATATATCCCGTACGATTCTAGACATCAATTTGATGTGTTTCGGATTTAAAACACGAATATTTGTTGATATGATAATATGATATACCTGAAGAAAGCACTTGAATATAAAAATCTATTCAAATTCAACACCGCAACATTCTCATCACACAGTACATAGCGACACACAACATTTAAATAAATAAATAAATAAAAAAACACACAAACGCATGCAACAACAAAAAAAAAAACTAATACGACACAAATTACCAAAAAAGAAAAAACCCACCATGCAGAATCAGAAACTACAAATTATCATTATTATTCCTCTCTCTCTCTCTCCCTCATCAAGTTCAAGTCCTCTTTCCTTCTTGAGCCCTGGACTGAACCTCTTGCCCAGCCTCCTTGACCTTCCCTCCGGCGAACGCCGCCGCATCCTGAGCCCGGCGCTTCGCGTGTTCGATCGAGTCCGGCACCGCTCCGCTCCTGAAATAGTTCAAAACCCACGACAGCGACGAAACTCCGGTCACCCCAAACGCGCCGGAAGTCAAGATCCCGGCCACCGCCAGCCCCATCGTCACCGCCGCCGGGACCAGAACCGGACTGAATATCAGAAACACCGGCGCGCTCAGCGCCAGACCCACCATCGTGCCGAAGAACGTCAGCCCCGCCAGGAACAGAAAGGTTCCTCCGACGGGAAGCATCGCCATCACCGCCAGAATCTTCCCCGCCGACGGACCCTCCGCTCCGCCGCGCTGCCCGGAGAAGGGACCGCCGCCGTGCTTCTGGCCGTACTGGGTGTGGACTTGGACTTGCTGAGCTCCGTGCGTCGGACGGTCTGCCATTTTTTTTTTGTTGGTCTCGAGAGATATAAAAAGATTTTTTTTTTTTTTGGTTGAGAACTTGAGAGTAAATAGAGTTCGAGTAAATGCTGTGTATATATTATGTGTGTGTATATATAGTGAGGAGAGTAGGGTTTTGGGGGTGACACGTTATGGGGTGACATGGTGAGTAAGCTGTTTGCATGAGGAACAGGTTTCACAAGCTTTTTATTATCAAACCATGTCTTTTTCTTTCGGTAACTTAACCCAATACAAATAAGATATGAAATGAATAAAATAATAAAGTTACCTGGTTTGTATTTACTTATGTTTATGCAGGTTTTTGTTTTATTAGGTATTATATCGTCCATTATATTAGACATATGTTCCCAAATTACAAAATATATATATAAAGTGTTTTTCTTTATTATTTTAATATTTTGTGGAGATCGAATTTTAGAATCCAATATATGTAAAGTCTTGCCACCTAACCTATGTTTAATAAAAACATTTCCGCTCTCTCGGTATGCACATAACACTATTAATAAAATGTTTTTTTTCCTCTTAGGAAATAAAACGAATGGCTGAATTTTATACGTCTAACGTTGCAATTTATAACTTGTAGTAAGTTGTCATTTTAGATTAATTAAACTTAGTTGTGTATTTTGTTGTTAGGTAAATGTAGTGCTTGGCAATCAAAAGTTCAAACATAAGTTCAAGTGTGTGTATAAACTATATGGTATATACATAAACGTATACATTAGTTTTTGATAATATATATGAACTGGCTATGAGAAAGGAAATCTCTGTTGTTAGTTGCATTGACACATTTCTTTCATTTCTTAACTGTTATGCAATATTGCAATGCAACGTTTTTATTATTTTAAGGCAAAAATATTCCCATTTCCGATGTTTTTGTTATCTTTCGTCTGTTCTATAAAAAAAAACGTAGGTATTGTTGTATATTGTAGCTGGACGTCACTTGAAAGACGATATTTGAATTTAGAGACTGAGTTCTTTTTTTCAATTAAATCATAACCTTTGTCACATTATTAGCCTTTTTGATTGTTTGAAATTTGAATTGAACCCAACCATTGGCTTGGATTATTTATGAGCATTTTGATTTTAGATGGAATAGAGCTCAAAGGTCGGTCTTCTTCTAAACAAAAAGGTTTCCGAAACCTCTGACTGAATTGAAAGGAAATGCATGCCATTGTTGACATGTAAACTCATCGTCACGACACGTGTCAACGCTTGTGCTTCATAAACGAATACGCGTTACTCCTAAGAGCCGTCGTGTAAAAACCCATTATGTGAGAAGCTTTAGGCTAATTAGTCTAGTCCAATTTTTACTAACGGGCCGAGGCCCAAAGATGATTCTCAGATGGGAAATGAGGCGCCAAAATGAACTAGTAAAGCTCCAAGACAATCGAGAAAAAGGAAAGGAAAATAGGAGAGAGATCGGATAATTCAGCTCGTTAGATATCATATTTAAATAATTATTTCATATGTGAGATATTTAGGAAATTTATTGTCTATTATAAGAAAGTTTTCCCCTCTGTTTAAATAATTAGTTTTCTCTATGCATGGTGTGTAATTTTAGAGGAGACATCACAATTTTAGAGCAAATCACATTATCATGCGGTATTCGTATTTCATCGTAAAACAATATTATTAAAATATACATAACGTGTATTTATAAAGAAAATAATATTAAGTGATAATATTCGATAATTCTTTAAAAAAATAAGATCTTAAAAAATAAATTTAAAAGCTAAATAAATGTGACAAATTAAATAATAATTTAAATGTATTTTTAATAGTAGACTTATACAAACCATCATCTAAATTTGACCGCCACTAAAAATTCACTTAGTTTTAGTAGCACTCTTATTGGTAGCATTTTTTAAGTGCCATCTTTTATTTATAATAGAACTTAAAATCCGTCATCTTTTGTCATTTTTCTAGTGGCGTGAATATAGAGTTTTTTATAAATTTCACTGCATTCTGAGCCAAAAATTGAGCGCATTATCGTACCGCTAATTATATTGATAAATATTTAACACATTATATCGTACTGCTATTTTCACTCTAAATTTAGAGGAGGCATCACAATTTATAGCGAACCACATTATGGTACCGCTAATTATACTTGTAAATATCTAAGAGCAGCTCCAACTCACACCAAATTGGTATGGGTAGTGACACATTTAGTGTAGGCTTTGCTCCAATACACACTATTTTTTGCACCAAAATAGTGAAGAAAATGGTATGGTGAATAGTGTATCATCAAATTTGGTGTGAAACTAATCACCCACACTATTTTTGTGCACCAAAATTTTTAATTGCAAATTCATTCCCAAACAAAAAATAATTTATAATTTTAGAGGAGACATCACAATTTATAATTTATAAACAATAATCAAGTTAAAAACTCTGAATTTAAACTTAATCATAAAAAATTAACTAGAAATTTCAAAGAAAAACTTAAAATCATAAAAAATTAGCACTTTCGGGATCTTGGCAAATACCTCAAGCCATGAGAATTTTCCGCCGGTATGATGTGAAATTTGGCCTTCGGAGCCCTGAAAAGTACACAGATCCCCCGGAAACTCACAGAACCACGTGAAGAAAACATATGACCTTAGCGGAAAGTTTTAGGATTTCTTACCATAAGAAATGAAATTTTTGGACTGGTTTTCAGACTTTATACCCCGATTTAAAAAAAAAAATGAACTAAACTGGACCAAAATGTGCGAACTGGAACCCAGTCTGGTTCCCTGCCCGGCTTCCTCAGATTACACGAAAAACTCCAGTTTTGTTCATTCCGATGCCGGGATTCTCCGGAATTTCAAACCTTGCCGAAAACATATATTTTGGACTAGTGTTTTTTGCAGATTTTAGCGAATAAATTATCCAAATAATTTGCACTATATATTGGATTATTTACCAATCTTTCCCAACAGCATCGCTGAAAATAATAGTTGGCAAGCATCGTTGACGATAATATTGTCATTGAAGATTATTACATAATCATGTATTGCCAATGCCAAATACATTTAATCATGATTTTGTAAATCTGTGGCGACATTGTCGTTGATGATAGCTTGACATCACCGACAAAAATATAGATGACTTCGCCGTAGAAAGTTGTGTCATTACAGCACCTCGATTTCGAAAGCTTGATACTATTTTTTTTGCCTAATTGTTGTAAAATATATTAACAAAATCTAAATATGTGACTCGCGTAATTAATCTTATCTATGGATAATCGATAAAATATATATATATATATATATATATATATATATATATATATATATGTATATCTTATCAATGGATGTATTCCAACTGTAATTCACAAATTTTATTGTTGAGATTATAATACTTTGTATGTAGTGATGATCATTTTTTACGTAAAGCTTATTGTTTTATCTTAAAAGTAAAATTACACGTACACAATTGAGATTCTAGGAAGAGATTTCCATTAAGAAGTCGCCGCGGCAACGTATTATGTACGCTGCGGCGACATGATTCTACAACGGATTGAAGATCCGTTGTAGAATTTCTCGCCGCGGCGAGATAAATACTTCGTCGCGACGAGATGTTTGAAAACATTTAAAAATTACACAATGGATTTAAACCGTTGTAGAAGCTTCTACAACGCTTACATATCCGTTGTAGAAGCTTAGTTTCTACAACAGATCATTAAGCGTTGTAGAAAGCTGTTAGATTCTACAACGGATTTTTAAGCGTTGTAGAAGCTTCTACAACGCAGGATTCTACAACGCGTAATAAGCGTTGTAGAAAATTCTACAACTGTTTTTAAGCGTTGTAGAATCCTAGTTTTGTAGTAGTGAATTCAAGAATCCCAAATGAAAATGTATGAATTAATAGTCAAATTTATCGTGACCTATCAAATTTAGATGCGAAGAATGCACTCATTTTTTAGATGAGCAATGATGCTCTTGGTCTTTCATTTTTTTTTTCTTTTCTAAGAGGTACTATATTTTGAAGCATGATCCGGGCATATATGCTTTTTCAAATTAGCGTGGGACATGTTGTCACTTCACTAAACCCCACACTTCTTCATCAAATCAACTTTCGGTTTTTCTTGTTGATATTTTACTTTATGATCAACTAACCAAAGCCTTGTTCACTTACAGTACAAACACTATATCTATACATGTACAGTTAATAGCGAATCAAATTTATAAATTTGCAAGTTCAAGTTTGTATAAAATTAGAGAAATGACCAAAATCTTTAACAACTGAATTCATAGGATCGAATTCACAATTAATTTCACACACATATATATATATATATATATATATATATATACAAATTTAGAGATTTTTTAGAATTTAGAGATTTTTTTTTTCGAGATTGTCTGGGTTGAAATGCTGTTACCTTAAATTGATTATTTTTTTAAGATATATAGATCATTATGCTAAAATCTTAAAGAAGGTAGATCATATATATGCCTAAAAAAAAAGGCCCTTCTCATCACTATAATTTTTCCGCGAATCACCAGCCCTAGTGTTCCTAGTTTTTTTAATTTTTGTTTATTATTTTACAGTTTGTATTAACATATAGTTTGGTAGATAAACAATTTTTAATAATGTTTTCATACTCTTTTAACCACTTGTTACGTTTCTGGTTCCTAATTTGATTGTGACCATCTCTAAAATGAGCTCTTAATTAAGTTCAAAATATATTTCTGAATTTTATTGTAAAAATAACTGGAGTGATAGCGGAACACATATATATATATATATATATATATATATATATATATATATATATATATATAATTCGGTGAGCATAATACAGAGAGTTTCGTGGAAACTTATCACATGGGCAAAATCTCTTTTTGAGAATCTAAGTTGGAAAAGTTGTCTGCTAGTTCACTGTTTTGGACATAGGCATTGAAAATGTATGAAAGCTATGAAGACGCACGTTAAATTCACAAGATATCTATGTATACGGGTGAAAGAAAAATAGACGCAAAATCAATTAATATAGGTTTTTTTTTTAGTTATATAGTAATTTGATTTATAACGTTTTGTATAATAATCAATTTTTTATAAATAGTCATTTCAACTTATTTACGACATTCAAAAAAACAAAAAAAACTCAAAATAAGCGGGAATATTTTTGAGTATTTTTGTTTTTTTTAGTGACGTAAATAAGTTGAGGTCGTTATTTACAAAACATTTGCAAAAAATTGGCTATTTAAAACAATTCTTAGACTTTTGTTGGTTTGTTAGGCTAATTTTTTATTAGTATTAGATAAAGTTCTCGGCATTAATTGAGAATTCAACATATTTACAGAAATGCCACACGTCATCTTTGTTTTTTTTTCTCAATTTCTCATATAATGGTCATAAAGATAAAAGCAATTTGTTTTTTTTCTTCCCTAGTTTCACAAACATGATCACGATCGTGGACTCATACAAAGCACGAACACCAAAATGAGTGTTGAACAAGAATGTGTTGTTTCGTTTTTTCTTTTTAAAAACATTCGTAATTATCTTTGTGTTGAAACTTGAAAGTAGAATCTATATATGTTATATGTGATTTTGGTCCTATACATATTTTTATATTAATTATTTTTTATTACAGAAATATTTATATTATTTATTATGTTCCCTATTGTGAGGCTCTATAGTAATTAAATAAAGACTACTAATTTAGTACAGAAAAGCTATTTCACTTTTGAAGAGTTGATCAAAGATTATGGGTAATGCGACCCTGCTAAACTCCTGAGAAACGTATAAAAGAGGGACTAATTTCTTCATTCATTGACTGACTTTTACTATAGTGACGTAAGCCTTTACATAGCTATTTCCTAATTAACAATATTCTAGACCATTAACATATAATTACTAACTAGCTTAATATAAGGATATAATTCCCTAACTAGCTTACTATTTAAGAATATTCATAACTCATCCTTTTACCAAACGATCTCGATCTAGATCGAGACCCAGCTGATTTTTTCATCCTCAATATCGTCGCTCTTCTTCAACGAGCCAAAAATCTTGTGAATCCACATCGTTGTAGGTACAACACTGACAAGTGCCAGCGCGGTATCAAAGACAGCCAGCATCATAAAAGGAAGGTCGATCTCCACAATGTAGTCATCGGCGACTCGGATGAAGAATGTTATATTCAGCGTCAACTTGACACTTGAACCGCACGGCCAGATCGACCAGGAAGTCGAGGCTGTGTTTGATTTGTTCACACGGTAATTCAGGGATGTCGAAAGTGATTCGACAAGACCTCCAAGGAAAATAAAGAGAGTCATGAAAAGCAAGAAACCATGACTAGTAATCTCTCAAGGAGTACTGAAATCCGACGATAAAAGAACGAAAGAAGGCAAGTGAAAGAAACTAGGGTTATCGAGTTATGAAACAAATGGGCCGGGCTTATTTTATTTATCCTATAGGTAATATATATAGAAAAAATTACATAATTAACCTAAAACGTGCGTCACTTTTCATATCTCACTTATGTTTTCAAAATATTTCGACAGTAATCATTGTGTTCCAAATATGGTAAACAATTATTGAAAGCTGGTCACAACCTTATTGAAATATGTTTAACATCTATTAAAATTTAGTCAACAGTTTTTGAAATCTGGTCACCAGTTATTGAAATCTGGTTAACAACTATTGAAATTTAGTCATCAGTTATTGAAATCTGGCTAATAGTTATTAAGGTCAAAATAAATACTTCAAAATATAAAACGATTATTTATGAAAAATGAAAGGTTTAACGGCTAATATTGAAAAAAAATTATGACAAATGGCTATGCTATTTCCACTATCTAGGATGTGAATAGTTTTTTTCGTACTTTATTGCTTTAACAAAAAGATAAAAAAAAAATTAGTAATGGCATTAATCAACTTATATCTCTTTCATTGTACTGTCACTTTAAATAATAATAATAATAATAATAAGCGATTTGTTTCATTGTACTGTCAATTTAAATAATAATAATAATAATAATAATAATAATAATAATAATAGGATATTTGTAAGTAATTAGGCCACTTTAAACATGTGATTTTGGATCTAGCATATGTTTGATAATTTTTAGGGATATAGCCAAATGGCTTATGTGACAATAATTAAGGTCTGATTTGCCTTTATTTATTAACATATTCGTCACTTTCTCTCTCTTATTTTTTCAAATAATAATAATAATTGTTATTTGGTATAAAATCATACTTCAGAAAATGAAAAAAGAAAATAGATTGAAGTAATGAAAATAATGAGATCTCCAAAATATGAAAAAAAAAAAAAAAAAAAAAAAAAAAAAAACCTTAATTTGAACAAAAAAATTTAGACTGGATAGATCATGAGGACTTGGTCTGATTATACCGCTTTAAATATTTTTTCTTGATAAATATAATTTATAAATATAACTTAAAAATAGTTCAAAATTTACATTATGTTAATTATTATGTAAACACTCTATCATTTAACGCGTTCATGCCTTAATAAAATGAAGGGAAAAAAAATCAATCTTACTTACAATTTCAATTTTTGAAATCGGATCTAACCGTTTAAGATTGGTTTATAAAATTAGACCAAACCAACTTAAGATGGCCGTGCACACTATTGAAGTGGGATAGTCTCACATTTGTTATGTATGTAAACGAATATGAGTTTATATATCGGTTGTACCCCTCCACTTGATACAAATTGATTTTAAGTTGGACTTTAACACACACACACCCTATTTAAAAAGAGCATGATCCTTTAAGCTTGCATGGCCAAGATCACATATAAAAAAAAAATTAAAACTTAGCAAGAATATAAGATCGTCAATTAGTTTCAGACTCGTGACCAGCCCGGCGTCCGCGTTTTCAAGCATCCCCACTTTGAGTTTGCATATTTTTGGTGCTCCGTCTCGTTGTCTTGCTACGGCGCTATCTCTATATTCCGCATATTTTCGGGTAATGTGGATTTGGGGTTTTTTTTTTTTTTTTTTTTTTTTTTTTTTTTTTTTTTTTTTTTTAAGGGAGGACCGTTCATGAAATGGGGGTCTATTAGGGAATTTTAGTATTAATAGTTATATTAATATTTTGTGTTTTTAATAGTATTTTTATTCTATTTAGAGATATTTGTTTGCTTATTTTATTGATAGTCAACTGAGTTTTTTCTCAAGTATGTACGTACGCTATTTCTTTGAAGTTATTCAACTTCAGGCGTGCAATACTCAAGAAAAAGACTATGAGTTGTTTGCCTGTCGCTGCGAATCTCCCCTTAGTATATGTGGGTGTCGGACTAATTAGATCTCTTTACTTACGTTATGCATATTATCAGGAAAAATACGGAGTGAATTTAATAAAGATTTAGTAGAAACAAAATAAATGTCTCCCATATTTCTAGTCCATTAAATTGTGCAATTATATGTAAATTTCGGCCATTTTTATTATCATTACGAATTAAATTAGCCATGCAAAAGCCTAAGTTCCAAATTAGCTGAAGCTGTTTTCCCTTTTTATAATATACTTGATAAACTTCGATAAGCTAGTTATGTTACTAATTGCCTGTATGTTAATAACAGTACACCACAAAACAGAAGAAAATTACAATCTATAATCGCATCATTATAATAAACATAGAACTTTCCTCTTGTATCATAGAGCAACACTACTTATTTGGTATATACATAGAGAGGCAGCAGAGGAACACAGACTACGTATACATATATGTACCTGCATATATAATGTATTTACATAGGCCCAACAGAAGAAGAAAAAAAAAAAAAAGGACACATACATACATACAATGATAACTATACTTTTACATGTCGAAAGTGTAAACTTCCACTAATCATTATTATCATGCAGTAACAACTATATACTCCAACTTTTATTTCCGTATAGAAAAAAAAAAAAAGGAGATGATCGATCAAAACCCTAATAATGAAGTAGCAGCTAGTGTACTAATCATTATTATTATACAGTACCGTATAAATTAAGAAGATGATCGACCAAAACCCTAAAAAGTAACTAGTACTAGCAATTATAACATACACAAAGTATATTAATTATTACCTCTTTGATTTTACTATCAATTGATTATTAATTATTATTAGGATCATAGCCAAAATAGTAGCCAGCTGAGGAAGAAGAGGAGATATTGTGACCGAATTGATCATGATCACTATTAATATCATTATTATTATTATTATTATTATTATTGGCGGAGGAAGCGTATCGGACGAGGTCGGCGTTGGTGGCGTCGAGCTCTTTCTGGAGTCGGATGACGTGGCGTTGGAGGAGAGAGATAGCGGCGACGCAGCCATAGACAGGGTCTTTGAGACGAGCCTCGGCCTCGTAGGCGAGGGAATTCACGGCGTCCTCGCGCTGACTCGGAGACACTTCGTTGAGCATTTTGCTAACGTTGCTCGCCCCGAATATCTTGTGAACGCTCGCAAACTTTTGGGGCTCCTCGGCCGGGAAGTACGGCGCGAATATGCACTCTGACGTGCACTTTCGCCTCAAGAATTTGCAACCCGCGCACGGCGAGTTCGAGTAGCTTGACAACGTCGTGTTCGAATTATTACCCACCGACATCTATACAAGTAAAAAAAAAAATTGATTTTTCGGGTTACGTTAAAAATTATTGACGCGTCGTTCTGATCAGGACGGAGCTAGATGACATATTAATTTTTGAACTCTTTAGATTTATAATCATATAAAAACTTATGGTTTCCATATATATAGTCAAATGTTTTTGGTAAATTTTAAGTAAATAACTATGAGATTTTAGTAACGAATCCAAAAAAAACACTAGTAATCGTAAATATTCATTAATAATTGTAAATAATCATCAGACTTCAAGGGCATAAATGAAATGCTAAAAAGTCCAAAAAATATTATATCACCATAATAATTATTTACTTAAAATATATAAAATGTTAATTATTTAGAAAATCTCCAAATTTTAGTGGCTTAGTTACTCAATTAATTGTTAATTTTTTTTATTACGGGGTTAATATGAATATTTCTTATGTAATTACAAATATAATTACGTCTTAATTCCGACCAATTCTTCCTTTGTCTCGTGGTCTATGAACGTAAGAGGTTGTGGTTGTTGACATTTTCCTTATATTTTGAGTTTTCTATCTTTAAAAATTGGTACAAGCGGTCTTTTTTTTTTTTTTCACTTACTAAGAAATTAGACCGGATACTCGTTTCAATTTTGTTGGACTCTGCTGATACATATCATAGATTCTATATCAAAATCAATTTATTAACAATAAGATAATAACTCATAATCTTATAAATGTTAGTTTTTTTTTTCCTGAGAAATAAAAATCTATCATTAATCGCTTTGTTCAAGAGTAATTACGTATATATTTTATCCAGAGAGGAATACCCTCCAACGAAACGATTTTATGTATACAGAAAGAACTTAAGTTACTAAAGTATGAGCTCGCTGTGTTAACTTATCTATAGATAAGTGGCAATTTGACTAGATACATCTAAAAAACTCAATTACAACTTTTTTTTATAATTTGACGGGTCTTATTTGCAACTCGTTTACTAATATTCGTTTTACAATACCCTAACGTATTAGTCTGATAAGCTTTTCTCTGTCGTGTACTCGTGTGTGTAACTTATCTCATTTGATAGCATTTTCGCTCTCTGTTTTTTATCTTCTTCTAATTAATTGGGATACGAATACTCTCAAATAAAAAGGATTCGTTTTATGTCATTTAACAAGCATCATAGGCATCTATTTCTATTACAGCATGATAGTACTGTTTATTGATAAAGAGTTCAAGATCTTCACCGAAATGATTGTTGTCGCGTGGTATTGAATATTGACTACCCTCTCGTGTGCGTGTATGTACATATAATACATATATATATATATAAATATCCTAAATTAATTAGCTGTAAAAGAATATTTTCAAATGTTCAAGAGCTAGCTAGCTAGGGTAAAGAGACATAGAAGAAGAAAATGAAAGAGCAGACTGATCTCACCGATGATATTTTCGTTGTCAAACTTTGACTTACTATTATTTGGCCTCTTATGTGCAGCTTTTCTTGAACTTATTGAATCCCTCGTGCGTGTGAATATTGTGTGTGTGACGTGTGTGTACTCTAACTAATAGTACACGCGCATATATACATATACATATAGACACACACTCGTTCAACCATTCATTTAGCTAAATAGCCCATTTAAACTATTAAATTTATAAAATAGCTAAAAAAATTCCAAATTTAATAAAATAACTAAAATGTATAATAATCAAATTTATAAAAAAAAATTGATCCTAGAATTAAATTTGGTGAAAATATTAAATTGTTTATAATAATCGTTAAAATTTTTAATTTTGATGTAAAAAAAAAATTAACCGATTACTTTGCAGAAAATTGAAAATTTAACTATTTTATTAATTAATTAATTACAAAATGTCTATTTTTTTTTTATAATTTTTCATAATTTATTGCGCTGCGAATATATATATATATATAAGTATATATATTTTACATCAGCAGTTTTAATTTGTATATATTCGTTAATAATCCCCAGAGTTTGTGTAATCAGAAACATAATCCACTATTAAGCTGAGGTTTAAATCTTTAATAGCCCCCTTGAGTTAATAATCTTTATATAACCTAATAATAAGCTTATAATATTCAATTTTTTTTACCAAATCTTAATTCTTTCAGAGTTTCTGTATCTCCTATATAGCTATCTCTACACCAGCGTAGATTTGTGATATATTAATTATGGATCTACCAAAGCTTTGTGCGTACTCAAAGTTAATTAGGTTAATTTGGTATGTGCGTACACATTAAAATTTAAAATTGAATAGATAAAGCCAGTTAACCTGGAAAATCGATCCATTGTAGTTATACTTATTATCCAACAAATTTATTAATTACACAAGAGATCTCACATCCAAAGCCACTATTAATTCTTGATTTTCTTGATCAGTGATATTATTATGATCAGACCATGGAAAGAGATGTGAATAGCACAGTTGTATGATTACCTTTTTCTGAATCTCCTTTCTCTGACCAGCGCTTTCAAGATCTGATTCCCCAAAGGTTGAAAAATAGTAGAAAAGTTACTAAATATATTGTCAATGAAAAAGAAAAAGAGGTTCAAGAAGAAGAGAGATAACCAAATTGATTATCAATTTCACTGTTTGATGTAAAGGTTTCAAATATACACCAGAAAAACCCTAGCTATATATAGCTAGTAGTTTTTCAGGTTAAATTTTTCTTTAATTTTATGAGAGCAGAAAAGAAAGACCTGAAATACTGTAACAAAGAAAAAAAAAAGGGGTATATCAGGGAAGAGAGAGAGAGAGAGAGAGAGAGAGAGAGAGAAAGGGCAAAGAGAATTTTCAGTGGGGAAGAGGGAAAATATATTGAAGTTGAATGGAAAGCAAGGGAAAAAAAAAAGAGCATGAGAGAGAGAGTAATAAATTACGATATGGGGGTACAAAGAGGGAAAAGAGCGATGAGTATGACAGTGGCTTTATAATAATGTCAAATACTGTTGAAGAACCTGCAATTGGCTAATTAAGCGGAGAGTTGCCTCAAACTGTTCTAGTACTTTCGACCCAATGTCTTGTCAAGTGTGACATCAATGTCTTTGAAGTTTGAATCACATAGCTAGATTTTCATGTTCATTTGCATATGCATAGAATTATATATATATATATATATATATATATATATATATATATATAATATATGAAGATGAAGATTGTAGTGTATATGACTATATTATGCATAAGAGAAGAATATTGTCTGAATATTGCTAAGGTTGTTGGTTTGTTGTATATCTTGATCAACTTCGAGACTTTCTTGTACCCTTATATATATCCACATATTAAAGTTAGTTACCTTGTATACGAATATATATTAATATATATATATGATAAATTACATAAATTTTCTCTTAATTTATGTGTCGATCATAATTTGTCTCGTATGTGATCTTTGAAATTGGCAAAATTTCTGAGGTGTTATATAATTGTCCATTCCGTCTAATATTTTACATAATTTAGTCACAAAATACTCACATGTAGCTTAAAAATAGTAAAATTGTAGACTTTATATTTCAATTTCTACATTTAATTAAGCTTTGAGTATCTAAAACTAAGCTTTTCTTCACACTATGTAATATTTACTTGTGATACCTAAAGCTTGATTATTAGTCAATGAAGAAAATGAAATACGAATTTTGAAATTTTACCATTTTTGAAGATACACCGAGTCTTCAGTGATTAATGTTTGTAAAATATCAGATGAAACGGCAATTATGTATTAGATTTGAAGTTTAAGGTGAAATTGGGCAAGGGAGTTGCATGGAGATTAATGTAGACAAATACTCCAAAGTTAAAAATTTCAGGAAATTGCGTGAAAATTACACCGAAATTGCGGTAATTTGAGAAGTCCGATATGTTTACGACTATACGTGCGTTTCGCCATTTTGTGTCGCGGGTATTGTGTTGAAATTGCGTGAAAATTTCCATGTCGTTGTGTCTCTTAATGTCGTTTAGCCCATAGTATAAAACACAAAAAGTCGTGTAATTTTTATCACATTTCATGCCGCAATTTCGATCGCGTTGTCCAAAAGCCGACCAAAATACTGCAAATTCAATAATATTTCGGAAAATTACATTTATTTATGTTTTTAGCATATAAATTGTAATTTCTAAGGTTTTTATTTTTTTTCATTGGATGTTGTTTGTACTTATTTCATGGTGAACATATTATTGTTTCAATATTTTTGGAAAGGTACAAATTTTAAATTGATGTTAATTGTTAGAAAATTATAGTTATATATATATATATATATATATATATATATATATATATATATGTCTTTGTAAACAAGTATTTGAAAATATGAAAACACTAGTACAAAATATAGCATCATATGCGACTTTTTAGCACCTGAAAGTGCAAAAGTCGCACCTGAAAATACTTTCAGCTGCGACTTTAGATGCGACAAAGTCGCACCCGAAAGTCTGCACCTAATGCTCTTTGGTGCGAAAAGTCGCACCTGAAAGTCTTGATTATCAGGTGCGAAAAGTCGCATCTGATGCTCTTTATCTTTTAAAAAAAAATTAATACTCGATTATCAGATTTTTTGTTTAATCCTCACGGCCAAGACATCAAAACAGCCTTACACTATCCAGCCAAAACAGAAATCAAACTCAAACTCGTCCAAATAAATTTCCAGACTCAAACTTATCACATGATTCTCAGATTGGTCACGGTCAAACATCAGTAACATCACAAATATCAACCAAATTCTTACAGCTTAACAACACACGAACAATAACATCAAACTCGTCCAAAGAAACCCAAAACAAGCAATCTCAATCACACAATCGGGACAATTCAAACCTAACCTCATCCAAAATCAATAACAAATCATCTCACCACCAAAATCATCATTGAATCAACCTCAGAATCATTAAATCCGAAAAATCCCAATTCCATCAATAAAAACCCTAATCAAATTCTTCCTCAAATCCGAACCATAGAGGGACATAGATTTAAATCGAGCTTACCTTCTCTGTCGTCATCTCTTTCTCCTCCTTCTCTGGCGAGTTTCTCTGCTCCGGCGTCCTCGGCGCGCTCGCTCCTTCTCGGCTGAGTTGCGCGCGCTCGAGACGGTTCCGGGTCTCGGTGGCTCTCGGCCGAGCGTCCTCCTCTTCACTCACTCGTTCTCCTTCTCTCTCTCGCTCTCTCAGCTTCTTCCTCTCTCTCACTCTCTTTCTTCTCTTTCTCTTTCCCGTGTCCTTTCTTTTCTTCTTCTCCCATTTTAAAACTGAATGAAAAAATGAGGGGGAGAATTGACCCGCTTAAAATTTTAAACAATCAGGTGCGACTTTATCGCACCTGAAAGTTGTTTTAACTATCTGGTGCGAAAAGTCGCACCTGATACTCAAAAGAAAAAACAATTTTAGCGAAATTTTTTGGACTTTTGGTTGACAATCTGATGCGACTAGTCGCACCCGAAAGTCATTTAGATACGACTTTTAGGTGCGATTAGTCGCATCTGATAGTCATGTGTATCAGAAAACCAAATTTGTAGTAGTGAAAATGATAACTTGTTAGTGAATTTCATATTTTGGGTATTCCATAAAATTATGATATGCTTAGAACTTATTATGTGTGTTTCTTATATCGTGATTGACTTTGATATTTTTCAACTTATTATGTGTGTTTATTATATGTATTTGATTTTGAGGTTTGAACTTATTATGGTTGTGTGTTATGTGTGTTTGTAACTGAAACTTATTATGCCTGTTTAGAATTTTTTTATATGTGTATGAAACTTATTTTTTATATTTGAAATTGTGCGATATTATTTCCATCGCAATTTTCGTCGACATAATTTTTTCAAATTTTTATATTATTTCCGTCGTAATTTTCATCGGTCACCGCAATTTTCACTTTTTTGGATTATCGGTAACCGACATTTCAAAATTTGCCCTAAACTTTTGAAAACTGTAAATTCACTTTTTTTATGTTTCTAACTCAAACTGAATTATTTTTTTTCAAATTTACTCAACCTTAACTTCAATGCCTAGCTCCACCACTACTTACATGGACATAAATTAAAAAATAAGTTATGTAATCTATCCGTATATAGTTTTAAAATGACCTCAACCTGGCAATGATTATAGGTATTTGACGGGAACAATATAGATTTGTGTATACTTCGACAGTTCGACATCATAATCAATAGGCCCATGGACTATTTCTTGGCTTTTGAATTTTTAATCAGGGATGAAATACTACAAAAAAAAAGTTTATACATACATACATATCGAACTATTAGTTCACGAGGTAGTCAAGAGAATATTGATCAAGAATAAGGTTTGACGATGCATGGTCATCATCTACTGATTCTAAAAAGGCCAAAAAAGCGAGCTCTGAAACTTTGGTCACTGATTATTAGGCTCTATTATTGGAGGGTCAGAAGGTATAAATGAAAGTCCGAAATATTTACTGTTTCTTTCTTCTCAATAAATCTATTATTGAGTTCATGAGCAGTGATCGTCAGCTCAGTAGCTAGTACTACAGCTCTGCGACATTACTAGCTATTTTTTTTATGAACTGTTCAACCTTATACGCGCGCGCGCGTGTATATATATATATATAAATAATTCAAGGGGGCCAAATTTTAAAATATCATAAAATTTTGAACTAGAACTAAAAATATTAAAATTATAAATTTTTTTAGTAAGAATTATAATTTTCAAATATTCAAGAGGGCAACTAGCTCCACTAATATATTGGCCCAGTTTGACATAGCTTTGTTTTTAAAAAAAGTGTTTTTAAATTCAGTTTTTGAAAAAAAACTGTTTTTTTTTTAACTGACAAAATGTTTGGTAAACTGTTTATAAAACAGTTGTTGCTGGTAACAAAAATTGATTTAGCGTTTGGTAAAATAAATATATTATAGTAAAAAGACTAAAATAGACATGTTCTTAGTAATTAAATAATAATTATTAATATGCTTATTTATATACATATATATGAATAATATTTTGTACGAGGATATTACAGTCATTTATATACCAAACTTAAAAACACTTTTTTCTAAAAGCTAAGAATCCTAGCTTTTCCATCTTATGTACAAAATCTAAAATCGCTTTTGAAGTTTTATGTAAAAACAGTTTTGTCAAATACTAGATAAGTAGTTTAGTTTTTTTTAAAAACAAAAACAGGGCTTTTTAATCTGAACCAAACACAATCATTATCATCGATTAAAATAAATTTCGATTGCTGATAATTGATCGATAGATTTATTTTGTGGAAATTTCGCTGATTTTTAGCAAAATGTTGCCAGTTTATAATGTACCGACGAGAGTTTGCTGTTGTTATCAAAATTTTGCACCGAAAGTTTTATGACCAAGTCTTTTTAGAATGTCAACATTTTTATAAAATTGAATAATGTATCACACATTTAGTGGCTTTTCTCGAGAGGAAAAATGAACAAAGCAGTGAATATATATTAGGGACCTCACATTGAAAAGTGATAATTAATAAGAATTTGAAAATCAGAATTCAACTTCGTGATATTTCACAAAATATATTTGTAGTGTCATTTGGGTGATGATCATAGCAAAACTTATATGACAGAATAAGCCCTAGTAAATGACTCTCTCTGGTCTTCACACACCATTATATTTGCCTAAACGTGACGTCATCTACCGATACAAATATTCTCCGACTACTACATATCTACTAAACACTTCAAATTTTATATCTGAAACAGAAATTATGTCGCTTAAATAATAACCAGATCCCCTAAAAATAGACACGCGGGGAATTTGTATGTTCGTATATATAATTGTATACTAAAGCATATATTATATATTCATATTGGCCCGTAATTGATGGCTTTTAAGAAAAAAGAAAAGAAAAAATAAGTGCATTTTTTTTTTCATTAACCGAAAAAAGAGCAATTTAGTGCTTTGATGAAGGAAAGTTATATGCATATCGTAAGTATATATGTGTTTGTTGTAGCTAAATCTTTTTTTTTTCCCTTCCTCTTTGTCTGTTTGTTCATCGTAAGTCTCGGTAGATTTATTGTTCAAAGATTTTATGTATATATAATACTCATGGCTATATTTTATGTTTTATGTGTTTACCATATATAGAAAAGTCATACCTTTAGCTTTATGCCTTATTCTACATTTCCCTTCCCATCTATTATTATGCTTTTGTTTCACATAATATTCTAAGCAAAATAAAGTGTTACAAACAACGATATAGGTATATGTATTTATATATATATATATATATATATATATATATATGTATGTATTTATATATATAGCTTTTTAGATTCTACATATTTGTATTGTACCTGATAAAGTGTATATACACGAATTGCAACAATTATTCCTAAAAGTATGGCAACAAAAAGAAGCCTCTACTCTGATTTTATAGACTAATTAACCTACTCATAGAGAGGAATATATTTGGTCCCTAATTACATTAAGTCGGTATTTTTGGTGAATTGAACCACAAAATCAAATTAATAGTGTGAAGCTAGAAGATAAGTTGATGTGAAAAATCTTTCGGCGGCCTTGATATTATATTACCAAATCTCCCGGACACAAACAAACTTCTCTAAACTTTCGGTTTATAGTTGTTTTTAGTTGAAATTTAGTCAATCTTGCAACAACGACAAAAAAGGAATATATTATGCCATGGATCTTTAATAACATGGTCAATACAAAAAGGGAACCATGTCTTAGCGTTGGTTCTTCGCCACTTTGTTTTTCCTTCTACACACGATCGAGCAAGCGGATTTATAGATCCCCTCGGCATCGGTGATATGGTGAGGAAAATAAATTATATCATCGAAGCGTAAGAATGCTTTAGTTGAAAGTAGAGCACCTAATTCACAAGAATTTGGCGGGGAAGATGATCACGTCCAGAGTTATAGAGAGAGAGAGAGAGATCTCATCAGTAACGTTGTTTGTTATATATGGAAATTCATCGACGATTTTAGACTCAAGTCTTGATAAATAAAAAATAAAAATAAAAACAAATCGCTCTTCCATTTTGAATTTATTGGACAAGGACAAGGACAAGGGACGGGTCCAAAAATGTAATTAGGGAGGCTAATATGCAAAAAAAAAAAAAAAAAAAAAAACAAATAATTGGCTGCGTAGCCATCTTAAACACTAGCAATTTTTTTTTAGCCAATCTTTCGTTAATATACTGTAAATAGCCATATTGCTTACGTGACAGCTTATTAATTAAATTAGGTTTACACTTTTGCCCTTATTTAATTCACAGAAACCGAATAGGTAAGTTTTCAAATTTGAAATTTCCTGCAGATTTTGAAAATTAATAGCCAATTTATTGTTATGTTTTTGTAAGTTTTTAGCGTTGACTTTAGGTAATTAGTATCTATTTTCGTGGCAATTTATTTGGATAAACTCTGTAAATATATTCTTCATTTATTTATATTATTTTGTCTTCCATATATTCATAATTTTCGTGCTCAAAATATTTCCAGAATTTTTTTCAGTTTATTTACTCGAATATACTTTATATATGCTTTGTATTTACAGGGAATATACTGTAAATATGCTTTGTATTTACAATGAATATGCTGTAAATATGCTTTGTATTTACACGAATATACTATAAATATGTTTTCTATTTACACGAACATACTGTTAATGTTAGCAACAATAATAAAAAAATAAAAATAAAACTGTTCTTCGCGGTGTCCATGATTCCGATCGGGACTTTGGACGCAGATCCCGGAGAGGAGGACGAAGTGACACTTGACGGCGGTGGTGATCGTGATTAGAAGTGGTGGCGGCGGCCCGGAAGACATCTATAAATCATCAAACGATTCTCATAATCCAAAAAGCCCCAATTTCAAATACATAAACCCCAATTCTCATTTTCCGGTCAAAATCAAATCATAACCACCAAATCCAGCAATTCACAAACCAAATATAATCTCTATTTGAAGATTTACGCTCGGAATAAGAAAAAACTCAATCTTGAACCCTAATTTTAAAACCCATTTTGGAGAAGAAGATTTCTCACCTTGATGGCTGTGAAATCAACTCTCCGGTGCTCTCTGCGTCGTTTCCCGGTGTCTCCTCTCGGTCCGGCATCCTCGACGGCTCGTGGCTGTCCTCGTCTTCTCGGCTGGAACACGCGCGGGTGGTGCTCGGTCTCGGCCATTGATGGCGCGCAAGGAATGAAAAAGAAGATATGAGAAGGAGATTAATAACATTAATGACCAAATATTGAGCTGATTATATTAATAACGTTGATAATGACATTAATGACCAAATATTGAGCTGATTATATTAATAACGCCGATACAAAATGGGCGGGAATAACAAAGGGCAGTCCCGTCCTATTCTGGCTGTAAATAAACCCACATGGCTATTTACCATTAATTAACAAAATGTTGGCTAAAAATAAATTGCTTATTTTCATGAGGCTATTTAGCTTAATTACCAAAAAAAAAAAAGGTTCAAATAAGGCTAATTTGTAAAATTTAAGGTACATTCCGATAGACCGAACTATGGGACTATAGCAAATTGAATTTTTGACATAATGAATTTCGGGGATCGACTATATTTTATCCCCATCTCATGTATGTCTGAGACGATGGGCGGGAAAAATGGAAAGTTAACGTTAGTGCATTCGGAAATCAGAACCAACGTAACCATAGCTCACCCAAAAGTGGTAAAAATTGGTCTGATTGAAGGTTCGGACAAATATTGATCACACTCAAACATTAAATATTACAAGACATTTGTTATAGTTGTGGGATTGCAATTTTCTCCATCCCAATATAGAGAAAATCACAAATAGAAGTACAAAGAGATAATCAGCGCTCAAGTCGTTCCTAACACCATGGTCTTTTGATTTGCGTCTTTGCGCGAGTCAATCTTTTCATGGTCACTCTCCGACCACGGAAAAGGCAAAAGCCCAGCCCCGTAGCGAACCATGGATCATGGTGTCTCATTAGGTCATGAAAAATCCAGGGTGTGCAATACGTACCAAGATTAAAAAAAATCCAGATTCTTTATTGAAAAATGAAGGTCTCCTCGTAATGGCTTTCAATCACCTGAGATTGTTGCGACGTCTATGACTCGAAAGACATTCAATAAAAAAAAATTGACAAATTTTGAAGTTTTCAAGAAATACCTATTAAACATATATACATAATTATACTTATATGACGCCTTGTTTTATTTCAAACTAGTTAAAACTTTATATATATATATATATATATATATATATAACTATATATATATATGTATATGTGTGTGTGTAGTTCGTGTGATGAAAATAGTTTCAAAAAAATCTCCCGTAGGTTAGAGAAATCATCATTTCTCCCAACAATTCGTTGGATGCTTATCTCTATAATATAATTTAACTTGTGAACCAGGGCTCGGTAAGTAAATAAGCCAACTAGGCTGCAATGCAATGCATGTAGAAAGTAACATCAATCAATAAACACTTTCTCAAATTAATAGGTTCTCACAGCCTAACTCACAATAAAATCAGCATAACACTTATCGCGATTTCAAAATTGCGTTCTTTTGGCTAAAACTAACTTTCTAAGTAATGGTATCTATTACTAAGAAATAAATTGTTAGCAATAAATCAACCATTATAATGGTATTAAATACCAAGTCTTCCAACATAAACAGCTATTGAATCTTAAAGATATATTGAAGTCTTGCATAACTCAATCAAGAGTAGGCATAGAAGTTAGGACTTAGGACCAACAACCAAGTAATAAATGTTTATTTCATATGTGATTTCCATAGTAAATCTCGTCTATGGAGAAATTTTTTTTTATTATATTACGTTGCTTAATATCTTTTCATTCAATGGAGGGTAAAATCATAAAGCAGTTTAAGGTCAATTTCAAAGGATTTAGTTAATGAAGTTGAATTCTCTGCTCCGTTTTGTGCCTCCTAACATTTTTCTCCAATTCATATTATGACGTGTTAAACTTATGTGGATGAGATAAAAAAAATATATATATGGTAACACTGTGTTACCATATATATTTTTTTAAAGTTTAATCTCATCCACATAAGTTTAACATGTTAAAATTTAATTGGAGAAACACACTATAGGACAAGAACAAAAATTCACGACGACTTTTATAATTAGATTATAAATCGGCAAACCTTCCTCAATACCAAGTTTCGCATAATCAATCATTACTATAATTGATGGTCAACTTTTTTTTCCTTATATATAAGCTAATAACATCCACAACCCTTCTTCTTTTTCTATATTAGAATCTAATTAATCATATGCTCTATGACACCATTGATTATAATTGGTCCATAGCTTTGTAAAAGAGGTGAAGATAGTTTATTTAGAACCCCATAAAAAGTCGGCGTCTATATGATTACTTTAAAGTAGTGATGATATACAGTTTGATTAATAAAATAGATAATGATTAGCTCTATTTCTTTAATAATAAGAGATCTATCTCATCGTTCAAATGCATGAACTTTGCATACTTCAAGATCAAGTTCACGCCGACAAAGCCTCCAAAACACCTATGTCCGTATATATGAAGCTACTCAATTTTGCTTTATTTTCATAGAAAAATCTGCTAATGATTGAAATTATTGAAATTAAATTGTGACCACCACGACAGGTGTGTATTAAAAAATAAAAGAAGTGCGGATATATTCTTTTATGCCCCATATACAAGGTATGGAAGTCGATCATAGGAAGAAAAAATAAAGCATATGCTATAAGGAAGAAAAAAAATAAAGTTATCCAATATGGGCAGTCTAAAAAAATAATATATATATATATATATATTATATATATATATATATATATATATATATATATATATATATATATATAGTGTAACGAATACTACGTAGTAGGACTAGTATTGATTCCACCAATGGAGATTTTGGCATGCATTAGAGGATTCTTAGTTAGGGCTTGCAATTTAGGTCGTTGATGAAAAGTTTCAAAAGATGGAATAATATAAAGAAGAACACTTTATCCACTTATAAAAATGTTTCGAGCTAGTTTAATAATGATCAACATATAAGCGTGACTAATGATTAGAGTGATAATTATATTGGAAATCCAACGAAGTATCAATCATGGATAAGAATATATCTCCAAATGCATATTATATGTTAAGCACCTAAAAAATAGCATATTATATGCTATCATTATTGCATTACTCAATATTCGCCCAAATTAAAAGAAAATCACGTGTCTCTTTTATAGACATGGAAAAATGAGAGACGAGAAAATCATGTGTCCCTCATAAAATCAATCCTTGCATTTTATGGCTTCTGTATGGTTCAGACTTCAGAGTATAATAAAAAACTTCTAACAACCTATTGCCCACTAATTCTTTTTAAGGAAAAACAAACTAATGTTATATACGGTTTAAAAGTAACAAAGAGGTAATTTTTGTTCATAAAATGGCATTATTGCTTTTTTATTGTGTTGTACTTATTTTTCTATTTTAAATTTAATTTCTTTAAAGTCATGCCCCAAATTTTTATCGAATTATCATTTTACAGTCATTGAACTTTAGTTTAACGTGAGATATATTAAATAGTTGGAGGAAGGAAGTCATTAACGAGAGAGATATTATATAAGTATCGTTTTAAATTTAATAACAAACCTGAATTGTGGCATAAAAAATGGACCACTCTAGAGGAATATGGTATTTCTGTCCAAACCTCCTTTCAATTTAAGATGTTTTGTAAACGACATGTCGGATTACTCTAAATGTTGATTTTGTTGTCGTTTTCATGTGACACGATTCCTTGTCGTCGTATACACAAAACGTCGGAATGTCGTATTCGTTTTAAGATGTTTTGTAAACGACATGTCGTATCCGTTTGAATGTTGATTTTGTTGTCGTTTTCATGCGAGACGATTTTTTTTTTTTTATCAGGAATGTGAGACAATTTCTTGTCGTCGTATACACTAAAAGTATTGATAACGTATTACGTGGCAACACCTGATGGGTATCAGATCTACCGCGGAGAAAAGTTACAGAGAAAGTCAAACTTCTCGGTTGACTTGGAGTTGAAGTTTGAACTTTGAAGACGAAAAGGAACAAGAAAAATAGACGGAACATAGAAGAAGAGAGAGCCAAATTTCCAGAACCCACGCAATAGTTAACGTGCATTCAAATCGAACTCAAATATTGTGATTTTAGCAACCAAAAAAAAAAAAAAAAAAGCTCGGTCGAGATCGCCAAAAATGGCAGGTTTAGAGGAGCTGAGAAAAAAGCTCACGCCATTGTTTGACGCCGATAAGGGACTCCCAACCACCTCGACCTCAGACCCCTGCGATTCGTACACGGTAAGACCTCTTTACTCCGAGAGAATTGGTGTAAATTTTTTTTTTTCATCTTCATTCAATTGTGAAATTTAGGGTTTGTTACTCAAATTCGCCGTAGTGTAAGGCTAAGCTTCGTAGTATCAATTCAAACGCTTTGCTTGTTGTTGTTCTTTCGGAGAAGTTATCGGACGGTGGAACAGTGAACTTGCTGAGCCGATCGTACGGCGTGTATAACATCAACGAGCTCGGGCTCCAGAAATGCGCGCCTTCTTCGTCATCGTCGTCCTCGGATTCGTCGCCATTTGACGAGAGCGAGAAGACCTATCGCTGTGCTTCGCGAGAGATGAGGATTTTCGGAGCCATCGGTAGCGGAGCGAGCAGTGTGGTTCAGAGAGCGATACACGTCCCGACTCATCGGATTTTAGCCCTCAAGAAAATCAATATATTTGAAAAGGTTTTTTTTCTTTTCCTTAAGAAGCTTACATTGTGTGTCTGTTTGGTTCTTGTTGTAACTGTTGTGATTCGAATAGGAGAAAAGGCAACAGCTTTTGACAGAAATAAGGACTCTTTGCGAAGCGCCTTGTTACGAAGGCCTGGTTGAATTCCATGGTGCTTTTTACACCCCGGACTCGGGCCAAATCAGCATAGCTTTGGAGTACATGGACGGCGGTTCTTTGGCTGATATATTGATGCGGAGGAAAAGACTTCCCGAGCCTGTTCTTTCGTCTATGTTTCAGAAGCTTCTCCGTGTATGTAACACCGTGAACCTCGCAGAGTAGTTTGTTTGTTTTTTAAATTTAATTTATGGAATTTCGGCGGGTTTGGTTTTGACTGACGCGATGTGTGGGTTTCGTTTGGTTTGTCAGGGATTGAGTTACTTGCATGGAGTTAGGTATTTGGTTCATAGAGATATAAAGCCCGCAAATTTGCTTGTGAACCTCAAGGGAGAGCCAAAAATAACAGATTTCGGAATAAGCGCTGGCCTAGAAAACTCCATGGCCATGGTTAGTGACTGTTAAAACAATCTTCTGAAAATCTTCTTTCAGCTCGATTTGCCCGGCTTGAAATATTTTGCTTTGCCCCTATATTTACACCACTAATATGACCAACCACCGGATTTTTTTTTTTTTTTTTTTTTTTGCATTTTCCAGTGTGCAACGTTTGTTGGAACCGTTACTTACATGTCGCCCGAGCGGATAAGAAACGATAATTATTCATATCCAGCTGATATTTGGAGCCTTGGACTAGCTCTCTTTGAATGTGGTACTGGAGAATTCCCCTATACAGCTACACAAGGACCTGTTAATCTTATGTTGCAGGTGATATATGACTCTCTCTCTTTTGATTATTTATTCGTATATAAGCCTGTATTTTTTCTATAATTAATTGTGAAAATAAGATGATCTAATTTGGGTTTGAACTGTAATGGTTGGTATATTTGCTTATATTCTTGCTGGGTTTTATGGCAAAGATACTCGATGATCCATCACCATCACCTTCTACGCACAATTTTTCTCCGGAGTTTTGTTCATTCATTGAAGCTTGTTTACAGAAGGATCCAGAGGCCAGGCCTACAGCAGAGCAGGTGAGTAATAGCACATTCAGAGAATGCATGAATGTTTGACTTCTACTTCGTTTATAAGCCGTGTTTTTTTTCCTTTTAATTTCAGCTACTCGTACATCCGTTCATTAAGAAGTATGAAGATGCTCAAGTAGACTTGGCAGAGTTCGTTCGAAGTGTGTTTGATCCAACGCAAAGGATGAAGGACTTGGCTGAGGTAAGTACAAGTGATTAAAATATATATATATATATATATATATATATATATATATATGTACATATATATATGCTTTTTAGAGGGTAAGGGCTGGAATTGTTCTTTATTTTGAGCAGATGCTTGCAATACACTATTACCTGCTATTTGATGGAAATGATGAGTTCTGGCAACACACCCAGAACTTGTACAATGAAGATTCAGTTTTCAGGTAGTGGTCGGGAAACTAATCATTGCTAATTATTTGAAGGAAAAATAGCAATATCCCATGTGTTTAGTCAAAATATATGACCTTGAGTTTTATCCAATCGTTACAAACAAATCATTCGAACCTAGTTTTTCAAACTTGTACCGCTAAAAACTTCTGATCTAAACCATGACATTCTGCGATCTCATCTTTCCATGGATAAACTGCCATGAAACTATATTATTTTCACCAAACTTGTTATGTTATAATTTAAGTTTTTATTTTTTCATTTTCTTGCATGCTAAACGATAAATTAAAGTAAATATATATGTAGTGCAGGGAATTATATTTTAATCAATCTGATAAAACATGAGGCTATAACAGCTCTGACCAGGAGATATATAATTTGTCATTTCATTTGAATTGAGAATCATATCCCCTTTTTCAGGTATTTCTTCCAAGTTTGCGGTCTAATATGTGTTTTGATTCTCCGTAGTTTCTCTGGAAAGCAATCGGTCGGTGGAAATGACATATTTGCATCCCTGTCAAGCATAAGAAGCACATTGGCCGGCGATTGGCCTCCCGAGAGGCTCGTCCACGTTGTGGAGAAACTGCAATGCCGTTCCAACGGTCCCGATGGAGTGGCAATTAGGGTTTCGGGCTCGTTTATCGTCGGAAATCAGTTCCTTATATGCGGGGACGGTATTCAACCGGAAGGCGTGCCGAGTTTCAAAGAGCTCTCGATCGATCTCTCTAGCAAGAGAATGGGCACTTTCCGTGAGCAGTTCATCGTGGAGCCCGGGAGTGTCATCGGCCGATATTTCATATCAAAACAAGAACTTTATATCATGCAATGAATGAAAAACCAACCTCATTCAATGGGAGATTTCACAAATAAAGTATATAGCAACAGTTACCTCCAACTTTTTTATGGGGTAAACTGCAAAATAATACCCCCCATCTGTAAAATAACACTAACTTAGTTAAATATTATCCTAGCTTTTTTAATATCTGCAAAATATTAGCCTCACTTTGTAATTGTGCAAACAAATTCCTTAAAATGTCAAAAATATGCAAATTTAAACCATGTTTTGGACATTTTACTGCAAGAAACATAATAGCATTTGAGAGAAATTAAGGAAAGTCGAGAAGTTAAGAAATTACAAGACAGGGTCAAATATCGTCTCTGCTGAAGAATCCTAGTATGAAACTGCAGGTATTTAGTCCTCTTATCATTTTCTTGATTTTTTTTTATATTCACAGGTTTTGTCCGTAAATTTATTTCTCTTATCTTCGTTTCATTATGCCGTATTAACTAAAAATCATGCGTTAATCAAAAGCCTTAGTAGCTACACCCAGTGCAAGCTGTGCACGTACAGTAAACATTACAACCATGCCATTTTTTAAGCGAATGGTGATTTTTTTTCCCTTTATTTATTAAATAAGAATATTTCCATGCTTTAAGTTTCTCATCTTACAGTTTCAGGATGAGAAAACTATATAAAGGAAAGCTTAGCAGAGCGATAAAATAAAATATTACTATAAGGTCTGTAGTCTGTACAACAAAATTTATATAGAAGATAACAATTTACACCAAGAAAATCATCCACAAGGTAAATACATTGAGGTTTATAATCCTGCAAAAGTTAGAAAGGGATGGTCAGTCTAAATCCAAACCGAGCAGAGTAAAATCAAGGTGAGAGAACAATAACTCACTCTAGTCTGGTTCTGAAGCAAAAGCAATGCAGATTAGAGCCTACGCCAAATCTGCAGTAGCACTTTTCTGATAGTTAAAGGAAACCAAAAGAATGAGGATTTTTTTTTTTTTGTTTACACAGAAGATAGAAAGTAATCACGAATCGTTTTCCTTTTCAGAGAGGACGGAGGGTTCAAAACGGAAGACGGGCTTTTCACGGTAGTTTCGGGGGTCTTTTCGTAGATATCATCTATGCCAGAATCAATAAAAGAGAACCTTTTCTCTTGTGCTTCAGGGGTACTGAGTTTAGGCATTGTGATCCGAGCGGTTGAGTTTGCTTTTTCTTCTTCTTCTTCTGTGGCAATGTGTGAGGTTTCATTTCTTATAAGATTTATGTATTCCGTCCCTTGTGTTGCCATTACTCTTCTTCGGACCGCCGATGGTGATTTATTGCTCGAGCAATAACTAGTTTGCGAATTCCAGACTCGAGCCTGTTGCAACAAGTTAGAAATGGATGAGCCGGGGAAAAAGCTGAAAGCAAATGTATGTTGATTTAACATGGACGTGTGAATGAGTTTGGTTACCGAAAAATCATCGGAACAAGTTGCGAATTTTCCATCCTCGCTATAGCACCTGAATAGTAAGGTCATTTGTCAGAGAACATAGGGCTTAGTAGCGTTGGTTTCAACTGGAAAAAAAAATGAATAATAAAAGTTTACCAATCAACTGCTGTAACTTCACCATCATGGTTGGTCAATTCAATAGGATCTTCTTGAGGCTTGCCCACCTGATTAGACATACCAGTATATTTAAAACTCCATATTTGACCCCAATTTTTTATATACTCGGGAAAAGAATGAAGAAAAAAAAGTTCAGTTCATTAACCTTCCAAATGTAGGCTTGGCCATTGCTGGAGCCACTGAGAATTTGAGATGCATCGGGGCTGATCGATGACTGCAATATTACGATTGATTATAATTTTATAGAATATATTTGCATTAACAAGCTGGGTTACATAATTCAACAACACTCACCTTGACAAAAAATGTTCCAATTTCGCAACCAGAAAAAGATTTTATAGGACCCTTTTCAAGCTGAAGTAGATTGTACAGATATATTCTGCAATTCACACAAAATAAAATAAAATAAAAAAATCACTCATCTGAATAAGGTTACATAATTGTTCAGAATATGGTACCAAGATTAGAGCAGCAATTAACCTGTTGTTCATGCATGAGGCAGATATAAAAACCCCGTTTGAATCTTGGGACAAGCTTGATATTCCATGTAATCTTCGATCCTGAAACAAAGAGGGTCATTGTCATCAAACACATATGTCAAGCGACTTTACTACCTAAAAGGTAGGACCAATAAATAAAGTTTTGAAGAGTTTGGACGAACCTTATTATCTATGTTGGGGTGAGGACTTGTCTTTGTGACTGCACTTTTCATGTTTCTCGTGTCCCAGAACTTGACAATGCTGAAATAAGTGAGGACGTGTGAGAAAAACTAAAACAATAATCCTAGCCAGCAACATTATATGACCTTTCAAACTGGAAATGTGACATCAGATTTAAGCATAAATCATCGTCAATTTCGTATACCTGTCTACGGCTCCGGCGGTGGCAATAGAAAGTCCATCCTTGAGATAAAGGACCGATGTGATGCTCATGGAGGCAGTCTGAAAAGGGATCGGAATTTCAGGGAGAGCGCCAAAAAATCAATAGCCAAATAATATGTGTTTATTTTTCAAGAAACTAACCTTGCGACGCCTCACACGCTTTGAGTGAGGGGAAATATGTGCTCCTTTTACCAAAGCAGTTGGGCTGAATTCAATTGATAACAAAATTTCCTTTAGTAAACTTTGGACACTACCCAAACAGAGACATCAATTTATTTCATCAGTAACTTTGTGATAATATGAATAAATTACCTCACATGCAGTTCTTCACACCTACTTATCGAGCTCGTGTTGCATCTCATATCCCAAAGAGCAAAAGAGCCGTCTCTTGAACCAGATACGATAATATCTGTCAAATAACAAGAACATGATTTCATGTTTAGTATTTCCAGCCCGTGAGATTAGAAATATGCACAAAATAATTACAGAAGTGAAAATCCACATAGCAAAAATTTAAAATTCACCTGGATTAGTTGGGTGTAAAGACATTGATTTCACACTTCCAGAGTGCCCCATCAGTACAGCAATACATTTTTGTTCTTGGACATCCCACACTTTCATCTATACAAATAAAAAATTGCATATACTATCAGCTGAGACTGTGAATAAAAAAAAACAACCGACTAAACCTGAGGTCAGACAGGTAATAAGCGTAGAGAAATCACTCACTGTTTGATCGCCTGAAGCAGTCAAAATCTGGGAGTCTTCCTGCAATGGTGTTTATTATTAATAGAAGTACATTAACTTAAACATCTTCATAAAAAAAAAGACTTTTTTTTCCTTTTAAGTCTGGGTACAAAGTTACTCACATAAACATTATAAAGAAATTATGAAGCATAATCAATTATTTTATTACCTTAACCCAACACAGATCAAACACGGCGTTATGGTGTGCGGTCCATTCACAAACTCTAGCTTTTTCTGTAATTCAACCGAAGAATATCAACAAACAAACATTGAATATGAATCACTGAACTTCAATTGCAATGGAAGAAAAACAACACTTATAACTAAAAATAACTCATATTCAACCTGTATATTCCTGGCGAGACAACGAAGATGAGAATTTCCGACGAGTGTCGAACAGGCTCACATAACCAGCTTCATCAGACACCGCGAGAATGTGAGAGTTTTTGTTACTCTGAAAAAAATAGACAAAAATAAAATTCACACACACGATTTTTTTTAACCAAAAAAAGTAATAGCAATAATGGCGAAATATACAGACCTTTCCGAACGAAATCGCCAGAGGCGGAGTCACATCGCCGTCGTGTTCCATAGAAACCACGCCGACTTCACGAAAATCAGGCTCAGCGTCGCATAAAAACGGTCGCTTTCGAACTAAAATTAAGATTATTACAGCCATTAACGCGAGTATCTAAAAATACGATATATGCTGAAACGATTGTACTGTACACGAGAAGAAAAAATATAAAAATAATAATGAGAAGAAGAACTACCTCTGAATCCATTGAGCTCTCGAGCTCTGAGATCTTGGAAAAATGTAGGGTTTGAGGTTACCATGGAGAGGATTGGGGAATAAAAGAGAGTGAATCTAAAGGTGAACGAAATGAAGAAGAAGAGATGTTTATGGGTTTCTGGAGATTTATTTTTATTTTATTGCTTGTTTTGGCGCGATGGATTTGGTTTCGCTGGGCGGCCGTGTCTATGGCGGGAGTTAAATTTTGAAAATCGTCGCTTTGGTGTTTCTTGTCTTTTTTCATTATTTTTTAGGTACAAAATCTCAAATTAAATGTGACCCCGAGAAGTGAATATGTGGATTTACTTCTTTTTTTAAATTTTGGTACTTTTTTAAGAAAAAATTTATTTTAATTGGAGTGAGATCAAACATTTTACATGTTTTTTAGTTCTTTAAATTTAAAATACTAAATGATTATCTTCAATTATGCATATGGTCTTAATGTTAGCTATTTTCTTGATTATACATATATAATTAAGTTACAATTTTTACGTAAATTATTTAAATGAGTCAAATGTATGATCTTCATTTTTTTAGAAGTGACATTATCGATCGAAGTTACATGACATATATTCGTAGTGTAAGAGCATGAGATATCGGTCGAGCTTACATGATAATACATGGTCATTAAATTGAAATAAGATAAATCTTCACTTGTATAACAGGGGTATGTATTTCTACATCTCATGTGAATCGAATTCATGACATCGCGATGGAAGTAAGTGTGATATTACCATTAGACCAATCTAAGAACCACATCGCTCTACATTTTTTTATGTTAGCGTAATATACGATTATTTCTCATGGTTACTCGATGATAAAGGTCCATTTGAAGATTCTTATATACAAAATTATATAAATTTTAAAATAAATAAAGTCTAATTTTTTTATCGTTATTATTATTAACAATGGTATATTTATTATTAAGGGTATCAAGCATATTAACTATTAAACACAGTGATATAGAAATCATGGATTATGCATTTATCTATATTTATTAAAGAGATGATTAATTATTTCACCTATAAATATTGATGACAGTAAGTAGATATTGATCATATTGTCCTTCTATCTAAAATTATTCGTATTTATTTTAATAGAATAAAAAAAAATCACGAATTATTAATTTAGACAAACGAAAAAAACAGGTTTACCCAATTTAATAGACAATCGCCAATCAACACATGATTCAGCATTTTTGTTTTAAATATTGTTTACAATATCAAACTAATATTATTTATAAATGTTGTCGTATGAATTTTAACAAAAAAAATCGCTATAGTGTAGTGTTGTTGGAACACAGCTGACGACGGCAAACAAAATGCAAAACATAACAGGTAAGGTGCTTTGCATATGGCAAATCACATGTTTGAAACAAAAAATCTAAATAATCAGATTTTGGGGTTTGAGATATATTTAATTTTAGAAGGCAAAACTTGATATTAAAATACCTTAATCGAGCATTATATAACGTCGGACGAAGAGTGTCGCAAGTATCTAAACGGATTTGACAACTATCATATTTAAGAATGTTGTTCTATCATATTTAAGAATGTTGTTACACGATCTAAGCAAACATTGTTTTTTTCAAAGTGACGCTGTCGATTAAAGTTACATGAAATATCAGCATTACAAACGCAAGTTACATAATTGAGCAAAATTATATGATTTAGAATCAATTATAAAAAAGACATGTATTTAAGTCTATGGAATTTGAACTCAAAGCATCTCAACTAAAATATGTACGAGATTAACACTAGATTTCTCATACCAATGCTTCTAACGTATTACTTAACTTCCTAGTTGTTCTTACTCGATATTCACACGATAATTTTTTACAAGCTCGTATAGATTTGGAAACAAACTTTAATTATCAACTTCATTAATTACATTTATTAAATTCAATAAAGTGATAATAATGTTAGAAACAATATTTTTCGTTTTTTTTTTTTAATAAAAGGAGTGATACTTCTCATTAAACAGTTGGGGCTAAATCAGCCACAACTAAACCATAGATACAAGAAGGACACTCATTCGTCCATTCAACATTGGACTGAAAAAGAAAAGACTTGGCAGCCAGAGCATGAGCTACTCCATTCCCCTCGCGAGGTGTAAAGTAGCAAGCCGTAACTCCGACATTGGTGAAAAGGCCCTTGATCTCCGCAACTAGAGATTCAGCAACGGCAAGGCAATGGCTCTCTTTGTCGATGACCGAAATAGCTGGGAGGCAGTCGCTCTCCACCGAAACAATGCGCAGCCCCTGCCGTTGAGCGAAAATCATACCTTCCCTAATGGCCATCAGTTCCGCGATGAGGGGCTCATAGACGTTGGAAACCCTTTTGCAGAACGCTCCCACCACGTTCCCATCACAGTTCCGAACCACGCCACTGTATCCCGTCCCGTCTCCCAATCGAGGGATTGAGGTGTCTGTATTAAGCTTTAGCTCCCCTGGCTTCGGAGGGTGCCATTTCACCACGCTCTTGTGCTGTTTCTCGCCCTTCTGACCGCTGCGCCTCTGCGCACCATTAAAAGCAGCAAGCCACGCACTCGCCGCAACCAAGAAGTTGACCGGTGGGGGGTTCCTGGACCCGTGGACCAGCCTGTTACGGACTCCCCACATAAGGAAGCAGGTGGTGCTAAAAACTTCGCGCTCTTCTCCGAAGAGATCCTGCCAGAACTGCTCCACCCTGTCGCAGAAACCGGATCCTTCACGAGTCCCAAGGCGATCTCCAAAGACCGAGGATCGCCACATCTTTCGCGTCTTCCAGCAATCCAAAAGAACATGCGCAATTGTTTCCGTTTTTCCACAAGAAAAGCAACAAGTAGAGCAATCGATACCACGTCGAGACAGGGCCTCGAACGTGGGTAAGCAGTTGTTTAGCGCTCTCCACATGAAGACTTTCACCTTTGGAGGGGCTCTCATTTTCCACACCCTATCCCACAACCGCAAGGTGGGGGAGGAAGGAGCCGTTGCACAGACTTTCCTCGTAGCCAAACGGTACCCAGACCTTACCGAGTACTCCCCCGTTTTTTCATAGTGCCATATGACCCGGTCTGGAAAGGAAACGTGACTAAGGGGGATACTTTTAATAGCCGCATGGTCTACCGGCCAACACACTTCCCCTAGCGCCGTCTCATCCCAAACACCGCCCCTTTACAGTTATCATTACGTTCACAGATTTATATTAATTTTCTTTGACTTCTGAATTTAATTTTATTAAAATTCAACGATGGTGGGATTTTCAACAACATGAAATATTGAGCATAAACGTAAAGTGCTTAGAGAAAAGTAATAATGACATGTCAAAAGATGAGGAAATAGCGGCAAAAAGACTCAATGTTTACGGGTTTTAACACTTAAATACTTATTTTATAAAAGTTGCAGGAAAAATACCTAAGGTCAATAATTTGTTCTTCCGTTAGTACCGAGCCGCTCAATTGGATGAAATGACATGTGTCACCATCTCAAATTCTTTTTAAAAAAAAGTAATTTCAATTATGTTTAAATAAATAAATAAATTGTTCTCCCTTTATTTATGGTGGTACTTTATCATACATATTAAAATAAAACTGCAACAATAACTATTAACGTCTAATATATATATATATAAATTTAACACGTCTAATATAATAAACATTTAAGGCTTTGAAGAATTAATTACAGTGAAACGGAAATAATAACAAAATAAGATTTTATTTTTTTTTGTTTTTTTTACATAATGTGCACTTAAATATACAACCCGTAAATATATCATTACAACCTCATGTAAAAAAACAAAAACAAAAACAAAAAATCTTATTTTGTCATTACTTGCGTTTCACAGTCATTATTTCTTCAAAGTCTTAAATGTTGACTATATTAGAAGTGTTAAGTTTATATTTATATATATATATATATATATATATATATATATATCAGACGTTAATAGTTGTTGCTGCATCTTTATTCTAATATGTGTGATAAAGTCCCACCATAAATAAAGAGAGAGAGCAATTTTTTTAATTTAAAAATAATTAAAATTACTTTTTTATTTTTTTTTAATTTTGAGATGGTGACACGTGTCATTTCATCCAATTTAACGGCTCGGGTATTAACGGATGAACAAATTCTTGACCTTGGGTATTTTTCCCGTAACTTTTAAAAAATTGGTACTTAAGTGTTAAAATTCGTAAACATTGGGTCTTTTTGCCGTCATTTCCTCTCAAAACATTGACAAATTACATATATAAAACTAGGGTTCAAAGTTATCTTAGAAATATAGAAATACTTTTTTTAGATGGTTCAACATTTAGTTTCGAAATAGTTTGACTAATATTTTAATGTATGTGACTTCTTATGACTAATTGTCTAGCTTCCCAAAATAATATTGATAAAAATTAAATATGTTATTGAACTTTAACATATGAAACTTAAAAGTATTACAAGAAATGAGAGAAAAATATGAAAATATATTCATGTTAAATGAAAGATTGTTTAGTATTGGATAGGAGATAAAATTGGTACATACCCAATTGTAATTTTCTTGTAGTAAATACATCACACGTCTCAGTTAAGAGTATTTTATCCAATCGTGACTCGAATCTATAGTTTTGAGTGGGAGTGAATGTGGGCATTTTAACGGCCTAAAATCAATCGGTCGATTAATTTATATTTGAACCATTTATTTTCATGGTTAAGTGTGGTTAACCAACCATTAGAAGAACAAATATTGAACCTAAAGATTAATTAGTTAATCATTCTACAAAAACCACAACCAACCGATTAAATCTTTAATTGTTTTGAATGATTAACGATTAACTAGTTAATTGTCTAAAATAATTAAAGGTTTATATGATTAATGATTTTGTCCTCCTTTAGGTGCGAGTGATAGTAGTATCTATCCTATTATTATTAGTTTAGTATTAATATATGCAAATACTCAATTAATGAAGAAGGAAACAACGGTCAAAGATGATGACCATAGCGACACTGATGAAGATATGACAAAGCCTGTATAGAATAAAATGTGATCCAACGAGTTGTATATATAGTAGAAGACGATTATTTTGCGTCCAACCCAATCCAAAACAAAGCGACAAAACGCTAACAAACACAACAACAAAAAAACACACAAAAACAACAACCAAGTGACATATTTTATACAAATATTGGGAAAATAGGAAAAAAAAAATCATAAAGAGGCGAGGATTTTGCGACCATGGGATACTTGCTTGATCCACCACCCTATGGTGGTTAGAGGTCACTCCCTAGGCTGCACCATCAGCGCTAGGACCCCAGCCACCGAACACATCCTACGACCACTTCATTGAGCAATGTCACCTCAACCACAACCCTATACCGACTCCGTCGATTTGACATCATCTTTTGACCTCTCTTATATCTCTCATGAACAAAATTATGACGCAATCATATTTTTCCTCTCCCCGATATGAAAAGCACCCTGGTAAGTAGAGTGGTGCAGTCACACCGATGGAGGATTAAAAAAAAATGACGACTAATTTATGAAAAGAGTGAAAAATTAGGATTTTTTTTTTTGTTTTGAAAGAAGACTCTCTCAAGATTATGTGTTGGAGCATTGCAAATTGATCGGTGATGTCGTTTTTTATTGTGATAAAATTAGATAGAGAGTTCGAAGACATATATTTCGACTTAAATTAGTTTTATGGCAGAATTGCATTGAATATAAAATAAGGTATTTTTTTTGTCATTTTATTTTGGGAGAATTAGCCTACTAGCCCAATCAACCCATATTTGTTAAGGGAATAGCCAAAGTTTGAATTAATTAAGAGAATAACCCAAGTGATATTTCAGTTCCAAAATTACCCTCATATTTAAAGACCCAAAACACTCAAATCTGCCTCAAATGAAAATCCACCAAACCCTAGTGCCTCTATCGCTCTCTCCGCCGAAGTTCTCTTCTCCGGCGTTGACTCCGCCGTGGTGTTCGTTGTCGCCGACACCACGAGCTCGTCACTCTTCGCCTCCGAATTCAGAGACCGACGAGCTCGGAGACGGTGTCGCATAGCTTCTTGGAGATGAATTTGGAGTCTTCGCGGTGGATGCAGGCGAGGACGACGAACTTGAGGGAGGCTTGAGTGGCGGGGCTGAGTCGCGGCCAGAGGTACGTGTCGTCGCGAGTGAGCTACTTGCAGAGGAGGATGGTGGACATGGCACGCGCCTCCGGTGCGACGAGGATTGCAGCAGCTGAGCTAGCTTCGGCGACAGCGAGTCGAGATCAACTGCTTGCACATATTGAACACCGACTCCGCCTCCGACCTCTGCTCGTTCGAGTTTTTGATTCGTTCATGTTTTTTATTCGTTCTACGATTTCTTCTCGTTTGATTCGGTGCTAATTCGTCTGATTTTTCCTTTGTTTGTTGATTCAATGCTAATTCGCGAATCAGTTAATTAATTAACTGATTAAATTCTATTAGGTTAATTAATTGACTGACTTGTTGAATTAAGAATTAGCTTAGGTTCTGATTTTTTTTTTGTGAGTAAAGTTAATTTACTAACTGACTGAATTAGGAATTAGGTTAATTAATTGAATGTTTTGAATAGGAATTGACTTAAGTTCTGATTTTTGTGAATTTTTTGTGAATTTCGAATCCAAACATTAAGCTAATTAATTAACCTAACTCAATTCAGTCTGTTAATTAATTAACTGATTCGCGAAGCGTATAATTGTCTGCTAAGAAAAAATGGGCTATTTCATTAATTAAATGAAATTTGGGCTATTTCTCTAATAAAAAGTGTAAGATGGGTTAATTACAACAAATTTCACTTAAAATAATTAATATACAATGTTTTTTAAATTAGAAAATATTATATACGAGTATACTGTTTTCCAGCTAAACAGATCGTTATGACCTCAATACCTGAATTAAATCTTCGGAAGATAGGGTATGCAATCAAAACAATTATTTACAATCCTCATATCCGAATTTTTTTATTTTTTTTTTTCTCATTTAATACAGAATTTCAATTGACCAAGTGACCACACAGAACAATATGTGTGCACTTTATTGTCCCAACACCTTCAAATCCTATTAAAATGTTACTTTATTTATAAATATAAGTGCCCTATTACTTTAATATATATTAAAAGGCCTAATATAAAGAGCACATGATCTTTAAGGACTTTTTTTAATATTGATTTTTAAGGACTAAACCCTAATTTTACGAGCATGATGTATCATTATTATCACCAATATTATACGAGATAAGCCACTTCAAACGTGGTAATTGCAATCTAGCCGACGTTTATATAAACTTTCAAATATAGCCGATGACGTGGCCTATATTAATCATGATGAAAATTACATCTTTGTCCATTTTAGAAAAATCGGCTAAAAAAAAGTTGCAGCCCACGTTTGGAATCATTTTTTACAGCCAACGTCTATTATTTTTTAGACTTTAATACACGTCTCTACTATTTGAATTTCTTTCCTTTTTTATAGTACAATCGGTTTATATTTAAATCTATTTAAAATTAAAATTCTTTCAAATGATATCTAGCCAATTTGATTTGGTAGTTATCACACAACGTTTTTTAACAACAAATTCTACCATTAAAGGACTAGATATGATTCTCTCTCTCTCTCTCTCTCTCTCTTGAAAACAATGCGGCAATTCCAGAAGATTACGAAGCCCATGCTCGCCGCCGTCGAACAAGATTTTAGTAGAATTTTCCGCTCTCAGCAAGTCCGATTCAGCCTCTGAATGAAGGTATTCGGACCCACCACGATCTTTGACCACTCGCGGATCTTTGCAGCGCCGTCACTCTGCGGGACCACCACATGATCATAATTACGCTACCATGCTGATCCGACGGCCATGGACGGCGGTCTCCATTCGCAGAAGCACGGGAAGCCAAAGGATCCTTGGCGGCCGCTGTCGCTCCCACTGGCTCCATTGTCCACGTGGATTGTCCTATCTAGGTATTTAACAGTCATGGAGTCAACGCCCAAATTTTAAACCCTACGACAGTTAGTTGATTTTGGATGAATATCAATTATGTTGAATATTTCTGTTTATTTTTGTAAATTTTTGTATATTTCTGTTTATTTTTGTAAATTTTTGTGTATATTCCTCCTCGTCGTTTGAGGCTCAAACCCACCAAACTCAATCTCTCTCTACAACTTCCCCATATTCAAGTTTATGTGTAAATTTTATGTTTATTTTGGTTTAATTTATGTTTATTTATGTTAATTTTAGTAAATTTTTTAAATAGAAACGGAGCTGAATTGATCACAAGTTGAGCAACAAAAATGTCAAAGGTTGAGAGATTGATAATGGTGAAGCTTTCATGGCCGAATGCAGTGATTTTGGAGATGTCGGTGTTTTTGGTGGGTCTCTTTGAAAGTGAAATGAAAAGTATGGAGAGAGAAAGATCTTTGAATATTAAATGATATCCTTTTTTAGATGGTTGTGAGAGTGTACCCGATTGTGTAATCAAATGACAGGATTCAAAAATTCCCTTATAAAACTATTGCCTTTTAAACATATCTTTTGAATTTGGTCATCTACAAACGTTGGCTACTAGTTTTAAAAAGAAAGCATTATAATTACTTAGGGGTATTTCAGTTATTTTGTACCCGTAAATTTAAAAAATTGGCTAGATTAAAAAATTAACTAAACGTTGGCTAGATCTCAAAAACCACGTTTCAATTTGGCTACGTTGCTAGTTTGCCCTTATAAAAAAGGTCTTCTATTCATGGAGTGAAATAAGGAAGTTAAATCAAAAGGCTGTCTTGATGTTCTAATTTGGTTTGGTTGACCCAACTTTAATATTTTGCATTGCGAGATTTTTAATAATATTGAAGTTAAAATTAATTGTTTATGATTTGTGCTAAAATATATATTTGTAATGTAAGAAATAAAAATAGTAAAATATTAATTAAAGGCTATAAAGGAGAGGATATATAATATATATATATATATATATATGTGTGTGTGTGTGTGTGTTTGTAAAATAAATAATATACTTAATTAATCATATTTTTTATGTGACCAGAACACTCTTGGTCGTCTCATGATAATTAAGGATGTCGAGAGATTGATATTTTTGTGGGGTTAACTAATTATGGCAATCCATTACCATCACGTTGGGATTCAATCTCCAAAATGGGCTTAATTTAAAAGAGAGAAGAGTAAAAATATTCGAAAGTAGACAGCTAAGGTCACAACGATCTTAAGGGAGACATGTTTCTGGTTGCTATTAATAATAGATGATATGTAAATTTTAACTACAAATATTGAGATGGTTTATCTCCAACCATATGTAGCTTTTTATTGCCTTACATACGAGAGATTGCTCATTGTTTTCATAAACACTACTGAATGAATAGTTATCAATGAGAAATTTCATAAAATAATTTCTAAATGTGCTTAAATCATGAATAAGCCAACTAATTAACTTTAGGGCGCTCTAGTTTACTAGCCTTTTTTAAAACTTAGAATTGTAAAATAACCAACGTTTTAACAATATTTTGTAATTAGCCAATATTTGATGCAATAAAACAAAATTACCCTTATTTTTTCTTCATTCTTTGCCAAAAATAAATTAAATGAAAATAATTTATCTCTCTCTCTCTCTCTCTCTCTCTCTCTCTCTCTCTCTCTCTCTTCGTTACATTTTTACCCATGAGTGATGAATGTAAAAACAATAACAGCATCGCAGTTAATAGTCGATAATAACTGTTTTAATAGGTTTCTGGTAGAAACCTATCAACAATTATTATCGACTATTAGTTAAAGCAAAAACCTATTAACAATTATTAACGACTATTAATTGCGCTTTTAATGTTTTTTATATTTGTCCATGGCTAAAAAATGTGAGGAAAAATGGAAGGGGGGGAGAGAGAGAGAGAGTAAAAGTGAAATATTAGAGATTTTGAATAATAAATTAGATTTTATTAATTTCCAAAATAAATTATATTAACTAATTAATAATGGTAAAAATAATATAAATATTGTGCCACATAAGTAGAATGGTTAGAAATTAAAAAAAAATCTGAAACGTATGACAAAATAAAATTTTTAAGTCAATTACAAATTTCTTTAACTTTATCGAATCTAGATTTTTTGGACCATACTTACATAATTTTTATATAGAAAATCTGGACCATATTTTCTTTTTATTAAGACGCTTACGTGTCTCAATATGCCCTAATCCGTTTTATGACTTTCTTATGTTTTTTTTTTCGCCGTTTGTGTAATTCAGATAAACTTCAACTACTAATAAGGTTTATTAATGAATTAAGACCGGAAAACAAATCTGTTTTATGTAATCAGAAACTCCTAGTAAAAAATAAAAAAGCAAGTTTCAGATGTCACCGCAAAAATAAGGCTTTTTATCTATTTATTAACTCTAATTATTAGAACGCCATTGTATAGTTCCAAATTCCAATTAAGTCAAACATCTCATTTTTTTGTCCCCATAAATACTGGCTTTTCTTGCCTTTTTAGTCGCTATAAAACAAGAGGCACTCTCCAACAACAAATAGTGAAGAAAAAAAAGCTATGAAGAAGAAGATCAACACAAGACTCTTCGTAGCTTCTTTAGCAATCCTCACATGGGTATTCATATTATTACCTCTCGTCCAAGCCAAACAAGAAGAAGCATTAATCGCTAATAATAATAATAATAATAATAACAAGGCGCCGTGTCAATTTCCGGCGATCTACAGCTTCGGCGACTCGAACTCCGATACCGGAGCTCCGTCGGCGGCGTTTTGGACGGCGAAATTGCCGGCGGGCGAAACGTTCTTCCACAGAGGCGTCGGAAGAGGAAGTGACGGCCGTCTAATCATCGACTTCATCGGTACTACTACTATTCTTATATAATATATATACGTTACAATTACGTACAAATGTAATATTATTATATTATTATTGTTTTGTGTTTTGTTCTGTAGCGGAACATGTTGGATTGTCGTATCTGAGTGCGTACTTGGATTCGGTGGGGACGAGTTTCAGGAACGGAGCGAATTTCGCGATGGGAGGGACGACCATTCGAAGCCTAAACGAGTCAATGTCGGTCAACGGCGTGCCTCCATTTTCACTCGACGTTCAAGTTGAGCAGTTTGTTAACTTCAAGACAAGGGCTCAATGGTTCTACAAACAATAAAACAATATTTTTAACCAATAAATAATTTAGGCAAGTTATAAACATTTCCAATTTTATATGTTATCAATTTTTATAATCCTGGCTTCACATAGGCCCAACAGAAGAAGGAAAAAAAGACACATACGTACATACAAAGATAACTATCCTTTTGTTGGGATGCAAACCAAAGTCCCACATCGGAAATCGGAAGTGAATGCAAAGAATGCATTGGATATAAGAGACCCACCTAACTACACTAGTATGAGGCCTTTTGGGAAGGAAACCCAAAAACAAATCCGTGCAACTGAATGAGCATTCAAATCTACAAATACTATTGTCAAAACTTTTTACATTCAGTTGAGCTGAAAAGTCCACTCAGCCCCATGAAAGAAACCATATCAGGACTGCATTACGCCATATCAATCAGGTCTAGATCAATCAATACGTCAACAAGCATCAAACGAACAAAAATGTTTCAAAATTTATGGATAAGAAAATTCACATGGTTCAGAGAGACGGTTCAACGCACAGTGAAGACTATGAGCTTCATAGGTCCTCAATGCACGGTCGCTCCCAGCGGCAGATTCTGGTTTCAAAGAGGAGACGAGGTTCTGAACGGCCCAAGATGATCCCGAGAAGTGTGTGGCACGTGGGGCAGGAAAGCGACAGATAGTGGTCTTGATGAGGAATAAGGTCCTCGCGGCACGCAGTCAGGTTGAAGACTTGCACGAAGGAACTCACTAGAATTCCGTCGAACATGATCGTGAAGATCTTGGTATCGGCCACGGTGTCTCGGGGCAGAAAGAACATGCATATAGATCTCCGCTGCAGAATATAAAAATTATAGATCTGTGTGGAGCATAACTTATTGATTGTTATTAGCCATTTTATGGCAGTCTGGATCACATAACATATATAACCTAGAACTATAAATGTAGGAAACGAGTATTAAACTACTATTTGACCTATTTTCTTTGAATTAGGTTTCGTTACAGTTAATTTCTAATCATGTAGATCAAATTCACATTAGAGACAACTATTGAATCTGAGAGCTGAAACGACTCTACCGGAATCAAGATTCTCAAAAAACAACCATTATAATATATACAAACCTGTTCTGTTTCTTTAGGTAAAACTCAGGGCCAGTTGTGCCTGTTAGTGGTGGAGCCTAATGTGAGGAATTGGAAAAAGTCCCACATCGTTTAGGGAGAGTAACTTTGTATAATTCCTTAGTATATATAAAGGATGCTATGTGTTGTATTCATTTGTATCCAAAACAAGAAACACTTGTACTTGTAAACTTTCCCAATTGGGTTTATAGTTTTTGCAGCGGCAAAGTGGATGTAGCTTTCTCTTTGAAAGTGAACCACTATAAATCTTTGTGTCATTTCTTTGCTATTTTAATTTTGTTTTCTGGAGAGAAAGGGTTTGACGAAGTAAACCCAAAACAGTTTGGGCGAACTGATGAACTGAGCCCATCAAGTCGGTTTGGGCGAAGTGACGAAGTAAATCCTAACAGTGCCGTCCTTCGCAACAGCCAGCACGGACACCTTGAATGCATCGCTAAGAGCAACGCTGAGAGAGAGAGATGAGAAGGAAGTTAATCGAAAACTAAAATATCATGCGATTGATTTTCGCTTACCTGTCGCTCTTGCTCTCGCTCTTCTTCACCATCGTCGCGCTCTTCCCATCGCCGGACGGAGAGTGAATCGAAGCCATCAAACGGAGAAAGCAATGAAAAAAATGGCTCTATGAATAAATGAAAAAGGGGTTTTGCATTCTGCGTGAGAGAATGACTTTGTTTGAATTATGAGTTGTGTAAATGTGCGTCGGGCTTATTCCCGCGCTGGCTGTTGGATGGGCCTGTGGGCCCCAATTCCTAGGGAGGATTAGGGAAATGGTATAGTAAGTTTAATACTAAAATATGTCAAAACATAGTTTTGGACATTTCTAATAATAAGCCTAATGTGCAATATCAATTTTACCTTAATTTTTATTTTTTTTTTACATTTTTTTTTCTTTTTTTCCTCAATTTTTTTTTCTTTTCTTTCTTTGTTCTCTTTCTCTCTCTTCTCTCATCTTCGATCCCACCTTCCTCGGTCTCCAATCTCTCTCTCTCTCTCTCTCTCTCTCTCTCTCTCTTTTTTTCCATTTAAATCTTTTTCTCTTTAAGATGTTTCATACGAGAACGATTTTTTTTATACTTGATTTGAATGGTTTTTTTTTTTTTTTTTTTTTTTTTTTTTTTTTCAACTCGTATTATCAATCGTATATCTACAATTTTATGTTATTGTAGACATGTATTATAAATTTAAAAATACTATCGTGTTTTAAAAAAAACATTGTAGACGTTTATGTCTACAATTTCGATAATTACAGACATGTATATTTATAATTTCTGTAATTGTAGACATACGTGTCTACAATTATCGATATTTATATTAGAAATTTGTAGACATATGTTTACAATTTTCGCAATTATAAACGTAGGTGTCTACAATTATCGATATTGTAGCTGTACATGTCTACAATTATCGAAATTGCAGAAAAAAAAACAGTAACAAGAGCAGGATAGTAATGCTTCAGGCCTCAATAAATTCCAAGATGAACCAAATCAGGGTATTAGTCTTCGAGAAAATCAAGCTCAATAAAGTTGATTTCAAATTACTCAATAAGAGGTAACATAGCCAGCAATATCGCAAACAAGGAACAAAAACTTGAAAGTAATATTAAGCATTCTATGCAAAACACAAAAGCTATTAATGAAGTCCAGCAATACAATGCCAAGCAAGCCAACTCTGACAATTTATTAGTTGTCAACAACTCAGCCACAAGGATAAATCAAATGATAAATACTCCAGCATAGCATTTTCTCCTCCACCAAAAGCAAGCAAATATGAAATGGATATAATGCAAATGCATATTACAGTTATCGTTCTTGCCTTTTCACTTTCTCATCCTACAAATAAACTTAGCTAACTGATGTATATTATATTTTTAAGCAAGCAACCCCAAACCGGCCTTATTTTGTTGTTCTTCAGACTTAGATATTCACAGCCATAATATACGTGTCTACATTGCCTTACAGCTAAGTGCGCACACTTGTAAATGCAAATACACCATCAAACTTATCCATTTTTTGCTAAGAAAATAAGGATGGGAAAATCACGCGGTTGAAATCTCACTCTATCTATTGGGTCCCTAATCTATTTTCCGAATTTGTAAAGAAAATAAGTCTCGACTCGTAGTGGATTTTAATTTTGTCACTAGTAAACAAAGACGGTGGGTCCCACAAAGACGGTGGTGGCTGGTGAAAGCCGTTCATAGTGGAGACTCTGTACTAGCTGTTGCTAACTGACACGTGGCAATTATTATTGTAATCCAAAATTTCCAAATTGAAGAAAAGGATATATAGGACAAAAAATAGAGAAAGAGGAAAAAAGAGAAAAAAAGAAAAATCAACATGTGTTATCTGTAGAGTTATTCGTATTATTTCAAATGAAGTCCAAGTCCAACAACCAACCAGGAGAACTGCAGTTAGATTTCTTCTCGTTTGATTCGGTGCTAATTCGTCTGATTTTTCCTTTGTTTGTTGATTCGGTGCTAATTCGCAAATTAATTAATTAATTAACTGATTAAATTCTATTAGGTTAATTAATTGACTGACTAATTGAATTAAGAATTAGCTTAGGTTATGATTTTTTTTAAGTAAAGTTAATTTACCAACTGACTGAATTAGGAATTAGGTTAATTAATTGAATGTTTTGAATAAAAATTGACTTAAATTATGATTTTTGTGAATTTTTTGTGAATTTCGAATCCAAACATTAAGTTAATTAATTAACCTAACTCAATTCAGTCTGTTAATTAATTAACTGATTTGTGAAGGGTATAATTGTCTGCTAAGAAAAAATGGGCTATTTTCTTAACTAAATGAAACTTGGGTTATTTCCCTAATAAGAAGCATAAGATGAGCTAGTTACAACAAATTTCACTTTTATTTTCCTTTTAATTATAAAACGTGGGCGTGGGCTATCAAATGGGACTTGGCTTCCTTTGGGCCAAAGAAATAAGATCAATCATGGTAACATACTAAAATTCATAAACATTCCAAGGGGCGACAACGGCATTACGATAAAAATTGGGACGTTTATGATATTTTAAAAGATTATCGGGGCTTGATATATTAACAAATATTTTATTTTCCCGTACCTCTTAAACCCTAACCTATAATTCCCCATCATCTTCTTAACTATCAGCCTCCTCTGTCTTTGTACTTCGCTCTGGTTCTCTCAGCGCTTTGCCATGGGAAAACCTAAGCATTACAGACCCGCCGTGAGCTTCGACCAACTCTTCTTAACCTATCTGAAGTCTTCGTTGTTCCATTCACACCCTCAAAATCCATTTTACCGAACTTTCTCTTTCGTATTTGATTTCAGGGAAAGAAAAAAGAAGGAAACGCGGCGAGGTATGTCACCAGATCGAAGGCTTTGAAGCTCCTTCAAGTCAGCCTTCCTCTTTTCAGGTCACTCTCTCTCTCTCTCTCTCTCTCTCTCTTTTACTATTCAGATTTCGTAGCTTTCTTTTATCCGGTATTATATGGAATTGACATTTGTGTGCATTTATAAGTTATACTCCAATGTTGTTTTTCTTTCGCGTTTGAGATTTCGTTTCTTACGCCCGACTCTGTATCGTTGTTGTTTCGGTTCATGTTATTCATTTTTTTATTGGTACCAGTAGTTAGGCTCTGTGGGTTATTGGCTTTCGTTTCACTTTTGTTTTTCGATCAAATTTCACCGCAAACTTTTCAACCACCACTCTCAATTTGATCGTATTTATGCTCTTAGCGATGTATCTATCAGGTAGGTTGGTAGGTTGTGGTGGTAATTTTTGCTTCTTGTAATTGATTGTGAAGTCCGTTGAAAGATGATAAAGACTGTGAGGTTCTTATTTTGTTCTCAAATTTATTTGTTTGTTTGTTTGTTTGTTTGTATATTGTAGGCGATTATGCATTCTTAAGGGCGTTTTCCCTCGGGAGCCGAAGAAGAAGGTGAAGGGAAATCACCAGACTTACTATCACTTGAAGGATGTTTTATTTCTTCAACACGAGCCTTTGCTCGAGACGTTTAGAGACCTAAGGGCTTATGACAAAAAGATTAAGAAAGCCAAGGCAAAACGCAACGAGGAACGTGCAAAGCGATTGGAAACACTTAGGCCCAATTACAAGATTGACAGACTTATCAAAGAGAGGTTTGTTCAAATCTTATTGCATCCCTATTTAATCAATTTTTTTTCGAAGAATCTTCGGCAGTGTTTGATAATGTTTGGATTATTAGGTATCCAAAATTTGTGGACGCTCTTAGAGATTTGGATGATTGCCTTACTATGGTGCACCTTTTTGCTGCCTTACCTGCACTAGAGAGTGAAAAAATTGAAGTAAAGCGTATTCATAATTGTCGCAGGTAAACCGAGTTTCGTAGAATTTACAGTGGAATGTTATGTGTTTCCTCAACACTACTTATTTACGAGTTCGTCTTGGTTTTTATATAGGCTGAGTCATGAATGGTTAGCATACATCTCTCGGACTCACAAGTTGCGCAAGGTTTTTGTATCCGTCAAGGGCATATATTATCAGGTACATTTCGATTAGAAAAAACTTCTTTTTAAAGAATGGCTTTTGTTGATACTTGTTAATTTATTATTTCTGCAGTCTGAAGTTCAGGGGCAAAAGATCACATGGTTGGCCCCTCATTCCATGCAGCAAGTTTTGCCTGAAGACATTGACTACAATGTCATGCTAACATATTTAGAATTCAACGAGGTATGCTATTTTTGTTCTAAATCTTTATTCATTGGTATAAGCTTGATAATAATATTTTGCGTGGTCATCACATCATTGTAATTGTTATACTTGGTCTGTAGACTCTTCTTGCCTTTGTCCACTGTCATCTGTATCACTCCATAAATGTGAAGTATCCCCCGATTCTCGATCCTCGTCTGGAAGCCTTGGCTGCGGGTTAGTGCTGTTCAACGTTCTTAGCCTGTTGATGGTTTTATATCTGTTGATTGTCATTATGACGCGTGGTTTTGCGACATTTGTAGAACTCTATGCCTTGTCGAGATGGTTTTCTGCGAGCTCTAAAGCTTCGTCGTCGGTGACTGAACAGGCTAAAGACGCTTCGGTAGAAGAGTCTGAGTTAAGACTCGCTCAACTTCAGCATCAACTTCCTTCAAATGAACCCGGTGCATTAATGCATCTCGTTGAAGATGCTGGAAATGAGGAGGATGAGGATGACGATACACGGGAATGCAAGAAGCTCTTCAAAAACATGACATTCTTTTTGAGCCGTGAGGTGAGACTCATATCTGCTCGGACCTCTTAGTGTAATGGAATTTCTGTTATGATTGAAAAACATTAATGAAACATTCATTGAAAAACAGTAATGTTGTATAAAAATAGATGTAATGAGAAACCGTGAGGCTTGGGCTAAGTGCTCTATATCTGCTGGATTAGAAATTAGGGCTGTTTTGTACTAGATGGATTTATTAAGTTATATAGCCACACAGTTATAGTGAATTGGGATATAGCTCACCTTTCGTTAATTTCTTGTAAATAGCCAAGTTAACTTATTAACATATTAATAAAAGACGTATTTAATCCAGCCAAACATGTAAAAAAGGTAGTTAATAGGCTGCCACGTATGCAAGTTGGCTATTTACAAAGTATTTACTAAAGGTTGACTAATTTACAATTCCTATAGTTTAGGTGGCTTACGTAGCCAATTTTTTGTTTTTTTTTTAAATCACCAATTGGGCAGTGATACACCTGTGAGGCTTAGGTTAGGTGTTCTACATCTGACCCGACTAGAATTGACGACTTACTAGAAGGAATAAATTTTACATATTGTTTAAGATATTGAGTTTACTTTTACCATGCTTAGGTTCCTCGAGAGTCCTTGCTCTTTGTTATTCCTGCTTTTGGTGGTACAGTATCTTGGGAAGGTGATGGTGCTCCGTTTGATGAAAATGATGATAGCATTACCTATCAGGTTTGGCCTTCAATCTTTGCTAGAGTTGAAACCGAAACAAAACCTCCTTATTGTTGCTCACTGAGAGAGATTGCTTTATGTGCAGATTGTTGACAGACCATCACAATCTCGTAGAATCCTTTCTAGAGAGTATGTCCAACCACAATGGATTTTTGACTGTGTGAATGCAAGGATAATTTTGCCCACCGATGGATATTTGGTCGGAAAGTAAGTGATTCTATCCAATTCATGATTTGGTTAAGTTGTGATTAGAAATTATAGCTAAATAATGTTTACATATCAGAACATAAGTACCCAGATCGTTTTGTCTAAACAACTATTCTTGGGAAGGAAAAGATCTCAAATAACTCCCATTGAGCTTTTGCATGTTTTGTTTTTAATAGAAACTGATTTTTGTAAGTAAATAGGCTACTTTGTACCAGCTGATTATGTCTAGTCGGGTAATCAATAACAATGGGATTGATTTTGATCAACAGGGTTCCCCCGCCCCATTTGTCTCCTTTTGTTGACAATGATTCAGAAGGCTACGTTCCCGACTATGCCGAGACCATCAAAAGATTGCAGGTAGCGGCCAAAACTCAAGTCCTTCCATTGCCCGGTATGAACACCGAAGATTTGGAGGATCCTCAGAGTCTACTAGCTGAAGGTGTTATTGACAGAGCCGAGGCTAATGAAGCTGCCGAGCGAAAGCGAAAGGTATATTTATAACTTCATAATTGTCTATGTCTTTTCTTTAAATTCAAATTTCTGAAGCCATATTTCGCAACCTTTTAATTCAATTGAATTATGCGAACAGGACACAGTGAAAACTATTCTAAAGGGTAACTAGTTTATTTTATAAGAGTAATTTGTCTTTAGTGAGTTTAAATACAGAGCCTTGCTCCATGAAAAAGAATTAGATTCTACCCATCATGTTACTAAAATTATTAGGAACAGTTTTCTAACTTCACATACCACACTAATTCAATTTTATTCCAAATAGTGTTTAATGGATGAGAATTGCTTTATCTAACAGGCACAAACATATTTTATATTAATTTTTTTTTGGTTTTGATCCTTTAAGAAAAAGAGAAGGTACTAATGCATAAGAATCTTCAAACTCTAAACTGCGCAGATGATGGCCCTTGAGAAGCAATATCACGAAGAATTGAAAAAGGAACTCGAGGGCGTTCCAATTCCTTCGAAGGAGGATTCTATCATGGACACAGGAGCCGAGGAAGAATCTATTCCCGGAAATGATAAAAAATCCGAGGATAACGCTAACATGTCCAAGGTTGTCATGTCACGCAACAAGAGGAAGCTCTACGAGGCTATGGAGGTAAATTGTTTATATTTCCGATGCCATTTCATTCATCGTTTCATCTTTCTTTTGCTCGTGTCGTAATCAAGAGAGATCTTCTATTTTCTGATTCTTCAGATTGGCATAAAAAAGAAGCGGGATAAGGTTAATCTTCTCAAGGAAAGGAAGAAAAAACTCAAAGACTCTGCGAAATCATCGGAGTAAAGTTCAAGTGAGAATTACAAAAAAAAAATGCTAGCTATTTATTTTGTATTCCTGGAAGACACTCTAAATCTCTTCAGGAAAGAGAAGAGGATAAAGTTTTGTTTGGTAGACACATTGTTGTATCTTTATTTTGAAGTTCAATCACTTGTACCAATTTGTTTAGGGTCCCACATCTGTTTCAAATTTTCAATGGCACGTAATAGCTCTTGAACACTTTAACTAAATGAAAAATACTATGATAAGATTTCTAACCAATAATAGTGCGTAAAGAACATAAAGTAACATCTTAAAAATGGCCCACAGGTGAAACGTTTAGGGGCACATAAATTTAAGCCAAGAATCATTGGAAATGTCTTTAGGGGCGTTTTAAACTGGACGAAAAAAGAATGTTGAGTAATACCCTTATTATTATTATTATTATTATTATTTTTATTAGTTAGTTATATAAGATTTTCTAAAATAAAAATAATCAATTTATTACTCAAATCTCTCTCATTCATAGGATCTAACGCTCTCTATCCTATTGCTCTCACTTTTTTTTTTTTCGAATCTCTCTCTCTCTCTCTTACTCAAATCTCTCTCATTCATAGGATCTAACGCTCTCTATCCTATTGCTCTCACTTTTTTTTTTCGAATTTCTCACTCTCTCTATCTTTCTTTCTCTCTCTCTCCAAAATGCTTTAAAGCAGTAGGAACACGAAGTCAAAATATTGCTAATCAGTATAGATTTTTTAGTGGAAACAAGACAACAAAAACAACCTTGTGATTAGGTCACAAGAGTTTGATGATTTTAGCCAAATTCTGTAGATTGCTTGATGTAAGATTCACAACCGAAAATCAAAGTTAGGGTTAGCGTTTGAAGATCATCGCGAAAATAGGCGAGAAGACTCACACCCACCACGATCTCAATAGAGAGCGCGGAGAAGACAATGGGAAGCAGGAGCGAGAGAAAGAGAGAGAGAGCTCACGGCGATAAAAGAGCAATAATTGGGGTTAAAAGCGACCTCTCGTCAACATATTGGCATGTTATGGCAACATATTGAGCTAGTGGCTTAATTATCCCTAAATGTATTTACGTCATTTTGATAATATATTTGACCAATGTACTATGAATAAAAAACATATTGGAACGAGATTTGAGCTGTTACCCTTGCCTTTTGGTCGATATTCGAGTCTGGAATTGATTCTACTCAGAAAATATACGAAAAATTTGAATAGTATATAGAGAGGGAAGGATAACTATAAACAATAATAGACATACAAGATTGCTTTTAATTGGTCTTTGTACAATGAAAGGGAAAAAAAAATAAAAATTCTTCACACTTGAATCAAACTTCTCACCCAAGTAAAAACCACACCACACTTGAATATGAAAAGGGATGATCTGACTACTACTTGGCCGCGGCGTCTTTTGTGTTCGACGACTTTCCCGTGATCGCTTTCTTGACCTTTGAAATCGAGTGCTTGACCTTTGACCCGACCCCCGAAAACAGCCCGTGGGATTTCTTCTTTGAAGCCTTTGTTTCACCGTCTTTGGAGGATTGGACCGTCGAAGCATCGTGATCTTCTTCATCGTCTTCTTCTTCTGCCTCTTCTTCTTCTTCATCGTGATCATCGTGCTCATTTTCGTTCTCGCCTTCTTTCTTCTTCGTCTTCTTCTTCGGCTCTTCTGTCCCGTGATCGGTCGAGTGCTCAGACTTTTTGTGCTCCGTGTCTTCTTTCGGGCTCTCTACGAGACCGGACTTCGAGTCTCTCTGAGGAGTTTCTTCAAGCTCCGTTGGAGCTTCCGTGTCTCTGGCTTTGACTTGTCTGTTTTCAGTGCTTAGTTCCTGTTTATGAAACCACAAAGCTTTGATGTTACATTTATTGTCGAGAGAGAGAGAGAGAGTTTCTTGTAGCTAACCTGTTTTTCATCAGTTGTTGCTATCTTGAGATGGTCCTCGATTATCTGAACATCTTCGATGCTGGTCTTCGGTTCGGGACTTCCAGATTTATCCAAGACAAAATCACGTTCCCCTCTCGTCTCTACGGCTTTATCCTTTTCTGTCGGAGAATGAGCTTTCTTAGTCTCTATTTCTCGGATTACTTTCGGACCCTCAGGGATCTCGAGCTTCTCAGGTTCTTCCTTGTCCTCTTTCTCAGCGATGCTCAAGACTTCGGTCTCGGGAATCTCTTTAGTGGACACGGCTAGGCCTTTCTCGTACAAAGAAGTTTCTTTCTCCTCACACAGTGGTTTCACAGCATCGTTGACTTCTAATGCAGCTTCTTGCTTTGCCTTTGTCTCGTCCGCAAAAGAGTCTTTAGTTTTCGCATCCCCGAGAATTTCAGAATCTGAGTCCTTGGAGACGAGTGTTGAAGGCGAAGCTTGAATTGGTTCCGTTGAAAACCCAACAGGAAGATCCCGATCAGTGACAACTTCATCAACTCCATGAGAACTTTTCGCAATGTCTTTGACTTCTGATTCAGCTTCTTCAGAGACTTTGACCTCCTTGATCGTGGAAGCAATGCCAGCTTCTTGTTCTTCGAGGGGCAAGCTTTGTGAACCCGAGTTTTCGATGATTTCAACCTCGGTGACGTCTGATTCTTCAGGCTCTTCCTTGGCCTTTGTCTCTTCAGCCAGCTCAGTTGCCAAAGAGTCTCTTGTTTTCTCGTCGTCAAGAGCTTCAGTCTCTTTCTTAGTTTCATCTACTTCTTCTACTTTCCGCACAGTGCTGGCGTTTTCAGACTTGGAATCCTCCTCTGGCGAGACTCGAATAGGTTCCGTTGAAACTCCAACAAGAAGATCTCGATCAGCGACTACTTCATATTTACCAGCTCCGTGACTTTCCTCAGCTGCTTCATTGAGTTCAGTATCAGAAGCTAGTTTTACTTCTTCAATAATGTTCTTTCTCTCTGTCTCGGGCTCCAAGCTGAAGGATCTTTCTTCAAGCACTACATTTACATTCTCTTCCTTTGGATCTGCCACTACTGTGACAGATTCTTCGTTCTTCTTGGCCACGTATTCTTCAACGGGTGAATCTGATGTGAGCTCATTTGAGTTTATTTCTTTGACCTCGGCAAATATTTGGCTACACTCCTGTTTACGAAATAAAAATAAAATTGCGTTAAATATGGTTAGAAATAAATGAGACAATGTAGAAAATAATAATGAAGACATCATGAATTTATTTATCGAATTGACCTCAAAAACTTCTTCACTCTTTATGCTTTCTTCTATCTTTGCACTTTCAATACCTTCCTCAACACTACCCTCATGCATCTAATCATGAAAAAAAAAAATTGTTAAAGACACGACTAAAAATAAAATAAAAATCGATGATAATAATAATGATTATTAGAATTCCTTACCTCTGTCGAAACGGTACCACCATCTTGTTTTTCAGGCTCCTGCTTCGCCTTTGTCTCTTCCACCAAAGAGTCTTTAGTTTTCTTGTCCTCAAGAATTTCATAATCTGAGTCTTCTGTGACGAGTGTTGAAGGCGGAGCTTGAATTGTTTCCGTCGAAATTCCAGCAGGAAGATCCCGATCAGTCGCAACTTCATCAACAACATGAAAACTTTGCTCAGCGTCTTTGTATTCTGATCCAGTTTCGTTCGAGACTTTGACCTCATTGATCGTGGTAGCGATACCAGCTTCCTGTTCTTCGAGGGGCAAGCTTCGTGAACCCGAATTTTCGATGTTTTCAACCTCGGTGATGTCTGATTCTTCAGGCTCTTCCTTCACCTTTGTCTCTTCTGCCAAAGAGTCTTTTGTTTTCATGTCGTTGAGAATTCCAATCTCTTTAATCTCTTCTTCTGCTACTTTTTGCTCAGTGCTGGCGATTTCGGACTCCCGAATAGGTTCCGCTGAAACTCCAACAGGAAGATCTCGATCAGTGACCGCTTCATCTTTTCCAACTCCATGGCTTCCCTCGGCCGCTTCATCGAGTTCTGGTCCCATGTATCGCTGCTTCTCAATCGATATCTCATCATTTGGAATCTGCCGAGACAATTCATTCGCTTCTTCTTTAAATTCACTTGTTTCATGTAATTCCACAGCCGGAATCGGACTGACAGCATCAATAACTTCGGTATCAGAAGCTAGATTTACTTCTTCAACAGTGTTCTTTCTCTCTGACTCGGGCGTGAAGCCGAACGACCTTTCTTCAAGCACTATCCTTTCATTCTCTTGCTTTGGCTCTGTCACCATTGTGTCAGATTCTTCGTTCTTCTTGGCCACGTATTCTTCAATAGGCGAATCTGTTGTCAGCTCATTTGGGTTTGTTTCTTTGACTTCGGAAAGTATTTGGCTAGAATTTCTCTCCTGTTTACGAAATTAAAAAAAAAAAAATTGCGTTTACTATTGTTGGAAATAAACTAAATAATGTAGAAAATCATAATGAAGCAAAGAAAATTTAGGACAATAATAATATATTTGTCAAACTGACCTCAAAAACTTGCTCACTCTTTATGCTTTCTTCTATCTTTGCACTTTCAATACCCTCCTCAATACTATCCTCATGCACCTGATCGTGAAGAGAGAAACAAACTTTGTTAGAGACAGCTAATTATAGTTAATTTGTTTTTTTTTTAAATTTTTTTTATGATGATAATGATGAATTTTGGAATTTCCTTACCTGTGTCGGAATGGTATCTCTGGAGATGATCTCTGGCTGCTTATTCAGCTCTTGAGTTTCTTCATTTACATTCGAAACCACCTTGGAGTCATCTTCTTGTTTCGACGATTCCATCAACATTTCTTTGGATGGACCACTTTCTTCAGAAGAATCATCCACTGGCGTCTCAGAGAGCCTCGCGATGGGAGGAATTCCATATTCTCTTTCTTGCCCTGTTAGTTCCTCATTGCAAATGGGTTTATCATCTTCCTTCAACCCCACTACATCCGAGGCAGAGTTGGATCGAGTCTCGATATCTCTATCTCTCGCCACAATCACATCTTCACTTGGAAGTTCGGTTTCTACTGGAGAAATATCCGAATTCTTAACCCGGTCATCCGAATCGAATTTCGCTACAGGAATCATATCATTGCTTTTGATAGGCTCTTCTTCACCTGGGATTTCCGCTGAGACAACCTCTTCAGAAGTAGCATCTGGATCAGGTTCCTTCAGTCCCAAGTCTTCGCTTGAAGTTGCTGTAGGGAATACCGTTTCAGACTGCGACCCAGTATCATGAATTTTGGTTAGCGCTTTGTCCTTCGATTCGTCTTCCTTCAAAAGCGTCGTTTCACTCACAGCTTCACCGGAGAAAGAGTCAGATTGTACATCGGTATCCACGAGAGCTAAGTCAGAAATCTTGACCTGGTCATTATCTTGGTGCGCTTCGCTCCAGTGTGTTTCAGTCGGCAAAAAATCAGATTTCGCTTCGTTACTTTTGACTTCCTCTCCATCGATTGGTTCAACCTCCTTGGGAACTATTTCAGACAGCGAGCCAATATCGACACGTTTGATTTTCTCTTCGTCTTCTGGTTTTTCCTCCTTCAAACATGTTTCCGTCGAGCTTGTTTCTTCACGTGCAGGTTCGGCTGCGGTGGAGTCCGATAGCGAGACAGTATTGACTACGCTCGGCAAATATTTCTCCTCATTCACAGCTTCAAAACTTTCGATTTCAGGTTGCTCTTCAATTACTGTTTTGACCTCCTTCGAGCTCGTTTCTTCGCCTGAAATCTCAGTTGAGGCATGCACTTCAACATCTCTTACGCTGCTTTCCAGACTCTCGTCTTCGTGAGCGATATCAGAACACTCGACTTTTTCTTCATTCTCTTGTTCAACTTCTTTTACTGAGCCAATTTCTCCACTAAAATCGGTTGCCAAACCCCTCTCTTCCACAACAACATCGTGATCTGATTTCGCTTCTGACAAGCTTGTTTTTCCCTCTCGTGTTTCTTCTTCTGCAACGTCCTCTTTTACTAAGCTTTCAGGTTTTGGTTTATATTCTTCCTGTTGTATGGATAAAAAGGAACAACCCAAATTCAATCGGTGTGTAATACAAAGAGACTATTGTATATAAGCGCTAGTTTTAGTTACCTTTTCAAGCTCCTTTGAGCTTTCCTCAACACTTTCATCTTTTAACAACGAAGATGGTACTCCAATAACCTGGATGAAAGATAGAAAGAAACAATTGGTCAATACTTTGAAAATTTCAAAACTCAAAGTGATGTCTTTTGGAAATACTAGCCTTCTCTTCTCTCTAGTCATTTCAGAGTCCTGATTTAAAAAAAAACACTTCTCTTTCTTATAATAAAATGGTACTGTTTTTTTTTTTTTTTTTTTTTTTTTTTACAAAGAGCTGAAACCTGAAATTCTTTTGTGTCCTCGGCAAATTCAATTTCTCGACACTTGTTCTGAAATAATTCATTCCCCGACACAAAGGATTTTAGATTAATATTTTAACATAATAAGCTTTACCGATACAAACACCTAAATAAGTAAAAAAGAAAAGAAAGAGCAGGCTGTTTCTTGAGCAACCTGCAGGATTTGTTTTGAGTTTCCATATATACGGTAATTATATTCTAAAAATGAGTTTAAGATACGCAGAAGAAAACATTTGAAAGACTTTTTAAATTTTTTTTTTTCAGTGAAGATCGTCCTTCTCTACCTCAGTCAGAAGAGTATCCTCGTCTTTCTTCTCCTGCTTTTCCAATGAAGACTCAACACGACTTTCAACAATATCTGTTTCCAACTCTTGAACAACCTGCAGAATTTTGTTAAGGTACTAATCAGCATACAAGCGCAATATTTCCACCCACCAAAATTCAGTTTTATCAAATTTCTATCTTCGATCGCTAGTTTGATAAGAACCTGGAAATTTCATGTATAAAATGGCACTTCATTCAAATTACATACTGAAGTAGATTTGTGTTTTAGTAAGGCAAATATTCTAATAAAATAATTTCCGGAGGCAATACAGATTATCATTTGCTAACTACTCTACAATCATAGCTTGACTGAAAACTAATTCTTTTGACACCTTATGAAATCTTAAGATGCTTATCTAGATTCTTTACGGAAAGCATATGCAGAAACTGTATGATTATTTCTAGTTTTATTCCTTGCATACCTTAGTTTCTTGTTCCTCTGATGGTGCAACAGCCAATGTTTCAAAATCATCCTTAGTGTTCTCACTTGTTTTCACTTCTGTTATCTGACGAATAAATAAGTTCAAATCACAACATGTTAGAATAAATGTCAAAAACGCAGACCAGATTTGAAGGCTCTGATGTCTCGTGATTAGTCAGTGTAATACACAAGTGATCAGATTGGTTTTTCACCTTGAAAGTACAGAAATGAATTCATACAACTTTCTTCTATCAAAACATACCTCCTTTTCCAAATCAGTTTTGTGATCCACGTCAACTCGGCCTTGGTATTCAGATTCCTCTTGTTGACTTTCATCTCGCTTCTCTAACGAAGCTTCCGAAGAATATTTAATGGATTCGGGTGCTTCAAGTGCTCGAGCAACCTAGCGGAGAATTTGAGTTTGTAAGTTGAAGAAAAACTATGATTTGTAATATCAAGTCAAGCAGAGTTGATCACTTTTTTTTTTCTTTTTTTTTTATATAAATTATTTTTTGGTGTATGTGCATAATCTAACCTCTTCATTGGATGTTTCAGCTTCAGTTTCTCGATCTAATGGCTTCTCAGTCGCTTCTTCATTCACTATTTCTGTTTCGCTTTCTTCCTTAATCTCTCGTTGAAATTCCGGCGTAGAAACTGTAACTTCTTCGCTCTCTTTCTTCGTGAAGAAGCCGAACATTTTGTTGATGAGACCGGTTTGCTCGGTGTTCTGAACTTCACGATCTGACTCCGGCGATTCATCTTTGGAGATCTCAACTCTGTTCTCGTCGATCGAGACTTCAGTTGGATCTTCTTCCTTCAATTCTTTCGCACATTCTTCCTCGATGATCTCTGCTGCCTATAAAAAAAAATTCCACCCCCAAAACTCAGTTTAATCAGATTTCTATCTTCTGTTGCTAATATGATAAGAACCTGGAAATTTCATGGTTAGAATCCGTAGGAATATTTCTAAGTGAAAGATGACTGTTATTCAATAAAAAATAAATAAAAAAGCTTTTATTCCATGCATACCTTATTTCCCTTTTCTGAATCATTTACTTCATCAATTGCTCGTGTCTTTACTTCTTTCTTCTCGGTCTCTCCAGTTTCTTCAAGGTTCTCAACAGTCTCGGTTTCTACAGTCACCGCTTGAGGCAATTCTTCGAGCTTCTCTCCTGGTCCGACAATTTTCACGGTCTGTTCAGGTTCTTTTTCTTTCGTTTCAGTAGAAAGTGTGTCCTCAATTTTCTTCTCCACTATCGAAATTTCGGCTGGATATATAGGATTCGTAGAACTTTCAACCTGCCAAATTAGCCAAGGTTATGATTAATACACATTCAATTTTCCCCTAATTTGTGTCGTATTTAGAAAGCTTTTTCAAATCAAAATTCAACATCATGTATAGTCAAGTACTTATCATAATTATGTTGCTTCGCTCTTTTTTTTTCCTGGGAATCTTAACTGTTATTTATTGCAGACGTATGAATTGTTTATAATACTACATCTATACCTTTTCTGTATCTGTGGTCTCACTTGATGGTTCTGTTTCAGTTTCTTTTGAGCTCACAAGAACTGAAGTTTCGAGATCTTCCTTCGCGGCCTGGTGTGAATCTTCTTCTTCTCCCTTATATGATATAGCTATATCTTTATCGGCGAGCTCAGTTTCATCTTCTTCTTTCACCAATGTACCTTCCGTTGAATGTTGTACTTCCAATGGAGTAACGACCAAGGTTTCAAGAGTGTCCTCGGTGTTCTTGCACTGAACGCTCTCACTCGCTTCGCTTGTCTCTATTAGAACACGCTGTATCGAATAAAAAATTCAAACTCAGACCGGACTTGAAGGCTATGGTGTCTGAATCGACGATTCTAGTTCATTTTCGAGAGTGCGATTTGGTTATCATGGAAGATCCTGAAAGTAAAGAAATGAATTCATACAAATTTGTTCTGCCAAAACATACCTCCTTTTCCAAGTCAGGTTTATGATCCACATCCTCTGATTTCTCTGTCTCCGAGGAGTCTTGAATGTTTTGAATATCTCTGTCCACTATTTCACTTGATTTTGTTTTATTTTCTTCAGTAGTTGATGGACTTTCTTCTCGCTTCTCTGATGAAGCGTCCGCGGAAAATTCAATGGCTTTGGGTGCTTCAAATGCTTGAGCAACCTGCGGATCAAAATTAAGTTTGTAAGTTAAAGTAAAATATGATTTGTTACATCAAGTAAAGTATAATCTAACCTCTTCATTGGAAGTTTCAGCTTCGGTTTCTCGATCTCTCAACTTATCGGTCGCCTCTTCGTTTACGATTTCTGTTTTTCTTTCTTCCTTAATCTCTTCTTTCTCCTCCTCCGTGTAATCACGAGGGGTTTCTTGTTGAGATTCCGGTGTAGGAACTGTAACTTCTTCACTCTCTTTTTTTGAGAAGTAACCGAACATTTTGTTCATGAAACCGGGTTGTTCGTTGCTCTGAACTTCACCTTCTGACTTCGGAGCTTCATCTTTGGAGATCTCAACTTTGTTCTCCTCGGCCGAGACTTCTGTTGGATCTTCGCCTTTCGATTTGTCTGCGCTTTCTTCCTCGATGATATGCGCTGTGCTTTCTTCACGCGATTTCTCTTCATCTCGTGCCTTATCTTGTTTTCCATCGCTCGTTTCTTCTTGAGTCGCAGAGGTGATCGAAAGTGGGAGTTCTTCGATGGTTTCGTCTGATCGAGCAACAGCCAATGTTTCAAGAGCGTCCTCGGCGTTCTTGCATTGAACACTCTCACTCGCTTCACTTGTTTCTACTTCCGTTATCTGGCAAATAAGTAAGTTCATATCAGAAAAATGCGGTCTTAAATGAATTTCCAACGCAAACCACACTTTCAAGGCTCTTGATGTCTCGTGATCAATGTATTACACGAGTGATTATATTGTTTTTTGGCTGTCCGATTTGGTTAGCAAGAGAGGCTTTGAACGTAGAGAAATAAAATTCATAAAAAAGTTTGTTCTGTCAAAACATACCTCTTTTTCCAAATCAGTCTTCTGACACACGTTTTCTGGTTTTCCTGTCTCCGAGGATTCTCTAACGTGTTGAATATCTCTGTCTACTTCTTCACTTGATTCTGTTTTATTTTCTTCTGTCGTCACTTGAATCTTGTCGGGATTTTCGTTAACGTCTTTCAGTGATTCAACAGGTTCTTCAACTTTGCCTTTGGGATTAGCTTCTTCATGTGTACTTTCCTCTCGATTCTCTAATGAAGCTTCCAGGGAACACTCTATGGATTTGGGTGTTTCAAATACTTGAGCAACCTGCGGATAAATCGAGTTTGTAAGTTGAAGTAAACTTGTGATTAGTAATATCAAGTCGAGAAGTCTTGATCAATTTTTATTTATTTTTGGTGTCTGTGAACATAATCTAACCTCTTCATTGGACGTTTCAGCTTTTGTTTCTTGATCTTTTGGCATCTCGATCGCTTTGTCATTTAATATTTCTTCTTTAATCTCTCCCTCCATGTACAAATCACGTGTACTGCTCTCAGTTACAATCTGTAAAAAATAAAAATAAAAATTGAAGTTAAAGTAAACATATGGTCTGTAATATCAAGTCAACTAGTGTTTATCAAATTTGTGTGTGCGCGTGCACATAATCTAACCTCTTCTTTGCAGATTTCAGCTTCGATTTCTCTATCTTTCGACTTCTCGGCCGCCTCTTCGTTTATGATTTCTGATTCTTTTTCTTCCTTAATCTCTTGTTGAATTACTGGTGTAGAAACTGTAACTTCTTCAGTCTCTGGTTTTGAGAAGTAACCGAACATTTTATTCATAAGACTGGGTTTTTTGGTGTTCTGAACTTCGCCTTCTGACTCCAGGGCTTCATCTTTGGAGATCTCAACTTTGTCGTCCTTGACAGAGACTTCAGTTGGATCGTGGTCTTTCGATTCGTTCGCAGATTCTTCCTCAATGATCTCTGTTGCCTTATGTTGAGTCGAGTCAGCGGTGGAAACTGTCACTTCTTCATTGATTTCTTCTTCTACTCTTGTGATTGGCTCATTGCTCTCTGTTTTCGAGAAGTAACCGAACATTTTGTTCATGAGACCGGTTTTTTGTTCACCTTCTGACTTTGGAGCTTCGTCTATGGAGATCTCATCTTTTTTCTCCTCGACCGAGACTTCTGTTAGATCTTCGCCTTTCAATTTGTTCGCACTTTCTTCCTCGACGATATCTGATGTGCTTTCTCTATACAGTTTCTCCTCATCTTGTGCCTTATCTTGTTTGTCATCGCTCATTTCTTCTCGAGTTGTGGAATTGGTAAAAAGTGGGACTTCTTTGATGGTTTCTTCTTCAACTTTTATGGCTTGATCATTGCTCTCGACAGCTCTCTCTGACTTCACAGCTTCGTCGTTGGAGATCTCAAATTTTCTCTCCTCGACTAAGACTTCAGTTTGGTTTTGGTCTTCCTTCAACTTGTTTGCACTTTCTTCCTTCGATTTCTCTTCATCGTGTGCCTCAGCTTGGCTGCTCTTACTTGTTTCTTCTTGAGTTGATTCGGCGGTAGAAAGTGTAACTTCTTTGCTTTCTTCTTCAAATTTCATGGCTCGCTCGTTGTTCTGAACTTCACTTTCCGACTTCGGAGCTTCATCCGTGTATACCTCAATCTTTTTCTCCTCAGCCAAGACTTCATTTGGATCCTGGCCTTTCGATTCGTTCTCACTTTCTTCCGTGACGATCTCTGCTGCTCTTTCTTCATGTGGTTTATCATCGTCACGTGAACATGTAACTTCATCGATGACTTCTTGTTCTACTTTTGCAGATTGTTCGTCGATCGGAACTTTGTCGTTTGACTTCTGAACTTCATCCTCGGAGATCTTCTTTTCAACCGAGACTTCGGAGTGATCTCGTTCCTTCAATGGACTTGCACTTTCTTCATGTGATCTCTCTTCATCTTGTGCCTTATCTTGTGTGCTCACACTTGGTTCTTCTTGAATTGAGTCAGTAGTAGCAAGTGTAACCTCTTCAACGATTTCTTTTTCTACTTTCACGAGTGGTTCATCCTTCTGAACTTCACCTTCAGACTTTAGAGCTTCATCCATGGAGATCTCAACTTTTTTCTCCTCGACCGGGATTTCGTGCTGATCTTGGTCCTTCAATTGGCTTGCACTTTCTTCCTTATATTTCTCTTCACCTTGTGTGCTCTTACCTGTTTCTTCTTGAGCTGAGTCAGCTACGGAGAGTGTAGCTTCTTCTTCTACTCCTCTGGTTTGCTCATCGTTCTTCGTCTTTGAGAAGAAGTTGAACATTTTATCGATGATTCCGGTTTGTTCATCGTTCTGAACTTCACCTTCTGACTTCAGAGCTTCACCCTCAGAGATCTCAACTCCTTTCTCCTCGACCGAGACTTCATGTTGATCTCGGTCCTTCAATTGGGTCGAATTTCCCTCGATAATCTCTGCAGCCTTATCTTGTGTGTTCTCGCTCGATTCTTGTTGAGTCGAGTCCGCGGTAGTAGAAAGTGTAACCTTTTCGATGATTTCTTCTTCTGATTTTATGGTTTGATCGTTGGTCTTAACTTCACTCTCCGACTTTGGAGCTTCGTCCCTGGAGATCTCGACTTCTTTATCCTCGGCGGAGACTTCTTTCGGATCTTCTTGCTTTGCAGATAAAGCAGAAACAGAACTTTCAACATCCTTCTCTGTCTCACATGGTATGATGGTATTTGTGTCAAGCTCTTCAATAGCCTGCAAGCTGAATTAAGTTAGAAAACCTTACAACATGAAATTGAAATATAAAAAAAAAATTAAAAAAAAAGCTTTTTTGGATATTCTAACCTTTTCATGGATAGTCTCTGAAGGGATGTACTCTTTACTGCTAGGCGTAGATTCGTTATTAGTTTCTTCTAGAATAAATTCACGAGTCGAAACTATATTGTGTCCATGGCTCTCGTCTTCAGCCTCGTTATCTTCTACTGAAGACTTGATTGGACCTGCTTCTTTATGTTCTTCATTAACTTCTTCGGCTGGCATTTCGACATCATGCGCTCCAGAGCTTCTCAACTCTTCAATGACCTGCCCAGAAGTAAATATATAAGCTCTTTATATATATATATATATAACTACAATGGATGGGAATAATTTTATTCTTCTTTCTGCGGGGCATTATCTAACCTCGTCCTTGGTTGTTTTTTCAATTGCAACTTCTTCATTTCGTGTTTCATCTTCCTTCAGGTTATCTTGGATCGTTTCTGGTTTCAGTGACGTAATCTCTCTCTGAGTGCTATGTTCTTTCTCGACGTGTTCATCAACATGAATATCATCTCCGTCTCTTGATTTCAATGCTTCTTCCTCGGAGATAACAGCTTTAGTCTCCTCAAAAATTGGATTCGAGAATTCATCTTCATCAACTGCTTTCTCTGCCCCAGCTATTTCCAATTCTTCAAGAGCCTGCAAAACAAAACAAAAAATTGATAGCTCAAATGTAAAGTAATGTTTAAAAAAAAAAAAAAAGAGTATTCAGTTTTTTTAATGGAAATCTAACCTCTTTGGTGTCCTTGTGTTCACGAGATTCCACATCTGAAACACTGGCGTTCTTTCCGTTCACTACTTCTGCTTGTTCAACCAACAAACGCACTGCCGGCAAATCGACTTTTTCATTCTCGGGGACTTCAGTTTTCTGCCGTAAATAAATGAAGAGGACAAAATTGATTAATAATTTTCCGATGTATTTTCTATAACTATTTTCTTATGAATAATAATAAAGGCGAAATATCTCGAAAAATTCTCAGTTTTGACCAAATGATGTAATATTATCCCGTGTTTTAAACATTATTAAACCAAATCTTCAAAAAAGGAATTCCAAGTAAAAGAAAAGGGTACAAGATTTTACTGCCACAATCTCTTCTTTCTCCGCTGGATCTTCTTCACTTTTCACTTTCTTGGTGTCCTTAACCTCATCTTTGACAGTGTCGAGGCTGATTTCGTCTCTGACCTTCTCAGTTTCTGTATCTTCTTTCGCAAGAAACGCTTCAGATACCCTTCCTTGTTCTTCACTCAGTCCCACATCCACAGATTTCTCAACTGTCGTTTCAGGAGCTTCAATCTTGTGCCCTAAGGCACCTGAACCTTCGTCAACGCTTTCATGCCGATCCATCACTACTCCCATGTTTCGGTCAACGCTGACCTCACTCTTCGGCTCTCCGATTTTTGAATCTTCCGAACTGTTCAAAACTTCGTGCGCTTTTCCGTTTTGATTCGATTCATTGGAAACGGCTTGGTCAGAGAGGGATGGCAAAAAACTCGCATCCTCTGAGGTCCCATGGTTTCCGCTCGTAACTGCATTCTTTGTGATCTCAACTTGATCGCCCTGTTCTGTTTCGCGACATAATTCTTCGAGCTCGTGTTTCTTCAATTCCACCGCCGCACCTTCTGATTCTCCTTTCTGCATTTCAGGAATGAAATATTTTGTATCAGAATACAAATATTTGGTACTTTGCAAAAAAAAAAAAAAAAAAAAATCTTATGTTTCTCTTTATTTTCTAATCCTAACTTATGGTTCTAAAAAAAATCAATATGAAATGTCACTTTTGAGAATATTATTGGCATGATTATGGTGATGGGTTGGCTAGTTTGTGATCATTTCTTGAGAGTGTAAATACAGAGAGTAATTCAAGTAACACAGATTTGGATCATCATAAATTAATTATGGAAAAAGATGCTTTTCAGTTTAGCTTTGATCGATCTCTGTGATCTGTTAAATGATCACAAAACTAGGTAAAATTGCTCTCAAAACAACCATATAGATTCACATACTTTCTTTGCTTCCTGTTTTAGCCTCAAGATCAATACAGAATCGCGGTTACTTTAATCGGGAAAAAAAATGATTAAATGAATCTGATCTTACGTGAAAGAAAGCTTTGATCTGAATGGCAAAGATGAAATCATTTCTGAATATTGTTAAAAAGAAAATAAATAAAAAGAGTTCATTTATAAATAAAATTAGCAGAGTTGGGATATTCTGATATACAAACAAGTGATCTAGCTAACTTTTCAACCAATCATTAAAAGGCAAAACAAAAGAAGAAAAGAAAAAAAAGAAGAAAAAAAACAGGCCTGAGAACAAAAGGATCAAGTATATCAGATCACTGAAAAGTATATCCTTATATGTAATATATTTATACACCAGGAATCAATCATAATATGCAAAACCACATAGTAAAGCTGTAAATCAAGACTCTAAGAACACATACCTTAGGCAACAAGACTTCTGCTATACCAGTTTCAGTTGCCATTTCATATGATCTCTACTAACACAAAAATAACATAATAGTCCTTTTTTTTTCTTGGGTGATAAAACTCTAAAATATATATAATAGAGTTCAATTGGAGTGGGAGTGTATAAGAGTTAGATGTGTGTAGGACTAGTAGTCTCTCCTCAGATAGTTGAGAGAGAGCTGACAAAAATAATAACCACTTGTTTATATGTTTAATTATTTTATTTTTATGAGTTGGCCACTCATGCAATGGTCCTACTGATTCATATCACTCACATGCCTTTCTTTTTTTTTTTTTTCTAAATCCTTCTTTATGGAAAGAAAAAAACTACTATAATGTAATTAGCGCTATTCTTTTGTTCTTTTTTTTTTTTTTTTTTTTTTTTGCACTTGAGAGAAAGTAAGTGATATAGATCTTTTCAATAACTCCTCTTTTTGTCATAGCGTGGTATTTGATATATTTTTTTTCTTCCTGTAGCATCTGGGGTATACAAAATTATATCCCTTTTAGTGGTCACATAAAGGAGCTATAATTCCACCCCAAAAAAAAGGTATTTTATAAATAAATTTTAAGTATTTTTAGGCTCTTATGTTTATATATATACCGGCCCCAATTAGACTGCTCATATTTCAATTGATTATGGTGAGCTGACGGCTGAAGAATATATTGATGCATGAATCATTTTGTTTTTAATTTTAATTTTTCAATTGAATGGTCGTACTAAATGGAAAATACATTATATTCCATATGCCTCAGCAAAATGTCAAAAACAGTTTCATTAATTGATCCTTGGCTTCATATATTTTCATGGAACAGTATTTAGATTTTACGAATGATACAGTTTTTAGATATTTGTGATCTCATTTTCAATATGCATGAATAGTGTTAGTTGAAAACTAGACATCAAAAAGTAAGTCTTGAAATTGTCATCGTTGAAGGGTTTTTTTTTTTTTTTTTTTTTGTTGTGTATAATCATATCCAAACAAACATTTCATTTTCACCTGGGAATTATATATTCCATATATGAACAGTTTTACTGACTAAATAAGATAGCTACGTTGAGTGTGTGTAAGAATTACGTTTTAAGGTTAGATTCAGATATTTACATCAGTGATTTAATCAGTGGAAATTAATATCTTATCACTTATCTGGTGAACTTCTTTTTTTTTTTTCATTTTTTGTAGTGTGACTTTACAATGGTTTTATTCTTTTCGTAAGACAGCGAGGATAATAATGTTTGCTTAAAGACAAATAGAGACGGTGGAATCTTGTGTGTGGGACCCCAGAGTTGCTAGGGTGGGCCCAGTAAATGTAGTCTATCACACACACTTGATCAAGTTTAATTTATTTGGGATTTTTTTATAATTACCCTTCTATTCTATATATAAAGTTATAAACGACGTTAATAAATTGGGATTTTTAGAAAATTACCCTTCTATTTAAATGACGATATCATATTATTTTTGTCTCACGTTTTCACCTTTTTATTGTCATTTTTATTCCGAAGATGGAATAATAATCTTCAAGGTCTCAATGCAATTTATCTGTAGGAGTTTTACCATACAAGTATTTGAATGCCCTTTTGTTTGCATTCAGTGAGGTCTCCCTAAGTTGCAATATTTGGGTTCATTAATTAACTTTTATGGGAGGCTAATATTACTCTTGTATATTGACTGTATACTATGATGTGGGAATGAATTATTCGAAAAAATGTATATTAATACTTTGAGAACAAATTTGATAATAAACTCGAAAATACCCTATAACAAATATTGCAGGAACGAGTCAATCTTGAACTGATTGTTAATGTTTATTTTTAGGAGAAATCGACTTACTTGTGAATAGAATATGTAAACATTTGATATTGTGAACATGGACTTATAAGAATAGAAACCAATTATGGAGAAATGGTAAACATGCAACATACAAAACTGAATAACATTGCCAGTAAAGGGAACTGTGAATATTAATTAATAAATAAGGATAGGTTAAGAAAAATGATGTAAAAATACGTTTTATGTTGTAATATTAATCATATAACCGTAACCCAAATAAAATATAAAATATAAAATGTCGTGGCAATGCTGTTTTAAATGGCGTTTTCGGGAGAGTATTTTCACTGCTATTAAGTATACAATCGCGATCTCCATGTGCATCGTACACATATATACAAACAAATTATTCTCAATTATTAATAACATTTGATTACATAATGTAAATGATTCTTCTTAACCTATGATTCTATGTTATATATATATGTTCTTAGCAAGAAACCAAACTATGACAGGTATATATATAAGAACATGAACATCTTCTTTAGATCGGTCATTCTCCTAATAACTCCAAAAAAAATACATTCGACTAATTGGTGGTTTAGAATGAGTTCAGAACTGAGAGAGCTGTACTGTTTGCTTTAATTAAAAAAATTATAAGTCATGCATTTGTGAATTATTTTCATTCAGAATTCAGCTAATATTTTGTACAACATACACAAATATTTAAGAGGAAAAAAAAATATGGATGTATATGTACCGTTGTACTTTATGTAAAGTAAATCAATGTATATCCCTTTTCGGCTTAAAAAAAAAAAAAAAAAAAAAAGATGAAGAAGTTACGTTAAACTCTCTGATTCAAAGGACCATAAAATAATAATGGTTGATGTTGAACTCTCTTGGTCCTGCACAGCACTGGTCAAGTTTGGTTGTCGATTTTCCGAAACGAAATCATCTTCATTACTTGGGTCCCACGTTTTGCCATCCCAAATCACCAATACCCCACATACACAAAATTCAAACGTAGAATTATAAATAATAAATTGGATAAGGTAATTTGTTTGTTTCTTCTTTTTTTTGCTAATGGAGATTTCTCTTTACACCAGGCGGGTATACATGTCCAAATTGCTCTTTCGAGCTGAGTCAAAATTATGTGTCACACAGCTAACCTTTTAAAGTTTTTTTTTTTTTTTTTTGGTTATATAGAAAAAAAAAAGCATAACTTTATAAGAAAAAACAATCCATATCTAAAGACTAAAACCGACCCAACAAAAACTTCTTGTCATTCTTCGCCGCCCCTGCGTGGTTGGTTGCAACTTGCTTTTTTTTTTTATTTCATTAGCAAAAGGAATTTTTTTTTTCAAAAATGATCATATAAGTGCCTTTGTCTTACGTTTGAATTATTAAAAAAAAAAATGCTCAAACTATGTTAAGCTATTAGCAGGGGTGCTAACATTATTTTTAACAAATAAATTTAGAATGTTCCGGGGGCTTTTGTTTGTGGATGAGAATAAGCGAGCAGCCAATATTTTATTCTTCATTTATAAGGTTTTCTTAGCTACAAATTTACAAATAAAAAAAAAAGATGCATAATCAGCTTATGTATAGCCAATTGTAATATATTGACTTTTATGTTACACTAATATATTGAAGACATGAAATTCTAGATAATATAAACCAAAATTTCTTATAAGGAATATAGCCATACCACATTATTTTAAAATTTTACCATGTACGCATATAATACTTGTTCTTCATTTAAGTTTTTCTTATATAGCTACAAATATATAAATAAAACGATGCATAATCAGCATATATAGCCATATGTAATGTAATGCATTGACTTTGATGCTATACAAAAATATGTTAAAGAATTGGAATTTTAGATTATATAAACTGAAATTTCTTATAAGGAATACAGCCATACCGCATATTATTACAACTATTGACTTATTATAAATATTTTCAAGTACCAAATTATCAGCATATATAACTACATTAAAATTGTCATATCACCTGTGCATCCAAGATTTACGTGTAGTGTATATATATATATATATATATGATGGTTAATCAACAATAAATTAAAAAATAAAAACAATAAAACAAACGCAGTGTTGACTTACTTATAGAACTTATATCTTAGAATGTATTTATAAAATCAATTCAATCGAAGTTAGCTACAATGCTGCTGAAAATTTGTTTCTAGTACGCCTACCGACATAAAATGAAAATTAGAGCCAAAAATCTAAAATACCGATTAATCAATTTTATAAATGTTCAGCTAAATTTTCATTTATGTTCATTTATACGCTGAAATTATCGTTGGTATATATTTTCTAATAAGTGGAAATTGTATGGGATAGTGTTTTTTTTTAGCTATTCACAAATATATACTACATATATTTCGGCGTGCAACTATTTAAAAAAAAAAAAAAAAAAAAAAAAAAAACCCACTAAATAAAACTACTAAAGAGCCTATGAACCGAATTTATCATAATTTCTTAAACTGTATTTTTAAGTTTTTGCTGGAAAGAGTTTAATTATAGTGCATGTAAAGCTGTACTTGGATCAAATAAAACATTGCCTTAATTCAAAGTTAGAACTTAGAAAGTTCTGCCATTGTCAAGGAAGCAAATAAGCCAATTAGTTGATTACTTGATTATCGTCTTAAGTTCACTTTCTTTTTTGTTTTTAAATGCTAATTATTGGCTCCTTTAGATGATTGAATTCTCAATCATAAACCAGCGGTTGTTAAATTAGCAATATCGATTATAATTGCATCCAAAATATACCAGTCATATATTTGCATTAATTTTGTATCCAACCAAATTACGTTAGTATCATAACTAACATTCATAAATTAAGTAAATGTCGCATCACAAAAATAAATGAAATCTAGTAAATAATTTTAAAATATGGAACCTCAAAAACCATGCACAATAAAAAAGCTAAAAGCCTGAAACTGAAGAAGGCACCAAAGAGTTTTAGTATACGTTGATTTATTAAGGCAGTAAATCTTAGCCTGCCACTAACTTTTTTCCGGTTAATCATCGATGGTAATTAATTGCACAAAACTTAAATTTAAAAATCGTTAGTTGTTCGGTTAATCAGATTTTGTCGGAGCCAGGACAAAGAATTCCAATCCCCACCATTATACTTTCTCATTACTTCGTCCTCTTTTTATTCCATTGTAAAAGTGGTGATAGGCGTAATTAACTATCTCTCTAAAAATTTGAAGGATATTAATGGGATTTGTCCATTCAATTCAAATCTGTGATGACTGATAATTTAAGTAAAATATGTTAAGGGTTATTCACTGGAATGATTATTCTCAACGACTAATTTTTTTTAAACAATATTCTCAACGACTATTATTACCTAAATAAAGTAGTACAATTTTTTAGATCCCATTCTGTTCGAATTGTTAATTATCATCACAAAATTGGAGAATTACATGATCGGTCATGAAATTGGAGAATATTGTGACAGATTGGAAAATTTCATGACAAATTTGTCACGATATTACAAATTTTGTTATCTATCTGTCACGAAATTTTCCAATTTTCGCGACAGATTAATCACGAAAACATTAGCCTTTAAACACACATTTACGGATGAAAAAATGAATTATTGAAATTCATTTGCAATAGAAAATCGAATAGAGATGGATTTAGAACAACAGTGATAACGAAGAAGGAAAACGAACCATGAAATATTCGGATGAAGAACTAAATAATTATGGAGAATGACATGCTGGTGTAAGAATATGAAATATTCGGATGAAGAACTAAATAATTGTGGAGAATGACATGCTGGTGTAAGAATATTCTCTTTTTATACTTTTTAATATTACTTCATATCAATTACATATTAACCCATCTATTAATTTGTTATGTCAATAATAATATTATTAAATATCATATTATTTTTCTATATCAACAATATCAAATTCATTTATAGTAACATTAAATATTATGTTAATATTACAAAATTAATATATAAAAAATCACTCTAAAATATAAACATGTTAAAAAATCACTCTAAAATATAAACATGTTTTGGGATAACATTTATAGATATAAAAAAAAATCACTCTCTACAATGTAGATTTCTCTCTACAAACTTTCTATACACAATACATTTTGATATATATTTTATATACTTAAGTTTGTAAATATAGTTAAGTTTTGATATATACATTATATAGTTTAGTTTGTATTATATAAATTTTAATATAAGTTTAATTTATATCATATAGTTTTGATCTGTAAAAAAATATTATATAGTAAAAATTTTAAAATTGTAGTTATATAGTTATTCTCTACAAAAAAATAAAAAAATTATAAAATTTAGTCTATATTTTGATTAGTAATATACAGTTACATTTTTAAAGATAAAGTTATAATTTAAGTTTATATAAGTAAGTATGGCGAGTCATCATCTCACCGAGATTCTCGCTGAAGTTCACGTGAATCACGTCGAAGTTCTAGTCGCACTCTCACGCCGTCACATTCACAAAAACAAGAGGAACAACGAGAAGAAGTTCAACAACCTTCTCCACCACGACAATTTTCACAAAATTGGTTAAACCTTTCTCAATTTCCTAATTATAAAAACACTGAATATCAACCCGTCCCCGATCCAACTTTTTCATATCGACCTCCTAGTATCCATCTAGAATTATTTCAATTCGCCCCGGTATCCCATTATCGACCACAAAATCAACCACAATATTTTTCACAACAACATCCACCACATCCTCATCCACATCAATAACATTATATTACACAACAACATCCATCACCTCATCACGACTAGCCTTCTAGCTCACAACAAGATCCACAGGACGACCCTTACCTGGTATATCAAGAATAACTTTCGTAGATTTCAACACCAGTCACCTCATCCACCACCTTCACCTCCTCCACATCAAGATTCACCAAATTTCGAAGATCAAGAAAATTCTTAAGCTCAACAATCAAATAGACACTTAGAGCCTGCCTCGTGTCTGCTAGGTTTAATGTAGCGCCGATGTCTGATATTTGGTCGGGAAACGTCAAAATAGACCACATGACTGTTGTAGTTCATAACATAGATGAGAATTGGAACTTATACAAGCGGATCATAGCCTTTAAGAGAATAGATGATAGTCACACCACATATGCCATTTTATGAATCTTTATAGATGTTGTAGAGAAGTAGAACCTATGTGAGAGAATCATTTCAATATCTCTTGAAAATGTCACAGATAACAACTCCATAGTTAATGCTTTACGACTTAAGATACCCAATCAAGACTCTCTTTTACACCAAAATGTGTTATCCATATTATAAACTTTATAGTGACAGCCGGTTTTAGGCATTTCGACGAGTGTATTAGTAAGATTCAATGATTGACTTTCCGGGGAAACCGACCGGAAACTGCCTTACCGGAGAAAATCGGTACCGGTTCGTTAGTTACCGTTTTCGTTCTAATTTACCGGGACTTTCCGGTGATTTTCGTTTGTCGCAGCCTTTTTTTATCAACTTTCATTGGTTGTCAGTAGGTAAATTTCGGGGGTTTATCAAATTTTGGGATTTTTTTTTTTTAAATTTTTTTTTTTTTTACTTAAATCCATGATTTCAAGGGTTTGAACAATGAATATGAGTTTATTGGTTGTTTTGTATAGTTTTCAATGTTTTTTTAGGTTTAATCCGAATTAAAATGTTGAATTTTAATCTGAATCTGAGTTTTTTGATGTTGTAGATGATGATTTGATGATAAAAACGATGATTATGATGTTCTTGAGTGGATGTTCTTGAGATGAATATAATGCTTATGATGTTTTATGATGATGAATGGTGTCTTGAGTTGAATATGATGATTTGCGATGATGAATTAATATCATGTATTCGTTGTATGAACTATGAATTTTGAACTATGAAAAGTATGTTTATTTTTGCAAAATATTTGTCTGAATACCCCCCTCGGTTTTCTACATTTTTTTTACGGTTTCCTCTACGGCAAGCGGTTTCCTACCGGCACCGAATTCTTTTTTTTTTTGTTTGAAAACCCCTCGGTTTCTTCTACGGTTTACCCCCAAAATTGAAGTCCCGGTATGGTAATGGTAACGGTAAAACGAACCTTGGTAGGATTAGAGAAGCCATAACTTGGATAAACAGTTCAACCCAAGGAGTAGACGAACTCAAAATGCGTTTTTTATTTAACGGTCTTGACGAGAGGAACTTTCACACCGATAATAGGATTAGGTGAAACGCAGCTTGTTTAATGTTGAATTCTTTCTTGGCCGATAGATATGTAGATGTTATTCATTAATATGCGAGCAAGTATGGAAGCCATGACATAACCTAAGCAGACATCGCAGTGGCTAAGTGTTTTACTCGATTTCTTCACGTTTTTTTACGATGAAACATGTGCATTGTTCGCCGTTTACACGCCCACATCTTATTTAGCACTACGTATAGTTACAAGGATTGTCAAAAATCTTCACGATTCCAACCACTTTGAAAATATTTCAACCGTGTATCAAATCTATGAGAGCAATTTTTTTTAAATATTGAGGAACTTTAAAGATTCCTTACTTGAATGGTTTTGCATGCATTCTAGACCTCCCAATAAAATTTTGGGGTTATCTTACTTTTTTACAGTATTTAACACGTCATACTGGATAAGATTACGTGGCACATGATCATACCAACAAGTAAAGGAATACCAACGACAAATTCCAACTCGTCCCGAGCCGAGTTTTACTTCTCTTTTAGGTTTTACCAACAACAAATTCCAACTCGTCCCGAGCCGAGTCAACCCCTACATACCTTAACAAGTAAATGAATGTTTCGAGATATAACTTGTTTTGCCCGAGGCGGAACTTCCTCATAAAGATTGTCACTGCATCCCTCAACCACTGAAGACACGTCTGAATACGACGAGATCGCGCTATACAACTCTCAACAATTTGCCTTCATGAATCAAGACGACCTTGCTGGCATAGTGAAGCAACACGAAAACATGTTTCCGATATTGTCCAAGATGATCCGAGATGTACATTTGATCCTGATTTCAAAGGTGTCGTTCGAATCCGCATTTGGTAGCTCGGGTCACATTATTGACGATCGAAGTCAGAGTTTGAAACTCAAAATGATTGAAGCATTCCTATTTACTAAAATTGGTGTCAACATGAAGAACGTTCTCAAGAAACATTTGTTAACATTGATCTTGTTGATAATTTTGATATAAACTTTCAAAACATGACTATTCATGAAGTGTAGTTTTATTGTAATGTTTTACTCATAATCTTGTTGTAATGTTTTTACCTATTTTTTATTTATTTATAAAGCTTTAAATAAAGCTGCAATTCAGTTTACACATTAGTCTCTTCTTTTAAAATTTTAACATTTTAATACTTTGATTTACCATTTAAATTTGATTTTTAATTTTTTTATTACATAATAGAAATTAACGAAAATTCTAATTTTTATTAAACCTAACGAAAATATTAACCTTCATAAAGTAAAAACTACCTAACGAAAATATCATTTTCATTTAGCAACGAAACACACATTAATATAATGTATTTTCACTTATTTTCAATGCCCCAAATGACCGACTGTCTTTCTAAATAGCATTCATTTAGTCCACCGCCCTTACCCACACATGACATACATACATGTTGTTTTATTTCTCAATTAAATGGGCCCACAGATGAACGGCTGAGATTAGTCTTCACGGTGAAAGAAAACCCCCGTTCATGTCTTGATCACCTAATGGTGCAATTTGGTTTTTTATTTTTTATTTTTTTTATCATAATTAAGTTTCATGAGTTTTTTATTAAAAGGCTGAGCTGACTAATTAAGTAATTCTTCTTGTTATAAAAAAAAAAAAAAAATTCCACTGGTTGTTAATGTTCATAAAAATTGTGAAGGAAATTTATTCCAACGATCGATGGTGCCTTTGATTTGAACAGCATTATTCTTTATTTTGTAAAGTATTTATCGAAAACAAAAATTTGAAAATAAGTAAGAAGTGCATGGATAGTCACGTTCCCGCTCATAGGATATGCTGGCACTAGCTTCTATGCTATGGTCGCTATTTTTTTTTTTTGGCATTTCAAAATATTTTGCCTTTTATGGGACCTACTAAATATGACAACCATGTGATCCAAAGAGCCAGTGGTTTGGGACAGCCATATTCTGACGTGGCACCACGTCAGCGTCGGATTGAAAATTGGGATCTTATTGTTCATTGGGGCCCACATAGTTTGCTAAGCCTAAAGCCCGGAACTCAACTCAAAGTGAATATAGGGACTTGTGATTGTGCGAGTATTTTCATTGGAAAATAACACATTTATACCCTGTGTTTTAGTGAAATGTCGAGTTTAACCCTTAGTTTTCAAAAATGTCGAGTTCATACCATCTGTTTAACTAAAATGACGAAATTATACCCTGAAATGAATAACAGCGTCACAAATCTCCCTTTCATTGATATTAACTCTTATATAAGAAAAACCGAATCAAATCTAAATCAGTACCCTAATTTCCAAATTCTCAATTTTGAAATAAAAATAGCCTTAAATTGAAATTAAATAATAAAACTCATACCGCCTAAGAAATGACTTCATTCCGTGTTCGAATTGTAACTCTAAATCTTGGATTCTCTGTTCGAATATGCGATTTTGATGACTATCAACTATCGATGTTTACCACTTTGCCTCTTTCTGTGTTCTTCACGATTAAGAGACTGTTGTTTATTTTTTAGTTTTTAAATAAATTACATATATGGCGCGAATGAATAAAGATAATTGATGTTTATATTATAAATATTATAGTCAACGTCAATGAAAAGTCAATAAAAAGAATATTTGTGACATTGTTGTCTATTTCATGGTATAATTTCGTCATTTTAGTTAAACAGAGGGTATAATTTCGTCATTTTAGTTAAACAGAGGGTATGAACTCGACATTTTTGAAAATCGAAGGTTAAACTCGACATTTCACTAAAACACAGGGTATAAATGTGTTATTTTCCCTATTTTCATTATATGCAAGCATATAGAAATTGGCATGTGATAATACGTGTATAAATATAAACTTACTTTTGTCGTATAAGGCTGTTTTTTTGGAGTCTACGCCAAAAAATTTGTTATATATTCCGAATTTTATAAAATTCCAACTCCAACTCCGATTCCAAGTGCATTTTATTTTTATAATTGATGGACCGTGATTCAAAGAGGATGCCAATGTATTATTCCTTAAATCATATGAGCATATAAAATGACCAATAAGGGCAAAGGCCAACACAACTGCCATTTCAGATATACGATTACAATAATACAAGTTATGTTTAGGAAAATCATCGAAATACTTGTTAAAATTGATATCACGATGAAAGCAGATAAAATTTCGAAATTTACAACAAAAATTTAAAAATTAATACGATAAAATTTACGTCGGAATTCTTATCAACGGCCAAGTTATGGTAAACTAGTCTGTAAATTATCAGCCAAAGGCATTTTAGACATTGAGCTATATATTTATGAATGTGCATTAAATGCATTTGATTACTTCTACTACAAATTAGAGCAGGCATATAAAATTCTCATAATGATAAAATCACGAGGTGTAAATGTCGTATCTTGTATCAATACTTGAAGCAAACATGGCAATATAAATGAGAAAAATGATATAAAATAACCATTTAAAACTAATTGATTAGATTGATTAGCAAAATAATCAAATTTTTAAATTTTTAGTAAAATAGCCAAAGTTACATTGTCAAATATTTTTTGACACAAAGATTAAATTTTCTATAAATTATTATAAGCAATTTATCACTTTCAAAAATATTAATCATAAGATTAATTTTGTTTTGAAATCTGATTTCATCACATGTTAGCTATTATTCTAATTTTAGGCAAACTTAGTTATTTTGCAAATCCTTAACTTTAAATCGACTATTTAGCCAAATAACCCATATAAAAGCCGATATGTCGTAATCGATGATGTTCGTCAATTAACATTTTTTTTTTATGGTAGCCAGCTCCGTCGTTCAAGTTGCCACGCATCACATTAAAACTATATAAATACCACATCCACTTAAAAGAGGAAAAATGATTCTATTTTCACGAGGAAAACTCACGCAAAAAATATTTTCATCACTCTTCACTTGCTCTCTTTATACTCTAGAGACGAGATGAGACCCCATACCTCTCATTTAGCTCCCGAACTACTATAGAACATCAAAGCGCACGTCGTAAGTAATCACTTCGTGTCCTCTTAGCTCATTTGTTATTGTGTTTCATTAGGTGATGAAGACTAAAAAACCAACCTTCCAACATAAATAAAAATCATAAGATCAAGATGATAATTATCACATCACCTCAATCGTCTTTTCTATGACTCCTTGAAGATCGTGGCAATAAGATCTAACCCCAATATGCCATGCTTTTCTCGCGTCGATGAATACAACTCTAATTCTCGTTTGTGATTTCGATGTTCCTCTAGAGATCGTGACATTTCTAGTCCGTTCCAAATAGTCATGACTTCTTCGAGACCGTCGAAAAAAAATAATGTTAACAACCTTAACAATTAAAAGTAGAGCCGCCTTAAGACCTAATATTTTACGCTCAATTTTTATACTTTTTAGTCTAAAATTATATAATTTTTGCATAATGTCGCCCTGCTCTTGGCATCTCGAGCCAGCTTTTTGCTTTGCCTCGTGTCTCGAGTGTAATCAGTGTTAACAAAGGGCATACTAATTTCTTTCAAGGTAATCAAGTAAAAAAATTATGGACGAAAGTTGTCACATTGGAAATTGACTTTTTTGTTTTTAGTCAGAATTGACCTCGTTTGCTCGACACTTTGACTGGTGTTCTGTGTCGTACAGAAATAAATGACGCCCATCCTTCACCACATGACATGTTTATGCAGTGGTAAAAAAAAAAAAACCTCTTCGTGACTGTGGTAAAAGAAAAATAACATGCATGTATATCAGTATATCCAAAGACGATGTGAAGTATAAATGGTTTGTTCATCAGTTTCTAGCAGAAAATGGTCAGATCTGGGCTTTTCAATTTTGGAAAAATAAATTCAGGGCTTACGTAATGTTATAAAAGTTTGGGCCAAAGCCCAGAAGAAGTTAAAACCTGGCCCAGAATGACTATTTCGTCCAATAAACGACAACGTTTATGTGACGGTGATTGTCCCCTCTGATTGGAGCAATCGTCAGTCCCAATAAAAGCAATAACGCCAAACGAGGGTAAAATTGGGAAAACCCAAAGCCCAAAATCGAGATTCCAAAGAAACGCGGGAATAAGAGCCGTTGCCAACTAAAACTCTCTAGTTTTGGCGCCTAAATGTTTATGTTTCGTCACTCGTTTTGGGCTGCCCGTCAGTTTTCCCGGGCAGTTGCCACTGCCCGATATTCTCTCTCTCATTTTTTTTTTCTTTCTTTCTTTTTCGTTGCTTCTTTTTTCAAGAGCTTTTTAGCAAATTGGCTTTAAGACCGACCAATATAAATACGTCTCACACCCTCTTTAAGACTTTCTCATTTTCATTTTCTTGAAAACAATTTAGAAAGAAGAAACAATTCTTTTTAAAGCTCTTTCCTTTTTGTGGGTTTCTCTCTTAAAAAAAAAACACTCTTTCAATTTTATTTTTTTTCCCTCTCTTTCCATATCCCCCGTTTCTCAGCTAAACCTCTTCAAAGAACCCTTTTTCTCTTATATTCCTCTTCTTCTTATTATTCTCTCATCTCCTTCTAATATTCGCCGATCAAAATCCCATTCCATTATTCCATTCCCTTTTTTTTGTTCTAATTCTCTTGAACCCAAAAAAACTCTTTGCTCTGTTTTTCCTTTGAAGGTCTGAAAAGAGACCCAAAAAATAAAAAAAAAACAAAAAAATGGGTTTTTCAAAGAAATCCCAGGTGGACGAATCGGAAGGAAGAAAGTGGGTCATCGCCGGAATTCCGGTCCGAAGCTCGATGAAGCCGATAAACACGAAGAGTAATAGTAACAATAATAAAGTGAGAGACTTTGCAGAGGAAAACGACAACGGAGAAGAGACTTGTTCAACGACGCCGACGGCGAAGGAAGCGAGGTTGCCGGAGAAACTGCGGTGCCCGCCGGCGCCGAGAAAGCGCCGAACGGCTTCGAAGTGTAATTTCTCCGGCGTCAGAGAGTTCTTCACGCCGCCGGACTTGGAAACGGTTTTCATACGTCATGTTGAGAAGGCTAATTAATTAACTCTTTCTTTTACTTTATTTTAGAAATTAGTAAGTTAAGGGATTTTAGGTTTGGTAGGTAGAGAGATTCAATAATTAGAAGTTAGATTTGGTTTTATATTTTTATTTTTATTATTGTTATTATTCAATGTATAATCACTCTTCTCTTTCAGGGTGTTTGAGATGAGCTAATATTGATGTACAAAAGATATATATGAATATCTATGTATGCACTGAGCATTCTAGTTATAAGAACCAATTTTTGGTTGAGTATATGTTTTTTTTTTTTTTCTTGAGTTTGAAGTGATTTTTTTAGGTTCATGTATTTTAGTCGGTTAATGGATATGACTCTTGTCGCTATTCATTAAAGTGTTGCTATTTTTGAAGTGAAAAATGGCTGAATCAAATAAAGTTTGTATCTTTATTATTCATGTTCAATACAAGTTTTTTATTTATTATTTGTTGAAAACTTGAAATAGACATAGTTGGCTGAATCTTTGTCATTAAGGTATATGTTGTTCACTTGTTCGTGAAGCAGACATGGAACCAAAATTATTTATTATTTTCTATTTTTTTTTCAACGAAAAAATTAAAAAGAAGTTGACATCTTTGTATTCCTTTACATGAAATCTGACAACAATTTACATTAAAAATGAATTTATTAGCAAAAAGCGTCGGTGCCTTTTTTTTTTCTTTTCTTTCATTCATCACATTATCCAATTTAATTTTCTTAATAGCTCAGGCTTCAACTTCTTCACCTACCATACTAAATCAGTAACCTCCAATTTTTCTTACTAATGAGTAAATGAATCTGTTGTTTTTTCAACTCTCATACTCCGACACAACGTCCAACACGTGTGCATCGTTATGAATGTAGTTTTCAACAAACGAGTCCATTTTCGTAACAACTAAAAAGTATATATATTCTCTTTTTTCTCGGCCGAGTTTCATAATTTTTGCACGAATTGATTGACAGAGAAAATACTTCACAACTATAAACACAACAAGTACTCTTTTTTTTTTCTCTTGATAAATTAATACCTCTCTCTCTCTCTCTCTCTCTCTCTGAAATCTTCCTTCACATATGTCCCCATTAAATTGACACCTGAAACCCTAAGGCAAAAAAGCAAACGAAATTGGAAAAATTCTCTGAGAGGATACGTATATCTGATTAAAAAAAGACAAAGAAATATTGAGTTTATTTATTTATTTTTATATTTTTGGGTTAGAATTAGAATCCTATGTGGGGTTGGACTGGAGGGGCTTGTTTTGTTTAATAGAGACTAGTGTCACCATTCAAAAACGTTCCAAAAAAGTACTTGATGACAAGGACACAATGACTAATTTACACTCTCTTTTTTTTATATAAATATAAATAATATCTGTGGATAAGATTTTTTTTTTTATATAGGCATGCTTGTCATGCACCAAAACAGCCAACCAAGTTGATTGCACGATCAAATTGGGGGGCTATATTGTTTATTTGATTCGTTCAAAAGGTACTGGTGCGAGGCTAAATCGGTTCTAAATCTAATAAATTATAAATAGTAAAAATTTACAAAAGGTTTCTAGGGATCAGGAATAGGATCCTTTTGAAAGAAATATTCACAGTAAAGTTAGTGTGTGAAAAAAAAAAAAAAAAAATTAACCAATGCTCTTGAAATTTTGACGTTTATCATCATATAACTTATAAATATTAATAATGATCTGAAGCACATGATATAATTTTGGTTGTATTTTTAGGGGGTAAAAAAACTTCTAACCTTTTTTTTTTTGGTAAATGGCGGCAAAAATCCTTAAAGTTTCCAGAAACAGCTAAGTTAGTCTCTATTCTTTTTTTTTTTAACGGTGAAAGTCCTTAATATTCAGTTTTCCTAATTCCGTAGGTCTTTAACCCCATTTTGACGTTAATAAGTAACGATGTTAGGTAAAAAAACGTTAGTTTTGACTGAAAACATATTTTAAGTAAAAAATTAAACAAATAAAGGAAATAAAAACAAATAAAACAGCAGGCAAAGACCCGACGGTGGTCAGAGTCCTTGAAATTGTCATTGTAAAACCTCTGCGTGGCCTTGGAGTATTTGGGCGTTGGTGGATGTCCTGTCCGTCGACTACGAGGAGATCGTGAAGGCGGTGGTGGAGGGGAGCGTGGCGTCATACTCGCTGGAGGCGCGGTGGGAGACTGCGGGCGGGCGGCGGCGATCCGGCGAGAGGCGGTGCAGAGGACGACGGGGCGGTCGCTGGGGGGGCTGCCGGTGGAAGGGTTCGACTACAGGACAATCCTGGGGCAGTGCTGCGAGATCCCAGTGGGGATTGCGGTGCCCATGACGACCACGGAGGGGTGCCTGGTGGCAAGCACCAACCGCGGTTGCAGCGGTGCTCCTCGGTCTTCTTCTTCTTCGTCTTGTTCTTGGGGGCTGCGGCTGGGCCTTCTTGTTCATTAAAGGAAGTTGGGGCTCTGTTCATTTAAGTGACAACAATGGGGTTTTATTTCCCTTTATTTGTTTAATTTCTTAATTAAAATATGTTTTTAGTCAAAACTAACGTTTTTGACCTAACATCGTTACATATTAAAGTCAAAATGGTGTTAAGGACCTACGGAATTAGGAAAACTGAACATTAAGGACTTTCACCGTTAAAAAAAAAAAAAAAATAGAGACTAACTTAGCTGTTTCTGGAAACTTTAAGGACTTTTGCCGCCATTTACTTTTTTTTTTTTTAATTTTTTTTATTTTTAATATGGGAAACAAGCCAACGAATATATTAGGGCTTTGTGTCGTAGAAGATAATTATTTTAGCGAACATCTTTGGCTACTGATTTTTGAAATATCATCAACAAACATCCTTATTGTCATTCAATTCATTGTGTGGTCGTAAGTACAATTGAGCTTAGTTCTTGTCCTACGTTGTACATCCTTATCATGCCTCTCAATATTATCGGTGGCTGAGTCTTTTACTTTAAATTACTAATTGTGGTGTTTTTTTTTTTTTTTTTTTAGAAGTTTGTTTTATATTCTTATGTTGTTTGTGTCTCAGGGTCTTGATTCTTGAAGAGTTCTTTTGTAGAATTCTTGTTAGCTTAAGTCTATGTATGTTTTAGTCGAGGATCGCCGTACTGTTATCGTTATCGTACCGGGACCCCAATTTTGGGGGATACCGCTTAGCGAAGAGGAAACCGATGGAGATTCAGGAAATTGGTACCGGTAGGAACCCGACAAAAAATGTAGGAACCCGAGGGGGATTCAGACAAATATTTTACAATAATAAAAATAGTTTTCATAGTTCAAACTTCAAACAAAGGTTCATACCAAACATAAACTGAGTTCTTAAACAAAATAAAATATCATCACAATAATCATCAATTCATATGACAAAAATCAACATAATCATCAAATTAATTGTAATCAACATTTTAATTCAACTTTATCATGACAATAATAAACTAATCTCGAAATTAATTAAAATTCAACAATATCATCACAATAATCATCAATTCATAAGAAAAAATTGAAAAAAATCCTAAAAAATGAAAAATTCGGATGATACCTCTCGGGTTCCCCGGGATCTAGATGATACCTCTCGGGTTCCCCGGGATCTAGACAAAAATGGCTTTCACTGAGCGGGATCCGGCGGGACACACACCAGAAACACCGGGATTCGCGGGATCTGACCGGGATTCGACTGGGTTTGGTTCACGGGATCGGTTTCTGCGAAACCAGTCATTCAACCGGCACATACTCCCGTCCCGGTCCCCTCCGATTCAGGGGATCCCGACCGGAACCCGACCGGAACCCCCGAGATGTCGAACCTTGGTTTTAGTTAGAGGTTTCTTGATATTAGTTGGTCGAGTTTTCCCACAACTATTGAGGTTACTACCAAAGTATCAATGTCGTGCCTGGTATAACTTGTGTGGATTGTTGCTATTCCACGATCGAAATGTTGCACGGTTTTATTTAATTTCATTGATGAGTTGGATTTGGCTCGAGATCAAATCATTCTATGTATTGAGGCTTTCATTATGCATCAAAAGTTGTATTATATTCTATGTAAACGGTTATTTCAGTTCTAAATTAGATTAGATGATATGTCTTTTATCTCCTATATTTATTTTGTGTAATAATTTAAGATATGTATCAATTCCACTAGTTTTACACACACCTACAATTTGACCTTTAGTTATCTCTATTATGTAGTTGACTATGATTGCTTAGTTGGGATAAATATTAGAAATTGAACTAAAAAGTGTTAAGATTCGGCGGAATTAGTGAGCCAATATATCAAAGTCGTTATGTAATATTTGTGATGTGATTCTTGATCACATCATAAGAAATTGAGACGATGTAATTCTTTATCACATTAATATCACATCAAAAGAAATTGAGACTATATACTTCTTTATCACATTAATATAAATTCAGAAGACGTACATATATTTAATAGAAATATATACTTTCTGGTAGAAAATTTTCGTTGGATTCTATAATGAAACAAGTTACCTACATGGCTTATTTTTGCTAAAAGACAAGAGCATACGTATGAACGTTAACTACTTATTGAGCCTATAAATTGATATATATTTTGGGAGTTTTACTTGAATATCACCAATAACGAAGTTTAGAATAAAAATATCAACATCTTATAGTTTAGCTATTTTTACATCTTAATCCCTTATGATGATGTCGTCATAAAAATGGTGATAAAAACGTCTAAATAATATTTAGTGATACTTTTGAGTTTTGTCCACATCTTTGCATTAATGATATTTATGGCCAAATATTCACATATCATGTATATGGCCAATATTCACATAAGTCATGTTTATGTGGAGAGAGAGAGAGAGAGAGAGAGAGAGAGAGAGAGAGAGAGAGAGAGAGAGAGAGAGAGAGAGAGAGAGAGAGAGTATCCTAAAAAAAGAAAAACTTAATTAGACATAATTTTTTGAAAATTTATTTATTTTAATTGAAGTGGCAATAATGAATTCGACATTTCAAATTCAAATTCAAATACACTAACACTAGCAAACTGAATATCTTTAGTCTTTACATTTTACTTTGTGTGTACTATTATTCTTTAATTATAAACCTCAGAGGGTACTATAGTGTGTGTATATAGAATATACATAACTATTTGGAAAAATCATTGTTCTCTATGTAGCATAGACCAGTGCCAATAATTGAAGGAGATCTCAAAGTGCTCAGTTATCCAATACCCCTATTACTAGTAGTAACAAAACAGGATATTTTTTAATATACACATTCATCATTTATGTATGTATTTGTATTTGTATTTAAATGTGAGTGAGACGTGTCTCACTTAATCACCAGCTGAAACATATAATAATATGAATGAAATTATGAAAGTATGAAACAATAATATACAAAACTCATATGAGCTTCCCCTCCAAGAAAGAAACAAAAAATATTGAAAAATTGCATGGTAGTTAGTGAAAAAAAAAGCCTTGATTAAAAAAAAAATCGAATACTTTTTGTCCGAGCACTGCCGTTTAGGGCTTGATATATCGATTAATCGATGGTATTATGTATAAATAAATAGCCTGTTCAGTGGCCTAAAGGCCCTAAACTGAGGTGGGTATTAATTTTAATTTATTTAATAAAGGGAAAAAAAAGGGAATCCAATGTATGAAAGAGAGGTAAGTGAGAAGACATGGACACATGGGCAGGCCAAGGAATCCTAAGAAACGAAGATGAAAGATTGATTCTGGTTTTACCAGTGACACATTGACATATAATCACCTCATTCATTTACTTATTTATTTACTTTTAATGTTATTAAAGACTTCTAAATTAAAACTCTCGTCAGTTATTTCACACACTCACTTCTTGACTTTTGTTTTTACGCGGTTTCAACTTCTTTTTTTTTTTTAAATGAATTCCATGGGGTTTCACTTCATAGCCCAAAACCCCAAACCCCACTTTTGGGGTTTTAGCTGCCCGAACTGCCCGGTACTTTTGGCGGGAAATAAGCCCTATTCTTCGAAAAGATGGATTTTCAGATTCTCAATTTCGCGCCAAAACTTTTAGAGCCCGCGAAATACGGGCCTCTGACGGCTGAATCGGACACGTCATTAATAGAGGTGTTTTGCAAAATGACTATCTAACACATTTTTATTGCTTAAATAACCTTTTAAAAAAATTTATTTGAGAAATGAGTTTTCGGAGAAAAGAATAACACTAACCAATTTTTTTATTTTTTATTAATTCTTCACGTCAGTTTTATTTATTTATTTTTGTTTAAATCCTCTTTTTGTTTTAATCATCACTTTTTTTTTCTTCTTTTTTTTTTTTTTTTTTTTTTTTTCCTTTTCTCCTGGACGAACCTAGCACATTTTTTTTACTTCAGAGAGTTCGGGATCGAATATTTCAACAATTTTATTATTTTTTTTTCTTTTTGTTTACTGCACATATGTTGATTCTATGAAATAAGATTTTTGGAGGATTTAAAATTATTTAAAACTCTAGTTCAATAATGGTATTATTTATGTAGTGTCATAAAAGTGTGGGTAATGTAAAACTAGAGTTTTATTTGAGATACATATGAAATTCTGATTAGTTGCAAAGGCAAGATGTCGCACACAATGTGTTGACAATGTGTCCGACAACTTGCTTGAACACAGATATGGATAAACAACAAAAGTGCAGAAATAAAGTACACAGGATATGGTTACCCAGTTCGGTGAAACACACCTACGTCTGGGGGCACGCTGCCAGTGGAAAGGATTTTCACTATCTTGTAGTCAATAGTACACACAAGGTTATATCTGATTACAATCAACAAATCAATAAAACCTAGAGACTATTACTACCAGTGATCACCTAGACAGGGACTCCCCCTGAATTTGAGCTCCGTCTCAATTCCACCCTTCGAGCAACCTCCTGGCTCGGTTGACCTTCAGTCTTCAGAAGCACGTGAACCTTCAATCACGAAAAGCACAAGAACCCAAATCTCACATACACTCAATCTGTAGAATAGTGTTTGAGAGAGTACACCACTTAAAATCAAAACACACAGCCTCCCAGTCCGCCGATCTTGCACGTCTAAGAGCTCTGAGTGTTTGATCAAAAGTGTCAAGGCTGCTAAGGGAGAGCACACGGCTTTTATAGCAGCTGGACAATCCTGGAAGATATCTCGGGTTTCCTTACCCGGCCTCATGCGAATATCTCAACGTAAAGACTCCATCAAAGAGAATATTCGTGCAAAGAAGATAGCAGCGGAGGATATCTTGCAATGAAGGCTCCAGCGAGGCAGATATCTTGAAATGAAGACAGCAGCAAGGCAATAACTCAGCAAAAAATCACCAGCGAAGCAATCTGTCGAAACTGGAAACTTGCCTGAAATACTGTCTGCACATACGAGGAAAGATGTCAATCCAGAAGATGAAACATAACATCCGACATCTTTCCATACCACTTGCACTAAAAAATAAAGCCAACAAAACAACGTAACAACAATCTCCCCCTTTGGCTATTTTTTAGGCAAGCACTTCCAGGACCAGTTCTCATACAAGCGTCAAAACCAGAAAGAGAGTCAAAATAAATGACCTCATGACGCCTCTCCCCCTGATTGCCTCAAAAAGATACCAAAGGCAATGATCGACCAACACAGAGGGATGAACAAAAGCCTGAAAAGGGAATGAGAACTAGGAAAACAGCATATCATTCAGCAGAAAAAGTACGATAGAGCTGTCTTACAAAGATCCAAAACGAAACATATCAGTCTGAAGCACAAGGGGAAAAAAGCAAAAGATGTCTAGAACAGAGAATATTACAGACCAGAACCGAATCAACCCATAGTATCCTGATCATCCTCATACACATCATCTTCAGAATCAGAGTCTTCAGTGGCTTCAGAGATATGAGACCCAGTGGCAGGACCTGGTTGAGACGAGGACGCACCATCCATGGTAGAAGGAAGAGTCATGACAGAGATAAGACGCTCACACGCAGTCTTTCGACGAGAGGAGATGGCAATGACTTCCTTAAGAGCAGCAACTTCTTCCATCAAGCCCTTGAGGATATCGCTCTTGGCATTTTCTGACAGGGGAGCCACTTTGATGGTACCACCAGCCGGGACAGATGTTGCGACAGAAGGCATGACAAGGTCCCTGGCATGTTTCCCTTCAAACAACTTAGGACTGAAAGAGAGTTCACTGGGAGGTTTACCTGCAACATCGTCAGCCCTGAGCAGATCCTTCTTCTGAGCAACCAGCAAGCCAGACAGGAGCGAAGGAAAGCCAATAGGAAGCTTTACTGCATAGGACTTAGCATGCTTCGCCAGGTGACTGAAAACAAACTCCCCAAAGTCAAAGGACGCCCGAGTGCCAATCTGGAAAATGAGGCATGCCAGGTCGGAGTTGATGCTTGAGCCGTGAGAGGAAGGGGCCCAATTAGCAATCCCAATTCTGTACAGAACAGAATACTTTGCCGAGAGATCTGAGGACGGCAGGGAACCCTTGGTGGGCCATGTCTTCTTATCATCGTTGGTGAGCTCTTTGGCAACCTCATCCAAGGAAGGAAGCCGATCAGCAGTGACAATTTTTCCTCTACCCAGAAACTCGTTGATGGCAGTGGATGATATATCAAAGCAATGGCCACGAACATAGACTTTCCCAAACTCAGGGTGATGGGGCTGGTCAATCTCAGAGGACAGATTCACGATGCACTCTTTTACCAGTCTGGGATAATAAGGACCGATCCCAGTGACAGTCTTCCCAAGTTGAGCGTCGGACAAGAGTTCCATGATCACATCAATCTTCAGAGCCTCTTTAGACAATTCTTTTTCCGGAAAAATGGATCTGTGATAGACATACCTCCATTTTCTGACACGATCTTCCTCATGGAAGGAGACATTGTCTAGAGGAGCGGCGGGGACATCCTTGGGAAGCTTTTGGCCTCCGACAGTTTTCCTGGAGATGAGAGACATCCCTTCAGGACGGGCAGCATCTTCTTCCTCTTCCAAGTCTTTCAGAACATCTGGAATTGTCTTTTCAACAGACTTTCCCTTCAGCCTTTTCTTGTTCAAACCCATCTTTACTGGTTTCTTCATCTTCTTTTTAGCCGGGATGGTAGTGGGAGCAGCTTCTTCCACCAGCTTTATTTTCTTCTTTTTCTTCTCTGAGAGAAGAGTGGCTAGACACACATCATCATCTTTCTGAATTTTCCTTTTCAGAGAAGCAAGGATATCTTCTCCAACATCCTGGATAGGGTCGGATGTTCTTTCTTGCCTCTGAGAAGATGCAGGCACATCTTGCGAAACATCTTTACTTAAGCCTAACATGCCCCCAATGGCATCTTCCGGAGTAGGCTCTTGAGGCAGCGAAACCTTATCAATAGAGGAGGCAGAGACAGTAGGATTACCTATTACAACCTTGTGAGGGCTTTCGACGGGGGAAACACCAGATGGGGTTTCTTCTTCAGGATCATCAGCACTTCTTCTTTCTTCCTCAGACGAGCTGCTGGAACTAACTCCTCCTGTGATGTCTGTGATGGAGAGAGCAGCTTTCTTCAGAATAGTGCGTCTGGCGGCAGATAGAGATGGATTCTCAGGTGGTACTGATGACCCAGCGATCGCACCTCCGGCCTGACCATCGGCGCGTATGCTGGGTTTCAGACCACGAACCCTAACTCCATGCATGTTGCTCTCAGCACTGGGCTTTCTTGTCCCGACATTTTTCTTCCTCATTGTGGCTTCGACTTTTCCAGAGGGAGTAGAGGTACTGATCCCGCTTCTTGTACCCACCATTTTGGAAAAAGAAATGAGGAAACTGTCACAAAGGTAACTGTCAAAATGGGTAAGACAGCAAATTCGGGAAACAAATCTTAGGAGCACTGAAGAAGAATAAGAAATTTCGAAATTCAAACAGAAAATAACTTCCCCTTCTTTCTCGGAAGAGTAACCGTCTGCATGAGTGAGAACATGGCAAGAAAAACGACGTCGCAACTTCAAGTGGGCCTTGAAAGTTCCTGGGCCCTGAGAGACAACACTTGGCAATATAGCCCGGCAAATCAGTCGAATGGGCCAACCAGAAACATGGGCCCATGAGAAAAATAACACACCAGTAACACGAACAAGGGTCAGCGAAGGATTAGCGCAAAAGTTAAGACCAAAAAATCCTTCGATAAACAATAATTGCTATTGATCAATAACACATAACCCAAGAGAGGATCTGAGATTTTCAAACCGGTTAGCATCCAAAGCCTTGGTGAAAATATCTGCAAGCTGTTTCTCGGTGTGAATGTATTCGAGTTTGATCTTCTTTTCTTCCACGAGATCTCGAATAAAATGATGTCTGATCTCAATATGCTTGGTCTTACTGTGTTGAACAGGATTCTTTGAGATGTTGATGGCGCTAATGTTGTCGCAGAATAATGTCATGACATCTTGTCCAACATCATACTCGGCGAGCATCTGCTTCATCCAGAGAAGCTGAGTGCAACTGCTCCCAGCAGCGATGTATTCAGCCTCAGCTGTAGACAAGGAAACACAGTTTTGCTTCTTGCTGAACCAGGAGATGAGATTGTTTCCAAGATAGAAACATCCACCAGAAGTACTCTTTCTATCAATCGTGCTACCTGCCCAGTCAGCATCACAGTATCCCACAAGCGTAGAAGAAGTATCATAGGTATATAGTAAACCGAAATCAGCAGTGCCTGAGATGTACCTTATGATTCGCTTAGCTTGAGCCAGATGGCTGGCTTTGGGATTGGCTTGATAGCGCGCACAAACACCTACAGAGTAGGCTATATCTGGTCGGCTGGCAGTGAGATAAAGAAGACTGCCAATGATGCTCCTGTAGAGACTTTGATCAACAGATTCTCCATGCTCATCCTTAGTGAGTTTGATGTGAGTAGCGGCCGGGGTCCGCTTGTGAGAGGATTTCTCCAGACCAAACTTTTTCACCAAGTTTTTGGCATACTTACTTTGGGAAATGAAGATACCATCATTCATCTGTTTGATCTGAAAACCCAGAAAGTAGTTTAATTCGCCGACCATACTCATCTCAAATTCTGACTGCATTTGTCGAACAAAAAGATCCACCATTTTGCTTGACATTCCTCCAAAGACGATGTCGTCAACATAAATCTGAGCTATCATGAGATTGCCATTCTCCTTTTTCACGAACAAAGTCTTGTCAACGCCACCTCGAGTATACCCATTCTGTACAAGAAATTGGGTAAGTCTTTCATACCAAGCACGAGGGGCCTGCTTAAGGCCGTAGAGAGCTTTTCTGAGTTTGTAGACATGTTGAGGAGAGCTAGGATCTGTAAACCCTTTCGGTTGAGCTACATAAACTTCCTCATTCAAGTACCCATTGAGAAAAGCACTCTTAACGTCCATCTGATAAAGCTTGAATTGCAGGTGACAAGAGATGCCAAGCAAAAGTCTGATAGTTTCTAGTCTCGCAACAGGGGCAAAGGTTTCATCAAAATCAACACCTTCCACCTGTGAATAGCCCTGCGCCACAAGTCTAGCTTTGTTGCGAGTTATATTACCATGTTCATCAGATTTATTCTTAAAAATCCATTTAGTCCCAATGACATTTACATTGTTAGGCTTGGGGACCAGCTCCCAGACTTGGTTTCTTTCAAACTGAACCAGTTCTTCTTGCATAGCATTAACCCAATATTCATCATCAATAGCCTCGTTAACATTTTTTGGTTCAATCTTAGAGACGAAGCAGAGATTACCAATCATTTCCCGGTAGTTAACAGGAGGTTTTGGACGAGTCTTTATTCCTTCACTGATTTCGCCAATCACCTCATGAGCAGGATGATTTTTCTGAATTCTTCGAGAGGGGACTCTCTGTTCAGTCTCAGGAGGGGAGCCTTCATCTGGAACAATGTCGCTAACTTTGTCATCAGCATCAGTCCTGACATTCGGATTTCCAGTGGAGATGTCGTCCAAGGAGTTAGCAGCATCTGTCCTGACATCTGGGTTACTGGGAAAAACTTCATCCTCATCATTAGGACTGTTAGTAGCATCATGATCATCATCATTTATCACCACGTTTATTGATTCCATTATAGTCTTAGTGCGTTTGTTAAAAACACGGTATGCACGACTATTTCTAGAGTATCCAAGGAATATACCTTCATCACTTTTCGGGTCAAATTTACGCCGTGGATCCCTGTCAGCAAGAATATAACACACCGAACCAAAAACATGGAAGTATTTCACATTTGGCTTTCTCCCCCTCCATATTTCATAATGAGTGCTGGAAGTACCTGGACGAATAGTAACTCGATTGTGAATATGGCAGGCAGTATTTAAAGCTTCAGCCCAGAAATGTGGTGGAATATTCTTGGCCAACATCATTACTCTAGCCATCTCCTGAAGGGTTCGATTTTTTCGTTCAACAATTCCATTTTGTTGAGGTGTGATAGGAGCTGAGAACTCATGTGCTATCCCTTCTTCAATACAAAACTTAGCAAAGCTTATGTTCTCAAATTCCCTCCCATGATCACTCCGAATTCTGATCACTTTGCCTATGCTCTCCCCTTTTTCTCTCTGAACCTTCTTACAAAGAGCTTCAAAAACAGCAAAAGTGTCAGACTTTTCACGAATAAAATCAACCCACGTGTACCTGGAGTAGTCATCCACACAGACGAACACATATCTCTTCCCTCCAAGGCTCTCGACCTGCATCGGTCCCATCAGGTCCATGTGGAGAAGTTCCAGAACCCGAGATGTGGTAAGATGTTGCACCATCTTGTGGGGCTTCTTGACCTGTTTCCCAATCTGGCACTCACCGCAAATTTTACCTTCGACAATCTTCAGATTTGGGACACCGATGATAGCATTCTCAGAGACAATTTTCTGCATACTTCTGAGATTTAGATGACCGAGCTTTTCATGCCACAGCTTGGTTTCATCTGCTTTGGTCAAGAGACACTTGCTGGTAGGTGCGGGGTTCCACATATAGCAGTTGTCACGTGATCTGTTTCCTCGCATAAGTTCATCCTGATCTTCATTAATCACCACACACTTATCACGAGTAAAGTTGACATGCAAATTCAGATCACAAAGTTGACTAATACTAATGAGATTAGCAGTGAGTCCTTCTACCAACAAAGCCTCAGTCAAACAAGACATACCAGGATAGTTTAATTGACCTTTACCCACAATTTTGGCTTTGACTCCATCTCCAAAGGTAACATGGCAGTTCGAGTAAGGTTTTATGTTGGTCAGAAAGGTGTGATCCCCAGTCATATGACGAGAACAGCCGCTGTCGAAGTACCAGTCATTCCCGGTGGAAGCGCTCAGAGAGGTGTAGGCAATATTGGCATGATAGGAGGTATTCTTCACTCTCCATTCCATCCGAGTAGCAGGTTGTTGATGAGAGGAGACATTTCTGTGGATGGACCTGTGTTGACGGATATTTCTCCCATACAGACGATAGCAGAAAGGACGGATATGTCCCTTTCTTCCACAATAATGGCATACCCAGCGAGGTCTGTTGACAGGAGACCTGTTTGGTGCAGATTGATGATATCGAGAAATGTCATGAAATTTGTTGTTACCAGATGATTGAGGCAAGTTTCGTGACATCTGGCTAGTCTGCTTTTGGGGAACGAACGTAGTCTGGGATGATGAAGCGCCATGGGTATATCCAAGTCCCTTCATGTTCTTCGCGGGTTTGCCGATGGTGAGGATTTTGTCAAGACTGTCAGTCCCAGAGTTCAGCATTCTAACAGTTTTAGTCATGTGCTCGAGTTCGCCGTTCAAACGACTGACTTCCTTCTTTAGATCCACAATAGTCTCCAGAAGTCTAGCTTTATCTTCAGTCAGGGTAAGGATGAGAGCACCCTGTTTGTCTAGAATCTGAGATTCCTCAACCCATTTGGTATGAAGGGTATTGTAGGCTTCATTCATAGCATCGTCAGATAGTTCATCATCAAGAACATATTTCTGAGAGTACTCACCAGATTCATTAGTAGACTCATGAGTATGAACAGAAGCAGTAAAGGCTACAAAATTACTTATCTGATCTGAGTCGCTCTCTTCATCTTCTTCATCTGAAAGAGTAGCGTTGTATCCCTTTTTCTGTCTCTTGAGGAAGTTGGGACATTCCTTCTGAATATGTCCAAATCCTTCACACTCGTGACACTGAATGCCTTTGCCTTTCCCAGATCGTTCACCACTTTTACTATTCCTGTGAGGATAAGTATTTTTCTGGAAACGTTGTTGGAAATTGTCCTTGACATCTTGTGAGACATTTTTCCCATTCATCTGATTAAGTCTTTTCATGACCCTGCCATAGTTTTTTGCAAGCATAGCAATAGTATCATCAATATCATTGTCAGAGTCTGAATATACCTGATCCCTCGGTTCATGAACAGAACTTTTGAGGGCCATCTCTCTTTGTTTCTTTTCCACCTTAGGAAGAGAGAGTTCAAATGTCATGAGAGATCCCATTAATTCGTCGAATTTCAACGTCTTTAGGTCATGAACTTCCTCAATGGCCGTGATTTTCATCTTGAATCTGGGGCTCAAAGCTCTCAGGGTTTTTCGAACAAGATCTTCATCTGTCATGGGTTTTCCGAGAGAATAAGATTCATTGGCGAGATCACGAATGCGAACGTTGAACTCAGCGACAGTTTCGTCTTCGAGCATCATGAGAGCTTCGAAATTGGTTGTGAGGTACTGAAGTTTTTGTTCCCGGACCTTTGTAGTTCCCTCATAGGCAACAGCGAGAATTTCCCAGGCCTCTTTGGCAGTAGTGCAAGTATTTATCAACCTGAAAACATCTTTATCAACACCATTAAATATAGCATTGAGAGCACGGGAGTTACCAAGGGCCGCCTCATCCTCAGTGGGGGTCCAGTCTTTTTCCGGCTTGGTTCCAGTACGGGCTCCTTTGTCATCAGTAGTCACAGGAGCTTCCCACCCATGTATCACAGCTTTCCATGTTCGACTATCCAGGGACCTCAAGAAGGCGGTCATGCGTGCCTTCCAATATCCATAGTTGGTTCCGTCGAGTACTGGAGGGCGATTGACAGAACCTCCTTCTCGGGAACTATCCATAATAGGCAATCAGAAAGAAAATACAGGAAACCACCTAAGAGAACAAGGTGCCTGCTCTGATACCAAATGAAATTCTGATTAGTTGCAAAGGCAAGATGTCGCACACAATGTGTTGACAATGTGTCCGACAACTTGCTTGAACACAGATATGGATAAACAACAAAAGTGCAGAAATAAAGTACACAGGATATGGTTACCCAGTTCGGTGAAACACACCTACGTCTGGGGGCACGCTGCCAGTGGAAAGGATTTTCACTATCTTGTAGTCAATAGTACACACAAGGTTATATCTGATTACAATCAACAAATCAATAAAACCTAGAGACTATTACTACCAGTGATCACCTAGACAGGGACTCCCCCTGAATTTGAGCTCCGTCTCAATTCCACCCTTCGAGCAACCTCCTGGCTCGGTTGACCTTCAGTCTTCAGAAGCACGTGAACCTTCAATCACGAAAAGCACAAGAACCCAAATCTCACATACACTCAATCTGTAGAATAGTGTTTGAGAGAGTACACCACTTAAAACCAAAACACACAGCCTCCCAGTCCGCCGATCTTGCACGTCTAAGAGCTCTGAGTGTTTGATCAAAAGTGTCAAGGCTGCTAAGGGAGAGCACACGGCTTTTATAGCAGCTGGACAATCCTGGAAGATATCTCGGGTTTCCTTACCCGGCCTCATGCGAATATCTCAACGTAAAGACTCCATCAAAGAGAATATTCGTGCAAAGAAGATAGCAGCGGAGGATATCTTGCAATGAAGGCTCCAGCGAGGCAGATATCTTGAAATGAAGACAGCAGCAAGGCAATAACTCAGCAAAAAATCACCAGCGAAGCAATCTGTCGAAACTGGAAACTTGCCTGAAATACTGTCTGCACATACGAGGAAAGATGTCAATCCAGAAGATGAAACATAACATCCGACATCTTTCCATACCACTTGCACTAAAAAATAAAGCCAACAAAACAACGTAACAACAACATAAATAATTTTACTTGAAAATTAAACGTTTGGGAAATTAGGAGTTACCATTGTTGTTAGTGTTCGGAACAACTACCGTAGGTTTAGAACAACCTTACCACACGACTTCGGTTGTTCTAAGCTTTACTGTTAAGAAGTCATGGTTTCGTTTAATATTGAAGAATTTCAATAGTTCTTTTTTAGTCTTTGTACGTCATTTCTTTCTAGTCTTTACTTCTTATATATATATATATATATATATATATATATATATATATATTTATATCGTTATGTTAGTTACTTTTTTACCGGTCAAGAACTCTTCCATTTTTAAGTTCAAGTTTCACAATTTATATTATTAGTGCCACGTTGTGTCGAATGACATAGAGAATGTGGCATTATGAGAGAACAAGATAAAAAAAAGCCCCGAGCTAGACGTTATTATCTATGATGAATTATATGGCATTGTTCATAGTGTATAAGAAGTTGTATCTTTGTTATCGTACAAGCCACGCTATCAAACGCCGATGACTCGGCTCAGTTTAGTGCAACCAGTGACAACTTGGTAGCCAGTTCAACAATCCGTATCAAGCCATTTGAATTTTGTTAAAAGGAATTAATTGTGTAACGAACTCAATGTATATACTCATGTAATTTTGTGAATTTCAATCAAGCTTGATCGAAACAATTACTCGATGTGACGATCTTAGGGTTGGCCAACGATCGTATGATACAAGTTGCAAGGTTTCTTCAACAAAACAAAGAAATGTCCACCTGAATTCATCGAATGTCATAACTATTGGAGCACGATCATGAGAACTGCTAATCCTGATCATTTGGATCAGAGAAGATCAACTGATAGTTTCCAGTTGGCTTATGATGTACGTGTTAGCGAAGATTGTCCAATCTCTTACTCGAACTTCATCTAGTATCTGAATATATGATTTATTTACAAGTTTACTAGATCAAAAATTTCTTATTAAAAAAATTATAGATCTAGTGTCACATTTCGTAAAAATTTATGATACGTGTATAGCATGTACTTAATGTGTCCGAGCTTGCCCCACATATATATTAGAAATGATACCTTGGTGTGCGAAATGCATTGGAGAAGCTGTTTGTAGATCGGTCTCGAGCGAGAGTGGTGCCTTTGAAACTACACCTCCAAACAACCAAGAAATGAAACCTCTTTATCTCTGATTATTTATTGCTAAGATAGAGTTAATTGTTGATGATCTATATATTGCTTAAAATGAGATGTCATAGGAGAGCCTAATATTTCCAATTTCATGGGATTACCTTATGAATTGTGTGTGTGTGTGTTTTTGCGGAGCTTGTAAATAACAAGTTACAAAAGAATTATCTTGATCATAGAATATCTTATTAAGTCTTCAATTATTGTTGCTAATATTATCTCTTTTGGTTTGTGAGTGACTAATTTCTTATTATTAATAAAATGTTAACTAAAATGAATGGCATGTTTCAAGTAGCTTAATTAGTTACAAAAATAAAGTAAAATATATATGCATGACACTAATAATGATCTTATAACTCAGTTGAATATGTCAAAGGAAAATATATATATAATGTTTATCAATGTAAAGTATAACGATGTCCTACGAATTTTAAATCAACACCGTACTAATATAAATGACAACGATTCCTTGATTTCTGTCTTTCACGCCCAATCCATTGTACTTGAGTCATTGTAAATCTGTAATTCTCATGTCAGCAAGCCTTACTAAAGTTCCAAAGCCTTTTAAAGTTTTACGCCAAAATTTTCGTTTCATATTTTTTCCGAAAATTTCATATTCATTTAGTTCCTAACTTGACTTTTTATTCCCCTACTTTAAACTTTCAAGGATATTGGCTTAATAGTTGACTTGCACTAGATGATGTAAAAGAAAAGTAAGAAAGCGAACCAATAAAAGGGAAAGAAAAAGAAAAAGAAAAAGAAAAAGAGAAAAAAAAGAACCTGCGGGAATATATATATTAGTAAATAAATAAAGCAGTTTTCTTAACATATGGGCCGCTCAGATGCAAGTTGAGTGCACCCGAAATTTAAATATGGACCAAATTTAAGATAATTGAGGCCCATAAAAGCTGAGGAAATGATGGGCTTCTTCGGCCTTCAACACTCAACTTTAGGCCCACATTTTTGCTAGAGTAAGTTGTTGGGCTCAATCAAATTGTGTGTGTGTGTGTGTTTGTGAGAGAGAGAGAGAGAGAGAGAGAGAGAGATGAATTTGGTGTGAAAATAGTTTTTTTTTGTTATTTAATAAAATATATTCGAGTGACTAATGATCGAAAATTTTGTGTATGTGAAAACAAAATTTCCATATCGCCAGTAAAAATAGGGAAATTTGCGTCAATGTCACAAATTCGTCGGATTTTTGCATTTGTGTCACAAAGTTGTCAAAATTGCATTTGTGTCACGTATTTACATTCATGTCACATGTGCAAATTTCAAATTACTCTCTCTCATCATTTAATCTTTTTATTAGTTACTCCATGTCTTCTGAATTTTTACAATACCTCATTAAAAATCACTTCATCTTCCTCTAAAACTTTCTAAAATTTGTGCGTGTGACTTATTTGCAATTGGATTACCAATTTGTGACATAAGATGCAAATACCACGTAAAAATATCCACTTCTGATTGGAAATTATTTTGGGCCGTTCCATATTAATCTAAAGTCCAAATGTACTTAAAAAATAGGAATAGTATTGCAAGGAATTTCTCCGGGATTTTATTTGGCATTTTCATACCCTCGCGGAATTGGAACTTCCACTTCCAATCACCACAAAATTGGAAGCTATGTCGAAGTGCACAGCAACGAATAAACCGTAGCTTCTGCTTAGTTTTGATTCTGGTGCCTAGATTTAATTTCATAATAGACTTTCCCTTCAAAATGTGTGTACGAAAATTATTAGGTATTCATTCAGTAAATTGGAGGTTCTCTTAATTTTTATGGAAATTATAATTTGAATTTTATATAATCTGATGCTCATAACATTCACTTTCTAACAAATTATAATTGGTTGCCCATGAAATTCATTATAATTATTCGATACCTAGATTGCCAATTTCAATGTTTATGTCTAGGATTTTGCAAGGGAAAATGATGATCATCAGCGCATCAACAAATTTGTAGGGAAAGATGAGTACGGTGGGACCCACTATTTTTTGGTGTTTATTTCACGGCGTTGATCGCTGATTCCACTGTTCAATATCACAGTTATTTTGCAAGTGCTAGTAATCGGACTATTGGCAAAAACCACATGATGCAATTTTCTTAAGGGACCCAGTGCTATATTTTAACATTAATTTCTTAACTCCAAATTTATGTATAAGCCATAAGGCATTACTCTAATGTGTCACAAAATCAAAGCTCATAGAAGAGATTAAAAATGTTAAAAGAAAATTTTATTTTAAAAAGGACTTACAAAAAATAAATAATAATAAAAATAATTCAAAATGAGCACTCGCCAAATTGAGTCTATTTAAAAGGTTTCTCTCTCCTCTAACTCTCTCTGGTTTTTCTTCTCAGATCTAGATCTAGATCTAGTTTTTTTCTCTCTCCCCTGGGGCTGATCTCGGCAGGGACTCCGGTCACTGTTGGGTATCTTTCGGCTCCGGGGGAGAAGGTGCGACGGAAAGCTACCAGGGTTGAGAAGCAATAATGAAGATTCGTGTCTTGGCTGTGCGTTGCGGCGTGTTCTCGGCGACAGTGGTTGTGCTACGCGTCTCCTCTCCGGCGACGGCGTTGCGCGCCTCTCCGGCGACAACGCTGCGTGGCTCTACGGCGACGGAGCTACGTGGCTCTCCGACGACGACGTTGCGCGCCTCTCCGGCGACAGCGCTGCGTGGCTCTCCGGCGACGGAGCTACGTGGCTCTCCGGCGACGACGTTGCGCGCCTCTCCGGCGACAGCGCTGCGTGGCTCTCCGGCGACGGAGTTACGTGGCTCTCCGGCGATGACGTTGCGCGCCTCTCCGGCGACAGCGCTGCGTGGCTCTCCGGCGACGGAGCTACGTGGCTCTCCGGCGACGGCGTTGCGCTCCTCTCCGGCGATGGAGCTACATGGCTATCCGGCGACGACGTTGCGCTCCTCTCCGGCGACAGCGCTGCGTGGCTCTACGGCGACGGAGCTACGTGGCTCTCCGGCGACAGCGCTGCGTGGCTCTCCGGCGACGGCGCTACGTGGTTTTTCGGCGACGGGGACGGCGATGTGTGGCTCTTCGACAATGGCGACGGCGTTGCGTGTCTCCTCAGTGACGTCAAGGGCGCGGCGTGATTTTTCGGCGACGGGAGCAGAGTGGCGTGACTCCTCGGTAACGCTGTTATGGTTTGGCTCCTCGGTGACGGGGACGGGGCTGCAGGGCTGCGACGGCGTGATGGCGTGGCTGTTCCGCGGCGAGGACAGTGAGGCATGGCTTCTCGGTGTTGTGTACCCAACTCTGGTGGCTAGTTTTAATTTTATGTTGGTTTTTTTTCAGTGTAAGAATAATTGCGAATGGTTTATTTGGTAGCAACATTTTGTTTGCTTTGTTTTGTTATGGAGTCGGATTAGCCGTCGTCCATTATCCCGGCATGGATTTCCTGTTAGATTTTGCTCTATACAGGCTGAAGAGTCATCTTCTTCGTGGTCAGCGGACCGAGGTTGAGTGGACCTTTCCATAAACCATTATTGGTTTGTTGAAAGAGCCATATGTGTGCTCGAATATTGTGCTCGTCGTTCTTCTTCTTGGAAGCATGCACAAAACGTACGATTAACGGAACTTAGTGTTAGGTTCACTTTGACTTAGGTTTGAGGTGTTCCATGTATTAAGTTGTTATTCTCCTGTATGGATGAGTTTTTTACTCAATTTTTAATGAAAACTCCGTGTTATTAAAAAAAAAAAAACAAAAAAATTGGGTCTATTTCCGAATTAAATTCAAAGCAGTAGTACACCAACAAAAAACTACACCATTAATGAGATAAATGAAAGTTCCAAGCGAAGGGTCAAATGCAAACGAAGCATTGATAAATCATACACCTATTAAAGAGATGCGTAATTGTCCAACTCCCAATAAAATATTAAATACAAGGGCTTAGGTATGCTGTGTAACTTGTGTTTCTGGGAAGCTTAAAAGCTTAGGACAGCTCAATAGTGTTTTTTTTTTTTTTTTTTTAAATCAAAGTGAAAACTTGCACCGAAAGTAATGTATATTTTCTTTAATATATAAATAACTAAATTGTTATAACAGTTTGACACAGTTTTGCAATGGCTTTTTTTTTTTTTTACAATGCAAGACCATGAAAAATTGACTGAAGTGAAAGGCGTGAAAAGTAACACTCTTTTTGCTACAACACACCAACAAAAATGCTCAAATAAAAATGGAAAGCTTCCTTATAGATTTTGTATGAGGATATAAATTTATAAAGAGGCCAATCATTTTGTAACCAGTCACCAAAATGATTGGCTTAATAAGTGGAGAAACCTACTCCCAAACAATTTTGAGAAAAATGAGAACATGCTCATTCTGTGATCGAATCCAAATAAAATAAACTACACTTCTCAGCAAACATTCAAGCTTCAATTTCAATATCTCCTTGGATAAAATATGTACACTTTACAAATTCAGATATCACGATCTCACACCGAAGAGACATAATTTATTCAATAATAACAACCATGTTTATCATTCTCCAGATAAACTGTATTGCAGCATTTACAAGTTAACAACCAAATAAAATACAGAGTATTGTACAATATGTACCTTTTTCTTTAATCAATTGTTGAAATTTATTTCTTAACCGGTTTATTAATAAACGTCATATCCTGGTAAATACGACGTAAGATTAATTAATTTAAGCAATGATTTCGATGAACTTCGCCGAAGCCGAAATCGTGGCTGCCTCGGAGACCTTACCTTCCTCGACGGAGACGCGTCTCAGCTTCGACGAGGTGGCGAGGACGGTCTCGACGGCCTCTGAGTCGACTCCGACGCAGTGAGTCACGTCAAGGCTCTCGAGCCCCGGGCAAGCTTTTGCGGCCGAGACAATGGCAGAGCCGGTGAGTCCTCTGCAACCTCTGAGCCGGAGCTCGACCAAGCCATGGCACGAGGCCACGAAGGAGACGAGCTCTTTGTCTCCGAGAGTCTCGTTGTAGGACAAGTCGAGTTTTCTGAGGCTTCTCAAGCTCTGACCTAGCGTGGCCAAAAGCCCGGGCTCTCTCTCCACCACGTCGCAGTTGATCAGAGCGAGCTCTTCGAGCGCCGAGCTCGCGGCGAGCCCTAGGGTTTTGAGTCCCTCGCCGGTGACGAGGCAGCAGCTTTGGAGCCGGAGGCTCGAGAGGCTCCGGCCGAAGTTGCCGGAGATCGCCGCGAGGTGGTCGTTGCTTAGGTCCAGAGGTAGACGGAGATCGAGTCGCCGGAGTCGAGATCGCGATCCGGCGAAGAATCTCGCCAGTCCGTCTCTGCTTCCTCCGTCGTAGACGAGCAAGGACTCCAGAGATTCCGAGGCCTCGGCGAGCCTGATCAGAACTCCGTCTACGATCGTGCGGCAAGTTCTGATCTCGACCTCTCGGATTCCGGCGAGGCACGGGGAAAATGACGAGAATGACCCTCCGTCGCCGAGTCCTTCGCAGCTTCGAAGCTGAAGCTTCCTGAGGTTTTTCCCGACGCTCTTCCACAGGAGACCGAGTCCGTAATCGTCGCTTCTCGTCCCGGAGAGGCACAGAGTCTCGATCCCTAGCTCGGGGGTAAAACCGTCATTTTCCTCTTCGCTGACCTCTGTTTCCGATTCTCCTCTTTCTCTGAGGTCGGTTTTGGAGAGGAAAAGTGAGAGGTCTTTCAGGCACCGGAAATTGACGAGCCATCGGAGAGAGAGAGGCCTCGAGAGATTGATCGAGAGAGAAGTCAAGGTGTTCGAGGTTCTAGAGAGGGAAATGAGAGAGGATAGAGAAACTGGACCTGCCAAGAATCTGAGACTCGCGAGCCTAGGGCAGAGCGAAGAGACGCAGAGAAGGAGTTCGTCGGAGAGATTGATCGCCGCCGGGATCGTCGCCGACGCGGTGGTCGTCAGAGAGACGGAGGAGAGAGCGGGGTAGCGAGAGAGCAAGGCGGAGAGAGATTGGAGAGTTTCTGCTGTTGCTGTGGGGGCATGGAGAGAGAGACGGAGAGATAGAGAGGACTTTGAGGCTCTGTAGAGAGAGAGCCACCGCTTCGAGACGAGAGTGATTGAAGATGATGAATTCGGGGGAAGCTTCTGGAAGATTTCTTGGACGAGCTCGTCGCAGAGCGTATCGTCCATGGCGGTTCTGAGTCCCAACTGAGTCAACTCGTCTCTCTCTCTCTCTCTCTCTGGTTATTCGGTCACCACTCACCAACTCAAGTAGCTTTAGAGGAGACACGAATACATGATAACATAAAATGAGTTTTAGCTTTGAGTCTTGTGGCTATTATTATGTTTTTTTTTTTTTGGTATTTTATTTTTTTTATCACGCAAAATAAATGCTTTCGTCTTTGGAGTTTGGACAACTTGCCTTTGATAGAAGAAGAAAGAAATGAAAGATTCTTATTCAATAATAGTTAATGTACACGTGACGTCTCGTCTCACAATTAAACATCACGAAATGAGTATTATGAGTTTTTAAACAATGGGATGAATCTTAAACAACAATCGACGTGCATTCCCTAAGAACATCAGGATTTAGGACAATTGTATGTTTTTGTTGGAACTTGGAAGTATAAAAATCAATACCGTAAAATTTTCACATTTTAACCTTCGATTATAAACAAACTATAGAAATGACCGTGAAACACCCGCATGTCCATTTTCAACTCTTAAATAGTTGTACTTCTCATAATAAATGTTACTTCTCGTCGAGTGATTTATATTTTATTAGGGATTTTATACTTTTATGGAATTTGTGGAGCTTTCAAGTTATTTTCTTTTCACACGTAAAGACATAAAAATATAGGCCCAAGTCCAAAATAACTCAATAAATATAAATTAGACAAATTTGAAAAAATGGTATAACGTGAAAACATATGATGAAAGGCTTGGGAATCAATTTTTTTCTTTTCTTCTTTGTTGTAGAGCCGAAGGAAAACAAAACTAATTTGTATAACGTGTAGAATGTTTGACGTATCAATGATCGACTTTATCATCTAAGCTGAAAATGTTTGACGTATCCGTGTTGTTATTTTGCACAGCGTGTCTTGCTATGCTATTACGCTTAAACGTGGCTTTTAATATGATCAATTCTAATAGTATACAAGAAAGAGGTTTTTTTGTTTTTGGGTTTCCCATGGTTGACAAACAAAGAGATAACGGATCTACTCCTAAAAAAATGGATGTGCAAAGGTTGTGAAATAACATATATTCTATTACGTCACCATTTCAAGACCAAGTCAATCGTAAATGTAGTTTTTTTTTTCTTAAGTGAACTCATTATATATTGATCCCAGCATTGAAAAAAATTAAAAATATATAGCGAAGCGGTGAAGTGATGATATGTTTTTAATGTCTAAATGAACAATATTCACCCACGTATCTTATCATACTTCATAAAGGTCCTTATTTTGCTCCAAGAAGCAACGCTGTTTTAAGAAAATGAGACCTCCATTACGAGACAAGACAAAACCCACCATCACCGGCTCATAAATATTACAAGGCTCCAAAACCTTCATTTTCGCTCAACAACTCTTGTACGACAACTTAACCAAATAATCAATTGAAAAAGGGTGTGCATACGGATTAGCTCATATATTCGATATATCTTGTTTTTTAGTCTGTTTTTTAATCCCACTATTTAACGAATCTCTTATTGTAATGAAAGAAACTTGGTGAGTGAATGAACGACAACAACACCACAACCACAAAACTTGATAGTGCTTAGCCAACAATAATAGCAACTTAGCAAGGTAAGGCAATTTATTTGTACAATCCTTTTCCACGTCTTAAATTCTTGGGACCTATTCATTATTTTTTAATAACAACGCACTAAACAAGAATCACTCAGATGGCAACATGGTAACTAGTCCCTCATCGATATTCAATACCATATAAAAGCATTGTGTCCAACTACTAAGTGTGTTGTCTTTCAAACAACTATATAGTTCGATCTGTAGCTCAACCAATCTCTCTAATTACACTACCATGAGACTTGGAAATAGTTCAATAACTCTTCTCAAGTGACCCTACCTAATACCTTATTTATACCAAAACAAAAGCAATTAAATAAAAACGAAGTAAAATAATAAATTACTAAGTCGCTCGTTCATGCCTAACACATAGCCCTCTTTTTTTATACACATTCTCTGTTCCTCCAACTAGGATGAGCAATCGAAGAGGAATGATAGGTGTGGTTAATTTAAGCCAACAAGAAATACAATTGTGTCAACAAACCGTGTAACCATATGATTAAATGATGAACTGCTATTTCAAAGATATTTAATTTACACAGAGAATCAACAAAAACGTATCGTAAGCCTTTCATGATCTCTTTACTGCGACGACGATGCTTGTTTTAGATGTGCTCGGTTGGGCCTATGTACCCGAATTAGCCAGCACTTAACTTCTTTTCAGACATGGCATACAACAACAATACTTAGTGCTCTTGATCTTCTGTTTTTTTTCTTCTTCCTGATCCAAACCGATCAGAGAAATCTCGCTAACGATCCGTCAACGGCGATGAAAGAAAATCTGAAGGCAGAGTGCCCAGCAAGGTAGGTGAACCATACCGATATAGAGGTACGTGGCGCTACTCCAAGTCCAGAGAGATTCAACCCAGATCCAGAAATCTCCGACATTAACGGCATCAAAACCTTCTAGAGCGGATTTCAATACCACAAAAGTAACCGGGGGAAATCCGATAAGAACCAGAACGAGATTACTGACCAGTCTAGAAAGAGATTTTGAGGTCCGGACTCCGATGTCGAGTCTCATAGGATGAGCCATCAAGCACATTGGGACTACCAGTAATCCTCCGATTTCTGCTGTGGAAAAGTTGATGACCGACATGAGACACAGACCAATGAAGGCAGAAGAGATAGTCACTGATTTCAAGATTGCCCATTCTTCGACGTCGAACCGATTCGTTTTGGAAGTCAAAACCAAGTTCATGATTAAGAAGCCGAGCAGCGAAATCAAAACCCAGATGGAGAAGCTCGTTTTTGAGGACAAGTTGGGTATTTGGCAGATGAAATATGGCAGTAGTGAAACCACTGAGCCCCATAAGTGAACGGCAAACACTTTCTTAGCTGCGGTGACCCACATCCATGATACAATAGTCTCATCGTCGGAAACAGTATTCGGAGAAGAAGATTGTTTTTCTTTTCTCTGCAGGGAATGTGCACTCGTGGCGTCAGCGTACAGAGACGCTGCCACCATTGGAAGTGGTGCGACAAGTAAAGCGAAGGCAATCATGTAGACACCAACGGACACAAATTTACTGGGAGACGTTAGTAAGTAGAGGAAAAATGACTGATGGAACTTCTCGAGAAGGTTGTTTACGGACCGCACGACTCCTTCGATTAACCTGTAATATAAGCAACAAAGACACAGAAACCCGTCAGTTATCATTGATATTGTAGTGTAAGGTTAAGTGTGAAACAATAACAATCTACTGTCTTTGGGATAGGAAATAGATAGATGTAACTTTTCTCACCTCTGTTAATATCAAGTGACAAATGAATATACAAACAGTGGCGGAAAAATAAAAAAAAAAGAAGAAGAGAGGGGGAGATATGGGAAATAATTCCTTGGTCAAGTTGAATCCCCCACTTTCATGCTGCTATTTTCAATTTATCATAGAAGCGGTTTTAATTAAGTCAAAGAAAGAAATGCTAATACATTACATGTGCTTTAGATAGCAATATCTAGCTGAGGGTTATTGATGAGTACTAACCGGCCACCTCTTAGTAGGAAATCATTTTGCCTAATGATCATATCAAAAGAAGCTCTAGGTGAAATTTCCAAAGTAACTGCATCGACTTGGTAATCACGGAAAGCACCATGAGGACCAGTAGGAACTCCCAAAGCCTAAAACAATACACAAAAAAACAGCACAGTCATACGCGTTGAACCTTGGTCAAAATACGAAATCGCCAATATTATGATAGAGAGAAATGAGAAAAATAAACTCACCTGGTTGTACAATGAACTGGCAAGCGTAGCAACGCCCTGGGTATAATCAGCCGCAGGAATACCGAATTTCCACTGGGGATTCAAACTTCTAGCCACGTTCCCTAACGATTCAAATAAATTGCCCAAATTCTTGAGCCACGTGGAGTCAACCAGAGACCACAATTTATCCACCTTTACTCGGAACCCTTGCCTATGCACCGCTAAATAATTTACGATATTGACAAGGTCAAGATTTGGCATCTGGCCATTTGATGCCTCGGCGTAGATGCTAAGGCTGTCCTCGAACCGTTCGCGTTTATCCCCAACCTTTATAACGAGCGCCGCAGCCATTGTCCCAGCCCGTCTAAATCCATCATATATCTTTCTTTGTTCAACTAGGTCATCTTTCGCTTCATACACGTAACTGTTCTCAGGGCAGGAATCTGCACTGACCTTGTGGGGTTCAGTAAAAACGGGCATGTGATAGTCTCGTAACCAGGAAGAAACCCCGGCATATTCGCCATATTGGGAATCCGAAACCAGCCAAATGATATCCTTGGCCAACCAAGCTACTTGGGAAAGTAGAGAAAATACCGAGTATGCAATACCCAGAGACAATGCCTCGCCTTGCTTAATTTTCTTCGAATCGTAAGGCGTTACCAGGACAATAGCTTCCTTTCCATCGCCACGCGGTGCTCTTATAATCCCAACAGTGTTCGTGCCGTATGATGAACAACTAATGTTCTGCTCAATTATTCTAGAATCGGGACTAGAGAAAAACTGTAGAGGATGAAACTGAGCCGTTTGAGAATGAAACCTGTGATGATTAACCTCAGCGCCTAAATCTGACATATACTCTGCGATTAATTTTTGGCTCTCTCTGCATCATGATAAAATAAAAATAAAAAATCAAGGGGTAAGTGCAATCATGGTGTTCGGTTTCCTTTACTCTTATTTTCAGTTCTATACAAGGAAAAAAAAAGTTTTGGAAATAGAGAGCTGTAAAGATGAATCCATGGTACTAAACCTAAACAATTTGATCTAACAAAATATGGTGACAAAGACCAATTTTATTGTTTTAAATCACTTAAACTGGCTCTTGATCATGATAAGCGATACAATTTCTACAAGGAATTACTTGAATAACAATCAGCTAGAGCTTCATCTATCTAAAGATTCAAAAGCGTTCCACATGGCTAACAATCATATCTCCAATGACCAAATAAAAAGAAGGGATTTAATTCAATGGTAAGAATAAATTATACATCAAACCAATACATACATGCTTTGACTGCGAGGCTTTGTGTTCAGAGCAATTAAGTCCTTCACGAATCTAGTCGCCACAGAAACCTCCTGATTTGATAACATCGGATTCGCTGAACCTATCAGACAAAAACCAAGGCAAATGTTACTCTAAACACCACAATACCACTCGTGCTAAGCTAAGAGACTAATTAATAACCTTTATAAGGCAAATTAATAATTTAGCCACTTCAAATTCTCTTAAACATAAACAAATTAATCAGTAAAAGGATCAAATACGTGAAACAGACCTGGCATAAGAGCATTCTCAGAAATGTAGGTGTTCTTGGCGAGAATCGGAAGTAGAAAAAGCGCCAAAACGCCGGCGCTACAACAAACAATGCTGAAAACCGAAAAAGCTCAGAACTCGGTTCACTTTTGCTCGACCTGAAGAAGCAAACTCAGATCGGTGAAAATGTGAGCGAAAGAAAAATCGTACCTGAAGAAAAAACTGTGGGAAATGAGGTAGATCCCCAAGCGGACGATCGGTCTCTGCTTTGATTTCGGAGTCTCTTTCTCCGCCATAGTTCCTCTGAACTGAGCTCCGATGAGCTAGGTTTCCAGGTATTTTGCCGAGGATCCGATTCGAATCTTTCCGGTCCTATTCGCGCGTACTCCGTACACTTCGTGGAGGTCAGTGAAGACGACTCCGCCGAGAAATGGCGAATTCGAATCTGGGCTTGGGCTCTGGAAACGATGTATCTTGGGCTGTTATGTATGTTCGACCCAATGAGAACGTTATAAAATACTTCGTACTTCGGGGAAATTCCACAGCTACTTTTATAAAGATAGTATTCTCTGAATTCCCGAATTATTAAATATTCCATAGCTACTTTTTTTTTTTATTATTTATATATTTTTTTTCAGATGACTTTGCCTCCTCTATTTTAAAAACGAAACCGTAACAAGTAAGAAAAAGTTGAATGAAATGAAAACAACAAAAAAAATAAGTAAAATAAAATGGTATAACACCGGAAAAGTTTATAAAATGAGGTATTCTCGAAACTAAATTTCATTTCATTTGGTATTAGTCGTGATTTACCAAATTTATCTTTTTAGTTCATCATAAATAAGTAATATTAAAAAGAGTTCAGTTTCCATTGCCCGCCATTTACCGCCAAACATTATGTATAAAAGATATCGCTCAACCAGTCGGAGAAAGCCCAATCGTCGACATGAAATCGCCGGAACAACAGTTTCCGATTCCATAATTTCCTCTTCCTAATGAATATCTTCCACTCAACATATCACCCATTCTCAACCACCAACGCTCTCCATTTCCCGATTCTTCTTCCCGGGCACTTCAACGAAACGCCTCGCCGAATCAAACCGAAACCAGCCGCGCCGAAACGCCATCGTTTCAGAGTCCGAATCTCGTGTCAGGTAATCGATGGTGACGGAAAACGGGCTGTGCCTATCGGATTGGATTGGTGGAGCTTACCGGAGCGTGAAGAAACCCAATCCTCCTCGGCGGAGCCGGTTAGGGTTTCGGCCGCGATTCGCAGGGTTTGGGAACTGGTCCGAGACGATCGATGGATTCTGTTCGTCGCATTTGGTGCTTTGGCCGTCGCCGCGGTGAGTTTTCATCAGGACTAATCTGAGCTTGTTAGGGATTCCAATGGCGGATTTGCTTGATTTGACATGTTTTTTTCAATTTGCAGATTTCCGAAATATCCATGCCTGGTATATTGACGGCGACGATTTTTGCGGCACAGCGTGGAGAAACAGTGGCGTTTTACAGGAACTCGCGAATCTTAGTTTTGCTGTTTGTAATCTCAGGGATTTGCAGGTTTAACTTTTGTTTGTGGTGGTGAAAAAACTCTTGTTTTCACATGGTATCTGACATTGTGATTTGTTGTATTCTGAATCTCAGTGGCGTTCGAAGTGGTTGCTTCGCTGCTGCTAATGCAATCTTGGTTAGTCTGACTATTGAGTCCTCAAATTTTCCACGAGAATTTTTGTCTTTCGCTAGTCACTACATTGGTATGGTAAAACATGCCAACGAATTCTAATTGGATTTTTGGTTTCTCGAATCTGAGTTTAGCGATCGGGGGATTTTGGTAGTTGAGTTAAAGCGAGAATCTCTACATTTATATTAATTGTATCCTATTACATTGTTGACGCATTGATTTTCTGTAGTATTAAAAATTAAATGCCTGTCTAAAAAAATGATCCAAAGAAATTTGTGTTTCTCTATTATATGCTAACCAAAGGTTTCTTTCCGTTTTATTGCAGGTCCGACGACTGAGAGAAATTACGTATTCAGTTATTGTTCTTCAGGTATGTATGTTGACAGCAATCGTCTATCACTATAGAGTTTTCGAAACAGATTCGAGGAAAATTTCACTTACCATTTTTCCCCTTAAGAAACAAAAAAACTCCCAACCTGTTGTGTGTGCTTTATGTGATGTAGGATATATCGTTTTTCGACAGAAAAACGGTAGGAGATTTGACAAGCAGGCTCGGGACAGATTGCCAGTGGCTTTCCAATGTCATTGGAAATGATCTTAACCTTATTTTGAGAAATATTCTTCAGGTTTTGATAGCTTGAAAACTAACCTGTTTGTTTATTTTATAAGTTTCTCTTCTTAATATGTGTTCTAAACGTCAGTTTAAAGTCGTATGTTTAGGGGATAGGCGCTCTGGCCAATTTACTGATGCTATCTCGTCCTCTTGCACTTTCTGCGGTGACAATCTGCTCTGTTCTGTCTGCAATTTTTCTTGTTTATGGACGGTATGCACGTCTAGCTTATCAGCACTTAATTTTGTATTCAGAGTAATCATTCGATTCTATTTCCATGGGAAAAACAGAACTCTATAGTTGATCATTATGCTCTTGTTGTATTCTAAAAAAAAAAAATTGTTGGTTTTTACAATTTGCCTCAAACTGTGATGAAATCTTACAATGGCTCCTTAATTTTATTTAGTTGATTCTTCATAGGCATTTGTGAATTTTCTATTTTGTTTTGGTTAGGTATCGACAGAGAGCTGCAAAGTTAACACAGGACTTCGCCGCTGGAGCTAATGAAGTATAGTCTTCAATGGAATCCAGCAGTCCTGAGGTTATTTTGGTTGTAAATATAATAAAGCAATCGTGTTTCTGTGTAGGTTGCTCAAGAGACACTTTCTTCAATGAGAACTGTTCGAATTTTTGGAGTAGAAGAAAATGAACAAGCAAGGCAATCTTTTATGTAGTTTTGTTGTTGCTTTAGTCATAGTTTATCATGGTGGATACTGATTATGGACTAGTATTGAATGATATAGGTTCAAATACTGGCTGGATAAAATTGCTTTCATATCTATACGCGAAAGTGCGGCTTATGTTTTCTGGAGTGTTAGTTTTATGACACTATATCGGTTGACACAGGTATGGTTTGATAATTCATAAAAAAATGTGACTCGGTTGGAATTTGAATAATGATTTAAAAATTTGTTCTTTTTGTTTGCAGCATTAAGTTTCTGAGTCATGTTTTTGCAGGTTTCTGCTGTGATTTTTGGAGGAATGTCAATTTTGAGCGGTGATCTCTCGCCGGAGCAGCTTACCAAGTATGTTTTATACTGTGAGTGGTTAATTTATGCAACTTGGAGGATCACAGACAATGTATCATCATTAATGCAGTCTGTCGGAGCCAGCGAAGAGATTTTCCACTTACTGAATCTCGATCAAAGTAACAGTATCCTATCAAAAGGCAAGATTTTTAGTAAATAATGGCCGAACATAGGAATATTCTTTTTTGGTTCATTACTCTGGCTCTAATGCTTGGCTTAGGCTATCAGTTGTTCCATATTCCACTTTTTGTATGTTTGTTTGTATTACTATGGCTCTAACGCTTACTGAGTATTCTATTCCACTGTCTGTAGGTAGGAAAATGACGAAGATAATGGGACATATTCAATTTAAGAATGTTTCTTTTTGCTATCCTTTGAGACCAAAGGTGTGTTCCATTGTGCTACAGTTTTTTTCGCCTCTTTCTTTCCTACTTTCTTTATTTTCTTTGGGGTAATGCTAATTTCTTGGTTCTTTGGAGAATGATTTAAGTTTTCTAGAAAATAAGTTCTCAATCTCTTATTTTATTCACTTTACCAGGTTATGGCTATTGAGAGTGTAAATTTTTCCATCCGAGCGAATGAGACTATTGCAATTGTAAGACATTACCTTATCTTTATTTTTTCACCTTTTCACATGATGATGCTTGTTGAGAAGTATCCGGATTGAATTTTCTTATTAACTTGCAAGGTTGGTCCAAGTGGTAGTGGAAAAAGCACGTTAATCAATCTCTTGCTTCGTCTCTACGAGCCTACGAGTGGTCAGGTAACTAAAAGCTACGATAATTAGCCTTAGCTCCTTCATGTCAAACCCTTTTGCTATGCAAGGGTATCTATAACAAAACTCCAATTGAATTGTAGATATACATTGATGGTTTCTCTATCGGTGAATTGGATATCCGGTGGTTAAGAGAAAATATTGGATTTGTTGAACAGGTAAGAAAGAACCCCCTCATATGAAAACTTTCTTATCTTCAATCAATAAAATTTTCGTTAGAAATTCCGACTTTTGAGCAGGAACCGCATTTGTTTCATATGGACATCAAGTCAAACATAAAATATGGCTGTTCTAGAGACATAAAACAAGAAGACATTGAATCGGCTGCGAGAAAAGCCCACGCTCATGACTTCATATCGTGCCTTCCCGATGGCTACGAGACTCTTGTCGATGATAAGTTACTCAGCGGAGGCCAAAAGCAGAGAATCGCCATTGCTAGAGCAATTCTCAGAGACCCTTCTATTCTAGTTCTAGACGAAGCCACAAGTGCTCTAGATTCTGAGAGTGAACATTATGTCAAGGCAAGTTGTTTTTTTACATTAAAGCATGTCTAGCAACTTTGTAACGCGCGTTTCTCACTGTTACCATGTTTTTTTTCCCTCTTCAGGAAGTTGTCAATGAACTAAGAACCGACAATAAATCGAAAAGAATCGTCATTGTGATTGCACATAGGTACTTATCTTACACTGCTTGGCTCAAAGTCCAGTGCCCTCAAGTGGTTTTCCTACTTTAAAAGTTTGAACTTTGGTACCTTGTTGAGTGTATGATAACATCTCAGAACCCATGACTTATTAATGCTCTTCTAGTCCTTGTTATATATGGGATAATTCCATTGAAGTTAAAAAATAGACATAAATTATAAAAATCAAATACAGTTCTACTTCTAATTGCTTTTGTTGTACTATTTTTTTTAACTACTACATCGGTTATTTAAAAATATAACAATTGTGAAAAGTAAATCTTCTCCGGAATCATCATGTCGTTGGTACAAAGTTTATTAAAATTAGTGGTTCGAATTATGCACTTTTAAGATATAGTGAAGGAAGAGACTGGACATTTATTTACATTTATAAAAAACTACCGACGCATATTGACAAGGAATTGGACTTTGGTATCCAAATTTCTTTTTTATCTTTATCTGTCTGAGATCATTAAGCAATAGTTTTAATTTTCCTTCCGAGATCATGAAGCATTATTGTGCATTTAATGGTCAGGTCTCTTTTTTTTCGGCAGGTTTTCTACCATAAACTCTGCTGACAGAATCGTTGTAATGGACGGTGGTCGAGTCACTGAGGTTAGATATATGGTCTCTGTGTTAAGATTTCGTTTCTTCCCCATTATAATAGAAAGAAAGCTTTGTCAGAAGATATTTGCTTTCATCGTCAAGAACACTAGATCTATTTTATTGATATCGTGAATGTTAAACCCGTGTATGCAGATAGGAAATCACGCAGAGCTTATTCAGAGAAACGGGTTATACGCGAAGTTGATCAGAGCCCAGACAAATGGTTTGCCTTGATTAATGACTTTAATTTATCTCCTTTCTTAGTTCAGGCATATTTTGATGAATAGTATTAGTTTCTACAGCTTAGGATTATTGGCTTTTAATCTATATTGGCTGAGATGGGACACGTGATCTTGAATGAATAAATCACTAAAACTTCTTGAATATGATAAGAAAAGCTCTAATGATACGAAAACATTTGCGATGAACTTGAACTTGAGCTAGAACAACATTATTCAAATGAAGCAGCAAAAGTAAAGAAGAAACAAAAGAAAAGAAACTCTGATGAGTTAATGTATATGTATATGTGTATATGAGATTATATATGCTCAAGAGCTTCGCTTGAGAAATCTTCCGGCTGTGGAACTTGTTGGTGAGGAAGGCCTTTTGGTGGTTCTTTTGCTCTCACCACCTTGCTCTCTGTCTCTGTGTCGTTTATCTCTTCTCTAGTCTCCGTTTTGCTTGCACCGGTGATGTTCTTAATTACTGGAGAGCCCTTTACTTCGTTTCCCTCCTTGTTCTCTGACCACATCATCTCCGTGGCTTTGTCGTCCGTGCTATCCATAGCCATTTTGCCACAAAAAAATTGTCAGCTCTTGCAAAAAAAAAATTGGATTGACAATTAGCATTGTTTTTTTTTTAATCTGAGGTAGTATCATTATATTGGTAATGAAAAATGGTACACGTGTGTTTATGGACACGTGTATATGGTCTACGCACAACAACGTTACAAAAATTAGATGCCGAGTCTAAGGGGCTATTGAGAATGTCGTATCCTCGTATGTTGTCTTATTAATGTCATGTATTTTTACTCTCATCAATATGTATTTTTTATATAAATGATTTAAATTAGGGTCAAAATAAGAAATTAATTTTTTTGGAAGGTAAATTTACAATTAAAAATTGTGTACATTAAATTTAATAAGGAACTATTTATTTACATTAAATTTGATGTAAAATTTGATTTGAGTTCGAAGCAAATTTATACTAAATATGTCTCAGGCCAAATTTAGTATGTGGTGGAGTTCGCGACATCTTTAAAGTTGAATTAAATCCACCGTTACAAAGTATCAGCACCACTTTCCCCGAAATACCCTTTGTTGCGGAGCACGTGAGACTGTAAAGCCAAAAAAGTCAGTCCCCACTAACTTTACTCGACAGTTAAAAACTCTCCCCTCCAATTATTTGATACCACGTGTCTAACCTCTTGTCCTCTCCGACACTACTGGTCTTTGCCCCGAAAACCCTAAACCCTTCTTCACCGGATCGAAGTTCTCTCTCTCGGACACCATTGCTGAGCTCGACATGAAGAAGAAGAAGAGCTCTCTTCATCTCTGACGAGACGAACCTTTTTTCCTCTTTGCCGTGGCGACTCGAAAATGATGTCGAAGTGTTGCTCTCTGCTGCTCGTTTTACTGGTTCAAGCTCTGTCTGCGATCGTAACGACGTCGCATTTTGCTTCTTCTGGTCCGCACATTGCAGATGTGAACATTCTTTTGCCTCCGAGGATGACTCATCCTGTTGAGTACAGGCTTCAAGGAAGTGACGGTTGCTTCAAATGGTATATTCTCTTCCGCTTTAATCGATTTGGTTCAAACTCTTGAAAGCTATGGTTTGAAGTTACTTAGCGACAATGAAGTGTTGAGCTGAAAAAAAATAATGAATCAGCGAATAGGAAATTCTTAGTTGAAAAGTTGCTATTTCCAAGTCTTGTAAAGTAAAAACCGAGTTTGAGCTTTGATTTCTTTTTTCCGTCATGCAATTTGTGTTTCGTAGGTCATGGGATCATCACGATTTTCTAGCTGTTATACCTGAATATAACTCAACCAATCACTGTTCGACAAGTGCACGGTTGAAATCCATAGCTACATACAGTGGTCGAAAAGAGACCGCTGTTTATGCTTCCGATGTACGCACCGGAATCGTCATTCGCTGCAAAGTGTTCATCGACAAGTTCACGAGGATCCAGATATTCCACAGCTCTGTTAAACTCGACTTAGATGGGCTCGCCACTCTCCGTGTCCGTGCTTTCGATAGTGAAGGTATTTCCAGGATAATGTCGAACTGCGATTTTTTTTTCTTTCCAATTGCGCGCGATAGACAGAACAGAACGATTGTATATTCCCTTTTTCCGGGTTACGTTTTGTGTTCTAGTGATGTGTTTTGTTTGTCACAGATAATGTATTTTCATCACTGGTCGGATTACAATTTCTGTGGAAGCTGATGCCCGAAACCAATGGATTGAATCATCACCTCGCTCATGTTCCGTTGAAGAATTCTCCTCTGAGCGACTGTGGTGGATTTTGCGGAGACTTGGATATCCAAATAATGCTCGAAGACAGTGTATGATTTTTGTTTTCCTTCCCTTTTTTTTTTTGGAGTCGACAATGGGGCAGGCTTGTTTCTTCTAAACATTCTCTACAAAATTTCCGTGCAGGGTGTGTTTTCAGATTTATATGCTGTAAAAGGAGTTGAAATCGGGCACGAGATTGTGTCCGTGAATCTGTTCGAGCCAGGGTTCGATGATATGGCAGACAAGATCATTCTAACTGTTGCGGAAGCCATGTCTATCGAACCTCCATCACCTGTTCGTGTCCTTCCTGGCGCTATTGTTCGTTATAGTCTAAAAGTTATCCGTGCCAATACTCCTCAAGGTACGTAGTTAAAGCCTATAATTTACAGTATATATAATGTAATATAACATGCTGTTAAAGCTGAGTCCGTGGACTAACTCCGCGCCATATATTTCTCTTTAGCTTTCTTTGTTTCAGTTTCTAAAATGTAAATATTCGACTTAAATGAATTTTCCTAAGTAAAGAACCCATTTTCTTCTAGCTAGCGAAACTTTATATTTAATCAGATTGAAACTTTTCTAATGTTGAAACTCGTCTTAATGTGCCTTATGCAGTTGTAGCTTTGCCATCTTTGCATCATCGATGGCTTGTTTCAAACTCATCTGTTGCAAATGTGGACTCTATGATGGGCATAACCAATGCACTACAGTTAGGGGAAACAAGTGTTGTAGTTGAGGATACGAGGGTCGCGGGGCATATACAAGTGTCGTCACTAAAAGTTGTCGTACCGGATTTTCTATCTCTATACATGGTACCTTTGTTTGTTAATGGTCATGTAGGGGATGCGATTGAAGCAATTCCATCCACGACACGATGGCATGTTGTGGTGGGCCATCAATACCTTGTTCAAATTAAGCTTTTCACACAAGGGCCAGAGGCACATGAAATCTACATAACAGAGGTATTTTTACGTTGTTACGATTCTAATGTTTTTTCGTTTTGTATCCTTTGTTACGAAGATTATGTTTAGGTTTTATTTGTCTAGGTATGCCATTTGTCTTTGGACATTGAACAAGTTTTATGCTGTGTTTGAAAATAAAAATATGCATTTAAGATACTATAACTAAATATCTCAGGATGGGAATCCATAAATTATGTGTTTTTGCATCTTATCTATACCATAATATATAAGAAAAAATATCTTCTCTGCCACTCTATCTAACATTTTTGGCATATGCTTGTTCTTTTGCTTCTGCATTTTACTAAAGTTTTCTTGATCATTTCAGAATGATGATATCAAGCTGTATGATGACCAAACAGACAATTGGAAATTTTTTCCAATGTCAGATGATATTGCAATGACTCATGGGTCGCGGAATTCCAGAGTCCTTAAAGCAACTTCGCAAGGACTCGGAAAACTGATTGCTACTTTGAGTTATTTCGGTCAAAATAGTGAAACCAAAGAGGTAAGGGCATGTCCCATCCCAAAAAATTTGCTTGTTTAGCCCTTTGCTTTTCCTATTATTCTTGTCTCTCTTATATTCCATATTTTTTTTAATCAAAGGAAGGTCTCATCCTGTTTCACACGACGTTTGGAATTTATATTTATTTTTATTTTCTGGCTATTTCCACTTTTAGGTTCTCAAGGTGGTGCAAGAAGTCATGGTTTGTGATCAAGTGAAGTTTCATTTGGAGAAAAGAAGTGGAAAATCTGAAAACATTCTCCTTCCATGGGCACCTGGTGTTCATCAGGAAGTGGAGCTTAAGGCTTCGGGGGGTTGGAATCCTTCGTGCTGCTATGATTGTTTCAGCTCTTAAATGTTTTATTGATTGATGGAGTTTCTTTCTATTAATCGTGTAGGTTGCGCTCAAGCATCGAATGACTACAAATGGTCTTCCTCGGACATGAGTACAGTGTCTGTATCTGCTTCTGGAGTTGTTCAGGCTAAGAAGCCCGGTAAAGCTACTGTTAAAGTACAGTCTGTCTATGATTCATTGAATTATGACGAGGTAATTAAATTGGGAATTGAATTATGTACTTGTTGTGTTGTTTTTGTGTGTTGCAATGATAGCATTATCTAACCACAAGGGGAAATATTATTGCTTGAATTTTTATTTTTTAATGGGCCCCCTTGAACTTTCATTCAGTCTATGCTCATTTATAATTACACTTGAAACCAGTAACGATCCAGTATTTTCTCTGAGTACCTCACATACTTGCCTTTTTTTCTTGTAGTCACCATTTTTTTTTTAATTTCTAAATAATCCATTATAGGTTGTCATTGAAGTCTCCGTCCCAGTGTCTATCATCATGCTTTCCAACTTCCCAGTTGAGACTGTTGTAGGATCTTATATACAAGCTGCAGTAACGCTGAAAGCACCGAATGGTAGTACATTATGACATTTTTTTTATTTTTTATTTCCTCCTTCGTAGTTGTGAATTCTGTATGACAGTTTAAATTTGCAGGGGATTTCTTTTATAGATGCGATGCATTTGGTTCTATCATAAAGTGGAAAACAGGAAGTGAGATTTTTTCCGTTGCCAATGGAACTAGTAGCTCTCTTATTACAAATGAGCTCTTCAAAACAGCTCAGGCTCCTCCGTGTTCTTGGACAACTATACATGCATCTCGAGCAGGGCGTGATATGTTGCATGCTACACTGTCTAAAGAACTTGATCACGCTGATACCTCATTCAAAGGACCGGTTGTTTTAAAAGCATCTTCACGAATCGCTGCTTATCGACCACTAGTTATTAGTCAGTCAGGCAATGGAAATCGATTTGGTGGTTATTGGTTTGATTTGGATCAAGCAGAAGCCACTGATAGAATGCAAAATTTGGAGCATTTGTACCTTGTCCCTGGAACACATCTAGATGTCCTACTTATCGGGGGACCTGAACAGTGGGATCAAAGTGTCAAGCTCATTGAAAATTTCAACCTTTTGGATGAAGAAAATGGCCAAGCAAAAGTCGGAGTTCAAGTCCATCAATTATCTGGAGGTCATAGGAGCTTGTATAGAGTTCATTGCCAGATGCCTGGAAAATTTGTAATATTAATCTCTCCCTATCTACTTGCCTGGTTCTGATTCACAGACTCATTTTGATAAATTCTATTTTTGAATGTTTCAGAAAGTTAGGTTTCAGCGTGGTAATTTGGTGGCTGTTGACCATCCCGTTCCTGTAATAGAAAACGTTTTACTGTCGCTTACGTGTATCATTCCCAACTCGATTGCAATACTTGCCGATGAACCAGGTATAAACCTTTTTTTTTTTCTTCTTCAGATTACATGAAGCGACAATTTCTTAAATCTCAAAAACTTTAACAACTATTTGTATCTTTGGCCTCATTTTATTTTCCAGTAAATGAACTTAAAGCAATTCAGACTGCGGTTCAGGCTGACCGTAGTCCGGGTAGAATGCGTGTCAACCCAATTACTGTGGCAAATGGTCGTACCATTCGAGTTGCTGCAGTTGGTATAAGCAACACTGGGGAATCTTTTGCAAACTCATCTTCGCTCCTTTTGAAGTGGGAATTAAGCGGCTGTGATGGCCTTGCTTATTGGGACGGCAGTGATGATCCAAGATGGACCAAGTACAGTTGGGAGCGGTTTTTGAGACTGCAAAATGAATCCGGAATGGTATAATGGGCATTTAAAGTTGTCTTATTAATAGTATTGTTAATATCTTCTGCACCTGGTATCTCTAACAAAATGTTAAAAATTCATATACACTTTTTGGGGATTGAGTTTCTGACAGTTTCATTTCTAAGCTCCGAGCAATTTGCTCCGACATTAAATAAAAAAAAAAAGGTTTCATTTTTAAGCTCACAGAATTTTTTATGCTTGGTTAAGATATTTTTTTGTTTTCAGTGTACTGTTCGTGCTTCTGCTATTGGTGTCCATGACGCGATTGCTGACCATAGTGCCATTCAGCTGCCTAGGAATTTAGAAACTACTCTTACTGATGTTGTACGTTTACAGGTATGAGATCCCTTGTTCGAATCTGTCTTCTTTTTTTTTTCTTCACACAAACATATTATAATTATTATTTTTATTATTATTATTTTATCGTTGTTAGAACTTATCTACTTAAGGTTCTCATACCTAGTTTAATTGTGCAGCTTGTTTCTACCCTGAGGGTCAGCCCCAAGTTCAATTTACTATATTTCAACCCCATTGCAAAGGTAGTCTCTGGCATATGTACATTTGAGTGGGCATTACGCAAGAGAGCAAAATATCTTTTCGTTGTTCTCAAATTGTGCTTATCAGACGTGTAATTCATGATAGCTGATCAGCTTTAGTATACAAACTAATGATTCCGAGAGAATACTTAGGTTCAAACAATTGATATTTGTAACTATTTATTATTTAATTTCACGAAGGGAGCAAATATTGATATTCAAAGAAGAAGAAAAAAGGTCACTGCGACCAAGTAGATTAACTACTTCACCTTCTTTGTGCTTGGGGAAATATACTTCTTATGATACTTGAAAAGCATGCCTGGGAAATTGTAGTGTCTTAGCATAATATCACACTCGTCTTTCAGGTCAATCTATCAATTACTGGTGGTAGCTGTTTCTTGGAAGCTTCTGTGAATGATTCTAAAGTAGTTGAAGTTGTTAAACCCCCAACAGGTTTACAATGCTTACAGCTGATAATTTATCCAAAAGGGCTTGGATCAGCATCTGTAACAGTGCGTGACATTGGGCTTGCTCCTCCAACTACAGCTTCCGCCATGGTAAGACCAAGTACCGAGAATGTAATGCTTATGTAAGAGTGTATGCCATTGGAGCCACTTTTTTCTTTTGAACCGCCCTCTCTTAATAATGAAACATCAGGAAGTTACAAGTCTGAATAAAATTTAGTTTTGTTGATAAAAGTTTATCGCTATTTTTTTCTAAACAATAACAATTTTGTAGTAATGAAGGCAAAAGCCAAGGCTACACAAAAAGATGAGGCGTATAAATGTCATTGCTCTAACTCAATAATGTTTCTCGCTAATTTGAGACGTGAGACGTATGGTCCTTCATCAGCTGTGATTGCGTGATATGATTTCTAAAATGGTTTTGTCTTTGATGAAATGAATAAACACGGAAACGAAAAAAAAAAAATTCGGTTTTGATTTGATACTTTATTCTATCCCAGTTATGGGACTTCAAAGAATAATGAATAAGTTTCTCATGGAAGTTTTATATCATATAGGTACAAGTTGCAGATCTGGATTGGATTAAGATTATATCACCAGATGAAATAAGTGTTATGGTAAGTATGGCTTTATGGTCTGCATTTTTTGTATAAATTTTTATGATTATTGTTTTATTATAAACTCTATTTTGTGTGTGTTTGTCTTATCATATAATCTTTGGTTCCTTAGGGACATTGAACTATGGGATTTGCAACATGGTTATTTCTTTCTATTTTTTAAGCCAGCCATGGTGCTTAAATAGCAAAGCTACTCTGTAATTTATGGACACTAAATTATATTTTCAGGTTGGAAGCTTGCAAAGTATTGAGTTAATGGTCGGAATAAACGATGGGAATATATTTGACTCTTCCCAGGTTTGGATTTCCTTGGTTCACCTTTTGTTTACCCTGCTGTATATTTAACTCTCTCTCTCTCTCTTGTAGATTTTTTTTTTTTTTTTTTTTTTTTTTTTTTTTTTTTTTTTTTTTCTGATGTTCCTCATCTGCAGTTTGCTTACATGAAAATTCAAGTGCATATCGAGGATCACATCGTTGAACTTATTGATGGGGGTGATAAATCAAGCGTTAGTGGTGGATATGTTAGAACACCAAAGTTTAAGATTGCCGCCAGACATCTTGGAATAACTGCTCTTCATGTAAGTTCATTATTGCTAATGGTTATGCATTCCTTCGCATTATCCAATTCTCCTAGTATGGCTTGTGGTCTGTTACATATTTTCATATTTCTACTTGAAATCAGGTTAGTGCTGTACGGCAATCCGGGCATGAAATCTTAAGTCGGCAAATAAAGATTGAAGTATATGCACCACCTAAAATTCATCCGCAAGATATTTTTCTCGCACCAGGTGCATCATTTGTGGTATGTACACACCAAGTTGTTATGTTTAATTTCAATGTCTAATTAGCAACAACCTTAGCTCCGATATTATGCGTTATAGCTGTTACGTTTGAGTTATGACAAAACTACTATTAAATATGTCTGCTTAGCTTACTGTAAGAGGAGGACCAACAATTGGCATGCACGTTGAGTACACAACTAAAGACGATGGAATTGCAACAATTCATAAATCCTCGGGGCACCTCTCTGCTATTTCACCGGGGAATACAGTAAGACTGATAAGTGATAGATCTCTTATATTATATTCTTTTGCAAAATAATAACAATTATTCTCTATTTTCGTGATAAACAATAATAATCTTGTCAGACAATTCTTGCCTCGGTATTCGGTAATGGAGACACTGTTATCTGTCAAGCATATGCTAGCGTCAAAGTAGGGATTCCCTCTTCGGTGGTGTTGAATGTACAAAGTGAGCAGCTTGCTGTTGGTCGTGAGATGCCCATATATCCATTGTTTCCCGAGGTAAGAATCACCGAACTAATGAACTCTCACATCATTTACTTACTGGTAATGATATTACTTATATTTCTTTGTGTAAGCAGGGAGATCTATTTTCTTTTTACGAGCTTTGCAGTGGTTACCAGTGGACTGTAGAAGATGAAAAGGTTAGGGCATAATATTCTTTATTTTGTTACTCGCATTGGATGCTAAAGGTTTTTAATTTGTTTGCAAATGAGAATTTTTTTTAATGCTAAACTAAAATACTAGTAATAATAATGGTACTATTATTTTTTGGTATGTCAGATCTTAAGTTTCTATCTGTCAGAGCGCTTAAATGTGGACAAGCACAAGGTTCAAAGGACTGGTTCTCAGATCACTAGCTATTTTAGCGAGAGCGATCTCAATTTCATCAATATCTTATATGGAAGGTAAAAATTCATTGAAAACCCTCTCTTCGAATCTCTCCCATCACTATATATCTCACCGGGGACTATAATTTTGTCAACTAGATCTGCCGGGAAGACAAAGGTCACAGTCTCCTTCTCATGTGTATTCAAATCATCCGGTTTTAGTTTGCAAAGGAAGTCTTATAATGCGTCAATATTGTTGGCCGTGGTGCCTGATCTCCCTCTTGCTCTTGGAGTCCCAATAACGTGGCTCCTTCCGCCCCACTATACCACAGAAAGCCTTTTGCCTTATGGGCAGTCGGATAATCAGAATCGCAAAGGAGCCATAACATATTCTTTATTAAGAAATTTCCTCGAGAAGAGTGAAGTTATGCAGAAGGAGGTTGTTTCCATTGATGGAGATAGAATAAGGACAGCAGAGATTAACGACATTGCTTGCATTCAGGCCAAGGATCGTACCACAGCTAGAACAGAAATTGCTGCGTGCATAAAAGTCGCCGAGGTATGAGTTTTTTTGTCTTATGGCCAGACCATTATGCCTACTCAAAAGTTAAAAGCTCAGATATTTCTTGTCCAAGTTCCGTATTCTCTCACCTATGATATGGTTTACATAACTTTACCCATCATTGTAACGTAATTAGATTAAGTTCATACAAATTGCTCCCACTGGTAATGATTTTAATCTTTACCAAACTGTGACGTTGGCCTACTTCATGTGATTTAACAGTTAAATTCACGGTGATATCTGTCTTGTGACTATGCTTTCATCGTCATCTTTTACCAGTATCATATTCTTCTTTAAATCTAATCAGGTGGCTCAAATAAGAATTACAAATGAGGAGCTTCCCTTTTATGCAATGAGTCTTGCTGTTGGTGCTGAAATTTCTCTTCCAGTGACCCACCGAGACATTCTAGGTATTTTTAATTAAATTCATTTTAACCAGAACTTCATTCAGATACTCATTGACTTTTTATTTGTATCAAACCAACCAGGAAACCCTTTCTACGAGGCACGCGATGCTGTTCCATATGATGTTGTAACTAACCACCCGGATGTTGTGTTCGTAAATAACACAAGTGATGGAAGTGGGTTTATCCGCATCAAGGTTTGGCGAATTTTCAATATCCCTCTCTTAAATTTCAATGAAAAATATGCAAAAGCCCCATCCAGAGACTTTATATTGGCTTTTTCCCAACTTCACATATTAAATGAACAAAAGCCAAGTCTTTAAAGTCCTGTATAGTTTATCTTGTATGAATGATTTTCGATCGTCTCAATGTAGGCAATACGCTATGGTAGAGCTCTTTTGCGAGTCTCAATCGATGGTGTTCGACAGAAATCAGATCACATGCTGGTAATCTCTTGAATTCTGTCACACAAGCAAAAATGTTATAACAAAGCTACGAGGAACAGAAAAAGGTTATGAGAAATGTAGTGACAAACATGTTTGTGCTCATGTGCTTGGTATTATTGACCCCTGCATACGAGTATGCAAAATGAATTTGTTTTCTTTTTCTTTTTTCGTTGGATAGCAAAGAAGAATTCATGCACGAAAAATATGCCAACTAACTTCCACTGAAACAAAACCATAGAAGCCATGAAATGGCTCATACCCTTTGAGATATATAGATTTTGACATTCATCTCGAGCTGTCAGTTGGACTTTGCTATATCTAAAATTATTCACTTGTATTGGTATCTTAAATAACAATCTCATTAGCAAATAGTTCCACAGTTCACTTCGGGTTTTATGGTCATATTTCCTATTTTATGTTTTGGATTTGTTTTCATATTATCAGCTATTTGACATCTCCTGAACTTACATATCTTCAGATTTCAGTCGGTGCTCACATACACCCTCAGAGTCCTGTTGTTCCTAGAGGAGGTCATGTTAATTTTAGCGTAGAAGGTGAATTTTGGATAACCCATAAAAGCTCTCAATTTTGTGTCATACTAATTCTTCAATTAACCACGGATTTTCTTGAATCCCATATTTCACAAAAATTCACACAGATCTCTTTTAATGTGATAGGTCTAAAAGATCATGTTTCCGGTCAGTGGATCACTGCCAATTCAAGCATCATATCAATCGATGTGCTTTCTGGAATAGCTGAAGCAATTGGCGAAGGAACAACCCAATGTAATTGAAACCATATCTTAGTATTTCTCATCCCGCATATATTTTTTTATTCTTCTTTAAACTAGAGCGGTATGGATTGGGTTTTGTTTGTTACTGTGTTCAGTGTATTTTGAAGCGCAAGGTCTGAAGCTGAGAACATCAATTACAGTGTTAGCTGGGAATATTGTTTCCGTGGATCCTCCAAAAGAGATGCTGACAAACGTTCCTTTTCCTACAAAAGGCTACAGCTTTCTGGTGAAGATAAGGTTTGTATATCGGGACTTTTGCAATAGAGGGTTGGACCAATCTAAAATGTGCTTTAAAGGTTAAAAATTAAAGAATTTTTTTGGATAGAGTTTTAACCATTTCCTTTTGACAAAATTCATAATAGGCCATAGTAACCATTTATATTAGGGTAACAGAATTGTAACCTTGAAGTTACTTCCTTGACAAAATGACGGTTAATAATTTTGCTGGTCATTTTCAAATGACCCACCAATCTAACAATAATATATTTTTTAGGGTAAAAAAAAAATACCCTTAATCTTAGTAGTTTGTCACCCAGTTTTTATGAACCATATGTCACAAAGATGTTTTTAGTTAAATTTCGATGTCATTTGCTTATTTTTCTCATTGTGTTTCTTTGCAAACAAAAGTAATACCCACGGAAACAAGTTCAGTGCTCTTGGGAGTGGCAAAGGAAGTGTGTACGACTGCAGAGTAGACCCTCCTTTTGTTGGGTATGTTTTCTTTCTGATTTCTTTAATTTCTGGGCATTTAGATACATAAAAATAATTAGCTTATGTCTCTACGCTTTGCTTTATGGACTGAAGGTACGCAAAGCCATGGTCAGATCTTGACACTGGTAAGGCATTTTGCCTCTTTTTCCCATACTCACCAGAGCATTTGGTCGAAACGATGCCCAGGACAGAGGACGTGAAACAACACATATCTGTAACAATCCATGCCTCGTTAAGAGAAGGAAAGCACGCTTCTGGATCTGCCTCTGCCCTTTTTATCGGAGGCTTTTCCTTGTTGGATACTGGCACGGTAATGACTGATTATAAAATATGTGCTGTAAAGTTAAAAGCTTTTTCTTGTGAAACTGAGGATCCTCCATAGATAAGTGTTCGTGTACTATCAGCCGAGAATCGAAAGTATAAATAATGGTAGCTCATGCCAATGACTAAACCAGTTTGAGCCTTTTTAATAATCTAATGCTTGGATATTGAAGTTTTGAGTATGCCATGCAGTTGAACCTGACACCGGACTTAAACAAGACTATCGTAACAATCATGGGAAACACAGGTAAGCTAAGAATTTCCTTGGAACACTCTACAAAACACATCTTCTTTTTCTCCCGAGCTATGGGGATCTGTACACTTGCTTAATGCCCAGTTCAATTGGTTTGTTTTGTGATTGTAGGTGTCGAGTTTTACTGGCAGGAGCTTAATTCATTGTTCATTAGTCCGATCCATAAAGAAGATTTTGGAATCGGTAGCCGTGCACTGTACGAGGTGCGTATCTCTGTTGGCTTCACAATGCAAATCGATTCTTTAAAAAAAAAAATACAGAGTTCTTACACTGCAAATCTACTTTGTTGTCTTTAAAAGGTCAAAGTGCTGGGAAATACCAAGTTTACAGACAAAATCACGATCAGGCTTCCAGCCAACGGTAATTTTTACACTGTCTTCCGATCTTTGTTGAGACTAGATATATGATAATTATAATGATAAGTAGATAATTAAGGGTCAACATAGAAATCTCAGAAGACAGCGTTACAAAATATATTAGTTGTTTATAACAACTAGAAATGCTGAATGTGTTAGCTGGGGGAAAAAATTCTCAAATTCGCAGGTCAGAAAGTTGAAATCGACGTCACTTACGAACCCAAAACAAAAAGAGCGTGGAAAATCCCCATCGATTTTGCCCTCTTGGCAAGCACACTCGGGTGCGTCACGATATTGATATTGACGGTGGTGATCTTCATCCGCGCCTTGGACAGGCCCGAGAGATCTCAGCCGTCGATTGCCACTCCCGTGCCGAGTTCCACGGCCCCTGCCACGCCGGATCGTGGCAGCCCCATTGTTGCGGGCAATCATTCCCCTCGGACTCCTCAGCCTTTCATGGATTACGTTCGGAGGACGATAGACGAGACGCCGAATTACAGGCGAGATGGGCGAAGAAGATTCAACCCGCAAAACACTTACTAGTCTCGAGTCTGAAAATTTTTCGTTTCACTAATTATGAGATCATAGAGTTTAAGAGGTGTAACACAGAATGTTAGACTCGGAACCACGCTCTTGATTCAGGTGGTCAAATTATTATTATTATTTTGACTTTTTGTTGATGTATGTTATGTACATTATAGGAAGAAGCTAAATCATTTTTCTAACGAGATTTAGTTGACTTTTGACACATTTTTGTTAATCATGTATCTTTACATATAGTTCTTCGACACGTTCATTAACATATAGTTACGGATCATTTCTAATTTTATTTTATTTTTGTTCCACACTGGCGTTAAAAATCCTACTATTAATTACCACAAAATGGAGCTGCCTTGCAACGGTTACAAAACTTACAAGTAAACGCTTGTCTCCTATTCGCTATTTCTAAAGGAAAAAAAATAAAAATAAAAATAAAAGTTTTACATCCATTCTAATTCCACAAACAAACGCATTGTACAGTGTGGATCAAATCACACAGTGTAGCACCACCTCAGAACTGCAATAAATTAATTTGCTAACCTCCCACAAAATTTAATTTGCTAACCTTCCATAAAAAGGCTTAGCAAAATCGTAGAATAAGTTAAAATTAGAACAGACATGAACAAAGAGCCCATACCTTTATACACTCGAAATTCCCCGAGGGACAATCTTTTTATCGCGCGTGTGTGTGTGTGTGTGTCTTGTGTTCTCTCATACTTGAATTCTGATTTTCTGTCCGCTAAGAGCCTTGACCATTATGCTTCTTTAATTTGGCCTTCAAAGCCTTCTCGAAGTTCGGACCCGAAAGCGACAAGAGTTGGTTCAGCAGCAGCGAAACCCCGAGCTCCTTCACAACCGCGTGCCTCGGCTTAATCCTCTCTTCCAAGCTGTACCCGAAATACTGAGGGAACTTCACGATGTCGGATTTCGGGTACCCCATTTCCAAATAAAACTCCCATTTCGGTACCATATTTTCCTTCAAGCTAAACGTGTACAACGCTCCGTATCTCGACACCATGGTCTTGATTTCCTCCTCCGTGTAGCCCTTGGCCAAGAAAAACTCGGTCACGGGCTTGAGATTGGCCTCGACGCTGAGCCCGAAGGTCTGCGGGGCCCGGAGAATCAGGACCGAGACGTCGACACCGAGCGCCCGAAAGTACTCCACGGTGGGCTGTAACTTATCGTCCACGCTGTAGCTTACGATATTGGGCCAGCGAGTCAAAACTCTCCCGATTCCCTGCTCGGTCAGACCGAGGCCCGAGAGGAAGTCCACCGAGGCCTTCATTTTCTGGCGGCTGTAAGTGAGTAGAGCCGGGAATCGGTAAATGACTTTGGCCCATTGGGTTTTGTCCACTCCAAAGCCCTCCAAGAAGGTCATGGTCGGGATGATATTCTCGTGGAGGCTTATCCCACAAAGCTGAGGCCTTTTGTTGAGCACGACTGGGATGTCCGATCTCGGGATTCCGAGATCAACGAGAAACTCGACGACCGGCTTTAGCTTCCCTTCGAGGCTGTAGTACGGGAAGTAAGGGAATCTTCTCGTGATTCCCTTGATCTGGTCGAGGTCGAGGCCGAGCTCTTGGAGGTAGAGAATGTTGGGGCGGAGATTCCCGTCCGGGTCGGTCTCGCTCACGCGAGACAGGGCTTTTTGTTGCCTTTCGTTCGTGGACGTGTCTTCGTCGTCATCTTCGCCGTCGATGTCCGGCGCGGAGGCGGAGATCGCCGTCGGTTTCTCTTTGACGGGCGGGTTCGGAAAGCTTTCGACGACGTCGACTAGGATGCTTCCGTGTTCTTCGAGAAGGGTCTCGAGGTAAGGAATCAGAGCTTCCCTTATCTCGAGGGTCGTTAGTTCTCGCCCTGAAACACCAAAGGTAATTTCGTGTTTAGAGACACCTTAGTAGAGAATCTGACTCCGACTACACTTTTGGTGATAAGATTCGTAAAGCATCGAAAGAATGATATATTTGGGTGATTCAAGACATCCTTGGCTCTCTCCGAGTACAATTACCATTTAAATGTTCAATGTCTTTCTTCCAATAATCTCCCATATTATATAGACGATAACAGTTTCAAGTCCTTCTATATTGATTCCATCCCTAAAATCTTATCAAAATCTATGTTACCCCCTCAAACTTCCTGTCCAAATACAATAAAGAATTTCGCTTTTCCGCTCAATTTTTCCTAATTATTTTCATAATCAAGGATAACAAGATAAAGAGAGACAAACAAAAAGCAGTTTAAAATAAAAAATAAAAATAAAATACGTTTGAAATCGAACCTACTAGGTAACGAGCCTTGTGAACAGAGTGAAGCCTCGAGACGAGGTGGCCGATGAAAGAGTCGGACTTGTTTATGGTTCTCGATGCCATAGCGTTGCTCATACCTTGTTTCTTCAAGAACAAGGTCAACACAGCCTTGGCTTCTTCTTTCTCAGCCGCCAATAGAGTCGGAGGAACCACTTTCAGGCTGAAAGTTTCGTTTATCTCCGACTCAGCTGTAAAACATAAATATTAATACTAACATTCAAGAACACCTCATTCAGTTTGCTTAACACACAATCCAGACCCAAAAAAAAAAAAAAAATCAAGACTCACCGTATTTCGCTTGACAATAGAATACTCTCTTTGTGAAGGCTATTTGGTTCCTGATGAGAAAAATGCCAAAAAAAAAAAAAAAAAAATTGAAAGCCATGGCTTAGAAAAATAGGAGAAACCATAAATTGAAGCCACGAAACTCTTATCCTATTCCATTCCCATTTATATAACAAAAAAACGCTCTTCTTCTTGATTCCGCTCGTAGAAAACAGGTATTGAACAAAAGAAAATCGCTAAAAATTCATAATCCACTACAGTTGCCTCTCTACTCATTTAGTGAATTCATCGATTGACCTAAATAAACAAATAATTGTTTTCCGTTTCTCCTTAACATTCGAAATCCATTACTAGGGACTAAAAGTTATAGAAAAACACATGAAATGAGCAGAGACGAAGAAGGAAGAAAGAACCTGGAAGAGCTGAAACATGAAAGGCTGACAGCAGTTCCTCTCGGCGGAGGAAAATACGTCGGAGAGCAAATTGCAGTGAAACTTCTCATTCTCAGCTTTCAATTTTTTTTTTTCGTCGACGAGTCTTTCAAATTGCAGTGACACTGAGCCAACAAAATATCTAAATAAGAATCGAGAATTGTTAACAACTAAATCACTTAAAACATATTAATTTTATTATAACCAAACCTTTAGTTAATAATTGATAATTAGTCAAACTGATGATGTTGAGAGTGAACCACTTATTTTGTACCGAATATACCCTTATTAGTTAATTACTAAAGGAAAAATGGCATGAACTAGCCAATTCAAACTATGGCTTTTGCAAAATAGCCATAATTTCATTAGGTTAGCCAAAATAGCCACCACTCTCTGCAGACTCTCGATCGCCTCGCCGCCGGGGATTCTGTCGACCGGGAGGACCATCTCGACTTCCATGCGCAGCACCGCGGGGCCCGGCCGCGGGCGGTGGTCGGCCATGTGGCAGGCGGCGGCGACTATCTCGCCGGCGAGGGAGGGCAGGAGCTCCGGCGACGAACCTTTCCAGCGAGGAAGCGCGCCTCGTCGCCGTAGTGTGACGGAGAGTCACGAATCTCCGTCGATCTCCTCGCTTTCGCCGCCGTGACGGAGAGTCCGACGGGAGGTAAGATCTGTGCGATTGCAGTGACTGTAAGGAGGTCTGAGAAGAAGAAGATCGGAGAAGGTCGAGGATTAAATTTTAAGGCTGAATAAAATCTCTGGACTAAATTAATCCTGCCTGGATTAATTTTAATCCCGATATCTTGTTTGGATTAAATTTAATCCTGCCTGGATTAATAATCGCAGCTTGGCTATTTTGCTTATACTTGATAAACTTTGGCTATTTTGCAAATCCTTAAGTTCTATTTGGCCATTTAGCCGCTTGATCCTAAAGGAAAAATGCTTTTCGTATTAAAAAATTATCATTATTCTTTAAATTTCTTAATTATATGATCTGGATTTTATGATTTCAAAATAAACTTAAACAAAAAAAAAAACTTTATACGAAGGACCAAACTTGCAGGTTCGTGGATACGATCGTGAGGTGTGATCTGTGATAAATAGTGTACGATCGATCTGTGTGTATATGTTTGGTGCTCCCTTCCTTGTTTTCCGCCGTTACTATGTCAGTTATTGCAAAGTTATAACTGTTAATATATTTTAATAACAGTTAATATTTGGAAATTATTAGTAATATGTTATCTTCTCTAAGTATTTTTTCTGCGTTTTTTATGATTTGCATGAAAATTGATTCAGTTTGAAACGTGCGTTCTTTTTTTTCTTCTTCTATTGACTTATTTTCCTTTTTTATAGGATTCAGTTACCATTTGCTGCACACATTTCTTTTACACGTTTCTTTTAGATACACAATTAGTTTTTCTATTTGAGATACACGCTTAATAAATAGGCTTCCTTTTTAATAGGGATTCAGTTACAATTTATATTATTCGCAAGTTCGGCATGACTTAATTATATTAAATCCTAAATAAGCTATTTTTAGTAAATTTCGAAGTTCATAAGAAAAAAGCTTGTGAGTTTAAAAAAAATATATTTAAGATATAAAGAAAATTACTCTGCGCTCGTTTCATTTTTCTGTTTTTTCTTCAAATTTTCGCAGTAATAATTAGTAATATATAACAATTAATAATCAATAATAATCGTTAATATGTCTCAAGATTATATGTTCTTCACAGTAAATAATCGTTAATTTTTGTTAATAAGTATTTGTTTATCTCTTTTCGTCAATATTTTTATGGTTTTGTACATAATTAATTATTGTTAATTATCATTGATACGTGACCTTTATCTTCTCTAAGAGCTTTTTTCTGCGATTTTAATGTGTTGAATGACTTATATGTTTTGGTTTTCTTTTTTAAATTGTGTAATTGGTTACGTGTACCCTTAAATATGCCTTATTAATCGCATCATTAATTTTTTTATCTTTATTTTTCGTTTTTTCATTATGAATTAATGCGCTGGACGAAATTTAAATTAAATGGTAATTCAGTCTATATCTGATAGGAAATAATGTTGTGTAGCTAATAAATAATAATTATCCAAACGGTGCTATTTTGCAATTTCAAGTTTGAAAATGGTCATAAATCTACACTGCCCATAAGAATTTAATTTTTTTAAGATAAAAATTCAACAAAAATAGCATTTTAATTGAATAAATTAGAAAATAGCTCTAATTTTAAGCTTAATCAAGATTTTTTTTTTTTTTTTTGTGAAATACTCGAAGTTTGAGAATGTTACTGTTAGAAAATATTGCTATTTAATTTCAGGCATATATATAGGCGAAAATCAATGAAGTATAGCTATCTGACGTTATTTATTTTTAGTTGGTATAATAAGTGGATTTGTGACCTAAAGACTTGTTTTGTTGTTATGAAGATTCTATATATTATTTATCTTATTTTTTCTTTATTGTCTCCTCGGTGCCTCCATTGTATTTGTATAATACATCAACTCACTTCGTTATGTAATAAAAGTTGAAATAAATAAATAAATAAAATGAAAATTAATAGAGGATATATAGCTAAAACAATTTTTTTTTAAATTATACAAAATAATCAAAGTGGTACCCAATGATTGACTTTTCGGAGAAATCAACCGAAAACCAATCGAAAATCGCATTACCGAAAAAGATCGGTATCAGTCCGACATTTATCATTTTCGTTATAATTTATTGGTGCTTCTCGATGGTTTCCGGTGCTTTTCGAGAGTTTTCGTTCGTCGCAAGCATTTTTTTGCCATTTTTTTTCTTTTATATTTTCGATAGAAAAGTTTAAGAGATTTTATCAAATTTTGAGATTTTTTTTATTTTTTTTTCATCATTTTTAACTTCAATCCATATGATTAAATAGTTCGAACAATGAATATTAAAAATATAGTTTAATTATTCGAATTATTTTTTTAATTTTTAAAAAATTTAGCCTAAAAATTTCGGCTAATATTGTAAGAAGATTTAAATGGCTAAATTTCTCCATAAATAAGGGTTTCGAAGGAGAGGAAACGAAAATCAACACTTGTCTCTCTCTAGGGCTCGAAAAAACCCTTTCTTCTTCTTCTTCTTCTTTCTTATTCTTATTCTTCTCTCTCTACTCTGCACTTCAAATCTTCGATTGACAGCCATGGATTCACAGCCCAACGAAGCCAACGTGAACGGAGAGTCCCGCGAGGCCGAGAGGTTGGACCACACAGACGACGACGGAGGAGAAGAAGAAGAATCGTACAAGTCTCAGCCTATGACCGGCGACGGAGCGAGTCCTGGGTAACAAATTCTCTCACAATCTTTAACACCTCTGTTTGATTCCCGAGAAATTGTAGGTACGAGTACGAAACTAGGCACGAATCTTAGTTGAAAAGCCTCTTCTTTTTGTAGGAAAATCTTTATAGGAGGTTTAGCCAGAGAGACCACTTCGGGTATGGTTCTTCGTTGACGATTTTCGACTCAATATTATGTAGTGATTTTAGTTTTAGAGCTTTTTATTGAAGCTTTTTTGGTGGATGGAAAAAAAAATTAATTCTGCAGCGCAATTCATTAAGCATTTCGGTAAATACGGTGAGATTATAGATTCGGTGATAATGAAGGACCGAAAAACTGGACAACCTCGTGGATTTGGGTTTGTGACTTATGCCGACCCTTCTGTGGTTGATAAGGTCATTCAGGACAGTCATATTATCAACGGAAAACAAGTAGGGCTGCTTTTTTGTTGTTTGGTTATTGATTAAGGGGCTTATAGCTTTAATGTATGTTTGTGTTGATGAAATCGCTTTTTCGTGGACTTTTTGTAGGTGGAAATCAAGAGGACAATTCCAAGAGGAGCTTCTGGGTCTAAGGATTTCAAGACCAGGAAGATTTTTGTTGGCGGAATTCCAACAGCGATGAACGAAGGTGTTTTTTTTTTCTTTTCTTGTATTGATTGTCTGAGCGAATTTTTTCTAATAACCTTTTTTGTTTTGTTAATTGCAGAGGAGTTTAAGGAATTCTTTTCAGAGTATGGAGTGGTGAAGGAACATCAGATTATGAGAGACCACGCGACCAGTCGTTCCCGTGGCTTTGGTTTTGTCACGTTTGAGACAGAGCAAGCTGTTGATGATCTTTTGTCGAAAGGGACGAAGATTGAGATGCTCGGTTCACAGGTATAAGCTAGACTGAGCATTTGTGTATTGTTGACTTGAAACGAGTAGAAATCATATGTCAGAATCAAATTTTTCATAGGGTTCTAAATCTCGATTGCGAACTGAATCTCGTTTTTGTGCAATATTCACAATTGGGCGATTCGGATTCAAAAGATAATTCTGTCCTTTCTCCTTGAGCATGAATTTCACTTTACATTAATGTTGGTTGACTGTTTATACCTCTCATATATTGATAACATAGATGTATCAGTTATGAGTATCAGTTAGGATCTACTCTGCATTTTTTCTCCTCTCATATAGCCCAAAGCAGAGACAATAACTTGTTTGCTTGATAGTGCAACCGAGCCTTTTAGTTTTCGCACACGTCACAATTTATCGAAGTGTCTATTCGATGCAGATTCTGACTTCAATTATTGGCGTCTCCTTTTGCAGGTGGAGATCAAGAAGGCTGAACCAAAGAAGCCAAACGCAATGCCAGCCCCGTCGAGCCGGTACAGCTCTTCATCAAGGTCCACGTTCGGGTACGCTGACAGTTATGAAGATTACAGCTCCAGCTACAGACTTAGCGGGCCCTACGGTGGCCGACATGGGGGTGCCGGAGGATACGGTGGCCCAATCAGGTAAAGATGAGCCTTTTCACTGCTTAAAAGAGTTTTATTTTTCAGTGCTCTTTAACTTAAAAAAGGGTCCATCAGGAAAAAAGCCGACTTAAACGTTTGACGGCTAAATAGCGGTAAATCTTAGGTAAATAGCCACTTTCATATGTTTACAGACGTAAATCTTAGGTAAATAACCACTTCCATATATTAGGCTATGTCGTCATTTACGGTTATTTACCTGAGATTTATCAAACGTTGGTTATTTAGCAATGTCAAACGTTTAAGTTGGCTATTCTTTTAATTTAATGTTGAAAAAGGGGGAAACTGTGTTAATTGAGAAAAATCATACAAAATAGCCATTCGAAACTAGTTGATTAGCTAAATAACTAAAGTGATAAGCTTTTAGCAAAATAGCCCTAAAAATATTGAGCCCTATGTTCTACCACTGTCAAAAAAATTAATGACAATGTACTTGTACATTAAAAACAAAAGAATAATCCACTTTTTTTTTTCTTTTTTTTTTTTGAGGAAAATAATCCTCTTTGTTATGGTGTCAATTAATGTTCCTTATTTACTCTCAGGGGATATGATGAGTATCCTGGAAATGAATTCAGCGGAGGATACGGAGGAGGCTACGGCCCCGGGGTCGCCGGAGGCGGTTTCGGGTCTTACCGAGGCGAGCCCCCGGTGGGATACTCGGGGCGTTACGGCGGCGGAGCGTACGGAAGCCGACCGTACGATATGGGCGGTTACGGCGGAACAGGCCACGGTTACGGCGGCGGAGGATACGGCGGGGCCGCCGGAGGAAGTGGCGGTGCTGGTTACGGAGGCGGTGGCTACGATGCGGGGCTCGGCGGCGGCTACGGCGGCGGTGGCGGTGCCGGAGGTGGTGGAGGGTCCTTCTACGGAGGTGGTCGGGGAGGCGGCGGCGGCGGTTATGGTGGCGGGGCCGGGAATGGCCGTTACCATCCGTATGGAAGATAGAAATATTTCGCTGTGTTGGTGTGAGTTGTACTACTAAAAAAAAATTAGGGGGGTTTAAGGATTTTCTCAATTTGTTTGTAGCTTTTGAGAATTTTTTTTGTTTTTGTTTTTTTTGTTTCTGCAACTCTTTGGTATGCTCATCATGTTTTGAAGGTTCTCTTGCCTGAGCCATTCCATTGTGGGTAATTAAATATGATCTTCTCTAGATTTTAGACTGTGGAAAAGAGTTTTGTGTTTATTTATTATTTTATTATGCCTCCCTTGGCTTTGTGCAATGGCTGCATCATCTTATTATCTTTTTTTCATGTGAGTAATTCCAATCACCTTTTGAGTGAGTTTAGCTTTTGATGAATGAGCAAGCTCTGAATATTTCATCCTCTTCTATTCCGCTTTTTCTACGTATTGTCCGAAATCCTCTCAACTACTTTGAGAACACAAGACCATCCAATCCCGGGGTCTTGAGCGACACTATGTTCACTAATGGAAGGCGTTTTCGAGGGGTGGTCTATCAAAGTTTGTGTAGAAGTTTTTTCCTATCACCATATGCGATGCTCTTTCTCGAGGTAAGCCAATGACCCTTCTCATCCCCGATGCTCTTTCCTATCACTATATACGATGTCTAGGGGATAAAATACTTTCAAGAACAAGTAACTCAAAATGAGTATTGTCTCGTTTTTCTACCTTCTTTTGGGGTTTTCGAATTAAGTCATCATAATTTTTCTTATCAACATGGATTTTTTCGGGACCTTTGATTAATAGTGTGGTTTCTATTATAAACCACCGAAATACCGATAGTTTGTTGCATAATAAAGTGTCCCGCCCTTTTTAGACACAGTGAGCGAGCCACACATTTCTCAACATTTGACGTCAAATACGTTCCTCTACGGTCCCAACATTTGGGACTAGAGTCTATGGCCTGACTCGTGTTCGGTCTCTGAAGGGGTTTTTTGACTTTTAAAATTGTTTTGCTAGTTTTGTTTTAATAATTGAAACTTTGGGCTTTTTAGCTAAAAGTCGTATTTTTCCAAAATTTAAAAACAGGTCCCTTCAAAACATGTCGAGGCTGAAATGTAAAAAAAAAATATTATATAGTCTTTTGACAAAATTCATCATTTGTTAGCACAGAGAAGCCGTGAAACAGATTGATGAACTGCTCTTCCATGGCTGTCCAATCGCTTCTCGCCAATCTCAAACGGTAATTTGCCTATCAATACAATCTCATGTTTTTGAAATTTCTAATATCGCTATCCTTCATTCTTTTTGTTTCCGACAAGTCATACATGTGAAAATGAAAATCTCAGAGCCAAGCTTGGACTGCTTGCGAATAATAATCATCTATGGAGGCAAGTTCGCTGTTATCACCGGCTCAGGAAAGTCAAGCCGAAACAGAAGGTCCTGAAAAAGATGGCCAAAGACAAGCTCTCTCGAGAGATTCTGAGCCTTAACTATCCCGATGGGTCTGTGACTACCTTGTTAGAGAAATGGGTCGATCAAGGAGTTAGGCTTCGATGGAACGAGCTTCAGAGTCTCTCCGCCGAGCTCATGAACTCCGGGCGATACAGCGATTGTCTTCAGGTCTCATTTCTAGATTCTGTGATTTCGTTTTCGTTACCCAAAAAAAAAAAAATTATATACATGATTGCAAAACCTATGGATATTATGAGAAGTAGGGTTTTGAGAAGGAATGTATGTGACATTGTTTCAAAGTATTAAGGTTCAATGAGAAGCTCATTGGGTAACTCAGTGGCGGCAGAGCCAGAATTTGAACTCCAGGGACATATTTGAATTTTTTTTCATACAAAAAAAAAGAGTTCAATATAGAGTTCTTTACTAGATTGATTTAATGCAATATGTTGTTCTTTCTTTCTTTCAAGACTTCTAGTGTGTCAAACTCCGGGATCATCAGGTTCAGGGAATTTCCTAACGAACAATTTCAACGAAATCTTTAAATTTCATATTTTAGCTACCACAATAGTGTATTCCATTGCACACTTTTCGTAACCCAAAAATAATCCAGGGATGCGTACAATTTTTTTTTTTTTCCCCGAGAAGAGAAAGATATGAAAAATCATACATTTTCGGGCTAAAAATGTAAAAGAGAGTAAAAAATCGGGTTTCATGATTAGAAGTATCATAGTCATCTTGGGTTGCTCGTGAATAAAACAGATAATGGAGTATTTGGAGAGCGAAAGCAGATTCCGAATGTCGCCGGAGGATCACGGAGTCAAGACGGGATTGCTCGCGGAAGTGAGAGGCATCGACGAAGCCGAAGAGTTTTACGAGAACATGCTGAGGTGTCGCCGGGGCTACAGCTTCGCCTCCGTGAAAGCCTCTTCTCTCCCTCTCCTCCGAGGCTACGTCGAGGCGCTCGACACCGAGAGAGCCGAGTCCCACATGGAGAGAATGAAGAGCTCGAAGATGGCCTCGAACGCCGAGCCCTACAACGAGATCATGAAGCTCTACGTGAACACCCTCGCGTTCGACAAAGTGGGTCTCGTCGTGGCCGAGATGAGGCGGGCCCGGGTCCCGCTCGACGGCCTCTCCTACGACCTTTGGATGCGCTCGTGCCTCGAGTCTTCGTCCGATGGGGTTTGGTCCGTCGAGATGGCTTACAAAGCGATGACGAGGGACCGCGGGAACGGAGTCGAGGTTCGGTGGAGCTCTCTCTCGACGCTAGCGAGAGCGTACGCGATAGCGGGCCGGGTCGAACGGGCTTCCGTGGCTCTCCGAGCCGCCGAGAGGAAGCTTCGCTCGGGCTCGTCGCACCATTGTCGGCTCGCATATTCCGAGCTCATGGCTCAACACGCTTCTCTCGGGGACAGAGACGCGGTTCTCCGGCTCTGGGGCTCGAGCAGAGCTCTCGGCGGAAGCTACAAGCCCGTGATCTCGTGCCTGGTCGAGATGGGCGAGCTCGAAGAGGCCGAGAGGCTCTTTCGCGAATGGGAAGCGGGTCCCGGGAGAAAAAGCGGGGACGCCAGGTAAAAGTTGGCAAAATGGTTAACCGCGGCCAAAAAGAAAAACGTTTAAAATGTGAATCAATTGACTGATTAAATTTTAACCGGTCTAAATGCCCGCCTTTAACGCGCCAGGGTATCGAACGTGCTCTTGAGAGCTCACGCGAGGAACGGAGCGATGGAGAGAGCCGAGGCGTTGCATCTTCGGACGCTCGAGAGAGGCGTTCGACCGAACTTCTCGACGTGGAGAATTCTCGCGGAAGGTTGGGTGAGAAGCGGAGATATGGAAAAGGGAATCGCGGCGCTGATGATCGCGAGCAACACGTTCGGAGATCGGCCGTGGAGGCCTTCGCTGGAAGTCGCTACGGCGGTTTCGGAGCACTACGAGAGTCGAGGGGATTTCGAGGCCGCGAGGCAGTTTGTCAGGACCGCGCACGATTTCGGGTTCGCGTCTCTGGCGTTGTACAAGTCGTCACTGAGGATTCACCGTTCTTTTCGTGAACCTGCTCGGGAAATCCTCGAAATGATGGAGAGAGATGAGATCGAATTGGATGACGAGGCTCGCACCCTCGTTGAAATCTGCAGACAAGAACCGAAAGAAGAGCTTTGGTTTAAACACTGAAAAATGCTTCGATTTGATCTAGCAGATAAGAGTCTCTGGTAACTTCTCTTCGATGTAGTCGAGCAATTTGTCCCTCGGTTTCGGTTCTGATCAGGCTCAAGTCCCGAATCTTCTGAGCCAATCCATCACAGAGTCCGAGCCAGCCAGCAGAGATGTCGATAAATTCATGTTAGATCGATATGAAAGAAAAACTGATATCAATGTGGTTGTTTGTATTCAACGGTTAAAAAATATCTGAGCAACTCTTTTCGATATATTTATTTTGCAGAGGAGTTTTAAAGACTTTGTTTTTTTTTTTTTTCACTCTATGGGGCGGTGAAGGAACATGAGATCAAAAGAGAGACCAGTCATTCCCGTGGATTTGGGTTTGTCACGTTTGAGACAGAACAAGCTATTGATGATCTTCTGTTGAGGGGACCAAGATTGAGATTCTCGATGATTCACGGGTAAGATATATTTCTACATTGTTGACTTGTGACATGTAGATTCTGTTTTCAAATATTTGGCGGAACCTTTAATCTATATTTTGTTTTTCAATCTTGATTATGAACTGAACTTCATTATATTTAATATTTATCATGCAAGGTTCTAGGATAGAAGATGATCATTGATGCTAAATTAGTATGGATTGGAATCTAATAGAAGAACCAATCCTTTTTTTCTTTATATATATTATTATTTTCTGACACGTCATATAACCATCGGACTATCTATTCAGCTCGGACTCTGACTCTGATCGTTGGAGATCAAGAAGGCGATATGAATTCGATTTCATAAAACAGCATGAACTTCAATTTCAGCGCGAAACTTACAGTGCTATGGCTAGTGGGCTTTTTGCACAATGATTTTCTCAATTTGTTTTGTAGCTTTTGAGAGGTTTTTCTTGTTTCTACAGCTCTTTTCTGATCTGAGCTTCTTATGATTTGAAGGCTCTTTTTGTTGGTTGAGCCAGTTTTTTTTGGCTAGTTAAATGCAATTTGAAGATACTCAAATTCCAAAACCGGAATTGTTCAGGTTTTGGTTCCAATCGAAACGAAACATTTTAGTTAATGGAATAGTGACTGGAAGAATTTTTTTTTTTTTTTTCTTCTTCTGATATTTTAATTTCTAATGTATATATTATTATTATTTTGAATGTTACAGGATTGGAAAGCTTCGTTATGGTTCGGCCTGAATTCCTGCCACTTTCAGATCATTCCGATTATTATTATTTCCAAGTTTTAATCAGAAACTCATTCAATGAAACAAGTAGGAGGTTATCTCTTTATTTTTATTTTTTTATTATTATTTAATATATGTACTCAGATGAGAACACGTGTATATTAAACTTATGAAACTAGCCAATCAAATAGGTTCGTTTTTGCTCGGTGGTGGTGAAAAATCATTCACACAACACAAGCAGATTTTTTATTTTTTATTTTTTTAAAAAAATTCTTTTTCACACGTTTTTCTTTCTCTCGCAATTCTGGAAAAAAATATCATCGTCGTCTCGGTCTGAAGAACTGAAGCCCTCTCATCCAAACACGCAGAGACAATAATGGCAATGGCGTGTTGGACCGTTCGCGTTGGATCATCATCATCGTCGTACCCAAAGGTCTTCAATTTCTTCGTTCAAAATCACATTCTTTTTCGAACAATTCACTTCAAGCGAACTTCTCTTCACTATTTTTTTTCTCAATTTTTTTTTATTCGCTTCAGATTCAGTGCAGAAAGAAGGAGAAGAACAGAGAGAATTTCGACCCTTATAAAGTCGTCGAAATTACGCCTCCGCCCAAGAATCTCGGCGTTCGTTGCTTCCCTCCTGTAAGTCTTCAATTCCAAACCCTAGTTCCTAGAATTTATTGTACTTTTTGAACGACCTTTCTATGCAAAAAAAATAAAAAATTTCTTCTCAGTAAAATAGTGATTATTTGATTTGATTCAAGTATTTATGGTTTATGATATTTTTTTTCGTGGAAGCATTGATTCAAGTGATAAAAAAAAAATGAAAGTATTGTATTGTCGGAGAGAGTGAATAATGTGAATGAGTTGAGCTGTTTACAGCTTCATTCGTGGGACAACCCAAGCAAAGCAATCACACAATAAAACTAAGAAACTAGTTGCACCAAAAAAAAAATATTGGTTTCCAATTTTGCTGCTTTTTATAATCGTGGCATGTTTATGGGTTTTGGGATAAGCAATAATGTTGAGAAACTTGTCTGAGTCCATCTTTCTAGGGTGGAAAGACTAAAAGGGAAAAATAAATTATGTTTTGGGATTTGTGGCTCTGAATAGAAAGCGTTCGTTCTTCTTTTATTCAAAGTTTTCTTTTGTTTTTTTTTTCCTTCTCTGTTATGTGTTGTAGATATAGCTCTAACAAACATGTTGAGGTGTTATTAATGAATAACTCTCTCACCTTTTTTTTTTCGGGGCTTGCAAATGTAATCCTCTATGAGTTGAAAAAATGTGACTTTTGCGTCGAGATTGTAGAGGAAGTTGTGTTATTATTAGGTTCGGTTCAACATGAAAGTTTGCAAAACATTGGTTTTAGAAGATCGTAAACAAATAATATTTGTTTGAGCGTAGATTCAAGTGAACTTGGACATTAATTTATTTCAGAATAAGGTCTTGAAATCAATCATGGTCTCATATAAATTGATAATTGCATATGAATACCCCTTTTTGTTTGATTCCTTGTGCATATATGTTGCCCTGTATCGTATAATAATAATAATTATTATTATTATGATGATGATGAACAACTCACCCAAAAGTTGGAAAACCCAACTCGCCCGAAATTCGGAAATAGAAGTCTCTATCAAGGTCCACATAGGTCCTAATACTTATCATTCTTAATGATCTGTCATGTTTTGGTGTCATTCAAGGAGTGGCAAATCGAAAAAAAAAGGAAAATAAAAGATTTGGTTTTGATGTCTTTTGTTCTTTTTTTACTCGTTTGAAGAACTTGCAGTGTGGCGAGAGTGTGACTATAGAAGGCCAGACCTACACGATCTCGGCTGTGACTCATCGGTACCAGCTTCGAAAAGGCAAATACGAGCCTAGCGAGAAGAGACTTGATGTCCTTTCCACCGGGAGATATATCTTGAACTTATACCTTGAAAGTTTGCTAAACAAGTCTTGAAAAAAACACATCTTCAGGTTTTTGAGTTCATCTGAGCAAAGTCCAATATTGAGAATATGATGCATTTTAATCATGTTCCCATCATTTGTTTGTAGCGTCTTATCCTTATATATTTGGTACCATGTACATATAAAAAAATTTTAAAAAAAAAGATGTATTATCATTACTATTACTAATATTATCAATCAAGTGGGCTGTAGATTGAGAATTTCCCAGAACCGAGTTTTTACTTCCTGTCTCTTTCTTTGTATTCTTAGTGAATCAATCAAGTTAACATTATCAATGTAACCAAAGTCTCTTTTGTGTGTGCATGTATGTAGTTGAGAGAATAGTGCATAATGACCTATTTATTGTCACTTTTAACGAGTCATAACTCATAATAGTCAAGTAAAGATTTGCAGTGTTATTCCGTTCATGCACATCTATGGATGTCTCTCACCAAAAGTTGTGTGTTTTGTATTTACCATTGAAACTCAACAACCCAACATCATGCATGCCTGTTGCTTCATCCTTTTTTGGGCCTAAAGAGACCACACATATATGTCTATAACTATAACTATATATATATATACATATATATATAACAAAAAAATTAGATAACTAGCCACTTTTTATGTTTGAGATTGTTATATAGCCTTTTTTTTTTTTTTTTGTAAATCTTAAGTAAATAATCACAAAAATGACGTGACATTTCGTAAATCTTAAATATATGGCTACGCTTTCGTAAATCTTAAGTCAATTTTCGTTTGTAAATACATGGACGTTGCCATTTATCTAATATTTATGAAATGTTGTCTAAATAACAATGTAAAATTATAAATATGACTATATACTAGCACTAAAAAAAATAATATACTAGCCTTAAATGTTTGCCATACCATTAAAATGAATGAATTTGTTCACTTAATAAATGAATTGACATGTCACCGGACTAGCAATACATAGTAATAGTAACAATTTTGTACAATAACGTTGGATTAAATTCTTTAGAATTTAAATATTTTCTGAAACACTTGAATTTCCACTTTTTGAAATTTTGATTTTTCAAGTAGAAAAGTTTTTAATGCGGTCTATTAAAACAACCATGGAATTGAGGTTCCTTGGCATTTAAAGCTTAAACATCTTAGCTTTATTGTATTTAAAAAACAATTAATTAAGTTATAATGTCTCTTAAAGGTCGACCTTATTTTCATGTTGGCCGTGTATATATAAAGCATTTCAAATTTATCTTCATAATATTTACAAACTGTACTAAGGTAGCCGATTATTTATTATCCTCTAGTAAAATATAATGGAAAAATACATATTATTATTATTATTATTATTATTATTATTATTATTATTATTATTATTATCTAAGCTAACACACTTATTCTGAACGAGCTGACATGAGAAATAAAACAAAGCAAAGTATTTATCTAAATAAATGAGCAATATTACATATTTTTGTAATTTCTAGTAGCTTTGCAGTTATGGTTTAAAGTGCTAGATTTGCCGTTGTAAAACACATTTTAAAAAAGCATGGGTTGTATTAAAATCGAAAGTTAGATTGTCAACTAAAACTTAATTAGAGGCTACAAAAACTCAGTATTTCAGGACTTATTATCAAGTGCTTTGAATGCCTTTAAATTCACGCAAATGGAAGAAGAAGAAAATAAAAACCGATTGCTGTTTAAAATCTTTTGATTCGTTTTTCTAATTTACATTTCCAAAAAATTTAGAATTGTGGTTCGTGCGTACAATAAGACCCAAAATCAAGAGAGTGTACTTACAGTTGACAAATGATCAGTAGCGTATATAATCCCTATAAATAACAACGTCAAAAAAAAAAAAAAAATCCCTATAAATAACATCGGGTAGTCATTAGTATTTACAGTAATTATCTGAATTAGAACTTAAAAGGCGTATGATAGCATTGTGCGCCGCCGGGCGTGAGAGCCGCCACGTGGTCGTGGCGAGAATCACGTGGGTGCATGTGCTGAATCCATCTCGTGCGCGCGCAAAAGGATTTGATAGAAATTAGTGCACTTACCTAAAGAGACCATCCATGTGATTACTATACTATCAAACAAAATGTTATCAATTAAAAAAAATATATATAAAATAAAACAATAATCCATATATAGATGTCCTTCACTATGCTGCAAAGAAAGACTATTGTCTGATTCCCGTAAATCCTGCAAGATCCGAACAAATATTAGAGATTCACAATATAATATCTATTGAAGAAGTTAAATACATGTTGAAATTGCGAATCATGACCACATTCTACATATTTTTATTGAAATTTGTAAATAAATGAATGAGAATACTTACCGTTTCATGAATCACGCTTAAGAGATTGTGCGACTTCATTTTGTTTTTACCGCTATACATTATCGTGGACGAAGAATGGATTGACAACTTTTTCTTATATAACTTCAATGATTGTTTTTTTAAGGACATCTAATCTAAGGAGTACAATATAAATTTTAGAGTCCATTAAATATATAACTATATTTGCAATTTAACATCATTATACAGTCAACGTTACATAAATTTTAGCTAAATAATCACGTCCATATATTTACACCTGTAAATTAACGTTAATACTCTATTATTTTATTTCTATAAAAGAGCAAAAGAGGAATTTCGCGTTATCTTTATGATTATAATAATTTTAAACGTTTGTTTAATTACCTAATTTTTTTTGTAAATTTTATTGATTTATTCAATGTATAAGTTTCACAAAAGCAATAACAAGAAACCAGAATAAGTGGCTTTCTTGAAAGCCAAAACATCCTAATATAATACGACACCTTATTATTTTAAAATTTATTTATTTACTTATTTATATATCGTTCCTTTGGAGTTATGTTTACTTGTGAAGTTAGATTACTAGGTATTAATTAAAATGTAATTTACAACGAGTTTTATTAAATAATACATTGTTCTCAAATTAGATGCCATAATATAAAATCAGAAGTAATGATGTACTCATTCACTTTATCTCTTCTGAAAACAAAAAATTAATAATATAGAAATATCATAAGACAGCCATGTATTAGGTTAAAAAAAAAACCTTTAATATAAAACACACAAATATAAGCTGCGATATCTAATATTTTAAAGTATTATGCACAGAATACACATATAAATATATTATATTAATTTTTATTGATATTAATATTAAAGTATTGAATTGATAATATATTATAAACTTTAGTTTCATTTAATATATTAAATTCATATTATAAAATTCTCAACAAGAAATTAAATTTCATTAACAAACCAATAGGAGCCTTTTTGGTTTGCTTTAACAAAAAAAAAAAAAAGAACTCTCACACACAGAGTCACAGACACACTCATTCAATGATTCATTCATTCCCAGAACACGACGAAAAATATAACAGAAAAACAAAAACACTCATAACTTTCTCTGTTCCTTTCTCAACTCAAAAGAAGAAGGAAAATAAAAAAAAATAATAAAAATAGTAAAAGAGAAAATCTGTCGATTTAATTATTGCTGTTGTTGTTTGTTTTGTTTCAGTTCTTTTCTTTTCTTTCTTCTTTCTTCTTCATTTTTTTTTAATCTTTCTCTCCCTCACTTTCTTGTTTCGATCCGATCTGAAGCTCTTCTCTTCAGTGGAACAAAAAAAGAAGCTTCTCTCAAAGCCATTTCACTTTCTCCGCCCAAAGAAACGAGCTCTCTTTAACGGCGTGTGAAAGATTGCTTCTTTTTATTTGCATTGCTCACACTCTATCTTCCAAGAAGGTAACACTTTACTCTCTCTCTCTCTCTCTCGACTTATTTAATTAATTAATTTATGGAAACTTAGTTTTCGTTCTTTGTTTCCCTACGCCGTGTGTTGCTTAGAAAGACCCGAGAAAAAAAAATGATGGATTAGGTTGGGTTATTACTTGTATTGGGTCTTCAACGCGTTGAAATTTTATTTTTATTTTTATTTAATCTAGAAACATATTCCTGAGTTTCTTGGCCTACAAACAACGAAATTATATCCGTCTGTTTTTGGATTCTGAAATGGGTTTTCAATTGCCAAAAAGCAAGCCTTATATCATTATGCTGTGATTTAAAGGCTCAAGCTTTAGTTGTGATTATATAAACGTATCTCGTGTGATTCTGATTTCATTCATTTCAAATCATTCTCTGATTCATGCTTCTCTTTTTTGAAAATTCTTTGGGCAGGCATTGAAGTCTTGAGATTCTCTTCAGCGATGGTTTTGTCACCATCACCATCATCATCATCATATCACACGAAATCAGATTCAGAATCAAAGAATCATCACTAGCTTATTATCTCCACCCGAGAATGGAATCATCGATCCTCGTCGAAAAAGTCCGCTCGCTTTCGATCGCCCGTTCCCCGAACCAATCCAGAGACGGTACAACCTCCTCGTCCGCGTACTTTTCCACGGCGCAGAGCTTCGCCGCCAAAAAACCCGCGATAATTACCCAAAAACCCGAAACCGCCCCTGAGTCTCCGCCGAGCCCCGAGGAAAGCCTCTACTCGGCCACGCTCTACTCGGAGGCGAAGCAGAGCTTCACGAACACGGAGGACCCGAGCGAGAACCTCCGCAGAGAGAGCTCCGAGGAGAGCGACGTCAGCGACGAGACGAGCTCGAGCAACGGCTCCGGGGCCCACGCCAGCAAGCCCCACAAGGGAAACGACGCGCGGTGGGACGCGATCCAGGCCGTCCGATCGCGCCACGGGGGAGCGATCGGGCTGAGCAACTTCAAGCTGGTGAGGAAGCTCGGGTCGGGGGATATCGGGAGCGTCTACCTGGCGGAGCTGAGCGGGACCCGCGCGGCGTTCGCGATGAAGGTGATGGACAAGGCCACGCTGGCGAGCCGGAAGAAGCTTCCGAGGGTCCACACGGAGCGGGAGATCTTGCAGGCGCTGGATCACCCGTTCTTGCCGACGCTGTACACGCACTTCGAGACCGAGAACTTCTCGTGCCTCGTCATCGACTTTTGCCCCGGCGGGGACCTCCACGCGCTCCGTCAGCGCCAGCCTGGCAAGTACTTCTCCGAGCACGCCGCCAGGTTCGCCCGAGCAAAAACTATTTTCGAGTTTATGATATAATATTTTGATTTGATCTAGAGGAGTCAGAAACTCGGGAAAAAAATATTTGAAATTTTTATTGGTAAGAAATTTCCGGAGGAATAAAAGCTCAGGGAGGAGATTCGTGAGCGTGAAAAATGGAATGCTCTTTTTGAACCAGTGTTTAAGATTAATTACCTATAGGCTATAGTGACATTTGGCTGATATTAAATTTTATTTTCTCTGGAAGTTTTCTCTTTGAAATTTGCAATATTTTATTTTCTAGAAGTCGTTGTCGGATGTATTCCTTCTTAAATCGCAAGACAATAACAGACGTTAGAATGGTATGTTCTACCTTTACAGTGACAGAGACGCGAAAAATACTAGGTAAAGTTTTCGTCTGAAAATGAAAATTCTTGGTAGGAAATTTCCAAACTAACACTAGGTAAAGTTTTTGTCTGAAAATGAATTTCTTGTAGGAAAGTTCCAAACTAATACATCATGATCTTCTTCTTCTTCTTGTTGATATATGGCACAAGTCTTTTTGGCCTGTAACAGAGCGAAAGACACATATAAAAACACAAAGAAAGTTGAGAAATAATCACCTGTTTCAAAACAAATTTTCTGATGTAAATTTTCTGCATAAACCATTACAAAGTAACTTATAGAATGGCATGTTCCCTTTTTTTTTTTTACCTGCACAGGGTCACAAACGCTGCGAAAAAATATCGCTTAAAAAAAATATGTAAATCTCCAAACAGAAAATACAAACGATAAGTTGCGCAAATCTGGTTGCTTTCAGAACCGCGAAAAGTACAAAAAAAATTAAAAAAAAAAAATTGACATTTGCGGTGTGTGGTATTTGCAGATTCTACGTGGCGGAAGTACTTCTAGCAATGGAGTACCTTCACATGCTGGGGATAATCTACCGCGACTTAAAACCCGAAAACGTCCTCGTCCGCGAAGACGGCCACATCATGCTCTCCGACTTCGACCTCTCTCTCCGCTGCACCTTCTCTCCCACCCTCTCCCACAGCCCCGACGCGGGCCCCGCCGCCCCGCTCTCCTGCATGGTCCCGCGGGACTGCGTGGGCCCCGCCGCCTGCTTCGGCCCCCGCTTCTTCTCCAAGAAGAGCCAGAGCCAGAGCCGCCACGTCAGAAAGAAGGCGGGGCCCGCGCCGGAGCTGGTGGCGGAGCCCACGGGGGCGAGGTCGATGTCGTTCGTCGGGACCCACGAGTACCTGGCGCCGGAGATCGTCCGCGGGGAGGGCCACGGGAGCGCGGTGGACTGGTGGACTTTCGGGGTTTTCCTGTACGAGCTCTTGTTTGGGAGGACTCCGTTCAAAGGCGCCGGGAATCGGGCAACGCTTTTCAACGTGGTGGGCCAGCCGCTGCGGTTCCCGGAGGCTCCGTCGGTGAGCTTCGCCGCCAGAGATCTCATCCGCGGACTGCTCGTCAAAGAGCCGCAGCACCGGCTCGCGTACCGCCGCGGGGCCGCCGAGATTAAGCAGCATCCGTTTTTCCAGAGCGTTAATTGGGCGCTGATTCGCTGCGCCAGTCCGCCGGAGATTCCCAAACCGGTGGTGGCTCCGCCGGAGATTCCGAAGCCGGCGAGCGCGAACGGGAACGGGAAGTCTTCTTCTCGGGACGGCGAAGTCAGGACTTCGGGTAATTATGTAGAGATTGATTTCTTTTGATTTTTTTTTTTTTTTTTTTTTTTTTGTTGGTATGTCTCCTTAAATTGTTTTTTTACATGTGTAGTAGTAATGTGTGGTTTTCATTGCAAAATTGGATATATGACAAAGAAAGAAAGAAAGAGAGAGAAAAATAAGGATGAGTGAGAGGCTCTTAGTGAAATTGCAAGTTTCTGCCAAGTGAGGATGTGGGTTTTGTTAATCATCTCTTACTTGGATGATTTTTCATTCAATCATATTCATATTCATATTCATAGTTTTTGAGAAGCTTGAAGCACAGGGACAAGAACGTAACAGCATTTTGAAAAAAAAAAGGAAGTAACAAGGTTTTGGTGTGAATATTTCAATGCCGTTTGTTGGGTGTTTGTTTTGTGGGAATCCGTTTTATCACAACGGCAATGGTTTTTTGGTTTTAGAACCGCGGTGACCGGGTTAAATTCGAATAAAATTTACTGAGGCCTTAATGTATTATTTAAAGACTTATTATATAGTGGCTGCGAGTGAAATTAGAATACCAGGTGTTGGAAGTCTTTGTAAAACACGTAACTTGCTGGACAAGTAAGCTTGACAAAAAGCTGTTGAGCGATCTTGTAAGCCTTTGTACATATAGTAATTGTTACTTACATTACACAAAAGGATTTGATTACTTGGTTTAGATAGAGAAACACTTGAGAAGCATGTCCGAATAAAATCTTGTAAGAGAAATAATGCGAGTGTTTGTGAGAAGTGTTCCGAGGATAAATCCAGAAGTTGGAGTAGATTCTTTTATGACCAAACCATAGTAAAAACATCTTGTGTTGATTGTATGTTCTTTACTTTCTTCTTGAGCGATTGTGTGATCGGTTATCAAGATCAAGTTCTGCACTTGATATTCTTGAGACAGATACAACAAAATGATATCTGGTTTTCGAATAATGTCTTCGTGGATGTCAAGTTTCAAATTTTCTCCCGAACATGTTAGCGAAATTGTCCATAATTTTGGCAAATTGAGTAATGAAGTTTACCAGGTACTCTTTATACTCGTAAGATTTTCTCACAAAATTTGATTTCGATAGGTTTTAGCGAGACATTTTCTAACAAAAAAAAAAAACAATAATTGAATAATTTAATGTTTAAGGTTGTTTTTTTTTTCAGTTTAATTTAAAATAAGGATTGTTCATAGTTCCAATTAAAAAAGGGAAAATAACACATTTATACCCTGTGTTTTAGTGAAATGTCGAGTTTAACCCTCGGTTTTCAAAAATGTCGAGTTCATACCCTCTGTTTAACTCAAATGACGAAATTATACCTCTGTTTAACTAAAATGACGAAATTATACCCTGAAATAGACAACAGTGTCACGAATATTCTTTTTATTGACTTTTCATTGACGTTGACTATAATATTTATATATAAAGACCAATTATCTTTATTCATTCGCGCCATATATGTAATTTACTTAAAAACTAAAAAAATAAACAACAATCTCTTAATCGTGAAGAACACAGAAAGAGGCAAAGAGGTAAACATCGATAGTTGATAGTCATCAAAATCGCATATTCGAACAGAGAATCCAGGATTTAGAGTTACAATTCGAACACGGAATGAAGTCGTTTCTTAGGAGGTATTAGTTTTATTATTTAATTTCAATTTAAGGCTATTTTTATTTCAAAATTGAGAATTTGGAAGTTAGGCCACTGATTTAGATTTGATTTGATTTTTCTTATATAAGAGTTAATATCAATGAAAGGGAGATTTGTGACGCTGTTATTCATTTCAGGGTATAATTTTGTCATTTTAGTTAAACAGAGGGTAAAATTTCGTCATTTTAGTTAAACAGAAGGTATGAACTCGACATTTTTGAAAACCGAAGGTTAAACTCGACATTTCACTAAAACACATGGTATAAATGTGTTATTTTCCCATTAAAAAACGGACGTTTATTCTTGATGCGAGCATACCAAAATTGTTATGTGTAGAGTTTCCTTTATCCAATTAACATTAAGTAAAGATTAACCAGCCCGCCCAAACATTGGTTTTGTTCCATTTCCATTGTTTTGAACCTTTGATTGCTAATTGTCATTGTAACTTGTAGGAGAAGGAAAATAACCTTTGACTGTGTAGTAAGTAAGTAATAGAATAGTTAGGCTCGGAAATTGTTAACGATGCAATGCAACATGATTTTGATTTGGTTCCTATTTAGTTAAATTCTCTCCTCTCTGTCGCTTTGGATTCTAGTACGAACATGTGTTGATTTTGTTGTGTTATTCTCTAATTGCTTCAAAAAAATTGCAAATATCCTAAATTTAAGCCCCGTGACTCCCAATTATTGAAGGTATCGTACGACAAGTTCAAACAGAAGAACCAAGACTAAATCAGACATTAACTATCATCTTAACTATAGTTTAGATTTAGAGTAAAAAACATACGAATAAAATTACGTTACATTAATGAGACCAACTAGTTCGATGTTGATTTGCTTGATGTGAGCTAAAAGAAAAGACTTGCTTTGTGTTTATGTTATTGATTCTTAATAAGAGAGTTTACTTTTGAATCTTCTATATATTTATTCACAACGTCATATCAAATTGCCTTTGTTGCGTAAATCTATTAAAAGAGAAAAAAAGGGTTTCTTTAATTTGTAAGATAAGTAATATAGTTTGTTTGTACAACGTATATTTATATGATTATGAACAAATCAGCATCAAATAATAATAAAATAATCAGAAGATGTAGAAGAAAGGAAAGACAAATTGAGCAAATGTATATATTTATATGATTATGAGCAAATCAGGATCAAATAATAATAAAATAATCAGAAGAAGTAGAAGAAAGGAAAGGAAGACAAATTGAGCAAATGTATATGTTTCCTAATCCCATTAATATATGCGATGGATGTTGCTTCTACAATTGAGATTTCAGTCCTATAGTTCAATAAACAATCAATAAAATAAAGAGATTATTTTTAAAGTATGATCATTAAAAAAGTTCTTGAGCAAATTTAATAAATATTTTTAATCCAAAATTATGACTAAATTTTTCAATAAATACAATTTTATTGTGGATTAATAAATACAGTTATTATTATTATTAATATTTTTTTAAGACAGTTTTAGTGGGAGTGAGGATCGAATTCACAACCTCCTTTAACAAATTTATTGACCTCTACTTTGACACAGTTATATATTGACAAGATTGTCAATAAATAATTATACTTTTAAAATAAAAAATATTTATTAAATTTAGGTCAAATTTTTTTAAATAGTTGTCTGTTTGTTTCTTAACTTGAAAACTGTTTTTTACTTTTATAACTTGAACAGTTTTATGAAAAAACTGAATTCACTGTTTGTTTGATGATTCTCAGAATACAACTCAAAACGTTTTCAAACTGTTTTCTGTTTTAATGAAGAAAATCAGAAAACGGTTTTTAGGTGTTTTCCAATTTTTTCACTCAACTTTTTTAACTCTTTTTTTTTTTTTTAATATCTGCTCTTGACATCTCCTTCCCTCCTATCAACATCATTTCATTTTCCTTGCTTTTGATTATCGAATTTGTTTTCGTTCATTGGAAAACTTAAGTTTTACAATTATGGCACTTTAAACAATCGGAATTCCATTTTACAAACTGTTAATTGGTCGTGATCCTCCCGTCGAGCACATAAGTTTTCACTATTTTTAGTCAACATTAGGTATCAAAATTTGATATTTGTTGTATTGACTACAAAGACAAACAGTGTTTTCCGATGAACTTGTGAACAATCATTATAACTGAAAGTACGACCATTATATTTGCAGCAAAGACTTTCAATTAGTATATAACTCGACGCCTAATTCTTATGTGAATTATTACAATAAAATTACAAAAAACTAAATAAAAAAAACTGAAATCCTTATCAAACAGTTATTTGAAAACAACTGCAAAAAAATTTTAGACTACAACTATAAGAAAACAAAAACAGAAAATAAAAACAGTTTGAGTGAACTACCAAATAACAGGCCCTATAATAATAATCCAAAAAATAAACTTCACGACTCAAAGAGTCAATGCCACGTTCCAGATAGTGAGTGGTTAAGTGGGCTCGGGCTTTTCTGCTCCAATTTGATTGGAGAGGATTCGGTAGACCATCACGCAATGGAATCAAAAGTTCCCCCGGTCAACTTGTGCGATTACATGCTTTTTTACTTTTTTATTATTATTTATTTTCATGAATAAATTATTCTAAGAAAATACAATCTGCTTTTAAATTTAATACTATCTATTTTCCTAATCCCTGCACCTAGAAAAACAAAGTTAAAAAAACCTGAGCCATGATTTAAAATATTTACTCTGTAAAAAAAAAAAAAAAGCTATTTACGATTGGCCTTTAACTTTGGAATATTTTTTTGGAGCAAGTTTTGCAGTGACTCCAAATCATGTAATTATACTTATAAGTTAGAAAAAGGCTGGAATCAGGTATATCAAGATTCAAAAAGTGACCTATTATCCCAAACCACAAGCAATTAGGTTATTGATTTGTGAACAGAATAAAAAACGCAAGTATTTTGCTTCAAAGTTTATTAGTATATTTTGCGTTGCGAAGACTAACGAAGGCATTCTTAATGACATATCATTTTTTTTAAGACAACATTTCAATAAATCTTATAATATATGCAGCACATATAATCATTTCTAATTCTTTTTGTCTTGAAGGGCACGCTACATTTTGTAATCAATTCTATTTTATTTTTGGCTCCTAAATATTTGGGGGCCAATTTCGTTTTTTCCTAATTTTTCAAAAGCCTAAATCTACAAGTAATAAAGTAAAATATATACTAATATATATATATATATATATATATATATATATATATATATATATTTCATTCATATGTTTTGAAACATTCAAATTCATCAAATTAAGTTATGAGACCTTGTGACAAAAAGGCTGGTTTGATTAGTAAAACACCTCACTTGACGTTTATTCGAAATGAAAATTTTATCATGACAGAACGATAAAAACTAATTTTTTTATTTTGTTTTACATTGTGGATGTTCACTTTTACCTCAATCCTTCGCGAAAGTAATTTCTTCATAAGAAAAAAGAAATTCCGAAACCATGTATGTCTTTAAACTTAGGCTTAGTTGGAGTGATATTTGTTTTAATAATTTTTTTTTAAAATTTCAAGTTTACAATATTTTTTTTTAATAAGCGTTTATAATATGTTTTAGTTTAGAGGTTTTGTAAAAAAATAGATGGTATACAATTGATAATTTAAAGCTATTTTACTCCTAGATTAGGAGTTTATGTACCATAATAAAAGTCGCGTAATAATAGAGGGACTGTTGGGCTAAAACAAAACCTTGATTTTTATTGGGAAAATAACACATTTATACCCTGTGTTTTAGTGAAATGTCGAGTTTAACCCTCAGTTTTCAAAAATGTCGAGTTCATACCCTCTGTTTAACTAAAATGACGAAATTATACCCTGAAATGAATAACAGCGTCACAAATCTCCCTTTCATTGATATTAACTCTTATATAAGAAAAACCGAATCAAATCTAAATCAGTACCCTAATTTCCAAATTCTCAATTTTGAAATAAAAATAGCCTTAAATTGAAATTAAATAATAAAACTCATACCGCCTAAGAAATGACTTCATTCCGTGTTCGAATAGTAACTCTAAATCTTGAATTCTCTGTTCGAATATGCGATTTTGATGACTCTCAACTATCGATGTTTACCCATTTGCCTCTTTCTTTGTTCTTCATGATTAAGAGACTGTTGTTTATTTTTTAGTTTTTAAATAAATTACATATATTGCGCGAATGAATAAAGATAATTGGTGTTTATATTATAAATATTATAGTCAACGTCAATGAAAAGTCAATAAAAAGAATATTTGTGACACTGTTGTCTATTTCAGGGTATAATTTCGTCATTTTAGTTAAACACAGGGTATAATTTCGTCATTTTAGTTAAACAGAGGGTATGAACTCGACATTTTTGAAAACCGAGGGTTAAACTCGACATTTCACTAAAACACAGGGTATAAATGTGTTATTTTCCCATTTTTATTTTGTGAAAAGACACAAGTCCACAAGCAAAAAATAAAATAAAATAATAATTAAAAAAAATACACCAACCACCGTAGATGCGCATTGTGCACATCAACCGGTCTCACATATCAGCCCTGCTCAAAAATCGTCATTTCCCTTCTTCTTCTTCTTCCATTCGTTCTATTTCAAGAAACTCTCGACTCATATCAAATCTCGCAGACAAATCCATGGCGTCAGAAGAAGCTCCGATCCCCTCCGTCGAGGAAGACAACGCCAAGTACGGCTTCCAGCGACCGGAGATGCACTCGTCCTCTCTCGCCGGTACCGTCGGAGCGTACGGACGCCACGTGTTCCTCTGCTACAAGAGCCCCGTGGACTGGCCTTCGCGCGTCGAGTCCTCCGACGCCGATCCGCTTCCGAAGCTCTTCGCCTCCGCTCTCAAGTCTCGCAAGGATGATATCGCCGTCAAGGTCTGGTTTTCTTCAACCTGTTCGTGTATCATTTCTTTTAAAAATAATTTTAGGAATTTTAGTGATTTTTTTTCCGTGCTGCGATTTGGCAGACGATGCTGACGATCTGCGAGGGCCGCGAAGGGACCGAGTTTTCGGATGGAGATGTGTTGCTTTTTCCTGATATGATCAAATACAGGTAAAGGAAAAAGAAGAAGAATAAACTAAGCTATTTTGTTTTCTGTTTTTTTTTTTAATATTTTATTTATGTGTGTGTGAAATATTCTTGTCGGCGCTCTTTATTAGACGGACCAGCTGTTTCAGTAATAATTGCGATTAAGCTTCTGATTAATGCAACTTTGAGTTGATTTTGTTTGGTATACATTCCAAAAAGTTTCAAATGATGATATGCTCTTGTTGACCTATAGACCTGATATAGGGATGATGATAATGAATAACTCTGCACTTTTACTTTTGCTACAACAATTTCCTTGCTATGATGTTTATTTGCTCTCTATGGCATGAAAACATATCTATTCAATGTCTGTAAGGCTAATTATCTCTATTCTATTCATTACATTTTTTTTGTCTAAGTGATGCGATTGAGCCTAAGGTTTTGGCTGTTTGTTTCTTTGTAAAGGGGCTTGAAAGAATCTGATGTCGATAGATTCGTTGAGGACGTCGTTCTGAACGGCAAGCCTTGGGACTCTGGAGTTCAAGAGGCTTTGACGAGCTCGTTTGTATTTGTTTGCTCCCATGGAAGTCGGGATCGCAGGTGTGGTGTTTGCGGACCGGTTCTAATCGAAAAGCTCAATGAAGAAATCGGGTCTCGGGGCATAAACGATGAGGTGATCGTGAGTGCGTGTTCTCACGTTGGAGGCCACAAATATGCTGGAAACTTGATCATCTTCAGTCCAGGTCAAGATGGGAATATAGAAGGTCACTGGTAAGTTGTGCACTGTTACAAGTTTTCATTCTCGAATTGAAATCATGTTGTTTTGAAATTTTTTGTGAAGTCAAGTACTTTCCCATATTGATGTAGGTATGGCTATGTCAGTCCTGATGATGTACCGGAATTGCTTGATCAACATATTGGGCAAGGCGAGGTCGTAGAACGACTGTGGAGGTATGTGAATCTGTTGATTTTATAATGTTTTGCTTTATCGAGTGTTTCAATTCAAGTATTCTATATATTTTGTAACTAGACGGTAGATCCAAATTGAAATATTTTTGGATTGACGAATATATAAACGAAAGGAAATACAAGGTAGATATCCGACATTTGAGAGGTCTGTGCTCTCTACTAATTTAACTTCTAAGTATTCCATATTCAACCCTAAACTATCCACTTATCACTATAATGTAATCGATGTCATATCACTTATATATTCACAATCACGCTGGTTTGTGAAATATACCATTTTATCCAGTTCCTGTTGTAGAGTTCTTGATTTAGAGAATTGAAAACGACTCTGATTTGTTGCAGGGGTCAGATGGGTGTGACTGGGGAAGATGAAAAAGCCAAAGAACAGAAGCTTCCGAATGGAAAACAGGAAGCTGATAAGAAGAAGAAGAAGCAAGAAAGTGTTGTCCAGGAAAACCAGGAAAGCTCGGGAGGCTGTTGCCAGGGTGCTAATGGAGGCGGGTTCACTTGTTGCAGAGACGGAAGTTTCGAAGAGAGTGGAAAAACCGAAGGAGGGAATCCCAAAGAACAGTGTAGCAAAGAGGGATCAAACTGCAAGATTATGAGTTGGGTCGGATCATTCGAACAAAAGGAAGTTCTTACAGTCACTGCCGTCGTTGGAGCCGTGGCGGCCGTGGCTGTGGCCTATAGCTATTATAAGAGGTCTCGCTGAAACGGAATACGTTACTATAAAAACAGGCTTATCGAATTCGCTCATGACTAATTACCCTGGTTTTTATTTTTGGTAGGGAAGATGATATGAATTCAATAAAATACACTCTGTGCTATGGGCTTTTATTTTTTGTCAGAGAAAAAGTAAAGAATATGAACTACTATAGCTTATCCTTGTTTTGGGAAAATTTGTCTTAAAGTGTTCTAAACCACATGTTTCATCATGTCATTATACTCTGTGTTTTGTGAAAAAAATATATGAACTACTACAGCTTAGCCTTCTTCTTGGCATTATTTTGAAGAATTCTTTACGTAATTTATTTTTATAACGTCTTGAAATGCATGTTTATAAATCATTATACTCGGTGGTGGTTATTACTAAACTGTCTCTAGCTGTATTTCTCTGCTTTTTTACTTGCTTGCTGACAGACTGGTCTGGGAAGTTGTCTGTGTGATAATTTATACTAAAAAATTATGGTCCTTCTCTATAGTAAAGCTCATGGAAAGATCAAGATAAAGAGCGTGAAAAGCCGATTTATGTGCTAAGTCTCGCAATCATCTTCTGCACCAGCCTGAGAGTCGTGGCATCAACGACTCTCCCTTCTTCGGCATCGATCTCCTGCATAATCTCCTCGATCACCTCGTTCCTCGATCCGCTGAAACCCGGGCACGTTTCTCTGAGAAGGAAGAGAAGCTCCGCGGCGGTGTTCTTGGCTCTCCAAGTCCCGTCCACGCTCAGCTGGAGCAGACCCGGAATGACTCCCTCGCCGAGGATCGAACCCCTGTAAGTCTCTCTGCAGCTCTTGCATATGAAAAGCAGAACCCGGGCCGCGTGCTCTCGGCACTGGTCCGACCCCGCCTCGACCGCCTCGACCAATGACCGAATCGCCCCCGGCGACCCCGCCGCCTCTCGGAGGGCTTCGTCCGAGACGGAGACGAGGTCCTCGAGGAGAGCCGCGGCCTTGGAACCGAGCTCCGGATAGTTTTCCGGCGACCCGAGGAGCTTGAGGAGGGAAGGGATGACTGTTCCGGAGGAGACTAGGAACGGGACGGCCTCGCGGCACGTCGAGAGGCTGTGGAGCGTTGCAATAGTGTCGAGCTTGGTTTGGCCGTTTTCGTTCGCGTCGTCGTTTAGGAGGTGGATTAGGGTCTGGATCACGAGATCGGACGAGGCGATTTGGAGCTTGTTGGCCTTGCAGGAAGAGAGGATCAGCATCGAGGCCGAAGATAGTTCGATCAGCGATTCGTTTCCGCTTCCGAGGAGGTTCACTATTGCAGGTATAGCCCCGAATTTGGCTATCCGGTTCTTGCTCCTGTTAAATGATTTTGGGTTTCATTCAGCGACTTGAGCCACAAGAAAAAAAAAAAAAAACTTTTTTCTAGCGCAAATAGTCTCAAACAAACTATTATGCGAATGACATTTAGGTCCCTGTCTTTTTTCGAGAAAATCAGTTGCATTTCAGTCATTTTCTCGAACGAAATTCAATACGTAAAGGATATAAAGCATTTTGCTCTAAATAAGAGTTTAGGGACCAAAATCAAGATGCCTATGGCTTGATATTATCATCATAACTATAGCATAAGTGTATTATCACCAACCTTTCGCTTCCAAAGGCAAGGCTGAGCAGAGCGAAAAGGGAAGCTTCAATGGCCTCGTAATCTTGAGAATGAAGCATGGAAATGAGCGGTTGAATCACTCCTCTCTCGACCAGTTTGTGCCTTTGCTTTGAGGTGAGATTAGAGAGCTCGTTAGCGCCTATAATCTGAGACTCTCTCTCTACACTGAATATGTTTTCCATCACTAGTTTCTCCATAAAAAAAATCACTTCCTTTCCTTTTCTCTATATCTATCTCCCTCTCTCTCTCTCTCTCTCTGGAACAGTTAATGTTGTTATAATTATGGGGTTTTGGTTGCTTGAAGATATAGTCTTCTTGACAATCCATTGTTTCAGTATGAAGCAAACTTGTCGATCCTTTTGATCACCTTTCATTCTCTCTCTTCTTGGTGCGATTTGGAAATATATTTCAGATAAGAGCTCTTAGAAAAAGAGGGTGAATCTTTGTCTTTCCTGATGTGGAAGCAAACTTGTTCAGCTTTTTTTTTAGGTAGGGTTTTAGTAATTAATTTAGAGTGGTGTATGTATGTTTGTTTTTACATTAATCAAGAGTGGTTCGTTTGAGAACCAATTATTGACAAGTGTCACACACACATTGCTCATTGAGTAACATATGATTTCACAAAACATGATAACCTCACTTTTTAAGCAAAATAAAAAAGGAAAAAAATTCCTCTGATTAGTTGTAAATAATAATATGCTAGGCACTAGACTTTTACTTTTGCAATTATTATTTTTATTATTATATCATTGAGTTATACTTTGGCCTTGGAGTTCAAGAATATAGAGGTTGAATAATTTTGATTTTTTGTGCAATAAATACGCTTATAAAATTAAACAAATGAACCCTGAAACTTGGTTCTTGCCGGGTGGCACTAATATTGGATAATGAATTATTTTTTTTGTAATTTGTCTCTTTTTCCTCTTTCCGACATTTTCATATTTTTCGAAGCATAGAACGAGGCTTTGAAACTAATCTTTATGATTTGTTTTTTAGCTTTCTTTCAAGGAATTTCTCTTCTTTTAGCTTTCGCTTTCGCCGTTATTCGGCGCTATTCCTGTTACTTTACGGTAATGTTTCTAGTTCTACGATGATTCTCATTCATCTTAAAAGTTAAAGAGTTTTGTCAGGATTACAAACAAATCGATTGGATTTGCTTCACAAGGAAGCCACAAGATCGTGTTAGAATATTTTTGGGCCTGAAGAAGAGCCCATCAACGATAAACGACAATCAACATAAATGACTATAAAGTTACAACTACGGCTAATATATTTGGGGGGAAATTGTACCACCTTTTGATTCATTATTTGTTTCATTTCTAATAAATGGGAGATATAGGACTTATTTAGACCTCATACCTTAAATTTATAACCTAATTATTTATTAATTAATAAAAAATTATTTATTTTTGTATTATTGTCATTATATTTAAGATAAATATATACTATACCGTTAAATTTACAAATAGATTTTAGTATGCCCTTAAATTTTTTGAATGTTGAATTAATTACTACTAATTTAATATACTCAAACATTATATCGTTATTCAAATTTGTGGGAACTATTATACCATTTTTTTATAACATTTAAATGCGATTCTTATTATTAATGATATATATAGATATTGAGATTAGCTGCATCATCGACAACTCATGTGACTCGGCTTAAAGACCTGTGATTTGACGTCATCTCTTGAAGCTGTTGAATATTGACGGCTAGGAGAAGAGTTAGTTATATTAGTTAGTACACTCCTTAAAAAAATTTAAACGCTTTTAATTTCTGTAATTGGCACTGAGTGGGCGAGTAAAACATAGTATGATCATGAGAGAAAAGACAAGAGAAATCGATTCTCATTTGCGATCTTCCTCTCATGAGTTGTGGTTTTTGGTTCTCATTGAATGCGTGTCGTGAAAGGTTTATTGTTTGGTTCTTAGGCTCATCGTCGAAAAAATCTTAGTGTTTTTCTGTTTTTAGTTCTTCTTAATTTATGTCGTCCATGGTTAATTGTGTCGCAAGTAACGATGGTAAACTGTTTTATTGGTTATGATTTCCTATAATATGCACAAATATTAAAAACATAACGTGCCATGTGGAAGAACTAGTATCTGATAAAAAGATAAGGGATTATTCCAAAACTATGATTATTTAGAAAGTTTTTGACCAAAATCTAATAAATGCTTTTTATTTCAAAAGTATGATCATTTATTGATAATATTGTCAATAAATAACCGTGTTTAACGTGCCATGTGGAAGAACTAGTATCTGATAAAAAGATAAGGGATTATTCCAAAACTATGATTATTTAGAAAGTTTTTGACCAAAATCTAATAAATGCTTTTTATTTCAAAAGTATGATCATTTATTGATAATATTGTCAATAAATAACCGTGTTTATTGACAATAGATCAGTACGTATTGGCAAACTTAGTTATAGCTTAGAATAAAAAGTGTTTATTAAATTTTAGTCAACAACTTTTTAAATGATTATAGTTTTAGAATAGTCTCAAAAAAATAATCACGTGACTAAATATAAAAAGTCATCACCAAACCAATGAAGCGTACATCTTTGGAACACTTAACAATTATATATAAATAATACGCCATAATGTACTATATATATACGTGCTACATACAGCGATAGTGATAGAGGAGCGTACATCTTTGGAACACTTAACAATTATATATAAATAATACGCCATAATGTACTATATATATACGTGCTACAGCCTACAGCGATAGTGATAGAGGACTTCAGTATATTTATAGTAATACTAACGTGTTTTGCAGCTTATGCTAATAACTCTTTCGTTGTGATTGTTAGGTGTGCGTTGATTTCACCAAATTACTAACTAGATAAGACCCATAGTTATTGCATTATTGATTTGTCATTTGACATCGATTTATACCCTATCTACGTTATGGAGGTTTTGTAATAATAAGGCAATGAATAGTGTACGAAAATTCTAAGGAAAAGAATAGCAAACTTGAAATATTATATATAATTTGTCTGAATATTCATCTGTAGTGTTCAATAAAAATCTTTCTTAAAAAAACACTTCAATTATGGCTTTGGTGCTTTCAATATTGTGTTTAGTTTTATGCTTGTTAGCCATTATTATTGCATTTATTGACAGAAAATTTCCTGTCTTAACCAACTGGCCGATCCTCGGAAACTTGCCGGGGCTCATCCAAAACTTCTTGCAATCCCCCAACTTTTTCAACGAAGTCTTGCGTAAAAGTGGCGGAACATTTGAGTTCAAATGCCTTGTTTTTTCGAATTCTGATTTCTTCATCACTTGTGATCCTCTAAATATCCAACACATCTTGAGCACGAATTTCGCAAACTATCCAAAAGGACCCGAGTTTCGGGACATATTCGATACGCTAGGCGACGGGATTTTCAACGTGGACTCGGATCTTTGGAGGCTACAGAGAAAGATGTTTCAACTTTGGAATTCTCGGCAAAGCAAGAAAGGGTTTGTTTCCAAAGTCATCCACGGAAGAGTTATTCATGATCTCATTCCGTTTCTTGATCATGTCTCCCAAACTGGAATTCAGGTTATTATGTTTCATACTCTTTTGTCCTTTTTTCCTTTATGTTTTGTTCTTTTGTCTCCCAAACAAGCATTCAGCTAATTATTTTGTACAACATAAATAGAATATTTTACTATTCTGATTTCCAGGGAGATTTCCACCTTAAATAACAACTTGTTTATAATTTAAAAATGCATCGCTACAAATAATATAACTCTATGTTAAGCTTTTAATTATTATTTTAGGCTACAATATAATATGATAATGTTTATGATAAAACTACTAAGTTATTTATGATAATGTTTTAACTTTAAAGTTGTTTAGGGCCTTGAAGTTAAAAAAAAATCTTATGAAAAGTACTAAAATGCTATAATATCAATAGTTATAAGAACATTTTGCTTGAAGTATTAATTTATAGTGACCAAAATGACACATACATAACAATTCAGAGACTACTAATTAATTACATTAAAAAATCAATTATGAATTAGCAACCAAAAATAGTACTATATATACTAATTAATTCCTCGCAATGACTAATAAGCTTGAACTGATTGATAATCATAGGTTGACCTACAAGAAGTGTTTCAAAAGGTGATCACGTTCGAGAATGCGATCTCCTTGATTTTTGGTCTCGACCTAGCTTCCCATAACTTCGAATTCTCTAGATCCGACTATCAAAAGGCTTTCGGAGACATACAAGAGACTATTTTCCATAGACACTTCATTCCAACGAGCCTTTGGAAGTTTCAAAGGTGGCTTGGGATCGGAGGCGAGCGAAAGCACAAGAAGGCATGCGAGCTATTCGATGAGTTCCTTTACGACTGCCTATCGCGAAAGCGTAAAGAGATACATGAAGATGAAGAAAGAAACTCGGATATGATCTCGGCTTATCTAGAGGAGAAGGAAAACCCTTACTCGGACAAGTTTCTGAAAGATGTCGCTATGAGTTTGACCGCGGCGTCTCGGGACTCGTTCACTTCGATCCTCACTTGGTTTTTCTGGCTCGTCGCGACTCATCCTTTCGTCGAGGCCGAGATCCTCAAGGAGATCGAAGAGAAATTACTTCCCGGGAAAGACGGGAATATTCATTTCGGGGCCGAGGAATTGAGCAAGTTGGTTTATCTTCAAGCCGCGTTGCAAGAGACTCTCAGGCTATACCCGCCCTTGCCTTTCAACCACAAGACCGCGGCCAAAGAAGATACTCTCCCGAGCGGCCACCGAGTGAAGCCGAAGCAAAGGGTAGTATTGTCATTTTACTCCACGGGAAGGATGAGAGAGATTTGGGGCGAAGATTGTCTCGAGTTCAAGCCCGAGCGGTGGATCGATCCCGAGACCCGAGAGAAGCTGGTTTATGTGCCGCCGCACAAATTACCGGCCTTCAACGTGGGACCCAGGACTTGTCCGGGTAAAGACGTGGTTTTGGCTCAAGCAAAAGTCGTCGCGGTCAACGTCCTCAGAAAATACCGTCTCGAAGTGGTCAAAGGACATGATGTTTCTCCGACCTTGACCATCACGCTACACATGAAGCACGGACTCATCGTGAATGTGTTCAAAAGGTGTTGATCGAGAGAGAGAAATTAAATAAGGTGCTTAATTACTAGCTCCTATATCTCGGATTATGTTATTTTTTGGGAAATAAGTGTACTAGCTCCTACACAGTTACTACCCTGATATTTGTTTGCCTCTCTTTTAATTAGATTTGTTGATCACAACTTAATATTAATTATAAATGTAAGCCACGGATAATAGCACTTAACGCAACTCCCACGACATTGATACACCTCGAAGGTTTACTACTTGAAATTCAGAGACGTTTATTCTTTTCATCGTTTAATAATCATATGGCTTTTGGTACGTATTTATATTTTCTGGAATAATTATAAAAAGTAGACTAAGGAACCTGAAAAGTTGTAGGGCTGGATCAACATATATCGATCGTAGAAAGTTAACACATACAGGGATGGGCCTCTATTATGTCACTTCTATATTGCAATCTCACTACAAATTAGGCAATAATTGAATGGGCATGAGCTACTTTTCCCTTTTCTCACTCAAGGATTATGCACACAAAAGTGGGTTTAAGGATTTTTTGTGATTTGGATGCAAGGATTTGACAACTCTAGTAATTAAGCTCATTAGTCACATTGCTTATTCTTAACATATCATATATTGGACGTGTGGGGTTAACTCACACTCAAAAGCTCACTTAAAAGTGGAGGGATGTCACGCACTTATAAAGAGTACATTGCTCAATTACCCAATCGGTGTGGGATACTTTAATATCATAGGTTGTACCCAAAAACATCAAGAGAGACTCGAAAGGATGAGAAGCTTGGATTTAGGCCATGCGTGAGGAATTGCAACAGTTCGAAACAAACATAATTAGGAGACTCGTCATTGTTGGCACCAAAATGGATACTTTTGCAACAAATGTCGAGGGCGCCACTTGGTTCTCAAATTTGAGTCGAATATGACTGGCGATTCGCACACTTCCCGTGTGCTAAAAGAAAAGCCTCCATGTCGAACTTAACAATTAAAATAAGTAGATTTCCTAAAAAAAACCATCTCCATAATGAGTTACCTCACCAATGTAGGACAATAGTTTCACCAATATTTTTCCCTTGTTAAATTCGTGGTTAGTTTGACCATTTTAAACACCAATTTCTCATTCATTCTAGCTCTATTTGTGCAATCAAATACTCAATTTTCTCCCCCTTCAAGGAGAGGTAAGAATCCGGTCAGACATATTCGTTTTTGACATGTGGGCCTCATTCAAATTACTGCCATAAAATGAGTCTTCAATATGAAAAGAAATGGCATTAATTATGGGGATTTCTATGCTCATTTCATGTTTTTCTAATATTAAAAGCTTAAGTTTACATTTATTTTTAAAGAAGTATTAATATGTAAACGAATCTAGAATGAGACATAAAACCCTATCGCTAAAAAATGCGGCATTATCGTCCGTTTCTCTCAATATTAACACTATATATTTATTAAATTCCAACCGACTGGAAGAGGAGAAGGACAATGACACCGTCGCGTGTCGTACCATGCGTCTTATGTAGCCGGTGATCATGAATAAAGATCGAAATCTGATGTGCTTACGATATTTTCTATTTATAATAAGTTATATGCTAATGAATAAACCGAGCCTCTTAGCAATTTGGTTTTGCATCTCCTAATTTGCGGGGGTGAGAATGTTTTACCAATTGAACTAGTCCATGTTACCAATTCACCGAGCTTTTTAATCTGTATGTTCTGAGTTTCTTGTATTATGTTACTTGTCTTGTTTTGTGCCTCTAGAAATTCATTAGTTTAGCTTTTTATTACACTTTAGACTGCATGGATCTATTGACCCTGACCGAGTTGATTATGTATCTTATACTCAAAGTTAGCATACTAATTTAGATCCGTCTCTCTGGATTTACGAAAAAGATATGTAAAACCTTTATTGCCTTTCAACATCTTGGTTTTAAAAGAATTAATACAACGTGATCATGTAGTTCCTAAAAAATTCTAGACAATATGATTTTTTATTTGTACTCACTTAATTTGTTTATGCCAAATTTTTTAATGAATGAAAAAAAAAAATCAAATTTGTTAGTAATTAATTTAACATTTGGATGCGGTCCATTAGATTGTATATGATATAGGTGTTTTTCTTTTTCTGGGAAGTGGTTCTTATATATACAATAGTTAAATAAAAAAATAAAACATTTGCTATTCTAGAAACTTAAAATTTTAAAATTGTAATTTAGCTCCGTCATTCTCACAAAAGCCATCTTATTTTTACAATTTTTTGACGGAACGTTTGAATAGATGCACAAAATGTTGAGTATTGCCACGTAATAAAAGTTCCAAAATACTTTAATCTGTAAAATTAGTGAAGCTATAAAGATATGTAACACACGATAGTACCAAAAAAGGACTAATTTTTCTTTTACTACGTATGGAGTTGAAATATTTGCTCAGAATTAAAAGGAGTTGATAGGAACCATGCACGTATCACCACCCACCCAAAGTAACTACTACGTCATAAATATCATATAGGTTTACATGCTATAATAAAAAATTCTTTGGTCTTTTAAATGCAGCTGATACAATTGACAGGCGAAATTGTTTATCACGAACACGGATTTTTTGTATAAATTTATATAAAAAAAAACTATCTTATTTCTGTAGTAAAATACTGTTTACTCATAGACATGATTGAAATGATATACATTTATAACTTATACTGTACATTTATAACTTATACAGTATAGGTACAGGGACGGACCCAACTAAATTAATCCACCAGAACTATAAGAGTCCCCTCAATTTTTTTTAGTGTTTTAGATGAGAAATGATGTAAGAATAAAAAGTCATCGCCTATGAAGCCAACTATTTTGTAACACTTTTATTATATATTAATAATACGTTAGCATGTACTATATATATGCGGTACATGATAGTTATAGAGGACTTCAGTATGTATATTAATAATGTTTAATGTTAATAACCCTTATGTTAGTTGTTAGGTGTGCGTTGGTTTCACCAAATAACCAACTATACATGCATGATCCATAATTAATCCATTATAATGATGTCATTCGACATTAATTTATCCATGCCCTATCTACGTAATTGAGAATGCATATTAGCATGGAAGGTTTTTGTGATAAAGCAGTGAATATCGTGAAACATAATTGAATCAAGTCAATTGAATATTATATAAGTGTCCGAATTTTCATAGGTAGTGTTCAATTTAAATCATACTTGAAAAGGAAAAAACACTTTAATTATGGCTTTGATGCTTTTCTTGTGCATAGTTTTATGCTTGTTAGCCATTATTGTAATTATTCTCCGCCGGATGGTTGACACAAAACCTCCGGTCTTAACTAACTGGCCGATCCTCAGACACTTGCCAAGGCTCGTAAAAAACTTCTCGCAATTCCACGACTTTTTCACCGAAGTTTTGTGTAAAAGTGGTGGAACCTTTGAGTTCAAATGCCTTGTTTTTTCGAACTCCGATTTCACCATCACTTGTGATCCTCTAAATATCCAACACATCTTGAGCACGAATTTCGCAAACTATCCAAAAGGGCCCGAGTTTCGTGAGATTTTTGAGGGTCTAGGTGATGGGATTCTGAGCGTGGACTCCGATCTGTGGAGGCTCCAGAGAAAGATGTTTCATAGTTGGAATGTTCAGCAAAGCAAGAGAGGGTTTATTTCTAAAGTCATTCATAGAAGAGTGGTCAATGACCTAATTCCATTTCTGGATCATGTCTCCCAGACAGGAATTCAGGTAACATTTTTTTTACTACTTATATACAATATTTAACTATTATAGTGTTCTCAGGGACGGCTCTAGAGCTTAGCTAGCGCTCTCCACTTAAATAGCTTGTTTATAATTGTAAAAAAACATTGCTTAATCTTTTGAAGTACTCTATGTAACTTCTTAAATTTGATTTTATATTTTAGGCTACGACAATGTTAGTTTAAATTGTTTTGACGTTGAAACTATAAAAAATTAAATTCTATGAAAAATATTCAAATGCTATAATATCAATAGTTTGATTAGGACAATTAATTTGCTTAATATTTTAATTTATAAAGACCAAAATGACACTAAGCATATATGTAGTTCATACTAGTTACTCTAATTAAAAAACCAATTATATACAACCAAAAAACACTAAATTGCTCTTTAGCAATGACTTATGAGCTTGAGCTAATTTATGATCATTAGGTTGACCTACAAGACGTGTTTCAGAAGATGGTCACATTCGAGAATGCGATCTCCTTGATTTTCGGTCTCGACCTAGCTTCCCATAAGTTCAGATTCTCTATCTCCGACTATCAAAAGGCTTTCGGGGATATGCAAGAGACTGCATTCCAGAGACACTTCATTCCGAAGAGCCTTTGGATATTTCAAAGGTGGCTTGGGATCGGAGGCGAGCGAAAGCACAAGAAGGGATTCGAACTATTCGATGAGTTCCTTTACGATTGCCTATCAAGAAAGCGTAAAGAGCTACACGAAGACGAAGAAAGAAACTCGGATATGATCTCGATCATTCTGGATGACAAGAAAAACCTATACTCGGACAAATTTCTGAAGGATTTCGCTATGAATTTAACCGCGGCCTCTCGAGACACGTTCACTTCGGTCCTCACTTGGTTTTTCTGGCTCGTCGCGACTCATCCTTCCGTCGAGGCCAAGATTCTCCAGGAGATCGATGAGAAATTACTTCTCGAGAAAGACGGGAATATTCATTTTGGACCCGAGGAATTGAACAAGTTGGTTTATCTTCAAGCCGCGTTGCAAGAGACTCTGCGGCTATACCCGCCCGTGCCTTTCAACCACAAGACCGCCGCCGAAGAAGACACTCTCCCGAGCGGCCACATCATAAAGCCGAAGGGGAGGGTATTTCTGTCATTTTACTCCACGGGAAGGATGAGAGAGATCTGGGGCGAGGATTGTCTCGAGTTCAAGCCCGAGCGGTGGATCGATCCCGAGGCCGGAGACAGGCTGGTTTACGTGCCGCCACACAAATTCCCGGCGTTTAATGCGGGACCGAGGACTTGTCCGGGAAAAGACGTGGCTTTGGGTCAAGCGAAAGTGGTTGTGGTCAACATTCTGAGAAGATATCATATTCAAGTTGTGCAAGGACATCCCATTTCGCCAACCATGACGATCACGCTTCACATGAAACATGGACTCATGGTCAATGTATCCAAAAGATATTGATTATTTGGAGGCAAAAGGATATTAATGAAACCGTATCCTAAATATGAGATCATAAGTGGAGAACGTATCTGTATTTTAGGAATAATAACCTATGTACGTTTCAAGCATACATTAATACTTGTCTCTTTTTTTTTTTTTTTTTTTTTTTTTTTTTTTTTTTTTTTTTTTCTGTGTGTGTGTTGTTGCTAGAAAAATATTTTTCTTTTGGTGTACTCGTGATTTTATATAGAAAATGTTTTCAAGAAAACATGGATTTGTTATTTTGGGCTTTGGCACAATTGTTCACTCAATAATAATACTATATAAAATCCTGAGTGGAGAAACATATGGTTAGTTTGGGAAATAAATGTACGAATAATTAGTAAAAAATAACGTTTTTGTTTCAAGTACATTGATATTTGTCTTTTGGGTAGACAGATCCTAATTGCTGTGGTTCCTAACTTAATCTTAGTAGTAATTTCAAGAGTACCTCCAAAGTTATATTGCGGGTATAAACTCATTTAGCGTAAATAGTGTTTTTAAAGTTCAATATTTCAAAAATAGTGTTATGTTTTTTTTTTCTCTTTCAAAAATAGTGTTGGAGGAGGATCTTTGGCGAGCAGTCGAATGGTTCATAACTTCATATGTGTTTCGCTGAGTTATTTAACAATGATTCTCTTAATAAATGAGTGTTGTTGATGAATTGATTGAAGATTCGTTTTAGGTCGATATAATTCGGACATTCTCTTAAAATAAGACCTAATATTTGTCTTAAATATCTGATATAATTGATTATATTAAGGAAAAAGAGTCCTCAGTTTTAGTCAATTGACACATTATTATCCTTTATTTTACACTTATCATAAACAATACAAAAAAACCTCTCAGTTTTATACTTCATAATCAATTCCCCTTGTATTTTGCACTAATATCTTTTTAGTTTATATTTAGCAGCTCATACCTTCACATTATAAAAGAAAACAACCATGTCTAGCTTTTCTTGTTTTTGTACACGAATATTACATCATTTTTTTTCAAACTCTAATATCAAATTAGTTTTCATGGGCTAATATTATATAAACAATATGAATTAGTCTTCATCTATGCTCTCATTTTAAGTAAATTTTTTGAAGATAAACACCTCATAATATCTTTTAAAATAATTATGCATAAAAATCAACAAAAAAATGGAGTTGAGAGTTTGTTTTAAATATTACGTGAATATACAAAACTTCTAAGCGTTTTTTGTGATAGAGTGTGAAACATAACATATATTAATTAGGGGTGGCAATTTGGTCCGGACACGAAACACGAAACGGTTACGACACGATTTAAGGCGGATTTGGATCTCAATAAATAGATCGGTTCTTAATTGGATCGAACACGCTAACACGATTAAATAATTGTTCAAAACGACACGATTACGGTAACACGATAAAAAGCTGATTAACACGATTATTAAATGGTCGACACGAAACACGATTACGACCCGCACGAATATGATCCAATTAACACGATTACGAGTAATAGCACGATTACGATCCATGTAAACACGATTAATATCATATATGTAAAATTATAAATTTATAACTATAAACATAAAATTAATATTAGAAAATATAATGTACTAAAATAAAGTATATTTGTATAAATATCAATTCACGTATGATAACATATACTCAATAGTATACCAATTGACTTAACGGGAGCAATAAGAGCCACAATTCATATCGAACAATCACAATTACTATAGTCTCATAATAACATATTAAATTCAAGTTTATTTGATTTCAATTTTAATTCAATTCATATCGAACAATCACAATTCACAATCACAATAACTATAGTTTCATAATAATGTATCATATTCAATTTTATTGAATTTCAATTCAATTCAATTCATATTGAAAAATCATAATTTAAAATTGACAAACACAATAACTATATTATCATAATAACGTATCATATTCAATTTTGTTATATTTCAATACAATTCAATTCATATCGAACAATTTCAATTCACAATCACAATAACTATCATCTCATAATAACGTATCATATATTCAATTTTATTGGATTTCAATTCAATTCATATTGCATCAAATGTTATATAACTTTTAAAAGATGATTAATTTTATTAAATTTTAAAGAAAGATATTCAATTTAATCTAATTCAATTCAAGGAGCCATAACCAATTGACTTCATAATTAATAAGAATCATATATATAAAGTTGTATTATCATAAATAAATAAATAACACATATAAATCAATCTACTAAATTAGTTTTGACATTTATCTATATAAAGGTACTCAATTAGTGTGTAGCCCAATGTTGCTTAATAATTTTCACAACCCACGTTTCATTGTTAATAACAATTTCATGTTTTATAGTTAATTTAAAAGAAATTAAAAACTGACTTTTATTGATGATTTTAAATCTCGTAATTAGAGATTAATTATAATTTAAAAAAATTAGTAACAAAAAAGGCAACTTACGTTTATTTTTTAATTTTGAATACGTTAATCATTTGATAATAAAAGACTATTCATTTGTAACAAAAATTGTCCATGTAATTTTAAACTTCTAAATAGACTCATCAAATTTTTTGGTCAAATTTGGTCTAATTTTCACTAATTTTAAAAGGAGGGAAATTTTACCTCTAAAGATTTCGTTTGAAGTTTGAAGAACTCAAATTTTACTAGACTAAATTTTATAAGAAAAAATAAAAGTCAGATCTCTATCTATCTCTAAGGTCTAACTCATACCTCTCCACCTCTCTCGCACTTTATCTCACTAATTCTCACCGACCCTTTCTCTCTCCTTCTCTCAGTCTGTCTCCACCATCTCGTGGATCCTCGTGACGACGACGACCGAGTTCACATCAGCTACAACGTCGGGCCAGGCCATCGACTCTGCGACCCTCTCGCCTCTGAACCCGAGCCCGAACCTCATTCAGCCGCCGAGCACGAGGTTGAAGATCTTCGCGTCCGGTCTCATCGGCTCGTCCCGGGCTTGGTCTTCACGAAATGAAGCACGATCAATCGAACGACATTCATCGGAGGCGACATGAAACGCTAGATCATGGACACCTTCGCAGTGCTCGACGACCGCCGTTCTCTCCGTCATTCTCTAACACGCTTTCCATGCCATTTTGTGATGCAAACTCGCTGCGGCCTCTCTTCGTGTATCAAAAGATTTCAAGAGGTTAGGGTTTCTTAGTTGGGGTTTTTTTTTAAATTGTTCTGCTCTATTTGTTTTTTTAGCGTATTCGATTCATGGATGACTATTTGAATTTGATGATGAAATTTGAGTCATGAATGACTGTTTTGTTCATGCCATATGTTCTATGATTTTTCTGCACAATAAGAACAAAGCTTGAACCGAAGCCATGGAACATAAAAGGGCAAACTTTCTGCGAAGACAGCACCAAGAGGGCAAACTTTCTGCAGAGCAGAGCTGGGGTAAGTTGTAGAATTTGTGCTTACATATTTTTGAGGGAAAATATAGGGTGTCGATCTGAGTATTTGAGCCACTACAGCACTACTCCATGTCTGTTCAATGTAACGGATTCACCTGCGATGTGGTCTCTTCCGCCCCGTCCTTCGCAGACGTTGTTGACGCCGTCCAGTATCAAATTAAGCCAAATAGAGAAATTGAGTTGCAATATCAATGTCTAGTTCTTAATGTTATTATAATGAGCTAGGTATTTTTTTTTACTTCGATATTTTCCTATTGTATTAGATCCAGTCATCCAACTAGTAAAACAACTTCATGCTCTGCTACAGAGTGTCCTTTTTTGTAGTTATGAGTCCAAGTTGATTAGAAAAACTAAAAGGAAAAGTCGTATGCATATGAAATTAATATCCACGTGCATTATGAAATGTTCACGTGTGTCAGTTTGCTGTGTTTGCAATTGAGAATTTATAAAAAATTCGCTCCTCCTTTGATAGGGTGAAGCGAATTGTCCATTCTACCTCAAAATTGAAGTTGTAATATATTTTCTTCTGTTAGATTGAGATCAATAGATTTAGATAACTACATTATGTAATTCAAGTTTTTGCATTGGCTAACATTAATCACATTTTTATTTTATTTTTGTGTATTGGATAATTAAGGTTAAATGTTTAAAAACGATTAAAACACGATTAAATAACCCATTTAACACGATTATTAAATGATTTAATTTAAATGGATATGGATCTCTGATAAAATAAATGATCGGATTTGGATCTAGATTTTAAACACGATTAATAAATGGTCGGATTTAGTTCTAATGATTTTTTTAGAAAACACGATTAACACGACACGATTACGACACGAACACGAAATTGCCATCCCTAATATTAATGTTGTCATTAAGTTCAAAGCTGAAAGTTCTTATTTTTATTTTATTTTTTATGATACAATGTAAATAATTTGTTACTTAGCTAAAACATAGAGTTGTTTTTTGAAACTTTCCCGTGATATACAATTTTTTTAAAAAAGGGGCATTGATGGCCAAATTAAAGGCTTGGCGAGCCTACAATTGAATCGATCGCCTCATATTATTGACACTACGTCTGACATTGACATTAATAGTGTCTGATGTGAGTTGATCATATCTTGTTCACCTATTTATTGTAAGAACACTAAAAATACATTTACGTAATGATATAGACATATTACTGAGCAATGTTCAGAAAATTACGCACACACAAAATATCAAAGTTTCTTTTATAGAGTAAGCATAAAATAGATTTTATTATTATTATTATTATTTATTAATAAGTCCGAAACTGAATTTTTTTTTCTTCTATGAAACAATTTAAATAATATGTTAAGCTTTTATTGCGTGCGCAGAAGGTAAGCCTATATCATGGATTTAAATTCCGGGGAAACCGGACGGGAACCAGTCCGGTTCCTGTTTTTTTGAAGAGTCCGGCACCGGAATGACCAAAACAGGAGGTTTCCGGTGATTCTGAGAAAATCGACGCGACCCAGTGCAAATCTTCCGGAATTCCGCCACTTTCCGAGCTTCCCGACAACTTACCGACGCTCCGAAGGCCAAACTTCTCCATATACCGCCGAAAAAGCACTGATATTGGTGAGCTTACCGACGTGAATTTGTATTTTGATGATTTTGAGTTTTTTTTTTTTTTTTTTTTTTTTTAATTTCTTGATAATTCTTGAAGATTAAGTATAAATTGGTAGTTGTGAACATGAATCTAGTGTTGATTTTGAGTTTGTGTTCATGTTTTCTATTTGTTTTTATTAATCCAAATTCTTTTGTTATTTTTTAGTTAGTTTGTGATGATTATGGTTATGTTGAACTTGGTTATTGATTTATTCCGAATTTCTTATTGATTTGTTTTGAATTTTATTTTACATCCGAGAATATGTTAGACTCTGTGTTCATGTTTTCTAATTTTTTTTTATTAATCCGAATTAATATTTGAATTTATTGTTAGTTTGTGATGATTATGGTTAAAATCATATATTTAAAACCATTATTATTTTATTCCGAATTTCTTATGAATTATTTTCAATTTTCATTTAGATCCGGGAATACGTTAGTTTAGAACTTTAGATCCGTAAATATGTTAAAGTTTGTGAATATGTTGTGAATTTGAACTATAGTATTTGGTGGATTGTGTTGAACTTTATCATTTTTGTTTGTACTATTGAACTTAATTTTTGTTGTGTTTGTAATTTGGTAATGTGTTGAAACATTGTACACTATTTTTAATTTTATGAATTTTATCCTACGTACTTTGTATGTTTTTTGTATATTTTTTTTTCTGGATTCCCCTCGGTAAATACGGTATTTGACGGTATTCTTCTACGGTAACGGTAAGTTCAACGGTACCGGTTTCCTTTTTTTTCATGCTTTCTCTGGTATTCCTTTACGGTACCAGTGGTTATCAGTAAATTCTGAAGCTCGGAACGGTAACGTTAGGTAACGGTATTTCGATCATTGGCCTGTATATGCATTGATGGCCAATTTAAAGGCTTCCTGCGCAGAGGACGAATGGACGATGGCCACATATTATTGACAATTTGTCTGATGTGAGTTATTTCTACGGACAGTTTTTATTTTTTATTTTTATTTGTATAACCCACATAGTTGATCATATTTTGTATTTGTGTTCACATACTTATTATCAGGACAGTAAAAATACCATTCCGTATTACGATATAAGCAATGTTCACAAAAATTACGAGGGAAGCGAGACACCATTGACATGTTTTACTTATACTTTTAAAGAGTTTTAAACTAGAAACGGGAAGTGTAAATTTTATAAATAGTTAGTTTTAAGTGTTAACTTTTATTCATAATTATTTGTTTATGTTTTTAACTCTTATTTTATTGTTAAGCATGTTCAATTTTACGAAAACTTCTCCCGAGTTTCCCTCTATCCCGGTATATTTTGTCCTAATTTCAAATACGGTTTTGTGGCCATGCTAATGGTAGCAACACTGCGATTTTTTTGAGATTTTGTTTGAACCACAGAAGTACATCATTATTATACTTTTAATTGAATAATAAGATCGTTTTAGTTATATATTCATATTTCATATATTAAAGGAACAGTTCATACAGTCCAAATACTTTTGATTGATATTTGTAAGATGTTACTATAGTTTGGAAAATAAATTTAAAAAGAGATAAACATCATGATTTTTTTACAGGGACTTAATCAAGTATTTTTTTGTTTGATGTCTGCCACTTATGAATGTAGGTCAGATAATTATTATTGTCCGTAGGAAAAAAGACAAATAATAATAATAATAATAATAATAATAATAATAAAAATAATAATAATAATAATAATAATAAGGGAAAATAACACATTTATACCCTGTGTTTTAGTGAAATGTCGAGTTTAACCTTCGGTTTTCAAAAATGTCGAGTTCATACCATCTGTTTAACTAAAATGACGAAATTATACCCTATGTTTAACTAAAATGGCGAAATTATACCCTGAAATGAATAACAGCGTCACAAATCTCTCTTTCATTGATATTAACTCTTATATAAGAAAAACCAAATCAAATCTAAATCAGTGCCCTAACTTCCAAATTCTCAATTTTGAAATAAAAATAGCATTAAATTGAAATTAAATAATAAAACTCATACCTCCTAAGAAATGACTTCATTCCGTATTCGAATTGTAACTCTAAATCCTGGATTCTCTGTTCGAATATGCGATTTTGATGACTATCAACTATCGATGTTTACCCATTTGTCTCTTTCTGTGTTCTTCACGATTAAGAGACTGTTGTTTATTTTTTAGTTTTTAAATAAATTACATATATGACGCGAATGAATAAAGATAATTGGTGTTTATATATAAATATTATAGTCAACGTCAATGAAAAGTCAATAATATTCGTGACACTGTTGTCTATTTCAGGGTATAATTTCGTCATTTTAGTTAAACAGATGATATAATTTTTTCATTTTAGTTAAATAGAGAGTATGAACTCGACATTTTTGAAAACCGAGGGTTAAACTCGACATTTCACTAAAACACAGGGTATAAATGTGTTATTTTCCCTAATAATAATAATAATAATAATAATAATAATAATAATAATAATATAATGAGCTAAGGCTGATCAGAACATATTTTCCTAGCATTAATGACTAGCAAATAAACATTTATTCATTTATCTCACATTCGAATCTATAGCCGATTTATTTGAGAACACTCATTTAATGAGCTCGTCTTGACATAAAACAAAACTGCATTAGTCAAACTAAAAAAAAAAAAAAAAAACTTTGGTTTAATATGATTAAACATGTTCAATAACCCATTAGTGATTAGACACCTTGATGTGGAAAAAATATATAATTAAAGTTCTTTTATATATCTTTTATATATCCCAGTTAGATTTTTAACAAGGCGACATACATGAACACGTAAACATCATAATAAGCATTCGCTTGAAGTTTAATGCTCTGATTCATTAGAACTAAATGAGATATGTAAATAATTAAGTACTCACCACACAATTAGTTCTCCTATGCACATAATATTTACTATATCAATACTATGCTATGTAAGTAATTACTACACAAATAACCTAAAAAAATCGTATAAATATCTTCAGGAAACAAATGCACATTTTTTTACCTCCCCTACTACCACTTCTTCCCTCCTTTTTCTCTCCATATCACATATTGTCTTCAACTATTTGCTTTGCTTTTTTCTACAATATATATGTGTGCGCGCGTAAGAGAGAGAGATAGAGAGAGCAAAACAAGTTTCAAGCACTGATAATAGATGGCTTTTATTATAGCAGAGACACTGGTGCAAGTATTATGGTTGTTTTTACCTATTATCCTTATTTTGATGATAGTTCGGCACCGGAGACTCAACAGAAACGCTTTGGTAACGAACTGGCCGATCGTCGGAATGTTGCCGACGTTGTTCTACAACGTCCCGCGACTCCACCAAGCTTCCACCGAGGTTTTGGTGAAAAGTGGGGGAACCTATGAATTCAAAAGCCTCTCTTTCTCGAATACAGATTTCCTTGTCACTTGTGACCCTTTGAATATCCATCACATCTTGAGCGCCAATTTCGCAAACTATCCAAAAGGCCCAGAGTTTCGAGAGGTTTTCGACGTTCTAGGGAACGGGATTTTCAGCGCGGACTCCGATCTGTGGGTGCTCCAGAGAAAGATGTTTCAGCTTTGGAATGCTCAGCAAACCAAGACAGGGTTTGTTACTAAAGTTATCCACCAAAAAGTGATCAATGACCTAATCCCGTTTCTTGATCATGCCTCCCAAACTGGAATTCAGGTTCATTATAGTTACTACTTTTTTTAGTCCTAATTATTTATTTATTTTACAAACCGACCTTTTAGTTATATAGTCATATGACTTATAGCATTTTGTATGATAGATTTTTGTAAATTTTATGTGAATAATCACCTCAACTTATTTATAGCACTAAAAAAGACAAAAAAAACTCAAATTAGGCTGGAATGTTTTTGAATATTTTTGTCTTTTTATAGTGTCGTAAATAAATTGAGGTGGTTATTTACAACAAAATTACAAAAAATTGGCTATCTAGCAATTCTTAGACTTTCAGTAGCTTATTTGGCTAATTTTTTGTTTTATATATTTATAAAACTTGTAAAAATTAAAATCATACTAAACTTTATGTGTAAACAAAGTCTCTTTAAGTATATCATTATTTTGTTACACAGGTGGATTTACAAGAAGCGTTTCAGAAGTTGATCACGTTTGACAACGCGATCTACCTCATTTTCGGCTTTGACCTAGCTTCCCATAGCTTCAGATTCTCCAAAGCCGAGTACCAGAAGGCTTTCGGAGATACGCGACAGACTATTTTCTGGAGGCACGGAATTCCGACGAGCCTCTGGAAGTTGCAAAGGTGGCTTCAGATCGGCGGCGAGCGGAGGCTCAAGAAGGGCTGGAAAACGTTCGAAGGGTTCATGTACGATTGCCTTTCCGTGAAGCGCCGAGAATTCGACCGAGCCGCCAAAAAGTCGAGGGAAAAAGAAACCAACTCGGATATGATCTCGGTCTATCTAGAGGACAAAGAGAAGCCTTACTCGGACGAGTTTCTAAAAGACGTCGCCGTGAGCTTGACCGCGGCGGTTCGGGACACGTTCACGTCGAGCCTCACTTGGTTTTTCTGGCTCGTCGCGACTCACCCTTTGGTCGAGGCCGAGATTCTTCGAGAGATCGAAGAGAAATTACTCATACCGGCCTCGAAAGAAAACCACGATGATATCACGGCCGAGGAATTGAGCAAGCTGGTTTATCTTCAAGCCGCGTTGCAAGAGACTCTTCGGCTATACCCGCCCGTGCCTTTCAACCACAAGACCGCCGCCGGAGAAGACACTCTCCCGAGCGGCCACCGAGTGAAGCCGAAGCAGAGGGTTTTGCTGTTATTCTACTCCACGGGACGGATGAGAGAGGTCTGGGGCGAAGATTGTCTCGAGTTCAAGCCCGAGCGGTGGATCGATCCCGAGACGCGAGACAGGCTGGTCTACGTCTCGCCGCAGAAATTGCCGACCTTCAACACGGGACCGAGGACTTGCCCGGGAAAAGACGTGGCTTTGGCTCAAGCAAAAGTCGTCGCGGTCAACGTCCTCAGAAAATACCGTCTCGAAGTGGTCAAAGGACATGTTGTTTCTCCTACGTTGACCATCACGCTACACATGAAGCACGGACTCATCATGAACGTGTTCAAAAGATGCTGATTGAATTATGACTAGCTCTTGAGATAATCTTTGCAATAAAGTGTACTCAGTAACACGTAGTTGCAAATAAAATTACCGTGATATTTGCTTGCCTTTCTTTTTCCGGGTTGTAATCACAACATTACATTATTAAGTGTTGAGCCTTTGTTTTTTGGATTTTTTTTTTCCCTTCTTATTTAATAATTGTAGGGTTTTCCAAAGAATCTTAGTAAATAATAATAAGAAAATAGACTAAGGAACCCGATGAGCTGTAGGACTGGGTCAGGTAGAGCCCATCGTACAAGGTTAACACATGCATGGATGGACTATAATTTATGTCACTTCTGTTCTGTTGCAATTTTAAGTGTTGTCACTATAAATTAGACAATAAATGCATGGGCATAAGCTGCTTGGGACTTTTAACCCCAAATATCATTAGCCCCTTTTTTCACTCAAGAGGAATCAATATCTGCCCTTTCTTACCTTAGTGTATATAATTAAACCTTATATAGGCTGAGCATAAAAACTGATGGGAGAATCTGACGACGATCCATCCCTCGTCTTAGTTTTTTTCCAAAATGAATTTTATTAAATTTAATCTTCTTACGTTCAGATCCTTATATATCCAAAACCACAACGTAAATATGTAAACATGACTATATATCTATCAGATCCTTATATAATATATGGGTGAAATTCACTATCAGAAATAAATTTGAAAGTTCACCACATATTTGATAGACAAATTTGTACAAAATTTCTATTTTCAACTAATAATCGATTAATAATTTGGATTTTCTTAGAAAAAAACTCGATTATACTCAACCTGATTTTGTTGACAATGGTATGACTTAATGGAAGTCTAATGGCGACTTTGACATTTGGCTTTGTTTGATAAGAAGGTGGAAAAAATGGGTGGATGGATTAAGTAAGATGAAAAAAAAAAGGAAAGTGATGGATTATTATTTTCTCAAAAACTGATTGGTATAATGAGATGAAAAATTATTATCCATCAATTTGTAGTTTGGTATAATTAACTAAAACAATAAAATAATTAATGTTTGTGAATTAAAATTATTTTTGTACTCTTATATATAATACCAAATTACTTTATCATATACATTTATGAAGGTTATTATTATAAGTACATAAAAACATGCTCTCTTTTTAACAATCCCTATAAATATGAGAAGATGATTTTTTAGTGGACTCTACGAATTCAAATCCCTCCTACTTTTCTTTTTATTCTTTCCATTAGGGGTGTAATCGGGTTGGGTTAATCGGTTTTTTCATGTGATATCAACCCGAACCGCTACAACTAATTTTTTAGTTTTAAATCTCAAACCAACCCGATTGAAAAGTAAAACCAAACCAAACCAACCCAAAAATAATCGGGTTGGCTTGGATTGGTTTTTTCGGATTATAATTCTCGACAAATGACTTTATAACTCGAATGAAAATCATATATGTATATTATATCTAATAAGTTATGTCAAATAAAATCAAAATTTTGCTTATCTTTAGAAAGTTTAAATATTAAAATAAAAATTACACATATTTTTAATTATCAAATTTTTATGTATTCGCAAATAATAAAATATAATATTGAGTATTTTTTATTTAATTATAATATTATTAAAAAATGATATTTTTTTAACAATAGTACATATAAAATATTTGCAATCTTAAAAAAAATTAAAGACGATTAACATCATTGGGTTGGTTTGGTTCAACCCAATCTCACGACTATAAAAAATCAAACCAACCCGAAATAATTTGCGGTTTGGGTTGATTATAATTCAAACGTCATCGGGTTTTAATGAATCGGTTTCAAAAAGAGTGCGATTTGATTTGGATGATCGGATTGTTCGGTTTGACGGTTTTCATTAATATCCCTACTTTCCATCATATGTAGTATATACCAAATAAGAAAAATTAAAAATTCATTCATTCAAATCCATTTACTATAATCCATCCCTCTTAAATCCAACTTATCAAACAAGACCAACTCTTATGATTAATTTACTATTTATACTAATTTATTTTACTTGAAAATAGTTCTCTTACGTAATAATCGTTGATATTTTATCAACCAAAAATATTCAATTTTGAATAGACATTACATATGGGTAGAAGGACGATATGCACCTAGAATTGTACATTATACTTTACTGGATTGAAGCCAATTTTTAAATCATAAATTGAAACCAATTTTTTGTACGTATTGAAATTCTCTCATCTTTCTGTAATTTTCAATATTTTCTTACGTAATAATCATTGATATTTTATCAACCAAAAATATTCAATTTTGAATAGACATTACATATGGGTAGAAGGACGATATGCACCTAGAATTGTACATTATACATTACTGGATTGAAGCCAATTTTTAAATCATATGTTTGAGTTGATACCAGCAATATGTTTCATTACCAAAATATACCGACAGTATTTGCTCAAGATCTCGGCAGTAAATGACAAGTGTTAAGCCGTTTTTTGGATTTAACATTTGTGGACACGTGATTTTCTTAGAATAATCACATGCCTAGTTTTGGATGGACCCAAAATCACTATTCAAGATTTCAAAGGGCTCAGGGATGTCCAAGAGTTTCAAAAGATCCTTAAATCGTGTAATGGATCGATGAGATTTTTCTCTTACTAAGTGAAGAGCATAAGGTTGTAATTACTTTTGATCTAGTAAAAGTATTTACCCACCAACCCACCCATGTCATTATTATATATAGAGAGAGAAAGAGGCGATGAATAAAGAAAGACATAGAACAGCTAACAACTTTAAAGCACAGATATTAGATGGCTTTGGTTCTAGGGACACCTATGGAAGTTTTATGGTTAGTGTTAGCCATGATCCTTGTTGCGATCGTAGTTCGGCACAAGAGGCTGAACAAAAATGCTATCATAACCAACTGGCCAATCCTCGGGATGTTGCCGAGACTTTTTCGTAACGTCCCGCGTATCCACGACTTTGCCACCGAAGTTTTGGAGAAAAGCCACGGGACGTTTGAGCTCAAAAGCCTCTATTTCTCAAACACCGATTTCCTTGTCACTTGTGACCCTTTAAACATCCAACACATCTTGAGCACAAATTTCGCAAACTATCCAAAAGGGCCCGAGTTTCGGGACATTTTTGATGTGCTAGGCGACGGGATTCTCAGCGTGGACGCGGATCTGTGGAGGCTCCAGAGAAAGATGTTTCAACCTTGGAACGCTCGGCAAAGCAAGACAGGGTTTGTTTCTAAAGTCATCCACGGAAGAGTGGTCAATGACCTCATTCCGTTTCTTGATCATGTCTCCCAAACAGGAACTCAGGTTAATAGTACTATATATTACTACAATTACAGTATATATAAGTTTTTTCGTTAGCATTTCCCATTAGTATCATTATTATTATTATTATTATTATTATTATTATTATTATTATTATTATTGTTTGAGGTTAGATTATTTTCTTATCTAAAGACTGACCCCTTTTTTTATTTTTTTATAATTGAATATTATCCCGAATTTTTGTTTTTATTTTATTTTATTTTCACATGATATCATAGTCTTAAAATTAAAATTGCGCAATCTTTCACCGTTGGATCTTGTACAAGTTTTGAGCTGTACATTCGAAAACAATCATTTTGATATTCTGTTTTGCCCTCACTTCCCCAATTTTTTATAGTAGTTCTTTGATCATTAATATATGATCCATCTTATCTAGTTATTTGTTTTGAATTTTTTTCCACTCTTAAGTATGTTTATAATTTTACCAAAAAATTCATGCTCTAATGGATGGAGCTATTTTATAATCAAACAGGTTGACTTACAAGAAGTGTTTCAGAAGATGATCACGTTTGACAACTCTATCTCCTTGATTTTCGGGTTTGACCTAGCTTCCCACAGCTTCAGATTCTCCAAAGCCCAGTACCAGAGAGCCTTCGGAGACATGTCAGAAATTGTTCTCCAGAGACACGTCATTCCGACGAGCCTATGGAAGTTGCAAAGGTGGCTTGGGATCGGAGGCGAGAGAAGGCACAAGAAGGGCTGGGAATTATTCGGCCAGTTCATGGATGATTGCCTTTCGTTAAAACGCCGACAGTTCGAGCAAACCGGAAAATCAAGGGAAGAAGAAGAAGAAACAAACTCGGATATGATCTCGGCTTATCTGGAGGAAAAGGAAAACCCTTACTCAGACAAGTTTTTAAAAGATGTCGCTATGAATTTCACTGCGGCGTCTCGGGACTCATTCACTTCGATCCTCACTTGGTTTTTCTGGCTCGTCGCGACTCATTCTTCCGTCGAGGCCAAGATTCTCCGGGAGATCGAAGAGAAATTACTTCTCGAGAAAGACGGGGATATTCATTTTGGTCTCGAGGAATTGAGTAAGTTGGTTTATCTTCAAGCCGCGTTGCAAGAGACTCTGCGGCTATACCCGGCCGTGCCTTTCAACCACAAGACCGCCGCCAAAGAAGACACTCTCCCGAGCGGCCACCGCATAAAGCCGAAGGGGAGGGTATTGTTGTCCTTTTACTCCACGGGAAGGATGAGAGAGATCTGGGGCGAGGACTGTCTCGAGTTCAAGCCCGAGCGGTGGATCGATCCCGAGGCCAGAGACAGGCTCGTCTATGTCTCGCCGCAAAAATTCCCAGCCTTCAACGTGGGACCGAGGACATGTTTGGGAAAAGACATGGTTTTGATTCAAAGCAAAATCATTGCAATCAACGTCCTCAAAAAGTACCATATTCGAGTGGTGCAAGGACATCCTATTTCGCCCGCCCCAGCGATCACGCTTCACATGAAACATGGACTCATCGTCAATGTCTCGAAAAGATGTTGACGAATGATTTTTTTTTTTTTTTTATGATTGAACTCACGAACTCTATTTGAGCTAATTACCTCTAAAATATTGATAATTGATGTGGGTGTATTTATTTAGAGCTATGCAAGGACTCGTGAAATGAATTGAACTACATCCTACTAATGAGATCATGAGTAGAGAAATGTTGATTTTGGGAAATAAATGTACGAATTAATTAGAACAAAATATCTTAAATGGAAGTTCCATTGGAAAAACTTGAAGATTCAATACAACCTGTTCTTCATTAATAATACTATATATAGTTGTTTCGGGAATGTTTTCACCAAAATATTGATTAGCTATTTTGACATTAGTGTTCAATAAATTTCCCAAGTATCGCTGTATCATATCAAACGCAGTGTTCTTGAATGGAGAAGCTATTTATGAAGGGTTTTTGAAAATCTTACAACGGTTCTCTTAAATGCCCTAATTAAAGAGTCGTTTCGTTTCAGGTCGAACACATTCAGATGTTCAACCTGATCTAGTTGACAAGAGTATGAGTTTAGGAGATTCCTCCTGGGTCGATATGACTTTGATATACTTTAGGGTTGAATGGTTCTTGATATATTAAACACAAAATTATGGAGTTAAGAGTTTGTTAATTTATATTGATGTGAAAATAGGGGTTATGAATCGCAAACACAAAATATTAAAGTTTCTTTTATAGAGTGTAAAACATAAAATAGATTTATTATTATTATTTATTAATAAGTTCGAAACTGAATTTTTTTTTCTTCTATATGAAACAACGTAAATAATATGTTATATAGCTAAAACTTAGGTGAGTTTTTATTGCCTGTGCAGAAGATGGCCAATTTAAAGGCTTCCTGCGCAGAGGACGAATGGACGATGGCCACATATTATTGACAATGTGTCTGATGTGAGTTATTACTACCGACAGTTTTTATTTTTTATTTTTTATTTTTATTTATATAACCCTCTCCCGAGCGGCCACCGAGTGAAGCCGAAGCAGAGGGTTTTGCTTTTATTCTACTCCACGGGACGGATGAGAGAGGTCTGGGGCGAAGATTGTCTCGAGTTCAGGCCCGAGCGGTGGATCGATCCCGAGACGCGAGACAGGTTGGTCTACGTCTCGCCGCAGAAATTGCCGACCTTCAACACGGGACCGAGGACTTGCCCGGGAAAAGACGTGGCTTTGGCTCAAGCAAAAGTCGTCGCGGTCAACGTCCTCAGAAAATACCGTCTCGAAGTGGTCAAAGGACATGTTGTTTCTCCTACGTTGACCATCACGCTACACATGAAGCACGGACTCATCATGAACGTGTTCAAAAGATGCTGATTGAATTATGACTAGCTCTTGAGATAATCTTTGCAATAAAGTGTACTCAGTAAAACGTAGTTGCAAATAAAATTACCGTGATATTTGCTTGCCTTTCTTTTTCCGGGTTGTAATCACAACATTACATTATTAACTGTTGAGCCTTTGTTTTTTGGATTTTTTTTTTCCCTTCTTATTTAATAATTGTAGGGTTTTCCAAAGAATCTTAGTAAATAATAATAAGAAAATAGACTAAGGAACCCGATGAGCTGTAGGACTGGGTCAGGTAGAGCCCATCGTACAAGGTTAACACATGCATGGATGGACTATAATTTATGTCACTTCTGTTCTGTTGCAATTTTAAGTGTTGTCACTATAAATTAGACAATAAATGCATGGGCATAAGCTGCTTGGGACTTTTAACCCCAAATATCATTAGCCCCTTTTTTCACTCAAGAGGAATCAATATCTGCCCTTTCTTACCTTAGTGTATATAATTAAACCTTATATAGGCTGAGCATAAAAACTGATGGGAGAATCTGACGACGATCCATCCCTCGTCTTAGTTTTTTTCCAAAATGAATTTTATTAAATTTAATCTTCTTACGTTCAGATCCTTATATATCCAAAACCACAACGTAAATATGTAAACATGACTATATATCTATCAGATCCTTATATAATATATGGGTCAAATTCACTATCAGAAATAAATTTGAAAGTTCACCACATATTTGATAGACAAATTTGTACAAAATTTCTATTTTCAACTAATAATCGATTAATAATTTGGATTTTCTTAGAAAAAAACTCGATTATACTCAACCTGATTTTGTTGACAAGGGTATGACTTAATGGAAGTCTAATGGCGACTTTGACATTTGGCTTTGTTTGATAAGAAGGTTGGAAAAAATGGGTGGATGGATTAAGTAAGATGAAAAAAAAAGGAAAGTGATGGATTATTATTTTCTCAAAAGCTGATTGGTATAATGAGATGAAAAATTATTATCCATCAATTTGTAGTTTGGTATAATTAACTAAAACAATAAAATAATTAATGTTTGTGAATTAAAATTATTTTTGTACTCTTATATATAATACCAAATTACTTTATCATATACATTTATGAAGGTTATTATTATAAGTACATAAAAACATGCTCTCTTTTTAACAATCCCTATAAATATGAGAAGATGATTTTTTAGTGGACTCTACGAATTCAAATCCCTCCTACTTTTCTTTTTATTCTTTCCATTAGGGGTGTAATCGGGTTGGGTTAATCGGTTTTTTCATGTGATATCAACCCGAACCGCTACAACTAATTTTTTAGTTTTAAATCTCAAACCAACCCGATTGAAAAGTAAAACCAAACCAAACCAACCCAAAAATAATCGGGTTGGCTTGGATTGGTTTTTTCGGATTATAATTCTCGACAAATGACTTTATAACTCGAATGAAAATCATATATGTATATTATATCTAATAAGTTATGTCAAATAAAATCAAAATTTTGCTTATCTTTAGAAAGTTTAAATATTAAAATAAAAATTACACATATTTTTAATTATCAAATTTTTATGTATTCGCAAATAATAAAATATAATATTGAGTATTTTTTATTTAATTATAATATTATTAAAAAATGATATTTTTTTAACAATAGTACATATAAAATATTTGCAATCTTAAAAAAAATTAAAGACGATTAACATCATTGGGTTGGTTTGGTTCAACCCAATCTCACGACTATAAAAAATCAAACCAACCCGAAATAATTTGCGGTTTGGGTTGATTATAATTCAAACGTCATCGGGTTTTAATGAATCGGTTTCAAAAAGAGTGCGATTTGATTTGGATGATCGGATTGTTCGGTTTGACGGTTTTCATTAATATCCCTACTTTCCATCATATGTAGTATATACCAAATAAGAAAAATTAAAAATTCATTCATTCAAATCCATTTACTATAATCCATCCCTCTTAAATCCAACTTATCAAACAAGACCAACTCTTATGATTAATTTACTATTTATACTAATTTATTTTACTTGAAAATAGTTCTCTTACGTAATAATCGTTGATATTTTATCAACCAAAAATATTCAATTTTGAATAGACATTACATACGGGTAGAAGGACGATATGCACCTAGAATTGTACATTATACTTTACTGGATTGAAGCCAATTTTTAAATCATAAATTGAAACCAATTTTTTGTACGTATTGAAATTCTCTCATCTTTCTGTAATTTTCAATATTTTCTTACGTAATAATCATTGATATTTTATCAACCAAAAATATTCAATTTTGAATAGACATTACATATGGGTAGAAGGACGATATGCACCTAGAATTGTACATTATACATTACTGGATTGAAGCCAATTTTTAAATCATAAATGGAAACCAATTTTTTGTACGTATTGAAATTCTCTCATCTTTCTGTAATTTTCAATATTTTCTTACGTAATAATCGTTGATATTTTATCAACCAAAAATATTCAGTTTTGAATAGACATTACATAGAGTAGAAGGACGATATGCACCTAGAATTGTACATTATACATTACTGGATTGAAGCCAATTTTTAAATCATAAATTGAAACCAATTTTTTTTACGTATTGAAATTCTTTCATCTTTCTGTAATTTTCAATATTTTTTGGATTTTCAGGTATACGTGTTTGCTATTGTTTTAATTTTTTTTTATTAATTTATCATCATTTTACAAAATTAATAATAAGAAAAAAAAAATTTGCATAACACCCAAAGAAGACAGAAGGGATACAAGAGTTGGGATTGCGGGAGAATTTTGTTCCACATATTGAATTTTCTATTAATTATTTTTACTATTTTAGGTATTTCTAAAACACAGTTATTCGTATGTTCATCTAGATCTCACGTCGATCAGATAAATTTAGAAACAGAAGAAGCAAATCAATTACGTACGTAATTACTATATTTGATAATGTGTACTCTAGACAGGATGTCACGGGCCCAAAATTTTCAGCCAAATATTACACCCGTGCGGCCCCAAGGCTCTTACAGTCGAGGTCAACCTGCCTTTCATCGGTCTTCTTCATGAAAACCCTCGCGCACTTCATGCTCACGGACACGGATATCCTGACGGGAACTACGTCCAAAGAGTCTCGCTCCTAGCGACTAGAACTGCATCCCAGTGTCGAGGCTTGCCCGAGCAATGCCTTGCTAACAATCGCCTCGTTACTAGGTTCCCTCGCGTCACCTCGGCCAATCCTGCATCAGTGCTCTCTCGCGTGACTCTCCACCCGGTTGTGTGTGCGATGTCTTAGCCAAGATCAAGTCATCATCTGTTCCCTTCACGATGGGCTATCGTATGCCTCTCCCGAGTAGGCGTACATGGGACTTAGGGCGGCACCCGCACCCAAAGTTCTTTACTCCGACATCCCCTCTCGCAACACATGCGAGTGGATATCCGAATGAGCAACTTGACTCATAACCTAGCCCTTATCCTTTGGATCTCCGCATGTCTCGTTCACACCATGTGTTTCAAGCTACAAGTCCCGCGAATAGAGTTGGACCTCGGACTCTTCGCGTTAGGGACATTCCTACCGTCTGTGGCACGGGAATGTCCATTCGATGATCAATCTGATTCCCCTTGGGTCGACACTGAGAACCTGGGAAACCCTATGGAATAACCACTGTGTGGGATAGAATGCGCGCAATATTGCCCCTCATGGAAATACTTGTCCGAGCCTATCCCAACTCGAATGACACACTAGTCATCTTCGACTATGTATGCCCGTCCCGCGTGTCTGCCTCTTCAGCACTCGGGAAGCTCACTTCGGCCACTGAGACTGTCGGGTGGTGGATAGCTTTACACCAAGGTACCCCGAATAGAAACTAACAATATCATGCCGTCTGATTTGCCATGACTCCCGTGAATGGCCGGATCTTTGCCTCCGGATCCTGTCCAAGCTTCTCAGTCCTTCCAAGAAGGCTTTCGGCTGGACGATTGCTCACGCTCGGCACACGTTTCCCACACATTCTAAGCCCACAGACGGCCACCCGCTTGGCCATGAATTGACGGATCATAACACATGATTACATAAACCATCTGAGCTCTGACATCAACTGCAAACTCGGATCCAGACTATTTACATAAATGAACAAAGTAGAATTAATAAAGATAAAACGGTATGAAATATCTAAATAATTATGTTCAATTAAAATTATAATTTATGTCTCCATAGTATGGTGCTTCGAGGTTTTTTTTTTTAATTTTTTTAGATAATTATGCTAAAATTTTAATGTATAGAACTTAAATGGGCTATTTTCTTAATTCCGCCCTCTATAAAAGAAGATGTTTATATCACCAATTCGTAGACAAACACCATATATTTTGTGATATATATGGTAAAATTCAATTAACACGTTGTTATCACGAGTAAATTACCACAAATACTAGCTAAATATGTTTCACCAATGTGCAATGAAGATAGGAACAGCCGTTACCTACAATTAGTTTTTCCATCCCTTTATAATTGGAATAAATGCACAAATTGTTCAAATCGAAGGTGACGTGGTTCGCTGCATTGTCGAGAAACTATTCATGGCCAATTTTCTAGTTCATCGGTCCTGTTGAGATGTCGGGTAGACTTGAGGACTGAAATTTTGCCAAGACTTTGTTGGTGTAGCTTTATGTGGAGAAGCATTGCCTTGAAATGCCACATCGAACCGACGTTTAACAATGACTATTAGGTGTGTTTTATACGCGTTAAACTCCTATTTTCCAGCTTGAATTTCACGCGTTCTCGAGTGATTTGTGTGTATAATGTGTTTGTGAGTGATTTTCAGGTTTGAGGGAGTATTTTTGTGTTAAAGATTTAATCCAAACAATTCAAGATGATTCAGACGCGTTTGAGCAATTTAGAGCGAACCAAGAAACACGACGTCATCTTCTGCAGGATTTTGAGATTTTGAATTGAATATTTTGGATGATCCAATTCCAGATTTGGATAGAGCTTTCTCTTAGCTTTCTAACACATGTTTATTTGTAAAAATCGGACATCGGAGCAAGAAGTTACGGCCCATTCAAAATCACTGCGCAACTGTCCAATTTATCCGCAACCCAAAAACGTTGTTTTCGTTAATTACCCGATTTTAAGCTTTTTTGAGCCTTTGGACTCCGAAAAAAGCACCCCTAAGCCTATTTAAAGGGTCTTTGTAACCTCAAAATATTCATTCATACATCTTAAGTTTTATATTAGATTTCATAATAGTGTTTGGCTAGTCGGGAGAGAAGAGGCAACCGGAGAAGCAGACCACCGCTCGTCGACGAATGACAACCGCGATTCAGCGTTTTTCTTTCTAATCCTATTCCTTGGAACTCCCTTTTATTTATGTTTTATTTTGATATGATTTTTATGGAGTTTGTTTATTTATTTTCTGTTTCTGTTACTCTCGTCGCCATAAACTGAACCTCTTTGTTTATTTATCTTAGTTTTGCTTGAATATGATTGTGGATTCATTATTTATTTATTGAAATATTTTTCATGTTCTTCTTCTCTATCGCTTGAATTAATTCCGTGCATACTGCTTGTATGAGATTAGCTACCTCGTTCATGATTTTTAGGATTGTTTGGTTTCTCAATAGAGAATTAGATAATCGTGCATAAAGATTAGTTCACCGTAGTACATTCTTAAGTTAGAGATAGTCAGGCTGCTATGGATTCGTGTGTACACTCTTGATTGTAATGCTTGTCGTATTTTTAGGGTTTTGACATAGGTTGTTAGATGCTCGAGAGAGATTTAGCAATATAATTACGTGAGTGTGATTAGTGAAGAGAATTGAACCGAAAAATCGTGCGTATAATTCTAAGAATCCCGACCATAGGAGAGTTTTGCGAAGCCGTTGCCCTTACCTTCTACTCATCCATTCACCCATGCTTATTTCTTGTTTAATTTATTTTCTGCAAATTAGTTAATAATAATCCTCGTTTTTCTCGAGTTCAATTTGTTGCTAGTTAGTTAAGTTTCGGTTAAGCAAAGTCCTCGTGGGATCGACTCGTACTTACGATTATATTACTAGAGCGACTACGTGCACTTGTGTACGGAAATATCACAACAATGACCTATTCTTACACAAATCTAGCAAATTAGTTAAATTAGAGAGATGAAAGAAGAAGGACGTCCACTGCGAGTAAGGAATCTAGAAAAGCTTGGAGCATGGAGTCTGGTGTGGTAAACCGTCATCACTACTACATGAGAGAGCTGCAACGAGACTCGCTGCGGAATAGTCGAGTTAGACGACTGCATCCTTTTGCGTTCACGGGCGAAGACAAGACTCAAGCTTCGTAGTTAGGGCAAATGCCTGGCATGTTGCTATCGGTAGATTGACGAAGTCACAAAGGCATAATTGGAAAAAGTTAGATACCTCATAAGATAAGGGTTTGGCATGAGTTATGGGGAGATTCCATCACGAGGCGTCTCTTAAAAAACATCTCTAAACCCACCGCCCCTCCCAAATGGCCCGGTATAAGGTGAAAGATCTATTTCAGAGTGCAAAAAAGGTTAGTCTTGTTCGGCCCTCGTTCTTCCATCTCATTGGGCTGTCACCTCACCTTAACTCCACATTAGTATGATATTGTTCGCTTTGAGTCCAAATACGATTTTGTTTTTGCGCACCTTCCAAAAATGCCTCATACTAATGAAGTTGGTGACACACTTATATCCAAGACAATCATTGTCCATTCTTCTTATGTGAGACTTGGGTTGTGACCCCAACAATCATCCCCTCAAACCAAAGACCACATACACACGGCCTCCCCTCCAGCAAAATCATCTTGTACTGCCATTAGCCACCAATGGGACACGTCGCCTGACCTTCAACATTGTCAGGAAGACTTTTGACACAAGGCACTCCAATCGCGAGGTCATCACATTGAGGACATCTCCTTCTATTTCTTAAATGCAGCCCAATCTCTGAGTGCTCCTGAATCTTTGGCTCTGATACCATGGGCCCCTATTTTTCCATCTCGTTGGGCTACCACCTCACCTTAACTCCACATTAATACGATATTATCTGCTTTAGGCCCAAGCCGACACGATTTAATTTTTGGGCACTTTCTCAAAAGGCATCATACTAATAGAGTTGGTGGAACACTTATATCCAAGGCAATCTTTGCCTATTCTTCTGATATGAGACTTGCATTATTACCTCAACAAGTTTTATATATTCTTCTTATGGTATTTTGAATAGCTGATTAATTAGCTTATTCGAATTAATGTTAATGAATAAATATGTAAACCATGGTTTATTGATGTTGTTAATCAAGATTACCGATGGTTTGTGTTTATTTTATTTCGCATTAATGAAACATAAGGGATTCAAAAGACTAGTTTCCCAAAAAACGGTATCAGAGCGATCGTTTGTGTCTGATACCTTGCGTGTTTTTTCTTCAGTTTCTACGACCTCCACACCTGTTACAACGTGAGTAGGAGTTTCTACCTCCGTTGTTGAAGTTCTAGCCTACACGACCTCCTCAAATGCGACGTTCTCTCTTGGTGTGAACGGATCAGCAGCGTGACATAATTTTTTTGCCAAGTCTCATCTCTTGAAATTGCAACATGAGCTAGACTTCTTTGAGAGATAGAACATTTGGTTATGAAATTAACAAAAAACATATTTGTATTCAGCGTCGAGACCGCCAATTATATAGAGAATTAGATTTTCATCATCAATCATTTATCCGGCTGAATTCAGATTGTATGCCGTATTCTTTATTTTCAAAACGAACTGGTCAATCGACAAGTTTTATGTCTTCATTGTCTAAAGAGAGAAACGGCAGCATGTCTCTTGGTAAAATAGAAGTAAACATGAAACTTAGAACTAAGAGTATGATAGAGGAACTCCCGAACATTTGGCGATCTCAGATGTGTCGATATTATCAATGGCGACTCATTATTTCGATGAAATATTTATTTGGAGAGAAGAACATTATGTAAACACTTACTCGAAATCTCAGTTATCAAATTCCATTGTGGTCTGAAGAAGTCGAGTCTTTTCCAAGAACATTCCACATGTCGGCAATGTCTACGCAATGATTTACGTGACCTAACATTGACTCCGAGGCAAAGGTATTTATACATAACAAGTGTAAGTTAATCTCAATCACTCATATAAATTCAAATTTGATTAATTCTAAGTAATCTGAACTAATCACACGTGACAATAGCTTAACAGCTCTAATCGACATATTTTATCGCCAAAAACCGACTATATTTTCTCAAAATCTCGCCAGAAAATTATTAAATCTCGCCTGCTGAGAACAAAAAAAGTGAGTGTGCAAGTGTCAAATATAATTCAAAAGGAAATTACTTACCGCTTAAAAACGCATGCACAAGTAACTTAGACTCAAACTAGTACATGAAAGAGAAAACGATACGCTATTGGGTTGTAATTAATTTTGATCTTATAGTAAAACTGTAAAAGTATTTATCCCACTCATGGAGAGAGAGAGAGAGAGAGAGAGGCAATAAATATCGAGAAACATAGTTCTGACATAACTTTAAACCACATATGTTAGATTTGACTCTAGGGACACTCATGGAAGTTTTATGCTTAGTGTTAGCCATGATCCTTGTTGCGATCATAGTTCGGCACAAGAGGCTGAACAGAAACGCTATCATAACCAACTGGCCAATCCTCGGCAATTTGCCGGGGCTTTTACGCAATTTCCGGCGTCTCCACGACTTTGCCACCGTAGTTTTGGAGAAAAGCCGCGGGACGTTTGAGTTCAAAACCCTCTATTTCTCAAACACCGATTTCATTATCACTTGTGACCCTTTGAACATCCAACACATCCTGAGCACAAATTTTGTAAACTATCCAAAAGGGCCCGAGTTTCGGGAAGTTTTCGATGCGCTTGGCGACGGGATTTTCAACGTAGACTCAGATATGTGGAGACTCCAGAGAAAGATGTTTCAGCTTTGGAGCGCTCAGCAAAGTAAGACAGGGTTTGTTTATAAAGCCATTCACCGCAAAGTGGTCAATGACCTAATCCCGTTTCTTGATCATGCCTCTCAAACTGGAATTCAGGTTAATAGTTCTATATATTACTACAATTACATTATATATAAGCTTGAGCTTTATATGTTATCCCCTAACGTTGATTTAAAAGAACTGTCAATGAAGATAATCGAGTTTGAGAACGTCATCTTCTTGATTTTATGTTTGACATAGAGCTTCCCCACTTTTACAGTTTTAATATATATTTTTTAGTTCTTTTTTTTTATATGGTTAATTTGAAGTGTATTTGTAATTTTAAAAACACTCATACTCTAATTTATTTTTCAAATTGTCAATGGTTTAACATTTATAACTATCTGTCCCTGCTAATGAAATGGAGCTATTTTATAATCACACAGGTGGATTTACAAGAAGCCTTTCAGAAGATGATCACATTTGACAACGCTATCTCCATGATTTTCGGGTTTGACCTATCTTCCCATAAACTCAGATTCTCCAAAGCCCAGTACCAGAGAGCCTTCGGAGACATGTCAGAAACTGTTCTCCGGAGACTATTCATTCCGACGAGCCTGTGGAAGTTGCAAAGGTGGCTCGGGATCGGAGGCGAGAGAAGGCACAAGAAGGGCTGGGAAATATTCGACCAGTTCTTGGACGATTGCCTTTCGTTAAAGCGCCGACAATTCGAGCAAACCGGAAAATCAAGGGAGGAAGAAGAAGAGACAAACTCGGATATGATCTCGATCTTTCTGAAAGACAAGGAAAACCCTTACTCAGACAAGTTTCTGAAAGACGTGGCTATGAACTTGGCCGCGGCGGCTCGGGACACCTCAACTTCGAGCCTCAGTTCGTTTTTCTGGCTCGTCGCGACTCACCCTATCGTCGAGGCCAAAATTCTTCAAGAGATGGAAGAGAAATTACTTCCCGAGAAAGACTGGAATATTCATTTCGGGGCCGAGGAATTGAACAAGCTGGTTTATCTTCAAGCCGCGTTGCAAGAGACTCTTCGGCTATACCCACCCGTGCCTTTCAACCACAAGACCGCCGCCGGAGAAGACACTCTCCCGAGCGGCCACCGAGTGAGGCCCAAGCAAAGGGTATTTCTGTCATTCTACTCCACGGGAAGGATGAGAGAGATCTGGGGCGAAGATTGTCTCGAGTTCAAGCCCGAGCGATGGTTCGATCCCGAGACCCGAGACAGGCTGGTTTACGTGCCACCGCACAAATTTCCAGCGTTCAACGCCGGACCGAGAACTTGTGCCGGCAAAGACATGGCTTTTGGTCAAGCAAAAGTGGTTGTGGTCAACGTCCTCAGAAAATACCGTCTTCAATTGGTCGAAGGACATGTTGTTTCTCCGACCCTGACCGTCAACTTTCACATGAAACACGGACTCGTGACCAAGGTCTTCAAAAGATATTGACTGAGAGAAAGAGAGAGTAAGAATGTCTCTGTACGAGCTCTTGAGAGCTTTGCTATATTTACATGTACTACTATCTATGCATGCAATATTTTATCTTTGATTATGTTATTGGGAAATAAATGTACGGAAGTCTGTTATTACTGAATTTGTTTGTTTTGTCAGCCTTATAATTATTTTTCTTAATTACTGAGAATTATAACTTTTGTTGCTCATTCCTATTATGGTTCCAAATCGATCTTTAATTTGAGCTTTTGATGATGCTACTTGCTTCGATCTCTTCTTCGGGTGATATGTAAAAGAGAAGTACTTTTATAATAATATTTGGATTAATTAAAAAATAAAAAACAACACATTGGAGTTTTATTTTTCATCTCTCAGTCAACTTCTTTGTACTACAAAATAAGGCTTGGTCAACGGTTAATAACCGTCGCACAAGGTTTGAATGACAGTTTTTTTCCTTTGTCCAAGCTCATGCTGTGAAAGTTGGGATGGCAATTTAAAAAAAAAATCCAAGATTAACATGTTAAAACTTATTTAAATTTTTTAAAAAATAACTGCTGAGATTAAAAAAAAAAATTTTTAACAAAGTCAACACCGTTTTAAAATCCGATGGATTCTCCATCGTGTGACCTCCTCGGCATAGGTGTTTGTTTTGCTATAGCGAGAGAAGCAAGAGTTACCATAATTTGGCTTCAAAAGATCCTCACAAAGATTTTGAAACAAAGAAGAAGAGAATCATATCGCTCCAAAGAACAAATAATTCTAAAATACAGTGAAAAATTTGAAAATAATGGGCGTATCAAAGCAAATCAAAGCCACTATACATGTAATTAATTGAAAATATATATATTAAAAGGGATATCAGGCATAAAATTAGGAGATTTAAACTATTGTACGGATTTAACAAAAAAACCAAGGTTATTAAAATAAAAATAAAAATAAAAAATCTTATATAAAAGGGACAAAAGCGTGAAATACAAAGCCCAATACCGAATATAACCGATAACTTACATGTTTCAACAAACAAAAAAAAAAACACACACACACACAAAATAGCTTCCAACTCCATAATTTTACAATAGCTTACTTGGTGCGAGTTCTCTAATATTTATAAAATCAGGATAGCTATGAAGACATAACATATATCGACAGTAAAGGGAATAACTACTTTTCAATGGAAATAATAGGAAGGACAAGGACATATACCACCCATTTCAAAGTCTTTGATGTTAATTGAAATGCAGCTGAAAATTGACGAAACATTGGTGACGTGTCACTTGCCTGCAGCAGATAAAGTTGATTTTTTATTTTTCAAAGAAAAATAAAAAAGAGAGAATTCGATTAGCTTAAACTTATCAGTAAAAAATTATATGAAGAAATTAATTTGAGTCAAGAGCCATTTTGTGTTATAAAAAATGTAATATAAATGCATTAATTCCTAAGTCAATAAGTCTTTGATGCTTAGTTGAGTTAATGCAGCTGGAGTTGGAAATGTCATTTGTCGGCAGAGGATAGAGTTGATTTATTTACTTAAATCATAGAGATTTGATAGATTTAATACAAAGCTGAAATTTATCATCAGAATTGAATTTGAAGTTGATGTGTTGGTGTTGTGTGTGTTCTGATGATAAACTTCAAAAAATAAGTGTATTGCTAATTCAAATTCAAATTCTGATGATAAACTTCAAGAAATAAGTGCACTATTCAAATTCAATTCTGATGATAAACTTCAAGAAATAAGTGTATTGCTAATTTGTGTAAGAAATAAAGAAAAATATTTTTTGTAGCTAATGTAATATATTTAAATTAATTTACATTGCTCTTAAAGTTAACCACATATTTGATAGACATATATATATACAAAATTTCCATTAAAATGATTTGCAATTGTTTAATGTTCTTCAATTAAAATTAGGAAAAATGACACAAATATACCCTGTGTTTTAGTGAAATGTCGAGTTTAACCTTTGGTTTTCAAAAATGTCGAGTTCATACCCTCTGTTTAACTAAAATGACGAAATTATACCATCTATTTAACTAAAATGATGCAATTATACCCTCAAATAGACAACAGCACCACGAATCTTCTTTTTATTGAATTTTCATTGACGTTGACTATAATATTTATATATAAACACCAATTATCTTTATCCATATATGTAATTTATTTAAAAACTAAAAAATAAACAACAGTCTCTTAGTCGTGAAAAACACAAAAAGATGCAAATGAGTAAAAATCGAAAGTTGATAGTCATCAAAATCACAAATTCGAACATATAATCAAGGATTTAGAGTTGCAATTCGAACACAGAATGAAATAATCTATTGAGAGATATGAATTTTATTATTTAATTTCAATTTAAGGCTAATTTTATTTCAAAATTGGGAATTTGAAAATTAGGGTACTGGTTTCGATTTGATTCAGTTTTTCTTATATAAGAGTTAATATTAATGAAAGGGAGATTTGTGATACTGTTATCCATTTCAGGGTATAATTGCGTCATTTTAGTTAAACAGATGGTATAATTTCGTCATTTTAGTTAAACAGAAAGTATGAACTCGACATTTTTTAAAACCAAAGGTTAAACTCGACATTTCACTAAAACACATGGTATATATGTGTTATTTTCCCTTAAAATTATAGTATAACTATTCAAATATTAAAAATATCATGCTAACTTTTGCCTTGTGGTCAGCTATAACTTTGGAATAATTGTTAGGTATGCCTTGGTTTCACCGAATAACTAACCAAGTAAATGCACTTCATCAACTTTCCCCAGATATGACCCATAGTTAATGTATATTATTAGTACATAAGCATTTGGTAATTACTAAATTACAAGGAAAAAGAAAAGTAAATTTAATATTTTTTCTAAAAGAAAAAAGTAAGTTGAAAATTGTAATAATCGTACATATTTTTCATCTATATATAGTATTCAAGTAAAAATTATATATACACTTGAAGAAACATTCTTGAAAACACACTTCCCTTATGGCTCTGGTGCTTTACTCGTGTACAGTTTTATTCTTATTATGCATAATTACTGCAATTATTTTTCGCCGGAGGCCCAGAAAAGGTCGAGCCATAACCGATTGGCCTATCCTCGGAAACTTGCCAGCGCTCGTCCAAAACTTCTCGCGCCTCCATGAATTTTTTGTTGAGCTTTTGATGAAATCTGGTGGAACTTTTGAGTTCAAAGGCCTTGTTTTTTCAAACTCCGATTTCATCCTCACTTGTGATCCTCTAAATATCCAACACGTCTTGAGCACTAATTTTTCAAACTATCCAAAAAATCCCGACTCTCGCGAGGCTTTCGACGTGCTAGGCGACGGGATTTTCAACGCTGAATCGGATTCGTGGAGGCTCCAGAGAAAGTTGTTTCAGTTTTGGAATGCTCAGCAAAGCAAGAGAGGGTTTGTATCTAAAGTCATCCAAAGAAAGGTGGTCAATGACCTAATTCCCTTTCTAGATCATGTCTCCCAAACAGGAATTCAGGTTATATTTATTTACTATACCTATGCACAATATTTTACTATATAATTATGTTTTATGTTATTTCATTAGACGTTGAAATGAATGAAAAGAATAATTTAAATTGTTTGTGGACCATTTTGCTTAGAAACAGAAACCAATATGTTACTTGCACAATAGTGAGGCTACTTACCCTAAAATACTAATTATTTATTACTTCAGCAGCTAAATAGTATTATAGTCCTCTTTACCAATTACTAATGAGCTTGAGCTAATTTATTTATAATCATAGGTTGACCTACAAGAAGTGTTTCAGAAGATGATAACCTTCGATAATGCGATTTCCTTGATTTTCGGTTTCGACCTAGCTTCCCATAAATTCAGATACCCTATATCCGACTATCAAAAGGCTTTTGGAGATATTCAGGAGAATGTTCTACAGAGACTCTTAACTCCGACGAGCCTGTGGAAGTTTCAAAGGTGGCTTGGGATCGGAAGCGAGCAAAAGCACAAGAAGGGTAGCGAAATCTTCGACGAGTTCTTATATGATTGTTTATCTTCAAAGCGAGAAAAACTACAGGAACAAGAAGAAGTAGAAACAAATTCTGATATGATCTCAATCTTTCTAGAGGAGATGGAAAACCCTTACTCAGACAAATTTCTAAAAGATTTCGCTATGAATTTGACAGCGGCGTCTCGGGACACGTTCACTTCGTTCCTCACTTGGTTTTTCTGGATCGTCGCGACTCACCCTTTGGTCGAGGCCGAGATTCTCCGAGAGATCGAAGATAAATTAACTCAAGAGACAGACGAAAATATCAATTTCGAGGCCGAGGAATCGAACAAGTTGGTCTATCTTCAAGCCGCGTTGCAAGAGACTCTCCGGCTCTACCCGCCCGGCCCTCTCGTGCAAGAATTTTCCGCCGGAGAAGACACTCTCCCAAGCGGCCACCGCGTGAAGCCCAAGCAGAGGGTAATGCTGTCATTTTACGCCACGGGAAGAATGAAGGAGATTTGGGGCGAAGATTGCTTGGAGTTTAGGCCTCAGCGGTGGATCGATCCCAAGGCTAGAGACCGGTTGGTTTACGTGCCACCGAATAAATTCCCGGCGTTCAGCGCGGGACCGAGGACTTGTCCGGGAAAAGACATGATTTTGATTCAAACCAAAATCACTGCAATAAACGTCCTCAGAAAATACCGTGTTCGAGTGGTGCAAGGACATCCCGTTTCGCCGACCATGACGATCACGCTTCACATGAAACATGGACTCATGGTTAATATCCTCAAAAGAATTTGATGATTGAGATGCAAGGATATGAAATCAATTGTACTGTAAAATTTGTAAAATACAATACATATATATATATATATATATATATATATATATGTAAGAGTTGAACACAATATATATTGCATGCATCTTGGAATGTTATCACAAAAATAATTGTAACGCATGATGTATATAGTTATACTTTTGGGCTGAGACTGAATTCATTTTGGCATTAATCTCTAGTTAATTCCTGGAACTTTCGTTTATATCTTTTCAAAATTATATTTCGAGTGCTTAATTATTTTTTAAAGCGTTTTTTTGAAGTAGTACTAATTATTTCATTGAATATCTTTCTGAAAATAATTTTGCAAAAAAAAAAAAAAAAAAAGATCAACGAGAAACACTACGACGTCATATATAAGAGGGTTTTATACGCGACGGAGACTGGAGCAACGAGAAGCCGTCATTGAGAGCACGGTGGACGAACATTCTTCGTGGCTTTCGTCGAGCGAAGAAGGGACTGTGTCGCGAGGTAGGATATAGTGGTGGTCGGAGTCTCGGGATCAGCAGAGCCGCGGAGAAGAGAAGAAGGGGAGAGAGAGAGAGAGAGAGAGAGAACTGATCGAAGAAGAACATAAGAAAGAAGAAACAAAAGAAATAAGAAACAAAAGTCATATATGTTTGACCTAGTTTAATAAATGCACGAAAAAAAGAGAAAATATATCGCACTAATATCGCATCTAATATGTTAAAAATCCAACTTCAAATCACCATTTTTTTTTTTTGTAAAGTTCAATGGTGCTTTTGGATGTGATATGTCGCTTCTAAGATCTATCCGCATCTAAAAATCTCTTTTATAGTTGTGAAAATTATTTTTCATTTTAATCATATATTAATGAAATAACTAGTGATATTACTAAATACCGCACGTGACATTTTCTTCAGAGTATTTTTTTTTTCTTTTCATTTAGCTTGTTAAAACCAAGATTCACATATATCCGTGAATAAGGGAGAATTCTGTTTTTTTTCTTAAATTTAGAAATGAAAAAAAACCCCTAATAAACAGATAACACATGAAAAATAAAATAAAAACATCGCAAATAAATATATCGGTTATTTATTGTTTTTTTTTTTTTTTGTCTAATTGCTAATGTACAATTTTAAATTTTTATCTTAATAATCTTTTGTGGCTCACGCGCTCTTTAATATTGTTATATATGAATGAAGAAGAAAGAATAGCGTAGAGTGAAGTACCCAATTTAACAAATATGGCTTTCAACTAGACCAATAAAAATTACATGGATTACATTTACAACACATTAGGGTAGTTTTCGGGTTTACTAGTGTATATATGCTACAATGTACATAACATGAAAAAAGCTATGTCACTCAATACACTAACTGATTGTGTAGTTATGAATACAACGTAGTGTCACTTTTATATTTAGTACCAAATGGTTACATATCCTGTTTTTATTTTGTTATCTGATCGTTTGGTTGTGATTTATTGAGAATTTTAGATTGAAACCGCTTACCCAATGTCTCATGCAATATGCTTATATATGGAATCATTAAAAAAAAAATATATAAACTCATTCCATAAAAAAAAAAAAAAAAAAGAAAAAAAAGAAAAAAGACTCAAGTTTGATTTATAAAATTAATGAACATGGAACGAATAATTATTGCTGCATGCTTCAACCTGATGTTGGCATTTGCATCAGCCTCCGATTCCGGCGTGTTTGACGTCAAAAAATATGGTGCGAGTCCCAATAGTGATATCAGTAAGGTAATTTAAAGTGTATTTTTAATCATCCGAATACAATTCTTATTCCATTCAGTATTTTAGTTAAATATCCGGTCGAGGCTAATGAATTTGTAAAATAGACAAACATTATCTAATAAAAGTGAAATATTCAAAATCTATAATAGTGCGCAAGTACATAAGGTGCCGATAAATTATTTAGAATTCAGCGATGATTTTTTTGAAAATGGTAAATTGCTTAAATACAAGTATAGATAAAAAAGGACTTATCGATACCATTACCAATTATACTTACTCTTTCGCTAATGTTGGTTATTTTGTAAATCTCTTCATTTTAAATGGTTGTTTTGTATAATGTTTTCTACTCTTAAACAAAATTGTGTTTCAATTAAATTTTTTTTTTGCAATTTGTATATTGTACAGGCTTTGACAAGTGCTTGGAAAGAGGCTTGTGCATCAGCGAGACCAAGTACGGTGTTGATCCCAAAAGGGTCATACAAGTTGACAAAAGGAGAATTCGTAGGACCTTGCAAGTCTCCGATAACGTTTCAGCTCCAAGGCACGTTAGTTGCTACGTCTGACGTCAGTACCTTTGCGACTGGAGACGGTTGGGTAACTTTCGAACACGTCGACAAGCTTACGATATCCGGTGGTGGAACTTTCGATGGCCAAGGCCAAGCCGTTTGGGGAAAAAAGTGTGACCAAACCAGTTATTGCGGAAAATTACCCATTGTGAGTCTTAGTTTAATGATATTTTAAGTTTATTGCTTATTTTAGAAATCGTAAATTTAGACTTAGATTTTTCTATTTGAGATGTAGGTTTTAATAGATCCCTAAAATTATTCTTAAATTTAATAAAAGAGAAATGAAACTAATTAATAAAGATCTTAACAGCGAAAGCATACCTAAATCCAATGGATATTGATAACACGCAAAAAATTGATGGCCTTCCAATTTCTACCATACATGTTGTTATGTAGAATAAATGCCACTATGCTAAATACTAATGACTAATTTACTTTTTTTTTTCTTCTAATTGTAGCTCCTAAACATATTAGAATTAGCACTGACGGTATCCATGTATCATAACAAATATATTTTTAAGTTACAAACTTTATTATTATAAATTAGGCCATATTAATTATAGCTTATTTAATAATTACCCAACATATTTTTTTAGTGATACATTACTTGTCCTAAAATTATTCTAACATTAGATGCATGGTTATTATGCTTACATAATTTCTCCCTAGAAAGATATATGCCTATGATTTTCACTAACTTTGATTTTTTCTTTGTCCGAAACAGAACCTTAGATTAAACTTCATCACAAACGCCATAATTCGGGATATAGTTTCGTTGAATAGCAAACAATTCCACATCAACGTGTTGGGCGGAGAAAATGTCACCTTCTCTCATGTTAGCATTATCGCCCCCGAAAACAGCCCTAACACCGATGGAATCCACATCGGACGCTCGGACGGGATCAAGATTATCGATTCGACTATCAAAACCGGGGACGATTGTATTTCTCTGGGTGACGGAAGTAAAAATATTAACGTGACGAAAGTTACTTGTGGGCCCGGACACGGTATCAGTGTTGGAAGTCTCGGAAAATATAAGGGAGAAGATCCCGTGGAAGGAGTGACCGTAACGCATTGCACGCTTAAGAATACCACCAATGGAGTCAGAATCAAGACATGGCCGGATTCTGTTCAAGGTTTGGCTTCAAAAATGCACTTCGAGGACATTACGATGGAGAACGTTTTGAATCCGATCCTCATCGATCAAGAATACTGTCCGTGGAATCAATGCAACAAAAAGGTATATAAATAATGATAATAAATCTTATCTGCCATTCTTTACGATTATATTACTTGGTATTTTGATAAATAGTCGTTTTGATAACTAATTTTACAATTTAGTTGCGCCGTAGGTATTATTAAGTATTATTGCCGGCGAAAATAAAAATGAGTATATAAGTATCATTTTGAATAAACATTAAATATTTTTATCGCCGTTATCTCTAATATATTTTTTAAGCTAGTAAATTGTTTATTGGCATGAGTCAATATTCATAATTGCAGTGTAAAAAAAAATTAGAAAACGTAATTTTTTTCTATATATCAAATCATCAATTAGTTTCAAATGACTACATTTGTGTTTTTTTTTTTTTTCATTTATTATTATTATACGCCTTTGTGTGTAACTTATGAAATAGGTTCCATCGAAAATCAAAATCAACGACGTGAGATTCAGTAACATCAGGGGAACTTCAGCAACACCGATTGCAGTGAATCTTTTGTGCAGCAGTGGATTCCCATGCGAGAACGTCGAAATTTCCGACATCGATCTTAAATATAACGGCAAAGAATCTTCCATTACCTCACTGTGCAAGAACGTCAAACCTAAGGTCTCTGGCAAACAAAACCCGCGTTCTTGCGCTTGATTTGAATGGATCACCGTTTTCTTCAAAGTTGTTGCAATATGGTATTGCAGAGTTTAATTTAAAATTCCTGTGGGATTGCTATTTTTATTATTTTATTTTCCGAATCAAATCTGTAATTTTCAATCGAATTTTAATATTTGAGACTGCATAAATATTATGAGTTTTATTTTGCACCCTCCGTGGAAAATAAAACGAATAAAAATCAAAACAATGTCAATCTAGTCGTTGAAAAATATTTAACAAAAAATTGGTTAAGTAATTAGCCAATCTTTGGTAAATAATTTATAAATAGTCAACTTGCATACGTGGCAGCTTATTAATTACCTAAAATATATGTTTGGTTGTGTTAAATAAGGCTTTTATTAATCTGTTAATAAGTTTACTTGACTATTTACAAGAAATTAAACAAATGTGGACTATATCTCAATCCACTATATATATGCGTGTGCTATATAACTTAATAACTCAATATTTAAATCACCTTACAATTCACAATGAAACCAAATCAACAATAAAAATTTATCAATCTACATATTTTGTGCATAACTGATGAAAATATTCCGAATTCAATATAATTCCAAATGTTGTGATTTTTAAGATGATAACATTTTTAATTCATCTCCTAAACGCGATTCTCGCACGGGACCGGCCGATTTCCTGAGATTTCAAACCTTGCTTTAAAAACTATACGTGTTTGATTTTGATGCAAAAAAAAAAAAAAAAAAATGTCTACGTGTCTCGACCGTAGCAATACAATACTCGAGTACAAATCTGTCCAACTCCCAAGACAGGCTCATCCATATCTACATTATTGAGCATGGAAGATCTTGTCGTGTAGCACTGGATATTGTGAAATAACATTAAAGTAAATTGAAAAGTATATAGTTGTTCAGACATTTTGTCATCTATAATGCTCAATTGAAAAAAAAAAAAAAAAAAAAAAAAAAACCCTTATGGATATACATATGGTTTTGGCGCTTTCATTGGGGACAGCAGTTTTATGCTTACCCATCATCGTAATTATTCTCCGGCGAAGGCCCAACAGAAACGGCCCAATGAAAACCAACTGGCCGATCGTCGGAGACTTGCCTGGGCTCGTCGGAAACTTCTCGCGCCTCCACGATTACATCACCGAGCTTTTGGGGGAAAATGGCGGGACTTTCGAGTTCAGAAGCGTCTCGTTTTCGAACTCCGATTTCTTCGTCACTTCCGATCCCCGAAACTTTCAGCACATCTTGGGCACCAATTTCGCCAACTATCCTAAAGGACCAGAGTTTCGGGAGATTTTCGAGGTCCTAGGTGATGGGATTTTGAGCGTTGACTCGGATCTTTGGAGGCACCAGAGAAAAATGTTTCAGCTTTGGAATGCTCAGCAAAGCAAGAGAGGGTTCGTCTCTAGAGTCATTCTCAGAAAAGTGGTCAATCACTTGGTCCCATTTTTAGATCATGTTTCCCAAACAGGAATTCAGGTACAAACTATTTGAATGTTTTTTTTAGTCCAAATTAGTCCATACGGTATTTTGGTCATGCACTCGTTTTTTAGTCGACTCCAAATTTGTCCTCAAATTTAATATTTACAAATTAAGAAAAAAAAATTATCATGAAAATCAAATTTCACTCTAAAAATAAATAATAAATTAACTTGATCAATATAACTGAATTAGCCCCTTATATAAGATTAACATGAATTTAAGTGTTTAAATATGTTTTAAGTTTCATTAAACTAAAATTATTCAAAATCAATAATTTAGGGATCATTGGGTACTTGCATGATAGTTGAGGAACAATATATGCTAAAAATCAAATTATTTAGTACTTTTTTAAAATTAAATTATTGTGCTTAGAGCAGCATGATAGTAACACCATTTAGCATTGGCTAAATACCTCGAATTAATTTGTGTTATCACACAGGTTGACTTACAAGAAGTGTTTCAGAAGTTGATCACGTTTGAGAATTCCATGTCCTTGATCTTCGGTTTTGACATTGCTTCCCATAACTTCCGATTCTCAATATCGGAATACCAAAAGGCTTTCGGAGATATTCAAGAGACTATTCTCCAGAGACACTTCATACCGACGAGGCTCTGGAAGTTTCAGAGGTGGCTCGGGATCGGAGGCGAGCGAAAACACAAGAACGGATGCGCAATCTTCGACGAGTTCTTGTACGATTGCCTCTCTCTAAAGCGCAAAGAATCGAAAGAAGAAGTAGAAACGAGCTCGGATATGATCTCGATCTTTCTGGAAGAGAAGGAAAACCCTTACTCAGACAAGTTTCTCAAGGATTTCGCTATGAACTTAGCCGCGGCGTCTCGGGACACGTTCACTTCGATCCTCACTTGGTTTTTCTGGGCCGTCGCGACTAACCCCATTGTCGAGGCCGAAATTCTTCGAGAAATGGAAGAGAAATTGCTTCCCGAGAAAGACGAGTACGATCATTTCGAGGCCGAGGAATTGAACAAGCTGGTTTATCTTCAAGCCACGTTGCAAGAGACTCTGCGGCTATACCCGCCCGTGCCTTTCAATCACAAGACCGCCGCCGAAGAAGACACTCTCCCGAGCGGCCACATCATAAAGCCGAAGGGGAGGGTATTGCTGTCATTTTACTCCACGGGAAGGACGAGGGAGATCTGGGGCGATGATTGCTTGGAGTTCAAGCCGGAGCGGTGGATCGATCCCGAGACCCGAGACCGGCTGATTTACGTGCCGCCGCACAAATTCCCGGCGTTTGGCTTGGGACCGAGGACTTGTTTAGGGAAAGACATGGTTTTGATTCAAACCAAAATCATTGCAATCAACTTCCTCAGAAAATACCGTATTCAAGTGGTGCAAGGACATCCCATTTCGCCGACCATTACAGTCACGCTTCACATGAAACATGGACTCGTCGTCAATGTCTCCAAAAGGCATTGATGATTGAGAGGCGATTTGAAATGAAATAGCATTGTGTCCTAAATAATCTTGGATGTATATATGCTTTTCAGGGAAATCACTGTACTAATTCGTTGAAATCAATCTAATCAGTTGTTTGTGAGTTGGGATTTCTCATCAATTTTCAAGTTTATGGTTCGACAACATATGAATCGATGTCAGGAATAGGAAAAATCGGCATATCATTATGTCCTTGAAGGATCCTCAATTCCTACAAAGCGACGTTGGGTCATCAAAGCATCGATTCCCAAAAATCTTCTATGCATTTTAGTCTGAATGTCCGAGTAGGCATTCTCTTAAGAGCAAGCCAGAGAGGGATTGGAAATCTTGTGGGAGAAACAAGTTTGAAATTAAGATTTATTGTCTGGTTGCGGACAATCTGTTTGCAATATGCTTTCTCGATATTGCGCTGTGTTTGTGCTTTTCGAACAAAGCCTTCTCATTTCCTTTATTTATAAAATTTTAATGCAACTGCAGAGCCAACTCCGTTCGACTGTATTCCAGCAAACAACTCGTTCACGGTTAAAGGTGGACAAAATTGTTTAACCAGTTAAACTTTTAATCATTTTGAACAGTTAATAATTAAAAATTTGACCGATTAATCGTGCTTTTTGGAATAGTTAACCAAATGAACCATTGGTTTCAATATTTTATTTTCTTGGGGATTAGTTAACCGCGGTTAATCATGAAATAATTGGTTAATTAAAATGAAGCGCTTTGGAAAATTTTGATAAAAAAGAACGGATAAAATGTAATAAATCAACCGGTTCATTTTAACCGGTCAAAATATCCACTTTTTTTCACGGCGGAATGTTTAGCCATCCGAGATAGTCTCTGGTTCGTCAAGGTATCCAAGACCTTCTGTCATGGTAGCCCATACTCTTGCTAAAATAGTAATTTAATTTTAATTCCGGTGTTTCTTGGATCCTATAAGTCTCTTATTGTATTGCTTCGATTGTAAACGGTAGTTTAATCTTAAAGAGGGGTTTTTTTTGCTAAAAAAAATAATCCACGTCATGTCTTTTGCCAACAAGCGGTCATTTCACATAGTATTTGCCTAATTAACGTAATGATTAGTACCCTCTAATTTTTATAAGGGGATTAGAAAGCCCTATTATTTCCAGTTACTTGTTCTCACACATATCAATATATCATGGCTTGCTTATGGGGAAATATATATATATATATATATATATATATATATATATATATATATATATATATATATATATATATATGTATTTGATCATGATCAGTCAGTTAATGGACGCATTAAATGCGCTTCCTGCACCGAACGTGAGACTATATGCAATGCATCGACTCGTTAATAATTAGTTATGTACGTATATATAATTGAGTATGGCATAAATTGTTTCCCATGAACGGGCTGCAAATTAATATCTCTGGACAGGGGTCTGAAATTCATGGTATATTATGGAAGATTCTATTATTGGAATGGTCAATCATGTGTCATATTTACACAATGTCCTTCACGAACACTTTAAATACACTCGTCCGCATTAAGATGTAAATCATGAAAAAGAAATTGAGTTCCATCTCAAAACTCAATAATGAGATCAAATTAGTTATTTATGGAGAGAAGGAGAGGACAGAAACATTGAGTTCACAAGTGCAAAAAAACTTTCAAACACAAATAATAGATGGATTTGATTATAGGGACACTCATGGAAGTTTTATTCTTATTATCAGTCATTATTCTTGTAGCGTTTGTAGTTCTTCGGCACCAGAGGCTTAACAGAAACGCTCTCGTAACCAATTGGCCGATCCTCGGAATGTTGCCGGAGCTTTTCTTCAATGTCCCGCGTCTCCACGACTTTGTCTCGGAAGTCTTGGGGAAAAGCCGAGGCACGTTTGAGTTCAAAAGCCTCTATTTCTCGAGCACCGATTTCCTTGTCACTTGTGACCCTTTGAACATCCAACACATCTTGGGCACGAATTTCGCAAACTACCCGAAAGGGCCCGAGTTTCGGGACATTTTCGAGGCGCTAGGCGACGGGATTCTCAGCGTGGACTCGGATCTTTGGAGGCTCCAGAGAAAGATGTTTCACCTTTGAAACTCTCGGCAAAGCAAGACCGGGTTTGTTTCCAAAGTCGTCCACGGAAGAGTCGTCAATGACCTCATTCCGTTTCTTGATCATGTCTCCCAAGCTGGGATTCAGGTTATTATATTTCACACTCTTTTCTTCTTCTTTTTTCCTACAATATGATTGAATAGTTTTTCAGGGGTAGATATATCTACAGCATAGGAAGGTGTCTCAAAAATTTTCAGTACTAGATTTTAGTTCTTCAACTATAAGACTTAAATTAATTGACACCTTATACTTTCTACACTTTTATAAATTTAGACTATTTCATTCATTTTTTTTTTTTTTACTATTTTCCATATTTATTAGTTTCATTTGGATATCTTGTCAGAATTCCCAATTAGCTATTGACCTATATTATTCATTCAGTTATCGATTGATTTATTTGTTTTAGAAGCCTTCATTTTTTTTTTTTTCTCAATTTAATAAAATTAGAAATTGCCATTGCTAAAAAATCATGTTAAACATTTATCATTAAGTTTAACTTTTTCTCTCTCCCGCATTTTATTTTATTTACACAAACTCTATCAATTGTAGAAAATCCACTAATCTGTGTACATGAAGTTTTTGGTCATTTTAAAATTTTGTTTTTGATAGTTTAATTTTACAAGTTTCATTTATGACAAAGTCTATGTCTTAGCCGATGGACTAATTTACACAGGTAGACTTAGAAGATGCGTTTCGGAATATGATCACGTTCGATAACGCGATCTCATTGACTTTCGGCCTCAACCTCGCCGATTCTCATGACTTCCGATCCTCCAAATCCCGGCACCAAAAGGCTTTCGGAGATATACAAGAGACCATGCTCCGGCGACACTTCGTCCCGGCGAGCCTGTGGAAGTTGCAGAGGTGGATTCAGATCGGAGGCGAGCGAAACCACAAGAAGGGATGGGAAAGCTTCGACCGGTTCTTGAGCGAATGCGTTTCGCTGAAGCGCCGAGAATTCGAGCAAACGGGAAAAACCAATGACTCGGATATGATCTCGGTTTATCTAAAGGAGAAAGAAAACCCTTATCCGGACAAGTTTCTGAAGGACGTCGCAATGAACATGGCCACCGCGGCCCGCGAAACCTTCACTTCGATCCTCGCTTGGTTTTTCTGGCTCGTCGCGACTCACCCTCAAGTCGAGGCCAAGATTCTGCGAGAGATCGAAGATAAATTACTTCCCCGGAGAGACGAAAATATGTACTTCGAGGCCGGGGAAATGAATAAGTTGGTTTATCTTCAAGCCGCGTTGCAAGAGACTCTGCGGCTATACCCGTCCGTTCCGTTCAACCACAAGACCGCCGCCGGAGAGGACACTCTCCCGAGCGGTCACCGCGTGAAGCCGAAGCAGAGGGTATTGTTGTCATTTTACTCCACGGGAAGGATGAGAGAGATCTGGGGCGACGATTGCTTGGAGTTCAAGCCGGAACGTTGGATCGATCCCGAGGCTGAAGATAGGTTGGTCTACGTTCCGCCGCATAAATTTCCGACGTTCAACCTCGGACCGAGGACTTGTTTGGGAAAGGACATTGTTTTCGTTCAAGCCAAAGTCGTCGCGGTCAACGTCCTCAGAGAGTTCCGAGTTCAAGTGGTGGAAGGACATCCCATTTCTCCGACCATCACGATCTCGATTCACATGAAACACGGACTCATGGTGAATATTTTCAAAAGATATTGAGAGAGAGAGAGAGAGTCCTAACGAGCTTTGCAGAGCTTTACTATACGTACTTAGTCGCATGTAAACCTGAGGTAATAGAAGGCTTAACGAAATTCGGATGGCTTCCAGCCCAATTTTCTTTCTATTTCAACACTATTCACGAAATAAAAATAATAATAAAAATTTAAATCTAAAATATATTATCCGAAAAAAAAATGTTCGGCAAAATCATTTGAAAAATTAAATGATAGATATATTCGTGAAATTATCAATTATTTGTAAAATAAAAAAGAAGCCCATTTTTTTTATAGTTGAGAGTCATGTAGCTATGTAACTAATTTTCAAACTTATTTATAAAGAACTAGTCAATATTTCGTTTATTTTGGTAAATTAGTCATTATCAAAATTAATGTATGAAAATATTAAAAACAATCATGTAAAATATTATTTGATTAATGAGATTATGATATCAACTATGACAAAATTTTAAACGTATTTAAAACGTTGGATAGATTATAAATCTAACGTTTCAAAGAAATAGTCCGTGAATTTTTTTTTATTATTATTGTATATTTCAACAAATTAAGACCAATATAATTCTTATTGTTGCGTTTACACAAATTGGTTACATATGAGCTCGGTCTTTCCACTTAGATGACTATATTGTTCACATAATAAACCCTCTCGCGTTTTTTTTTTTTTTGGTACGGCAGGACATATCATATATTTTACTATAACTGTATAATATCATCGCCTCTAAATCATCAATATCTTTTAGAGACATTAATCATGAGTCCATGTTTCATGTGAAGCGTGACCGTCAAGCTCGGCGATACAGGATGTCCTTCCACCACACGAACACGGTACCTTCTGAGGACGTTGACCACCACGACTTTTGACTGAATCAAAGCCATGTCTTTTCCCATGCAAGTCCTGGGACCCACGTTGAACGCCGGGAATTTGTGCTGCGGCACGAAAACCAGCCGGCCTCTCTTCTCCGGATCGATCCACCGCTCGGGCTTGAACTCCAGACAATCCTCGCCCCAAATCTCTTTCATCCTTCCCGTGGCGTAAAATGACAATAATACCCTTTGCTTCGCCTTCACGCGGTGGCCGCTCGGGAGAGTGTCTTCTCCGGTGGCGGTCTTGTTGTTGAAAGGCACGGCCGGGTATAGCCGAAGAGTCTCTTGCAACGCGGCTTGAAGATAGACCAACTTGCTCAACTCGTAGTCGTCGTCGTCTTTCTTGGGAAGCAAGTTATTATCTGATATCTCTCGGAGAATCTCGGCCTCGACAGAAGGGTGAGTCGCGACGAGCCAGAAGAACCACGTGAGGATCGACGTGAAGGTCTCGCGAGCCGCCGTGGCCAAGCTCATCGCGACGTCCTTCATGAACTTGTCCGAGTAAGGGCTTTCGTTCTCGTCCAGATAGGTCGAGATCATATCCGAGTTGGTTTCGTTCTCTCGCTCGAGTTCTCGGCGCTTCAGAGACAGGCAATCGTACAGGAACTTGTCCAAGATTTCCGAGCCCTTCTTGTGGTTTCGCTCGCTTCCTATCTGAAGCCACCTTTGAAGCTTCCACAGGCTCGTCGGGACAAAATGTCGCCGGAGAATAGTCTCGGACATGTCTTCGAAAGCCTTCTGGTACTGGGATTTGGAGAATTTGAAGTCGTGGCCGGAAGCGATGTCGAAACCGAATATCAAGGAGATAGCGTTGTCGAAGGTGATTATCTTCCGGAACACTTCTTGTAAGTCAACCTGTGTAATCATCAATTAGGGAAATCTAGAAAATCTAGCTAATTCACGTTTCACAATTGTAAGGGAAAACTAGTAAAAATTTAACCTAAATAATTTATAGCGCCTTTATTTGTATTATATTTTATAGAAGAAAAAAAAAACGCATTTACACTTGAATATTTACGGTCAATAAATTCTATTCGTCGTAAACTTTGACTATTTTACTAAATAGTTTGTCGATGACGAGACTGTTTTAAGATATTTAAAGGATGGAGAGCCATAATTAAAACTAAGATGGGGCTAAGTGTCAAAAATAAATTTAAACGGGCTAAAATATTAAATATAGTATTTAAGACGGATAAAGTTAAACATAAATTTCTTCCAAATTTTGTAATGATTTATTAGTTATAAAGATAGAGGTCAAAATCTTATTTTATTATCATAATAGTAAGATAAAAGCACTACTAAAATAAATAGATAAGAAGAGCAAGTATTAATTTTATGATAAAGATTCCAAGGACTAAAAATCGAAAATAAAAAAAATAAAAAAATGAAGAGCCCTTGCTGAGCTGTAGATACTAAAACGTGATGTTCAAATAGTAAACAATAACCTGAATTCCGCTTTGGGAGACATGTTCAAGATATGGAATTAGGTCATTGACCACTTTTCTGTGGATGACCTTAGAAACAAACCCACTCTTCCTTTGCTGGCTATTCCAAAGCTGGAACATCTTTCTCTGGAGCCTCCACAGATCCGAATCCGCGCTTATAAACCCGTCCCCAAAGACGTCGAAAACCTCCTGAAACTCGGGCCCTTTAGGATAGTTGGCGAAATTCGTGGTGAAGATGTGTTGGATGTTCAAAGGGTCGCAAGTGATCAAGAAATCGGTGTTCGAGAAATAGAGGCTTTTGAACTCTAAGGTTCCGCGGCTTTTCTCCAAAATTTCGGTGACAAAGTCGTGGAGACGCGGGACGTTGCGAAAAAGCCCCGGCAACATGCCGAGAATCGGCCAGTTGGTTATGAAAGCGTTTCTATTTAGCCTCCGGTGCCGAACTATGATCGCGACAACGATCATAATAGGTAAAAACAACCATAAAAACTCAACTAGAACCAAATCCATCTATTCTATATGTGCTTGGAATTTTTTGCACTTTGCTTATATAAATGTATTAAGGTATATTGGACAAGGTTTTTTTTTTTTTTTTTTTTTTTTTGCTTGGTGGAAGTATACGTAAAATTCAAACTTATATATAACAACTTTAGAAGAAAAAAAAAATTAAGGAAACAAAAATTGAACAGCAGGCCCCTCCGGCTGTCCATAAATTAATTGTATTTTGTATTTATCCAAAATGAAATTTACAAACGAATGAACACCATTTAATGTGTACACATTAATATGAGATATTATTGAGCATTATTTTCAAGCTCGATCGGGTAGTTTACACGGAATTCTTTCTTACCAATGATTAACTAGTCTAGCCCGAGTGATATAGGTGTGCATGGTCTATATTTTTTTTTTAGATTTAGATCTTTGTTTACGGTTTCAGAACTTTGATTACGGCAATTTGACAAATAAGCAACTATTCATTTACAAGGATCATATATCATGTTAATAGTAAACATGATAGATTTTAACCTATTTTTTTAAATTGATAAATGTTAAAAATATTATTTTTTTAATTTTTTATAATCTTATTTTCTTCAATTAGGATGTGACATATACTTGTCTTCCCTTTATATTAAATTATTGCATCAAATAAGGGTTACCCTTGTCTATGAAGTTTAGGCATGTGACTTAAATTTGGTGGGACTTCATTATTTTGTGATAGAAAGGCATAGCTAACCATTTGTTCATCAACCACGATAATTGCAACCAGAAAGGTTAAGCAAAGTAACGATATTAAAAATAAAAGGTTAGGTAATAACGACCCACGAGTCTCTCTTAAGGTTACGAATTCCTACACGGCTCACTCTTCACGTATTTAATGGAAGATGAACACTTTCTTGAATGTGTAGTAATGAGCCATGCACGTATCTCTATCAAAGAGTGAAAAAGATGGCAAACTTCTCTTTCACATTGCTGATTTGATGCTAAGAGCAATATGGCATTACTCTCATGAGTCTCAAACAATTCCGAAGTGTAAGAATAATTAAAAGCTCAATGCCTAGCTCGTATAGGTATCACTCTTTATTATTGGAATAAGACAACCTTCCAAGATTTGGATACTAATTCTTGTCTATAAGCATAGAGGGGAGAGAAACTATTAGGCACACTTGTTCTCTCTCTTTTGCCTATACATGGCCGAAATATTCGCAGTGTCTTTGTGGCTTAGAAAAGGAAAATTGCCAAAAGTAAGACTAAATTAAGGTCAATTTCCATTTTCCTACTTTTTTCAAAAATTTATCAAACTATGACCGATAAAAAAAAAGTCAAATGAGAGATACACAAAATTCTACCTATTATACCATCGTACTGATTACCAACCTACAATTTTCCCCAATAAAATCTCTTATTTTTTTTCTCTTTCTTTCTATTTTCCCGCTCAGCCCATCGAGAAAAAGATTTTTTTTTTTTTTTTTACTAGTGCTAGTTTGGTAAATTTTTGAAAAAAAGTAGGAAAATGGAAATATCCCTTAATTTAGTCCTAGTTAAGGAAATCTCCCCTTAGAAAATTGATTTCAAGTCACAAAGCTTCAGTTAAGCCCATACTTAAAATCCATCGAAATATTCTTTGAATTTTTGTCTAGATCCTTCACTCGTGGTCACTTGGTAAATCAGAACGTGTATGAAGATCTACATATACACAAAGCGTTCACTCATATCTTAACTTGATGCGTGAGCGATCTCTTTGATTTTTGTAAACTCACATTATTCCTTATGAATTTCTTCAAAAAATATATGTATTCGAATTCATTTTTCGATTTGAATCCTATGACCATTTTTTTTCTAATACCATGATCCTCGCTCAACATACAACAGCACGTTTAGCAAGACGATGCATGAAAAAATATGTCACCGAATCTGAAAGCAAAGAACTATACCCTATGATACATTTTAAATTGACTCAGTTAGATCTAATCGTACCTCAAAATTAATATCACCAATAATCTCCACAAGAACACGAGCCGCCCTCGAAATGGTGAAACCTGTGCATATCTCTGACGATGATACGCCGATTCACAATCTCGGAGATGAGCTTGATCGCGTTGTGACAGTCTCCGCAGATCCTCAGATTCTTGGTCACGCGAATCGTGGTCCCTTTTGGAGTGTTGACGAGGCAAAAAGCGATGGCGAGCCTCTCGCTGTGGTGAAGAAGAGCCTCTTCTTTGGCTTCCTCTTCGACGTCGTGGAGCGCAAAGTCCGTCATCGGCGAATAGCCGAGCCGTTTCATTGCCGGCGCCAGCTCAGCGAGGGCCGAGAAGATCTCCGGAGACTGTGGGTGAGACCGGTCTCCCGCGCCGAACCTGTCAACATTAAAGGACGATTCTTTTATTTTTTTAATAGCCAAATATTTTCACGGACAATGTCAAAAAACTAAATTTAAAGGGCTAAAACTTAACGGGAGTTTCAAAGATTAAAATTTAGAGTATTTAGTATTTTATTAGATATACAAAAAAAAAAAAAAAAAAAAAAAAAAAAAGAGATAAACAGATTTTGGATCATTTTGCTAGGGAATTCTAACGCCGAGTTTAGCCATCGGTTTGCCAAGAATTATAACAAACTTTGCCGACAGAAATCGACGAAATTTTCGAACCATATTTCAAATTTTAATAAAACGTTCTTTACTTCCGTCCACCGTCGACATGTCCACGAGACAAAACCAACATTCAAACATTGACCACCAACATTTTGAAACTCAATCTTTCCTTGATATTATTTTTTTATAACCGTGATGTCCGAGTTAGACCTGACTAATATCCACGAAGTTCTGACATTATCGACCGAAAGACTACCCCAATGAACCCAATCATTGCGTTCAAGGAGAATCGAACCGAGGACTGACAAGGTTCTACGAATCGCCCTTAATTACCACTACACCAACTACTTGAGGTTTTGCCTAAATGGTTTTAATTTCTTTCCTAAATATAATTCCAAACCATTATAAGTCAGAAAAAAAAAATCCTTGTTAATAGTTGTTATCTTTAAATAACCTGTGAACGCCGTGGCCGAACTCCACAAGGCTGAACCCTTGCTCTTTCCCCGCCCCCTTTCCCTGCTCCGCCACCATCGTCTCCCTCACTCTCTCCACGTCGCTCCACCGCGCCTTCGCAGCGTAGATGTTCGACAAAAGTACCCAATAACCCGTTTTACCCGGGTCGAGCTCGAAAACCCGGTCCGCGATCCTCTCGGCCCGGTCCAAGTCCCCGTGGACCCGGCAAGCCCCGAGTAGCGACCCCCAAACCCTCGAGTCGGGCTCCGCGGGCATGTTCAGGATCAGCTCCTCGGCCTCGTCGAGCCGCCCCGCCCGGCCCAAGAGGTCCGCCACGCAGGCGTAGTTCTCGAGCCGCGGCTCGAGCCCGAACTCGCTCCCCATCGAGCCGATGAGCCTCTTTCCTTGTTGGACAAGGCCCGAGTGGCTACAAGCCGAGAGGAGGCACGTGAACGTCACGTGGTTGGGTCTCGTCCCGGAGAGTAACATCATTTCGAAGATCTCGAGGGCTTCTTTTCCTTGCCCGTGGGCCCCGTAAGCCGAGATCATCGCGCTCCACAAGACCACGTCTTTTTCGTGGGCCGAGTCGAAGACCCTTCGCGCCGATTCGAGGCTCCCGGATTTGGCGTACGCGTCCACGACAGCTGTCGAGACGAGGACGTGGGACCCGAACCCGGACTTGACGACGTGGCAGTGGACCCGGCGGCCGGTCTGGAGAGCCCCGAGGTTGGAGCAAGCCAAGAGGGCGCTCAGGAGGCTGACCCGGCTGATTCGGATACCCGACTCTCTCATCGACCCGAAAAGCTCCAACGTCTCTCGGTTGAAACCGTTGTGGGCGTAGCCGGAGATCATGGCGGTCCACGACACCGAGTCTCTCTCGGGCATTCCGTCGAACACCTTACGTGCGGCCTCGGCGTCGCCGCACTTCGCGTACATGTCGACCAGCCCAGCTCCGACGAAGACATCTCCGGCGCATCCGTGACGCACCGAGTGCTGGTGTACGGACTTTCCGGCGAGTAGATCGGAGAGTCCGGCGCACGATTTGAGAGCGAATGGGAAGGTGTATTTGTCGGGTCTGACATTACTGTCTGTGATCATCTCGGAGTAGAGTTGCAGAGAGGAATGAAACGTGCCCTGATTGGCGAACCCTCTTATGACGATGTTCCATAGAAAACTACTGGGCTCGGTTATGGCGTCGAAAACGCTTCTCGCGTTGTGGGCTCTGTCGAACGAGACGTACAGAACGGTGATTCTTGAGAGTAGGTCTTCGTCGTCGTTTAGACCGAGGGATATGATCTTTGCGTGGAGTTTCCTGAGAGTGTTCAGGGTTTTGCATCTTCTTAACGTCGACGAAATGTATTGCGGTGAAATGTGGTTCGAGAAGTGCATGAGATGGGAAGAGAAGAAATGTGATTTGCGAGTGAAGTTTGACAACGGTGTTATAGTAAATAAATTTTTAAAAAATACAAAAAACAAAATTGGAATAGTGTGGGCAGTGGAAAAATAAATTCAATGATGTGTTATAGTAAGATTATATATATAAATGTGGAGCAACATGAAAAAGGACATAGCCTATACCATAGCAAAGAAAGTGCACTTAAAGCCATTTTTCAAAATAATCTTCAAAATCTAATGGAGAAAAACATACAAGACTACACTTCTATGCCCATTTCATAATTTCTCAAAGAATTTATAAGAATGCCATTTGTAAATTAGCAACTAATTAATCATATTATAGTCTACTATTTGTAGTACCCACTCGCATTCACAAGCCAAAAAGACGGCCAGTTCTCATCGGATCCATTTTGCATATACCTATTGATCGCCAGTGACAAAACTCATACACAACAGCCAAAATTATTCTCGGAAATAGAATCTACCCAGAAATTACCAAACACTGTTAATAAAATGGTTGTTCAAGTTTTAGGTTAAGTAACTTGTAGAACACACCCAATTATTTCCACCACCGGTTGGTACTAAAAAAACCTTCCACGGAAGACTTTCCCGGAGAGTCCTCTCAGAATTCCATATCACTCACTGAACCTCCAAAATATTATTGTTTCTACTAATGTATATAAAAATCACCACTCCAACGAAACAAAAACAAAAAATAACCAACCAAAATGGTTCCTTTGAACAATCTGAACTCAGGGACAATAATTAGGCAAACAACAAAGACCTCAAAATTCAATACAGAAACGGAATGACAGCCTTCCTGGCCTCGGGATATTCGTCCCCGAACTTCTCCGAGTACCACCGCCGCGTAGAGCGAGCCCTCGGGACGAGATTAGCGCAAGTGAAGAGAAAGAACCCAAGCCCGGCCAAAGACCACGACATGACAGCCCAGCCAAGCCACTCGACGATCTCGCCGAAGTAATTCGGAGAGCTCACGAGCTCGAAAAGCCCGCCCCGGGGAACAACGTACCGTCCCCGAGCCTCCCTCTTGAGCCGAACCAGAGCCCGGTCCGACGAGACGTTGATCCACATTCCGGCCGCGAACACCGCCGACCCCGCCGCGGCGCGGATCCAGAACCGGCCGTCGGAGGCGTAGTCCTTGTAGTGCGTGGCGGAGCGGATCTGGACGTAGGCGTTGAGGACGTTGTAGGCGAAGCCGACGGCGGCGACGAGGACGGGGAATCGGGTCCGGTCGGAGGCGGCGGCGAGGCGGAGGGGGTGGAGGAGGGTGCGGTGGAGGTAGTGGAGGAGGAAGGGGGCGAGGAGGGCGAGGCAGCGAGGGTCGGAGGAGTTTCGGCCGGAAGGGATGAGAAGCGCCGTCACGAAGAGCGTCGGGCTCTCCATCAGCAGCCACGCCGCCGGGGTCGGGATCGTTGGGCCCCACCCACTCCGGCCGTGCTTTCCGTACGGGGCTTGAAGGAACCGGAGGCTCAGGGCCGTCGCCGGCCCGGCGACCAGAAGCGAGATCAGGCTGTTTCGGAACAGGGTTTCGTCGCCTGAACCTGAATCTCCCATATCTTTTCTTTTCTTTTTTACAATGAGTCGATGTTGATCGATCAGTATTTGGTCATATGACAGTTTGATTTGATATGGGTAACCTCGAGAGTCAGACGCTAATTAGTACTTAATTAACAGTTTAATTCATTTGGGAATTTTTTTGCTCAAGAACATAAGGGAAAATTGATAGCAATAGTTTAAATTTCTTTGACCATTATAAAAAAATCAACAAAAACTTAAATATCGACATATCTTATATCAGAATTGGTTGAATCTGTGACACATTTGATATTAAATATGTCAATATTTGAATTTTTGTATACTTTTTATAAGTGACAAACAGTTGATATTATTGCTGTTAACTTTCCAAAACAAAAACAAAATTTGTTATTATTATATAATTTCGTTGTTTTCTTGACAAGAGTTAATTAGATCTACACTCTAGACCCTCTTAATATGTTTTTTTAGACAATGACCTTTAATTAGGAGCATTGTTATTTAACAATCGCATCACGCTTCTTGTCCTATAACTCGAGTGGGTTCTAACAACCTCACAAGCCAATAAGATTAGTCACATCAACACCGATTCCGTTGATACCGTTGATATTAAATATTAATGTTCAATTAGTTGACACCAACTTGAGAGGTTGGAAATGGCTCCTCGCAGAAGGTGGAGCATCCACGATCGACACGGAGTTGTTTTAATCAAAAATCGATGCTCGTGAGCTAAAACATTTGCCTCAAGAGAAAATCAAATACAAGAGAAAGATTTGGGGAAACAAATATCATGCATAGACTCTAAACACCTAGAAAAACAAGAGATAAAAACCACTTTGTACACGTTACTTGATAAGGGGTTTGTGGTGACCTTCAAAATGACCTATGTGCATTATATATTCCTTGCGTAGCTATAACTCGGACTCGTAGTAACTCCGTTTCCACCGTCAAAGTTGCAGGAACTAGTCCGAGCTACAACAATGGCATATGATTGAGGTGATCCTATACGGATACTCTCATCAAGGCTTGGTCCTTGGTGATGGAGAAATCATAGTTTATTTGATTTGGAAGCAATTGAGAATTTCAACATGTTAAGAACTAAAAAGATATGAAGGCGCTTTACGATACGCATGATATAAAAAACACGCTAAATACAAAAATTTAAGCAAAGGAAAAATGTCACTTTTATCTTATGAGTTTCAAACAAATGTTGTATTGTTTATTGATATAGTTTCAATCTAATGTACTTAAAGAATACTATACGAAACTACAACTTGATAACTGATGATTCCCTAAACATCATAAGTGCATTTTATACATATCTATTGTGTATTTTCAAGCATGAATCAAAGCAAGTCTTTAGGTTTTTTTTTATAATATTTATTAAATATTTGAAATTTTTAAATATTTTAAGAATTATCATCTTCAAAAATATATTTTTGAAATTTTCAAATAGAAAAAGAGAATACTTATGAAAGTTTTAAAATTTTGAGATATTTTCAGAATAATCATCTTCAAAAAATATATTTGTGAAATTTTTCAATCGAAAAAGAGATATAAAATTAAAATTGCCTAGAATAAGTAATGAACCCTGGCCTCTTAATGATGAGGGTGTGAACACGGTTAGCCCGTTAGCCGAATACGTCCAAGGAGTTTTTTTTAAAGAGGGGGATAAAACAAATCAAATAATAACAAGCTTCTACAAAAATTAACGTAACTGTCACAATGAAGAGACAATTTAATCATCAAAATAATATTACAAATAAACAATGAAGTATTTACGCATGTATATGTGGTCAAGCTACATTGAGGTCTTGGATTAACCTGACAGAAAAAGCATCCTTTTATATTTGTTAGGTTTCAGTCTCTCACCGCCCATATCTTATCACTCAATTAGCTACCCTATTAAGTGAGTACGAATTATGTTTGTCACTTTCGAACCTGGACTTTCTAGTCATCATAAATAATAGAATCTATACTTTCTGACACTGATATGTAGTGCTTAAAACTATTTAAGCTTTTTTTTTATCTAAATGCTGGGTTTTGATTTTCATTGCTTGATATTTGTATTTGGTCTTTCTTTTATTTTCTTTTTTAAAAGAATATGGTCTTTGCTTATTATTATTATTATTCATCTTTTGAATATTTTTTTTTCCAAAGATTTTTTGTCTATATATTTTGAAAGATGAAAAATATATTCCAAGTTTAAAATTATATTTTACATGTACTTTATCAATATCACTAATTACTCATAAAATCACTTCAAAATTAATTAATTAGTGATATTGCTAAATTGAGCTTTAAATAGTTTGTTATAAGTTTTAAACATGCAATAATGCTAAACTAAATCTCCTGTAAATTATTGGGAATATTGGCTGTGTGTGTGTCGTTTTTAGTATTGATGTGTACGTGTTCTTTATTATTGGAACGATTGTTAGTTTTATTTGTTATATTGACTTGACTTCGCTTATATACGTGTCATTCATTGGGAAATTATTCCCAATGATGAGAGAATACAATTTTTAATTCTTCTTCTTCTTCTCTCTTCTCTCAATTCCCAAATTCTGATTCGCCATCATCGATCTCTTCGTAGCTCGGACTCAATATGGTATCAGATCTTCCCGCGAGTTAGCTTTTCAATCCAAGCCACGCTTCTCTTCATTCTCGGTCGCATGTTTCGCTGAAGCTCAGCTCATATGGAATCTAGGATTGAAACAACACCGATTGGAGATCTCTCAGATAAGACGATTTCTCAGCGATCGATCGAAGACAATCTTCTCGATCCTTACTATCTTCATCATTCAGACACCACCAGCTCTATCCTCGTAACTATATCTCTTGGAGCATATCCATGAAGATAGCGCTGGATGTGAAGAATAAGCTTGGCTTCATCGACGGAATGCTTCAAGACCTCCGCCAGAAGAAGTGAAGCCTCATCGTCAATGGAATCGCAACAACAAGATCGTGCTTTCTTGGATTCTCAACTGTGTATCCAAGGAGATATCATCGAGCTTGATGTTCACAGAAACTGCTATGGAGGTTTGGAAGGATCTTGAAGAGAGATTTTCACAAAGTAACGCTCCAAAAATCTTTGAATTGCGCTGAGATTTCGTACAATGCGTTCAAGATCAGAAGTCTGTTAGCCTCTATTACACCAAACTCAAGTCAATTTGGGAGGAACTGAGTAATTTCAGGCCATGTTGCAAATGTGAATGCAAATGCGGCAGAGCTAAAGACCTATCAGTTGTCCTTCACTCTGAATACGTGATGCAATTTCTGATGGGACTCAATGAGAATTTTGCTCAAACTAGAGGTCAAGTGCTCCTCATGGATCCTACTCCTCCAATCAACAAGGTATTCGCGCTAATCACTCAAGAAAAGAAGCAGCGATCTATTCAAAATGACAGACACATAGCCAATATTCCCAATATAAATCATTCATTCAACACTGCAATATTGATTAAAATATATTTCATCAAAGTGGTTGAAGAATTGATCTAGCAGTGTATCTTTGGAAAATTCATCATTAAAACAATCCAAAACACGATTACTAAGCCATTACCAATTACCAAAATCTAAGGAAATCTACACGACAAATATACATATAAAATTATTTAACAGCCTCATGCATTCGCACACCTCATGGGATATGTGAAATTTGAGTTCCTTGGTATCCTATTAAAACGAATATTTCCCCAAAAAAATTACATAGTCTAAATTGAAATTAAAAATAGGAAACAATTCGCAAGTAAAATGTGATCATCTTCCGATTACACAAGCTAATCAATGATATCATAGTTGTCTCTTCCAATGACATGATATGCAAGTTCGCCGGTAAGTTTGACACGTGCATCGATGTTAACCTTAACCGTCCCTACTCAGAAAGCGACTCATATCTAAGTATGTTGGTATGAAAAAAGTTTATCATACATTTACACAAGGGCAAGGTAATTTTTTTAGGTTGTTTTATGTATAAAAAAAAAAAAAAAAAAAAAAAAAATTCCTGCAATTCAATCCAATCTTGAACCCGCGTCAAAACAAAGCGTTTTCTACGCTTTAGCTTAGGTACCTAATACCTTTATTGCAATTCAAGAAATATGTACGTGTCATATTTAATATATTATTGTAATTTTTATGCAAACAATGGTTTACACCAAAACCGATTTGTTTGCTTATACATGCCTAGCTGGCACATTGAATCCACCTACAAAACTAAGTGGGAAATATTTATAGCTAAGAAAAAACAAATGCAAAAATCCAATGTTGCAGTTTTTTTTAATCGATGAAATCATGATTATGGTACACGTTTAGAGGTTGTTATACAAATAGATATGTTAGAATATTTCTGTTTAATTGTCAGCCGTTATTAATAGGCGGTTTGTGTATTAACTAAAAGAACTCGGGGGAAAAAAATCCATGCTGTGAGTCACTTGTGACTTGTGAGCTTATAGTCTTATACTGACGAAGAAAGCTAAGAATAAAACAAAATAAATATAAATATCTAAAGTTCTTTGAAGTAGTGGTCTATTTTAAGACGTCTATTCGTGGATGATATTGGTATTTTTGTCTTGTGATGAGGAACCTGAATACATGGGAAACAAAATATCGATGGGTTTGAATTTGATCGTCAACATTATTAAATCCAAGTATTTTAACTAGGGGTGAAACTGGATCGGTTCGGTTCGGTTTTTGACATTTTTAGTATCCGAATCCGAATTTTCGGTTTTTAAAAACTCGGTCCAATATCCGGTCCAATTTAGTCTAAAACCGAAATTCGGTTATCCGGTTTCTTAAATCCAGTATCCAGTCCAGTATCCAGTTTTTAAAATTCGGTTATCCAGTTTGTAAAATTTCAGATCCAGTATAATATCCAGTTTTATAAAATGGATATCCAGTTTCTAAAATCCAAATTCGGTTAGTAAAAATTAAAAAAACGAGTACAAACGACTCTTATAAAGCTCCAAAATGACAATACATAATCTAAAACTGAGTAAAAAAATAAAATTCAAAAGGACACTCGTCTCCAACTACATGCACATGTAAATACCATAATATAAAATTAAAATTACAACCCTAATGATCATAATAAACCATACAACAATTGAATTTGTATGTTACTTTTATAGATCACATAATCAAGTTGTAGTAGCAGTAGGAGTTGTTATATGAGAAGTTTGTTCTTCTATGACAACTTGACCATCATCTGTTAATAATAATGACATAAATTTAAAATAAATTTGTTTTAATAAACAAACAACAAATGAATATGTCAAATAAAATATCAAATTAATTATCTTACCCAAAACAACTTGCTTAGAATCATTTAGTGCTTCCACTTCAGCAAAATCTGATTTGGGAAAAAAATAAAAACGCTAGGTCTCACTCAAAATTAGGTCAAGTTTTTTTTAATATATATTTATTTTTAATTAAAAAAATCGGTTAAATAACCGATATCCAGATTTTCCCAAAATCAAATCCGATATCCGGTCCAGTTTTGTAAATCGGATCGGTTATCTGAATCCGAATTTCGGTTAACTACCGATATTTTTTGGGGGGAAGAATAAAAATAGACAAAATGGACTAAATAAAGAAGAAAAAAAAAATTAAAGAGTCAAATTAAACGAGGGCCGTTGCTTGAAAGTGTATTCCATAAAATATGCATTTATTTTTGCAATGTGCTTTATGCCTCGCAATGGAAGAAAAGTTGTAATCCAATGTATCAACTTTCATCCTCACTTTTATCTTAAAAACTTTCATCCTCACTCTTGCAGCATCATTGCCACGTCAAAGCAGTGTCTCTTAGTTAACTAATTTGGTCTTAATTAACATTGTGGTCCAATTTTGTATCATTGTTTATTTTTAGCCGCAGAACACCGATTTTAGTATAATACTAATTGTTACAAGGATATGACTAATGTAATACAAAGTTTACTATTACAAGTAGTACCTCGACCGGTTTTGGGTTACAACCGTTAACATATTATAGCACATCACTACAAAATTCCAAAATCCATATAATTACAAAATAATTTTATTTGGCCTACTATAATGTCATGCAAAACTTTAAAAAAATAGAGGAAATCAGTTTATATATTTGTTTAGTATCGTTATCTCGTTAACTATAATATCTCAATCACTTTCGAGATGGAGGAAAGAAATCGTCTATCAATTAATTTTTTTTCCCGAATATTAATTAAACTCATAAATTTTTCTGTTTATAATCAGAAAAACTCGCATAATTCATTTTAAAGTCATACGTTTTCTTATTTTTTTTTTAATTATTTTTCACTATTTAAGTTATGTAATTTCACTAAATAAAATTAAGATGCTTTTCGAAATTCGATATTATTTTTTGCATCATTTAAGACACCATTAGACACATTTAGCAGTTTTTGGAGATTCTCTTCGCTCTCACACGAGATAAATAAAGAGATAGTGTCATCCGAATTAAATTTATAAGATAAAATTCATAATTATATATGACATCTACATCTAATAAAGGCCAAAGTCTTTGATACTCTTTCTCCTCTTCAGATTTTTTTTTATTAAAAAATAAAAAGAAAAAAAAAAGACACCATTCGTAGTTTCGTACAAGGATAGCGAAACTAATATCTCTTTTCTAGGTGATAAAAATGTCTAAAAAAAAAAAGAAAAAAGAATAGTAATTACTAATTAGTACCGTTCCTCAGAAAAGGAAAGTATATTGCTGACGTGGCAGGAAGAGATACGGTAAGACACAGGATGAGAGAGTGTGGTCGCGAAGCAGGGGAGAGAATTAGTTTAACTGAAAGAGACACAGCGATCAGAGCATCCGAGGACAAAAAGTAAAGTTGGTTGGTTTTTTTTCCTTGGATATCCTTCTCTTCTCTTCTCTCTCTCTCTCTCTCTCTCTCATAAATATGGTATATATATCTCTCTCATATTTCATAGACATCAATGGCCGTATAACATGGACTTTTCACGAACCCTCTCTAATTATTCTCGCTCCTCTTCCATAACGACATCACAATAAGAAAGAACATCTATAACCAACGTAAGCGTTTGTTTTCATTTCATTTAATCTCTCTCTCTCTCTCTCTCTCTCTTCATTCCGTTATATTGATATATACGCACATAATTACTTTTGATCGTCTACGTATTTTAGGTGGAAATAAGGAAAGGGAAAGCGAAGCAAGAGTCGCAAAACGATGCCGTTGAATATAGTCAAGGAATCAAATAATGGCTTCCCAAGAGTCATTCTCACCGAGCCATGTGGTTCTTCTGCCGAGGTATACATACACATACATGTCTTCTTGTCAAAAGATTATACATATATATATATATATATATATATCCTTATTTTTCTTTTGTGGGATAAATTATTTATTTTTTTAGCTGTTGTGTAATAATAAATTAATAATGAATGCATGGGGTTGGGATTCGGTGATAACTACTCTGATAGTCAGGTTGATTTGTTCTGGTAAAAAAAATTATATGTGCCTGTTAAATTTTGTCCCAAAATGAAGTTTGATGTGATTTGTGAATTTTTTTTCTTCTTCTTTTAATATGTAACAAAAAAAATTATTTTTTTCTTTCAGGTGTTACTGTACGGAGGGCAAGTTGTTTCATGGAAGAGCGAAAGGAGAGAAGAATTGCTTTTTGTGAGCAGCAAGGTAAGATATAATAATAACAATAAATTAAAAAAATATAAACATATATTCTCCAAAACCATATGCCCTGATGTTGAGTACTATGAATAGTGATTGATTCATAAACAAGCAATCTTTTATATGAAACTGAAATCGACAGGCAATTTCGAAGCCCCCAAAAGCCCTCAGAGGAGGAATTCCTGTTTGCTTTCCACAGGTAATTTGACAGACATTGACACATTAAAAAATAATTCAATTTTTGTTTGTTATAATAGCTTGTCGGATATTTTGCAGTTTGGGAATATCGGTTCTCTGGAACAGCACGGTTTCGCGAGGAACAGGCTTTGGTCGATCGACAACGACCCGTCGCCTCTTCCTCCGGCCAACGCCCAGTCATCTGTTGACTTGATCCTCAAGTCAACCGACGAGGATTTCAAGACCTGGCCTCGCGGGTAAGGTGTTCGATCATTTGTCCCAATGAGTGCACTTCTTTTTTTTTATTCATTAATCGTCGTTTTCTTTTTTGTTTTATGTAGCTTCGAGTTGAGGCTCCGAGTATGTGTCAGCCCCGGGAAGCTCACATTGATCCCCCGAGTGAGGAACACAGACAACAAAGCGTTCTCTTTCACTTTCGCTCTCCGAAACTACTTGCCCGTATCGGATATCAGGTTCGACACAAACCCTTTTTTTTTTTTTTTTTTTTTTTTTCTAATTTACTTCTTTTACTCTAATGGTTTTTCGTTTTCTGAATCACTTGATTGCAGCGAAGTGCGCATCGAGGGCTTGGAAACGCTCGATTACTTTGACAACCTGGTTCGAAGAGAGAGGTTCACTGAGCAAGCCGATGCGATCACTTTCGATGGACAGGTAAACATATTTCTCTCTTTCAAGCTTCCTTTATCATCTGACACTGGATCATAATCACGATCATGATCATCATCTGGGTTATAGATCGATAGAGTTTACCTGAGCACGCCGACGAAGATCGCGATCATAGACCACGAGAAGAAGCGAACTCTGGTGCTTCGAAAAGTCGGATTGCCCGATGCAGGTTCGTATTTCGAAACTCCTTTTTTTTATAATACAATTTTTAAGATTAATATTATCGATGAGTTACAAGGCTTTGAAATACTCTTTGATCAGCTGTTTGGAATCCTTGGGACAAAAAGGCCAAGGCTTTGCCGGATTTGGGGGACGAGGACTACAAATCGATGCTGTGCGTCGATTCCGCGGCCGTGGAAAGTCCGATCGCTTTGAAGCCCTTTGAGGAGTGGAAAGGCCATCAAGAGCTCTCCCTCGTTTCCTCAAGCTATTGCAGTGGCCAATTGGACCCTTACAAGGTCATTCACGGCTTTCGCTGAGTTTTTCTTTTATTTTACTACCATTACTACTTGAATATCGGTTATTTGTCGTGTATAATATAAGCCCGGTTCGTCTTTCCGGTCAATGAGATTAGGAAGCGTGTTCATGGCACTTTAGGGTTTTGCTGGATTGAGGGTGTTAATTATTAGATAATATATATATATGTGGTAAATGTCAGTGTCACACACCATTCAAATGTTGGGCAAACAGGGTGTTTTTATCTGGTTGCCCACAAGAGTAGTGGTGAAGAGAATTGCTAATTATTCTTGTATCAAGATTTATATTATTGTTATAAATATAACTTAAGATCTTGGATTTTGCATTTTATGTGTTCAAAAGAGTTACATCAAGCTTTTCCTCGAGAAACAAAATAGGAAATAATATGGCGGATTGAGAAACAACCGTTGAAAAAACAAACCCGAACCACATTTCGTTTTTCTTATTTTAACTCATTTTCTTGGTCCGTATTAGACTGTTATTTTCCCCGGACCTTATTATTCTACTCCGAGCTTTTTTTCCTACTTAGAACAGAGAGAGCATGGAAGTTCCAAACTTCTCTTTGGCTTCCTTGTCGAACGGGTCTTCGCCTAAATACATGTGGATGAAGGCCCGGCAAAGAAGCTCACTCTCGACCTTGCTCACAACCTCTCCCATAACTGCGTTTCACCGGAATAAATAAATTAATAAATTGAAAATTTTATTTTTTATTTATATTCTCTAACCTTTGGCTTCGAGCACATATCCGGGCAGACGAGAAATCTCGATCACGGATCCGGATGTCAACTTAATATCGTCCGATGCTTGTCCCATGACCCTGAAGATCGAGAAAATGCATGAAGAGACACTAGATTTTGAATACAAATATAGTAAATTAGAAGATAATTTTTTTAGAGCTCAATTTTTTTTTTTTAAATCACTAAAATGCTACAAAATAAGTAGTTTCATTTAAAGACGAGAATGTCATTTAAACAGAGAAGAAAGTTACTTGTTTGCGAGCTGATCATCTTTTTTGCCACCGGTGAGTTTCTTGATAGAAGATCCGAGGCCTTCGTCGAAGCTCTTTCTCACCATGCTCATCGTGAGGCTAGAGTACACGACCACCATCCGAACCACAATGCCAAAATCGCCGTCGATCGCCACTTGGAACATCTCTTTCGTCGCTTTTCCCGGTAATTTTTCACCGATTTTTGACCTGAGCAAACCTTTCATCTTCTCATTGTCCGCATACAAGCCTGCGCCAAAAAAAAAAAAAAAAAGTCATGTCATGTGATCTTTTTTTCAGTTTGATATCACTTACCTATTATGGTTGCTTGCACCGCAAGGTATTACCAAATGCATATATCTTGATGCCGAGGCCAAGCATGGATTTCTTCCTCAGACCAACACAGTTTAGTCTCTTTCCGTCTTGTGATTTGAGAGGGAAAGAGACTCCGGTTTTGGGCTCAATTTCGACGCCCACTTTTTCGTCCTCTTCTGCCACGTCACTCTTTGCCTCCACGGCCGCGCTCTTCTCGACGGTGCTCTCTTCCTCGTTCTCCCGAGGCTTTGAGGTCTTTTTGGGATCGATCTCGACGGCCTCGGTTTTGGCAATGACGTCATCAACTGTGGTTGTAGGAGGTGCCATGATATAATTTTTTATTTGAAAAGAGAACAAGTTGAATAATGAGAGTAATAATTAAATTGGCTGTACTTTTTTTTTTTTTTTTTTGGTTTGTGATACAATACAACATAACGTGGGATGAGCTATATTTATAGATAGGATGAGGATCATATAGGGCATGGAAAATTGACAAAGAGGGTATGTAATTTACATTTTGGAAAAAAAAAAAGAAAAAAAAAAACAGGTCACTTTGACGTATGTACTATGCATTGGTTTTCACGATATCAGTTATGGGATTTAAGATATGTTTGATATTAATGTGTGTATTCATGTTGTAGTATGTACCGATTTTAATAGGATAAATGCTTGGTGGTTGGCTTGGTGCCCAAAGGTTAGAGTTAGAGGGCAAAGGAACATAATTCTTTGTGAAATTAGCTCATAATAAGATTAGAATAACCGAACCGTTTGTAGTTGGTATAAGCAGTGCAGGTATTTAAACGTTTGATTCAAATGACATGGCTATGGAATGGATCAAAATTGCGCTTCAAATTAGTGTTTTAAATCAATGTGTAAAACTACTCCACGAATGCTATTATTCCTCCAAATTATTCACACATCCCAAGAAGTGATCTTCTGTTACAATAATTTCGCTCTCACATTATATGTTGAATTTGAATATATAGAGATTAGAGTTGATCCGATTTCACCATAGAAAAGTGTGCTCTTTTCAGCCACTCACACGTCTCATTCTCATTGTCTCGAAATCACCTATATAAAAAAAATGATGTAGTTAAATAGTCAATTTAAAATTATAAATTTATAAAATAATCAGGGTTTGTTTTATTTTAGTGAAATAACAAAAATATGCAGCAATATGGTTTCAAAAACAATTTTGATCCCAAAATTAATTTTTTTAAAGTGATAAATTGCTTATAACAATCCTAATTTTCAAAAAAAAAATTGAAAATATAAATTTGAATACTTTGCTAAAAAGTTGAAACTTTGGCTATTTTGCTAATTAATAAGTTTCAAATGGTTATTTTGTACCATTTTTCCTAAAAAAAAAATCTAAACTCGGGCTGAGCAAACTAATTGGGCCTAATTAATTCGGCCCATTTAAGGCCCGCCATGACAAAGAGCCCGTTACAAGCCCTAGAAAGCTTAATTGAGCTCATGTGGTTTCCGACGGAAAACAGTGGAGTCAGCCATGGACGATCGAGGTTCGACCAGAAAAAGAAAGAGAGATAATAAGACGGCGAAGAAGAAGAATAGAAAAGGCAAGAGCTCCGAAGAACCTAAAGTCTATGCTCAACGAAAAGATGAATCGAAAGAAGTCTCTGAAACGACTAAGAAGACTAACTCGAAGTCCTCTACGTTTCTCGATAAGGTCTGTGTGATTCTTTCGTTAATCGATTCCTCGTTTTGATTTTTCATGAACACTTGTAAATTCGTCGTACATTATAAATTGGTGGCAGATGAAAGCAAGATTGGCTGGTGGACACTTCAGAATGCTTAACGAAAAGCTCTACACTTGCACGTAATTGATTGCTTAAACCCTAATCTTTGATTTCTCAAATTTTGGATTCTGAGTTTATAGTGTTCTCTTTTGTACAGTACTTGTCTTTTCTAATTAAGGTTTTTTTTTAAATCCATACAATGCTATTGTGTTGTATTGATTTGACAGTGGAAAAGAGGCGCTTCTCTATTTCAAAGACGATCCGTCATTGTTTGACATGGTATGTGTGTTTGATTAAACTGTATGATCATTTATGCTATTTCATTTTTTTAATTAGATAAGAGTGTTAGAACCAAATCATGTTCTATAACTCTCTGAACCGTGTCTTTTGATTTAGTTGATTGGATAAATATTTTCTGTGGCTTTGCAAATTGCGATGAAATCCGAAGCAATTTAAGCCTACGCCGATATTTTGAGCTGAGACTTGTAATGGAAAAAAGGGCTTTGTGTGTTTTCCGTCGAAATTTCGTATTACTGTTATTCGGTGCTCTGTGAAAGTTGCCCGGGAAGAGACAGTTTTAATGACAATGACGTGTGTTACTTTGTCTTACCTTTCTGGTAGTATCATGTAGGATATCAAGAGCAAATGAACCATTGGCCCGAGCTACCCGTTGACATTATCACAAAATGGTTGAAAGATCGCAGCGCTTCTCTGATCGTCGCCGATTTCGGTTGTGGTGAGGATTCTCATCAATAGTCATTTGCAATCGCTATCGTAACATAAGCGACAAGAAATCACTTTGGTTGACTGAACTTGCTTCTTTAATCGCACGTGTCAGGCGACGCACGCCTGGCGAAAAACGTGAAGAACAAGGTCTTCTCATTCGATCTTGTCTCGAACGATCCTTCGGTTATCGCATGTGACATGTCAAACGTACGTTCTTTTCTTCTTATCTAGGCCCGTAAATGTCTTTTTTTTTTTCCGTGGACTAATAGTTTTTTTGGTTGTTTTCAGACACCACTCGACTCGGAATCCGTCGATGTCGCCGTGTTTTGTCTCTCGTTAATGGGAACCGATTTCCCGAGTTACCTGAGAGAGGCGTATAGGGTTCTCAAACCACGGTCCGTACTAAACCCTAAACTATTTTATTTCATTTTTATTTTTTGTTGTTTTTGCCTTTATAAGATAATTTATGACGTTATTTAAGATAACCGTTATGATTTATTTATTAATTAATTGCTTCTGTATCCTCAGTGGGTGGCTTTTGATAGCAGAAGTAAAGAGTAGATTCGACCCCAACACTGGCGGAGCCGATCCCCAAAATTTCACGAAAGCCGTATGTCAATTGGGATTTTCCTTCGCATCAAAGGTCTGTTTTTTTTTTCCCCGTAATTAGTATATTCTTTCACAAAACGAATCTATTTATGCGCTTTCTATTCCGCTTGCAGATTTTGATTCATCTTTTTTTTTTGTAGGATTTCTCAAACAAGATGTTCATCTTATTGTACTTCAAGAAAAAGGTGAACTATCTTCTCGAGTCTCCTATATTATAAATGTGTATATACGTGTGTGTTTATTTCTCATGAAGTGGTGATCATAATGTTCTATGAAATATTTTTTTCATATGTAGGAAGAGAAATCTCCGAAGAAGACAGAGATTGAATGGCCTGAACTGAAGCCTTGTTTATACAAGCGACGATGAGAGCAAGTAACTTTCGAAGCGTCTTTGCTTTTGAATTTTGATGCTTATTTAATATTATCTATCATGTATCAATTAACGAATGTATGCACTTCAAGTGCCAAAATAGAAAATTTAATATGAAAATTTTGTGTAATTTACTATAGAAAAGAAAAAACATGTGTTAGTACTTGCCAAAACTTGTCTCCCAAGGTTCCTACTGATAATTGATTTTGCATTTGATCTGTTGGACCTGTTGTTATTCAATGAATGATTAAAATAAATAATAGTTTTGATGCGTTTTTAGAAACAAATGCAGAGTATTAGGTTGGAAGGATTAATCTAATTATTCACTTGGGAATCGTCTAACAATTATTATTAAATAATTCATGAGAACTGTGTCTATTAAGTTATTGACACAGCTCTGTATTCTATGAACGAACTGGTAGACGTGGATTCAAGGCCTTATCCAAGGGAGGGCTATAATATATTCATAAATCATAATACATATTGATATATTTTCAATTATTAGCAATGGAAATACGATATGTACGGACATATGTCCGACAAGGTCTGTGAACTTATGTTCGTTGATTGTCGAAGTTGTCAGTGATTGGCACGTGTGAAAATATGCTTAAATGATCTTGTTTTTTTTCCCCTACTTTCTCTTCTCATATGATAGATCTATTTTTAAATCGAGTCTCTGAGATTAATCATTGTTTAATTATTTGCTTACTATCCTTGTTTTAGATTTTTTTTTCTGTTACCATTAATTAATAAATATTGGACAGTGAATTATATATCACCTTCACATCCAACACTATAATTTAGTAATTTAGGCTACTTCAGAAAGAAAGAAAACGCTAATTTAGGATGAAAATAGTATATTTTATTGAACAATTTCCAACATTTCGTTAAAACTCCCAAATCTAAATCACGACAAGATTGAAGGGAAGAAAAAACCTAATTAATGACAAACAAAAGAAATAGAAAAGTCTCAATTTTTTTTTCTTACCTTACGTAACAACCAATGGAAAAAGAAAGATAAAGTGGTATTAAATAATAATAATAATAATAAAAGAAAAAGCATAGACCACGTGACAATCAATACAAGAAGGTACAAGATGTTATGGCCAATTCCTTATCTCTGTCTACTTATGTATTATCATATCTTCAACGTCAAGTACTCAAAACAATCAACTCATTCATTCATATATATACATCTATATATATATATATATATATATATATATATATATATATATATATATCATGCATTCTTCTTACAAAGTCGATAATTTGATTAGACGTCTTCACAAGTGAATGAACAAGATGGCTTAGAGCATCTCTAATGCTAATATTAAAATGGTGTAAATATTACTTTAAATAATATAATTTAATTTTTAAACTAAATTTTATTTTTGTTCCAATAGTTTTTCATTATATTTTAAAATTCCATCATATATATATATATATATATATATATATATATATATATATATATATATATTATGCATGCATTCTTCTTACGAAGTCGATAATTTGATTAGACGTCTTCACAAGTCAATGAACAAGATGGCTTAGTGCATCTCTAATGCTAATATTAAAATGATGTAAATATTATCTTAATTATTATGTAATTTTTAAACTAAATTTTATTTTTGTTCCAATAATATTTCATTATATTTTAAGATTCCATCATTTAAAATTTCATTAGTTTTGCTTGTTGTATTATTTCATGAACACTTTTTGACATTATGAAAACCTAGCCCTCTTTCTTTGCACTCTCTCAAAATTTCCTTCTTCCTTTTGTAATCTCAACATATATGAAAAATACCTTCAAACATTTCCTTAGGCATGTACGTTCCATCACTGAAAGACTAGTGTGAAAATATTCCCACAAACTATATTTCAAAATATATATAAATAATAAATTATGAATATTCAAAGGCGAAATATTAATTTTTTTTTAATTTAAAAACTTAAAAAAGTCATTTTTCTAATTAATAAACCGAAAAATTAATAAACCTTTGTGCGACTAATTTATTTATTTCAATAATAACCATTGTTGGAAGAATTGTAAATAAAGAGGATTTATTTACAAGTATATGGGTGATTTGTGGCTAATATTTGAGTAGGGTCCACTCATCGGAATTTGTTAATTCTTGCGTATTCTTATTCCTCGTTGAGACGGGTATAAGATTGATTATTTATTTTCCAAAATCATTACTATAATGAATGAGAAATTGATGCTCAAAGTATGCTTAAAAGAACACATTTGTTATGTGTAAATAAAGTGAATTGCAAGAGTCTCACATAAGTTTGGGTAAGTGTGTTGTGTAGTGTATATATACTATTCTCTTTCTTTACTGGATGAGCAAGTGCAAGAGATGAGAATGTGGGTGGGTTAACTCTTAACCCTTCGCGCACACACACGCGCGCCGCCGCCGGGCTGGGCTTGGGTTTCGGGTTCCTCAAATATCTCTTGTGTTATGTTGAGAATTAAATTGTAACCGTATGCATCAAGGCAACGGTTTGTAAACCGTGTGGATTAAGGCTGAGCGGTTTTGAGAGCGTTTGTAACAGCTCATTATGAGCGTTAATGGAAATAAAAGCTTTTAAGGCTGGGCGGTTTTGGTCTGGTTCAAATTTGTAACCCCACTCTGCCTTAGCCTATAAAAGGAGGCTTAGCTCTCTCATTCGAACACACCTCAAACGCATCCTTTCTCCCTATCTACGAAATTGTTTTCTTTGTTTGCAGTCCGGTGGTAGTTCTGACACTTGTGTTCTAGTTCGCTGAAGTCAATCCGAGTGGTGCTAAGCTTGTCTTGTGGTCGTTGTATCTTGGGAGGCTTTCGCTCAACTTTTCCCGCACATGTGGATGGCGATAAAAAGCTTCAAGAAAACCGTCTAACGGGCTTTGACGTTTTTTCTTTTTCTGATCTCTTCTCTTCCTTGTTTCATACCGGTTTAAGGTTTATCCGATTTTGTAGTTTATTTAAATTATTATCTATTAATTTATTTCTTATAAATTGTCAAATTATTCCATCAATATTATTGTAATATTGCTAACAACCATCGCACTCAAATTCTAATTTGAATGGCACCTTTTTTTTTTTTGTTATGTGAACTTTCCTCTCTTGTATAAGCGTACGAGTACGTGCAATTTTTTTTATTTATTAAGTATTGTTCAATGTAACGGTATATGTATATATCATATATGTGTGATGTAATAAGCAAAAGTATATTAGTAACCACCGACTCATTGTACAAAGTCCAAATGTCCAATCTTCCACAATGTCTAACAAGACAAACAACCCAAAAAAAAAACTATTATTTTTTTAATCTCTCCTATGTGTGTGTGTGTATATATATTCAACCTGACTTGTTGGAGACGGAAATGCGGAAGCCTTCCTTCCTTCCGCGCGTGGCTCGGCTTAACGGCTTAGCGGCTTCCGTCTATACGGAAAGAAGGCTTCCGCGGAACCGTTTACACGGAAATTCGGCTTCCGCGGTTTCCGTTATTTTACTATTTATACACGGATTTATTAATTTTTTTACACTTTCATCATTTTCTCTATAAATATAACTCATTTCAATCCAATTTTTCACAACATCATCCATCAAATTCTCTCTACAATCTCATCAAGCTCTATGTAATTTATATAATATAGTTTCTAAATTAAATTTTCTATATAGTTTAATATAATATAGTTTCTAAAATATAGTTTATGTACCACGGTTTATTTTTGTAATCCTTTCGTTTTATGATATTTATTGTAACCACGGTTTTCCTCCGCCACAAGTGAGGGTTCATTAATAAAATTTTCGTGGTTCCGTCCACGTTTCTTACTTAAAATAAAAACATCTCGAAAATATTTTCATTATATAGTTTGTATGTAAAGATAAAATTTAGTTTGCATATTAACCCTTTTTATTAAAAACGTAACATTTTAGTCCTTTTGATTTTACATTTTAATTGAAATCAAAACGGCTTATTGGCTTAACGGAATAATGGCTTCCAATAAGAAACGGAAACGGCTTAATGGCTTAACGGAAGGAAAATTTCCGTTAAGCCATTAAGCCGTCCTTATCGGCTTATTGGAAGGCCGAAATTTCCAATAAGCCAGGTTGAATATATATATATAAAGGTCTCCTTTAACATATATTGATAAAACTCAAAAATTTAAATTACAGAAAAAACGTAAAAGAAATTCAAAAACTTATACAGAAAAAAATATAAAAAGTGGACCACAAACAATCATAAATATAATAAAATAATAAATGGATTACCTGTTTATGTAAGTAATCAGTCATTATCAGATTATTATATGAATCACGAACAGAAATATCGTTCTCCACCTATTACAAATTGTGATTTAGAGGTCTTGTCCAACTTAGATCCACGAAAAAAAAATTCATATTTTCATATCTGAAAATATATTCAAAACCACTCAGATTAAACATCGAGTTGTACAAAAATCGGATCTAATAAGTCTGGATTATTGAAACATAATCATAAAAAAAAATGCAAAACATAAAAAATAAAAACCAGTCCGTAGATCGAGAGTTCTACATTTGTCGAGAGTTGAGACTATCTGAGTCTCTGTATTCCAAGGAAGACGATGACACTGAAAATAAACTCAAATCTTTATTTTTCGAGAGAGAAAGCACGGCGACGAGGCTTTTATTTTTCTCTTTTTTTTTTTCTTTTTTTTTTAGTTTTCTGCTGGGATGTTATAAACTATTGCACAATAATAAAAAGCTACAAACTATGATGTCATGTCACAGTTGATATGTAAACGGGACCAACTCCGAAAATGACAAAATAATAAATGTGTAGAACTAGAAGATAAAAACAATGCCAACAATTGTGTGTAAAAAAGTCAACCAAATTATTGAAAACTTCTGAAATGTTTCTTACTCGGGCTGTAAATATATGATGGGTACACCTTCGAAACACCGACATAAATTTCTTACCCATAAATCCTTCAATAATAATAGGAATAAAATATAATTTAATGCTTGTAAAACCTTTTTCATTTATTTAAATTTCCATGCTCATATATATCATACAATAAAAAATATGATATAGGCGGTTCCCGACTACGTGCAATTTCAAGTGTTGATCGAAAACAGCATCAACAATATATAACTATATAACTATATATATTTATGTTTTTCGTGATGAACACTTTTATAGCATCAACTTTAATCAAAATTATAATTTTTCGTTATTATTAATTCCGGATAAAGTTTGTTATCCTAGTGAGCTTCTCGTTTTGGTTGTGGCAGGTTGCTTTCAAAGTCAAAAGTAACCACTGATCTCCACTTTTTAAAGAACAAGTTGGGCATCTATTCATACATGCATATATATACAAACACATATATGCATCAATGCATGATTGGTCGTCTGTGAATAGTGTATTACGGTGAAGCGGCTATATAGCCAAATAGAACTTAAACTTTTGCAAAATAACCATAGTTTGTCAACTATAAGCAAATTAGCCAAAGTAAGATTAATCTAGGTTGTATTAAATTTAATCCCAACGAACTATAAAGACAGAATGTAAAATTTATGAAGGCTGGATTAAAATTAATCGAGGCAGGATTAAAAGTCGTAGTACTCTCAATTGGCTATTTTGTTATACCTAATGAAACTATGGCTATTTTGCAAAAGTCATAGTTTGAATTGGCTATTTCATACCATTTTTCCTATATATATATATATATATATTAACGTAAATTCAAGGATAATCAGATATGGAGTTATAGACTTTACACAAAAAAATCGCTTATTCTGAGTCGATTGAGACAAAATAGACCATTACGAAAAAGACCACTCATATTTTGGACAAAATCATCAACCATAAATGCTGGAGAAACTCACGACTATAATTTTGTATTTTTCATTTTCATTCTAACTAGTAATTCCTAATACATACACAATCAAACACACAATATATTACCATGTCTTTTATCCTTTATAACAAGGAGAAGTTTATTCTTGACGTAACTTTATATGTAAAAAAAACAATATAGTAATTTTTTTTAACGAATCATTTTTTGAAATTTATTTTTATAAATTTTAATTTATGTATCGTCCTTTTTCTTTATGTCTAATTCTAATCTATATGCATTTAAATAAATTTAATTCAATATCAAGATACCTAAATGAATAATTAATAATTTTGATCAATGTAGTCCTTTATTTTATTTTTTTATTATGGGCGATGCGTTGTTGTTTTTTTTTTATTCTGCCTAGTTTCAAATGGGACCGAAGCCATTTTTTTCAACAGCAAGACATTCATTATTCGTCATTAACATGACTTTGGTTGAGATGTCCTTTTACAATGGTTTGTTGATATATTTCATTCAAAAATGTACGTTGGACTTCTTGATCGGTCAATATATTCTTACATAAGGACGAAACTTTGTGAAGAATTATAGCTCGAATACAGGAACCACGAGGTCTAAATTACGAAGATATCGAAAAAAAATCTAATGTCGTAGTTCAGATTGTCATGTTAAACTAATTAAATCAGATAAAAAACAGAATAAATAATACACTCAGTCACTCAGAGAGATTTGAGAGTCAGATCTGCTCAAATCAAGCAGTCTGTATAATTCTCATTAAAAAAGAATGTTCGGTATATCACCTCGATATATACAAACTCTAACAGAATGAAAACAACTATGCAGATCAAAGAATGACACGTGTATAGACTAAAAACAAGAATGAAAGAATGAGGTGTAAAATAAGACTACGTCGTTTAGTCCCAATATACCCCCTCAAGGTGGACGGTACATGTCGTACAGGGACATCTTGGACATGAAGGTCTTCAACAAGGGCGCGGGAAGAGGCTTGGTAAGCAAGTCAGCGAGCTGCTGTCGTGTCCGAACCGGTAGAAGTTTCAAAACCCCAGCGCCTGGAGATGATGCCGAACGAAGTGGCAATCGATTTCTATGTGTTTGGTGCGCTCATGAAACACCGGATTGTTGGCAATATAAATGGCCGCTTGATTATCGCAAAATAGAACAGCCTTTGAGGATGGCGTGATGCGGAAGGCATCGAGAAGTTGGCGAAGCCAGATCAACTCACTCGTAACAGCTGCAATCGCGCGATATTCAGCCTCAGCCGAGGACTTGGAAACGGTGGTTTGCTTCTTAGAACGCCAAGAGACCAATGACTCGCCAAGGAATACACAAAAGCCGGTGACAGACTTGCGAGAATCATGGCAGGTTCCCCAATCAGCGTCGGAGAAAGCTTTAAGCTGCATAGCCGAAGAAGCTGGGTAAAACAAACTGAGGCCTGGCTGTGACTTGATATATCGCAGAAGATGATGAGCTGCACGAAGATGCGGTTCACGAGGAGCAGCAATGAACTGACTCAGCGTGTGGACAGTGAAAGCGATGTCAACACGAGTTATCGTCAAATATAAGAGCTTGCCAACAAGTTTGCGATAGTGAGTCGGATCATCCAGTAAGTCACCATCGTCTTTCGTCAAAGTGACTCTAGGAGTCATATGAGTATGAACAGGCTTGGAGGACAAGAAACCGAAGTCGTCAAGTAATTGCAGCGCATACTGACGCTAAGACACGACAATGCCCTCAGATGATCGCGCAATTTCCTGGCCCAAGAAATATTTTAAGTCACTGAGGTCCTTGAGTTTGAACAACTCACCAAGAGCAGTCTTCACCGAGGCTATGAGACTAGAGGTGGGGCCATCCAGTATAATGTCATCGACATAAAGAAGTATGGCGACGAAAGTAGGCCCATCACCTCGTGTGAACAAGGAGTGGATGCATGGGATTGAACGAAACCAAGGTGTTGAACAGCAGATGTGAACTTGATGTTCCATTGCCGCGAAGCTTGTTTCAAACCGTAGATCGACTTGTGTAACTTGCAGACCGGATTGGCGCCAAATTGTGATTTCTCAGCCGGTGTCATGTAGCTGAGAGGGAGATCCATATAGACCTCTTCAAACAAATCGCCATTAAGAAAGGCATTGTTGATGTCTAATTGGATCAAGGTCCAACGATTTACAGCTGCGATAGCAAGCAAGAGCTTGACACTCACAAGTTTGGCAACCAGAGAGAAGGTGTCAACGTAATCAATACCCTCAAGTTGATTGTAACCCTTCGCAACTAATCGGGCCTTATGATGAACCAAGGAGCCGTCGGCACCAAGCTTGTTTTTGAAAATCCAACGACAGCCAATCGGGGTCTTACCAGCAGGTAGATGGACGACCGACCACGTGTGATTGAGAAGCATGGCATCTAGTTCTTCGCGCATAGCATCACGCCAGTGAGAATGCTTAACAGCATGGTGATAGAACTGCGGCTCGGAGTGCAGCGAAACAGCAAAGACAAAGGCTCTATAGCTTGGAGACAATCCGTCATAGCAGAGCACATAGTCCAAAGTATGAGGAGAAGTTGCCATGCAAGTACCTGAATCCGCTAAAAGGCAATGGTAGTCGCGCAATCTGAGCGGAGGTTGTCTTTGTCTCGTGGAGTGACGTTGAGGATGCTCTGTAATCTTAGTGGACTGTAGCGTCTCAGCAAGCGTAGAGCTGACCAAGTCAGTGTTGGTCACACCAGCAAGGGGAGGCTCATCGGTAAGTGGCTGAGCACCAAAGTCAGAAGGGGACAACACCTCAAGTAGTGTGGAAGTAGAAGGAGCCAGAGGGAGGACCAGGAGTGATGGGATCCTCATATACACCCTGCTGAGATGAAAGAGAGCCTGGCAATGAGAGATCTGCGAAAGGATCAGGAGCAATTGCAGACGCTGTGTGTGAGGCAAAAGGAAAAATGTGCTCGTGAAACACCACATCACGCGAGACAAGCATCTCATGTTTGTCAATGTCCAATAGGCGATAACCCTTCACACCAGAAGGATAGCCAAGAAACACACACCGCCTGGCACGGGGTTCAAACTTGGTTCGATGAGCGCGAAGAGATGATGCATATGCCAGACAACCAAAGACGCGCAACATCGAGTAGTCAAACTGCTTGCCAAACAGGCATACATATGGAGACTTGTGTCCCAAGACAGACGTTGAAGTCCGGTTTATCAGAAAAACAGCCGTGAGAACACACTCGGACCAGAACTTGAGAGGTATACGAGACTGAAAATACAAGACACGAGCCACATTCAGTAAGTGTTGGTGCTTCCGCTCAGCGACCGAGTTCTGCTGAGGTGTCTCGACACACGAAAACTGGTGTAATGTACCTTTCTTGGCAAAGAAGTCAGCAAAGACTAATTCGCGCGCATTATCAGATCTGAAACATTTTATGACTTTATTGAACTGAGTGTTGACCATAGCACAGAATCTGGGAATCAACATATGCACATCGTACTTATGCTTCATCATATAAATCCAACAAAAACGAGAACAGTCATCCACGAGCGTAAGAAAATAACTGTGACCCGAGTGAGATTGAATATGAAATGGCCCCTATATATCGCAATGTACTAAGTCAAAAATGTTATCAGATACATTTGTAGAAGCTGTAAAAGGCAATCGGCTTTGCTTGGCAAGAGGACAAATATGACAAGGACAATGTTTCGAACTAGATTTGTAATGAAGCAAATGTTTGAGTGGTTCTAACTTCTTGAAAGATAAATGGCTCAATCTATCGTGCCACACTTGAGAAGAAAGTTGATTCACTTGAGCTGCAACAGCATGACCTCCACGAATAATGTATAACCCATCGCGGCTCTCACCCCTGCCAATCGTTCTCTTTTGCCGAGTATCCTGGATTAAGAAACCAAAGGCTGTAAATGTGATCTCAACATTCAGATCTTCAGTGAGAGCATGTACAGACAAAAGGTTAAACTTAAATCCTGGAACAAAAAGCGTATCTCGAAGCACTAAATCAGCATTTAATGCGACATCACCACACTGATGCACGGGAACAACCGTATGGTTGGATAATGTAACTGTAGAATTGACAATAGGCTTGAGCTCCAGAAATAGAGAACTCTGAGCACAAATATGCTTTGTAGCTCCAGAGTCTAATATCCACATGGCATTATCATCAACACTGCAATCATGAAAAGTGTCTGCATAACAAGCACCTGCATTATATGTGGTTTGATTGATAGTAGTGGCAGAGTTGGAGTTGGAGGCAGACAAATTGCTCATGTGACTCGCGAGCATCGTCGTCATCTGATTGCATTGATCAAAGAGCTGAGACGAAGTCAGTGGAGCCTGGTCTTCACTCTTGAGCTGCTGATCTTTGACTTTGACGCAATTGGCTTAAGTCCTTGGTTTCTTGTGACCCGGTGGATAACCGTGCAACTTATAGCATTTGTCGATAGTGTGACCTGGAATCTTGCAGTGAGCGCAAGTTGGCTTGTCTCTCTCCTTCCTGAATGGCCTATTCTGAACTTCATCTTTGACCACCATCGCAACAGCATTACTGGAGTCCACACTCACATGCTCATTCCCGATGCTTCGCTATTTTTCTTCCTACGTAATTAACGCAAACACCTTGTTGATGGCGGGAATGGGATCCATGAGTAGAACCTGGCTTCTCACTCCGGCGAACGAGTCGTTAAGCCCCATGAGGAAGCTCATGACATGTTCGTTCGGAAAGAATTCGCTGAGCTTCTTAACTCTTCCACAAGTGCACGATCCACAAGTGCAAGTAGGACGAAAGTTGTTAAGCTCCTCCCAAATAGTCTTCAACCTGGTGAAATACATACCAACAGACATTTGATCTTGCGATAAATTCGTCAATTCACGTTTGAGCTTATAGATCCGAGGTCCATTAGATTGTTGGAATCTCTCATTCAGATCAATCCAGATATCTGCAGCCGATTCACCAAACAAGAGACTTGACGAAATCTCCTTGGATACAGAGTTCATCAACCAAGCAATGACGATGTAATTGTTACGACGCCAAGCATTTAGCAAGTGAGGATCAGAACCATTCGGTTTCGTGATAGATCCATCAACAAAACCAAGCTTATTCTTCACAAAAAGAGCAATCAACATAGAACGATTCCACGACGCGTAATTGTCTCCATTCAGCAATTGAGATACGAGGACTGTACCTGGATTGTCAGAGTGATGGAGATAGTACGCGCTCAGCGGATCATCGATGACTGAACGTCGCGAAGCTCCAAGCGTCGAGTCCACCGCAGCTGATTTGCTCTGATCTTCCATTTGAGTAGTAGGAAAAACAGAGTACGAACCAGGAACAACAATACTCGGTACAGTGAAGCTTCGACTAGCTCAACAGTGGCGGAAAAATCGCTCTGATACCATAATACACTCAGTCACTCAGAGAGATTGAGAGTCAGATCTGCTCAAATCAAGCAGTCTGCATAATTCTCATTCAAAAAGAATGTTCGGTATATCACCTCGATATATACAAACTCTAACAGAATGAAAACAACTATAGAAATCAAAGAATGACACGTGTATAGACTAAAAACAAGAATGAAAGAATGAGGTGTAAAATAAGACTACGTCGTTTAGTCCCAATAATAAATAAACAGAATAAATCATATATATATTCTTAAAATCAATTTTATTCGCCATGTTTTGTCCAACGTAGACGACCAAATTAAATCGGTGACATACACTAACAATTCGAAGAAACCATGTTGTAAAATAGAATTCAATTTTGTACTCATTAAACATATTATTTTTCGCAGATAATAAATAAGTTCTGTTAATCTATTTAGAACGTGTTTTTAATATCAGATATCAAGATATACATATCATAGAAACTGAGATGTTAGTACAAATCTCCCTGAGAGGACCACTAGCTAGTACCACTAGTACGTATACATATTAACCTTGATATATAAAAATAAAACTAAAAATAAAATAAATTAGAAGAAGATAACATTAATTTCCATTAACAAGATTAAATGAATTATTTTGTAATGAGACCATGGACTCATGGAGACAAAAGCAAAAAAGTTTACCCTTTTATTGAATGGTGTTTGTCTGCCTGTTGAGAATCCATGTCACATGTGCACACAATTTGGGAGTCCCTCTTATTAATCCAAATGTTTATATTCTTTATTAAATCAACACACAAAAAACCCCAATTATATGTTCTGATAAAAAAATCAACACACACAAACCCAATTATTTGTAATATTATTTAATATTTAATTTTTTTATATATTGATTAAAAAACAGGCACTATTTCTGACGAGGACATTTCTCTCCGCGGCTTTATCTGTAGATCGAGGGAACAGAGCAGTTCATTCATTATATACGCGTAAAAAGAAAGTCTTTTTTTATTATTAATTAGTGTTTTTTTTATATTTTTATTTTGATCTGAATCTTCCATCTATCCAACCAAACAAATCTCCATCTAGCTCTCCGATTTTTGCTTCTCCAAAAATCAATTTATACCCGTTTCATTTTCTCCGTTTTTTTTTTCTTCTCAAACTCAAGTTCTTCTGAGTTCTCTTCTGACCCACCCAAAAAAAAAAAAAATTCTTCTTTCAGTTCTATGTTGGGCTTGGAGTGACATGTGTTATAGATATTTGTTTTTTTCGTAATTTGTAGCGTGATTCAAGGGATGAGTCTGTGCTCTGAGATTTGCCATGTGTACTCTTCATAGAGTTCTCTCTCTCTCTCTCTCTCTCTCTCTCTCTCTCTCTCTCTCTCTCTCACACACACACACACACACATTTTTATAATTGCCTCTAAATCTCTCTCTCTCTCTCTCTGAACTTAACTTTCAGTGAAGAATTTTGGGCAAGTCAACAGTGAATATATAGTGAAGGGTTCGGATTTGTGATTTTAAGAAAGAAAGGAAACAAGAGAAGAATAGAGTGAAATAATCATAATCATAATAATGGGATCTGGAAATGGAAATGGGGTTTACTCAGTTGGAGAGCTTAGCTTGGATTCGAAGTGGCTGATCGATCCGAAACACCTCTTCGTGGGTCCCAGGATCGGCGAAGGAGCTCACGCCAAGGTCTACGAAGGAAAGTAAGTCTCATATCATTAAGTCAAAGTCAAACCCTTTGTCTGTCTGTGATCCCCATTTTTTTTTGTTTTCCGGTGAGAGCTCATTAAAAATTTGTGTTGTTGGAAAAAGGTACAAGAATCAAACGGTTGCGGTGAAAATCGTTCACAGAGGCGAAACCCCGGAAGAGATTGCCCGGAGAGAAGGAAGGTTCGCCAGAGAAGTTGCTATGCTATCAAAAGTCCAACACAAGAATTTAGTCAAGGTAAAAAAAAAAAAAAAAAATTAAAGGAGCCAGCTTTATCATTACTAAATGTAAAGGGTATTTAAATTTGTTTTTTTTTTTTTTTTTTGGCAGTTTATCGGAGCTTGTAAAGAGCCGGTGATGGTGATAGTGACAGAGCTTCTTTTGGGCGGGACGTTGAGGAAGTACTTGTTGAACATGAGGCCGAGGTGTTTGGACACTCGCGTGGCCGTCGGATTCGCTCTCGATATCGCCCGTGCTATGGAGTGCTTGCACTCCCACGGTATCATCCACCGCGACCTCAAACCCGGTAACGCCCTTTCCCTTATCAATCCCATAATTAACACCGTGACTTTTGTCGTGTCGAAATGGGCTAGAGCGGTCCGACCCTTTTGACAGCTCTCGGGGTTCGACTCTGATTGCTGACGTGTAATGATTGTCAAGGCACTTGTGTCATCGCTCATGATTTTATCGCCGCTGATGAGTATCATTTCTCTTTTCTCGCACGCAAGTTTAGACAGTAGAACCCGTGATTGAATATCTTTCTGCTCTTAAAAGGATTTGAACCCGCGATTCATTCCCCTAATAGACTATCTGCACACTCGGTTTGAGAGTCAATAGGGTATTCCGTGGAAGATTCTCACCGTTTTCGGTCCCGGGCTTTGTTGTTATTTTGCAAGTAGACATGTATACACAGAGAGAGAGAGAGAGAGAGGTTGATGATGTTTGAATTCGTGTACCAGAGAACTTGATTCTGACGGCGGATCACAGAACGGTGAAACTAGCGGATTTCGGGTTGGCGAGGGAAGAGTCGTTGACGGAGATGATGACCGCCGAAACCGGCACCTATCGCTGGATGGCTCCAGAGGTTCATTTTCTTTTTTCGATTTTTTTTTTTTTCCGATTTTTCTTTATTTAGACATACGTAACTAAATTATATATACGTATACGTAACGAATACTTGTGGCAGTTATACAGCACGGTGACGCTGAGGCACGGAGAGAAGAAGCATTACAACCACAAAGTGGACGCGTACAGCTTTGCCATCGTGTTGTGGGAGCTCGTTCACAACAAACTTCCATTCGAAGGCATGTCCAATCTTCAAGCCGCTTACGCCGCCGCTTTTAAGGTCTCCTCTCTCCACTTTTACCCTCTTTTACATTTTCACCCGTACTTATTTACGGAGCTGAGACCAGGTCTGCGATGTGGTAGATAAACCTAGGTTGCTTTTTTTTTTCTTTTTTTTTTTTGAATTTTGAATTTTGGTTAATTACAGTTAACCGAAATTTAAATGTATTTTCAACCAGTTGAAAAACGAACAGACATCTTTATTGTGTACTTCATCGCGATGCTCAGGAAGTCAGAAGCTAATACCTAAAATAGGATGATAGGTTTTAATCGTGTTTATGGGTCGATAATACCTAAATCAGGAGCATAAATATGACCAATGTGTATGGGTCAATGATACCTAAAATAGGGGCAACAAATATTAAGCTTCATAGGGGCAAAAAAATGTCAAGCTTATATCTATTATTAAGCTTAAGAAGGCTAGTGCATTTCTCAATAGGGGCAAAAATATTTTTAGTATTACATCATATTAGTATATATATAAATGAGTGTGGGCTTATATGTTTCCGGGTCAAGATTGTAGGTTTGATTTAATTTTAATAATTTTTTTTTTATATATAATTTTAGAACGTGAGACCGAGTGCGGAGAATCTCCCCGAGGACTTGGCTTCGATAGTGACGTCGTGTTGGAGAGAGGACCCGAATGAGCGGCCCAACTTCGGTCAGATCATTCAGATGCTCTTGAACTACCTCTCCACCGTATCTCCGGTGATCCCTCAGCGGATTTTCAGGTCTGAGAATGCCGTTTTTCCGCCGGAGTCTCCGGGGACGAGCTCGTTGATGGCCATCAGGGACGACGCCGGAGATACGCCCAAGATCGACTCCGAAGAGAAGCCCAAAAGTTTCTTCTTCTGCTTTAACCAATGTTACTAATTAAGTTTAAAAAAAAAGAAAGAAAAAAAAAAAAGAGCATAATTTTGGTGTTGCTTAATAACTATTTAGGACACGTACAAGCCAATAAAAAAAAAAAACCAAATATACCGTCTTGTAAAAAAATGAACGAGAAAAAGCGCATCTTGAAGACAAGATGTATTTACTCCTTAAGAATTAGCGATTTGTTGATCTTCCTTGTGTCTGAAGTTACTGCCAAATTGAAGTCCATTTTTTTTTTCCTAGGTTCGAGTTTGAGTCGATGTTGAGTCGTAGAGAGTGTTGGGGTTGCTGTGATGTAATTAAACCTGGCCAAACGGGAGTCCCGTCCCGTTAATGAACGGGACGGTAACGGGAGTCCCGCCTAGCGGGATTCGGACCCCGTTAGGCGTAAAAAAAAATATTAAAAAAAATGATTTAAATAAATTTAAATAATTATATACAAGGATTCAATTGAAAATATTTTGAAGTAAATGGGTAAAAAAAAATAATAAAGAAGAATGTGAACATCTTTAGTGTAAAGCTCGGCCGATAGACTCGTGACCGCTTGGTGAAGATCTTGGGTCAATGGGTTTGATTCTTTTCTGCCTATGGAGAACTTCAGTGATCCGATTTGTTCAATGTGAAGCATAGCTTCTTATTCAACGATGGTCTGAGAGGGAAACGACATCTTTCTTGTGAGCAACAACGATGAGCTCAGATTCATGTTTAGAGGGAAATGCAGAGAGAGCGAAGAAGAAAGAGAAAAGGCGGTAATGACGGTGAAAAGATTTTAAATAATTAAATAGAATGATGTAATTGAAAGGATTTTAAACTAAGTGGGTAGAAAAAAAAATAAAGAATAATGTAAATTTAAAAATGGGCCTCCTAAAAAACTTCACCGACCCCTAAAAAGGTGCGACGGCGAGGAAAAAGAACACCCATTTCCTCGTTAATTATTTGAAAATTTATCCCGGACAAGGGCCGGGATATCCCTTAGTTATACAAGTTAGTCTAACCATTTATGTTTACATTTGCGAATCAACTTCAAAATCGTCAAGAATATCGAAGCACATGAATGTTTCTTGTGCTCGATTTCTATGTTGAATCCAATCCTTACCACACATCAATGTTTCGACCATCTTCGGTTTCAAGCTATATCTTCTATCGTCGATGATGCGGCTCGCGCTACTAAAAACTGCCTCAGATGACACGGTTGAAACATGGATGGTGAGGATGTCTTGTGCCATAGATGACAAGACCGGGAACCTCATCGCATTCTGTCTTCACCAAACCAATAGGTCGATGGCTTCGTCATCCGGTTTGACCCACTCGTTCCGATCGTACTCTTGGATCTCCGGATGGGACCGTGCGTCGGTTGCGTTCGACGTCGTCTGACTTGTCCCAGCTTCTTGTTGTTGAGGCGATGAGCTATAAGCGGGCGCGTTGACGAAGACATTCGTGTATTGGTGTCTTCTTGGATACTGCGTATGTGATTGAGTTGGTTGTGCTCGATATTGCGGTCGGAGTTTCGCCTCGTATATCCTGAAAAGATCATAAAAAGCTTGCACGATCCTCGCGAGATCAAGTGCAATGTAATCTTGGTCCATGAAATGGTTTCTAATATACTTAAGAAATTTTTTTAAACCACCAATTTTAGGTAGTTAATAAGCTGACACGTATGCAAGTTGTTTATTTACAAATTATTTATCAAAGGTTGGCTTACAATTCCTATAGTTTAAGTGGCTTACGTAACCATTTTTTTGTTTTTATTTTGCTCCAGTAATACTATATCATATTTTACATTAAAGATAAGATATTATTAATAGAATTTATAGAATTTTAGAGTTCCCAATTTCTAATTGCTCTAATATTTTATTAACCTAAGCTTTTGTGAAAAGTAGTACGCAGAGTTCAATTGTCAAAAAAAAAATTAACATTTCAATTAAGTTGTTTAGAATCAGACTTAACATTTGTTATTATTTAATACGAGATGAACAGTGTCCAGATTTCATAATCAAAGCGAACTCTCTAACATGAATAAAAATCGAAATATATATATATATATATATATATATATATATATATATAATATTTTTTAAATCCAAATATTTATCCAATAAATAAAGTGACGGCACACATCAAAAATCCAAAAATTGAAAACTCGTTACATATGATTATTCCATTTTAGAGCCAGACAAAGTAAGAAACCAACACCAATGATGGTTTAAAAATCTTTAAAGCTGTCCCAATCGTCATCTCAAGAAATGCTGAGGGGTAAAACCGGTAATACATTAGTATGTCCACAGTAACGTTTCCTATACATAGCTTGGAGAGCAAGATTATCATCCTGGTCCCACATTAATATTTAGTATTTACTATATAACCACACTGACTCACTTTCCCAAGCACTCGGAGCCTCGAGCCTCGGATTTAGGTTCGGCTTGACCCGAGTGTATTCCAAAAGCTTAGGTTCGGACCTCGTTCTGGAAAGATTCTGTCTACGAACCTGAGGCTCGAACTCCGAGCCTCTCAAACCATTCTTATGGATATATTTCCCGCTTACACACACTGTCATTTCAGTATCTCTTGCTTAACTTGGTGGACTAGCTAATCGCTCTTTCTCTCTCTACCTGAAGCTCGCTCTCTCTCTCTAAATTCTCTCGGAGTCGGAGCTCAGTTTTTACAGATTTTTTATTTTTTATTTTTTCCGGTGCTATGAATCGTAGGAGAATGGAAAGGTAATGTAATAATCGCGATGAGTAATCGGAAGTCTTATATTATAAATAAAAAAATAAAAAATCGAAAGTCTTAAACTTTGATAGATGAATCGATGAGCTTTTGAACTTTTTGGGGAAAAGAGAAAGAAAGAACATTTCTCTGGATTAAGCTGCGAAGGAATTACGAAGAGATTGAAAATGTTTTTTTATTTATTTTTATTATCTGTAGATATTTGGGTTTCTTGTAGGGGAAGCTTTTTCTTAGGCTTAAATAGAGTTTTTGAGGTTTTTATTTTATTTTTTATTTTCGTTTTTTTTTTTTGAAGTTTGATGTGTTTGGTCAACTCAAGTCAACTGACCTAATTTTTTTTTAGATATTAAGGTTTTTACTTCCAAATAAAGCAGTCATTGTTAATCATCAGATGCGTTTTCAGTTCTTAGCTCAGTGACTTTCTATTCTGGGTGTTTTTTTTTCCTTATTGGTGTAAAAGATTATATTTTTGTTGCATTTTTTACGACCAAAATGTTTGACTAAAGTGAACTTAGTCTAGAAAGTGAGATTGACTGTTGTGACTACTAGAAGTATAGCAATGCCTTGAAATTTAATGCAGTGACTAATTAACAGAAGTAGAAAACCAACTTCAAATGTACTTGGATTTTCTTAAGAAGCTTAAAACTTTGTCTCAAACCATAATTTCCCATCAAAAACAAAATAGCTCTTCAGCGGAAATATTGTCATTTTGTTTGATTTTTATTTTTTGTTTTTTTGTTTTTTTATGTTAAATCACAGGAATTGGTTGATCAACAGCAGAGGAATTGCGAACAAAGTGAAGAACGCCACATTTCCTTCCGATCATCAGATAAAAGATTGCGGGGCTACCCGTGAATGTCCGAATTGCCAGCACCGAATCGATAACAGCGATGTAAGTCAAAAACTTTTTCTTTTCTTGGGGAATAATTTCCGTTTCAAGGGAAATTTAAGCACCGAATTTCGTTATCTGTATAGGTTTTTCCGGACTGGCCAGGGCTTCCGATCGGTGTGAAGTTTGAGCCGTCCGATGAAGAGCTGGTTGAGCACTTAGCTGCGAAATGTGGGGTCGGAATCACAAAGCCACACATTTTCATCGACGAGTTCATTCCCACGCTTGACGGCCAAGGAATTTACAGGGAACACCCTGAAAGCCTCCCAGGTAAATAACTCATAACTCTATCGCTTTAGATTGCTTTCAATTCTGTCACATAGTAGTCTATTGATAAGAGCCAAGTCACCGACCAACTGCGTTTTATTTTTTTTTAAACTCGGTTTTCTCTACTGAGCAGTCTCTCAAAAGTCTCACAAATCTATAATGTATGTCAATTTTATACATTTTTTTTTATCAATACAATGTGCGAGGTTTGTAAGCAGAAAGCTTGGTAAAAGAAAACTTAAATAACCGAATCACTTAACAAACTATGCCATATAGATGTTCAGTGAGACTCGAGTTGCCAAAATAACTACATTTTGTACTCAATTTTCTCTGCCGAGTAGGATGAAAGTGTTAGGATTCTAGGGAGTAGGGAATATTTCAATGAATACTCAAAAGTTAGGAGGTGCATTTTAGACGAATTAGAAAGATTGAACCTTTAAAAAGTCTCGGCAAATCTATCTTGTATTTTGGTGCCTATGCTTTTCTTTTTCTTTTTTTGGAAAAATTGTAAACAAGTTATCCAAATTTGTAATCATAGTTTTATGTTATTTAGGTGCTGAAAAGAAAAAGAAAAAAGAAAAAAAAAAACCTAAAATGCTACAAAATCAATAGTTTAAGAGCCACTTTGCTCCAAAAACCAGTGTCGGATCCGAAATGTCAAATGCCATTTAGATTATAGTTCATGGACTATATGTGCTAAAAAAAAAAACTTCATTTTATACCATTTTCTGTCAATACGATGTACGAAAGCAACTCTCTCTATATATATTTTCAGGTGCTAAAAAAGACGGAAGCTACATCCACTTCTTCCACAAGACGGTCAACGCGTACGCGACCGGTAAAAGGAAGCGCCGCAAGGTTCAGAGCCATCGGGGCTCGGAAGCCGAGCACGTTCGATGGCACAAAACCGGGAAAACCAAGCCGGTGGTCAATAACGGAGCTCAAAAGGGTTGGAAGAAGATCATGGTTCTCTATAAGAGTGGCAAGAAGGGTTCGAAGCCTGACAAGGCCAATTGGGTTATGCACCAATACCATCTCGGGAGCACCGAGGACGAAAAAGAAGGAGAGTTCGTTGTTTCGAAGATCTCTTATCAGAAGCCGAAGAACGTCGAATTGGTCAACGACGAGGATAAGGATTTAAGGTCTGGCCAGACTAGTCCGATGACCCCGAATTCTTATCCTCCGGTCCCACCGAGGCAGGCAAAGCCTCTTCTTTGTGCCCCAGAGAATAATCTGAGCCTGTCCTCTCCTACGGTAATACAATAAATTCAATTTTTTTTTTTATTGAATTGGATTTATAAGTGATAAAATAACAAGTTTAAGTTTATGTTTTTGCAAGGACTGAAATGCTAAAAACTTAATAGTTTGATGGACATTTTGAAAAAAAAAAAAAATATTAGCTTAGAGACCAAAATGTTACTTCCATAATAGTTCAAGGATTTCTCTATATTTAAAAAGAGTACATAAGATTATGAGTTTTTTTTTTTTTGGTTATTTCAGGAAGTTGGGCTCTTAGACGAGACGGATTATCCATCGTGGTTTGCTGCTGAATCTCAGGCCGTTGGTGATGCTGATTTGAATCTTGTGAGCGATTCCTTGTTGTGTAAGGAAACTTTTGACTTTGGATATGAGTACTCTAACTCGATTTTAGACCATGAAGAGATTAAATTCCTCGAACGAGAGACTAAATTCCTCGAACAAGGCATCGAACCGAGTAGCGTTGCTGACCTTAGAAACATTGAAGTTGACTCTCCTCCGCATTTCGATCTCACTGTAAGCTTTCCCTAACGTATTTGTCTCAATAAAATCGTTCATATATATTGGACAAAAAATGATTTTTATTTTTTTTGTGCAGAATTTACAGTTTTGTTCCCAGGACAGTTTAACCGCTTGGCTCGACAGGATATGAAATATAACCGTCGAGAAAAGATAGTGAAAAATACCGAGTGTAGACAACAAATAACTCCGAGATATCCGTTCATTGCCTTGCTTCTCAAGTTATTTGTTTAAAGTACTATAGAGGCGATTTTCATCATATGTATCTAAAGTTCTGACTTCTAATTATGTTTTTATTTAACAGTTTGGATTACTGTATTTAAGCATTGTTAACAACGATTTGTTTGTAGTTAAAGAGACACCTTAACTAGTGTTCTTCGCAGTGATTCAAAGCATCGGCTCTTGGATCACAAGAGCCATCTTTGAATCTTTGTTTTTGAGTTTGATTGAAAGATGTTTAAAGAGTTTGGAGTGGTTTTTCAGAAGTTAATTGTGCCTTGAAGATCAAATGGCATGTTTTCTTTACCATAGGAAAACCAATCAAAATTCAACTTTTGTGTTTCCATTTACTTATTTTTGGAATTTAGGACTTATAATTTAAGAAATTTAACCCCAAATTCTTTTATATTGTTACTCTTAATTTTGTGATAAATTGTAAGAAAAATTAGATTGCTACTTAAAACCAAATGAACTAATCCCCCATTATAGACCCAAATGAATAAAAATACAACCATGTCGTTTGTCATTCTCACAACCATGTCATGTCGTTTTCCGGGGTAATATTTGTAATAAACTCAGGCAACAAGGTCATTTTGGTAAATTAAATCCCCGCCACCCAAAGAAAATACCTAAAACCCTTAAACCTTGTCGGAGCTTCAACGAAGAAGAAGAAGCGTAATAAAGTCGGAGACTTTCTTTCGATGTTCGCTTCGAGGAATCTCCACAAGAAAAGCTTGAACTCTCTATCCCCTCTCCTCCGTCGCTCTCATTCCAAGTACCTCTCTCTCTCTCTCTCTCTCTAAAATTAATTGATTGATTGATTTACGGAAATCGATATTCGTTGACGAGTATCAATTTTGTTATCTCAGAAATGCGTTGTTTCCGAAAGCTTTCTCGAGCAATGCGGTTGTGCCAAATGATCGGAGTCAGAGCGAGGGTTCGTCGGCGTCATCGCCGGCGATTCTCGTCCCCTTCGACACGTGGCGGAGAGAGATGTCGAGCTGGCAGCCGAGGGGACCGCCGATCGGGAGAAGCATGAGGAGCAAGGTCGAGAGGCGTATGCAGAACGAGACCGGAAAAACCATGAGAGAGGTCCGGCGAGCCAAGAAGATCCAGAAGAAGCTCATGACCGAGAACGAGAGGCTCGTTTTCAATCTTAAAAGGGTAAAAGCCGAAATCGCTGCTTATTTTTTCGTGCCTAGGATTTCGAGGGAAATAGTTAAAGAGTTTTGTTTCGGACATTGACAAGTGTTTGAAGAAAGGTTTCGCTTTCAAGGTTTTGGACAATATGCCGAAAAGAAAAAAAAATTAGATGAGTTTCGTTTCACACATCATTGCTCGAAAGGTTCGGCTTTCAAGGTTTCTGATCAAACGTCGAAATAAAACATAGGCATGGTTTCCATTTCTGTGGCGAAATTGTAGCTTGTTGATGGTTCGTCAATGGTCGTTACCGTTTTGTTTTAGTGATTCTAAGCGCAAAGGGTTTTGATTTTGAGGTTTCTGATCATATGCCGATATCATGAAACTGAACTTACAGCTTCCATCTACATCGTGAAATTAATTTATCGGTTGCTACTGTTAGTGTTTTGTTTCAGCGATTCAAAGTCAAAATCAAGCATTTTTTGGCTTTCGATATTTCAATCACAAGCCGAAACACATAATAGTTAATGATCCCCCATCTTTTCGGCTTCCATTTACGTATCGTACCGATTACCGAAAAATGGTCCCTAGTGCTTCGTTTCGGCAATCAGAAAAGCGTATAAAATTATCCGATTACACGAGGAATTGAATATACATTTGCGCTTGACATTGGCTCTATGTACGTTCTCGAGTCGTAGTATACATGGTCGCTAGTGCTTCGTTTTGGCAATCAGAAAAGCGTCTAAAATCATCCGATCACACGAAGAATTGAATATACACTTGTGCTTGACATTGGCTCTATATACGTTCTCGAGTCGTAGTATACATGGTCGCTAGTGCTTCGTTTCGGCAATCAGAAAAGCATCTAAAATCATCCGATCACATGAAATATGTGCTTGACATCGGCTCTATTTGCGTTCTTGAGTCTCAATATTACCCGATAACAATAAACAAAAAAATAAATAAAAATTTCTACCACGATTGATGTTTGTGCAGGCGAAAAAGAAAGTTGCGGTGCTCCTACAGAAGCTGAAGAAATACGAGCTCCCGGAGTTACCACAGCCGGTTCACGACCCGGAGCTATTGACTCCGGAGCAGCTTCAAGCGTACAAGAAGATCGGGTTCAAGAACAAGAACTACGTTCCGGTGGGCGTTCGAGGGGTGTTCGGGGGAGTGGTTCAGAACATGCACATGCACTGGAAGTTCCACGAGACCGTCCAAGTCTGCTGCGACAACTTCCCGAAAGAGAAGATCAAGGAAATGGCTTCCATCATCGCCCGCCTCAGCGGCGGAGTCGTCGTCAACATTCACAAGGTCAAGACGATCATCATGTTCCGCGGCAGAAATTATCGCCAGCCCAAGAATTTGATACCTCTCAACACGCTTACGAAGAGAAAGGTAAAAGACTTTTGTGATCCTCTCTCCGGTCCGGTATAGAGACTAGTATTTTATGACCAAGGATGTGCGCCAAAAAAAAAACAGAAAAGAATATATCATAAACCGGACTGAACCATTGATTAAATCTAAAACGGGGGTTTTATTTTTTGGTAACTTTGGTGTCGAGTTTGAGCTGAACGTGTCGAGTTTGAGCAGTTCATGTGAAAACTTAGGATAAATAAAAAAACCCATTTTATTTTTAGGATAATAATGCCAGGGCCTCATGGATAATAGTCGGGTCTAACCTGGACACTCGACGGTTGTCAAAAAAAAAAAAAAAATCGGATCGGGCTAATATGATTTTGTCTTGTTTGGATTCTGTTGGTCATGTCTGGTCCGGTCTTAATTTGTTTTCAAAACCATTTAAAACGGTCACAACCATTATGACGACCCTCGACGAAGAACCTAATACATAGAATGCTCAAATATTGTTTGTATAACCTTCTGGTTTACTTCATTCACTCTTATCACCATCGTTCGCCGTGGTCGTGTACAGGCATTATTCAAGGCCAGATTTGATCAAGCCCTCGAATCCCAAAAGCTGAACGTGAAGAAGATCGAGCAACAGCTCCGGCGGAGCGGGATAAACCCGGAGGACCCGGCGGCTTCGGCGAGCATCCAGAGAGTCGCGTCGTCGTTCTTCAACGCGATCGACAACCGCGACGGAACGCCCTACGTTTTCCGATCCACGGACCTCTCGCTGGAAGATCACGGCGGAGATGACCCGGAGTCTCTAGAACCTTCCGACGAGAGAGAGAAGGCCGAGCTGGACCGGTTCATCGCGGACATCGAAGACGCGGCGGAGCGAGAATGGGCCGACGAGGAGGCTCTGGAGAAGCAGAAGGAGATCGAGATGGGCGAGAGGTTGATGTACCGAAACAAAGAGCAGTTCGGCGGTCGGTACCGAAGAACCAGAGACGACGGTGGAGAAGATTTCGACGACCGAGATCGTTTGCTCCGTCGAGACAGGAATAGAATCAACCGGGCCCAGGAGGAATCGGGAGACGATGACGATGATGATGATGTTGATGTTGATGGGGGATTGTACGGTCCGGATCGAATTGCGCAGAAGCACCGTGGAATGGTCGTCCCGTACGATCGGAGACGGCTCGACGAATCGGGAAGAAGAAATAAGGCCAATGAAGAGTTCGATTCCGGAGATAGTTGCAGCGACGATGATGGTGAATTCGAGAGTGACAGCGATAGCGATGATTAGCTCGTTGTCAATGGTTTGGTTTGATTAGCGCGTTGACAATGGTTTGATATAAGTCAAGCGATTTGAAGATGAATCACTGAGTTTATAGTCAAGTTGAGAGTGAACACAGCAGAAGTGTACTTTTCTTTTTTGTTTTTATTTTATGAAAATCTGTAGTGGTTTATTATAATTGTCTCTCTCATCACATCCTTTTTTTTTTTTTCTTACTAATTCAAGTTCAATATTCTTGAGGTTTGTTGAATTTGTGGTCGGAAAAAGAGGGTGGGTTGTATTTTGTGTGTGTGTGAGTGTGACAGGTTGTGGTGAAAATAAAAAGTCCAATATGAATCAATGGCCTTTTTAGAAACATTTTCACGTGCCACGTGGCCCACCCCAAGAAGAGATGATTGTGGAAATAGAAAGGGTCTTGCGGAACGAAAACGCGTTTAATTTTTCTGCGTTTATTTATACACTACTTTTTCAATAATATCACAGGTATTCATTCAATTTAATATAAATGATTTAAATTACCTCTAAATTGATTTAATGTGTTAAATATATCCTTTAATCTAAATTTTAGTTTACTTGTTGCTTTGAACACGAGAAATTTAAGCCTCTTGACTTTCGACCACATTCTCTTCAATATTTTGTTAGTATATGTATTTCATATATATAACACCAAATTTGGTGTTTATATATATATTTTTTTGTTTGTAATAAAATATGATGTGGTTCGAAGTCAAGAGACTAAATTTGTCATTCTCAAATTGTCAGAAACAAAAAGTCAACTAAAATTTTGCTTAAAGGAGACATTTTACATATTTAAACAATTTATGGGTTATTTAAATTATTAATAGTAAATTGAAGGGAGAGGATACATGTGATATTATTAAAAAATGCATCATTTAAATAATTAGCTAAAACTTAGGATATAATTGATATTTCCGTTTTGAGAACTCTTTAAAAGAGTCTGCGAAGCGATTTTGGAAACCAAGCGACTAGCAACAGGAATTTACTATAAATAAATAGATAACCTTACTTGACTTACTGAGAATATGACATCATTGCACCGAATTAAATCATTGACTCGTCAAAGGTCAAGTAATACGTTGTTTTTCAAGAAAGTTACGGTGTCAAATAGTTTACTTTTACCAAAAGCAGAATATGTAAATTTTCAGTAATTTGAATTTTGAGTAGGGGAAAAAAAGTTGTCTGTGATTCGAGTTCGACATGTGTAATATGTTTTCAGGAAATGACTTCAAAACAATAACAGACTAACAGTAATTAAACGAAATAAGTAATATAATTAGTTTTGAGTTTTTGTATTAATGCATTTATGGTAGATACATATAGAATAAGGAACTGAAAAGATACTCCTTTTAAAATAAAATATGTCGCTTTAAAACAAGGAAAACCTATCACTACAGGTTTTAAATTAATTAACCATGCTATTTCCTTTTTAACAAACCAATTTATTATTTTTCAAAAAAATAAAAAATAAACCAATTTAATATACATGATGATGATGGTTGATATTAATGATGATATCAGATCACGCAACTTATAAAATGAAATGATAAACGGAACTAATAGCGCCTTTTTCGTAGGTGTGAGTTAATAAAAAAGAAATATTTGTCCACCGCAGAATAATCTCACCTACCAATATCTTATAGGCCCCAAAAGAAAAAAGAAAAAAAATTCAAATCTGCTGTTTAAATATGATATGGAAGTATATACTATATACACAAGTGTTATCAAATTTATAGCGCACACGCTAATTAATTAAATATAAAGTGTCATCTATGTGGCTGAGAAGTTGAACAAGTTTATCAAACGAGTTCAATAAGCGATTTGTGCTTTTATGGTTTTACCTAAATGATGGCTTTTAGGTTCGAGAAAAAAAAAATCGGTCAAGATGTTAAGTTTAAAAGTCAATGGTGGATTGATAATCTTGTTAGAAAGAACATTATTGGGAAACCCAGTCAATACGTCATAGTCATACATACACTAATTTTATATAGGCAAATTTTTTTTGGTTCAAACTTCAAAGGTGTTAACTAGTGATAATAAGAACTTTCATTGATAATTGTCAATTGACTTTGTGTGTGGATTTTTGGGGGGGAGAATGAGAATATACTTGAATCACGTGCAATATACGATATTTAAGTTAAAATTAAGTATGGAAATTATCAACATGTAAATTAGAACGTTTATTTAGTAATGGTGCCATTTGGACCATTTCTCTCCTCTACTTTTCTTCTCTCTCTCGCTCTTTTTTCCTTTTTCTTGGTTTAACTCTAATTATTCCAAAAAGTGGTATGACTTTTGACAACTTCTCTATGTATTTATTTTGGGGTCTTAGGAAGGTGACATATTTAAGATAAGAAGCAACATATGAAAGTACTGTGTGGTTATTTTCTTACGAAATTTCGTAAGAAAGTGCAACGATCACAAGGAATTCAAAAAAGAAACCTAGCTATAGAGGAAGAACAAGACAACGGATACAAATTCAATGATAATGGATGACCACATAAAAAATGAACGGGTTAAATTGTCCAAAAACAAAAATCCAGCATTTAGTAAAAAAAAAATACAGTTAAATAAATTTATGATTTTTTTTAAGCTTGCCATTTAAAGCATCATAGTATCCATGCTTAATTAATAGATACTCAATTCTCGCATTGTATTTAGCCAACTCTGTTTTGGCTAATAAAACTATTCAACTGCATACTATAAATAAATCCAAGTCAACCAATTAACAATATACCTCTTTGGATATTTCAAGAGAAAAAAAAAAGGTTGCCTAAAATTTTCTATTACATATTAACATGGTACTTCGAAGCACGTTCATAATCAACCAAACATGACAAGTAACATCAATATAATATATAGAAAGAAGTATTATAAGATATTTTAAATATAATTACAAAAAATGCAAGCCATGTATTAACACAGAAAATAAAAATAAAAATTCCCATCACAGAAAATCTCCGGGGTGATATATTGTCATTCTACTCGTCCATGGGTGAAATATACACATTCTGGCCTTTAATAATAATAACAAAAAAATTACATTAATAAGCTCTGAAAATCCTCTAATTGTATTTACCTCCATGGGCTCTCTCTGAAGAGAAAAATCCGGTGTCATCAAAAGGGCAATAAACAACAATAAATAAAAAGGAATTTAAATATAACATTCCCTTCATCAACCCCTCTTCAAAACTGTCATCGTCCCCGTCCCCGACCCCGAACCCCGACCTGTTTCTCTTCCTTCTTTCCCAAGGCTCATCATCGAAAAAAAAAAATTAAAAAAATTAACTTAAAGCTAAACAATACAAAGAACCAAAAAAAAAAAAAAATTAAAGAATTCAGCCACTCCGTTGATCTTCCCGCGCGCAATTTCCGGGCAAGAGATATCTATAATCCTCGGCGTGGTTGAGAAGAAACGCGGGAAGATGAACCGCCGAGAAGGACCGTGGGATCGGACCCAACTTCCCGATAATCTCCCTGAACGAATACTCTTCCGGAAGCATATCGAACAAGTCCAATCCCTCGCATATCACTCTCTGAATCCTCTTCGGGTCCAAGTACCGCGCGAACCGAACCCGATCGTAGTGACTGTACGCTTTCATCTTGAACACGAACTCGCTGATGTGGCGGAAGCAGAAGCTGCAATGCCAACCCGAGTCCGACAAAAGATCGTCGGTCTGTCGATAGTGAGCGTAGCGAGTCGTCTTCGAGTTGTACCGGTGCACCGAGGCTCGCCAGGACTTGCTGTCCGAGTAAAACTCGAACGAGTACAGGTAGTTCTTGAGCTGAAGATGGACGATCGGAGGGACGTCGTCGCACCATCGGAGGAGATCGATCGTGTGGGCGCTCGGGATCTCGTCCACGTCGGACATGATCAGGAGATCGTCGTCCTCGATCCCCGCGACTCGGAGGAGCTGGTCCAGCGCGACCCTCTGGTACGCCTCTTCCACGAACGGGTTCTCTCCCTTCCGGAACCTTCCGCCGATCGTCCCGTACGTGAGCCTCGGCTCGACCGAGGCGAACCGCTCGCGGTTCGCCGAGAAGATCAGCGGCTTGGGAATCCCCGTGAACGTCGAGTTCGATTCGAGGAGGACGAACTGGGCCGCGAACGGGTAGAGCTCGTTCCAGCGGATCTCGAGCATGTCGAGCTCGTTGCTGAAGAGGACCGCGTCATAGACCCTCCGTGGGGTCTCGCGGGCCCGCCAGCCGTGGAGTTTGCAGAGCGAGTCCATCGTGAGGTTGTGGTGGTAATAGTGTGGGATCTCGTTGAAGGGCTTCGGCGGAGATTCCCACAAGGGTCTGAAGAAGTACGTGATCTTCTGCCCGTGGAGGTATATTCCGAGAACGCAACTCGGTATCACTATCAACATGAAAATGTACGTCTTTATGTCCACTCCGCGGAATATGCACCGGAGCCGAGACATTCCTTGCCCGAGCCGAGAGCCCTGGAGAACCGAAAACGAGGGAATTAAAGCTTCGTTAGTACCACGATACCCATGAAAATTGAGGATATATATATATACATAGACTGTAACAGGACAAATCCAGAGTATTGGAAACACATTGCCATTAGAAGCAAAACAGTAAAGACTATTAGGCGTTCCTGATAATGTTTTTTTGAGACATCTAATTATATACTTTGATGGCGGACTGTGACAGATAACAAGATTTGAGTCTTTTTTTGGGGGGGAATGAGAAAAGATATTTTCTTATAGTTACAGAAGTTCTGAGGAATTAATTGGAAAACACTCGGATGAAGAAGGAAAATTATTTTACAGTAACAACATTTCTTCAGAGACTTTTATTTCGTCTTTCAATCCCAAAACCCATAAAAAGAACCCAATATGAAAAAAAAATGGAAAACAAGAACAACGAAGAAAAGTATTAAATAAATAAAATAAATTAAAACGCACCTGGCCACAGACTTCCTCGCATATATCGTCGCTTTTCTTCGAATTATAATATCCATCGGTCATGATTATTGAGAGGAATGAAAACGAAAACCCACAGAGAAACCACGAAAAAGAAAGGAAAAAAAAAAAGCCTAAATTAATCCTCGTCCAGAAAATAGAACGGCGTTTATTTTATCCCTCGAATTTTTCGAAATCTCAGATCAGACGACCTAGATCAACCACTTCGATGGAACAAACAAAAGATTATCCACTGAAAATCTTGAGCAACAACAGAAAAAAATAAAATAAATTTCCGCCGAAAAAGCGACAATCTTCAAGCGACTACCGCAATATGCTTTCTCTTTTGTTTCTGTCTCCAAAAAATTCCCTGATTCTCGCTCTCTCTCTCTCTCTCTCTCATTAACTCTATAACGCCATTTATAGCCGTTTGGAGTTTTTTTTTTTTTTTCTCTTCGAGAGAGATATCAACAGCTCTGTTACAAAAAATGGCAGAGAGCGAAACAGAGATAGAGGGAGAGATGATTTTTGGTTTTGATATTTATATATTGTATTTTATTCTCTCCAAACAAATAAACCTTAACCTCTGCTCTGATCCTCATCTTTTTTAATTATATTTTTATAAATTGAAAGATAAAAATCCAAAAGCTAAAATTTTCTTGTCCATTGGATTGGCCTGTGGTTATTTTCTGATCCTACGGTCAAAAACGATCCAAGGTGAGGGGTATATTTGTAGTTTATCTGAAAAGCATGTTCAAATCTGTAATTAATGCGAATTAAATGGGATTTAAAACGCACCGCTTGATTCGTTTTCTTTCACTGCGATAGAAACAGACACGGCCTGATTCACGGCCGTGGTTTTCCAATTATACCCTCCGTTTATTCGCAATGGTTAAATAAGTATTGCATGGCATAAATCTCATTTAAACTGCGTTCTAACGGCGGTTGTTTTTCATCCAAACGCCGTTTGACCGAGTCAAATGCCCGTAAACTGTAATTAATGTCGTTGTTTACAAAATATCTATGAAGCACAAATAATTAAGATTTTCTTAATGAAATTAATAAAAAAAAATGATTCGAATATATAAATGTACTTTCTATGGAATTTGATATATCCAGCAGTTACGGCAAATATTAACTATAAATTGCATTTATTAAAAAGTATCGAAGATAGTTATTGTGATAATTTATCGTGATTTCTCAATTAAAACATATCTTTAATCTTATTGAAAATATTTACAAATTCCAGACGCCTTTTATTTATTTATTTTTTCTTTCGGGTATTATTAAAGGAAAAATAACACATTTATACCTTGTGTTTTAGTGAAATGTTGAGTTTAACAAATGTCGAGTTCATACCCTCTGTTTAACTAAAATGACGAAATTATATCATCTGTTTAACTAAAATGACGAAATTATACCCTGAAATGAATAACAGCGTCACAAATCTCCCTTTCATTGATATTAACTCTTATATAAGAAAAACCAAATAAAATCTAAATCAGTACCCTAACTTCCAAATTCTCAATTTTGAAATAAAAATAGCCTTAAATTGAAATTAAATAATAAAACTCATACCTTCTAAGAGATGACTTCATTCCGTGTTCGAATTGTAACTCTAAATCCTTGATTCTCTGTTCGAATATGCGATTTTGATGACTATCAACTATCGATGTTTACCCATTTGCCTCTTTCTGTGTTCTTCACGATTAATAGACTGTTGTTTATTTTTTTAGTTTTTAAATAAATTACATATATGGCGCGAATGACTAAAGATAATTAGTATTTATATATAAATATTATAGTCAACGTCAATGAAAAGTCAATAAAAAGAATATTCGTGACACTGTTGTCTATTTCAGGGTATAATTTCATTATTTTAGTTAAACATAATGTATAATTTCGTCATTTTAGTAAAACAGAGGATATGAACTCGACATTTTTGAAAATCGAGGATTAAACTCGATATTTCACTAAAACACAGGTTATAAATGTGTTATTTTCCCATTATTAAATGGATGATTCTACCTCATTATATAAGAGTATAAGACCATACCACATCTGAAAAGCCACTTTTTTTTTTCTTTTTTTATCAACTTAACTTCAAAAGTAATTAATTATTTACATATGATTTGTTTTTTTTGAATTATTTTTACAATAATAATAATTAAAGTGATGTAATTTCGTTATGAAGTTCCATGATTAATAATAGAGCTCGGTTAGAACCTTTTTTTTTTTACCAGCACTATCTCGTGTCATTTCCGTAGTAATTAAATCTTAAACATACAATATCTTTTATTTGTGTCGTCAATGGAGTTAATGATATATGTATGTTTCGTGTCCTCTTTAGATCCATGTTTGATAACATACAATATCTTCTAGTATAACTCACATTTCAACTTGCCCCAACAATAGTATACATTCTTGTGTGGTGGTATTGAATCCGACTTGAAACCCCAAAAGTCGGTTACATATATAAGAAAGTTGAAATTTCTTGGGGTTTATAGATATTTAGAATTGAGAGAGATTTGAGTGGGATGCACGAGAGGACTGATATACAACATCGTATATCATCGACCGCTGATTGTCTAATACAGGTAAAACCATCTGACATGTGACTCACACACTCTCTCTCACTCATCAGCGTCAGCGATCATTGATAAATATCATTTTCGAGACGCATAATGTGAAAGATTTTTCGAAATTTATGTTTTTAATGTGATGATGCGAGCTAATTATTATATCGCGCGCCAATTTAAGTGAGTCTTCTGGATATTTGAGTTCGCTAGTGGTAGGATTGGAAGTTATATTATTCTTTTGCGTTATGTGACAATGGGAAATTCTCAATTAGTGATTTGAGGCAATCACAAGCGAATTAAAATATGAGCACCTGCTCTTGCCGGCATTCCTAGTTCCAATATATTCAAAGGGTTTAAATTGTCGAAACATCTTATGCGGTTAAAACTTGATCAATCGATTCTCTTATCCGAGTACCAATAAGGCGACCAATTCTCGATGTCATGGCTAAGACCAGAATTAAGTGAATGTGTTTGAACCCTGAGGCTTGTGATTAAGACGTTATTTTTATCAAGGGTTATCTCATTGTGGACTTCTTTGAGTATGAGAATGGCTTTGTCGAAGTACAAAGCAGGTCCGATGTCGAGGACCTAGAGCTTGATAGAGGTTTCACTGAAAATTGAAGAGGACTTTATACATATTCATGGATGTATATAGATCTTTTTGGATTCCAAAGGCTTTTAAAGGTATCGTTACATAACTTGAGGTGAATGGATTGGCCGTGAAGAGCTTTCATAGGAGTCAATAGTAAATCTTTTATTTTATGTCTGAGAGGAGCCAAACTCTCTTATTCACCGTACATGAAGATGCCTTACAGGAGATCAATCACGTCGTCCATGGAAAGAAAATGACTAAGAGAGGATGGTTGTATATAGGGATGACATTATTACCCGATACCCGGTTATCCGCCCGTTACCCACTCTTAACGAGTCGGATAATACTCGTTCGAAACAGGTTAACGGGAAATCTCGTTAACATTTAAACGGGTATGGGAATGAGTATATGAAACTTTTATCCAACCCGTTATAGCTTTTTTTATATATATATATATTCTTAAAATTAGATACATTCCAACGCTTTAAATGGTTTTGCAGCTATGAATTTTGATTTGCTTTAAGTTTCTCACTTTAAATTAGATTTTGACTCTAAATTGTATTCTATATTTTATATTTAGACTTATTGAGTGGGTAATTTTTTATCCTTTTATTTATGAACTGGGTTAAAGGGTAACGGATATTGAAATTTCACACCCACTATCCGGTGGGTATTACCCGTTACCTGACCCATTTGAGAAAACGAGTTAACAGGTAATTTTCTAACGGGTTGGGTAGCGGTATAGGTGCACTTATTCGTACTTGTACGTTGTACCCGTTGTCATTCCTAGATGTATGTGATGGTAAGGAAAACAATCGGATTTGGAATGATATTCTATTAGCGCACACTAGAGAGACAAGAAAATGATATGTTTAGTATTTATTTGCACTGGTACACGCATAATTAGTCTTGCTTGCAAATATAATTTTTCAAGAATTTATAGATAAAACAAAATATTATTAAATTAATTAGAAAAACACATTCTTATGAGACAAATATAATTATTTGACTTTGTCACCTTTTTCATTGGAAATAATAGTAATTAAAATAACATCATGCTTACATGTAATTTTATTGTCATAATGAAAAAACTTTGACAAATTAAATAAAATAGATCATAGCACTATTAAAATAATCTTATTCAGTTTGAGGTCGTACTTTTCCTTATGAATTGGTGTTTGATATTTGTAATTGTGGGTATTTTACCGATTATCTAGGGTTGTGTACAGTCCGGTCCGGTCTAAAGTCGGCCAAAAAATCAGACCGAACCGTTCAAAACGGTCCAAAAAAATCCAAACCGGATCGGACCGGACCAAAAAACTGTAAAAATCGGATCGAACCGGACTGTTCTAGACCGTTTTGAACCGTTTTACATAATTAAAAAAAAAAACCTATTAATTTTCCACCAAAACAAAAAACATATAATCATGTAGGGAGGAAAATACATGCACAAATGCCTAATTTGGCTAGTTGGACAATAATTTATTTAATTTTTTAATTTTTTTATAAATAAACCGGTCCGGTCCGGTTTAACCGTTTTAAAAAAAATCAGACCGGGCCGTTTGTAATGAGTAGACCGGATCGGACGAAAAAAAAGCCGCTTTAAACCGGACCGGCGGTCTAAAAATCACCGGTCCAGTCCGATTTACGGTTTTTACAGTTTTTTTGCGCCGACTTACGATTATCTACTGAAAAACCATACTTATTTGTTTAAAAAATAAAAATTGACAATAAATCTACCTTAGCGCTTTGATCCTTTATAATTCTCTTACCCAACCATTATCGCAAAATCTTAAGGTATTCATCTAAAAGAAAGTATACCTAAAGATTACATATTAAGTGCATGTCTTTTTATTTTCTTTTTCTTTTTTTATAAATAGAAATGAGAAGTGTAGGAAGTTGTCAATTTATGTCAGGCTGTGATATTGGGATGACAAATATAGAAGAAGAATAAATCCACATTATTCACATATCTTTGAGATCAACGAGATAAGCTTGACTCAATATCATGACTAGAGTCTTGCCAATTTAAGGTCTTGAATACTCTTGTGGGTATTATCTAGTCAAATATCTAGACTTTGACCTTGACCTGGTCAAAGTCCTAACCTTGCTCATCGATGTGAATATATGGCCGGATTCATTGAGAAGTGCATGTTTATGACACATATAAACAGTCATTTGTGTGTTTATTTTCTGATATTAAATATATTGTGTGAAGTTGATAAGTACTCTATTAAGAAATTGATGGAAAATTATTAGTCAATTTACATTATTACGCGATCAGATGTTGGGATTTCCTCGTGTAAGATAGTCTAAAATCAATAATAAGTAATAAATAGAAAATAACAAAATTGGCAAAAGGAGATTGTTGCGAAATAATTACACACGCAAACGTACGTATTGCAAAAATAATATAATATGAAGAACGGATGTCAAACCCTCAGAGACTAGCAATTCTAGCAATTTTTATCTAACTTGTAGCGAATAAACTAAAAACAGTAAATAAACACGAGTTTTCAAATAAGAGAAATTAGGGGTCACGATTTCGTCAGAAAACATTGGATCGGGGTTTTCGGTTACGAACAACAAGAAATACTTCTATGCAGGCTAATCTCACTCTATCAACGATATTCACTAGCCTCTCTCGAGTGATCTAGCAAACCTATGTAACTGTCAGATTATTATCATCTCGGCCTCTAATCCTATTAACGCAATCGCACGCAATAAACACAAAAATTCTAACGATTACATGAACTACCTAAGTTTTCTACCAACCTAGGATCAATTATGAAGACTAAAATAAAAGCACGAGTCTTTACTCTCTATCGAGTAGCTAAACACTCCTAGCAGGCAGTTCTAATTGTGATCAAGCAAAAGAAAGCATTAAGAACAATTTCAGTCAAGGAAGCATATTATTGAAACAATTAAAGCATAATCTAACATAATGAAACCCCCTAACCATTATTAATTCCGACTACATCGCAACTCCACTAAAGAACTAACCTCTAAAGGAATTCATGATCATAGATAAGCATAAAATAATTATAGAAAGCAAGAGAATGAATATGGAGAGCAAAATAGCATTCATATTAAATAAAACTAGAAATTCACAATAAACAAGAGTTTGCAAAATAAAAGTAATTAGAAGGAAAGAATAAAAACTATAATGGAGTTCAAGTGCACAACGCCGGAGTTGTCGATTCCAACGAAGAACGCTATCTCTCCTCTCACAAGCTCTCAAAAGATGCAAAGTAGAATAATAAAACTAGAATGAATGAAAAATGTGTTTTTAGGTTACAAGAGTGGTTTAAATAGACCATTCAGAGTCAATATGGGCCTTTAGATGAGATTTAATGGCCAAAATTTGCTAAAGATTCGGAAAAAATTTCTTAAAATCTGTCGTCAGCGCGCGCTTCAGAATTCATCGCGTCGCGTTCCTTGATCATCCGCCGCGTTCAACAACGTGTTTCAACACGGTCTGTAGCAAGTTTTTATTGCGGCGCAGTTTCAATCATCGCGGCGCGATCAAAGGCTGACGCGCCGCGTTGATTATTGACTCTAGTCTTCCAGCGTTGACTTTCTTCGAAATGCGTCTTTTTTCTCCGTTCGGACTTCCGAGAGCTCCAAAATAAGTCCAAAGCGTCTTAGCTTCTGATTATACACCTAAAGTATGAAATTCACTTGAAATACTCATAATAACCGTCAAATTCACTTAAGAACGTGCTAGATTCAAGTTAAATAAGGGTGGATTCGTACGTAAAAAACGCACTCATCAGATTTCTATGCCTTATATATTTGAATCGAAAAAAATATCATATATAGTTAAAAACAACACATATATATATATATATATATATATATATATATATATATATATATATATACACATACATATGCACAAAGGCACATAGGGCCCAATGGGAACTTTAGTCACCTTGAAATTGTTGAGATAATTTATTAATAAATAGGCTAACACTAATATCATACAAGTTCACATTAATATATGTACAATCTTTACTATTTTCTTTGTGATATATATGTATATACATATATATATATATATATATACTATTTATATTTTATGATCTTTATCAAAATCTCCTTCAATCTCTTGTTTTTTTCTCTCAATATATATATATATATATATATATATGTATATATATATTATATTTAACCTTAAATTATCTAACAAAGCATATTCAATCAACCCCAAATATTATCTAGCCACGTCTATAACATAATCCCCATAAGAAAGAAAGATCTATTAGAATTATAATTATCATACAATTAGATTATGTTAAATAATAATCAATTTACTTAAATATCTTATCAAACATGATTTTTTTAGCAAAAAATACTATATATATATACATATATATATATATATTCTTTAACCCCTCCTCAGCAATGTATGAGAGTGTTATAGTTGGGATTGTTGAAGAATCAATGCCCTATTGGTTATGTCATTAATGTTTGTTTAATATTTATCTAAGTACATTCTCCTTTTTATTGACCCAATGTTGAATGTTCTTCAATATAGGACACGTTGTATGTTCTTCAATAGAATATAGTAAAAGACAACCCATTTCCTAAATATTTTAAAAATATCATTGTCGAATATTCCTTATCCACGTGCTCTTTCACCGCAGTATGATACTGACACGAGTCATGCAGTTTAGGGAATGACTTGTGACATTTTGTCTAGCCAAATAAACATATATGGATTCTGGAATATAGTTTTTTCTTATAAATATTATTTATAGTCTTATTTATTTATTTATTTTTGCAAGTGTTGTTATCGTTACATTTGCAAAAGTAGCTTAGACTACATCATAACCATGCATCACAATAGTAATATTTTGCATAAAACTGATGATATATTATATTTCAATAGTTGAGATTCCACACGTAATTCAAATGTATTCAAACCACGTCTTGTGTACAATGTAGACGGATTAAAGTATAACTTCCGTACGGATTTAAGTATAACTTCCGTCACATTTACTCCATGTATAATTCTTCAGGAGTCATATTTGTGACGTATGCCTTAAATGTATTTCATTTACTAATTGTGCTAAAATAGTAAATTAACTGTTTGCAAGTGGTAATACTAATACTATAAGTATAATGGGTTTCAACTTGTATAATATTCCTCTATATAAACATAAAGGTTATATGAAGTATTTGTATGTATAGCAAATATTTGCTTGCCTCATGACCTGAATTTGTTGTAACTTAGGATGAGAAAAACCATCACGTGCATGACACATGCAGTACGTGGCCAATATATATTGTCTAATATTGTATACACATATCAACGATAAGCTAGTGGTTTTGTGGGGTTCAATTGGCAACGTCTAAGAAAGTTCAGATGGGATAATGTGAATAATAATATCAACTAATGATCGTTTTCACAAAACACTAATTATAAACCGTACCACATCTAGTTTTTTGCGTATCTTGATTAGTGTGATCAGTTGAGTTTTGGGTTTTATTTTTTTTTTAGGGAAGTTGAGTTATTTCCATTGAAAATATATATTGGCATAGCATATTTTCTAATTATTCACGTGTCATAGTATGGTTAAGAAATCGTGGCATTAGTACTTGTGTGAGTAGTGACAAATTTTGATAACCTAATTTTCCCGCATCTAATAGTTATCATATTGTGTTGGGCTATGTAATGAACCATGTTTGGTTAATAATACAGTCGTTAAATATATACGAGATCACTAATATGTTTTATGAGTTGTAAAATTTGTTGACGACTGAAACTGATCTCTTTAATCGAATTTCCAATAACGTGGATGGAGATAGACGATATATATTCAAAATTAGGTAAACTATTTTTTTAATAATAAAAATAATTAAAAAAATCAGACATAGGTGGTCAATAGGGTACTCCTTCCATGCGTGTATTTTATTTTTTATAATTTCGACTACCTTTACTATTTTTTATTTTTAATAAATAAGATTTGTTATACGTTATTACAATTATAAAATATTTTTTTATTGTTAATAATAAATAGATTTGTCATAATATACCCCAATATGTACATAACATAATGAATAATAGACGTACTATGCGTCCATGCACTCAGGGATGGAGGCAATGAAGGTCCAAATAAAGACTTAAGCCCTCACTCAATTTTTTTTTTTTTTAACATTTTTTATTCAAATTTAATTTTTTTCCTTCATATTTTTACTTTGAAAATTTATAAATTAGCTTCCCTAATTTTTTTTTTTTTACTTTAACTCCTCATAAGTTTAGATTTTAGCTCCGCCGTCCAGCATGCAATGATATATTGTAAAGCAGATTATTGATATTGCATGACGATGGTCAACAAAACAGGAAAAGAAAATAATAAGAATAAGAAAAAGAAAAAGAGAGTTTGTTCATCAAATTTATTGGCACCCAACCAAAGACTTGTAATTTTGGGGTGACAAATTAAATGGTAATGATGTTTTTCTATTTGTTTTGCCACCCGCAAAATTGGAAGGGTGTATTTTGTCTTATTGATATTTCTTCCTGCCTATATTCATTGCTGTTCATATATGACACGTAGTACGTATGTATTTTTCCCAACTACGTAATTTTTTTTCCCATGAAAAATAATGACCCTCTTAAGCGTCCTGGGTAACAAACAATTGATTTACTAACAATTTTTTCCTAGCTAGGACAGGCCCAGACCCGGCCCAACAAAATTTAAAGCCTTATGCGAAATTTAAAAATTAGGTTTTTAAAAAAAATTATAAAAAATAATGTTATATAAAAAAAATGGACCAATATTTATATGTCTGATCAAATTATGGATCTTTGCTATTTTGAGTACGGATTTTTACCTTTATTTTTTTTTAAAAAAAATTGAGACCTTAAGCAGTGGTCTAACTTGCCTAGTGCAAGGACCGGCCCTGGACAGGCCTAATCAATTTGGAGCTGAATTTGACTCGATTTCATATTGGGCTTTAGGCCAATATCCCTACGTATCACCCTCACACCGATACATCCATATGAACATGTATCGTTGATATTTTACTAATGGTATTTTTGTTCCAAAAAATACAAGATAGTCATAGTTTCGGATTTATTTAAAGTTATTGAATTTTGGTCCAAAATTAGTGTGGATGTCATAGTTTAAAAATAATCAATTATTTTTCCTTCTTTGAAGCGATAGCGGTTGAAATTGGATAGTTTGGTTCGGTTTTGGGCACTTTTTATATTTGAATCTGAATTATTAGTTTTAGGAAATTTGGTCCAATAATCAGTCCAGCTTAGTCCAAAGTCGGTTATCGAATTTTTTAAATCCAATATACTGTTATAATAAGTGTTTAAGATCGTATATTTATTTGTTAAAATCAGAGTTACGATGAATGTGAAATAAATACATAGTGTGTAAAAAAAACTGAAAAAAAAATTAGATGTGTTTTGGATGGGAGTGAATCTGCAAAAATCTCACATAGGTGGAGAAACTCGTTTTGTAGAGTTTAAATGCATTAATTTCAATAAGCATTTTGGCTCCTAAAGGTGACCTAATTTTGTGGTGCCATCAAGTTGGGTGGGTTCGAACCAACCCACGTGATCGATGGTTATGAACGTGTAATAACCGTGTCTTACGAAGCCACAAAGGCCTTGAACGATTTTGTTTCAAATTTCTTTAACCGTGATCATTAATTAAGATATATTGAAAGCTAGAAACGTTTCTAGACATGGGAGTACGTGCCTATAAAAACAACTTAGCTTCTCATTTTCAATCCATCAGAACCATGACTTTAAAAGCTCTCTCTCCATAAATTGTTTGTTTGTTGTAGTCTAGTGGTAGACTCTAATATAGATTTTGTTTGTTTGGTGTAGTCTTCTTCTCACTTGTCGTGTATCCTAAGAAGCATTTTCTCGTTGTTTTCGAGCACCCCTTGAGAGAGAACAATATGATGAGACCATCTATTAAGTCTCGACAACTTTTTCCGTTTCCCTCCTTATTTCGTTTAAAGTTTTATTTTGGTATTATCGTTGTATGTTACTCTCGTATATCTCCCTTTTATTTTACTATATTATTCAATTCCTTGTTGCCAATTTTTTTTGAATTTCCAATACATGCAAATTGTCTATAATTTTCCCAATCGTTATGATTGATGCCAGTAGATGATTATAAGTTAAGTAAATCAAATACGCAGAAGAAAACACGAGTTATACTAAAAATAACAATGCATATATATATATATATATATATATATATATATATATATATATATATATATATATATTAGCATGCTTGACAATTGTGTCATCAATTGAAAGATAGTCTGCTATAGAAAATATATATACCCTCAAAATTCGACGGAAAAACAAAAATCCCTTTCATAAACTAAAAATAGCGTAAAACCCTAAAAAAACAATAATGAAAAAAGCAGTGCTAGGTATGGCTGGAAAAACGCTAGCACAATCTTCAAACGATCTCAACTTCACTTGGGTTGGCAATCTTGTGGTCCTCGTCGACTTCCTTGACTCCCCAGAAATAGTAGTATCCGTACAGACCCAACTGAATGATAGCCAACATTGAACCCAACCCATTGCACACCTGTATATATATATAACACATATATAGTATATACGGGTTAATAAATAGGCAAGTAATAATTAAAGATAAAGTGTCATATATATATATATATATATATTTAATATAATAATGCGTACCAAGATGTAGATGTCGAACTTGATGAGGGAGTAGGAAGTCCAGATGCAAGCGTTGAGGAGGGAGGCCAATGAGAGAGTGAATGGCATGTACTTGACACTCCTAGTCTTGATCACCTTGAACTATATATATAACAATAATATATATATTCACATACAAAAATTAGACGCTTAATCACACTCCTATAAGTCTTGATCACCTTCAACTATAATAATAATAATAAATAATTATCCACAAAAAAAATTGATAATTAATCACACTCCTATAGCCTTGATCACCTTGAACGATATAGCAATAATAAATATTCACATACAAAAAACAGATAATTAGTCACACTCATATATAGTCATGATCACCTTGAACTATATAACAATAATAAATATTCACACACAAAAAAATTAGACACTTAATCACACTCCTAAAAGTCTTGATCACCTTGAACTATATAACAATAATAAATATTCACAAAAAAAAAGAGTAAAAAGATAGATAATTAACCACACACTACTCCTATAACCTTGATATCACCGAACTATATATACCAATAACAAATATTCACAAAAACCAAACTACTATATAGTTAATCACACTCCTATAGTCTTGATCACACTGACCTATAAAGAAACAATAATAAATATTCACATAAAAAAATATAAAATTATTAATTAGGGTTAAAAAAAAAGCAGCAACTAATAATTAGGGTTTAAAAAAAAAAAGATATGGTTACTGACCATGACGGTGAGCGGCGCGGCGTACATGATGATGTTAAAGACGTCGCACAAAACTCCGACGAAGAGCGACCTCCTCGTCGTCCCGTGGAACCCCAACAGAGCCGCCGCGGCCACGCCGGCCCCGAACACCACCGTCCCCGAGAGTCCGTACGCCACCTTTTTCTGATCATATATATACACATAAATATAAATCAACAAGTGGTAAATAATTATAGTGAATATATATATAATGGAATAATTATGGTGAATGACGTACTCGCCCCTTGGAGTCGGCGTAGAGGAAGAAGATTGCGAGGTAGATGAGCTCGAGAGCGAGTCCGACACCATTAATGGTGACGACGAGGAGACTGTCGGGATGGATGAACGGCATTCCGTAGAACACCCACAGAAGACAGTTCAGCACCGCCGCCATGTACGGCACCGGAGAAAACTCCTCCGTCGACTTCTTCTTTATTATCCCATAGAATGTCGGCCTGATCAATTATTATCATTCATTCATTCATTCATTAGTAATTAGGTCATGAATAGTACGTACTATATATGTATGTATGTTATGTACGTAAAGCAGATAGTACTTACGATGGGGAAAGAAACAGTCCAAAGGAAATCACATTCCCTGCCACAAAAAAAAAAAAAAAAAAAAAAAAAAAAAGAACGACAGACAATGAGTGTAAATTATTATTTATTTATTTATATGCTACTACTAAGAAAAGTAGAGAAGGTATGTATAAGCAAGTAGAAAACTACTATATTTGATTGATTACTGAAGAAAAATAAAATCTATAGTGAGAGAGAGAGAGAGAGAGAGAGAGAGAGGTTGTATATATACTGACCGATGATTCCGACGATCGTGTGAAGAGCTTCAGTGCTAACCATCTTTGCTGATTATTCTTGAGATGAATAAAGCAACAAAGAGACTTCTTAACCTAGAGCAACAAAGCAAGAACTGGAGAGACTGATATTTTTGTGAATGGCGAGACCTCTATTTATAGCTGTTTAGGGTACGTCAATATCTGGGATTAAATCATTATTCAAGTAATTATGTTGGCCTTACTTTTAGAGTCCGACTTTTTTTTTTAAATAAATACAAAAAAAATATTTTCATAATCGAATATGGATTTTATTTTCCCATATATTAGCGTTTATAAACGCTTCCTCTTATCTCTGGTTGTTTTGATTAGCTGTACCTGAAAATTTTCAGGATTTTAAAATATTATATTCACATTTATTCGTTTTCTCATCTTAGTAAATAATCAAAATCAGTATATTTTATTTCGTTTTTATAAATTTACTTCTTAAATCTTTTTGTTTTGACTTGGCTTAATACGACCAAAATAAGGATTTTTTTTCTTTAATTTTTTTTTTTCTCTATCATCGATGGCCTTTTAGATTTTCAATCTGGTATAAGTGGAACTCAGGAATCGGTGACGTGGCAGAAAGTAGGGGTATACAGCTAACATATGCATTGATAATGAATACAGATCGATATTATATTATATATGATTCGTTATAGAGAGAGATGTAAAAAAAAAAAATATATATATATATATATATATATATATATACATATATAAATACTGATCATCTATCTTCAGTGGTTTTAAATGTAGGTTTTATAGTTATACGTTTGTTAGATTTTTTAATGATTACAATATACATTGTTTATTTACATGTATATATCTACACAATTATATTTGTATGTACGGTTGAACTATTTTGCATGTTGATTTCTGCACATATAGGTATGTTTGATTTTGCATATTGAAGCGCTAGGTTTTAGTCGATCGATGGTTTCACCAAGAGTTTGATAATTTGGCTTGGAAGTTATCCGCAAACGTTGATTGCTTCAAATGAACATATTCTGATAATATAGTGAAATATGGAAATTACTATGCATGGCCACATACGTGAAATATGTAGGGATGCACTATATATTATTAACCATGATATAGACAATGTTACTTAAAAAACAAAAACCAAAAGAACAACAACAATGGTAGACGATATAACCTTCGGGGCCATTTGAGGTAGTAATGAATTATTGATTATTATTTCACAAAACATAAAGGGAACTTCTCAAAAATACAATATACACAAGATGGAAAAAAAAGTTCGGTTATATATACATATGTAAATACTTTATTAATACGTTTGAGGACAAGTGACGTGAATGGACTTGGTCATGTGTCTTATCTCAGAAGACTTTAAGCCACTTTTCTAAGTTTTGAGAGGCTCAATGAAGATTGGGGAAAAAACTCGAATAATCGAGAGTTTCAGCAGACCTTCGAATCGTGACGAAAGGTGAGAGATCTGCTCTTTTAGAAGTCAAGAGAAAGAGAGAACACTTTGCAGGCGTTGACCCTAAAGATCCTCAAACATTTGTTTCTTATGAGGGATTTGAGGGGGATGCGTCTTGAGAGGGCCCTAACACTTTTCTAGGGTTCGAGAGCTAAAAAAAAATTGGGGTAAGAACTCAAATGACCGAGAGTTCCGGAAAACCTTCGAATTATATGACAAAGGGGGAGGAATATGGTGGAATATTCCTTAGTTTTCATAAGTTCTTTGACACTTTTAGAGAGAGAATATAATTTGGCTTAATTTGTTGTCATTGTTTGTGAGAGAAAGTGTTTGAGAGAGTGTTAATATTTCTTATACCATTTTAGAGAGAATTGATGTAGATTATTCATCTTTTGTGCTTTGAGGTGAGGTAGATCGAAGGTTTTCTCTTCCTTTTTTTTTCTCTCTTTTGTGTGATATTGTGTGAGTTTAGTGCTTTGATTCTCTTTGTTTTTGGTCTCAAGTAGTGTGTTTGAGAGAGAGAATTTAAGCGAGTGGAATGTTTTAGATAATTATTTCTAGCTGGAGAGAACTTGTGAAATAATTTTGGCAAGTTTGCCTTGGCAAGAGAAAAGCTCGAGAGAAATGGTGAAGAAAAGGGTGTATTTATAGAGTTTGGAATTGTGTATGTGGATTTTGGGCTATTTTGTGGGGTTTGGTCGGATTTGGCTTTAAAAAACTTGGTTAAATGAGCATTTCGGCGAGCAAATATCACTATGGGCGAATTGTTTTGAAGCCAGGGCGAAGAGATTTTGTGTTTTGGGCTAGAAGCCGATGTGATTTGGCCCAACAGGGCGAGAATTCCCTTCATTTGGGTGGGAAGAGCTTCCAGACGGTAAAGCAAAGTGAAATGGCTTCAATCAGTAGCAACTTTGATACTTTATACCAAAATAAGCTAAACTATGTTTTCGGACACTTCTACTAGTAACTGTAGACATGAAAGTATACATTTGTCATAAACTGCAGACTTATAAGTCTACAAATAACAACAGTTGTTAGATATATATGTCTGCAATTACTAGTAGAAATGTCCAAAAACATAGTTTAGTTTATTTTGATCCAAAATAGTAAAGTTGCTACTAGTTGTGACCATTTGACTTTTGGGCTCGGGTAAAGACATTTGTCGCGAGCCGGTTGATTTGGCAAGAGGGCCTTAGGGAGCGGGCACGTTTGCACGTGACTGGGCGGACGCGTCGGGAAGCGTGTCGCGCGAGTGGCTGGTGCGTGAAGATTGGCAGGGTGGTCTTGGGCCACTGGGAGGTCTTGGAGCAAGCCCGATTTTTGTAGGCTTCGGAAATTTGGGCCTAACACACTTCTAATTGATTTTTTTTTTTAATTCATTGCAACAAATCACGGATGACAAAATTTACACAAAAAGCCTAGACAATATTCTAAAAGTACACTCAGCGCCAAAAGACTACCGCCAGAGGGTCATCGTCACAGCAATCATCTCAGGCAACACCTCCTTAAATAGTGGCTATTATAAGTTTCAAATTGTAAGTACTTATGAGATTATTTTTCTTATGAATAGAACTATACAAAAGTTAAATAGATTTAAAAGCAATAAGCAAATATTTTAAGAAAAAAATATGTAAGCATTGAAGAAAAAAGGCTCTTTATAATTTAAAAAACATTATTTTCGTCCTAAAAGTTTTAGAAACGCTATTCTTGTCATTAGTTATTGAAAATCACTATCACATCCAATGTCCACGAATTTGGAGTTTTATAACATGGCTGAAAGTTGCTTTAGGCCCAATCATATTTAAATTGGGCTCGTTCAGAGCTAAAGCCCAACAACCCTTTTGGTTTCTGTTTTTCATCTCTCTCGTCTCTATCTCTGTTTTTCGTGACTCGGCGTAACACCAGTTACGAGCAAAATACAATAAAATGGAATAGTAATACTAAATTAATATTGCTTTGTGGTCAAACACTGTGATTTCAAACAAAATCCGAGTGATAGAGAAAAACTGGGAAAGGAATCCACAATATCTAAGCTTTTTTCGACTTTGATCTACGAGTTCAGTCATTCTCGATCAGGTTTTTCTCGGACGCAAAATTGAATATCGAAGCAATTTCGAGAATTTCGTCGAAGGAGGGACAAATTCTGCTCGGAATTTAGGGTTTCGGAGTATCGAGTTCGTAGATTGATCTGGATTCAGTTTCAGTGAGTTTCGCAGGCATGGATTTGGTGTCTGGTTACAAGGTGATGTTATTTTTGCTAAAAACTTCAATCTTGATCTTACTCCAGAGGAAAAAGTCAATTAATTGAGTTATGATTATTGCTTGATTGTGACATGATAGTACTGCTAAGTTATGAAGAAGCTTTTATGATCAGATTGGATACGTTTAATAGTAATATGTTTTCGTTCTTATAATTTTATTTTTTAAATGCAGGGCGTCGTTGGTGCGTTTTTTAGCAATGACAACTCTGGTTCGAATGAAGATAGGTAATGCAACTTTACTCTATGAAAGTTCATGAATTTGGGTTTGGATTTTGAAGTAAAAAATTTGGTATATGGTGAAGATGACCATTGTAGGTTCTAATTTGATAAATGTGTTTTCAGTTGACCTACAACGGTTTAAGATTTGATTCTTCGCTTACTCAATTGAACTCAATCGAATAAAATCATGGATTAACATATGTGCATTTTAGAAAGACAAAAAAATGAGCACATATGATTGTGGAGATTGATGTTTTAACACTTATTTGTTTTGTGGTTCTAGCTATATTGAGCGCTTACTTGATCGCGTAAGCAACGGTAAGCTCGCAGAGGACAGAAGGAACGCTCTGGTCGAGCTTCAGTCTGTTGTAGCAGAAAACCGTGCTTCACAATTAGCGTTTGGTGCTATGGGTCAGTGCTTTTCTTTTGTTTACTTGAGAGAATCTTCGGTTTTTCTAAGTTGGGTTTCCGTGTATGTGATATGTTTCAATGGCATTTCAGGCTTCCCTGTGCTAATGAGCATATTTAAGGAAGAGCGCGATGATGTCGAAATGGTTTGTAAATAGTATATTAGTACCTTATCTTGTATTCAATGCCGGTGTTTTTTTGTTTCTGTCGTTATTCGGAGCTTAGCTTAGTTCCATGAGTTTTATTCTTGAAACTTGAAGAAGAAGCTTTTATTTATACAGGTTCGAGGGGCACTTGAGACTATCGTGAGTGCATTGACTCCTATTGAACAAGGTAAAGCACATAAGAATGAGGTTCAACCTGCTTTGATGAACGGTGATTTGCTTTCGAGAGAGGCGGATAGCATTTCGCTTCTTCTTAGTTTGCTGGTGAGAGTTTTGTACCTGAATCGGAATCTTACAGCACAAGTTCCGTGCGTTGTGTTTGCTCTTTTTGTTTTATTTTGTAACTTTGTTGGCTATTGAATGCTTTGATTTGGTAGGCAGAGGATGACTTCTATGTACGATATTATACACTTCAAATATTGACCGCTCTTCTCAACAACTCTCCAAACAGGTATATAATGTAGATTTAAAATATGTGTCTTGAGTTTTGTGTTATTTTTTTAGTCCTCTACTATATCGGGAAGAAAAGCAAAATTTATGAGATCGTCCTCAGGTTACAGGAAGCCATTCTTACTATTCCTCGTGGTATAACTCGGCTGATGGATATGCTTATGGATCGTGAGGTATGATTTCTCAAAGTAATGCGTGTGACATGCTTGTTAATTCTTGGAATTCGATGTTCCACTGTTTAGTTCTTGTTTCTCATTTGAAAATTTGTTGAAATGCCGAAATTGTTACTTTGAAATCATAAGGGTTAGAGATTGAAATGTATTGTGTCGTACAATGGTATTATCCTTCTAGGTTATAAGGAATGAGGCTCTGCTACTTCTTACTTACTTGACTCGTGAAGCCGAGGTAACATCTTTGTTACCACCTCCAAGTTTTTTATATTTGTTACCAAAGTTTAAATATGTATTGTACTAAATGTAACCGAATACGTCAGGAAATTCAAAAAATTGTCGTCTTTGAAGGTGCATTTGAAAAGATTTTCAGTATTATTAACGAAGAAGGAGGTTCAGATGGTGGTGTTGTAGTGCAGGTAATGATGCATTCTGAATCATTTCCAATTATGATTACATTTTAGCTGGTTCGTTTTACTCAGAAAAATAAATACTATTATAACAAGAGGCGGTAATTAAGATTAATAGATAAAGGAGCTGATTTACATTCTGTTTTTGTTTTTTCTGAATCGATTGGTCGTAGTAAAAAATTAGTTTTAATTTTCTCAGGACTGCCTTGAATTGTTAAACAATCTTCTTCGAACAAATGCATCCAATCAGGTATGCGCTTTTATTGCTTTGAACATTAACTCGGATTCCTTGCTGTTTTCTTTGATATATTTTTTTAACCACATTATCGTCCACTTGACTCAGATACTCTTAAGGGAGACAATAGGATTTGATCCCTTATTGTCAATTTTGAAGCTACGAGGAATTAGTTACAGCTTCACCCAACAAAAGGTTAGGTGCTCCCGATTCATTATGAATTGTGTATAATAGAAAAATAGTATCCTGTTGCCCAAAGCTTACTGTAATTTCCTGTGTCATGAACAAACATGATGCCAGTAGACGATCAATCTACTCAGCGGGCTAGAAACCATTAATTTATTAATCAAAGGAGGTTCAGAGACCGATCCCGGTAAAGACTCAAATAGATTGGCAAATAAAACAACCCTTGTCCAGGTTCGTGTGAATCTTATGTTTTATACGAGAAAGCAGTAGAGAAAGTAATAATAGAAATTTAATCCTTCAATTTGTTGCAGAAAAAAATATTGGACCATCTTTTAATGCTGGGCGTTGAAAGCCAGTGGGCACCTGTTACTGTTCGCTGTTTGGTAAGTTGAAGTTTTTTTTTTTTTTTTTTTTTTTTCCCTGGTCCTTCACATCTTAGGCTCTTTGCTTTGTGCAGACATGTGTCTCAGATTCGCTATGGTCTTTTATATACAAACTGCAATTTTCTCGTGCTCACATAAAAACTCGATTTATTCGATAGTTCTCTTAAATTATTCCTTATTTCTCCATGGAATATATTTCACTTCAAGACAGTCATCCTCACATAATCTTTCTGTTTCACCTGTTGTCATGTATGCAAGTATTTTTGAAATATGACTAGAGACTCGCAAGTATCAGCAGTATATTAGTACCTTGCACATTTTCATCTGTCTGAAGTTGGAAAAATAATTCGATTATTCGTAGTTAAACTTTACTCACCTTTTCAGGCATTACGCTGCGTTGGTGATCTTATTTCTGGACACCCTAAAAACCTTGATGCCCTTGCTAGCAAAGTTCTCGGGGAAGGACTTCAAGAACCTGCTTTGAATTCAATTCTTCGAATCATTCTGCGGACTTCCAGCGTAGAAGAGTTTGTTGCAGCTGATTATGTTTTCAAAAGCTTCTGCGAGGTCCGATAATGCATCTATTTCTTTATTTTCCCCTATTGTACTGATGATTATTGTGGCTGATCTGTCTCACTTGGAAATTCATGTGTGTTTTACTTAATTCGTTTGAATCAGAAAAACACTGATGGGCAAGCAATGTTGGCATCCACTTTAATTCCTCAACCATATTCCATGACCCATGCTCCAATTGAGGAGGATGTGAACATGTCATTTGGAAGGTTCTTATTCTTGAACTGAATTTCGGATTAGATCTCGTGTCATTATCCGTTTTCTTATTGTCTTGTTTTAGGGTTGCTTCGGTTTTCTTTACAGCTTAATCCTGTTGATTAATCTTGTGAGACTCTTTTCTGTTTCAGCATGCTACTTCGAGGTCTTACTTTGAGTGAAAATGATGGAGATCTTGAGGTAACTATTCACATACTTTACATGCATGATTTTTATTTTTGGAGGACTAAATTATCTGCTCCATTTGGCTAATACTTTGAATTGCAGACTTGCTGCAGAGCTGCAAGTGTTCTTTCTCACGTACTCAAGGACAATAGCCAGTGCAAGGAAAGGGTAAGCAAATAATTTCATCATCCTTCATATACAAGCTGATCTTAATTTAAAAGAGAACAACACAAGATTCTACTTGTTTCTACCGTTGTAATTTTGTCAATAATTTCCAGGTTTTACGAATCGAACTCGAGGCACCCATGCCAACCTTAGGTGCTTCAGAGCCGCTTATGCACCGGATGGTTAAATACTTGGCTCTTGCCTCATCCATGAAAAACAAAGAGGGAAAGTCAAGCAAATCAGGAAACTTGCACGCTCAGCCAATTCTTCTGAAATTGCTTGTCGTGTGGCTCGCCGATTGCCCTGGCGCAGTAAACTGCTATCTAGATTCACGTCCCCACCTAACTTATCTGCTCGAATTGCTGTCGAACGAGTCCGAATCAGTGTGCACAAGAGGTTTGGCTGCTGTTATTTTGGGCGAATGTGTGGTGTACAACAAATCGGTTGAGGCGGGTAAAGATGCTTTTGCGGTAGTTGATGCCATAAGCCAGAAAGCCGGACTTACCTCGTACTTCCTGAAGTTCGACGAGATGCAAAAGACCCGTCTTTTTGCTTCCGCAAATTCAGCCCAGCCCCGTAAACCACTGTTGAGATCCGCCGCCGCAAGCATGGCAGAGATCGAAGAAACGGACGGAAGTTACTCTTCCGATGAGAAGAATGAAGATCATCCCACTCTGTCTTCGATTTTCGATGCTCTTTTTGTAGCTCTGGTTCAGAGGTTGGAGGGAGATATCAGGGAGAAAGTTGTGGAGGTATATAGTCGTCCTAAGCACAACGTGGCCGTGGTTCCGGCTGAATTGGAACAGAAGAGCGGAGAAGGTGAAACGGAGTATATCAAACGGCTTAAAGACTTTGTGGACAAGCAGTGCACGGAGATACAGGTTCATTTCTCTTCCAAAATCAATCATCTGAAAAGTTTTACATGTGGCTCCGGTTTTTTAAAACCGTGGTCTGGTCTAAACTATCTGGTCCGGTCCGGTTTTTAAAATTGAAACCGCGGTTCAGACCGGACTGGACTGAAATGGTTCCAATATATTATATTCTCTTAACTTTATTTTATAACTTCTGGGCTTTTAGTCTTAATTGTTCGAGTTAAACATATTGGGTTTGAGATGCATATATTAATTATTAGCATATTTATGAGACTCGGGATAATATAACTTTTTAGCTGTTTTTCTAATCAAGTTTGTGAAAAAAAAGGTATATTAAAACGGTCTACAACCGGACCAAACTGGATCTGATCGTATAAAACGGTCTAGGCAGGTTTGGTTGTTCTCTTATTTGATCCGGTCTAATAGCATTTTTTTCCAAATTGTTTAAAATGTTTGGGACCAGACTGAACTGAACTATGGGTACGAACTAGTCGCTGTAATTAAAGGTGTTTCTTATTTTTGAAGGATCTTCTTTCCCGTAATGCAATCTTGGCTGAGGACTTGGCAAAGACCGGCGGGGGCGGTAATTCAGAGCCGAGAACAAGCGGTGGGGCTTCAGAGCGGGTCCAATTAGAGACGCTGAAACGAGATCTCCAACAGACATGTCAGCGTCTGGACTCGGTCAAGGCGGAGAAAGCCAAGGCCGAATCAGAGGCGGCAATGTACCGGAACTTGGCCGGAAAGACCGAAGCGGACCTGAAGAGCCTCTCCGATGCCTACAACAGCCTCGAGCAAGCAAACTACCGGCTGGAGAACGAAATGAAGGCTCTGCGGAGCGGATCCGCCACGTCATCGTCGCCGGACATCGAGGCGATAAGGGCCGAAGCGAGAGAGGAGGCCGAGAAGGAGAGCGAAGCCGAGGTGAACGACTTGCTGGTCTGCCTCGGCCAAGAGCAGAGCAAGGTCGAGAAGCTGAGCGCCAGGCTGGCAGAATTGGGCGAGGACGTCGACAAGTTGCTCGAAGACATCGCGATTCCCGAGGAGAGCGGAGATGAGGAAGAAGATGATGATTAGAGAATATATCCTGTTCGTACCCTATGACTTTCTCTTGATTTTTCAAATTTTTTTTTTTTTTCACCTGGTACATTTCTGGTTGAAAAACTGTACAGTTGTATTGCAGACGTGGGAGTTCTGGATTTAACTTATCATTTGTAGTTGGGTTATTAACTTATGCTATGCTTTCTCTCTCTCTCAATTGACTAACTAGTTACAATCATATGGCCAATAACCAGTTACTATGAAAAATTTAAGAATTCACTATACGCGATTCCTAAGTTCTGTAATACACGTATAATAAGGTTTTTTTTTTTTTTTTTTTTTTTTTTTTTTTAAATATTATCAAGTACGATAAGGTCATTTCAGTTAGAGCCGACTCCAGAGGAGCCTTGTTTGATAATGATTTCTTCGGCGACTTATGTATTAATTTAGTATAAAATTGAAAAAGATCCACTTGCTTCTGTGACCATTATAAAAATGCAAAAGCAGATAGACAATCGACCAAAAGCTCTGTACTCCGATGCAAATTGACATGCATTATTGGTCAAACACCCACAGTTCACATTTACAAAAAATACAAATAAAAAACCGACTACACAAAAACTATCATTACTTATTTTTTTAGCAGGAAACGTTCCTCTATATATCGAGTATTTTTTTTGGAAATTTGATATAGTTTCCAACTTCTGTAAAACATTCTTGAACTGGGTTTCGGAGTTTGTGTTCCCACATCAAGGATTTTCAGTAACTTCTTTCGTAAGCATGGATTTGGTACGTGCTTCCAAGCAGATCATTTTAATATGTCTGAGCCTAGTGTTTTGTAGTTTGTAATTTGCTTCTTCATAGTAGAAGCTTTCTTTTTTTCCTTTTTTCAATTTTATTTTGAGTTTTCTCCTAAAAAAAAAAAAATATGTCTGAGCTTACTTGAGAAGAAAGTCATTCAATCGCGTGATTTCAAGTACTTGATTGGTTGATTATGTCCAAGTCTTTGTTTTTTGGCTTTCAAATTTGCAGGGTATAGGGTCTGCCGAAATGGAACAGATGATCGGCGAAAGTGAAATGGATTACATAAAGCGACTCAGAGAATCTGTGGAAAAGCAATGCACCGAGATACAGGTACGTTGTTTCTACATCTTTTCTTCAAGTTCTTTCCTTTTATTTTTTATTCAATCAAACCCACTTTTCACTCTGCAATAACAGAACTACTGAAGTGGTCAGATTGTCATTTTAATAAAAATAAAAAAAATTGCAGGATCTTATTGCCAGAAATGGCATCATGGCTGAGGCATTGGGAAAGACTAATGGGATCCCAGTAGAATCGCTGAAACGAGGTCTAGAAGAAAAGTCTCAGCTTTTGGAGTTGGCCAACTCAGAGAAAGTGAAACTTGAATCAAAGGCGTCCATGTACCGAGACTTTACATCACAACAAGAATCCGTGTTGAATTCGGCGCTAAAGGTCATTGTCGAGTTTGGCGACGAAGAAGCACCCTCGTCGGACGCGAATATCGGAGCCGAAGTAACCGGCGAAGCCGCCGAGAAGGAGAGTGAAACAGAAGTGAATAGGTTGTTGGTTCGGCTCGGCCAAGAGCAAAGCAAAGTGGAAAGACTGAGTGAAAGGGTTGTGGAATTGGGCGGGGACGTTGAAGAATTACTCAAAGGAATCGGAGACGATTCCGGGCTTTTCGAGGAAGATAAAGCCGAAGAGAATGAAAACAATGATCCCAAGCGTGTTGACGAAGGTGAAGAGCTCGAAGACTTTTCCAAGTATTTTGAAAAGGAGAGGGAAGAGAACGAAGACGATGATGGTGAAAAGATCGAAGACGATGCCGAGGAAGAGAATGAAGACGATGATGCTGAACTTCTCAATGAAGGTGAAAAGAATGATGACGATCCCGGGGTAGAAAACAAAGACGGTGAGGCTGATCTTCTCGATGAAGGTGAAAAGAATGAAGATGATACTGAACTTCTTGAAGAGGAAAGCGAAGAGGTTGGTGAATTGAATTCTGTGACCTTGTGACTTCTGGTTTTGACTATATTGCTTACGCTTTCCTTACCATATCTGTTGTTGAAACGTGCGATGCTCTGTAGCTGTGGATGATGGATCTAATTATACTTCTATGATGGTTTTAAACTTTATAATCATGTTCTTATTCACATTGAGTGTTCTTGGATTGCCAACAATTTTATGCTTTGGAATCTTATTTCTCAACTTTTGAAGTGTTAAATCAGTGAACTTTGATAGCATTAACTATCAGAGTGAAACACCTTATTACGTTTTTGAGCAGCTAATATCAGATAACTTATTTTCCTATATTTTCAATTAATTTAATATTTTCTTTTTTTCTGTCAGGTTGACAACTCTGGCTTAAACGAAGATAGGTAATGTTTCTGAAACATAAGGAAGAAAGCTTAGGTCTTATCAATGATTGAGACCCTACTTCGAATAATAATAAATAAAAGACTATAATAGTATTCTATTTGAACGCGTGCTCTTCAAAATCGATGCATTTTGAAGTTACTATATAGTATATATATACACATTCAAAATATGTAGTGACTGATTAGTTACTTTCTTATCTTATGTCATTAGCTATGTCGAAAGCTTGCTCGGTCGTATAAGCAATGGTGATCAACCAGACGATAGGAAAATAGCTATGGCTGAGCTCGTGAACATCCTTGCATACATTACTGATGCAAGACTAGCATTTGGGGCTGCTGGTAAGTTCTCCTCTCTTGCTTTATCTAGTTTTTTAATCTTAATTTGCACTTGTGACCCGAACTTTACAATTTTGGCTTTGTTTTGGCACACACGGCAGTCTCTGAACTTTGAAAACTATTCATCCGTGGCCCTTTCGCCAAAAAATATTTCAATTTTTGGATGAAATCTAAGCGTACAATCCTCTTGACCTTATTTTTCATGGTAAAATGGTCGGTTGATTCATGTGGTTTTATACTCAAATTCTAAATTTTCCCTCTCCGTATATGCAGCCCATTGATATCCGCAGTGTTCGGAGAGTTCACATACTTGTATTAAACAACATAAATAGACCATTTAAATCATAGAAATAAGATCATGTTTCATGCCTCGTGATATGTTCGATTGGCTTATTCAGGCATTCCTGTTGTGATCAGTGTGTTAAAGGACGAACGCGATGATGTTGAAATGGTTCGATTCTCTTAAGAAATCCCGTTCAAGTTTCTTACATTGCCAGAAAGATTAATTATTTAAATTTTGGTGCTTTTTTATTTTAATATTCATATAGGTCCAAAGTGCACTTCAGGTTCTTAGTAACGCATTGACTCCTATAGACTTTTCGGAATTACAAAAGGAGGAGTTTCAAGACGCTTTGATGTATTCTGACTTATTTTCTAGAGAAGCCGATAACATTTCGCTTCTTATAAGTCTCTTGGTGAGAATTCTAGGAATCTGATAGACTCCTTTTTTATTATAAATTTTATCTTCAGTTGTTCAATAACATCATTTGTTGGTTATTTTTATTTTTTATGATTTTTTTTTTGTGTGTGCAGGAAGTGGATAACTTCCTTGTAAAAATTATTCCTTTTAATATTTTGTCCCAACTTGTCGGAAACTTTCCAAATAGGTATTTGATTCATTGTTATTGGTTTATCTTTCTTCTTTGGTTGCAACAACTTTTTATTGCTAAAATATAATGATTTCTTCTTCTACAGGTTACACGAAGCCGTTCTCAACACTCCCGGTGCAATAACTAAGTTCATGGATATGATATCGGATAGTTTGGTATAAAACTTACTCTGTGAATGAGAGTCATGCTTGCTAATTCTTTCAATCTCTCTTATTTAAACAGTTTTGCATTTCAAGCCTTACTGGTTTGAAAATAGAATATTCAGATTTTTTTCAGTGTTTTTGTTTCAGTTCTTTCTATAATCATTGTGATTTTGCTTCTAGGTTCGGATCACGGCTATGCAATTTCTCACTGTCCTTACCCGTGAAGCGGAGGTAATCAGTTTGGAGATCTCTCATTATTAGCTCCTAATTCTTTCTTGTTGTTATAAAAAGGACAGGAAAAAAACTCTCAAAATTATTTGGCTAATCTGTACATTTATCATGACACAAGGAAATCCAAAAAGTCGTGGTCTCCGAAGGTGCGTTTGAAAAGATTTTTGTTATTATTGAAGAAGAAGCAGATGATTACATGGTTGAGGTAAATAAATTTGATCATCAATTTTGTCTGTAACATATTGTTTGAGAATTGTTTCTTCTATTTGTATTGTTGTTAGTTTCTAGTCATATATTTAAGTAATCAAATTATTCTATACAATTCTGAAACAAAAATATACAAGAAAAAGTTATTTTAGCACAGATCTGAACTATTATACCAGTAACCATTTAATCCATAAACTAATTATTAGATAAGATGGTCCTTGAATTATTTATTTTGTAGAATTTTAGTCTTTTGCTAATTTTTTTTTTCTTTTTTTTACGAAATTCAACACCAAAAAAATTTAAAACATATTTACAGACGTAAGTGAAACATATTCTTCCACCCTAAACATACTAAATAAAGTTGAACAATTGTGTGTTTTTAGAGCAAGATTTTGTTTTAATGTCGATAACGTTGCCGTTTTGGGTATACCAGATTTTTTTATTACAACATTTTTTTTTGTTAATTCTTCTTCTCTCAGATATGCCTTGGGCTATTGAATAGTCTTCTGCATGAAAACACATCGAATAAGGTATGTACCTTTTTCCCCGTTCCATCGACATTAAAAATATTCCTCTCATTGCTCGTCTCTAATGTTATATTAATATATATATTGGCTCAGATGCTGTTGAAACAGACAATAGGATTTGAACCCTTGCTATTGATTTTGAAGCTGCAGAATGTTGCTGACATTTTTACCGAGCAAAAGGTTTGTTTTTCCCGAGCTTTATATTTTGCAATACAAGTGCTGTTTTTTTTATACCGTTGCACAAATCTTACTATAAATTCTTTGTTCATGAAACTATCACCATGTTGAATTGGATAGGCAAGCAATGTTCTCGCCGGGTTAGACACCATAAGGACATTATTAAGTAAAGAAAGTTCAGATGATGATTCCGAGGGAGATCCAAGTAGTCTTGCGATTAAGACGACTCTTTTCCAGGTTTGTTTCGAATCTGGGTTATTTTCTTATTAAAATCAGTGTCTGAAAAGGCCAGAGGTAGCTCCCAACACAAGTTACTAATATTATTGATGAAGTCGGTTATGACTTCGAGAAGTGAACCAATCTCTCCGGTACACTAATCTGCTACTAGCGTAAAATGACTTATTCAAACTAATATATAAAAATAAAAATAGAAATTTACTAATTTACTCTTCCAGCCTTAACAGTGTCACACATGAATCTTTCAATATTGGGAAGAAAATAAAAAATTCCTCGAGTCATTTTGGGATTCATGCAGAATAATTTATTGGACCATCTTCTGATGTTGGGTGTAGAAAGCCAGGGAGCGCCTGTTGAGATTCGCTGTTCGGTAAGATAATTTTTTCCGTCCCTATATTTTTCATTATCATATCTTGATCAATTTTGCATAGGATCAAGGATTATTATTATTTTTTTTTATTTTTATTTTTATTTTTTTGCTGATTTTCGCACGAAAGGCAGTTATTTTGTTTCATTGTGGAAAATCGTCAAAATTCCAGGGAAAATTAGCAACTTCCCGGCAAGTGCCGATCTTTTTGCTTTCTACGGGATTTCATTAGAAACCCAAAAAAAAATTGGAAATCCCGGGAAAATGAAAATCGTCGTTATAGAAATTCAGTAAAATGAAACCATAGACCAGGAAACCGGCATTAGTTTAGGAGTAAATGATTATTTTAGTTTAATGGATTCTGCGAGTTTTCTAAGAAAAAGAAAACAAAATTAACATTTGATCTTCGCAGGCGTTGAAGTGCATCGGCGATCTGATCAGTGGGAATCTCGAAAACTCTAGTTCCCTCGCAAGAAAAGTTATCGGGGAAGAACTGAAAGAACCAGCCTTGAACTGGATTCTCCGAACCATCTTGACGTCATCAAGCACGGAAGAGTTCATCGCTGCTGATTATATATTTAAGAACTTTTGCGAGGTTTACTTCCCTGTATTATACTTAAGAGCTAATCGTAGGGTATATTATCATTTGAAATTTCTTTATCACCGAATTATGTTTAACAACCCAATTGACATGGATGATCAGAAAAACTCCAAAGGGCAGGCAATGTTGGCATCTACATCGAGCGAGGAAATATCAAACAAGTCATTTCCAAGGTTTTGATTACTTGGGAACTGCGATTTTTTTTAGCAGATTCATTTTTCTTTTCTTCTTAGTATTCTCATTAAAATCTATTTTTTCCACTTTAGCATGTTACTACAAGGTTTTGCTTTGACTGAAAGGGAAGGAGAACTCGAGGTAACTAAATGCTTGAAATATTCAGATAATTAAAATACGTATTCTTGATATAGCTAATATACCTTTTAAGTTCAGATTTGCGGTAGAGCTGCGATTGTTCTGTCCCATATACTCAAGGACAATAATCAGTGCAAGGAAAAGGTAAGCAATGGACTATACTCGAGAACATATTTTCATTTATGGTAAAAAGTTATGGCTTGGTGGGTTGTCGTGCGTATTCTTCAAATTGTAGTATCGACCTTGAAAAAAAATAAAAATATAAAAATAAATTAAAAAAAAGGTTAAGATCTTAAGAGTTTTAGTTATTGTAATAATTAGTAGTTCCTGAAGGGGTGAAACTAGAATAAGTAGTACAAACATGAAAATTGCTTGAGAGTGTAGAGCGAGGACGAGCTCTTGAAAGCCTCACTGATCTATGTTTTACTATTTCATTTGATCATATTCTTAACTATTATATCAGGACCTTGGATATTAGAGAATTATAATAATTAGATGAGTAAGGGTTTAATTTTATATAATATTTAGAAGTTGTATAATTCTATAAATAGAAGAGATTATGCATGAAAGTTGTGATAGGAAGAGATATTCCTTAATGTCTGATATATCATATATACCATTACCATTGTATTTCATTTTCGTATCAAATTGGTTTCATTTTTACAGGTGTTAGGATTCAGTCTCGAGGCCTCCACAACAGGCGGTTCTTCCGAGCCGCTAATGCTCGTTATAGTGAAACGATTGGCCATTGCCTCTACATACGCGAATACAACGCCGAGCTCGTACGTAATACCGGCTCTTTTGAAACTGTTGGTTGTGTGGCTCTTCGATTGCCCCGAGGCCGTGAAATGCTTTCTCGATTCTCATCCAAACCTCTCTATACTTCTCGACCTTTTGTCGGACGAGTCCGAATCGGCGCTCACAAAAGGCTTGGCCGCCCTTATTTTGGGAGAAACTGTAGTCTATAATGACGAAGACCCTTTCCCCGTGATCCGTACCATAAGCCGGAAAGTCAAAGTCAAACTCGCCTCTTACTTTCCGAATCTCAATGCAGAGAAAGACAAGGATGACGACCCCGTCGTGTCATCGATCTTCGACGCTCTCTTTGCGACGATGATTAAGAATTTGGAGGCGAATATGATGGGGAAATTTGAAGACTTGTATAGTGATCCGAAGAGTGACGAGGCTTTGGTGCCGGCTGAGTTGGATCGGAAGAGCGACGAATCGGATGCAGATTATCTTGCGCGGCTTAAAGAGTACTCGGAAAAGCAATACACCCAAATTCAGGTTTGATGATCCATCTTTGGAAACTTCATATATACATGTTATTAAATTATATGGTATTTAAATCAAAAGGTTCAAAGCTCGAACCATTATCCATCGAGTGGAATTTGGGTACGATATTTAAAAAAACATTAACCTCTTATAATAGTCTCACTCACCTAAGAAACTTAAAACATATTTCCAACTTACATAACATATTTGTTCTAATAAAAAAAATCGGATTAAATTATATTTTAACTCTGAAAACACAAAGAAAGATGATATAATTTTGGATTTTTATAGTAAATTTTTTATTATATTCATATTTTAAAAACTGTAAATATGTTGGAAGTTGTTTTATGGAAAAAAAAAAAAAAGACTAAAATGCTTCAAAGTCAATAAATTAAGGACCAAAATTTGTTGACAAGTTGGTTTATGGACCAAAATGAGACTTGCATTTTATATGTTTTTTATCTCTAAAAAATAAATAAACTTGCAGGGTCTTTGCACCGGGAAGGAAGCGATGGCTGAGAAGTTAGCAAAGAGCGAGGGGATTCCGATAGAAACACTCGTACGCGATCTTCAGCGAACGACTCAGAAGCTTAAGTTGGTCAGATCGGAGAACGCCAAAGTTCTGGCAGAGGCGTTGATGTACCGAGAAATATCCGACAAACTGGATGTGGAACTTAATAGAGTGAACTCTACTTTCAATGGCCTCAAATTTGAGATAGCCCGCTCGGCGATGCCTGATATTGCGGCCATAAAGGCCAAAGCGTGGGAAAACAGTCTCTCGGTTTGGCTCGGCCACGAGCAGAGCAGAGTGGAGAAACTGAGCGCCAAGCTCGTTGAATTGGGCGAGAATGTCGACGAGTTGCTCCAAGGCATTATTTTTGCTTGAGAAAGAAGAAAGTGAGGGAATGATGAGAGAGTGTTGTGTGCTTTGATCTGATGTGACTTTCTGGGTTCTGTACTGTGAATACATTTACTTTGTTTGGTTTTTTATTTTCTCACTAAAATGGCATTCATGTTCCTGTTCTGAAAGGGGAAAAAGAAAATAGAGGAAATTCCTCAAAAGACCATTAGGTCACTAGCCCAATAATCTACCTTATTTTAAAAAAAATAGAAAAAATTCATTTTATTAAAAAATAGTTTACCAGACCGAAGTAAATTAATTAATTGATTAGGCTAATTAATTTACTTCAAAAAATAGTCTTTCATCTACCAAAGTAAATTAATTGACTTGGTAAGTTAATTAATTTATTTCGGCCTGTTAGACTATTTTGTTATTAAAATAAAACTCGAGATAAATTCTTAAAATGATATAAAGAATTGACTAATTGTAATAAATACTTGTTTATTGATTTTTAAATGATGTTGTCGTTTCGTTTATATTATAAATATTTCATAAATGGTAGGTACCCTGGAAAAAAGCTAAACGAAAATAACATGAGAATAAAATGAAAGGATAATAAGAATATTCATTCTGTTATTATTTTAGAACTTGGTAATGGATTTTTTTACCATACCTGGTAATGATTTAGAAAGCCCTTTGTTGTAATTGACGTTACATTAACTCTGTATTAGTTTTTTGTAATTAGATTAAGAGGGTAGATTTGGAAAATTGCAGATTTATGCCGTTCTCAGAATTCGACCTTTGGATCCGCTTGTAAGTGACTTGGCATGTAAGTCACCGATCCACGGATCTATTTAAAGGGCTTTTGAGAGCTAGGATAGACACACGACATTAAGAAATTTGTATAGTCTAGAAATAATTTGAATGAGAGAGAACTAGAGAGAATTTATATAATTGGTTCTCGAGGAACATTACGGATTGATAATGGATTTTGCTTCCATGGCTGAACGTAGATCAACTAGACCGAACCATAATTTCATCATTCTAACTTGATTAACGTAGTTGCTTGTATTGCAAGAAATTATATTCTTAGTTCGGTTTATCATATTTTTGCAGAAAGCAATTGCCACAACACCCTTTTTGACATTGATTCACCAATTGTCATGATATCAAAAGGACTGATGACAATTTTATTTTTTTATTATTTTTTTTTTTCAAACCGGGAGGTCGGTGCTTGGTACCACGAAGAATGTATTTAAAACAGTGACGTGTGTCAGAGGAATACTATCGTGGGTGACAATGACACGTATTAAAAAATTAACACAATAAATCCAAATATTTATAATTGTTATTGACCTCCCTTGCATGATCTTATCCATCTGACGCTTAGCTGACATTTTTAACAAAATAAAAATATTTATAATGTTATTCCCTCTCGATCATGATTCCATGAATCACGAGCTTATCCATTATTCCATCTCACGCTTAGCTGACATTCTTAAAAATCGAACTGAGTATTATTATTATATGAATATCTCTAAATAAAAAAAAGCATAAATATTTAATACCGGATAAAGTGGGAAGCAAGGAAAACCTACAAATCCAGAGAAATTAATATAATACGGTCGGCTAATCACTACATTTCCGTTTCAATTTTCAATAATCAAATATTTAGAGCGAGATTAAAATGGGTGAATCGTGGTCGCCGGTGATCTCGCACAAAGCTTACGCGAGAGTCGGGTTTCTCGGTAACCCCAGCGACGTTTACTTCGGCCGTACGATCTCCTTCTCCGTCGCCAATTTCTGGGCGTCCGTACGATTACGACCCTCCGACGATCTTGTCATCGAGCCACATCCCCATCACGACCTCGTCAATTTCCGATCACTCGATCACTTGGTACTCTCTCTCTCTCTCTCTCTCTCTCTATATATATATATACATGTTTTGTGATCTTCGTTTCGAAGGAAAATGAAAATTAGGGCAAAAGAAAAGGAAGTTGAGATTCCGATCCTGTTTTTTTTGTTGTTGATTGAATCGGAAAAAAAAGGTTGGTCGATTGGAGAAGGAAGGTTATTATGGCGGCGCGAGGCTTCTGCTGGCGATCTGCAAAGTGTTTCGCAATCACTGCGAAGAAAACGGAATCGCTCTTCCTCGTCGGAACTTCACTCTTTCTTATGACACAAATATCCCTCGCCAGGTCATCTATACATATATATGCATGCATGAATATATATATATATATATATATATATATATATATATATATATATACATAGATGATGGTTCTTCTCTGAGATGTGACTATTTGGGCGATTCAGGCGGGGCTTTCAGGGTCGAGTGCCATAGTGTGCGCTGCGCTGAGCTGTCTGGTTGACTTTTACGGAGTGAGAGAGTTGGTCAAAGTTGAGATAAGGCCTCAGCTCATTCTCAACGCTGAGAGAGAGCTTGGCATTATTGCTGGCCTTCAAGACAGAGTTGCTCAAGTCTACGGAGGCCTTGTATACATGGTATGCTCGTTTTGTATTCAGCTTTTTTTCTCCAATAATTCTGTGATGTGACGTTTAATTACGCACTGTCAAACCTTAATGAACTTGTGTATTATTGACATTTGTATCATCAACTATAAAGTATAGGCATTGATATAATGTATGCGAAACATTAATAATTATAAAGGTGGTGTTGTTGATCATGGTTCTGGGTCCACTGCAAATTCCGAGATAATAGTCTTACTTGGGCGTGTGGATATATTGTGTATGTTTGACTGTCCACTAATTAGATATTTCGTTTCTTTTCAAGTGGGTCTCTAAAGGTACTAGTTCCCTAGTTCTTGTGGGTCAGGCGTGGACATATATAATATATATATATTTGCTTTGTGTGTGGCTTATGTACATGTTCGTGTTTGTAAATTAAGAGTCGAGAGTAATTTGGTTTTGATGGACTTGTTTTTCAGGATTTTAGCAAGGAACATATGGATGAACTGGGTCATGGAATTTACACGCCCATGGACACGAGTCTGGTACCGCAGCTCCATCTCATATACGCAGAGAATCCAAGTGATTCGGGGAAGGTTAGTCTCTGTGTGTGTTTATGTGTTCGGTCCATCTATAAGTCAAAAGACTTCAATCACACTAATAGTGAGTGACTGAATTGATTTTATTTGATTACGTGCGTAGGTACATAGCACTGTAAGACAAAGGTGGCTAAGCGGTGACGAGTTCATAATATCGACGATGAAGGAAGTCGCGAGCGTGGCCGAGGAGGGACGTCCCGCTTTGCTTCACAAAGACCACTCGAAACTCGTTTCCTTGATGAACAAAAATTTTGATCTCCGAAGGTAAAAAATAATAATAATAATAATATACATATAAGGGTTGGGGTTTTTATTTATTATTTTTAAACGTTTTTCTGCGGTACTTAATGGTGTGGTGGGCTGTTCAGGAGCATGTTCGGGGACGATGCTCTCGGTGCTATGAACATAGAAATGGTGGAAGTGGCTCGAAGGGTCGGAGCGGCGTCAAAATTCACAGGCAGCGGAGGAGCTGTCGTGGCTTTCTGTCCCGACGGTCCTTCCCAAGTAAGGCTTTTAGAGGAAGAGTGTCAAAAAGCCGGGTTCAAAATCGAGCCTATTGAGATTGTCCCTTCGTTGCTCAACGAGGTTGATCTCAAAACCCTCGAACAATAAGGATAGAAAAAATCTTGGAAGTTCATACGTTTTTTTTTCTATATAGTTTATTCACTTGTTCTCTCACTTAAGGACATCATGAGTCGACATTTTTTTTTTGTCACGGCACAATAATTGAGTTATTGATAATAATGGCCTGTGTGATGTTTTTACGGTGTAAGTTCAATAATCAACGAGTTAAATTCAGTTGTATATGAACTAAAGACCTACTTCTCTACCCTGATTTCACTTTAATCAGTTGTCAATAAGTCATGTTCAATCATAAAAAAAAAAAAAAAAAAAATTAATAAAAAAAAATCATATTCAATCAAGTTGTTAAAGACAGGATATCTCCACAAATCAACTTACTAAACCTTATATCTCAGCTATAGGTTGGAAAGAAGACCTTAATTTCTCTCATCTTAACACTGCAATGAACGTGGCAAACAAAACTCGAACTTTATTGAGAAAAAATAAATCAACACAAACAGGCTGTTTTAGACAATTATAGATATACACACCCAAGTACTAGATGCAAGAGAAGGGAGATTTTTTTCTTCTTTTTTTGGGGGGGAATTACATCACAGCACAAAGCTTTGTTAATAAGAAGAACAGTGAAATTCGCACACAATTCACTCACGCTCACGACCCTCTCACTATAACAAAAAGGTTAGGTTAAATGATTAATTACAGAGCTTCTCACTTAAAAAAAAAAAAAAAAAAAACTGGCTAGAAAGGAAAATCACGACTCTACACGACAAGAAAATACACTTTTTAGATTTTCTTAAAAGCTTAAGCACCGACATCGTTTCAGTAAGTACAAGGATCATGGTGACAATGGCAGTGGAAGACCCGAATCCATAAAATTTCATTTAAGAGCATAGGGAATTATTGCCGATAAGTAAAATAACTCACTGGTCACAAAGAGAAGCTAAAAGCTTCCGCGGCGAAGCTGGCAATGCCCATATCGGTAGATCGATAAGAGACAGATATTCCTCTTCCTCTTGGGAATCGCACATCGCTTCCACTATATCGCATAGTGTTGAAGCATCTCTGATGATAGCTTCCTGTGCTTCAATCTTCATATGGAGAAAGATTCAATCATCAGAGAGAGTTTCTGTATAAACACTAAAAAATTTCCAACTTGCATTGAAACTAAAGATAGCCATTTTTCCATGTTTCAACTCCTTATCTTGGACTAAAAAAAGGGTCTTTTAGCTATATAACCATTTGATTTATAGCGTTTTGTATACTAGCCAATATTTTGTAAATTTTCTGTAAATAGTCCTCTCAACTTATTTACGATACTAAAAAAGACAAAAAAAAGCTCAAAATAGGGGGGAATTTTTGTTTGGTATTTTTGTTTTTTAGTGCCGTAACTAAGTTGAAGGGTCTATTTACAAAAGGTTGACTATTTAGCAATTCTTAGACTTTCGGTGACTTATTTGACTAATTTTTTGCTTAAAAAACCTAAGCTGTACATAGCTTCAGAAAACAGAAGGGAAAAAAAAGTATAATTTTTTTCTCTCTTTTTTTTGTGGAATCTCCAATTTTCAAGAAACGATGTGCAACTAACTAAACACACAAATAAAATCCTCTGTGTTTATCAATAATTAACAATGACAGCCTAACATAAGGAATCCTGATTTTTTTTTTTTAGATTTTCTCCTAATTCCAGCTCAATAGAACCCTAAATTGCGTAGTTTTCCCCAATTCAAAACTCTCGAACACCCTAGTGAACAAAATCCCAATTTCCAATTTCTCCAGTAACCTAACCTAATTTTTTTAGTACCTGCAAGAGAAGTTCGTCGAGAACCGAACCGCCATCGGATTTCATCTCCATAGCTCGAAGCGACGGAGGAGAATCGTCCAGCGAAGACGAGGAAGCCGACGACGGAGAAGGACGGAGGTGAATCGCATTTTCTTCCATAGCACGCAAGGCGTTCGATAAAAACTCCCATTGTTGGATCTCTTTCCGGTACTGGTCTCTCAGTCTCACCAGCGCTTTCCTCTTCCTGTCCGTGCGGTTCTCGGCGAGTTCGTCATCGGGCCGATCCGGTTGAGGCTCGAGAGTGTGTCTCTTTCTCCGTTTGTAGACGAATCCGTCGTCGTTGCAGAGCTCCCACTCGCCGCCCTCCCATGGCGTCGTCGTCGGCGTTGTCGTCGTCGATTCCATGGGAGAGAGAACCAGAAAAATGAGTTTTTTCGGTTCTAGAGAAATGGAAGTGAAGAGAGAGCGAGTGAAGTCTTGTGTTTTGATTTGAGAGAGAGAGAGGTTTAAAAGTGAGGTGTTAAATTTAATGGAAATAAGGTGTCACATAGTTATATAATTGGAAATGGTTTTGTTTCGAAAAAAAAAATGGAAATGGTTTTGCAAGAAAACATAAGAAATAATAGAGTTATCTTCTGATAAAAATAATAATGAGTTCTCTTTGGATTATAATATATATTCTCTTATATAAAAAAAATAAAAAATAATATTCTCTGAAATTGGGCCAAATCATTGCTCCAAAAAAAAAAAAAAAACTAACCTCTAAATTATGACAAATTTTTTAATTAATATGACGGCTATTCGAAAATATTGTATGTGTTAGATTAATTGCAAAGAATTATATCCCATAATTTGTAATAAAGATAATAAGAAACATAAGATTATTCACTCTCATTTTCATAATCTCCCTTCTAATTTCAAAGTTTATAAATTTATTTGAAGAACTCTAATATCCAAACTTGAAAGGAAAATTTACATAAATATTACTATTTCAACACCATTTTACCCAAATTAATTATAAAATAACTATTTGCACGTTTATTAATAAATGAATTGTAAAAAAAAACTTTAATATCAATTACGAAATTCTCAAAAATTTATGACTGTCACGAAAACTAAATTCTTTTTCTTTATGTCTTCATCGATTTCTACCATATTCGTCATCGTCATCGCCAGGAAGTTGTCCAAAGCTCACTCTAAAAAAACGTTTATATAGATTTTTTTTTCTTCACAATTACTTATTCTAAATAAAAGGCTCTACGAAAAAATTAAGAAGGACCCTTACCGGATTACCTCGTGGATGTCAAACTTTCTTCTTGAATTTCAGTCTGTCCAATCTAGACGGTCATCCACATAAAGCTTGCCGAGTGGTCCTGAACCCAGACAGGACCGCTCCCAAGCAAGATGGATACCCCTAAGTTGCGACCACTACAAGCTCAACGTCCACGCTTCAATTCCTAAATCTTCAAACTTCTTTGGAGTTGGAGCTGTAATTCGCAACTTTTCTAGACTGGTTATGGCTGCATTGGCTCAAAATCTTTCAGGTAAATTCACAGTCAAAGAAGCTGAAGCTCTCGCTCTCCGCTATGGCTTATCTTAGGCTTTGAAAGTGTTTCTGCCTATCCACTTTGTGGAGTCAGATGCTAAGATCACTGTACAAGCTCTTGAGAAGAAAACTATCTTCAAGAATGAGTTTGGTTTCATTTTGTCGGATGTATCTAGTTTATTGTCTAACTTTCCATTAATAAAGTTGTCTCACATCTATATGGAAGCCAACATGACAGCCCATGGTTTAACAACTTACGCTCTTTCCATAGATGATAAACTCATTTGGTTGGAGGATTACCCTCCTTCGATAGAATCTGTAATTATTCAAGAACGCTGTGATTAATATTAGATTTCTATTTTTCAAAAAAAAAATTTCTCTCGAGTTGCCATTTAAAAAAAAGTAAAAAAAAAAAAAAAAAAAAAAAAAGACAAATATATTATTTATAATAACTCACCCTCAAATTCAATTGGGTTTTATTCTTAAAAAAACGACTACTTCACTAGTGGACCAATTCAATTGGATTTGATTCACAGAACTAAATCAAGTATGAAAAGATCATCACTCTCTCTCACGCAGTCCATGTCTCCACTAATGGCTCGTCCAACACTCACTCTCTCCACTCCAAAACCACACTCTCTTCTTCTTCTTCGTCTTCCTCGCAACTCAACAACAAAACCCAACTCCCAATCCTCTTCGCTCTCGCTCTCTACAAACCACACCAGATTCCCTCTCCAATACGACTTCATAACTCGCCGCCCGACTCAGTCCTCGCTCGACGCCACTCGCCCGCCTCGCCGCCGAGTCAGCCGAGTCGACCCGCCGGAGTCGCCTGAGCCGGACGCGGATTCCGGCTTCGAGAGCTGGGTCGATCGAAAACTCGGCCCCGGAGACTGGTTAGACAAGTCGATGAGGACTTACTTGATGAAGAGAAGGAAGAGAATGTTCGGCGGCGATTCGGACGAAGAGGCTGAGAAGAAGAGCAGAGAGGAAGGGTTCGTGGAGCTGAAGCCGGAAGTGATCGAGTTCGAGAGCCTTCACGCCAGAGAAGAAGAGCTCTTCTTCTACGACGCTCTGGTCTATCCCTGGGATAAGGACAAGCATTACAAGATGGTCTACAAGATGGAGAAGAAGTTTTTCCCCGATCAGAGCCTCGACAAGGCGTTCCTCGAGCCCGGGAACGAGCCTCCATTGCCGAAGAAGAAGGAGAAGAAGACTGACGATGATAAAGGGATGGTCTTTTTTGAAGAGAAGAGTGTTGAGGACGAGGGTGTGATTGAGAAGAAGAGTGTTGGGGATTTCTTCAAGGGGTTGAAGAAAGAGGCGAGCGATGATGTTGAACCGCCGTATCTCTTGACTCGGAGCAGCGAGCTTCCCAGGAGCTGGGATTCGCCCGCTGGGACTGTGGTCTTGATCAACAAGCCCAAAGGTCTGTGTGTGTGTGTGTGTGTGTGTACTTGAATTATTGAATGCATTTTTCGACAATTCATTTGTAAAGGGATTGTCTTTGTGATGATATATGACCTGATATTGATGTTATAGGGTGGTTTGGTTTCAGGTTGGACTTCGTTTACGGTTTGTGGGAAGCTCCGTCGACTCGTCAAAGTGAAAAAGGTTTTTTTATTTTTTATTTTTTGGTTAAAATTTTACAAGATATGTCTAGTTTTAAAGGTTATAGATCACCAAAATTTGACACAGAAAAAAAAATGGGCAAAAGCCTGCAGATTTCGTTGAAAGTCCGACAAAACGAACAAAATCCGGTGGATTTGCTGTTTTAATTTTTTTTTTTTTTTTTAACAGAAATTTTATGGAAGACCAGAGAAAAATGAAATTCGACATCATAAAATTTTCTTTGCTATTCTTGTTATCTGATAATTATATAGACTATCTATAGTTGAAACTAATGAATGGGAAAAACAATTGGTAACGAGGTGAGTGTTTCGGTAACTTAGTCTTTGGGTGTTTGTTGCTTTTGTAATTACAGGTAGGGCACGCCGGGACTCTCGATCCCATGGCAACCGGTTTGTTGATCGTTTGTGTCGGAAAAGCGACTAAGTTGGTTGAAAGGTACCAAGGTATGATCAAGGGATACAGTGGAGTTTTTCGTTTAGGCGAAGCTACTTCGACTTGGGATGCTGATTCGCCGGTTTGTTCATTCGTTTCATCCTTTTTTGTGTTTTTTAAGACACTGTAAATGTCAAGTGTAGTTTTATTTTCTATCGAGTTCGTGTCAACGATCAAGTCTCTTTTATTCAGGTCATTCAGCGCGAACCGTGGGAGCATATCAAGGACGGCGATATAAAGAAAGCCATGAATTCCTTCCGCGGAGAGATTTTGCAAGTGCCTCCGATGTTCTCTGCCATAAAAGTAAGATTTCTGCCATAAATTCGATTTTTCGTTCATAATAATAATAATGGTAATTTTTTACATCTTATTGAAGTAGAAATTTAACGTCCAAAACTTGCGGTTATACACTACTAATATGTAAAAAAAAAATGTGAAGCCGCATTTCTACTAAAAAAAATAAATAAAAAAAAATAATGTGACTTGGACGGAAAGTGTTTTGAATATCAAATAGCCTAGAATTAATAATATAAAATTATTTGTTTGAATTGGTGACTCAGGTCGGGGGTGAAAGAATGTACGAAAAAGCTAGAAGAGGAGAAAGCATGGAGCTTGCTCCGCGACGCGTTTCCATCTTCAAGTTCGACATCGAACGGAGCTTAGATGACAGGTAAAAAGGTTGTGTTTTATATATATATATATATATATACTTGTAACTATAATTTCTTCTTTTCTTTTTTTTTTTTTTTTGCAGGCAAAATTTAATTTTTCGGGTTGTATGCTCTAAAGGGACATACATTAGATCACTGTGTGCAGATTTAGGGAAGGCTCTTGGAAGGTATTCTCTCCTTTAATACCCCGTAGTTTTTCGGTCTTTGATCTTTTTTTTTTTAAATGTAAACACATATAATATTGCTTAATTATAACTATTTGCAGCTGTGCTCATTTAACTGCTCTACGGAGAGATTCGATCGGTATGAGACCTTTTTTCTTCTCAATTGAAGATATGTGAACTATACTTGGCTATCAATATTGCTTATTCTGTTTATCTATTTTGCAGGAGAATACAGTGCAGACGATGCGTGGGAATTCAAAGAGCTCGAAGAGGCCATTGCCAAAAATTATTTTTAGCTGCAAAAATTAGCTCATGGGTACCATTAGAGTAATAACCGCTGGGATCAAAATTATTTTTTACTGGGCCCAGTCACAACACAACACAGATCTATGTTTTTTTTTTTTTTTTTTTTTCTTTTTTTTTTTTTTTTAATGTCTAGAGAGGAATTACAATGTAAAATCGAGTTCTTCATTTCGCATTAATATTTCACTGTAATATTCTGCTACTGAAAATCACTGGGGTCAAAAAAAGTTATAGAATGTGGGGGAAATTCTTTCATAAAGAACACTCATTGTTCACCCCTCACACAAAGATTACTAGGCTTAAATCAGTATATTTCATGGTTGTGCTTAGACTAAAGAACACCCCTTAACGAGCCGTTGAATTTGAGCGTTCGATGCCCTTGGACGCAAAATATTCTTTCTCAGCAGTGGCGATCCGAGCTTGAAACATTTCCCATTCATGTCTACACCTCTCTCTCACCTGATCGCAAAAAAAAAAGGGTAAATGATTTATTTATTTATTATTTAAAAAAAATTAGAGAACAATTGTGTACCCCTTCCCATGGTGCTTTCCCAGCTTCGGCTTTCCCCTGAAAAGGAACGAGCAATCCAGCAGTATTAATTGATAATTATATTGACATTTTAAACATTATTCGATATTTAGTTGAAGATATAAGATCAGCATTTACTTGGTTCCCAAGCGAAGGAACACTTTGATGGACAATCCATTGTGCATCTACAACTCCTATCTTCTCATGAGCAGGCTGTTTTCAATGTAATGGCAAACGGGTTCGGAAACCAGACATCGAAACACTCGGGATTTAATTTAAAATAATAAAAAATGATATCAATCAAACCTCGACGCATTTTCTAAGTGCAAAGTCCAGACCCCACCCGTGGACCAGGTCATTCTGCAGTAAATATTGAGTTGGGATATTTTAGCCAAATTAAAGAAGGGGCAATTAAGCAGTAACCCAATAGCCCACCCTATTTTTGAAAAATAGCTCACGATTCATTTTATTAAGAAAATAGCCCACCAGATTTTAAGTTAATTAAATTAAAGAGGTACCCCACCCTATTTTTGAAAAATAGCTCACGTTTCATTTTATTAAGAAAATAGCCCACCAGATTTTAAGTTAATTAAATTAAAGAGGTAGATGATTGACTAGTTGCAATAAATACTTGATTAAAAAATGTGTTAGAGAGCAACGGTTTAAAGCAATTACATTTATGTTAAGTATTATGTGACAAACCTGAATCATATGCCAGACACAACGCCATGCATTGCGAGAAAAAACAGTCGCCATAATCTCAACAAAACTGCACAACCGGCCATGAAAGAATAAAAAAAAAAGGCTTCTATTAAATTACTACAAACGCAATTTTATTTATTTATTTATTTGCTTACGCTGCACACGGGGGCAAATGAGGATCGGAACACCAACCAGGTTTCTCCTCTGTCTCCCTGTAAGAGTGGAAACCAGAAAAGCATCAATTGAAAGGCGAAAAAAGACATGGGAGGAATATGAAGATGACACAAGAGAAATCTGATGAGAACTTTTAAGTTTAATTAATAAATAATAAGGACAATGCAAGATACCCGGGTTTACGAAAAACCCAAACCAACTCATCCCCTCTAAACGCTTATTTTCAGCTTCTATTTAAGGACTAACTCTTAGTAATACTGATTCTGACCCTGACGATAAACTCATTTTGTTTATTTTGTTGCCTAAAGTCCTATCAAAGTCTATGAGTCTTACTTGTGGACCTCGCTGTTACCTCTCCGCTTTGTCATCTGCCATGTCAACCCGCTGTTCGGTTCCAAACCAGGCTGTGAAATCTCCAAACCATGTTTCCTCACAAGCTTTATATATCTGAAACAAATCAGATCAGATAGGTTCAGGATTCATACAGGTTGTGTTTTGCTCGATAAAGTTGACACTAAACAGCACTTACTCTTCTGCGTTGAAGTGTTCAACACCAAGATCCTCGTCCCATATAAAGATGTACTCATAAGCTGCTACAATATCAGGGTGCAAAAAGCGCTTGGCGTACCACCTTTGACCATGAAAAACACACAGATCTACTCATTTATGATATTCGAGAGTCCATTACCTCCATGAGCCAATACATATCTATGAACCAGAATGGACTAAAAATCTATAGAGCTAATTTCGAACCATTTAGTTTGCTTCGGGACAGAAATGTGGATAGCCCGCTTTGACCACTCAAACTCTTCCCACTCGCTGGCTCTACCGTCGTAGTGAAACAAGACTATGGTGAAATTTTCTGAAAACTGTAAAAAAGAAAAAGAAAAATTCAGTATGAAGGAGTATAATGAGAATTAAGACTAACAAAAACAAATAGTCACGCAAGAACAAACCTTTTTAACTGCAGCGTTAATATTCTTTTTCTGATCATAGCCAACAGTAAAAGTAACAAGATATCTAGGTGTAATGGTCATGTCCTGCAACAACAACATTTTTTTTTAGAAAAAGAACATATTTCGAAAATCTCATATAGAAAGCAGTTTTCTTAAAATCTTTTCTCTGTCTAATAATCTTTTTAAGCACTTGGGCAGCAGAGAATTTCTTCCCAAATTAAAGCTTCATCAGATACAAATCTTGGGTGTTCAAAGATTCATTAAAATCTGAAGATATAGAGGCTTACATCACTGGGTAAACCCCATAATCGACGGAGATAGAGATCCGACTCGGATTCAACTATGCCGGGTGGAAGTCTTTCAGCTCCTCGAGGATTCGTTGGAGCCCAAATCTGCACACATTCAAAAGATTTTTTTTCAGACCCCAAAATCCTAAAAAGAAATTACAAATTTACAGTAAAGTCATAAAAGTGCCTTTGTCTCGTTTAACGAACGTCCACGAGCTGAGCCACGTCGAACACCACTCAAAGACAAGAAAGCATTCAAAATAGCTTGAGATGACAAGCCAGAGTACTTGTCCCCAATATACGTGATGTCAATCGAGGGAAAGAGAGTCGAAGGGAGATTCATCTGCGGAAATTTGATACCAGCTCTTATAACTCTCAACCAACTATGATCGGATATGGAACTAAATCAGAGATCACAAAAGAGAGATAGATCGCAAACGTTAGTCAATGAGAGCGTTGGAAACGACACTCCTAGAAAGAAGCCCAACACGATTCCGATGAAAGTTGTTACGGCTAGCCTCATTGTCTCATTGGGATTTCGCATAGTTCCTCTGCATCCCAAAAAAGAAAAAAAAGAAAATTTAAACATAACAACTTCTCTGCTGATGAAATCCAAAAAACCGGGAACCCCAAAATATCTGTAAAACTATACCCTCTCAATGGAATAGCCATACTGATCGCTGTCTATTCAACTCTGCAATCACGGGTATATCTTTCTAATATCCGAAAGAAAGCAATATTCCATTAAGAATGCAAGCGAGTTCCGCAGCGAATCAGAGCTCAACGAGCTCTCTTCGACAAAGGCAAATCAACGAGCTTAACTGTGAACATTTTACCATATCATCAGTGAAAGAGGCTATCATTGTGATTGAGTTTACTCAAATAATTCCTAATATCACCTAATCCTCAATCTTAGTTTCGATCCAAAAACACAAATATTTTAATCTAAACCTAAACTCAGAAGTGTAACTTTCCTAAAAATGAATCAGCAAAATCTTCTTCTTCTTCTTTTTCTTTGCCAAAAAAATCACTATATCGTAACTCTTAAGATCCGTGTTAAGCATCTAAATGAGGAGATCAAAGCCGTTAAAGAGGAACAAACTAAGGTAGTACTATTTTCACAATTGGATCAACAAAATTCAATCCATTGAATGAAAAAAAAACAAAAAAACAAAAATTATCTACAGTCTGACATTCCTTTGTTTGGAACAATTGAACTTACAGAACCGCACTGATTCGGAGTAACCAAAACACGGCCTTAGCTGGATCTTCAATGAGACTTGGCCAAAAGAAACTCTTTACTAAGGACGGAAAAAGAACACAGAACGATATCCGATTTTTCTCAGATTCGAATTCGAAAGAAGTAGCTTTGCCTTTTCTTCATATTCGAAATTAAATTTTTGTTTTTTAAGTTATACTTTGAGAGTTGAACCACGTCGTTGAAGCGCGATGTTTCTATGCTGTGCGCTGAAGATTTATGTATTGGTGGATTTGCTGTGTAAGATTGGGATTAGATGCAAGAGAGAAGAAGATCTGGCCGTTAATTTTTCAGACTTCGACAGAAACATTTTATATATACTAATCAGTTGAAACTTGAAACTAATGTTTTTCTTTTAATATCATTTGAATCGAAACTAATATCATAGCATATAGCCAATATTTTTGTTAACAAAAAGTTATCAATTAAAAAACTTGTTTTAATCTAAATATATATATGTAATTTTTGGCATACAATTATGATATAAATTTAATTTGCTAATACAATGTACTTTTTGGCACTCAAATATGATATAAATTTAATAATTTCTTAAGTTTATTACGGGTCGAAAATAATTCTAAATAGATACAAAAGGTTTGGCTACTAGTACTTTCTAAATTTTCTTTTATTTCAGTAATACATTCTTGAAAAATTTAATTTTTTTTGTATTCCTCAAAATGGTCATCGCTTCCCTAATATAAAATATAGAATTCCAAACATAGCATGTAGAGCTAGATGCGTACAATGAGTGAATAAATAGCCAATGCATAATTAGTGTGAGTGTAAAAAATATTTGGAGAATTAAAAAAAAAAAAAAAAAAAAATGGCATTCTCGATTATAGAATCTTCTTCACTCGAGAGCTATTAAATAATGAGTGATTTGGCTAAATTGACAATTTAAAGTTAACGATTTGCAAAATAGCCAAAATTTGTCTAAGAATAGAAAATGGCCAAAATGTGCGCTAATAAAAATTCAAAAATAAAATTAATCTTAGGATTAATATTTTTTAAAGTGATAAATTGCTTATAATAATTGTCAAATATTTTAATCTTGGTGTTAAAAATATTTGACATGTAATATTGACTATTTTGCTGAAAATTTAAAATATTAGCTATTTTGCTAATCAATTAGCTTCAAATTGCTATTTTGTACAATATTTCCTTCACTAAATATAATTGTCCGTAAAAGTACTCGGACTCAAGAGCTCCGACATAGTACTACTGACTCGCTTGAGTTTTAGTACTTTTAGGCCTTGTTTGGTATGAAAGGTTAAAAGAGAATGAATGGATTATTTTACAAGAGAAAATAATGAAAAAGGAAATAAAGGATTGAATAATTTCTTAAATATGTTTGGTAGAAAGAAAAAAATATATATTAGATGGATGAATTGTTTATAGGGTATATTTGTAAAAAAAAAAAAATTAACATTTTTCTTCTCCACTTCTCTTCCGAAATTGGAAGGATTACAAATGGCGAACCCATTGAATTGACATGTTGCGTTTTAGACCGATATTATATTGTTAAGTTATGCACTCAAAATTGGATCCTTAAAAGATATTATTAGTTCCCATTGCAAATCGTATTTTTAAAGGAGTGATGAATGAAATTCTGTTTAAACAGAGACAATATGTCACACACAATGTAGAGTCAATGTATGCGACAACTTGTTCTGATGCAAAGATGGATAAATAAATAAACATCGCATAAATAAAATAACACAAGATGTGATAACCCAGTTCGGTGCAACGTTACCTACTCTGTAAGGCAGTGTGTAAGAGTAAAATAATGGACTTATATGAACAATCTCTACATCAATGCATTTTTTTAATACTACTCGTGAATTTCAACTCAGGCTCCCCCTGAATCTGAGTTCCATTCACTTCAACTCTCAAACATTCTCCCGTGTGTTTGGTAGATCTCAATATCGACGCACGTGAACATGGAACCACGCAATTACAGAACCCACTACAATTCTCTCATACTTAATGGATCAGAATATGTGTTTCGAGAATTACATCGCAAACATAACACATTCAATTTTCCAGTCCGCCTATCGTGCATGTCTAGAAACCCTAAAAGTGTGAATGAATGTCTCAAAACTAATAAAGGGTGAAGCGCTTGGATATTATTGTAGTCAAGCAACACATCTAGAAGTTAATCTAGGGTTTCCTTACCCATACACGCGAAGAAAACCAGAGTAGAAAGTCTTCGGTGAATTATTTTGGAAATCCAAAAAACTTCAAAAAAATATAGTTTTGCATACAAAGGCAAAGATGTAACTAAAGTGAATATACAGACAATTTCAACACACAATTTCCCAAAAAAATTATGAATATCTAGTTTTAATAGAGTTGGACTTTAGGATTGTTATTGTCATTAATTACTAAATATATTAAAAAACAATTGAGTAGTAGGAAACAACACAATACTAAATAATATAAAGCACGAGTGGTAGCTAGTTTGGTCGAGTGGCAATCCCACATATATCTCGGTTGAGAGATCTTGGGTTCGTGCCCCCTGGACTGCAGAAATGTATGCCATTTTACAGATGGAAGATTTATCTTCTTTTACCTTAATTATTTTTTTACTAAATTATTTAATCTTAATCAATAGTGTCACCACCAGCGCTTGTACTGCTAATATATCATATAAATATCACTTCTAAAAAAAAATTAATAGAAAGCACATACACTAAATATTAATGTAAATTGTAATTATATAAACGAGAGGGGGTAGGTGCAAATTAAACAATAACTTTAAAATGTAGTTAAATCAAGTTAAGACTAGAACTGCATTAAGATTAAATTAAATGTTATAAATAAAATTAAATGGAGTACTCAAGTGCTATGGATAAAATGCTATTGTTTAATAATGTATTATATAAGATTTGTTACATCTATGAGTTTATTTAATTTATAAATATATTAAGTCTTTTTAAGTTATATCACTAATTCATTGTGTTAGAGATCAAGAAGCCAATGACATATTCTTTAGGTTTGGGTGATTTGGGTCTGAAAATTTGGATTGGAATAATAGTAAAAAAATAATGTACTTAGAAAGATGTTATACGTGAATTCAAATCCTCACTCGCTAAAATTTAAAAAAAAAAAAAAAAAAAAAGTGTTACATATTTGGCAAAAGAAAACTAATACCTACATTCCCTTTTATATAATCCACCCCCAAGCAATAAACAATCCTCGAATAGAGGGCTACAAGCTAATCATTCCTACACGTGGCAGTGCGTTTAGAAGATAAAAAATATATATATACGTTTTTAGAAGATCAAATATATATATATTTTCGAAGCAAAAAAAAAAAACACTGTATCCAACTATCCATTTATTATTTTATTCTTTTTCAAGTTTTCACCCGCAAAACGACGTCGTTGCTTCCCTCGTCTTCCTCGTTTGTTGGTATGTTTGTTTTTCTAGCTTCGAACTTCATTCACAGTCTCGTCAAAAATAATTTATTTTCTCACAATTTTTGTTTTTTCCTTTTCACCTTATACTCATCGTTTCTATTAATTCAACAAAAAAGAAGCTGTAATCGGGGAATGATCGAGCTGGAATCGTGAATCGGCTCGGCCCGGATTCGATTCTATAGGAAATCTGAGACGGAATCAGAATCGGAATCTTTTTCGTCGTCGAAATCCGTGACAGAGACAGAACACGATGGCTTCTTTGCCGGATATCGCCGGAATTCTGGAGAACTCGAAGGAGCTCGATCGGTTGAGGAAAGATCAAGAGGAAGTTCTCACTGACATCAACAAAATGCACAAAAAGCTTCAAGCCAGTAAATAAACGAATTCTAGGCCTTTTCCTTTACGTTTTTTTACTCTAAATTTTCTTTATTTATGTATGTCCTGTTACTGCTTGTTCTGTTTTGATAAGCTATGTTACATTTAGTTTTAGAATTTGAGAAATTAAGTTGATTCGTACGAAAAATGCTCGCTTTTAAAGTCACAATAATTGTTATATAAAGTATATTTTTTTTTATTTTTATTTTTTGTAAATACTAATAATCGGCGAGGTGTTAGTAAATTAAACTATAATAAGTAAAAAGATTCAACATTTGTAATGGAATTTGGTGATTGGGTTTGGTTTTAATTATATCACGTAGTTACAGCGTGAATGCTGTTTTTTTTTTCTTTTCTTCTTCTTCTGGGATTTTGCAGTTTTGCAATCAAGTTCAGAACTTTGTTTGAATGAGCATGTTGTTTATTTATTTATGAATCTAATGGGTTTGAGCCTTCCAATTTACCAATGAATCTTCGTATTTTGTAGCTCCGGAGGTGGTTGAGAAACCTGGGGACAATTCTTTATCAAAGCTGAAAAATTTGTATGCTCATGCTAAAGATCTCTCCGAGAGTGAAGTGAGGTATATTTCATATCCCAACTTGTATGCTGTTTTAAAAATTTAAACTAGTCCATTTTAATAATAAAAAAAATCCCCAAATGCTTGTAGATTTTTCTTTTTGTTTGTCCACATTTCTTATAATCACCGTTCGTCTGTTTTCCGTAATTTTTTTTAGCAGTATTTCTAATATGTTGCTGAGTCAACTTGATGCTTTTCTTCCATCGGGACCCCAAGGACAGCCTCGGCGAAGGATGGGTACGCGTCTCGCTATTTCTGAAATCCTTGTTGCTTTACATGTTCGTATAATCGGATATTTTTAAGTATAAAGACTATTTTCCAATTAAATATGCATAGCATAACTTTAAATCTCAGCTTGATGTTCATCAATAGTTGAAAAAAGTTCGGTAATATCGAAAATACATTGAATGATCGTAGTTTCGTTGACTGTCCATTTTTTTTTCTTCCTATTTATCCTTTCCCCGCCTCCAAAAAATTCAATTTTATTCGTATTTGTTGGCAAGACTATAAAAGCGAAGAAAGATGGGCTAGATATAGGATGAGCTGTATAAAAGAGTTGAATATAGGAAAATTTATACCGCGTTCTTCGTGTTAAATGGCAACAAACATTGCATCTATGGAAATGGTATGTATCGTTTTACCTATTTGACATGTTGACTACCAATCATAGTTCGAGCATCGAAACGGTAGACACGTTATTTTAACTAATAAGAGAAAGAAGCTCGCTATTCAGTGAAATCATAGCTGGGTTTTTCGACAAGTCATACAACTAGGCTTTGATTATTACCAAATTGTTTGAGCTATTTTTTTTTAACTCTTTTAAAATAAGTGCCAGCTTTTGCCGAATCATTCAAATAGGACACATAAACCGAATTCAGGAAATCGCATTATTCAAATAGTTCGTTACTCATGTATACATATGCTCTAGAAGGTAACGAGCAGAAGAGGAAGAGGATGAAAGCCGATTCAGATAACTCGAGATTATCGCCTTCGATCCGAAGCCAACTAGAAGCTTATGCTAGTTTAAAGGGTGAACAGGTATATTAAATGGGCTTTGTATTTGATTTCTTTTCTACGTTTATTTTCCAAATTAATGTATGCATTTTGATACTAAATTTAGGTAGCGGCCAAAGTCAATCCCCTGGATGTTGATAAGGACGAGTGGTTCGTTGTAAAAGTGATGCATTTCGATAAGGAAACAAAAGAGTAAGTTCATTTTCATTTAGTAAAAAAAAAAAAGGGTTGTCGTTAAGCTGATTGATCTCACGCTTGTTAATAATGAACTCTTGTTCAGATTTGAAGTACTAGATGAGGAACCGGGTGATGATGAAGAGGGTACTGGTCAAAGGTAACTCTTGTTTCAATTCCCATCTTATACGGAAGTTCATTGATTTAGCATGCTTCTATTTTTGGTGCGGTTTCCGTTTCTTAGTCGAGCAATCTCACAAATATAATGTTTTTCACAACATCAATACGGTTTGGTATTAAGATGTGCACGTTATTCTTTCTCACCCCGGAAACAAACCCCTTTCACAAATTACCTTTTTTGGACACGCTTTCATTTCTGATTAATTAGGCATCAATTAATCTCGATGTATCTGATTTATATGTACATATATGATTTTCTGGTATCAGAAAGTACAAAGTACCTCTTTCGGCGATCATTCCTTTTCCGAAGAGGACCGACCCTTCTAGTGCCCCGGATTTCCCAACCGGCAGACATGTCTTGGCAGTCTATCCAGGAACGACCGCACTCTACAAGGCCACTGTGGTAAATGGCCATCGCAAGGTAATAATTATTGTTAAAAATCTCCATCGAAAAGATGAAGTAACTTAGAAACACATGGTGATTTAAATCCTCTCATTTAGATGGAACCCCGTGATACAATATATCGCATTAGAACTCAAACGAGTACTGATTAAAAAATAATGGAATCCGGTCAAGAGCCACATCTTGAGGGGACACGTTTAACTCAGGAGTTGGGTTGGATTTGAAATGAAACTTAACAATACCTAATAGCTTTTGGATCAGAAATAGAACTCTATGATGCTCGATAATTTTAATAGTGTACTCGCTGAGTCAATCCTCTATTCTAAATCCTTGGGATATTTCTAACTCTTGTTTACATATTTTGCACGTTGAACCTTCAAACTCCCGTACCCTACTTCTCCAGAGGAAGACAGACGAGTAAGTTGTTTTCTCTGAAAACAGTTTCGGTTTCTTTTTTCCAGTTACTTATACATTAATTTTCTCTCTCTCTCTCTCTCTCTCTTTTTTTTTTTAACAACGCAGCTATTCGCTGGAATTCGATGACGACGAAGAAGACGGGTCGCTGCCTCAGAGGACCGTCCCATTCCATAGGGTGGTTCCGCTACCAGAAGGGCATAGGCAGTAAAATTATCGGCAGTGTTAATAATTTAAACGAGCTGTGTACAAAAATATTTAAGAATTTTACGTGCAGTAGTATATATTATTCTGGGAACAAGCCCCCCTTTATTTGTCACGGCCTAGGCTTTTGTTATTTATCAAAGCAACAATAACAAACACTGCAAGCTGAATAAAAAAAAAATCTACTTCAATAATCTCTGTGTATGATAAAAATGAGTGAGGCTCTTTAATATTATACTGCCAAATTATTAATACTATTGGCTCAAAACTACTTGATCATTGTCATGAAATGAACATGAGTAACAGACTACATTTACTAGTAGAAATTCGATCAAAACATAACCATAGACTCAATTCTGTTTTTCTTTTACTAGTGTTTTTTTTTTCTTTCTGTTCTCGTGTCTCGGACTGAGTAAGTTCAACGGCGGTGACAAGCCTGAGTGATGGGAATAGGCGGGTCGGTGAGAGAGCCGTTGGTGATGTGATCGGCGACCCACTGATTCGCGGCCTGAGAGTAGTGGACCCCGTCCCAGCTCACCGACGCGCCCGGATTTTTGCAAGCGGCCCCGAAAACGGCGGTCCCGTTCGCGAGCCCTCTCGTCCCACACCACACATGGTCGTACTTCACGTGGTAACCGCAACAAACCTTTAATGGATCCGAAAACCCTAAACACAGACACACACAAACAGAGAAGAGCTAAAAATTCGTGTTCATGTTCGTCTTCGAATTCGGACTACTGTCGATGTATATATGTATGAGTGACATTTTGGTCCCTAAACTATTTGTTTTAGCACCTAAACTGCTTCAAACGCACGTCCAAACTCAAGTACTTGTTATATTTATGAAAGAACCGAATTAAAATATATTCTAACCTTAAATACGGTAAGCAAAAGTTAACACAAACTAGATTTTTAGAGCCTTACTTTTCTAAAATTAAATACAAGTTCGTCTAAGTTGGTAAATATGTATTGAAATGCTAGAATATCATTCAATAGTTTACGGATGACTCGTGCAATAATTCAGAGATTATTTGCACTCAGAACCTTGTTTTTTTTTTTTTTTTTTCTTTCTTACCATGAGCTTTGGCATTTGCGATGAGTCCGATTTTTGCGGTGAAGACATCAACATAAGTTATGGCAGCTTGGGGAAGCTCCGAGCGGAGCTTGACAACCCTGTCCTTGAGAACCCGGTTGAACTCGACAGCCATGTCGTTCTGAGCCTTGAGACACCTGTTTTGGTCCAATAAGCCCGGCGCCGGATTTAAATTGTAGAAAAAGTTCACCGGCAAACACCCGATCGGGCCCGTGTTATGGACCCAGAAATACCTCCCTCCTTGCCTGTATATAACCTGCCCAAAAAAAAAAATACCCTCTCAAATACTTAAAACTTCTGTATCCAGAGAGTAGCATGAGAAACTTTTAGCTAAATAGTTCAATTAAGACAACATATTTGTTATAATGGTTTGACTCTAATTTTAATTTACAAGAATCTGTTGCAACTAGCCATTCCACCGGCTCTTCTTAGGATTCTAGTCAATAGGCCATTAGTCCGCAGTAAATGAAATTAACTAAAGAGTTAGCCCAAATTAAAGATGGGGTATTTGGCTACTGGCCCAATTGTCCCTTTAATTTAAGGTATGAGATTGCTAAATTATGGAGGAAATTTATATATGAAAAGAAAAAGTCTCACTTTGATGGCATTAGCTAATTGGTTGGCGATATCGGGAAGAGCGGCTCGGAGCTGGTCGAGGCTGAGCTTCCTAAACCCGACGGAGAGATCATTCTGTCCGATATCAAAAGTGTACAGAGCTTTCGCAAACTCAGCCTGGACTGGCAATTTGCTTCTCTCGTACCTCGTCTTAGCTTGACACACAAGTTAGTTAATTAGTTAGTAAGTGAAGTGATCAAAACGAGCAAACAATAGTCTATTATGAGAGACCTTGATTGTATAGATCTTTGGTCCGGGCTTTGAACTGGTTGAACTGAGCGATTTGCATATCGAGCGCGAAAGGGCTTATTCCGTACTCGAAGATTGTCTCATTCGCCCTTCTGATGGTTGACCCTCCCGTCGCGAAATTCGCACCGTGACGGAAATTCGTCCCCAGCGAGTTCAAGTACGCGCTCAAGTACGGCAATCTCACTCTCTCCGCTGTCGAAATACAATAGCCAAATTCGGTAAATTATGTGTCATAAACCAAAAAGTTGAGTAAATGTGTCACAAATTTGGTTTATTTATGTGTCTCGTTTTCGGACAAAAATACCAGTGAAGGCCGCCGCTGGCCTCAAATGTCATTTTTTTAAAATTAATTTATTCTCATCAAAAATTAAAAATTACATAAAGAATATCAAATTACCCCCCTGAGATTTTTTTTTTTTTTCAAATTTGTCCCTCTTATTACATGACCCGGGTTCCGCCCCCGAATGGCCGGAGTGGCGGAACTACAAAAATATAATTAAGTAGTGTTGGCCTTTAAGATATTTTTGTCCAAAAATTAAAATAGCATGAATAAATCCCAAATTTCAATGCCTTCATTCATAGTAGTGTATTTGGTACGATGTAGGGTAATCAAGCTCACATAATTTAATATTTCAAATATGCTTGGTCGTAAAATTTACAAACTCAACTCGTCACATATTTCACCAAATTTTCTCTAATAATATCCAGATATTTTAATTTTAATTTTGGTTTTATGTTACTTGTAAAGAGTGGGTATTCTAATAACAATACCTATGAAGTCGATGATGAGACGGCCATCGGAGTCGCGGCCGGAGGGTTTGCGGAAGAAAGCGACGCCGTATGGAGAGGGAATGGGCTCGAAGGCGGCGGAGATTCCGCCGGTGTCGGAGTTGGAGTCGCCGAAGTTGTAAAGCGCCGGAAATGAGCAAGGGACTTGAACTGGAACTGAGAGCGAAATGCACGAGAATGAGAGAACTAATAAACAAGTGATTAAGAGGATTAACGAGCTTTCTCTCATCTTTTTTTTTTTTTTAGTAGTTGTGAAGTGAGAGAGCAAGTGAAGAAGAAGATGATATCTTAAAACCCTGGTTATTAGAGTTAATAGACCTTTTTGCTGTATTTAAGAAGGTGGGATCAAAAAGTGGTTTGTTACATAACAAGACAAAACAATGAAACGATGATCACATACGTGGCACCATGCGCTTCTGCTCTCTCTCTCTCTCTCTCTCTCTCCCTTGAAATGCTAAATATTCAGTTCAAAAATACTATATATATATATATATATATATATATATATATATATATATATATATATTTTCGTTAAACAAGGGTTTGAGATTTGAGACATGTTTATGGGGATTCGGAAGCTGGATTCAGATCTTTGTGGACGTGGACGTGGACAAGGGAAAGGAGTCGGTGATTTTGATTGTGTTTTTGTCTATAACATAATTCAAGGGCTTTGGATTTGTCTTCATGGTACAAAGTACAAACTTGCGTTTTTCTTATAATTTGAACAATATATCGAAAAATGGATAGGGTTTTTTTTTTTTAAAAAAACGACATGTCATTTATACATGCTTAAAATCCGCATGTTTCTTTTTGTTCATTAGGAAATACAACTTATAACACCATTTGTCTCAAGTTTTTGTATTAGGCATTGACCCGTGGACTTGCGGCTCTTATATACGGATACGTTATCATAGCTGCTTCATGAATCGGTAATTAGCCCTACAAACCAATGCGAGTATTTCCATTTAGCCTTTCTCAGTTGTGTCGTCTCATGCTTGTGTACAATCTCGAAATCATTATGCTTACCTTGAAATCAAGTTTGTTAAGATCATTATACCCATTCGCTTAGTAAAAATAGGCATGATTTTAAGTTAAACTTAAATCCCAGATAAGCCATGTTTCATACAAAATAGATTTAAACATTTCTCTCTCAATTATAATCTCAATCCGTCACGAACCTTCGCAACTTGTCGTCGTCATCGCAAATTGTCGCGTCTCATCGCAAACTGTCCACACATTGTTACCGACGTCGACTGGTTCAAAGCCGCGATCATCGTCTTTTCCAAGTTTATTCAAATCAAAGATTAGGGCTCCTAAAGCCTTTTTTGAGCATATTAGTTTATAGCATTTTTTGTTCTTAAGCACGTTAGCGTAAATTAATTTTGGTTAAGCGAATAGTATAATTCAAAAACTATAGGTCTTAATTTTGTTTAGCTGATTTGCAAGAGTGCTTGTAAACTTCGTCTATTAATTCGCAATGAGATTTTGGACGTGATATACTTAATTCACATATTGAGATCTAGAGAGATCTAGAGGTATTTTTGTTCGAAAATAGATATGTCAAATTTATATTTTTGTAACAAAATGTGTACCATTTTGAATTGCATTATTATCTATAAAAAAAAGTTTGTTTGTCTATTTGGTAATGAAGCTTGTAAAAGTAAGCGATACATTGATAATTAGATAAATAGAATTGCATTGCTTTTGTCGAAGAGTGGAAAGGCGTGAAATGATCAAGAAAAGAGAAAAACATTAATCAAGAACAACATATATATATATATATATACACGTATCAAGACCATGATGTTATAATATAATTGCAAATAGTTGGAATGTCTCTCATCCTAATCAATCAAAGGGCATGCTTATTAAAGAGACAAGCTTTGTGAATGGGAACCATTTGGTCTGAAAAGTAACCATTCATGATCTTGTTAGCAATCCATTGATTTGCAGCCTCAGTGTAGTGAATGCCATCCCAACTGATGTGTCTCGAAGGGTCTTTGCACGGATCGACGAAGATCACCGTCCCATTTTTCAACACGATATTACCGCAGTAAGATCTAACCCCGTTCTTGAATGAACCGCAGCAAATGTCCAAGTTCTCGTAAAATCCTGCAAAGAAATGCATACAAAGTGTTAAGTAGAGAAAAATTGTAAAGAAGCCATCAGACTCCAATGGTATAAATAGAATGCCTAAAAACGTGCAAACAATGCTACATCACAATAATGACTATTTATTTAAAATTTACAAAATATTCGGCTATTTAACGAATTTCTAAATTTTAATGGATTAGTTACTTATAAATTTGTTTTAATAATCAAGCCCTTTTAAAGAAATTAAAATTAGGCTAAACATGATTGAAATTCGGCTTTATGAATTTTTCGAGGTCCAAAGTGATGGCTTATCAAGCCTTAGCATTGGGCCTTCCCGGAACATGACTTATTTATATTCCGTTTATTTTGAGATAAAACCTCAATAATCTTAACACAAGCTAGTCTAGAAAATTGTAGTTGATAGTTTCCTCTTTACCTTGCTTCTTGGCATTGCTGATGAGACTGTACTTGGCAGCGAACATATCAACGTAAATCAACGCAGCGAGAGGAAGCTCTGTCCTAAGCTCGGCGACTCGTTCCTTCAACTTTGTGTTGAACTCTCTTGCCACGTCATTCTGAAATCCCACACACCCGTTTTTGTCGAGATATCCCGGGCTCACATTTCCGAGCCCGAACAGCGTCGAAGGCAAGCATCCAATCGGACCCGTGTTGTGTATCCAAAAAGTCCTCGCGCCTTGTTGGTGAAGAAACTGTGCGGTTATTAAAAAAATTACACCGAGACAAAACGTCCAAAAATAAAATTTTGGTGCACAAATTAAATTTCAAAATGGCTTTAAATAAAGTTTTTGGGTAAAATTTATAAATAAAATGGAAGAGGGGCAACAACTTAACCTCAAAAGAGTTTAAATATATTTTTTTTTTCTATTAGGGAGATGTCACATAATCAAATTTAAGACCAATCATAAAAAAAACAAAAATTCTTGGGTAAGATTAAAAATTAAACGATGATATGTAATCCAATTTTTTTTATTTTTTACAAGCGGGATAAATTTCAAAATTGATTGGATATATAATAAAAAAAAAATTGATAGGTAAATAAAAGATGGATCTTTTTAGTACTTGGATGGACATGACAAATTGTTTGATCATGTTGGGTATAATTTCGCCTCGGATTGTTTCTTGACCAATGGTCGTGTTCCTGAATGCGGCGGCGAGGTCGTTTTGGCCAATGTCGATCACGAACAAGGACTTTGAAAACTCATCCGGCCTCGGAAATTCTTTCTTGTTTGCCTTTGTCGAGAAGCTTTTCTTGTTCTTCTTGGAGTAGAGCGCGGTGGTTCGATTCTTGAAGTTGGAGAATTGCACCACTTGGATGTCGAACGGGAAAGGGCTGATTCCGGAGATGAAGAGCGAATCGTTGGAGCGCAAAATCGTGGCTCCTCCGGTCGCAAAATTGGCTCCGCGCCTGAAGTTCGTCCCGAACGAGTCCAAGTACGGGCTCAAGTAAGGCAAGTCAAAGCGTTTCGCTGAATATTAATAACAATGATTTTGATTTGCTAAAATTAAAAAGAAGAATAAACTGTTTGAAATTGTACAATGGCTATTATTAAATAAAAGTATAGTCATATTATTAAAATATATAAATATATATAAATATATATATATATAGTCACACTTTTTTTTCTTTTAGCTTATTATAACTTTCCATTGTAAATTAAATTGACTATTATCGTAAATTAAAATAATTCAAAGTTCAACAAAAGTCTCTCTCAAACTTCTATTTTTGCACTTCAAATTCACAACTGACAATTTTTTTTAAGTATATTAAATTAAATTACTAATAATACTAAATTGAATTGTCTTAAATTTTGATATTTTCTTAATTACATTAGAATTTATTTTTTTAAAAGGTAATTACATTATAATTGGGCTAATAACCTTCAGTTTTTATTTGGAATACTTCTAAATAAAACTGAAGGTTACTTAATTATCAATACTTAATAGAATTATGAAAATATGTAACACCGTATGCGACTAAACTCTAAACAGTCCCTGATCAAGAGTCTTAACATATTGCTAGTAAAGATGCATTATTTTTTAAGAGTTTTCAACGGCTCTTTTATCTAAAGGTTCTTATTTATTTATTTATTTACAAAATCGAGATTACACTCAATTAATCTGTTTAACAAATGGGATTAATTAAAATCCGATTAAAAATGGTCAAAGTTCACACCTTTACTTGCTATTCCGCTCTAAATGAATAAGCTAAACATCTCAAGTCGTTAATGAAACAATAAAATAAAAAATTGAAAAAAACCAAGACAATTTAGAAAATATACCAATAAAATCGATCATGAGACGGCCGTCGGAGACTCTTCCGGCTGGGCCGTGGAAGAACGTCATGCCGTTCGGGGGAGGCCTCGGAAAAAACGCGGCCGAAATAGAACCTGTGTCCGAATTCGAGTCCCCGAAGTTGAAGATAGCCGGGTATTTACAATCCTGCCACTGGTGGTCATCATCGTCATTCTCTTCTGTCCTTGTAGCTCCAACGCTCACAGCACCCAAAATAGTAACAAACAAAACGCCGGTGACTAAAAGTCTCACACCGTTATTGGTGATGAACAAACCCATTATAAGTACTTATTACCGGATTGTACCTTTAGGATTGGCTATTTATAGAACAAATGAATCTAAGTTCATCTCCTATCAGATCTTGATTTGTAACAGAAAAATTAGGATAATAAATAAAATAGACCACTTGACATTGATTTTCGCCTACTAGCGCAATTTTGTGATATTATCTTTGTTGACTTTCATATGGTTTCCATGTTCCAAACCATATTTATTTGTTTGTTAAATGGCTATATTTATATCGTATGAAGTTAAAAAGTATTTAACATTTTTCTCAGAAGCTGAAAGTCCAATTTATGAAAGGTCTAAGTACCTTTATTTTTCATGTTTAATTAATTACAGAGTGTCATCCTATAGCTTTAAATCTTGTTTGATCATTAATTTTGTTATATACTATTGCTAAACTTACTTGCATCACAATTCTCCCCGATCAAGTACGTGGCGGGCAAAAGTAACATGACAATAAGATCCATTGCTTTGCATTTGATTTTTATAAAGTCAAATTTGAGACTATTAGAAGGCTACATTTGAACCAAGAAGCGATAGTAATCAGAGACATTAGTGCGTATGACAAGCATGTGTGATGGGGAGTTTTGGAGGGTCTGATAACGATCCAAAGACGATGCGATGGGCGATCCAACGGTTGGCAGCGTCGGTGTAGTGAACGCCGTCTCAGCTGACGTGGATCTCTGTGCCGTTGAATTTGGCGTTGTTCCCACACCACACGTGGCGGTTGTTCTCGTGGTATCCACAGCAGATCGCCGCCTTGTCTAAGAATCCTGTAAAGATGTGAAACAAAAATAATACACTCCAATTATAATCAACCGTGTTTATACCACCGGATAAAACAATCTGTATAGAATTTTCGCTAATCAATTAAGTTCGAATTATTATTTTGTATTTTTTTTCTTCTTATATATTTATGATTATTTTTTGTTTGTCATCTACCAAAAATATATATATATTTTTCATGCTACAATTTTTCAAGAATTTTTGAATTTTCTTTATTTTACGGATACACTCTAGATGAGAAATTAATATGGGTTGAAAAAAATACTATATGTATAAAACAGATTTGTTTTCGGGGCCTTAATTCATTAATAAACCTTATTAGTAGTTGATGTTTATCTGAATTACACACAAACCGCGAAAAAAAACATAAGAAAGTCATAAAAATGGATTAGGGCATATTGAGACACGTATGCGTCTTAATAGAAAGAAAATAGGGTCCAGATTTTCTATATAAAAACTATATATGTATTCAAAAAGTCTAGATTTGATAAAGTTAAGAAATTTATAACCGATTAAGTCTATTCAAACTTAAAAATTTCATTTTCTCATACGTTCCCGATTTTTTTAATTTATAACCATTATGCTTATGTGACACAATATTTATATCATTTTTACTCTGATTAATTAGTTAATGTAATTTATTTTCAAAAATTAATAAATTATAAATTATTATTCAAAATCCCTAATTATTAGGATTTCAGATATCTCTCTATTTTCACATCTACTCCCTCTCTCCCATTTTTTGTCACATTTTTTTAGCCATTGACAAATGTCAAAAACATTAAAAGCACAATTAATTGTCATTTATAATTGTTAATAGGTTTCTGCTTTAACTAATAGTCGGTAATAACTGTTGATAGGTTTCTATCAGAAACCTATTAAATTATTATCGATTATTAACTGCGATGCTTTTATTGTTTTTACCTCCGTCACTCATAGCTAAAAATGTAATGAAGAGAGAGAGAGAGAGAGAGAGAGAGAGAGAGAAAAATTATTTTCATTTAATTTATTTTTGGCAAAGGATGAAGAAAAAAAATAAGGGTAATATTCTGTTTATATTGACTAATTACCAAATATTGTTAAAACGTTGGCTATTTCACAATTTTAAGTTTTAAAAAAATTAGTAAGCTAGAGCGTCCTAAAGTTAATTAGTGGATTATTCATGATTTAAGCACATTTAGAATGGTTATTTTATGAAATTTCTCTTTGATAACTATTCATTCAGTGGTGTTTTTTTTTTTTTTTTGGTAATGAAGCATGTAAAAGTAAGCAATCCATTGACAATTAGATAAATAGAGTTGCATTGCTTTTGTCAAAGAGTGGAAAGGCATGAAATGATCAAGAAAAGAGAAAGACATTAATCAAGGACATATATATATATATATATATATATATATATATATATATATATATATCTCAACACCATGATGTTATAATATAATTGCAAATAGTTGGAATGTCTCTCATCATAATCAATCAAAGGGCATGCTTATTAAAGAGACAAGCTTTGTGAATGGGAACCATTTGGTCTGAAAAGTAACCATTCATGATCTTGTTAGCAATCCATTGATTTGCAGCCTCAGTGTAGTGAATGCCATCCCAACTGATGTGTCTCGAAGGGTCTTTGCACGGATCGACGAAGATCACCGTCCCATTTTTCAACACGATATTACCGCACTGAGATCTAACCCCGTTCTTGAATGAACCGCAGCAAATGTTCGAGTTCTCGTAAAATCCTGCAATAATAACTATTTACTTAAATTTACAAAATATTTGGCTATTTAACAACTTTCTAAATTTTAATGGAGTAGTTGCTTATAAATTTGTTTTAATAATCAAGCCCATTTAAATAAATTATAATTAGGCTTAACATGACTAAAATTCGGCTTTCTTATAATTTTCGAGGTCCAAATTGATGGTTTATCTCGCCTTAGCCTTGGCCCTTTTCGGAACATGACTTATTTATATTACGTTGATTTTGAGATAAAACCTTAATAGTCTTACTAGCCCCAAGTGATGGCTTATCTCGCCTTAGCCTTGGGCCTTCCCAGAACATGACTTATTTATATTCCGTTGATTTTGAGATAATAAAACCTTAATAGTCTCGACACTAGCTAGACTAGAAAATTATAGTTGATAGTTTCCTCTTTACCTTGCTTATTGGCATTGCTGATGAGGCTGTACTTGGCAGCGAACATATCAACGTAAATCAACGCAGCGAGAGGAAGCTCTGTCCTAAGCTCGGCGACTCGTTCCTTCAACTTTGTGTTGAACTCTCTTGCCATGTCATTCTGAAATCCCACGCACCCGTTTTTGTCAAGATATCCTGGGCCCACATTTCCGAGCCCGAACAGCGTCGAAGGCAAGCATCCGATCGGACCCGTGTTGTGTATCCAAAAAGTCCTCGCGCCTTGTTGGTGAAGAAACTGTGCGGTTATCAAAAAAAATTACACCGAGACAAAACGTCCAAAAATAAAATTTTGGTGCACAAATTAAATTTCGAAATGACTTTTAATAAAGTTTTTGGGTAAAATTTATAAATAAAATGGAAGGTTGCGTTTGGTTATCAACTCAAAAACTGTTTTTTAGTTTTCAAGAAGTGAAAATAGGAAACAAAACTGGAAAATGTGTTTGGTAAGGTGTTTTCGGAAAATATTTTCAAAAAATTTTGAAGTTGTTTTGGAAAAAAGTAAAGAAAACTGAAAACAAATAAAAGGTGTTTTTGAAAAAAAAATTCTTCTCTTCTCTCCTCTTTCTCATCATCTTCTCTTTTCATTCTTTCAAAAACAAAAATGAAAACTATACCAAACACTTTTTTTCAGTTTTTTCACTTTCTCAAAAACAAAAATGAAAACTGTACCAAACAGCTTTTTGAAAACAACTATAAAACAGTTTTTCAGTACAACTACAAAAATTAGAAAACAAAAAACAAAAAACAGTTTGAGTTAACTACCAAACACAACCGAAGAGTTTAAATAAAGTTTTAATAAAGTTTTTTTTTTTAATAAGCGGGATAAATTTCAAAACTGATTAGATATATAATTAAAAAAAAATTGAGAGGCAAATAAAAGATGGATCTTTTTAGTACTTGGATGGACATGACAAATTGTTTGATCATGTTGGGTATAATTTGGCCTCGGATTGTTTCTTGACCATTGGCCGTGTTCCTGAACGCGACGGTGAGGTCATTTTGGGCAATGTCGATCACGAACAAGGACTTCGAAAACTCATCCGGCCTCGGATATTCTTTCTTGTTTGCTTTTGTTGAGACTCTTTTCTTGTTCTTCTTGGAGTAGAGCGCGGTGGTTCGATTCTTGAAGTTGGAGAATTGCGCCACTTGGATGTCGAACGGGAAAGGGCTGACTCCGGAGACGAACATCGAATCTTTGTAGCGCAGAATCGTGGCACCTCCGGAGGCAAAATTGGCTCCGTGTCTGAAGTTCGTCCCGAACGAGTCCAAGTACGGGCTCAAGTAAGGCAAGTCAAAGCGTTTCGCTGAATATTAATAACGACAATGATTTTGATTTGCTAAAATTAGAAAAAGAATAAACCATTTGAAATATTACAATGGGTATTATTAATTAAATTTATGGTCAAATTATAAAAAAAAAAGTAGTCCAACTTTTAATTTTCTAGCTAATTATAGCTTTCCTTAGTAAATTAAGTTAATTATTATAGTAAGTTAAATGAATCAAAGTTCATCAAAACTCTCTCGCAAACTTCAATTTTTCAACTTCGTATTCGCAATTGACCTCGTATGTGACTAATCAGTCCCTGATCAAGAGTCTTAATAACATATTGCTAGTAAATATGCATTATATATATATATATATATATATATCGAGTTTTGACAAATTTCTCAATTAAATTCAACTAATCTATTTAACAATAATGGGATTAAATAACCGATTAAAGATGGTGAAAGTTCACACCTTTACTTGCTATTCCGATTCAATTGAAAAAGATACTCCACATCTCAAGTCTCTATGGAAACAATAAAATAAAATAAAACCAATACAAATGTTAAGAAAATATACCAATAAAATCGATCACGAGACGGCCGTCGGAGCTTCTTCCGGCTGGGCCGTGGAAGAACGTTATGCCGCTCGGGGGACGCTTCGGAAAAAACGCGGCCGATGAAGAACCCGTGTCCGAATTCGAGTCCCCGAAGTTGAAGATAGCCGGGTATTTACAATCCTGCCACTGGTGGTCATCAACGTCATTCTCTTCTGTCCTTGTAGCTTCAACGTTCACAGCACTCAAAACAGTAACAAACAAAACGCCGGTGACTAAAAGTCTCACACTTTTTTTTATGATGATTATACCCATTATAAGTAGTACTTGTGTTATTAGTGGATTGTAACTTTAGGATTGGCTATATATATATAGATAATATATCCGTTTCCGTGAGCAAATGAATCTAAGTTCATCTCCTATCAGATCTCGTTGTGTAATTAAGAATAAAGAAAAAGGACCGCTTGACGACATTGATTTTCATCCACTGGGTTATTTCGTTGAATTTTCTTCCTCGACTTTCGTATGTTTTCCTGGATGTTTCAATGTATCAATACTTAATAAAAAATAGTGGTCGAAAGTTTAACAATTTTTAGATAATCAACTTTTTATAAATGGTCACTCCAAACACTTAAAAAAAATAAAAATATTAAAAAATATTTTCACTTATTTTGAGTTTTTTTTTTGTATTTTTTAGTATCGTAAATAAATAAAATTGACTATTTACAGAAAATTAACAAAAAATTGACTATTATACAAAACGCTATAAATTAAATGATTATATTTTTTTTTTTGTTCATTAGGAAAATAGCTAACTTAAACGTTTGACATTGCTAAATAACCAACGTTTGGTAAATCTTAGGTAAATAGCCACTTTCATATATTTACAAACGTAAATCTTAAGTAAATAGTCACTGTCATATATTAAGTCACGTCTTCATTTATGGCTATTTACTTAAGATTTACTAAACGTTGGTTATTTAGCAATATCAAACGTTTAAGTTGACTATTTTTCTAATTTTTTCTTTTTTTTTTTGTTTGTTAAACGGTTATATAGCTGAAATTACAATTTCTGAAAGGTCTAAAATCTAAGTACCTTTTTCCTCTCCTGTTTAATTTAATTACAGTGCCAGCCTATAGTTTTCCTAATCAGATCTCGTTTGTAATTAAGAATAAAGAAAAAGGACCGCTTGACGACATTGATTTTCATCCACTGGGTTATTTCGTTGAATTTTCTTCCTCGACTTTCGTATTTTTTCCTGGATGTTTCACTGTATCAATACTTTATAAAAAATAGTGATCGAAAGTTAGATAATCAACTTTTTATAAATGGTCACTCCAAACACTAAAAAAAATAAAAATATTAAAAAACATTTTCATTTATTTTGAGTTTTTTTTTGGGTTATATAGCTAAATGGCCACATTAATTATAACCAATTTGGATTTGGCCACCATTTGGTTAATTTTGTGTAAATGGCCAATCTAATTTATTTACACGCTTAAAAATACCATATAACCCTTTACCTGTTCCCGCCCAAAACGTAAATGAACAAAAAAAACAATTAATTCGGGATATTGATAATAACTGTCCCTTTTTAATCGAGGAACATAATAAACTCGGTCATTAATGACATTCGCACAATCTTCCTCTGCAAACGTTTCTGTCTCTGCAAATCTTTCCTACTCCACGCTGCTGGAGTCGCTGGACGCCGTCAACGCCGGCCCCGACGCCGCCCAGAAGATCGAGCGCTGCCTCGTCCTCGGCGCCGCCTCCCGCCGCCCCCTCGCGCCCTGGCGCAGCCTCGTCTCTGCAGCCGGCTTCGCTCGTCCTCTCTTGGCACCGCAAAGACCTCCTCTCACTCTCCGCTCGCTGCTGATCCACAATCCATGATTCCACAGCAACAACAAAAAAATGTAGTGTTCTTCTTTTTTTTTTATAATTTCTTCTTCTTAATTTTAATTATGATTATTATCCGATGATTTTTAATTTTAGACCTGGATTGGAGCTTTCGGATCTGAGCCCTAGACATTGGCTTCGAGATCGGAACGTCCTGGATCACGGCGGATCTGTGGCCTTTGGTCTCGAACGTGAGGAACGGCGCCGGAACCATTCCGAGGCCGAGCGCACCAGATTGGCACACAAGATCGAGCGCACCAGATCGAGCGCACCAGATCGGCACACAAGATCGCTGCTCTCGCTCCGCTCTTCCTCGCGATGTAAATTGTAAACTGATTCTGTAAATGTAAATTGATGTTAATGGACAATAAATATAAAATTTATTTACAGGTTATTTGTATTGTAAATAAGCTGACAAATCAATTAACGTGAAAATTTCCATTTACACGTCCAGAATTTCAGTGAATCATTACCATTAATGCCGATATATACAGCCCAAAACACACGTCCAACATAACTAAAATGCAATAACTGCTTTCCAAAAAAAGTTTATTCCGAAAATAAAAACCATTTAATACATTTCAAATTTCAAATTAAAACTGCCTCAATTTAAAAATGAATGCGCAATTAATAAGGGCAATTCAGTAACAAAAAAACAGTTAATTTCTTGCCACGTAGGCGCAATGGCCATTTACAAAAAATTAACCAAACGTTGGCTAAAACACAATTGCCACTGTTTTTAAGGCTTATCTGGCCAATTTTTTGATTTTTTTTTCTTTTTTAGTATCGTAAATAAATAAAATTGACTATTTACAGAAAATTAACAAAAAGTTGACTATTATACAAAACGTTATAAATTAAATGACTATATTTTTTTTTTTGGTTAATTAGGAAAATAGTCAACTTAAACGTTTGACATTGCTAAATAGCCAACGTTTGATAAATCTTAGGTAAATAACCACTTTCATATATTTACAAACGTAAATCTTAAGTAAATAGCCACTGCCATATATTAAGTCACGTCATCATTTATGATTATTTACTTAAGATTTACCAAACGTTGGTTATTTAGCAATATCAAACGTTTAAGTTGGTTATTTTCCTAATTTTTTCTTTTTTTTTGTTTGTTAAACGGTTATATAGCTGAAATTCCAATTTCTGAAAGGTCTAAAATCTAAATACCTTTTTCCTTTCCTGTTTAATTTAATTACAGTGCCAGCCTATAGTTTTGGGTCTTGTTTGATCATTAATTATTTTTATATTTACTATGCTTAAATTACTTGCTTCACAAATCTCCCCGATCAAGGGGCGGGCAAAAGTAAAGTGACAATAAGATCCATTGTTTTGTTGTTAAAAAAAATAATAAAATAAGATCCATTGTTTTGTTGTAAAAATAATAAAATAAGATCCATTCTTTTGCATTTGATTTTGACCTTTTTTTTTCTTTTCAAATATTAGACTATTAGAAGAGGCTACAATTGGAGCAAAAGAGATTGTGATCAGAGACGTTAGTGCGTATGACAAGCATGTGTGATGGGGAGTTTTGGAGGGTCCGATAGCGATCCAGAGACGATGCGATGGGCGATCCAACGGTTGGCAGCGTCGGTGTAGTGAACGCCGTCCCAGCTGACGTACATGGAAGGGTTTTTGCAAGAAGCGGCGTAGATCTCTGTGCCGTTGAATTTGGCCTTGTTCCCACACCACACGTGGCGGTTGTTCTCGTGGTATCCACAGCATATGGCTGCCTTGTCTAAGAAACCTGTAAAAATGTGAAACAGAAATAATATACTCACTCTCAAGGGACACTCCAATTATAATCAAGGGAAAATATCTAGAGTACCCCTCGTGTTTAATCGAAATGCGAGATTTATCCCCTCTATTTCTAGAAATATCAGACATATCTCTTCAGTTTAATATAAATGACATATACATCCCCTAAAAAAATGTTATATTACAAATATCACCCTTTTCGTTTATTTTTTACAAAAAAATAATTTGAACTCCTCAAAATACCCTTAATAGAATAAATATTTATTTACTATTTTATTAAAAAAAAATCAAAATCTCTCTTTATAAAAAAAAACCTTAACTTTTTATAAAGAAATTTTTTAATTTAATTTTTTTTTTATATAGAATAGAAGATAAAAAATTATTTCATTAAGGGTATTTAGGAGATTTCAAATTATTTTTTTGTAAAAAATAAACGAAAAAGGGTGATATTTGTAATATAACATTTTTTTAGGGGATGTATTTGTCATTTATATTAAACTAGAGGAATATGTCTGATATTTCTAGAAATAAAGAGAATAAATCTCGCATTTCGATTAAACACAAGGGATACTCTTGATATTTTCCCTATAATCAATCGTATTTTTACCACCGAATAAAATAATCTTTATAGAATTTTTGGTAATCAATTAAGTTCAAATTGCTATTTGGTATTTTTATTCTTATATATTTATGATTATTTTTTGTTTGTCATCTACAAAAAAAAAAATTGAAATATTTTTCATGCTACAGTTGTTCAAGAATTTTTTAATTTTCTTTATTTTACGGATATTTTACGGATACACTCTAGATTAGAAATTAATATGGATTGAAAAAAAAATACGGATAATTTACTAAGGTTCATATAATTTGCTGAAAAAGAAATCAACAAATATTGTTTTATCTTTCAGTTGGCAAATTAAGACAAGCTAAATTAATTTTCTTTGCAAAAAAATATGGAGCGATTGTTGGTTTATTACCTTCTTTCTTAGCGTTGACGATGAGTGATAACTTGGCGGAGTAAACATCAACGTATGTGAAACGAGAATGGTGTAACTTTTCCCTCAAGTGGTTGACTTTCTTCTTGAGACGTCCGTTGAACTCTCTGGCCCTCTCGTTATGGTTTTTGACACAACCATGTTGGTCAATGTAGCCGCGCTTCGGGTTGTGGACCCCACGCAGCGTCACGGCCAAGCAACCGATCGGACCCGTGTTGTGAACCCAAAATTCCCTAGCCCCATTATCATACAATTTCTACATACACACATGTATGATATTTTAAAGTATTTGATTAGAAAATATGGTCCATATTTAAGTTCTCAAGTAAATTGATCATTGAACTACCGTTTAAAGTTCTCACAATGATTTTGGCTATTTTAGTGATTGTAGTTTTATGTAGTTGGTGACATGTAGTTCTTAGTTTCTAATTATTTAAAGGCTCATGTGACTATATAGCCATATGAAACATTAAAAATTTATGAATAGTCAACGTTTCGTTAACTTTGAGTAAATAGTCACGTAAATCTATTTACGCTGAGCAAATTTATAGTAAATATGTGTAAATAACGTTGGTCACATCATACTTTTTGCGATTTACGAAACATTTATGGCTATTTACGAAAAATTTGCAAAACGTTGGGTAAAATGCAAATGCTTATGTTTTTTGTGGCTTATATTGCTAAATATTTGTTATTTATAAGGTGATGTAGCTAGATAGCCAATTTAAAGTTATAAATTTGCAAAATAGCCAATATTTGTCTTAATTTAGTGAAATAGCAAAAATGTGCAGCAATCTGATTTAAAAAAAAATTGATTCCAAAATTAATTTTTTTGAAAGTGATAAAATGCTAATAATAATCATAAATTTTTTTAATCTTGGCTATCAAAAAAAATTTGAAAACGTAAATCTAATTACTTTGCTGAAAAGTTAAAACTTTGACTATTTTACTAATCAATAAGTTTCAAATGATTATTTTATACCATCTTTCTTTATTTATAAGCCCTTGCATGTTTTGGAGAAATTGGTTAAGACTTAAAAGCTCAAAACTTACATGAATGGCTTTGCCAAATTGGTGGACTATGTCTGGGATCTCTTTTAGGAATTGTTTAGTGGTCATTGACCTAATTCCTGCAGCGATATCATTTTGTCCAATATCCAATATATAGAGAGCCTTTCTGAAATCCTCTGGCTTTGGCAGATTCCTTCTATCTGACCTCTTTTTAGCTGCCAATGCAAATTTTTTTTTTTTTTTAAACAAGGGAAAACACCGGCACTAAAATTCCGATTTTACTAAGATAATGACTATCGACGGGTATGTCCTCATCTATATAACTAATTGAAATGTCGATACCGATTTCACCTATCACTGAGGTTGTCGGATAGTCCCTAAATCAACACATTAAAACACCAATAGAAAAGAGATAATATTCGGAAGAAAAAAAAAAGAAGAAGAATGACAAACTTTTTGGAAATCATTAATTCATACTCTGATACTCGTGGTTTAAAACACAACAGTGGACACATATAAAATTATAGCAAAATAATTAACTAAATCCCTACAAACCCTCAACATTCTACCCATTATCCCACTAACTAACACCCACTAATTCAACATCCATCCTATTTTAATGTGCCATAACCCACGTACACTATTCAGTAGTAAACAAAAACTCATGAAATTCCTTCAACGGTACAATTAAAAACCTAATATATAGTTTGTTGACTAAGTTTAGATTAATTAATAACTAACAGAGGTATCGCTTACCGACAAGTAATATATTTATTAGTTTTTATCATTAGTTAATCTTGACTTAAAAGATTCAGAAAGATTGATGAGTTTATCTACAAGTATATATTTTTCTTATAAAAATAGATAAAATATAAAGTTGAAATTGTTTATAACTTGCCTATTAATTGCTTTATTGAAAATACAAAGAATGAAATTTTTTTTTTTTTTTTTTTTTATAACGCCGGACTTTTTCATTTTTCACCCAAATTTTCAAAAATCATATAACTTTTTACATAAATTTTATTGTTTAAAAACGTCAGATTTAAACGGAAAGTTTGAATTTTGCAATGGAATTTCGACGATTTTCAAACTGGGACATACCCAATGACTTTTGGCCGCGCCCAAAAACGATTTTCCGGAAAATATATACATATATATATATATATATATATATATATATATATCATCAACATTAATCACTAAAAAGTTCAATCATTGGTATATATAAATAATTATTTCATATAAAATATAAACCAAATTTGAAAATTACCATGTTTGTAGAACCATCGAGCCCTTGTCTTGAAGTTAACAAACTGCTCAACTTGAACGTCGAGTGAAAATGGAGGCACGCCGTTGACCGACATCGACTCGTTTAGGCTTCGAATGGTCGTCCCTCCCATCGCGAAATTCGCTCCGTTCCTGAAACTCGTTCCCACCGAATCCAAGTACGCACTCAGATACGACAATCCTACATGTTCCGCTACAGAACAAAACACAAAACAATAATGATATAATAATATTACGTGCACGTAATTGTAACGTATATATATATATATATTATATAAGAATAGTAGTAGTACCGATGAAGTCGATTATTAGACGGCCGTCACTTCCTCTTCCGACGGCTCTGTGGAAGAACGTCTCGCCCGCCGGCAATTTCGCCGTCCAAAACGCCGCCGACGAAGCTCCGGTGTCGGAGTTCGAGTCGCCGAAGTTGTAGATCGCCGGAAATTGACACGGCGCCTTGTTGTTGTTGTTATTATTAGTGATTAATGCGTCTTCTTCTTGTTTGGCTTGGACGAGTGATAATAATATGAATACCCATGTGAGGATTGCGAATGAAGCTACGAAGAGTCTTGTGTTGATCTTCTTCTTCATAGCTTTTTTTTTTTTTTTTTTTTTTCACTATTTGTTGTTGGAGAGTGCCTCTTCTTTTATAGCGACTAAAAAGGCAAGAAAAGCCAGTATTTATGGGGACAAGAAAATGAGATGTTTGACTTGATTGGAATTCGGAACTATATAATGCCATTTTAATAATTAGAGTTAATAAATAGTTAGAATAATTAGAGTTAATAAATAGATAATAAGCCTTATTTCTGCGGTGATCTCTGAAACTTGCTTTTTATTTTTTACTAGGAGTTTCTGATTACATAAAACAGATTTGTTTTTCGGGGTCTTAATTAAATATAAACCTTATTAGTAGTTGAAGTTTATCTAAATTACACAAACCGCGAAAAACAATAAGAAAGTCATAAAACGGATTAGGGCATATTGAGAGTTGAGACACGCAAGCGTCTTAATAAAAAGAAAATATGGTCCAGATTTTCTATATAAAAATTATATATGTATGGTCCAAAAAGTCTAGATTTGATAAAGTTAACTAGTTGGTTTATTCTTGATTTAGGCACATTTAGAAAGGTTATTTTATGAAATTTCTCTTTGATAATAATTCATTCAGGAGTATTTTTTTGTTTTTGTTTCATGAAAACATCACGGGTAACAAATTTTTAAGTTTAAAAAAGCTAATAATAAGTTTACGAAAACAATGATCTCTCGTATGCAAGGCAATAAAAAGCTACGTATGGTTGGTTATTTTGTTATTTTTCTATTATACATTCAACAATAGGTCCTTTCTTTGTAAGATAAAGCATCTCAATATTTGTAGTTAGAATTTACATATCATCTAATATTAATAGCAACCAGAAAAATGTCTCCCTTAAGATCTTTGTGACCTTAGCTGTCTACTTTTGAATATCTTTACTCTTATCTCTTTTATTTTAAGCCCATTTTGGAGATTGAATCCCAACGTGATGGTAATGGATTGCCATAATTAGTTGACCCCATAAAAATATCAATCTCTCGACATCCTTAATTATCATGAGATGACCAAGAGTGTTCTGGTCACATAAAAAATATGATTAATTTAAGTATATTATTTATTTTACGAACACACAAATATATATATCCTCTCCTTTATAGCCTTTAACTAATATTTTACTACTTTTTATTTCTTACATTACAAATATATAGTTTAGCACAAATCATAAACAATTAATCTGTAACTTCAATATTATTAAAAATTCTCACAATGCAAAATATTAAATTTGGGTCAACCAAACCAAACTAGAACATCAAAACAGCCTTCTGATTTAATTTCCTTATTTCACTCCATGAATAGAGGACCTTTTTTTATAATGGTGATAATAATGATATATATAATGCTCGTAAAATTAGGGTTTGGTCCTTAAAAATCAATATTAAAAAAAGTCCTTAAAGATCATGTGCTCTTTATATTAGGCCTTTTAATATATGATAAAGAAATAGGGCACTTATATTTATAAATAAAATAACATTTTAATAGGATTTGTGAAGGTGTTGGGACAGTAAAGTGCACACATATTATTCTGTGTTGTCACTTGGACAATTGAAATTCTGTATTAAATGAGAAACAAAAAAAAAAAACAAAAAAAAAAAACAAAAATCGGATCTGAGGATTGTAAATAATTGTTTTGATTACATACCGTATCTTCTGAAGATCTAATTCAGGTATTTGAGGTCATAACGATCTATTTAGCCTTGGAAAACAGTATACTCGCATTTAATATTTTCTAATTTAAAAAACATGTATACTAATTATTTTAATTCGTATTATTTTAAGGGTGCTCTAACTTACTAGTCTTTTTAAAACTTAGCCTTTTTAAAATTTAGAATTGTGAAATATCCAACGTTTTAGTAATATTTGATAATTAGCCAATCTTTGATGTAATAAGACATAATTACCCTTATTTTTCCCCTAATTCTTTGCCAAAAATAAATTAAATGAAAATAATGTATCTATACCTAAATACTCTCTCTCTCTCTCTCTCTCTCTCTCTCTCTCTCTCTCTCTCTCTCTCTCTTCATTACATTTTTAGCTATAACAAAGTTGAAAAAATTAGCATCGCAGTTAATAGTCGGTAATAACTGGTAATAACTCTTACATTAACGACTATTAACTGCATGCATTTTTTTATGTTTTTGACATTTGTCCATGGCTAAAAAATATGACGAGAGAGAGGGATAGAGAGAGAGAGAGAGTGAGATATCTGAGATCCTAACAATTAGGGATTTTGAATAATAAATTAGATTTTATTAATTTCTAAAATAAATTATATTAACTAATTAATAAGGATAAAAATGGTATAAACAATGTGCCACATAAACAGAATGGCTAAAAATAAAAAAAATCTGAAACTCATGACAAAATGAAATTTTTAAGTTTGAATAGGATTAATCAGTTACAAATCTCTTATTTTAATCATTGATCGGATCCTCTGAAGATTTAAATAAGGTGTTTGCGGGTTACAATAACCCCACCTAACAGTTATAAGAGTACAATCAATGTGATTTTTAGATCATATGGAGATATACTATAGTTTATCATCAATCAATTATATCCATGCAGAAAAAAAAAAAAAAAAACCATTAATCTATTATAAATAGCTGTGACACATTTAGTTCAAGATAGACTCGGACAGCTCAGCCGTGACATATTCTTAAACTCCATAGTCTCTCTCATATACTCGTATTTAGACTGGACCATTTTAAGTATATTACAAACAAGCTCATATTACCAGTTTTATAAATATTCTCTATTTCTTTTTAAGTTGGTTAGAAGTAAACAGTGACAACACGTATACAAATTGGCGTGCACTTTGAAAGTTGGATTCTTCAAAGGTGTCAACTTTTTTGGCATGAACTTTCTGAAATTAGCTATGGACCCTTTTACATACATCACCCACGAGTAGAAATGATCATGCTCATGCGGGTTCTATTTATTATAAACAATTGACACCTATATAATGACTGGAATAGTGAGGATAAATTTTTTTTACTGGCATATAATAATATATATTTTTTCCTTTTGTTTTTAGCAAAGACATGAAACAACTTCTTTCACGTGAAACATACCCGGGAAACTCGTCGAGGCACAGGAAAAAATCTCATTCGAGAAATCACCAGACTATTAAACACGGCCTAAATAGCCAAGCAAGCTTCTCATACAAATAATGAAGCGTGTGTAATTAAGAAGCTAATAACAAAGCTAACCTATTTAGTTTTTTTTTTTTTTTGAAAAACTTGAAATAATTAGGTTTTTTTTTTTCCTACAAATAATATATGAAAGATAAAGAAATTACTAAAATGAAAGAAAAAATAAAACTGCTTCGAAAAGAAAAAATTATTATAAACAGCCAAGAAGTATGAGAATGAGATGACGGTTTATTTTAAAAATGAAACAAATTCAAAATGACTATTTTGATTAGTTGCTCTAGAATTATTTGACGATAGCAAAGATTCTATTACGTGAAAAATACTACGAACATTTAGACAATTACCTATTTGAAGATTGTGATTCACTTAATATCTCAGATTTCCAATATATCATAATTAAAAACTTCTTTATAAATTTCAGTTTGAAAACTGTATCAATTGTTTACGTGATGTCTCTTGAGATGTTATAACAAGTTTAGTGTCAATTTCAATTTACCGAATTAATTAGTGAATCAAAACAGTAAATAAAAAGACACAAAATTGATAACCTAATTCGGCAAATCGTGCTTGTTTACGTCTGAAAGAATGATATTCTCGGTGAAAAGGAAATTCACTATCAATGTGGTAGAATAAGTATAACTCCGTCAATCTGAATGATCACCTTTCAGATACCTTATTTCAAAACTACCTTAGTGAATTTCGACTCGGGGGAATAAATATAACCCGGTCAATCTGAATGATGACCTTTCAGATATTTACTTCAAAACTACCCTAGTAAATTTTGGCTCATGCTCCTCCTGAATCTGAATCCCCTCACTTTCATTCAATTGACTCACCAAGTGGTTAATCAACACATATAATTGTACGTTATCTACAGCATCACAAATACAAAACACAATTCTGTCAATTGCTCGAACAGCGACAATAGGGGCAATACATAATTAAACCACACAATGCAAAACAGTGTTTACGCTCAAAGACTCTCACGAAAATCCAAACTGTGTAACCAGACTCCTATGGACAAACTTTCTATTTTATAGGAGTCGAAACCTAACAGTTGACGTTTTATTAGGGTTTCCCAATATGATCGCCTTTTTCTGATTCGGTGGAGAGAAAATCATAAGCAAATCAAACACTTAATTAGACTTGCGCAATATATCCATATAATCATATCTATCGTGATATTTGCCAAACAACACATGTCACAGCAAGATGTTACCACATGACAAAGAACATCTTGTGAGCAATTTTTCCAAATTACAAAGACACCCAATAAACGTATTAACAATACGTGATTTTTTCTCTTTATTTTAAATGAATCTATATAAACGGCTAAACCACTGCAAACCGGAAGAAACAGTAAAAAAAAATACCGTAAATAGTAAGGGGAAACAACTAAAACTATAAGGTTGTGTTTGGTAGTTAACTCAAAAAGTTTTTGTTTTCTGTTTTCTAATTTTTGTAGTTGTACTGAAAAACTGTTTTGTAGTTGTTTTCAAAAAGCTGTTTGGTACAGTTTTCATTTTTGTTTTTGAGAAAGTGAAAAAACTGAAAAAAGTGTTTGGTATAGTTTTCATTTTTGTTTTTGAAAGAATGAAAAGAGAAGATGAGAAGAAAGAGGAGAGAAGAGAAGAATTTTTTTTTTCAAAAACACCTTTTATTTGTTTACAGTTTTCTTTACTTTTTTCCAAAACAACTTCAAAATTTTTTGAAATTTTTTTCCAAAAACTTAAACCAAACATGTTTTCAATTTTTGTTTTCAATTTTTTCAACTCAAAAACTAAAAAATTGTTTTTGAGAGGAATACATGTTGGCCTAAAAGTGAGATATTCCCGGAATGAAAAAAATATATATTAGAAAAGCAAGTTACACAACGAGGCACAAATACATTGGGCCTCTCAGAATGTCTTGGGCCTAAAAAACTTAATTGGGTATGACACGGCCCAACTATCCAAGCAAAGTTTCCCAAATACAAATCTCTCTCTCTCTCTCTCTCTCTCTCTCTCTCTCTCGCACTGAAAGCGTTGAGCTCAGAGGCAACACTAATGGCGGCGAGCGAAGAGAAGGAAGGGAAAAACCTTCTTGGCTCTCCGACGTTCAAGAAACTCGAAAACGGCCGGTTCAGGTGCGTACAGACCGGCCACGAACTCCTCGACAAAGACAAAGAAACCTATTCGAATAGCAAACAATGTCGTTTAGGTCTCATCGAATTCGCTCTCTCTCGCAATAAACCCCCGCTCAACATGTTCAAGCCCGACCCTTCGTCACGGTAATCGGCTCAATCTCTAAACCTTTGTCTTCTTTTGCAAGTTTTGTAGAAGAAGCCCTAGTTTTGACTATTCAAATTCCTCGTATCAGCTCGAAGCTGATTTGCAAGTTGACTGGCGATACGGTTAACAAGTCCGAGGAACACCTCTGGAAGCATATTAATGGGAAGCGATTTCTCAACAAACTAGGTTCGTATTTTCTGTACCAACAAAAAAATCATGATTTTATTGGCGACGAGACTGTGATTGATTTGAGATTATTTACGTGAACAGACGAAATGGAAACACAAAATCTTACCCCTGATAAAATGGTCGAGCTGAAGGAGAAGAAAGTTGAGGAAGAAAAGGCTGAGAAAGACAAGGATGATGTGAAAACAAAGAATAAGAACAAGAAGAAAAAGAAGAAGAACAAAAAGAAGAACGAGGAAAAGGACAATGACAAGAGCGTCGAAGAGATTGTCTCCGAAGTGAGAGAACCTAAAGGCGACGATGATGATGAAAGTGATTCGGAGGAAGCCGATTTTTGGGTGCCTCCCGAGGGAGCACGGTGGGATTTCGACGATGGTGGGGACCGTTGGGGTTCGGGTTCCGAGTCCGAGAACGAGGCCGATGATGCAACCGGTGAGATTGTTTTTGGTGTTTCTATGCTTTTGTTTGAAGAAAGTTGCGATTTTTATTTTCGGAATTCAGTTATATCTGATCCTGCTACATGAATTCAGGGAGTTTAATATTTCCTTTATAGTAAACATTATTGAGAATTCTCATGATGACTATCATTTAGCATTGAAATCTTTAAGTAAGTCTTGTGTTTATTGTAATTTATTTGTCTTTGCAGTTGCAGAAGTTGAAGATGATGGCAAGGAATCAGAAGAGCTTTCTGTGCGGTGTGTGCTTCTTTCTCTATGTTTGGATGTTTGTTTTACTTTCGAGTTTGATACTGGATATTATCAGTTTTTTCAGTTTTTTTTTTTTTTTTTACATTTTTTATTGTGTTTTACAGAGCGAAACGTATGTCCATAGAAATCGGACCGAGCAGCTTTGCTTCGAGGAAGAAGAAGCCTAAGAGAAATGGGGACGGCTGTTCTGATGAAACCTTGGCTTAACTTATAATTCTTTGGAGTTTTCTTGTAATACAAGTCATTAACTTATAACTATATTTTGGTATCTGAAGGGGATGATGCCCCTGATATATTACATTCTTGTTCTCCTGCACTGTACGAGTAGTTTCAGTTTGTAATTTAACTCCGGTTCTTTGTTGTTAAATATCAAATTTTGTTGGAAAACAATACAAAACTGATCAACGCTCAAAATTCTAAATTGTCTTTATAAAAAAGAAAAATCAAATTTAATCCTCGCTTAAATGTTTAATGTAGTCTTATGTAAGAACTGTTTCCAAATTTGTAGCCAAAGAGTGATATGGGGTCAAGGGATGCCAACAGATAAGAGCCTTCAAAGAACTCCCTGTCTGTCAAATTCCTAGCCAACTTGAGATTCCATGAGACTTTTACTGTCCGGTTAATCCGTGACACTTCTCGGTAGTCCATGCAAATGTCGACTTGTTCTTTTTCAGGAAACAAATCAGTTCCCTTCGTAAGTTGCCTTTAATTCGGCTCTGATTTCCACTCATTTTTCGGGGTTGATGCCATCAGGCTGAACATGAACGGTCATCTCGAGTGCGGATAGTCTTGTTTTCCAAACTTTTATCTACTTCGGTTTCGAGATCGTCCTTGTTGGTTGTTCCGATAGTCATTAATCACAATTGATCATCGGTGGTTTTTCTGGTCTTTGGTTTATAGCTACTCGTATAGCAAATCTTTGCCGCCTCTTGACTACCTTTGATTTCACAGACCCCGTCGGAGGTCGGAAAGCAAATGCACTGCCATGGTATGTCAAATGCATTGCTCTCATACTATGTATCCACGGTCTTCCCAATATTATGTTGTAACAAGAAAGGCAGTCGAGAACCATGAACTCGACTAACTTGTTAATTTTTTTTCACATGTACGAGTAATTTGACCGATCCCATCCAAAGAGTCGTTTTCCCGTTAAATCTCGTCTGGTCGGTTGATGCTCGCTCGATCTTGGCCTTGTCAATGTTCATTCTTCTCAGGGTCCTCCTGAAGATGACATCGAACTGCCGTTATCGTCAAGGATCATGGGGTCCAATCACGCCCCTCGCTTCGCTTTCCTTGAAGGTGATCGAAGTGTTAGTTTGATCAGGAAGGTTGGTTAGGCAAGATCCGTTTCTCAACCGGAGCACCATGGAGTTGATCGATTCTCTACAGAACTTCGACCTTTTCATGATGAGGTCGATTCATTGTTTTGTTTGAGTGGGAGGAGTAGTTAGGTTCTCCTCGTTCGTCCTCCCCTGTTTTTCCGGGAAGGATTTCATTTTCGGCTTGAAGTTCAAGGTCTTCTTCGAAAGGGATCCGAAGTCAAAGTCCATTGTATATTTTTCTACTAAAACTATACGCATGGTTTCGCAGTTGATTGCGATGTGTCTGTTACTCTTGTGAAAATCACAACAGGCCTCCGGGTCCCTGGTCCATTTCTCACTCTGACCGGTGGTCGGGCCTCACTTCGCCCATCCCTCTTCTTGAAGTTATTCTCCTCACCTCGTGGTCGGGTCGTTCTAGAACCGATTGATAGATCCGTCGCGAACAATCCACCTCACTTTAGCAAAACCATTTGCCGTTCGTTCACCGAGTGAATAGATTTCCAAGAGCTTTGTAAGGTCGACAGAGGCGACATGATCAAATCCAGTTGGAAGAAAATGCTTATCCTTTAGTCATTTTTACTATACATCAAGACATAAATTTTGAGGGCTTCGCAAAAATCCATCGGCTTTTTAGGAGGAACACTCTTTTATGTCTAACTTAAGTTCGACCATAAGCCAATACATAAGATCATATATAGCCGACCAATGATGTCAAAAGGAGATATCTCTCCACTATCATTAATCTATAACTAGTAACTAGGGAAGAAAGACAGAAGGTGAATTGCTTGCAAGTTTATTTCAACAATTCCTTGTTAATATATATAGACTAATTACAAATAAACGCAGATCACAAATAAATAAATACAACACAATGAGAAGAAAAGAAAAGAATTCCTAGCTATGCAGTGACCTATAAAATTAATTCAACGGCTGTTATGTCTACATTTATATCTCCGTTTGGCTGCTACCGGTCACTTAGAATCTCTGTGTCGTTTGTCTCTTAAAACCAGCTTATAAATTCACATGTATAGGCCTGAAATGAAGGTGCTGAGACGCCAAAAAGTCACTGTCTGAGTTATACATTAACCATCCATATCCACCAAACTATAAAACATGTCCCTTATTTTTTTCTAAAATTATACCACATGGAACTGCAAAATAGGAAAGGGAAAATAAATAGAAAAACCTGTTTCACATGGCTACAAGCTCTTCATCCCACAACTTCTTCTGTGCGATCAAAACTCTTTCCTCACCGGAGGAAAGTGCATCGGCTGTGGGTTCCACTTCAGATAACCAACCGTCCCATCTCAATGCGGCGACGAACTTTCGGATATAGTTTACGATCGAGGCTTTATCTCTTATGATGACAAACCCATTCGGTCTTAGGATTCGATCCATCTCTATCAGTAAATCCTCTACACCACATCCTCGCTCCTCGATCTCCGAAAATACCGCCCACGCATGTAGAAGATCAAACGTCCGCGGGTACGTGGAGAACGATTCGCACCTATCGAGTTTTACAAAGAAAAAAGAGTTCGATATTGGAAACCAAATAACAATAAGCACCATGGAGATACGGAATTATTATGAGGGAGCAATTATACAAACTTCTTCTAGTAATACTAAAATAGTAACCAGGAGAAACTGGTCATTTCTTACTTTGTAGAATTATGTTCTTACTTCAGAGACTTCTTGTATTTTTGGACCCCGAAAATGCTTACCAGTCATGGACGGTTCCAACTAAGCCGCGGTCGTATATTATCTTCGATCTCGCAGAAGCACTAGTAGGAGAGACATTCATCACCCATACATCTTTATCATATAAAGCAGCTGCAAAGCCACCGAGGTTCGAGTTCATGTCCATGACATTTCTGAACGAGTTTTTCTGTATCAAGGACTTCATTTGCTTCCAGTACTCAATGACTCGAAAATGCCATATTCTCTGAGGAAAAATTAATACGTCCATCAGTTTAAAAAAGAAAAAAAGAAAAAAAGAAGAAGAGAGAGAAGTAGAATTAGCTAAGCAGCAAATTCAAAGAACTTACCGTATCTTCAACAAATTCCTCGGGACTAACATCAATGTCTTCCAAGCGAGGAGGTGCTGTAGTAAGCCTTCGAGGCCAAGGAGCTAGGCCGCTCCATCTTTCTTTGTGCATCCCTGTTATACATTTTAAAGCCGCAAGCAAAGATTAATAGAAGAAAAAAAAAATTAATAGCATTGTCAGAAAATAAAAAAAATAAATGCCCTAAATATATGTGCTAAAATATTTAATAAATAAAAATCAACCATTTTTAAAGAAAATGAAAAGAGTAACGGTATTCCTGCTAAAACTGAAGCTGGAAAAAATAAAGAATTTGGCTCGAATTTAATTCAAATACCTCGCATTATTCATCTGAATCATGATTTTTTAATATTTAATGAGATCAGCCTGGACAAAATAGTCCTTCCATCCCAAAGTTTTTGCTCTTTCTAAATCTATAATAAATATAATTTTACAGTGTATACTCTCGAAAAAAAAAAATAGAGCTTGGATATAAGTCTATTAGACGTACAAATTTAACCAAGACAAAAATCTGGTCAAAAATGTTGAAACGGTGTTTATTTAGTAAGTTAAAATTTTAGGGTGCCACTTACTAGCAGAATATGGAGAAATACAAGCCTTCATGCTCACATTCCAAGCAGCATCTGGGTCATCCTCAGAATTACACAATGGAGGGTAAGTTTTAGGTTCCCTTTTCATGTAACAGGCATTTGAATTTGGCTTTTCCCATATAACACTCTGGTCTTTCTTTGCAACGACTCTCCAGCACATTCTCTTCAAAAGATCAGACATGGCATTCCAAATTCTCCTATTTGCAGGGTCGCTTGCATAAGCTTCAGGAGAACTGTACACAAAATAACCTCCTGGCCTTAACAATCTATCAAGCTCCAACAGTAAGATACCATCTCTCTGAAGCCAATCGATACGGCACCGTGAACAATGAGCCAGCTCAAACGATCTGCTCGGATAAGGGAGTCTCTTTGTAGCCAAGATTCCCAGAGTTGCTGGAATTCCCCTTTCCAATGCAAACTGTATTTGATTCTCATGTACATCATTGGGTGCAAGGGACATGGCTATGATGTTGTGCGAGAGTAGATATGCACCGAAACTTGCGACTCCACAACCCACATCGAACACATTTCTGATACTTCCTCCATTGTTGAGTCTGTCATCAGGAAATTTTAGCATCTAGATCGCGATGCCAAATTTAACATATAATAAGTATCATCTCATTCTCAAAGAAAACTTATGTGGGTATCAATGGTGCTAATAAAAAAAAATCTTCAGCATTCACTCTTTTGTAGGAAAAAGTGATCTAACAAAGTAAATTCAATTTATACCTTAGCAAGAGAAACAATATATTTATCAGCTCCTTTATGGAAATGAGTCCCTCCACCGGGAAAATTGATCTTGTCCCCATTGACAACCATCCAATTCTGATCTGATTTCTCTTGTGCAAGATGTGTATGAGGGATGTTGGCCTTCCAAACTTCGTCTCTACTCGCCGGCCATCTTATAGGAATCTGAAACTCTAGCAATAAATTTTCGGATTCAAAACTAATCGAAGCACAACCATATATTAAAAAAAAGAATATATAATAATAATAATCTCATTTCCACCTACCTTGTAACCATTCGGAGGAGGTATCAAACAATTATAACGGCGCTCCGGCGGCGGACAATGCCTCTCATAGTGTTCCATCAATGCCATATTGGGCTTCAACCTCATTTGGTAAATAAGGTTCCTATCTAAACAAGGTATTAGCTCTGAAAATTTCATGTCACATATCTGTACACACACCAGAATCCAATACAGCCAATTAGTGGATTAACACATCAAGCTAAGAATATGGACAGCATAACGATCAGCTTTTCCAGCAACTCTTCACATTTGAAAAACAAATCAAAATATATACAAACGGTGTCCAAGTACTCCAAAAACAACGGGTTCTCATCGTAAAATCAAACCTAATTAACGAACAAATCTAGTTAATACGACAAAATGCAATACACTTCTTCACAAATTGGCCAAGAGCATGGCTTTCTAAACAAAAAAAAAACAACCAAATGACAAAAAAAAAAAAAAAAAACGTTTGTGACGTACAGGAATGCTTTTAAGGACCTCAGGATTTCGATCCTGATCCTCATGCAGATCATCTACGTCTCGATGTTGGCGAGCGAATCCGGCGATTCTCGGATCGGAGCCAAATGACTCGTCGTCGGATCTCCGAGAGCCCGGAGCGAACGAAGATCTGAAGTAGAGACACACCAGTCCAAGGCAAGCGATGAGGCAGATCAGGAAGAGCTTCACATGCTTCGAGGCGGCGAGGCCATGGGCGAGCTCTCTCTTGTGCTTCATCGCCGTCGCTCCAAATCGGTCGCTGAGTGGCCGACTGTCAGGAGCGAGGCGGTCTGAATCTCTCAGAGCATAAAAATCTGAAACCCTAGAAATTCGGTGTGATTTGTGTGTAGTGGCGAGAGTGTGTGAGCTCCGATTTACTCAGATTTCTTGGCCTTTCGCGGGAGAGATAGGCTACGGTTGTCTACGGTCGAGCCTATTCGTCAGTCCTAATCTTGCCTCGTAATTCTAGTTTTCGTTTTTGGAAATAAGATTGGAAAAATTACGTGAATAACGTTTTTAAAGAGTAATATTGTCAAAGTAGCTGATGATTTAAATTATTCTTAGATAGTGTTTTTGTAAATTGTTGTTATTTGAGATTTTGCGAATTGTAAGCTGTTATTTGAGATCATTAAAAAAAATAATAAAAAAAAAACAGTACATCCAATTAAATAGACCCTAAAACAGTAAAAATATGCACAATTATACAATATTTTCAATTTTGTACATTAAATTTAGTGCCTTTTCAAACATATTAAGTGGAAATTCTCTTAGTTCAGTGATTTAAATGCAAACTTTTTTTTCGTTTGCTCTAGGGAAAAAAATGCTTATACTAACTAACCATCTATTGAAATATTTACACAAAAAAAAAAAAAAAAAAAATCAATCTATAAAAAAAAAATGTTTCTTGCGCATGGTGCAAAGACGACGACTTCTCGCACTTGGCTTCAAGTTTCTTATGTTTATCGATGGAAGATATTTGAGATAAATGTTAGGAATGAATTCTTGTACGTCCTCCTTGTGTTGCACTTTAACTTGATCATGCATACTAGCTTTATAAGGCGCTTTGTGGTCTCAAACAAGTCCATGTACCTGGTTTGAGAATTCGCTCAATTTCCTTTTTAGTTATCATGATTCAGCATAGTTTGTCAAACGTACGAGTACAAGTAGTTTCGTCCTATCCGTTTTATATTGAGGATATGATTATCAGTCGTGATGATTATACTTGGATTGAATCATTGAAGTGTGACTTGGCTTGTTGTTTATTATGAAGGCTTAGATTTGAAACAAGTATTGAGCAAGTTTCCTTCCCTAAAGGACTATTATCTCTTATCCTGGTCAAAATATTTAGATGATCTTTTTTATCGTGCACGTCTTACCGACAAACGAACCGTTACTCCCCTTAGGAAAAAAAATGCTTATTTTGACTAACTATATTTTAAAATATTTACAAAAATAAATCATCTATAAAAATGCTAATTGCACTTGAGCTGTAGTTTCTTATGTTTATATCTCGAAGATATATGAGATAGATGTTAAGAATGCATTCTTATACGTCTTCTTTGTGTTGCATTTTAACCCACTCATGTCTACAAGCTTCGTAAAACGCCTTGTGGTCTCAAACAGATACCTATCCTAGGTTTGAGAATTCACTCGATTTCTTTTTTAGTCGTCATGATTCAGCATTGTTTATAGGACGTACGAGTACAAGTGGTTTCCTCATATCTGTTTATACTGAGGATATGATTATTAGTTGTGATTATTATGCTTGAATTTAATTATTGAAGTGTGACTTGGCTAATTATTTATTATGAAAGACTTGGATTTGAAAAATTTACCTTTTCACGTATTGAGCACGTTTTCTTTCCTATATAATTATTCTCTTATCCCGGTCAAAATATTTAGGTGATCTTTTTGAGCGTGCACGTCTTACAAACAAGCGCACCATTTATATGAGAGTTAGGCTTATCCAAAACTACGTGTACTGTATTTATCATATATGATCCTCAAAGGTTATAAATTATCAGGGATTTAATACAAACTATTGTTTCATTATTACACATTATTTTTTAAAAAAATTATATGTTAAGACACATCTAAAATCAATTCCTAGTTTCGTTCTATATACATATATATTATATATATGACTTTCTTTTTGATGGGATATATATGACTTGTTAATAATCAATTTGCTGTATTTATGCCGTCACATTGTTAAGCATGCATACTACGTTGTAATTATATAAAATAATGAAACATGTAACTCATTTTTAGCGATATTCAAGGATTTAAATCACAATGTTTGTCATTAATACAAAAAAAAAAAGCATAATGTTTTTCTATATGTGTTACATAGGAGTTGGTTCACTCTGGTCGTCTGGTTCTTTTGCGATTTGATTGGTAAGTTTTAAATATACTTTTTGATTAATTTCTTTATCATGTGGTTTATTGGAAACTTTGCCGTCTGTGTGAGACGCTATAATAAAATAGGATACGTAATACCTAAGTTTCTATTTTTTCATCGGAGCGTAATACCTAAATTTCTGTACAACCGAGGAAGGGTACTTTGACGAAAGTGGAAGATTCTAGAGAGGTCGGCTATGTCTAAATATCTTTCACTTATATTTAAAATTATTATATATCGCTTAAAATCGTTGACTCATACCCGGTTTCTGATTAAAATCAATTATTTTTTTCGTTATGTAATTCCTTAGCTATAAATATATACTTTTTAAATTCCGAATTCTTTTGACAAAATACTAGCCATGATCTGTCACTTGTATTTAAAACAACAATCGATCATAAAACCGCGCTGTCTCAAACTCGGTTTTTGATTAACATTACTTCTAAATATGCTTTTAAAATGACAAACTCCTTTGACAAAATCTTTGGAATATTTGTAACGCGCTTTTTTTTAATAATAATAATAATAAAAAAACACGAAGAGTATATTAATTAGTTATAAATATCTTTTGATCAGAACAAGGCTCTATTCAATATACATTTCACTCGATCATCTCCTAAAAGAAACACATCCCTTAAAATCACCGATTCAAACTCAGTTTCATTAATACAAATTACAAACTATTATGGGCGGCCAATTCTCAGTCGAGTCGAGCGATCCTTCGTCTCTTTGGGACGAATACTTTCAACCGCAATCGCTTGATGACCTGTACACCCACGAAGACGATATCAGCTCGCCACGTCAGCAAAACTCTCATTCACCGTCGCTGCCACGTCAGCTCATTGATCCTCCACCGCCGCCACCACCACCGCCGGAGCCCTCTTACGAATACTCACTCGAACATGTTAGTAATATGAATGATTCTATTGAGATATATTCAATATATACTATGTATCAGGGCCGGCCCAAACTCACCACCGGGTTCTAGGCGATTCAATATTTTGGAGCCCTATAATACCAAAAGTGTAAATTTTTAAGGTAAAAAATGTAAATTTTCTTAAAAATAGGCAAAAAGTGTAAAATAATTTTTTTTTTGGGCCCAAGACACAAGCCTTGCCCGTCTTAGGTAAGGACCGGCCCTGCTATGTATATTTATATAATTTTTAAATTCGGAGATTATAAATAATATTAATTTTCGCAGGTGATCGAGGCTTTTGCGGCGGTGACGCTCGGGGCATCCAATTTTATAGTCGGGATTGATTTTACGAAGAGCAATGAGTGGACGGGTTTGGGGGGACTTTGAGCGGATTTTGTATATCTTCTGTATTTTTAGATGTGTGACGTAACTAATAATTTTTTTTTTAATTTTATTATTCGTATCGTAAATAGGCGCGAGGACATCTAACGGAAAAAGCTTACACCACATCGAGGAGTACCATATGAATCCGTACGAAGAAACGATATCGGTTGTGAGCAAAACCTTGACACCTCTTGACGGAGACACCTCCGTTTCTTGTTTTGGATTCGGCGATGGTAATTTAAGTTAACCTATACGTTTTTATGTAGCTTGTAATTTAAGTAATTGATTAGTACAACTTTTTTTTTTTTTTAAACATTTATTGACACTTGGTACTAATTTTAGATATTCGACTAGACAAATCTTAACTATGTTGTTCATTCATTGAGCTCAATTGGTTGTTTAGCTTACACCATTTTTTTAAAAAAATATTCTCTGGCAGTGTCAACGACCGATCAAGATGTGTTCATTTTCAATGCGGACAAGACTTTTTGCAACGGTTTCGAAGGAGTTTTGAGCCGCTATAGAGAACTTGTTCCTCATCTTAGTTTCGCAGGTTCGATTTTTTCGTTAACCATTATGGACCGGCCAATAATCATTTTTTGGTAGAAAAACGTCGGGGTAGGCAGTCCTGATCTGTAGGTTTTAAATTATAATTATTATATCAGCCCTATATTTTAAATTTATTTACCTTTTGCTATGTTTTTATTTTAAGTAGAAAATTTTCATTTTGTGCAGTCACTGGACTAGTATACCAAGCTACAAAACCATAGACTCACTGACAAGATGTAAAGATAGACATATATTTGCAGTGTGGACTAATTACAGTGTTTCATAAAAAAAAAACTCTAAACTTCATTATATTTTGGAAGTGCAAGAGATACAAAATGAAATAGATAAAAGAATTTGGAAGAAAAATAGAATAAAAAAAATGAAAGTGTTGAAGTTAAATGATATTTAAGTCTAAATTACAAAGATATGTATAAATTGTCACGAGAAGTTTTATTGCATAGACTCACTAGCTTACCAATATATTTATATAGAAGAACTTGTTAGGAATAGATCATTGTATACCTTAAAAAAATGATAGCCCAACTATACAAATATTAAAAATATAGTTTTATGTCTATTTCGGTTGAGCTATTTTCTTAATTATTTGATAGTTAGACTGTAAATGTAATAGTGGGAATCCAAATTAGACTGTAAATATAGTTTCTCATGTGTTATATGACTTTCTCTCAAATTAGAACACTCGTGCTAGAATGTGACGAAACTAATACTTTTATTAAGTGAATGAAACGAGAACATTCCATTTGACCTTATACTTTTGAGATTAGAATGGATCAGATCGGCCGAAGAAAGGCTCGGCCTGGGTTAGAGCTTAGAACCACCAAGCCAATGGTGCTCATAGTACATATTTTTCAACCTTAAATTTTAGAAATACCATCAAATCATTTTAATTTCAAAAATACCAATCTTAAGCGTATATTAATTTTTTTTTTATCCATGTTGTAAGTTGGACATTTTCATTATGAGGCTCACGATCTTTTCGACGCGAAGGTTGAGATATTCAGAAAACTGTCGGTCCTTGATCCGACATGCGATTGGCTTAGAATTCTAGTAGTTCTTTACTAGAGTCTATAGAGTCGTCGAGATAATTGAATTCTATCATCGATCGGGTGTAGAGCCGAGTCGTTAGGAAACTAAGAGTAAGGCGAATAAGGTGGTATAGAAACATCCATCAGGATGAAGTACGACCTTAAATTTATCGTTTTTCTTGGTTTTCTATCGTTCCTTCCATTTTGCATCTCGTAACCGCCTCAAGTCTTCATCGTCACCGCCCTTCCTTAGAGACCGGTTGAGTTTGTCAATATTTTTAGATTAAATAGGTACGTTTCAAATTTTATGATTAGTCGATATATTTGAGGTTCCTAGTTTTGAAATCGCTAATTTTTGCCCTTTTTTTAATAGATAATACAAATTATACAATGCTCCGCGTGACAAATATTTACTATTGTGTCATAGGTCCAACTTCGTTCGGTCCGATTATCGAAATGGCAATGACCATGGTGGAGCAGAGTTACGGCCAATATCATGTTCTACTTATAATCACAGATGGCCAGGTACAACTTATATCGAAAATTTTCAACAATATTTTAGTTTGTTGTTCTTCATAAATAAATAATTTGGTGTTGCCTTTAGGTGACAAGAAGTGTAGATACAGAACCAGGCAAACTAAGTCCACAAGAGCATAGCACTTTCCAGGCCATTGTTGAAGCTAGGTAAATTTTGGTGAACCGTACATTCCATAGTTTCTTTAGATTTATTTTGTTTATTGCTATTTGTTATTCTCCGTTGATATACCCTTCCTTGTTCTGCAGTAACTACCCTCTATCGATAATTCTAGTCGGTGTCGGTGATGGACCCTGGGACACAATGAAGGAGTTTGAGGAAAATATCCCCGCTCGGGCATTCAATAATTTTCGAGTAAAAATTTTTCTTCGAGTTTTTTATATGTTATTATTTTAGTCTATTCTAATTTACGGTTATTCTTTCTCTAGTTTGTGAACTTTACAAAAATTATGTCAAAGAATGTGGTTCCGCGGCAAAAGGAGGCCGAATTTGCTCGATCGGCTCTTATGGAAATTCCTTCGCAATACAAAGCAATGGGACAACTCGATTTAATAGGGTAAGATTCGCTTCCCTCTCCAATCATCACTATTAAAATAAAATCAGTTTCTAGTTGTCAACAAAATTTGTATATATTGTATGTTAAGTATCCAACATCTAATGAACAGGGTATATAAGGTGATGAGTTATTTTTCTCATTGTCAATTGGTTGAGATAGAACTCCATGATACTAATGAGATTCGAACCAACAAAACTCAAACTAGCACCGGTGTAAAATAATGACCCAAGAGTCATAATTCGTTTTTTTTATTGACCAGATGGAAAAGAGGTGAATCGCCGCAAAGAGTTCCTCTCCCGCCGCCTGTACATGTGCCGAGTGTCCTTCCTAATTACAGAAGGCCTCGGCTCAACAATGTAGCTCCCTCAGCCCCTCCAGCAAGTTCCTCTCTCTCGTACAATCGTCAGGTATTGATAATTAATTATGATTATTGATTGTACGATTTCTAATATTGTACTAATTACCGATGGTATCAAGCCGGTATATGCGTAAGTTACGGTAAAAATTTCAATATATCATACAATTTTATTAGGGGTGATATTTTAGGCTAAAGTTTGATAATGGGATAACCCATAATATTGATGGCTTGCCCCATGGGTATTGGCTAATATGAATGTTGATGTGGGTAACTAGGGGTTTTGTGGATATGAGACATATGAGTAGGAATGACAATTGGTATGGGTATGAACAAGTGCACCTATTTTGATACCCGTATCTATTAGAAAAATACATGTTAACCCGTACCCGATAATTTATTTTCTTAAACAGGTCGGGTCACGGGTAACACCCGCTGAGTAGCAGGTCTAAAAATTGAATACCTAGTTGTTACCTGATAACCCGGTTAACAAGTAAAAAACATGTAAGAAAATAAAAATTAACGACTTAATAAGTCTACGGATAAATAAAAAAAAAACTACAAATTTAGATTCAAAATATAATTTAAAGTGAGAATACTAAAGCAAATTGAAATTCATAGTTACAACATAAACAATTTAAAGAATTGAAAGATATCTAATTTTTTTTCAACGGGTCGGTAAACGTTTTTTTTGTAACTTGTACCTGCTTAAATATTAATGAGTATTGTCCGTCAATCCGTTTTGAACGGGTATTAGTAACGGGCGAGTAAACAGATATCGGTTAATAATGTTGAAGTGAGTATTTTGTTTGAACAACGGGTATTTTTATAACGGGTACTTGGTAATAAATAGTAGTATGTTAGAAAAAATACCCCTTATTCAAACAAATAGTAGTTCTTCTTAACAATGGTGCTTTTAACACAGATTTGCCCAATTTGCTACACTGAGGACAAAGACATAGCATTTGGTTGTGGTCATCAGGTTTTTTTTTCTTATTCTTTTCTCTTCTTCTATATTTGAGTAAACTTAAGATTTAATGAATTTATATTCATTTTTCGCAGACGTGTTGTGAATGTGGAAAGGATCTCGAGATGTGTCCGATTTGTCGAAGCCCGATCATATTTAGGTTAAAGCTATACTAAGCTTTTTCTCTTTCTATGTCTCAATTTGATAGCGTGATACAACGCCTTGATTTTTTTCTTCTTTTTATGTGAGTTTGTAGTAACATACAAAGATTTAAACATCTTTGAAAAATTGTTGTGAACATAAATACATTATTTTTGTTAATTAAATAGGATTTTGTTCGAAGTTTCATACTTTTTTTTTTAATTTTTTTTTTTGGAAGGCTCGTATAGAGGTTTGTGATTGTGTTAGTGGGATTTTGGATTGGCTTGAGGATCCCAGACGAAATAACTTTAAAAGTCCCTTTGTCCCATGACTTGGAGCTAATTAAATAAGCCAGACTATTGTTAGTTTTAAAATATATTCAGAACCACCTTTAAAATGAGTACACTCAAAAGTAAAATATTGATAGGTTGATACTACTATCTGGTAAAACGGTAAGTATGGTTAATATCAATTTACAAACAAACACTTAACATTAAATAAACAGTAAATATGATTAATACACTTAACAACTACGAATAGTTTTTTCTAGAAGAAAAAAAACTTCATATAGTTACTATATTATTAAAAAAAAAACAGTACCTATTGCTATAATTTATTTATCAACAAAAAAAGGTACATATATGCTTGCTTGTGCACATGGACAATATTAAACAAATCAACCCCGATTAGAAAGAAAAAAAAAATAGTACCAATTGTAGATTAAGATCATATCCGTAAAAAAATTGTAAATTAAATTATAATCCCATTCAAAATTTTCAAGACTTCCCTCATAAGTCATAACCAATCCATAGCATAACTGTCTTCAGATATAAGATTTGAAATGTCTTTGGCAGATGATGGTGTGTTGATGGTTTCAGAAATAAAAAATTGCAAAAAAAAAAGAAAAAGAAAAAGAAAAGGAAAGAATTATTTAAAACCTCGAAAATATTAATAAGTTATAATGTAAATACTTTTTGAATCTTCATAAAAGAAGTTTGGCAAAATATTTACCTAAAAGCAAACTATAATATTCGAATTAGGGCTAAAAAGCAAAAGGTGGAAATTAGAATGTCATTGTTTCTTGACTTTGTTTATCAAAGAATCTGTTATGAACTTCTTTTCGACCATAAAATTGTTAATAGTCAATGTCTTGTGATTCACGGGAATAGCAAGATGCAAATTATGTTGGATATATATATATATATATATATATATATATATATATATATATATATATATATATATATATATAATAATTGCTATGTCTAGTACAGCTTATTAAATTTAATTTTAGTTTTTTTTTCTAAATTAAATTATATTTTAATGTTTTGTAAAATTGTTTTTTTTTTTAAGTTTAATTTTTTTTTTTAATATGTTTACTAAAAACTATAATTTGAAGTTTTTTGTACGTTAGTTTTTGCTTTTCGAGTAAAAAATAAATAATAGTTTTTACTTTTAATTTGTACTTTCTCTCGTAAATTTTTTTTTACACTAATTTTTAAATTTAATTATTTTTATATGCTTATATCAAATATTTTTTTTAAGTCACCAAAATTTATATTTTACTTTTTACCGTCTATAAACACCTACTTTAATATATTTTTTATTTACCAACAATATTTTATTATTATTAATAATCACATTTTACATAAATCATTATTATTTACAAATATTAATATATATTTTACTAAACACTAAATCAATATTTACTAACATTTACAGTTATTTTACAATAATTTACTGAACACTTATCTGGCTTTAAAAACATTTAACTTTTTTCGTCCTTTTTTCTTCCCCCAGATCTAAAAGCATATTTTTTAAAAAAAAAGCAAAGCTAAACGCAGCCTATGAATAAAAGAGACTTTATACGACATAACGAATCACAAGTACATTCAAGTAATTTTTAAATTAAAAAAAAGTAACACAAAAAAATGTAAAAAAAAATACATGTCACTTATCCAAAACAAGCTGTCCCCAAGCAACATCCTGTTCAGTGGCCGCTATAGTAACGTAAGGCGTAACGTGAACCCAAATTAAGACAATTTTTTATTTATTATTATTTAGTTAATAGATATCTTAATTCTCATCTATTAATCTGTTCACTTTATTTTTAAAATTTCAGAGAAAATAAATGTAAAATGATTCATAATGTTTGCCATTACGCAATTGTATGATTGTAGTGAATACCCTCATGTGCCAAAACCCCCCAAAGTCCGCAAACTTTTATGAAAAAAAAGAAAGTTGTTACTTTATAATTATGAGATTCCTAATATATAAATTTCAATAGAAAAATAAACAATTAGATCCAAAAAGCTCTGACAAAAAAAAAAAAAAAAAAAAAACCTTCAGCGACGCATCGGAGAAGACGATGTCTCTGAAACTCTAAAAACTCCGCTGACTCACACAACAGAGGTAACGTTTGCGTATGTATCTAAATATCCAAAATGTTTTCAGGCGAATTAGCATTTCTAAAGTCAAATCCTTTGAAAGTCAAAATCCAATCCATTTATTGACTTTTCTCTTGGTCTCAATTTGATTGTGTCTAAAGCTCGTTAATTTCTTTTGTTTATACGAGTTCGGTGTATTGGGACCTACAAAGATTGAAACTTTATGACAAATTGGCGCGAAAATTCGTTGTTCCAGCTGCAATCTGTTGTTAATTGTTTAATTATTTTTTTGGGAGATAAATTAGGGTTTCGTTCGGAGTTTCAGAGATTTTCGTTTCTTGTTCAGGAAGTATTCAAACCTGAGAAATCTCTCTAGGCTCTGTTTATTTATATAAACCCCGTGGATTAAGATTTTACTTATATATAGAAGCAATACATCAACAATATCGACATTGAATTTGTATTAAATCACCGACCGAGCGAAACACGAGCGAAACTCGGTTCTTCTGAGTCGGTGACAACGAGTCGTGTATGAAGCAAACTCTTTCAGTCAAATCTTTTGGCTTTATATTAAAACAAAGCTATGTCATTTAAACCCCATTTGTGAACTAAAGTACTATTTTTTGGGTGTTTGCTTTTCTTGTAGATTCCGATTCACACAAAAGGAAAAAAAAAAAAGTTTGGCAAGAGAACTTCATTAATTTATTATCATTATCATCTGCTGAAAAGAGAAAGCCGAGTTTATGGGTGCAAAAAATTCGAGAGAAACGTCGTATCAATCGGCCGGTCCTTCGTCGGCGTGGAACGATTTCATTAATCCGCCACCGCCTTCCTCGTCGTCCTCGTCGTATGGCCACGAGAACGATATCTTCGAGCCGCCACCTCAGCAATATTCCCACGCTTCGCCACCTCAGCAATATTCCCACGCCCCGCCACCTCAGCAATATTCCTATGATCCTTCGCCGCCGCCACCACCACCGCCGGCAGCCGCGTCGAGTGGAGTGAAAAGATTGGACCGGAGATATTCGAGAATCGCCGATAATTACCATTCCCTTGAGCAGGTTAGTATATGATTGATTGATTCTATTGAAATATAAAAAAAAAAAAAAAAAAAAAAAAAATCTTATGTTAATGATTGTATCATTTATTTCTTTCTCAGGTGACCGAGGCTCTTGCGAGAGCCGGGCTCGAGTCATCGAATCTGATCGTCGGAATTGATTTTACGAAGAGCAATGAGTGGACAGGTTTCAGATTTTTTTTCTTTTTTTTTCTATTTTTTTTTTCAATCTTATTATTATTATAATTAATTTGCGGCGGAATTTGATGAAGTATTTATTTATTTATTGGTATCGTAAATAGGCGCGAGGTCATTTAACAAGAAAAGCTTGCACCACATCGGGCCGACTATGAATCCTTACGAACAAGCGATATCGATAATCGGCAAAACCTTGGCAGCTTTCGACGAAGACAACTTGATTCCTTGTTATGGATTCGGCGACGGTAATTTAAAATTTTAATCCGCTCCTTTTTAATTCTCTGGTGCATATAGTATCTTCTTTATATTTATTTATTTTTTTTTTTTGCAGCATCTACGCACGATCAAGACGTGTTCAGCTTCAACGGGGACGACACTTTCTGTAACGGCTTCGAGGAAGTTTTGAGCAATTACAAACAAATTGTCCCTCATTTACGTCTCGCAGGTTCATTTCCGCTTGAAAAATAATATATCTTAAAAATGACTTAAATGTCACGAAATCTATAGTTTGGGGAATATTTAGCTCGAGACGTTAGTTTACGGACCAATTTGTCATTCGCATAATAGTTCAGAGACCATTTGCGTTAATTTTTTTGTGTGACGTATTCTTAATAAATAAAACGGGACAAGTCGGGCCCAGTATGTTTCTTTGAAAAGCAATCCTTTGAGTGGTCATCAATGAGGTCATGTGAGCCGGGTTTAGACATAAGACCCGTCCCGTTTTTCCAGTCCTATGAATTGTGATTCATTCATAGTACAGTGCTTGATAATGTATTTACAATGGTGTCACAGGACCAACTTCGTTCGCGCCGGTTATCGAAATGGCAATGACCATCGTGGAGCAGAGTGGCGGCCAATACCATGTCCTTTTGATAATCGCCGATGGCCAGGTACTAATTAATTAATTAATTTATATCACAGGATATTTATCGAACATTTTTTCTGCCACATTTTTAGATAGTTGTTTGTAAATTATTTTAAGCGAAAATGTTGTTACCTTTAGGTGACAAGAAGTGTAGATACAGAACGAGGCAGATTAAGTCCGCAGGAGCAAAAGACTGTCCAGGCCATTGTTGAAGCTAGGTAAAATAAAATCGTTCGGCTTTTTTTTTTTTTTTTTTTAATTTTATATATTTCTTTATGGATATTTGACACCGTTCCTTTCTCGCTCTGCAGTAACTTTCCTCTGTCGATAATTCTTGTCGGTGTCGGCGATGGACCGTGGGACATGATGAAGGAATTCGACGACAATATCCCTGCTCGGGTGTTCGATAATTTCCAAGTAAAATTTCTACTGGCTTTTTTATTATTATATGTGATTAATTAATTTGATCCCTTTTTTACTTATTTATTTATTTATTTATTTTCCTTTCCTTATTTCAGTTTGTGAACTTCACGGAGATAATGGCGAAGAACGTCCCTCCATTGCGAAAGGAGACCGAGTTCGCTCTATCGGCTCTAATGGAAATCCCGTCGCAATACAAAGCTACAATAGAGCTCGGTTTATTAGGGTAAGACTCGCTTCTCTCTCCATTCTCCGCTATTACAGTTTTTTTTTTGGCAACTGAAATTTTATGTCTTTTTTTGTTTTTTGTTTTCTTTTCGAGCAGAGGGCATAGAGGTAAATCACCACAAAGAATTTCTCTCCCGCCGCCGATATACGGAGCTCGATCTTTCAGCGGATCTAAGCCCTCGCATTCTGATATCTTTAAGCCGAAAACTGTGCCAAGTTTCCCTTCTAATTACGAAAAATCCGCACCCGCCAGCTCAGCTCCACCGGTCCCCGCATCCAGTTCCACCTTTGAAAATCAGGTATTATTAATAATTATGATTAATGATAATAGTCTCTCATCAAAGGGCAATTATACAAAATTTCAAATAGGCAATAACTTTTTTTTGTTTGTTTTAGTTTTTAACGATCGAGTTTGTTTGAATGAACATAGGTTTGCCCGATATGCCTAACCGATGCTAAGGACATGGCCTTCGGTTGCGGTCACCAGGTACTTCATTTGTTTATTTATTTATGTAGTTCATTTTATCTATAAATTGCATTTGAATAAAACATAAGGTTAATCATTTTAATTTGTTGCAGACGTGTTGCGAATGTGGAAAAGGCCTCGAGACATGTCCGATCTGTCGAACTCCGATCAGCACTAGAATAAAGCTCTACTAGGAAGCTTCGTCGTTGCCGCCGATTTCCGAGTTCTTTTATTTTATTTATAATTTTTTTTTTCTGTGTCCTTGTTACCCGAAATTCTTTTAAATTCTTTATTTGTGCTATGTGAATTAATATTATACAGATATATTAGCAGAAGTAAATTTGGTAATGAGCAGACACAAAGTGTGTTCTTTGTACATTTTATTTATTTATTTTGTATTAGTGTGTCCTATATACAAGGTGCTTGTTCAAGTGTTTGCCTGCACCATGAGCTTCAAGATAAGATTATTTATTTATGATCAGATTGGATGTAAAGTCAAATACTTGTGGTGGAAGAGAATTATTAGTTTCTCATGAAGATAATAAATTCGGCATCAAATCACATTAAATAAATAATTTTATTCATTTTATTTTAAAGATAATACTTCTTAACTAGTCGACGAAAGTTCATATTTTGGTTTGGTCTAATGGAAATAATTGAGTATCTCGTAATATCATTGTAATATTTGGATTTAAGTTATAAAAAAAAAAAAAAAAAAAAGGATAACCGTTGCTATCTTAGAGTCGTGCAAGCTTACGATAGATATTTTATTTCTCTAAATGTGATGATAAAAAAAGAAGAAGAAGAAGAAGAAAAGTTCGTTATTTATTTGTCATATTGACTAGATATTTACATACCAAATCACGTCAAAACAGTTGGGCCATATCAACGCCAACTAAGTACGTAAGCGTTATCTTGTAAGGCAACTAACTTAAAAAGAAGAAAAAAAAACTATTACTTTGATAATGTTCAATTCAATGTAGTTCGATTCCATCGGAAATGATAATTTTCTGTTAATTTGATGAGAGTCAAAAGCAGCCAAGAACAATGTGGGAAACGGCCAATAATACCGAACCATTCAATTATATTCAGCCATAACATGACGTGTATGGGATATAGAGAGCAAAAGCATGCATGGGACAGAAAAGCCTCCATGCTTTGGTCGTGCTTATAATAGAATGGGTACATTTTTGCTAAAATAATGTAGCTTATTATAAAACTATGTGCCCATTATTACTATTTTTTTTTTTAAATTACGAGGATTATATTAATATTATTATTTCGGAAAACATCATTTTCTTAGGAGTTAGGATAGTAGAAATAAATAATACGGTAGTTCATCACCTATATGGAGGCACACGGTCTAAAACTTATATGTCATTCACATTTTCGCAACTATACTATATTATTGCGAAATAACAAAATAATCCACGAGATCACATGTTATAGTTGAATACATTTTTGAGGTAATGTTATCACATGACGGGAAAAAATAAATTTCATCAAAGTAAAGAGAATCGATTATTAATTCCATAGAATTATTGCTAATGAAAATAAGATGTTTTGTAGATGCAACCATTTTTTTTTCCTTACGTGGTCACTCTTTTTTTTAAGAATTTGTTGCGGCTAGTCAATTCTTAGCTTCTTTTAAGATTTTATGCAAAATTTCATTTTATTAAAAATAATTCATCAGACCAAAGTTAATTAAATAAACTGTTCAGTTACTTAAATTAATTTTTCAATTAATTTAATTAACTTCGACCTAATTTGTTATTTTTTAATAAAATGAAATTTTGACTATTTAAAAAAAAAAGTGAATTATTGGGTTAGTTGCCTAATTCCCTCTCTTTTTTTTTCACCATCATAGTTTTTACGTTTTTTCATGACAAACCGTTTTCATTTGGGAGATGAGATGATAGCGTTTACCCCGAAATCAGCACAGATTTATATAGGCACATTTATTGTTACTTTTTTAAAGGCTTATTTGTACTAGCTAGTATATCTTGAATTTTACCATTTTAAAGGCTAATGGTGAAATTTTTTGTTATGGATCTTGAGAGATGGTATGGGCTATGGAGTACTATATTGGTGTTCTTCTTCTTTTTCTTTTTTTTTTCTTCTTCTAATTTAGAGTATTTTTGGGTCCCTAGATCTTAGAACTGACTTGACGATGAATTGGCTCATGTGTCGAGTAAATAGACCATGACTTCCAGGCTAGGTTAGGTGGTAAATTTTGCTGATTTATATATAAATTTCCAAAAAAATTCACAAATAATATCAATCCTTTAAATTGAAAAATAAACGGTACAATAAAAACTAAAAATAAATGAAACCGTAAAAGGTAAAAAAAAAAAAAAACTAAAACATTAAGGAAAACAAAGTTCTACAGATTAAAATACTATAGGCACTTGATATTTATGCGCCGTGGTATCTTTAGTATTAAGTTTGAAAGACTATAGACGCTTGATATTGTAACGTTTTTGGTATCTTTAGAATTAAGTTCGAAATGTCGATATGCCAGATAATTTATTCTTTCGCTTTTCGGGGAAGTTACATTTCTTGTACCGCGTGCTTTATTGGCTGTCATGAATAAATTATAACTAGTAGGAAAAATTCTTAATTTTATATGCATTATTGATATATATTTCTTTGGTAGTACATGAACTTTGTCAGTCGGGATTCTTTGTACAAAATTTCAAATGTTATGTGCTAAAAACATCCAAACTTTTTTTTTCCTGGATGAAAATTCAAGGGTGCGATCATAAAATATGTTCTTGAAAGCTGAAGGAATAGAGTTAATATTGTTGTAATGTTTTCACCAAAAAGATCATTTTACCATCAAAATTTAAGCTCGCTCGCACACCTGAAATTTCATAAATAAATTGACAAAAGTTAAAGAGAAGGGTTTAACCGCTAATTTTTCAAAGTGTATGAACTACTTGTGTCAAAAAAGAAAGAAAAAAAAAAAAAAAAAAAACGAGTCTCCTAGAACGTATGAAATTCAAAGATCATATCTGCAAATAAGTTTAGAAAATTACTCTTTTTTTGTTTGTTTGAAAAGAGAGGTAAGATCTTAAATTTACGTTTACTATAGACGGTGAATTCACATGCGCACAGCTTTCATCAAGTCAGAGCCAGCCAACTAAGAAAGAGACATGCAATTAAAATAACTCTTTTCTTTTTCTATTTTGCTTTTATTTTTATTTTTATTTTTATTTTTATTTTTATTTTGTTGTATGGCATTATTTTCCAAACCCCTTTGCATAGTAGTGGTTGACACTTTGACATGGCTATTAAATGAGAGTCCATGCATAGGGCTGTACTCACACACGACTCGTTGACTGTTATCCATCACGATCGCCTAATTAGGTCGTAATTAAATTCAAATGTGCAAGTAGTCCCTTTGATCTTAATTTATCGGGTTCTATAATTATATAAACATATAGAAATTTTAAAGGGTCCAATAATTATCTGACCATATGAAACGTTATAAGTTTTTAAATAGTCAACGTTTCGTTATTTTTTGGTATATAGTCACGTAAATCTATTTACTAAATTTGTGATAAATATGTGTAAATAATTTTTGGCTATTTACGAAATATTTATGACTATTTACAAAAATTTACAAAACGTTTACTAAAATGCAAATGCTTATGTTTTTGTGACTTATATCGCTAAATATTTGAATTTTAAATTTGCATAATAGCTAACGTTTAGTTAATTATAATTAATTAGTCACTAATTTTATTAGCTATAATTAAATTGATAATTTTGTTCAAATAATTTCTGCCAATTAATTGAGTTATTTGGACAAATTTGCCAATTTATTTATACTTAATAGAATCGGTGACTAATTAATTATAATTAACAAAATATTAGTTATTCAGCAAATAATAAGTTTGATGTGTCTTAATTATTTATAAATTTTTAATTTATCGTCCAATTTTAAAATGATAATAATATATATAAACTTCATGACAGAAACCTTTTCTTCGTGTTCTTTCATTTGCTAATTATCATGCTCTGTCCGCTGCAAGAAAATTATCAACGTTGACCATAATTACTAGCAGTAATATCAATCATCATACATCATCATAATCATGCCGTGTTCACAAATTAAAGTACTTTGTTTTTAACTAATTAAATTTTAATTTTTCGAAATGGAAATATTTTACAAAGAATTTCCTCAGCGGGGAGTCTCTTTTTTTTTTTTTTCTTTTTTTTTCTGATTAGTATATTATTCACGAGTTTATCAAATTATCAGAAAAATAATAAGAGGAAAAAAAAATGAGATTTGTTAACGCCAACCTATTAACTAGCAGAGCAATCAATAAAGAAGAAAAATATCATGGGACCCAAGTTTTCACAGATACACATTTAATGCACTCTTGTGTGTGCGTGTGTGACAGCTTTTTTTGTCAAACACCCAACTTTCCTCAGCCAATATTGATGACACCCATAATTAATAACACAAACCAACCCAACTAATATTATTTATACGAGAGCATTACACAGACATTTTTTTCTCTTCAAAGTAAAACAATAATGGCCTCTAGATTCTCATACCAGAGGCTGAAACAAGAAGCGTCCGAGCTTGACGAGGATGAAGAGTTCCAAGTCATCAGACAGTTCTACGAGAAGGCCTTGGCAACGACGTCGTCTAGGCCAAATAAGTCAACGACTTGGTTCAGGGTCAAGAGAGTGAATCTGAGGAAGAGGTTCAAGGTCAAGATCCCAGGCCTGAGGAGGGTTATAAGGAAGAAAGTCAAACTTGTCTCTTCCGTGAGACTCTCGATCTCCAACATTCTGAAGAGGCTCAAGGAAAGCCAGTCACACCTAGGCGACTTGTTTGCTGGGAATTACTTGTTTCTTCAAGTCACTCCTTCGGCTTTCAATAAGTGTCTTAATAATTACCATTATAACCATCACTGCTACAATAATACCCATCTCCAAGGGTACTCTATTCCAAGAATCGCTCTTTGAATTTTTTTTTCTTCCTTTTTTCCAATTAGGGTTTTATATCGTTTTGATATGTCTGTAATTTATATGTAAAACTACTACTCTAGCTAGAGCCAAAATCTGTGGTGAGTAAGTTCTTGCCTTTTTTTTTTCAAGCTATATGTAATCTGTATGTTTGTGATTTTTTTTTTTTTTTTTTTTTTTGCAATTTTTGGTTGTTTTAGATTCTCTTGGCTGAAAGCTCCACAACTGTTTAATATGATGTTAATTATTGTAAGATTGATATTTTTTTCATACTAAATAAATAAATAAATATTAAGTATATATATATAGTCAAATTCGATTCACCACTCTGGTATAAATGATAAGCAATTATTCAACTCATTTTTTTTTTGTAACACAATTATTCAACACTTGAAATCAAGTAAACCTCACTTATCTTTTCAGGTATGAATTTGATATTTCTATAAAACGAGAAATATGTCAATAATATATAATATAATATACATATATATATATTTATATTACAATTAAAAGCTAGCTTAGCTAACCAACTACCAAGTGGTTAATGCTTCCCTTAAAAAAGTGGTTATTGTTATTGTGTGTGTGCGCGATAATAATCCACGTGGCATTGTTAAAGCCAAAGCCACCGTGTTAGGCAAAAGTACACGGTTCATAAACAGTTTGAGAGAGATTTTTTTTATGGCAATAATAGTGACGTGATTTGGCTACAAAAGGGAAAGCCTAATCAATGCACGTAATCTATATCGCCGGTGGACAGTTGGACGGTAAGAGTTTGACAGTTCATCAAGCATTTCTGATGTCAAATTATATATATATATATATATATATATATATATATATATATATATATATTATTTCATTTTCTGAATAAAGACCTCAACTCTTTATCAAAGCAAGAGATCTGTTATTACATACTATGCATGTGACATAATACGTGACATGTATCCGGGGGATAAGACCAAAGATTGCCCATAAAATATATGCCTCACGTAATTGTTTTGAGTTTAGCAATTTATAATTATGAGCTCAGGTGATAATGAGAATATGATACAATCAAATTATATAGACATAGTTTTAGCACACATGTGATTGAAAGATATTCTAGAGATTGATTGATATAATAATGATTAGAAAATTTTAAGTCCATAAATTTAATTACTTAAATCAAATGAAAACTGATAAGGTACACCAAAAAAAAAGGACTCGTGAAGTATGTCGTTATTTCGTTGGACTCGAAGGAGAGTCGTAACTACGAAATGGCAGACTCGAGAGAGGTGGAGAGATTTGAGATACTATTTCTCATTTTAAGAAAACTTATCCCAATTTTTATCATATAGCCAATGGGCTCAAAGAAGCTGCTTGGAAGAAATCCATTTGGGTGAGGGCATTTTGGGTGAAATGAGCTCTTAACGAGATGATTTTAGATAAGAAGGTATTTGGGTGAATGGACATTTTGGTGAGAGGGTTTGGCCGAGAAAACACTTGGGAAAATGGACACCTTGGCAAGATGGTTTTGGGGGAGAATGAACTTGGAAGCTACGAGATGATTTATGCGAGAACGGAAATATTGGATATATATGATTTCGGGAGAAGATGGACTAAGGCGAACAAGATAAATTTAAACGTGAACGTGATATGATAATGTTATATTATGGATGAACACTCAAGAACGCACGTGATGATGTAACGGGTAGACCCCACGTCACTTTGTTGTCAGACTCGTGAGGTGCACGACTCCGATATCCCACGACCTCTAAAAAATACTATTAGGAAATAAAACAAATTTTATTATAAATTTTATAAGTTTGAGAAAACTTGTCTCAAATTTTATGTCGATGGGAGAGTATTTATATATATCCAATGTGCTAAAGAAGGCCAATGAAGTGACTTGAGAGCACTCCTTGGGTGAGGATATTTTGGTAAAAGTTTTGTAAAAATTGCATGTGGTAAGCATGGACAAAGTTACATACGATCCTGGCACTACTACAAATATGAGATTCTACAACGGACTTTCTACAACGCTTAACATAAGCGTTGTAGAAACTAGGGATTCTACAACGCTTTACATAAGCGTTGTAGAATCTGGGTGATTCTACAACGCTTATGGATAAGCGTTGTAGAATCTGGGTGTTTCTACAACGCTTATGGATAAGCGTTGTAGAATCTGGGTGATTCTACAACGCTTTACAAAAGCGTTGTAGAAGAACTTAAATTTCAGATCTCCCACAACGTTACAACAACCCGTTGTAGAACCTTCGCCGCGGCGAAAACTTTCTACAACGCAAGTTCAAAGCGTTGTAGAAGGATGGACCTCGCCGCGGCACGATTTAAACCTCGCCGCGGCGACAAATTCTACAACGGTTTCTTTAAAGGGTTGTAGAATAGAGTCGCCGCGGCGATGGTCCTCCCTCGCCGCGGCGAGATTATGTCGCCGCGGCTGGAAATATACTCCGCCGCGGCGAGAAGGATACCGTGGCCTAGCAGTTTTCTATGAAACTTCCTCGCCGCGGCGATGTAGGACTCCCGCCGCGGCGAGATGATCCTACAACGGTTAGAAAATCCGTTGTAGGATCCTCTCGCCGCGGCGAAGACATATTCTCGCCGCGGCGAGGTTTTTAGGTTTTCACTACCAGTTTTCAGTTTTTTTTCTCATTTTCCTCAAAATACAAACGCGAGACAAACTATTTCGGCCGACTCTGTCTTCATTTTCTCTTCCAAAATCCCTCGCCACGTCCTCGCCGCCCCGATTTCTCGCCGTCGCCTTGTCCTCGCCGCCATTCTCGCTCGCCACATCCTCGCCGCCATTCTCGCTCGCCACGTCCTCGCCGCCCAACTCTCTCGCGCCTCTCTCTCTCTCACCGCCTCTCACTCTCTTTTTAAAGGTATGATTTTCTAAGTTTTTAAGGTGGTTATTGATTTAATTTCGTGTTGTTGAATATGGATTTCGTGTTTTTGAATATGGATTTCATGTTATTTCCCCGAGTTGCATGTTGTGGTTATTGATTTAACAAAATTAGGGTTATTGATTTAAGGTGGTTATTGATTTAACAAAATTAGGGTTTGTTATTTTATTATGAATGAATTTGAGTTAGAATTTGTGTTAGAATGAATTTGAGTTAGAATTTGTGTTAGAATGAATTTGAGACGTTAGAATTTGTGTTAGAATTTGTGTTAGAATGAATTAGAGTTAGAATTTGTGTTAGAATGAATTTGAGTTAGAATTTGTGTTAGAATGGAATTGTTTATGAATTTGATATTGTTATGTTTAAATGAAGTTGGAATTGATATAGAATTTGTGATTGTTGTGACATTGTTAGTATTTAAAATGGTTATGTTGATTGTAGATGTCGAGATTGAATTTTTTATGATTATGCTTTGTGAAGGTGAAAAATGGTTCGAACAAAAAATCCGGCGGGCGCCACGGCTCCGAGCACTTCCAAAGGTCCTAGTAAAAGTAAAAGTAAGCGAGCTCGTCAATCGTCTCCTGAAGCAGATTATAACACGGATATCTTCACCAGCAAGGCCGCGGAGGATCGTTACGACAAAATCTCGTCGCGCAGTGTGATCCCTGAGCGGGGATTCAATGTGAGCTCTAACACCGAGATAGGAGTGTCAATCCGCAACAGTATTCTTGGTCATGAATGGGTGAAGTATTGTGCCGTTCCCGAGTTCGAGACGAACTTAAACTTCGTGTACGAATTCTACGCAAACTTACCGGATCACAATGGAGATGTTGTGACGGTCCGAGGTAAAAAGGTCGATGTGAGCATCGAAGCGATCAACGATTTGCTTGGGACCCCAGATGTGCCTTTCGAGAATGAAGGCTATCGGGAATGGTTGAGAACTTGCAGCCACGAGGAGATGGCGAGGTTGCTGTGCATTCCAGGAGAGGATTGGGTCCTTGAAAAAGGGAAAAGGGTACTCAAGCGTGACCAACTCACCAGGATTGCTAAAGCTTGGATTTACTTTGTTTGCGCTCGCCTCTATCCGATCAAGCACTTCACCACTCTTGACGAGGGCCGTATCCAGGTGTTGTTCTGCATCATAAAAGGTCATTCTATCAACGTCAGTCGATTCATCTACAATTGGATGAAGAGTCTAGACTATACTAATGAACGCCACGGTTTGCCATATCCGTCGATCATTACCGGCCTTTGTACAAATGCGGGGGTAGGACGCTCGAAAAGGGATACGATCAAGGGTCCTATGGGGCCTATTACGAATAACATCATCGATCGCTACAAGATTAGGGAGGAACCACAAGAGGAGGAAGCGGAGGATGAGGAGGAGGAAGGGGAAGAGGGACCACCAGTCAACGAGCCTCGATTGTTCTTACCAGCACCTCCGGTAGTCGACCCCGCCACCATCGACTACATAGCTCAATGCTCCAACTATCTCGTCGGCGGGTTCCAACACACGCAACAGTACATGCACCAACAAGCGGAGTATGGCGCCTCTCACATCAACCAACTGAACGATCTCTACTCTCGGTGGGACATCAACCAAGAGAACCAGGTGTTATTTCCTCCATATCCTCAATACTCCGATTATCCGTACCCACCACCACAGTGGCCACCGCATATGGCACCTCCTCAATATCCGGCGCACTCACCACCACCACCACCACCGAATGACGACTAAACCAACAACACCAACTTTAAATTTTAAATTCAAGACTCGTTTGGTTTGTTTAAGCTTCATTTTAAATTTAAATTAAGACTCGCATGGTTTGTTTATGTTTAAGACTCGTGTTTTAGTTAATGTGTGTTTGAGACTTGATTAATATTTAAAAATTATGAAATCTGAATGTGTGATGGTTTTTTACTTGAATGATAATTTTTCTGTTGAAAACCAAGTTTAAAATGGGAAAGAAAGTAAAAATGTGTAGGGTGAGGTGATTCTATTCCAATCTCGCCGCGGCGACTTAGACATTTCGCCGCGGCGTATAACTCTCGCCGCGGCGTGTTTTCTACCTCGCCACGGCGAGACATTCTACAACGCTTTCCAAAGCGTTGTAGAAAGTCTTCGCCGCAGCGAAACTTACACGTCGCCGCGGCGAGAAACTTACCGAGAGCATGCGTTTTTTAAAACAGAATCTCGCCGCGGCGGCGTAGTCTTCTCGCTGCGGCGAAAACGTGTCGCCGCGGCGCAAATAAGCTATAGCCGCGGCGAGAAACTTACCGAGAGCCTTCATATTTGGGAACATATCCTCGCCGCGGCGAGTTGATATTCCCGCCGCGGCGTAATGACCTCGCCGCGGCATGGAATATACGTTGCCGCGGCGAGGTTTCTACAACGCTTTTTTAAGCGTTGTAGAAGGGTCCTCGCCGCGGCAGGATTTGTATCTCGCCGCGGCGAGAGTTTGATATTTTTATACCGAGAGTCTGTGTTTTTTAAGAACTTTTCTCGCCGCGGCGTGGTGATATTCCCGCCGCGGCGTAATGACCTCGCCGCGGCATGGAATATACGTTGCCGCGGCGAGGTTTCTACAACGCTTTTTAAAGCGTTGTAGAAGGACCCTCGCCGCGGCAGGATTTGTATTTCGCCGCGGCGAGATTATCCTGCCACCGCGAGAGATGTACTCAGCCGCGGCGATGTTGGAGAAATGTAAATGACATTGTATAGAGAAATTTTGAATGAAAAATAACGTTGTCCACAGGAGAATAACATAAAATCCAAAATGAAAATACATTATCTAAATGTTCAATATCAAACAAAAATAGGATCTATATCCTTACGAAGTAGATGTGAAACATCGTCATCATTAAAATCATCCACCTCTTGATCAATTGGCGGTAATCCTGATGTGAACGGAGGAATGCTAGACATGTCTTCGTCTTCTTCTTCGTTACCGTTTCTCGCTTTCATATGAACCACTAACGATAACTCAGGATTTGCTGGATCTGAAACATAAAACACTTGACTTGCTTGCGAAGCCAAAATAAATGAATCATTCTCGTAGCCAATCCGTCTAAAGTCGACAATTGTAACTCCTTCATTATCAACTTTAACGTGATTATTGTCTGCCCATTTGCACTTGAATAATGCGACTCGCAACCCGCAATAATCAAGTTCCCAAATATCTTCAATGTATCCGTAATACTTCATAAAAGCATGTTTTGGATTCTTATCTTTTGCCGACGAAACATGTAAAGCTTCAGCAAACAATGTAACACCGCTATTTTGTACGGGATGCTTGTTGTCTCGTTCCCTTGTGTAAAATGTAAAACCATTAACAGACCAAGCAGTGTACCTTGTAACCATTGAGGACAGCCCGCCAGATAGTTTACTCAACGTAGATGAATGTCCTGCCTCTATAAATATGCGTTTTCCAAGCCAGTTCTGAAACAAACGGTTGTGCTCTTCTTGCAACCATTTTTCATTTCTACCCTTCTTTGGATTATTCACTCTCAACTCATTCAAATGAATATCCACAAATGGCTTGACCTCGGAAACGTTGTGTAGCACATGGAGACTTGCTTGCTCCCATTCTTTTCGGTTGACGATCGAATAACTACCTATATATAATGAAACAAATACTTAAAAATAATGTTCATATATAATTTAAATAAACAAATAAAGTGTTAAAAAAAATACCTTTAGATAGAGCTTTTGAATCAAAATTGGTATTCTTGGGTAACCCAATTTCGTCTGTTTTAGCTAAATACTCAGAACAAAACTCAACCGACTCTTCTGCTATGTAATTTTCAACTATGCTCCCTTCCGGCCTATTGTAGTTCTTCACGTAGCTTTTCAACACTTTCATATAACGTTCGATTGGATACATCCACCGTAAAAACACGGGCCCTCCTAATTTCACTTCACGTACCAAGTGGACGGTTAAGTGGATCATGATGTCGAAAAACGAAGGTGGAAAGATCTTTTCGAGCAAGCACAGAGTTTTCACCAATTCTGACTGCATTAAATCCAATCGAGTTGGATCGATGACCTTCGAGCAAATCGAGTTAAAGAATACACATATCTTTGATATTGCAAACCTCACATCTTTTGGCACAATTCCTCGTAAAGCAAGAGGCAACATTTGTTGTAGCAGCACATGACAGTCGTGCGTCTTCATTCCAGTAAGTCTCAAATCTTTCAAAGACACGAACCTCTTATAGTTTGACGAATGACCTTCGGGGACTTTAATAGAAGCAAACCAGTTACACAATTTCTTTTTCTCCTTTCGATCTAGAGTGTACTTTGCCGGTGGTAATTTTGTTTTTTTCCCACCCCCCTCCTCGGGATGCAAAATGCTTCTTATATTCATCTCTTTGAGATCCAATCGAGATTGTATTCCGTCTTTCGATTTATTTGGATCATCAAGAAGTGTACCAATAAGCGATTCGCAAACATTTTTCTCGATGTGCATAACATCCAGACAATGCCGGACGTAGTGTGTCTTCCAATAAGGAAGGTCGTAGAAAATCGATTTCTTCTTCCAAGGATTCTCTTTGAACGATTCTTTAGTACTAGCACTCCGCTTTCTTTTCCCAAGCACTTCATTGACGTTTTTAACCATCTCATAGACATCTTCACCAGACAAAATTCTAGGAGGGGGTCGTTCTTCTGAATTTCCATCAAACGCTTGTTTCAATCTTCTATACGAGTGATCTCTTGGTAAGAATCTTCTATGACCCAGAAAAACAGTTTTCTTACCATGCTTCAAACGGATGGAAGATGTGTCTTTCATGCAAATCGGACAACCAATCGAGCATTTCACAGAGTATCCTGACAAGTTTCCATAGGCCGGAAAATCGTTAATAGTCCACATTAACATTGCCCTTAAGTTGAACGAATCTCCACGGTAAGCGTCTTTGACTTCCATCCCTTTCTCCCATAACATCTTCAAATCATCGACCAACGGTGCCAAATAGACATCAATATCATTTCCTGGTTGATTTGGTCCTGAAATCAAAAGCGTTAACATCAAGAACTTTCTCTTCATACATAGCTTTGGAGGGAGATTGTAGTTCACAAGTATAACCGGCCAAACACTGTATTTACTGCTCATCATGCTGAACGGGTTCATTCCATCAGAAGCTAGACCAAGGCGCAAATTTCGAGTATCAACACTGAAATCCTTATACTCTAAATCGAATGATTTCCACTGTGCAGCATCAGCAGGATGTCTCAACATACCATCATCGATACGCTTTTCGGAGTGCCAAACCATGTTCTTCGCGTGTTTGACACTATTAAACATTCGACGAAAGCGCGGCATTGGAGGAATGTACCATAACGACTGAAATATATTTAACGAAAATCAGTAATAAATAATGAATATGAGCTACATGTATTTCCTAATCAAGTGATGAAAATGTACGTACCTTAACTGGAACTCCTTTAACCCCGTTACATGGAATTTTACCCTTCTTCCACCGTGACTCTTTGCACGTCGGACATTCATCTAGATCTTCATACTCGTGTCTATATAAAACACAATCATTTGGGCACGCATGGAATTTCTCGTACTTCATGCCTAATGTACCCAAAGTCTTCCTTGCTTCATACATACTTAAAGGTACTTTATTGTCTTTCGGAAATGCTTCTTTCAGTGTTTCCAACAATAGAGTAAAACTAGTGTTAGTCCAACCCCCCGACGCCTTCAAATGAAATAATGTAACTAAAAATGACAACTTCGAATAGCTTGTACACCCTTCATATAATGGTGTCTCCGCATCATTCATCATGGACTCAAACAATTCCGGTCGCTCAACAAAATCGTCCTCCAAATCATTCATCATGCCGCACATATCATCAATATCATCTTCAACATCATCCTCATTTGCCGTAGAACGAAAAACCTCACCATGGTAGAACCATCTTTGATACGAGGTCATTATTCCATATGCAAACAAATGGGTCCGAACAACATCAATCGAAAAATGTCTATGATTTCCACATTTAATACAAGGACAACGAATAGATTTCAAATCTACCATGTTCTCTCTAGCAAAATCACAAAACTCATCTACACCTTTCTGATATATCTCATTCAATCTATTCTCCCACATCCACTTCCTCATATTCATAGAAAAACCCTAATTATACAAAAAATTACCAATTCTAATTAGTATAAACTATCAAGAGAACAACAATTAGAAGAAGTTAAAGAAGAACTTACAAGATTTGAATGTGTAGATGAGACTAGTAAACGAGGACGCTCTAGAATGAGTAGAAAAGGTACTGGAAATATTTTTTCGAGTGAGGTTATGAGAGAGTTCAAAGTGAAAAAGACCAGAAATGAGAATTTATATCACCAGTCTCGTGTCACTCGCCGCGGCGAACTTTCTACTTCGCCGCGGCGAGACATTCTACAACGCTTACCATAAGCGTTGTAGAATGTCCTCGCCGCGGCAAAAATATGCGTTCGCCGCGGCGACATATCACGCCGCGGCGAGGTACAAATCCCGCCGCGGCAGGAGTCCTGCGCCGCGGCGGGAACAAGTCGTCGCCGCGGCGAAAAACTTACCGAGAGCACCATGTTCCAGACATATACTCTCGCCGCGGCATCATACAATTCCCGCCGCGGCGAATGTATTCCTCGCCGCGGCGGGAATTAGCCTTCGCCGCGGCGAGGCTTCTACAACGCTTACTTAAGCGTTGTAGAAAGGTCTCGCCGCGGCGGAAATTGTATACTGCCGCGGCGAGGACATCTAGGGTTACCTCGCCGCGGCGATGACACATTTTCGCCGCGGCGAGACGTTTCTGGGTAACTCTCGACGCAGCGAGAATTTGGTTTCGCCGCGGCGAGGCTCCTACAACGCTTATTCTAAGCGTTGTAGAATCATCTCGCCGCGGCGAGAAATACACTTCGCCGCGGCGAGCTCCTACAACGCTTAGAATAAGCGTTGTAGGAGCGTTAAAAAATCTGAAAGTTTCAAATTTTTTTAACTACCCGCGCCCATTCATATCTATACTTAGCGTTTTTTTCCCTCTCATTTCTCATTCTCATTTCTTCTCATCTCCATTACTCACATCTCTCTCGTCCCTCTCTCTCTCCGCCACTCTCTTGCCGCCCCGCCCCTCTCTCCGGCCACCACTCTCTCTCTCTCGGCCCCTCTCTCTCTCTCCGTCCCTCACCTCGCTGAGCCACCGCGCCCTCGCCCCGCGCGTTCTCTCCCTCTCTCCGACCCTCACCTCCCTCTCCTCGCCGTGCGCCGCGCCCACGCCGCCCTCTCGCTGAGCCCCCTCCCTCACCTCGCCGTGCGCCCACGCCGCCCTCCCTCGCCGCGCGCCCTCACCTCGCCTCACCACCTTTTTTCTTCGCCGCCCTTGTGCTCGTCCAACTCCGGGTAATGTTTTTGAACATTTTTACATGGACTTATTTAGTGTGAATTCGATATTGATTTGAAATTAGGAGATATTGTATTGGATTTGAGTTTATTGAATTGAAGTTTGATATTGATTTGATTTGAGAAATATATTTGATAGTAGATTGAATTGAGATTGAAATTGTGTTTTTGTTTAGAATCGGATTGGATTTGAGTTTATATTGTGATTAGAGTTGAGTTTATATTTGATTTTTGTTACATTTGAGTTGAAATTGTGATAACATTTGAGTTGAAAATTGAATTATGATTTGAATTTTGTTTATTAGATTCAATGTCGTCCACTACTACTACTTCTAGCGGTAGTGGTAAAAGAAAAATTAGAAGACAACTAGCGCTTAACTCCGATGAACAAGGAAAACGAAGAAACACTCTTATGGGTCGGGTTAATAAGGCTAAAACACTTGGTAAAAAAATCCCGGTACAATTTGATGATAAAGGGCAACCAATCGGTAAAGAGGGTGATGAGTTGTCGAGTTACTTTGGCGTGTTAGCAAGAGAACACGTTCCACTTTCAATGCGTGATTGGAGATGTAAAGACAACGCCCAAATTAAAGAACGGATTTGGAACGAAATGCAAGAAGGATTTACGATTCCTATCGAACAAAAACACGATTGCCTTATGAGAGTCGGAGAAGCCGCAAGGTTATTTCGTCATGAGATATACAACGATCTACTCAAAGACATAATCAACGAACCAATCGCCTTAAAGAGACCGGCTTGTATTTTGAAATACTATACAAGTATCACCGAAGAAGATTGGATAGCATTTGTTGAGTATAGACGAACCGAAATGTTCAAACAAACATCGGAACATGGGAAATCAAATATCGGAAAAAGTGTGTACAAATCTCGAACGGGCCGAAATGGATATCGAAAGCTTGATCAAGAAAAGGTTAGATTCATTTTTTTCTTTTAGTTATTTCAAATGTTGCAATTATTTTTTAATTTATTATATAATTACTTCTTACTAGCATGACGAAACGGGGGAATGGCCTACGAAAGAGGAACTTTGGATTGACTCGCGAATGAAAGACGTAGATAACTACAAGGATGAGAAAGACAAATTGATGGGAGAAAAAATCGTAAGTTCTTTACCTTTGTTATAACAATTAACCTTGTAATTTTATTTTCAAATAATTTTATGTGTAGAAAACGTTATCACAACAAGCATCGCAAGGGACATGGTTGCCGGAATCGGGAAAGAGTGTTTTGCAAGAAGCTTTGGGAACGTCGCGAGTTTGCGGTCAATCCAAACACACGTCGCGTTTTAAGTACTTTGTTCCTCCAACGCCCAACGAAGAAGTAATGAAGATGCGTCGGGAAATGAGCGAGTTAAAGTCTTTGGTGATGAAGGCATTCGGTGGAAATGGTAGCATTAATGTCGAGTCGCCTAGTGTCGAGCAAGTGAAAGAGAATCTCAACGCGAAGGTTGTTGATGATAAAGAGATGGCAAATGTTGAAGAACACGTCAATGAAGCGGTCTCTTTAGGTATGTTCAATTTTTTTTTATCTATTTATTAAAGATAAATGTTTTGGTATTAAGTTATTGATAAAATTCTTGATTCGCTTAGAACACGACGATGTTGATGATCGTCCGAAGATCGATCCTATCATTGTTGATGATCGTCCGAAGATCGATCCTATTGTTGTGGAAAAACCAAATAGTGTCCGTGCTAGTTGCTCTTTGAATCCAACCACACCGGTGACACCGAGTTCGGATGAAAGCGTCGAGTGTCTTCTTTTCATTGATGACACCGAGTTCGGAGGCACAATTCATGTTGCAAATGGGCGAGCGTACATGAATGGAGGCGTAGTTCATTTCTCACCTTTGGAGGAAGGAAATTTACGCGTGGCCGTTTTGGGGGTTTTGATTAAAAAAGCAAAATTGCCAATTCCCACCGAAGAAGCTCAAACCGTTGAAGATGCTATAGGCGGGTTTGTCTCGTGGCCGAAGAGACTCATGGAAATGGACTCGGGAATAGAGAGTCGCGGTCCGGTTGTCAAACAACTCTCAAAGCTCGGTTTTGAGAGTGAAGCTAGCATCGATGATGCTAAGAAGATTCCGTACAAGGTGATTAATCCAAAGTATCGATTGCTCGCTCAACATGCCAACAAAGTAATGTTACCGGAAGGGGATGTGATTATGGTCAATGTTAGTCCAAGTCTCGCGGCTATCCCGATTCCGGTGTCATTTGAAGACATTTCCGATTTTTTGCAATACTTGGAAATTGGCGCGGGGAGCATAACGGTTTATATGGAGTAAGAGTTTTCTTTATATGCGTTTTTTAATATCAATATTCAATATTTAGTGTTTTGATCAACTAAATATTTGTTTGTCATAGCTATCTACGATCGAGGCTAGAAAAGGCGAAGAAGACTCGAAATTTTTGTTTTATAAATCCGAGCTTAAGTTCGTATATACAAAATGACGACGAGGAGGCTTATTTGTCAAAACGAGTCAAGGACGTTGGAAACGTGGTACGACATTGCAAATTTGGTGAACTAGTTTTGATGCCGTATAACAAAGGTGCGCATTGGATGCTCGTTGTCCTCGACCTTTGGAGAAATAGCGCTATGTTCTTTGACCCGTTGAGAAATAAAATCCCAACGGATTTAAATCGATTGATAAAAAGGTAATATTTTGATTTCTTAAATAATTTTTATTATAAACCGTTCTAGATGTTTTTTCTCTTATAATCTCCGTGTTATATAGGGTTCTTGTTGATTTCAAGCTCGAGCATCAAAACGCCAATAGTAACGGACAATCAACGTACATCAAGGCTTGGGACGCTCCGAGACAAACGGGAAACACGGAATGCGGGTATTTTGTCATTTCTTATATGCGTGATATAGTCGTAGGAGGTGTAGGAAAATTAGAAAATAAGAAATCCTATACAAAAGAGGATTTAGAGAGAGTTAGGGAAGAATGGGTAACTTATGTACAAACATTTATTAACTGTGACGATTAGCTAGTTTTTTCGAAGATGTATATATTAGATTTTGAATGTTTTAAAGATGAGGATATTTGAGATGAATGTATATATTAGATATTTTTTTTATTGAAGATTATTTTCAGGTGCTAGTATCGTGTAAAAAACAAATTGTGGATTGAAAATAAATGATTCTCGCCGCGGCGAACTATACTTCTCGCCGCGGCGAGACAAGATACCGAGAGCAAGCAAATTAGAAATCTTAGTCTCGCCGCGGCGAGATTTTTTCTTCGCCGCGGCGAGTTTTTAAAAAAAAATTCATCGCCTTCCTACAACGCATTATATCCGTTGTAGAATCATCTCGCCGCGGCTAAGATTTGACGTCGCCGCGGCGAAGTATATTTTTCGCCGCGGCGACGTGCTTCTACAACGGATTGAAAATCCGTTGTAGAATGTTCTCGCCGCGGCTCGGAACGTACCTCGCCGCGGCAAATAACTCGCCGCGGCGACGTATAATTCTCGCCGCGGCGAGGTCCTTCTACAACGGAAAATCAATCCATTGTAGAAGCACGTCGCCGCGGCGAAAAATATACGTCGCCGCGGCGATATGTGTGAAAATATTTTAAAATTACACAATGGAATTAGACCGTTGTAGAAGCTTCTACAACGCTTAAGATTCCGTTGTAGAAGCGTAGTTTCTACAACGGATAATTAAGCGTTGTAGAAAGCTGTTGGATTCTACAACGGATTTTTAAGCGTTGTAGAAGCTTCTACAACGCAGGATTCTACAACGCTTAAGAAGCGTTGTAGAATCATTCTACACCGTTTTTTAAGCGTTGTAGAATCCTATTTTTGTAGTAGTGTGGGGAGGCTTTAACCCCTTATTTAAAATAATAATAAAAAAAAATTATATCCTCTAACTTCTTTTACAAAATATTTTCAGCTTATAATACCTTAATGAAAAATGGACGAAAAACTACTTAATATTAGAGTTTTTTATAATAGAAAAATAATTTCAACTATGTAAGAATTCATATATTTAGATTCCCTAAAATAATTATATTATTTAGTCCCCGGAAGCCAATCCTGGCTTTGTCCCGGTGGTAAGTGTTTTTGCAAACTTATTTAAAAAATAGCGTCTTTAAAGTTTTTATCGTGAAAATAATATTTTTAAATTATAAATAATTATTTTTTTATGTTTATAAATATATTTTAAAATATTAGTTATTATTTTGGACTGACTTTTTTATCCAGTGTAATATTTAAGTAATATAATCTCCAGAATAGTTAAATTGCTATTTATAATTTGAAAATAACACCAATCCTATAATTTCTCTCAGGTTCTTAAAATAAGGTAGCTCGACCCACTCAATATAATTGGGCCCAGAGGAAAGCCCAAACCTCCAAAATTCTCGTTGCAGCGCAAAACGGCGCGTATCAACCTCTACAGAGCCAATGGAACGAAGAAAACCAGAGAGAAAGCACAGAAGAAGAAGAAGAAGAAGAAGAGGGTTTAAGCTTTAGAGTTCACTTTTGAGGTCTATCTAAACGCCATGAGAGTTCTTCTCAAGCTCATTTCTGGTATCTCTTGCTCTCTCTGACTCTCTCTGTACGAATACTTGTGGTATATGTATCTGGCGAATCTCAGATTCATGTCCGTTTACTTTTTCGAGCTAATTGATTCTTAATAATGGCATACACTTTTGGTTCAGGCAATCGGACCTCGGCGGCGAGACTACTCGGACGTCGGAATTTTTCAGCCGTCGGAGCCGCGGCGGCGACGACTGAGGAGTACGCGAAGAGGAATTACGCCAACAATGTCTCCGAGTACAACACCGTCATCGAATCTCTTTCGTTTCAGAGAAGGTTTTTCTCTTTTTTTTCCTTTTTTATTTTTCCGATCTTCATCTTCGTTTTCATGAAATTGATGAGCCTTGTTTTGTTGTTTTTTTTTAGATATCCATTGCTGAGGGATGTGTACGACGACATGGTTCTCGACGGAGTCATGCCGACCAGAGACACGTTTCACGCGCTGGTTATCGCGGCTTTCAAAGGCTCTCGATTGGAAGATTCTTTCTTCTTCATGGATAAGATGAAATCCATGGGCTTAGTCCCTGATGTAAGTAAAAGTTCATTTTTGTTATTGGAATCAGAAGTGATAATTCATCAATGTATGATTGCTTTTAAAGCAACGATTCTCACTGTTTTCTTTAGATCTCTTAGAAAAAAAATTGGTATTTAAAGGTTTTAGCTGAAGTGATTATTACGAGTCCCCTGGTTCGCTGTTGATTTCAATTTGCTTGAAGTTGATTTAGTTTAGAAGCAATTCAATTTCCCGGTACAATGAGTGTGAAGTATTCGGTTGAAATTTCTGTTTAGCTAGAAAATGTTTGCTTTTTGTGAAAGCTGTTGAATTATTTTGTTGCTTGGTGTTGTAGGTTACTCTATATAACCTTCTGATCGCAGTTTGCGGAAAGGGCAAGAACTCTGATCAGGCAATTCGGGTATGATATTAAGTTTGTATTTACGCAAGAATATAATAGTGAAACGGTCCTTCTGCTTATTCGTTACATATGATTGCTTAAAGATTTTGGATGAGATGAAGATTAATAAAGAGAAGCCAACCGTGCAAACCTATGTCTGTCTACTCAATGCATGCGCTGTCGAAGGCCGTTTAGATAGAGTGTATGCCTCTTTCCACACATTTGATTTTTCCTTGCTCGAATGACTATAGTTGAGATCTTTATGCTTATTATTCCCTTTCCCTATCATTTCTACAGCTTATTATTTCAGTGACTAATTTTTCATGAGGCAAATGGTTTATACAAGCTCGCGACTGTTAGTTTTTTAGCGTGTAGCATTCACATTTGGCTTGAATATCGAAGCTTTTTCAGCTACTTCGTATTGGTATTATGTAAGATTATTTTGATGTTTTACAGGTATGCCATTATTCGTGATATGAACGCAGCAGGTTTTGGGTTAAACAAATTTTGTTATGCCGGGCTCATAACTGCGTATAAAAATAAGAAACCTGTACCCGAAGACTTTAGCACCAAAGTAAGTATTGAAGAACTTGACCTCTTAAGTTGACGACGTATTTATTGCTATATGTATTCTTTTCTTATTTGTCTTTTATTTTTTTTGGGAAAGATAATTGAATTTGTGGAGCGGGCAAACGAATGGACTTCAGATGAAGGACCCAGTAACTCTTCTGAGAATTTCATGATGGGTGTTTTGGCTGAGGAGTTTTATAATCTTCCTACCTCTGAATATGCTCATCGACGTGGATTTTTGTCTAGGCCACTAACTGTGTACCATGCAGCATTTCAAGCTTGTGCAGATCTTAAAAATGTGGAGGTATCTACTTTTTGCATTTGTGCCTTAACTTCCACTAGGTATGTAGCCAATTTAAACGTTTGTTTTTGCGAAATAGCCAACGTTTCGTAAATCTTAGATAAATAGCCACTGTATTTTATTTACGCTTATTTACAAGCGTATATTTATAAAAATACCCAAAAAAATTGAATTATATATGGGTATTTTTGTAAAAATACACTTGTAAATAAAAAATGTAGTGGCTATTTACTTAAGATTTACGAAACGTTGGCTATTTTGCTAAACTCAAACGTTTAACTTGGCTATTCTGCTAATTTTTTGTAGTTATGATTTGATGTTGACCCGTTTTGACTTTCTCTTCCCCAACAATGCTTTCATAATATTTTTGTAAAGTGCTTGGAATTGTGCATTCCAATACAGAGGTGCATAAATTTTGTGGCAATGCTGTTCTTATTCTTGTTGGTCTTTCCAGGTCATGGAAGTTCTTGTAGAGATGTTAGAGAAAGAGGGTAATCCTCAAGATGTGTTTGTAGTTATGCAAATAATGAGGTTTGTGCCTTATCTCACGGATACTGTATATTTTTCTATAATTTTCTTCCGGTAGAATGTTTCCTACTTTGCATAAATTCTTGGGGTTTTTCACTAGTTCCATTTTTTATTAAGGTGCTATTTACATGCCGGAGATCTTGAACGTGGTCGTAAAGTTTTTGACGACTACATGAGCTCGAATAAGGCAGCAGCCTCGGAGCTATATACGGTCAGCGAATTTCGAAAATTAAATTATGGAAATTTGACATTTTATTTTTATTTTTTTAAAATAATATTTTTTTCTTCGTAATTTGTTCATTGTTTAGCACTTGGTGTACCAAGTTTTACCATACCCAACAGTTTAATAGAGGATGTTATAATATCTCAATGTCATGTTCTTAATGATGCTAATTACTGTCATCGTAATGCTTAGACTAACAGTGTTCTATGTGGATCTAGACACTCATAGAGGGAGCGATGACTGGTTACACTCCCGAGGGAATGCAGGTCGCCCAAGAAACATTGGTATGTTTTGAGTGATTTAACCTTCCCACTTAACCCTTATTTTAATTTTAATTTTTTATATTTTTATTTTATTATCATGACACTCGGAACGGTATTCTAATTGGGTTCATTCTCAAACAAAGGAAAAAATGATGTCAAAGAATATTATTCTGCTACCTAGGGCCGGGAGCGATCTTCTCCTCGTAGCAGCCCAAGAGAAGGTGATATCTTATTAATGGCCAACTATATTTATACACCACCATAGTGCTTCAACAAGAATGAATTAATCCTTTTTTTAATTTATTATTTATTTTTTTAATCCTCAGACTGGTGGATATATCATGGCCAACTATATATGGGACATAATGCAGTCCCGTAAAACGGTTCCTTTCTTCGATGCCGTGGAAGCTTATTACAAAGGCTTAAAAGTGAGAATATTGCTTTGGTAAACTGTATGTATATATCTATCCACATATTTACCTCTTTTTTTATGTGATTTTTCTCGTGGATTATACTCAGACCCGCCAGATTCCAGAAGACGATCCTCGTCTCCAACACGTTACTCGAACCTATGAAGATCTTTACTGGAGATTCGGAGGCGCTCCTCGACGATCTGGCTAAGCGATGACCTATAAATGTTTTTGCAGATTATTTCTTCCAAGCATTTCGGACGTTTTATCCGGAATTCTCTTTAATTTACTTTGAGGCTGAAAGTTAGATGGATAGTGTAGATGTTAGCTAAACTAAAGCCAGTTTTTATATTTTATCCTTTTGATTTGGCGTTTTTGTTTCCTGATTCAAAAGTTCGTTGAACTTCTCATTGAAGTTAAATCTTCTAAATAGAAGACACAATAAAAAAAAGGCCTTTATGCTTTTAAGTCGTTGAGGTGTTTGAAAATTTTGAAGCTTTTCTTGGTCTTTTTTTTAGATAAAAGAAGAAGAAATCGCATTTTTATATAGATGACAACAGCAAGGGGAGTCATTATTAAGTTAGCGAAGGGACATTAATATTTGGTATTTTTGTAGTAACAAGGTGAATTAGTATATAGATAATAAAATGAGGTATTATTTGAGATTTAAACGTGGATCCTCCACTTAAAAAAGTGGTAGGCATTTATGTCTCCATTTGAAGTTTGTTTTCGAAAGTGGCTATCTCGTACGACTATATGTATAAACATAATAGCGGTTATAAAAATAAATTTGTGCTCCATTTAGAGATAGTGAAGTATAAATTGAGAAGATCTTGTTTAGTTGGTATAGCACCAACTCTCCCTGAATAATTTCAATCATGATATATAGTTAGAAAAAAAAAAAAGGACGAAAGATCCAGCGGTACCGCGGCCGAGAACCTCATGGTTCTCGATGCAAGCGCTTCAAAAACGTAACAAAGAATTTTTCTTGGGGAACTTTGTGAGTCTTAAAATCATTAATGTTTGCTGATTTTTTTTTGTTTATAAGTTTGAGTCGTTGATCAGAACAAAATTAAAAATGTCTCTTATACTCTTTTTTTTTTAATAAAATAATGAGATAATAAGGCAGATTAAAAAAAAATGCATAATAAGGCAGATTTAATAGATAGTTGTTTTCTAATGGACATATTTGTGTCATTTAGAGTAAGGGACATATCTGTGTCATTTAATATTTTAAGAGAGAAATAATTAATAAGATAAACTGAGTAGATAAATATGATATTATTAAAAATTCATTGTACACATGCGATATTTGACTCAAACTCAGGGTTAGATGGCAATAAAATCTCTCATCTCTTCTTCTCGTCTCTTCCGAGTGCGGACTCTCTTAAGAACAACACTGGTCTTCCATCGCCGCCACTCTCCGCCGCAAACAAGGTCTGCGATTCTCTCTCTCTCTCTCAAATTTTTTTTTTATTATATCAATACGAAAAATAACTGTTTAGCGAACCCTAACCTCTCTCTCTCTCTCCGACGCCGTTCACCCCAAAGTAATGGTGTATATACATCGCCGCGAAACTTTGTACGCGTATGAATTTTGTTAAAATCGAGTAGATTGTTGTTTTATATCTGTGGCAAAGCAAGTGTCGAAAGGTACGACAAGGTCTGTAAAGCTCTCCTCACGAAGTGCCTATTTTGATCAGGTTGAGATTAAATGGCGAACGAAAAACGCAACAACGAGGGATCGGAAGAAGAAGAAGAAGAGTTGAATATGGCCGGCGATGAGGATGATCGATCGAACGCAGTAGAAGAAGAAGAAGAAGAAGAAGAAGAAGAAGAAGAAGAAGAAGAAGTAGATGAAGAGAAAGAAGCGAAGAGGAAGAGGAAGATTAAGAAGCGGCTCGAGGTGGAAGCTGCGAGGGCTCGGAGGCGCGGGATTTGCTACATGAGCCGAATCCCGCCACACATGAACCCGTGCAATCTCCGCCACATTCTCTCCGAGTACGGAGAAATAGAAAGGCTCTATTTGGCCCCCAAAAGTAACGGAAAAAAAAAACCACTATTTCATTGATTTCATTAACATTTTGGTGTGTCACATTGTGCATATCTTGCTAATCCTATTGCGTTGCAGACGGGTCTGCTCAGGTGCGTCGCAAGCCTGGTGGTCATCACCACAGCGGTGAATTTTCCGAAGGGTATGTATGTGTGTGTGTTTGTGTGCAAGTGCTTGACTAATTACTGAAATTGTGTGCTCGTTCGAACTCTCTATTTTTTAACAACTGTGTAGATGGATTGAGTTTACTGAAAAAAAGGTTGCAAAGAGGGTCGCCGACATGCTAAATGGTGAACAGATTGGTATGTATGACTCAAACTATATGTTTTTCTTCGTGAAATCGATACAAGTGGATCTAGAGTTGACATGTTAAACTATGTTTTGATTGCGTTTTGCTATGAATCAAGAAATATTAGGGGATTATTGTTGGCTGTCCATTCCGTTACTTCCTTATGCTTGGCCCATCTAGTTGTTTGTTGCGGTTGATCTTTCTTTAACCAACTTTTTTCCGGGTGGTCAGGTGGGAAAAAAAGGTCGCCAATGTATTACGATCTCTGGAATATCAAGTACCTTAGCAAATTCAAGTGGGATGATCTGACCGAAGAAATCGGTATGACTGGCTGTTTGTCGTATTGTATTAATTTTCAAATTGTCGCGCTTGGTTGACGAAAAATCGAAATATAAATGGGACGGTTTTGTTGCAGCTTTTAAGAATGCCGTTCGTGAGCAGAAGCTTGCTTTGGCAATTTCGGCTGCTAAAAAGGACAAGGACTTCTATATCAAAAAGGTTGAAAAGGCCCGTGCTTTGAGCTCCATCGACGAACGGCTAAAGAAGGTACTAGACTCTGTAAAACCTAGATAAAATGACGAACTTGGTTATCTAATGAAAAGAGTTGTCTTGTAAGGTCTTGGATGGTCATTTTTATTTTCTCTTGTGCTAAATAGAAGCAGAAGCTCCAAGGAGATTCGGGGGCGGGTGAGGATATCCCTGTCGCTCCTCAGGAACCGAAAGTGGTTCGTAAATTCCCACAGAATAAAACTGTTAAACATATAGCGGCTGAAAGCAAATCTAGGCTCTCAAAGGATATTCTGGCTGGTGTAAGTGTCGATTTTCCTATTTTCGAAAATGGTAAAAGTTTCGTTTTGAACTGTTATCTAAGAAGTTTTGCCCAATTGTTCTCTTGATAGGTGTTTGGCGGTCAGTGATGAGGGAAAAAGCTCCCAGCACAGTTTGGTCTCTGATTCCACAGTTTTGTTTCTGGTTTTTAACTTAAATTTTGTTCATGAACACATGTATGCGAGGTTGACGTGAGGTTCAATTCACGAGCTTTTATAGGATTTTATTTGGTTATGGTTCTCAGAAATTATTAAGAATTTTTTTTTTTTTTTGGGAGTACTGAAATTAGTTTCCTTAGTGGAACTCCTATTATTATTATTTGGTCTCTCTGTATATTCCAAAAAGATGTAGTATATTTATAACTTAGTTGTTTAAGACTTGAGAGTGGCAAAAATGTATGGGGGCCTTTGAATAGCTACTTTTAATCATTGATTTGAATTGTTAATCAAATTTGTGAGTGTGAATAAATTATCTATATGCCCACGGTAAGATTGAACTCCTATAATACACTTTTGACATAATCTAATCAGTGAAAGCAATACGGCTAATTTAAAATAAAACAACAAGGGATAGTTTATTAAACGTAATTTATGACCGTTCGTACTAATGAGGCATGAATTTGATTTTCGTTTCAACTTTTTCAGTTCCTTTACTATAATGATTGTCCACAGTCGTGCCAAAATAAAGAAGGTTGTGGAATGAAATCCTACACTTTTGACATTATCTAATCAGTGAAAGCAATGTGGCTAATTTAAGATAAAACAAGAAGGGCTCGTTATTAAACTTGTCATTTATGACCGTTCGTAGTAATGAGGCATGAATTTGAATTTCATTTTTTCTGTTCATTTACCATAATGATTGTCCACTGACGTGCCAAAATAAAGAAGAATGTGGAAGGAAACATTTTTTTTTCTTTCAGAAATGATTTTTTTGGCTCTAATAGCGCTATTAGTGGATGACAAAAATGTGCTTTAAGTTAAAACTAACTTTGTCCTGCTTTGTCACAATCAATTCCGTAAGGAAATATTGGTTGATGATACAGTCATCAACTATAAAAACACTTATCCACATGAACTAGAATCTATACATTGATATACGTAAAATATTAATTTTCATATATTGTACGTTTCAAAGCATTGATGAAGATGAACATAGTTCTCCAAAAAAAAAAAAAAAAAAAATGTAAAACAGAATAAGAAAAAAAGGGACCAAATTCAGTAATTATTCGATCCAAATTAGCTGCAACACGCTCCACGCTGAGCAATGGTTCCGTCCCTACCACCGGACTGTCCTTGAGGCCGACCATATCCGACTTTGATCCCAGACGACTGTACGCCATTAACAAACAATATTACATTACTATATATCTTCTTCAAACAAACCGTCCAGTATATAAATATCCGAGGACTGGCCAAAACAACCGGGGTTTTTATATGTTTTTACTCTGGCTGTAAAATTTATTTTACCCGGTTAGGTTTAAAAATATATTTGTTGAAAAGTTCACGATAAATTTGTCTGAGCCCAACCGAATTTCCATGTGAATTGCAAAAAAATTATTTAGACCTTAATTTGTAAAATACTTGGTTTCTATACTTTAGTAGAGCATAACCCATATAGTAGTACCTCATTGGAAACATCAAAAATGCCTTCCTGGATATTCTGAAGAATTTTGGCAGCAGTCTTAATAAACGCCTGCAACAAAGAAAAAAAAAGAGTTAAAAACTTTCATCGCATGCAGGCAAAATAAATAGGAAATAAAAATTGAAAAAAAATAGCTTTATTTTCACCTCCTCGACGTTTTGGGCAGTTCTCGCGGAGGCTTCCAAGAACAAAAGCCCGTTTTCCTTGGCGAACTGTTCGCCTTCCTCTTTGCTGACAGCTCTGCGATGGGCAAGATCACACTTGTTCCCTATGAGCATAATCGTCATGTTAGGATTCGCGTGTTGCCGAGCATCCTCGAGCCAGTTCGCCAAATGGTTAAACGTCTCTCTCCTGACCCCCCGAAAAACAAAGGCAAAAAAAAAAAAGATAATATATTCACGTTTAACACGGGCGAGGTTTTCGGAAGATAAAATCATCTCAATTTTGCTTATAAGATTTACATGCAAGTCTATACTAAAAAATACCCTTTTACGATAAATATATAAACACAGATACACACCTGGTTATGTCGTAAACCAGAAGCGCTCCCGCGGCTCCTCTGTAGTAAGATCTAGTGATTGATCGGAACGATTCTTGACCAGCCTGAAACCATACAAACCCACACAGAAAAAGGAAAGAAAAAAAAAAAACAGAGCCGAGTAAAAGCTGTTTTAGTTTTTCATTATTTAGGTTAACACTAAACGTACAACACCAAAGTCTTTGTACTTCTCATCAAATTGACCACCATCTAAATACTTATAGTAGTTCCAATGATTGACCAATTATCCAAACCAATTACCAAGTCAAATCTAAACCTAAGCAAGTCCAACACCATACATATAACGATCAGTAAAATAAAATATATCATTAAACGAATAAAGAACAGCATGTGCAATATTAATCATCTAATAAAAAACTCAATTCTTTAAAAAAAAAAAAAAAAAATTAAAAATATAATACTCTCTTCTCAGACCAAATCATATTACACTTTGCTAAATTCAAGCCATGTGGAGTTCAGTATTTCAAGCATATAATTCATATATACTAATAGCTTAAAAACTATATATATAATGCTTTTCTGAAGGAACCGAAAGGCGAGAGCTTTGAAGAGTTAAATTCAATCTTACGAAATCCCAAATCTTCCTCTTTTTTTTTTTTTTGAACACTTTGTCTTCGAAGCAAACAGAAACTTACGGTGTCCCAAATCTGAAGCTTGACGGGACGGCCATCAATGGTGACCATCCGAGCACCGAACTCGACGCCGATCGTGAGATCATGAACCGGCTGAAATCTCTTGTCGGTGAATTGCAAGAGCAGGCAAGATTTTCCTACACCTGCACATCACGCAATCAAAACTCAAACAAAACATTAGTTCATTCTTAAAAAAAAAAAAAAAAAAAAAAAAAAAAAAGAATTCCGAAGAATCAGAAATTAGGGCTTTTCGTATTCGATACCTGTGTCGCCGATGATGATGTACTTGAATAGATAATCGTACGACATCGTTTCGGTGAACTCGGGAGGGAATTTTCGCCAACAGCTATGAATGCGAGAGTTTTGGATTTTTGTTGAAAGAAAAAAAAAAAGAGAAGAAAGGAAGAGCTCTTTTCTTTCTTCCTCCTTATTTCTAGTTGTCACCGCGGAGGCGTATAATTTTGAAAGGTTATATTTTCAGAGCAATAAAATAATTAAATTACAAAATCACCCTTTTAGTTTTAACAATATGTAAATATTGTCATTATTTTAACAAAATGTAAAAAAAAGTTTTCATCCTCAATTTTAAAAATATCATTACTTGAAAAAAAAAATTCAATATGGATTAACAAAAATTTATCAAAAAATATAATCATAAATTATATTTTTAATAAAAGTTTAAAACTATTTAAAATATATTATTTCAAACAGTGGTACTCTACCTTCGATTAACATTATAGTTTAATCATTGATAGATTAAAAAATATAATTCAACCAACGCATGTAACCCGAACCGTCGACCCGAAGAAACCGGTCGTCCAATCTGCTCCGCTGACCCTACGAAGCCAATCCGCAAAGACTCGAACCCGTTAACCCAAGGAAACCGATCATCCAATCCGCTCCGCTGACCCGGTGAAGCCAATCCGCAAAGACCCGACCAATTTTGGAGTGCACCAAACCGAACCGCTGATTCTCGTCGGACGGTTTCGGTTCTCATCAATGGAACAACGAGTCGCACCGACCCAACCCGCAAACAAGAAACCCTAAAATATTTTGTTTCACTTTTGGTTTCACCCTCGTTGCTTTGAATACAAAATCTGTCTCATCTCACTTCTCTGACTTTGGTCGCCAAAATTCCAATCGCGTTTTCTCTTTGTTTTGGTAAGTTAATCATCTATATATTTTTCTCCAGAGATCTGATGTTGAAAGGTGTCTTTCATGTGTTGCATTCGTTGTAGATACGTCTTCTATAATCTCAGCCAGCCAAAATCCATCGACAACTCTCTCTCTGTAAGTAGAAATAATTGAGCTCCATGTGTTCGATGTATTGACTCTCTATAATGTGTATTGTAGTGTTGCTCTATTTCTACTTAAAGAGACCCTCTTCTACTCAGAACTTCGCTGATAATACGTTCTCTAGAACATTGAATTTTGTATGAATTTCACATAGTATATATGGCTTGGATTGGGAAAAAAAGACTTGAGGTGCTAATTTTGTATATGCTAATGAAAGTGATAAACTTTTTTCATTCCGATGAACTCATTCGTGTTTGCGTGGTAGTATATGCGGGATTATGTGGATTGTGTTTATAATCTTATACATGTGTTGTTCTTATATAATGTTATACATTTTGTGTCCATGTTTTTAGCAACAAGCTGTTGTTCTTGTGCGTGATCGATGATTCTCTAGAAGGATGTTGTACTGTCATTGTTAATTGTAATGAGAATATTCTTCTGTGTTACTGTGACTAAGACAGTAAACAAGATAGTTTACACTAAGACCACTAATCATTGTTTTTTGTTATTTTTAATTTCTTATTACAGGCCTTTGATTACAATGGGAACTTTTTTGGAGCCAATTCCAATAAGCGATCACGAGGAGGATGATGAAACTACAAACAACACTCAAAGTAGTCAAACTAATTTGGGGAAGAGAAAGCCTAAAAGAAGATCCAAGGTATGGAACCATTTTGTCAAAACTTCAAATGGTTTGAGGGCTATTTATAATTATTGTCAAGAGGACTTTGCTTGTCATGGATACGAGCACTTTGAATTCTCATATAGGAAGGTGTAAAAAATTCTTGGGAAGGCAAGAGAAAAAATATCTAAAGCAAACGGTTTTGATACCCAAAAACGAGAGTGGTGTCGTGGTTAGTAATTTGACGATCGCGAACTTCACTAAGAAAAAAAGTAAGAGGGTTTGCGTTGAGTACATAGTTGGTGCCGAGTTACCTTTCAAGCACATTGAGAATTGTTTTTTCAAATAATTTTTCTTCACCATTCAGCCTAGACTTGCTCTTGCTTCTCAAGTTACAGTGGCTAGAGATGTGTACCAAACATATTTGGAAGGAAAAAAAAAGTATTAAGACAATCTTGCAAAAGTATAGAGTGTCTCTAACTACAGATACATGGAGGTCTATTCAGAATCTAAACTATATGTATGTTAGCGCACACTTTATAGATGACAACTGGACATATAGTGCTATTGGAAGGGAGCTCGAGACATGTATCTGCGAATAGGGAACTACAAAATTAGTTTCAGTCACAGTCAATAATGTTTCTTCAAATGATACAGCATTGACTTACCTGCAAAGAAGACTACAAGACATCCCCGGTTGTGTTCTTCTGGATGGTAAGTCTTTTCATATTCGTTGCTGCGCTCATATAGTGAATTTTATTGTGACTGAAGATTTAAAAAAAAATCGATTATTCTGTTGAGATGATCAGAAATGTAGTGTAGTTTGTTCGGTCTTCTACAAAAAGAGCAAAGAAGTTTGATGAATGCGTCGTTGAGAAAAAATCGACTCGTTTGTGCGTAGATGTTCCTACCCGATGGAACTCGACATATCTTATGCTAGAGACAACAATAAAATACCAAAACGCATTTGATATGATGGTTGTTGACAGAAATTACGAGAACTATTTCAAAGAGAATGAAGATGGAAAACAATGGAAATAGCCTCCAACTGATATCGATTGAGAGAAAGCAAAAGAGTACATTACTTTCTTGAAGACATTCTACGAGGTAACATTGAAATTCAGCGGGACACACTACACGACGTCGAATATGGTCTTCCGTGAAATCTATGAAGTTCGGCAGTTGTTAACAACACTAAAGTCAGCACAAACAAGTATTTTAAGAAACATGACTTTCAACATGAAGCCTAACTTTGATAAGTATTGAGTGATGCGGACAAAATCAATGACATGTTGATTATTGTCGTTGTTCTTGATCCTCGATACAAGATGAGACATGTGAAGGTTTGTATCGAAATAACAACTAGTGAAACGATGAAGGCTGATATAGTGTGCATTCGAATTAAAGAGAAGTTGCAAGACTTGTTGAAGTGTTACAATGAGAACCATACATCTACCAAAGAAAAAAAAAAGTGTCTCAATCACAACCAATTCCTCAAAGCAACAATTGTACTTCGGTCATCTTGAGTAGACTTATGGAAACTTGTGATTATAATCATGATGCTAGAAATGAAGTTGTGCATACTCAATGGAATCGCGCGAGCCGCTTGTTTTGTCTCCTAAGTTTGATGTACTTTCTTGGTGGAAGTTGAATAGCCCAAAGTATCCAACTTTATCATCCATTGCTCGAGACATCTTAGCAGCTTAAGTTTCAACCGTTGCTTCTGAATCATCATTCTCTACAGGTGGTAGAGTTCTTGATAAATTCCGAAGTTCTTTGCACCTAAGAATGGTAGAAGCTTTGATTTGTTTGAGGGATTGGTTGATTGGCGATGATGTGTTACTAATTGTGGAAGAAGAAGTAGAAAATCTACAATATTCAGAATCGATCGTGAAAACAGATAATTTATAACCTCATCTTACAATTTATAACCACTTATGATTTATCGTAGCATTGATATATCAATAATCGTAACTCTTATATTTCACAGCAGAGTCAATATCGCATATCACACATAATAACTAGTTTGGACAATAACACATGTCGTATTCAATATTCAGCATGTCTCAGATATGGTTTTCATTATTAATTTAGTTTGTACATCAGATTGGGTTATTCAGTTTTATAATTTTGACTTTAAGTTTCAAGACTTTGACCATGTTTTTTTCTTTTCCTTATTATATCTCTTGTTTGGTCAATTTTGAGGCATGACCTCTGATGTCGCTAAAAATCAGACAATGTCGAAGACTTCGGGCGGATCAACCCAAGGTCGGACCAAGTGACCGCGCCCAAACCGGGTTTGTAGAAACTCGAAAGTCACAAGTACTCTCCCCTAGCTTTAGAACGTCATTCGTTCGTCGCAGAGATCCGAGAATAAGAAGAAGAACAAAATAAGTTTAGAGAGGCGCATAGACGATGCCTCTAGCGCGTGCTCCGACATTCAACATTAGTCAGATGGATATGACTGAGGTGGGGCGCCGTTATTCATAGAGAATATTTCAGAGAATCGAACACGGCCAAGTAAAAGCAAGTGCGGAGGGTCTTTGGCATTGTTTCACGATTCTGAAATCGAGTGATTGTGTTGATAGAGAATTGTGTGCCTTTTTCCCTTGGAGTAGAGAGATATTTAGAGAGATATTCGCTTATGGTTCTAAATCTTTTTTTTTAATAACTTCTAACCTTTGATTTACTTCTCTCTGTCTCTTGTAATGGCAAACTCACAAACCCTTATCCTTATTCGGAAGGGCCGTCTCTCAACCCATAAACTCCTTCACTTCGCATTTCTAAGACTAGTTATTTTAGTATGTTGTAGGGGAACCAAACCAACAACACATGCAAATTGCAACCGGAGTTAATTTCAGTGAAATGGTCAATCGGATATGAATACTACTATTATAGGGGTTTTTTTTTTTAATCAAAATGAACTAGAATTATTTTTTCTTACCCATTTAGTACTAAGTTTGTCATAAAATCTAGGTGATTTTAGTTCCAACGGAATGCCAGTCATTAGGTTTCTTCCCTTTTGACCCTTCTCACAAACCAAGTCACAAAGCATGAACAAAAAATAAAGACATCAAAAGGCATACTTATTAATTTTTTTTATTTATTAGATTAGCAATAACAACATGAAAAATACAAGATAGAGCGAAACAGAGACAAACAACACAAAACAAAACTAGAGCATATAAACGCATGCAAAGAAAAGAAAACAATGAAAACCGTCAAATGATGCTCTCACGTGCCTCGCACGCTTGCTCTCTCTCTCTCTCTCTCTACTCTCATCACAAGCCTATCTGAACAAACGACGACTTATTCCTGACGCGAGCCAGCTCACGCGACACGCGTCCGTAGAGCCACGTGAGCGCTTTGAGCGCCGCCACTCCGCAGCCGCCGGAGATCAGGAATCCGACGGCGGAGAGGGAGAGGACGAGGGCGGCGGGGACGAGGACGGGGCTGAAGAGCACCAGAAGCGGCGTTGCCACGGCCAGGGACATCACCGTCCCGGCTAAGCTCAACCCCGACACCATCACCAGACCCAACCCCAACATCGCAACGGCGACGAGTTTCAGCTTCTCCAGACGCGTCGCCGAAGAAGAAGAAGAAGAGTTTGGTTTGTGGTGTTCTTCGGAATTCTCGTGGTTTACGTGGTGGTGCATCCCCATATTAAATATTAATGATATAAACAGTAATATTATGGATACTTTTTTTTTTTTTATTAATTTAAAGGGGAGAGATATAGAAAGACTATTATTTGTTGTTATGGGAGTGATAATTTATGGTTGGTTGGTTGTATATATAGGCGCTATATTACATTGTATGTATCGCCGCCACGGTAAATTACATATATTTTTTTTTTTTTGTAACGCCTCTATGTCTTTTTATTTAAGTTCAAGGAATTACGCGGAAGTGAATGTTGGACACTTGTATGTGTATATTAGTCCACGTGTATTAATAATCCAGTGTATCAGCTTGTACTGATTTGTATTTTTCATTATTTATTTGTCTAGTTAAAACATGACACGTGGCTGATTGTTACAAGCTTGTACCGTTGCAAGTCATATATACTCTGTCCGATCGATAAAAATAAAAAAAATAAAGCCTCTCTGTGGAAATAAAGAATTCCAACATTAGCCAATATTATATAATATAAATTTCTAAAAAAACAAAAGAGAGTATATGATACAAGGCCTATAGTTCAGAAATGATAAACACCAAAAACAAATTAAGTATAAAATATATATAGTTTATTGTGATTAAACTCATGATCTCTCCGGAAATGAAGGTGGTGTGGAATTGTAATTAGACCAAATTAATTGGGAAAGTATCATAGCGCTGTATTCACAAGCCTTGTAATGCATAAATATATTACATGCATTTTTTTTATCAGAATATTATATGCATTTCAATAACGAATCGGATGCTCTTATTTATTTCTCAGCGCCATGAAATACATGCATATACACACACACACACACACACACACACACACACACATTTTAAGAAGATGACACGCACGCACACATAGATAATAAATTAATTAAACATATATATATATATACACGAATGTCTTAATCGTGGTACAAAGGTAGTTTGTGAATTTCCAAGACCAAGCCTCTCCGAAATTCCACGTAAGGGTAAGCCATAGGGACATCATCATCTTCTTTTATCTTCCATCTGGTGAAGAAAGATAAAAAGATGTGAATTACTTATTGATCATTAATTTTGTGTGTACACACACACACACACACACATATATATATATATATATATATATATATATATATATATATATATATATAAATAGACGTATTACCTGTAATTGAGGACTAGATGATGAAGGAAAAATGAAAGCACTACTTTTGCAAGTTCTGCTCCGGGGCAAAGCTTTAGTCCGCCACCAAATGGCATCACTTTTTTGCGCAAATCCTTATCCTATATATATGCCAAACATTCCAAAAAATAATTACTATATAAAATTTATATATTTTTTTGGTTAAAAAAATAAAAAGAGAATATATAAATATATATATATATATATATATTGAAAAAAAAAAGAATAATATAAAAATATTACACACTCTCACACACACATATAAATGTATATTAATTGGTACATTAAATATTTAGATTTTGTGCTTGAAAATGAAAGATACGGAGCTAAATCAAATCAGTCCATATAACATACCCCTTAGATGTTAGCTTAATTTGCCGACCAAATCACTCATATCAAGTAATTTTCTAGCTCGATTTGATTTAATTATTTGAAATTTTATAATCATGCGTATATGTGAATTGATATATTTATAAATTTATATCACAACACGCTATTGGAATAACCTAAACGGAAAATGATAGTGTTTGTAAAGTGCAACATTTAAAAATAGCAGCTGTCTTAATTTTATTTTAAAATAGTGTTTTTTTTTTTCAAAATGTAAACAAGTATTTGGAATTAATTTTCTTATAAATTAATTTTACACTATATATGTTACGTACAGAAGCCCATCTCCAAGGATTGAAATCGTAGGGATTTTCGTGAAGAAGTGGATCAAAATGAGTTGCTGTAAATACCGGAAGAACCTTCCATCCCGAGGGTATAAAAATCCCTGAATAATATAATTAATCTGAATATATCAATTTTATATCGTCAATGTTAATTGTTAGTCATAGAATCTGATCACGAATCGATAGCAAAAACACAATATTGATCAATAATTACCTTTGAAGTTCACGTCTCTAATGGCTTTTCTGTGTACAAACTTCACCACATTACCACATCTTAAGGCTTCAGAGATTACCTGATCGATTATATTGATCAATACATTTGATAATTATTTTCTCATATACATACGTATACATTATATATATATATATATATATATATATATATATATATAGATATATATGAAAGCTGAACTTACATGATTGGTAAATACCATTTTCTTGTAATCTTCCCAGTTCATGGGCTCACCATCACCTTTCTCTTTCCGTATTCTTTGATGCTCTTCCTTTTTTTTAATAAAAATGAAACAGTCATAGTAGTTATTATTTTTATTCCAAATTTATATTTAATAAATAAAATTCACATGTACAAATTTTTACTTGAATAATATTGTTAGAATTGGTTAAAGAAAGATCTCCCATATCATTTAAAAAGAAAATCAACTTAACAACATTTATATATAAATGCCATCATGATATCCTCAATTTTTTTTAATGTAAATTTATTTTGAGATTAGATCATATGCTTAATATTGTACTCTAGCCCACATTATTTCCTTATCTAATTTGTCTATTATTTACTTATTCAATGACACCATAAATTGTACCTTAAACTCGTTGAAGACATTCGGCGAATGAGAGAGAAAGTACACAATTAAGGAGGCGAGAGTCGCGGTTGTCTCGAAACCACCGAGCAAAACGTCGAGGACAATGCTGACTCTTTCATCGTCGATTAGGTTTTCCTTCGCACTAACGATGTCTAAGAAGTCAACATTTTCTTTTTGGAACCCCTTTGCCTTGCTTTTCCTTCTTTCTTCCATCATCTCCTTCACGGTGGAAGATAGCCTTTCTCTAGCCTGCTCAACAATAAATAAATATGAACTACTTACACTAATTAATAGGACTTGGTTTTTATTTTATTTTATTTCGTAGAAAATGATATCTTGACTTGCAAGAGTTTGAGTATACATCTAGTACAACTTTTTTTTTTATATTAGAATATAATGACTTTTTTCCCCTCCAAATTGAAGAAAAAGGTTAGGGTGGATATTAGCTTTAGAATATAGTAATTAATTGTTAATAATACCTTGACGGCATTGTAATATGCAGACCCGGGGACATAAATGGGAAGAGAAACAAATCCAGTCATGTACGTTTGAAAGTCTTCTAGTATGTGTTTGGTTCTTGGCTCCCCAGGCTCAATGGTCAAAAGAATATTCACCATAAGACTCAGCGTAAACTGTCCATTTCATATATAGAAGAAAAAATCAATACCAATAATCAAACTAATCTTGAACTAATACATACAACGCCAAAAATATACAATTAAATAAAAAAAATAATAATAACCTTTGTTGAAATTATATGAGTGAAATTTTAGTCCTTAACTAATGATTTTCATTAAAATAATTTTCAAACTATAATTTAATTATTCATCAGAAATTCAACCGTCCCTAACAACTCAATTACACATGTGTGTAAATAATAATAATAGTTTCTTACTATTTTGGCCTGTTTAAAAAAGGCGATTTCATGGAGGCCGTTCCACGATTGGATAAAGGAGATGGTAAAATTCTCGACTCGGCGAAGGAAGTCGGGATGGGTTCTAGAGGAGTTGATGAAGTTGACGGCGAGGTGTCTCAGCTTCTTGTGAAGGTCGCCGGAGACGAGGAGCAGCGAGTATTTACCGAGAATGCCATGGATCACATTCGGATAACTTGTTTGGAATAGTTTCTCTTCATTCTGAAGAACGAACATGTTGAACTCCATGTCACATGAAACTATGGCTGGTGACCCAAAAACATGTGATTTGAAAACCCTCCCAAACCTGAAATAATAATTAATTTTGTAGAGATGAATATATATATAGACATTTTTATATGTCTTAATTAAATTGTTGGTGAAAAGAAGAAGATGAAGAAGAAGACGAGAATTGTACCAACAAAGATGCTGTAATTTTCAATTAGTTTTGTTGATCAGAAACAAAGAATATATATAATTGTGAAGATGAAAACAGACGACCTTTGACAATGTTGTTGAAGAAAGCTTCCCATGGAGTTTGACACGTGAGGTTTGAGGAACTCCATAGTCTCTCCCAAAAATGGCAATCCCATGTTCCCACAAGGCAACACTAATTTTTCAGTTTTCAGTATATGTTTTCTCTTATGGTATTTGGGAATAATAATTGCATAAGAAACTAGGCCTAGTATTACTACTAGCAAGAGAGGTAATTTGAATTCAGTAGACAAAAAACCAAACATTTTTTTGTTTTGTTTTTTGTACACAACAAAACCACTTTCCTGTAAGCCTTTTTTCTTAATCCTTGTTTACACTCTCTCTTGTGACCATATATATATATATATATATATATATATATATATATATATATATATATGTAATAATATATCATATTATATTGTTTGTATTTTAGTAGTTTAACCTAAAATCTGCGGGGATCACTTAGCATATCATTAAGTGGGGCATGTAGATACATTTTATTCTATTGTTAGTTTTACCAAGTTATCATCATGATCATTAAAATTTGGAAAATGATCAGAAGATCATTACATATATAAATAACAACAAAAAACTAAAGAAGTAATGAAATTTATGTTTCCTTATACAGTTATACTTCATTATATATTACCAACCGAATAAAATATATATGTGTTTATCAGAAGTCTAATATGAAATCTTCAATGAGTTTCTAGGTTTTATACATTTTTATTTTTATTTATGGTTAAGGATATTCCTCAACCACTGTCTTCATCATATTATTGTATCTTGATTTCTTTGATAGTTAATGTTGACTTCCACATTAATTTTACAATTAAAAGCAAAATTAGCCCGACAATTAAATATGGTGTGAAATGTCAGCGTCAGCCACACACGATCGCTGTTATATATATAAATACTTTCCACTATTTTATTTAAAACTCGTTTACTAATTCCTGTCATTAATTTACAATCATTTATGTTGCCGTCGAGAAATTCTTATTGGCGTCACTATTTCCTTATTTTAGGGAGGCAATATATTAGGCTATAGTCAACCATCCATGAGAAGGTTTCACAGGCTGTACACAAATGGAAAATTGCAAGGCTACACCCAAGAACCTTCTATTAATTAAACCGTAAAATAAAGGGTAAACTGAAAGATAATAATCTCGGTTTTTATTTTTGGGCAAAATAATATGTTTTTCAATTCTACGATAAGATTCCCCACTAGTACAAAAAACAGCATTGGGTGCGACTTTTTTCGCACCCAAAGGTCGAAAGTCGCACCCATTGATACCTTTAGGTGCGACTTTAGGTGCGACAAAGTCGCACCCGAAAGTTCGCACCTAAAGGTCATGGGTGCGACTAGTCGCACCCGAAGGTCATGATTTTTAGGTGCGACTTTTAGGTGCGGATATTCGCACCCATATTCGCACCCATAAGTCAGAAAAAATGTGCGAAAAAGTCCGCGCGAAGGCCATTGGGTGCGACTAGTCGCACCCATAAATTTGGCGGGTAGGCCAACGGGTGCGACTAGTCGCACCCAAATTCATTCGCGCCAAGTCTTTGGGTGCAACTAGTCGCACCCAAATTCATTCGCGCCAAGTCGTTGGGTGCGACTAGTCGCACCCGTTGGCTTACCCGCCAAATTTATGGGTGCGACTAGTCGCACCCGATAGCTGTTTTTAAGTTTTTTTTATTTATTATTTAATATTTATTAATTAGAAAAATTCATTAATTAATATTTATAATCATAATATATTACGAATTCTATAATTGTAATCAAATAACTAAATAGTTTATTAATTAGAAAATTCATTAATTAATATTTATAATCATAATAAAAACTAACCATTTGTTGTTCGATTACAATAATTATATAATGTACGACAAATAATTAAAATAAATGTTCATTCTTTTCCCTTTCCTTTTCCTCGGTTTGTAAACCAATCCTTGAACATTTTACTCCCTCTTCCGCCAAATCTTCCTCCAGAACTGCTGCTACCTCCTCGTCCACTTCCGCTCGTACGCTCACTGCCGCTCGTACGCTCTCGCTGGTAATCTGCTGAACCTGGCGGCGTCGTCTGAGCATCTGCCATTGAAACTGATGGCGGCGTTGTCTGATGCATAGGGTGCATCTGAGGCGGCGGCGTCGTCTGAGGCATCTGTGGCATCATGCCGGGCGACATCTGCGGCATCTGTGGCATCGTGCCGGACGACATCTGAGGCAAGGGCGAAAACTGCTGCGTGAACGCGAACATTTGTCGCTGCATCTCCTCCATCTGCTGTTGTTGTGCCGCCATAGCGAGTTGTTGTGCCGCCACCTAACATTTTGAATTTTCGTAAAATCACTTTTCAAATTTACGTATATTCCCTAATTACATAATTTGCGCGATCGTTACAGAAGTTGTTTCAAAATAATATGAGAATATTATGTTAACTATACATATTAAATACGAAATAATAAACGAACACACATATTAGTGACACAATTCGGCTAATAATGTTTACATATGGGGGGATTTTTTCTGGTGCAATATAAATTTACACTCAACGACTCTCTCGCTAGTTATCTGACTTACATCTATTTTTGCTAATGAAATTTAATTAGGCTCTCACTAAGTCTAAGATCCCCTAACTCTCACATAATATCTCTCTCGAGACTTCTACAAACGTATTTCATGTTCTCATATAACGAATAAACTTAATCTCTACTTCTAATAACGCTCAAACACTCATATAGAATACACAATAGCAGAGGAACAATACACACTTAAGAGAATAATTAATAAGCAACACCTATTCTTTACTCTCATCAGCTCTAATTTTTTTTTTTTTTTTAATAAATAATCAAATATGAGAGCGCGAGTTTCTAAGTCCATGTGCAGTGTCCGATATAGTTCTAGGTCTTGAAAAACTAATTAACAACAATTTTAAAAGGAATATAATAAAATTGTGTGTCTTCGAATCGGATTAAAAGTTAATTGGGCCAAAATCTTCGCATAGTGTATTAAAAGTTAATCGAAATATTCAATAGCCCATTACGACCTATAACCTTGTGTTTTATATTTCTCAAGTTATTTTGCCTATGAACCCAACCAATAAACATGCAGAAACAACATTTATATTTAGTATTTCAAACAACATGATTTGTATCCATGAAAGGCCTCCTCGCAATAAATATTTGAATCATCTATTGAAGAGGGAACGGAAGTCCTTTGAGAATCCTCAAGATAGAAGGATTAATTTAAAGCCACAAGAGGACAAATTTTTAGAATTATAGAATAAGCCTAATATTTTGTAGAAATTCAAAACATATATATGGATTACTTCATTTTCAAAGCGTTTTCTTATAATATTTCACTTTTCATTCTTATTTTAAAAATAGCTCATTTTATTATGTCCTTATCGCCTAAAAAGACTAGTAATATTTGCAAAAACAAGCAGAGATTCTAGGTTTATATATTAAGTAATAAGTGTAATCTAAAATATATTTTATCCATATATTTAATTTATAAGATATTCCAAGAATTATTTTAAATGTAAAAAACTTAAGAAATTTCGTGTCCATATTTAAGTCGTTATATGTGATTTTCTATTCTATATTATTAGGAAGGGAAAATAACACATTTATACCCTGTGTTTTAGTGAAATGTCGAGTTTAACCTTCGGTTTTCAAAAATGTCGAGTTCATACCATCTGTTTAACTAAAATGACGAAATTATACCTTCTGTTTAACTAAAATGACGAAATTATACCTGAAATAGACAACAGTGTCACGAATATTCTTTTTATTGACTTTTCATTGACGTTGACTATAATATTTATATATAAACACCAATTATCTTTATTCATTCGCGCCGTATATGTAATTTATTTAAAAACTAAAAAATAAACAATAGTCTCTTAATCGTGAAGAACAGAAAGAGGGAAAGGGGTAAACATCGATAGTTGATAGTCATCAAAATCGCATATTCGAATAGAGAATCCAGGATTTAGAGTTACAATTCGAACACAGAATGAAGTCATTTCTTAGGAGGTATGAGTTTTATTATTTAATTTCAATTTAAGGCTATTTTTATTTCAAAATTGAGAATTTGGAAGTTAGGGCACTGATTTAGATTTGATTTGGTTTTTCTTATATAAGAGTTAATATCAATGAAAGAGAGATTTGTGACGCTGTTATTCATTTCAGGGTATAATTTCGTCATTTTAGTTAAACAGATGGTATAATTTCGTCATTTTAGTTAAACAGAGGGTATGAACTCGACATTTTTGAAAACCGAGGGTTAAACTCGACATTTCACTAAAACACATGGTATAAATGTGTTATTTTCCCTATTAGGAATTAATGACAATTGAGTGTTATTGTCTAGTTACACACACCACTTAGATATTGCTTGTATATAATGCAGAAATAAAGTATATTGATAAAATGTGTAATTATACACACCACTTATTGCTTGTATACAATGTACCCGCGACAAAAAAAATCTAGACTTGTCATATTGTTGACTTTCTCATTATACTATATCACAAAAGCATATAGCATGCTTCTTCTTCTTTTTTTCATGCATATAATTACAGCACATATATATGACGATACTCCCGTATGCATTTTCGGTTAATTTCAGTTAACCTTTTGCGAAAAAAATTGATCAAAAGTTTACCATTAACCGAGGTCTTTTTGATTAATTAACTCTTCTCTTTCTTTTTTTTTGTTAATCCTTTTGTCGTATATAAATTGATTATATAAGTAATTGTCACTACTATTGATAGAAAATTAATTTTCATAAAGCTTACTAAGAGTTGTATCCACAATAAAGTAATATGTTTGATATAGTCTCTATAATGGTCCCCCATGCGAAAACCAATGTCAATTGTATATTAGTCTTTAAGTATAATGGATTATATATAAATTTGTCATACTTATCAAAATTAGAACCATGGAGCTGCAACATAGACATAATATAAATTGTAATTAATATAGAAGTAATAATTAAGTATCTTACAATAGTATACTTATCATTGATGACTTTAATTATAGAAATATAAAGCAAATTCCAGTACTTATACTCTGCAAATTGTTTATTGTAATTACATTTTAAAACAAACCGAGTCGTTTATATATCTGAAAAAACAAGTTTAAATCTGTGAACTATAGAGTTTTTTTTTATAAAAAAAAAAAAAAAAAAAAAAAAAAAAAAGCCCACTGCTTGAGTGTATATATATACACACACACACACATATATATATATATATATATATATATATGTATATATAGTGATAGGTTTGAAAATGAACTTCACAATGTACATATAAATATGACATATTGACATGTACTAATCAGAAGACTATTTGAATATATTACAATAATGGAAGGACTTTTAGAAGCAGAATCAAAGATACTAAATACTTTTTCCCCCTACTTTGTTTTTTGCACTTGGCATATATATATTTCACACCATTTCACCACCAACTTTCTATTTATATACTTTTGTTTTTGTTTTTAGTTTCACTAAGACGGTCTCTAATTAATTGTTTCCTCATAAGTGTATTAGAAGTCGCAGTTGGCTCAATCTCCAAAATTAATCCTTGTCTGAATTCCACGTAAGGGTAAGCAAGTGGTATATCATCTTCTTTTGTCTTCCACCTAGTAAGAAGTAAGAACAATATACGCAACACATTCAAACATGATTAGTACTATAATTCCTGTTAATCTAGGGGGAAAAAATTACACATTATAATGTTATAAACCCTAGTAGCATAGTTTATACGAACACTTTAGCCTATCTAGTAATTATTTTATTTTGGTTGATGGAAGAAAGTCGTAATATTATTAATTCTAAAATAAAAGTGAATAAAATTATAATGATGAGAGTTGAGAATATGGGTCCCCAAGTGGTTTTGTTGATGATTTCAACCAATAAAAAGTAGCCAACAAACAACCTTATTTAGTGGAATGTGTATCCATGCATTACAGAAGTATATGATCATGTTAAGGGAAACTAGTAGGTGATTTGAAGTTATATCATTGTTATATCTAAGTTAAGACTTTATTATTTATTTTTATATGTATAAATATATACCTATAATTAAGGACAAAATGATGAATGAAGAACCCAATGACTACTTTAGCTAGATCGGCCCCCGGACAAAGCCTCGGTCCACCACCAAACGGTGTCACCTTCTTCCTCATTTCTTTGCCCTATCCAAATCACAACCACCACACACACACACACATATATATGTATATATATATTACTGATTACTTCATATATATTATTGTATTTTAATTTCACAATAAAATTGATTCTTACGGCTTAGGTTATTCAATTATTTACAAATTCGGATCTTATATTATGTGTGTCTCATTCTATGCCTAATTGATAATCATAGGTCATTTTAATATTTTGTTTATTTACATCTTGGCTAGCCATTTCATTTTAGTGAAAATATCAACATTATCCTATATATTTAATCCAACTATGCGATTTATCTCTTCAATTTTCATCAAAATCTCACTTCCGTTTAATATAAATGATACGTAGCTCCCCTTAAAAATATGTTATATCATAAATACTAACCTTTTTCGTTTAGTTTTTACAAAAAAAAAAAATAAATAAATAAAAAAAAATAAAAAAAAATTGAACTTCCCTAAATGGTCTTATAAAAATACATATTTATTTACTATTTATTTATAAAAAAATATCTCTTTATAAAGAAATCTTTAACTTTTTATAATAATAATAAAAAAAAAGGTTTTGATTCAATTTTTTTTATATAACATAAAAAATAAAGAGTTATTTCGTTAAAGGTAATTTGGAGAGTTCAATTTTTATTAAAAAAACGAAAAAAAATGTGATATAACATATTTTTAACAGAAGTATATGTCGTTTATATTAAACTAAGGAAGATGTTTGATATTTCTGAAAACTAAAAAAATAAATCACACATTTCGATTAAACACACGAGATACTGTTGATATTTTCTCCCCACTTTATACGCTTGAGAAAGTAGTTATGCATCTTATTATTTATATAATTACCCATCATTACTAGTTTGAAATTTCGCATCATATACTATATATTTAATCATTATTTCATATATATATATATATATATATATACATATATATATATATATATATATATATATATAAGTCGCATGTTTATTATTTGTAGGATAATATATCACTTATTGACTCGCTAGAGTGAGTCCGGAAAGCTATATACATAGGGGTTAAAAAAAAAATAATAATAATATTTTTAAACTCCTATACAACATACGATATATATATTAGAACTGTGTAAAAAAAGAAGAAAAAAAGTAACATACAGTCCATCTCCAAGGATTAAATTCTTGGGGATTGTCATGAAGAGACTGATCAATATGTACAGCCGTAAATATCGGAAGAACCTTCCATCCGGACGGTATAAGAATCTCTGAAATCAACTCAGAAACCCATGCGTGTCATTAAAATAATTAAGATTCTATATATGTTTCAGTCGCAACTCAGTTTACCAAACTATTTCTTTATATAATGATATATGCGATAATTAAGATCTAAGTAACTGATAATATGTATATTTAAATAGATAATTAATTAATACCTTTAAATTTCACGTCTTGAAGAGCTTTCCTGTGCACAAATTTGACCACATTCCCACACCTCATGGCTTCACATGTGACCTGACAATAAGTGGACAATTAATAATATGGTCTTTCATCCACTAATTAAAAGATGTGGCAATTATGCCAATAGTCGAATAGTTTATCTCTTTTTAAAAGTTCATGTTTCATTTTATTAAGAAAATAGTCCACCAGATCGAAGTTAATTAAATTAGTTGTTCAATTAATTTAATTAATTTCAGTCTAATGGACTATTTATCTAATAAAATAAAACTTGTATTAAATTCTTAAAATAAAGTAGAGCATTGACTAATTAGAACAAATATTCATTAAAAGATAGGAATATAATCATTGCTTGTATATATACATTATATTATTCTTACATGGTAAGTGAATTTCATTTTCTTGTAGTCTTCCCAATTCAATGGCTCATTGTCCTTTTTACATTCCCTTATTGTTTTGTGCTCTTCCTGATAAATGCATTGTATATACACATGTACGTACGTACTGTTATTATCTAGATCCAGGCACATGTGCAACGTGTAAGTACAGTTTTAGAGAGAGAGAGAGAGAGAGAGAGAGAGAGATAAGTTATTTATTAATTACCTTTAATTTGTCAAAAACATGAGGTGCATGGGAAACAAAGTAGACAATCAAGGCCATTAGCGTTGCGGTTGTCTCGTACCCTCCAAGCAATATGTCCAACACAACGCTCAATCTCTCTTCTTCACTTAGATCCTTCTTTGCCAATACAACATCTAAAAAATCCTCTACAACTTCTTCATCATTATTGTGATGACCATGTCCTTTTTTTACTACTATTACTAGCCTCTCGTTGATGATATCTTTCACGGTTGAAGATAGTCTCTCTCTAGCCTTGAAAAAAAAATAAGATATAAACATGTCATGCTCATGAACTAATAAGTATTCGTATCATTAGCTATCAATTAATAAGAATACTATATCAAATATAACTATATATCTACTAAAGAAATTATTAACGCCAATGTTTATATAGCTAGGGTTAGAGATTTTATAAATAGTATACCTTAACTGCCTTGAAATATGAAGTTCCGGGGACATAGATCGGTAGAGAAACAAACCCTTTCATGTATGTCTCGAAGTCTTCTAATATTTGTGAGGCTCTTGGCTCACTAGGCTCAATGTTTAATACATGCTTAACCATGACGGAAAGTGTGAACTACATTCAAATGTCATAATAGCATCATTATATTAATAGTTCCTTTAAAGTGTATTTAACGCATAGTGAAGTCATAAAAAAATGTCTAATTTTACTCTTTTTTTTTATGGAAAACTTATAATTTTACTTACTTGCGAGCTAGTGAAATTATGTTTACCTTTTTAGCTTCTTTAAAGAAAACAATTTCTCTACGGTCGTTCCATGAATCCACCATAGAGAGTACCATCTTCTCTACACATTCAAGGAAATTTGTCCGAAACTTAGACAAGCCGACGAAGCTTACAATAACACTCCTTAACTTCTTGTGAAGATCTCCGGAAACAAGAAGCAAAGAGTACTTCCCAAGAATGCCATGAATGGCCTTGGGATAGCTTGTCTGGAAAAGCTTCTCTTCATTTTGAAGAATGAACATATTGAGCTCAAGATCACATGAGACTATTGCCGGAGAACCGAATAAATGCGATTTGAATATATTGCCGTACCTGCGCCAATAAATAAACACATATATAGGATCTCAAAAGAGAAAACTCGTACTTCTATATGTACAAAAATGTGTCATATTTAAAAGTAAAAGTACAAACCTAGTGCAACGTTCTTGAAGAAAAGCACCCAATGCGTTGGAATTGTGAGGTTTTAGGAAAGCAAGAGTCTCTCCGAGAAAAGGCATGTAACCCATCTTACCAAGAGGTAGGTTTTGGTGATGATGATATGGTTTTTTCTTTGAAAATAGTTTCATGAGTAAGTGAAGAGAAGGCAAGGTTAGGCATAATAGCAAAGCTAAAGTTACAAACATAGTGTTTTTTTGGAATGATCTCTCTAAGTTCACACAAACCCTTTTTACTGCTCTTTTTTTTTTTAAATGACTTGCGCAAGTTAAACACTAAACTTCTTAGAAGTAGCTTGTACTTAGTTGCTATATTGTCTTTGCTTTATATACTATAGTCTCCACCAACAATAAATATACTGTTTGCATTCCTAGAGAAATACTTAATATTTTGTTATACGTTGAACTTTACGAATCGGCCGGTGTAATATTCTTTGAAATTGTGTCAATATACAACAAATGACGTGTGAATTAGATTGGTATTTCTTCAATATTTGACCAAAAAGGTGGCGAATGATAATACATCATATGTTTGTCCTCTAGCTAATGAGTAGCTATAAGTGTAAACGTATACCAATTAATTTGTGTTTGTTTTATTTTTATTTTTTTCTTAAAGAAGTACCATCGGTTGGTATTGACTAGAAAAATTAATAGCATATATTTGATCAATCTCTCATTTTTATTTATTTGCTTGCTTTTAATTATTTTTTTATTATTTTGTATGCCGTCTTTTAAAAAATAATTTGTACTTGATCTCTTTCAACAAAAATAATATTGAAATCAATCCAAGACCTTGAATTCTGAAATTAGGAATCAAAGTATTTTAATTGAATGATGAGACTTTTATAAACTTCTTGATTATTCAATTTCAAAATCCCTAGGGTGACAAAAAAAACCTACTCAATTATATATTATTAGCTATAAGTTGTAATTTCCTTCGATATATATATATATATATATATATATATATATATATGGAACATTCTATTATTAAATTATGCCTTCCCTACACTTAATAGAATGAACCCCGAGCTACATGTTTCATAAAAATGTACAATCTTTACGTGCCATTTTGGTGAAGGAAAAAATATAACTATCCATGCCTATATATCTATGGATTAAAGCATATATAGTATCGCAGATAAATCATGATAATAGGTTTCCAAAAGGAATAGCACAGAGGGAACAGACTCCCTTATTAAGTCTACAACTTTTGAATGGCTATGTACATAAGAGAATAATTGACTAGTAAGAGTTTTAAAATTTATTTCTTTCTAAGCAATGTTTCTTTCTTTACGTTGGCTTGATGTGGATGTTTGCAATGTAAATCCGACAAAATTTGTGTTTCTTGTTATCGTTTTTTTTATTTATTTTTGCTTTGCATGATGATTATGTGATACACATTTTTCGGCTCTTGTTGGCGAGAACGGAAGAATATAAGAGAATGAGATTATACGGCCTTTTTTCTTTTGTTCTTGATAATTTTTCTATCATACTTTGACTAACGGATAAACACAGTAAATAAAATTAATATATAACTAGATGCCACCAAAAATTAAAAAAAATATAACTAGATGTACGATAGGATATGGATTTCGACTTCAGAGGATTCAAAACCAAAAGAAAAAAAAAATGATAGTTTAAATAAGGATAGATTTCTTACCATGAGTCGTATATCATTTTCAATTTGCCCCTTAAAGAAATTTAAAAATTAAAAAAAAAAAAAAAAAAAAAAAACTCTAAATTAAGCAATGAAAACTAGAAATTTGTGATACAACTACCCCTTGTTATAAAGAAAAAAAAGTTGAAGAAATGCATATTTTTAGTACAAAATACATATATTTCTAAACTTTAGTAATCGGATGATTTTGACGTTAATTAAATCAATATTTGTTTCATACATTAAGAAAACAATCATAAATTTTCAAATTCCCAACCTCTAATATGTCAACTTAAGGATATTAATTCCCCATCTTTAACATAATTTATTAATTTAATTTTAAATAATTTAAACATTGATAATTGAACAAACACCCCAATATCTTAGCATGGGAGCAAGATCTTCCTAATTGTGATGTGGCATTTGCGAGAGAAGAATTGTTAAATCTCCACAAAATATAAAAAAGTCAGCCATGGTGAAGCTTAAATATTAATCTTTGTATTTGTGCTCAAATGTACAATATAATTATATGATATAATGTGTAATGTAAAATTGAATATTTTTTTATATAAAAAAATATTTTACCGGATTTGCTAACAATTAATATGGAGATGGAATGCGTAAATGTATAACAAATATATAATTCAAATGGTAATTTAGTGTTTTTTTTATCTTTATATGGCGAATTGAAATAAGGTACACACTTTAGGGAGAATATATAATAAAGCCTTAAAATAAAATCAAAGAAATTATAGAAGGAAGGGAAAATTAAAAAGCAAATTGTTACTATGTCTGTACTTTGCTGTGACCATATGGTGCACGTGCGATGGGATTGTGGCCCCACTTAAATCAATTACTCTTGGTCCATGGTGGCTTTGCATTGTCTTGGTAAATTGTATCTCCAGCTGTATATAAATTTACATTGCAATCATAGCCTATATTTACACTTCTTTTTTCTTTTTTCTTTTTTCTTTTTTCTTTTTTTTTACTAGAGTGGATGCTATCATAACTAATGTTTTGGTTAATATATTCACTTTCACTTATTGCCCCTTAATAGTATCACTTTTTGTGTTGAAATCGTAGGTAGACATAAATAATGGATTAAAAGCCCTAATCCTCCTGGTAATTCTCTATTATAAGAATAACAATTTTGGTTAATAATGGCATCACCGTTTGTTGTAATTGATTTTGGTAGCGGTTTTTTACTTTATTATAAGAATAACAATTTATTGCAAAAATAAAGTTGTTTAAGTTGTAAACAATTTTTTTTTTAGTTTAGCTTCAACTTTCTTTGTATATATTATATCACTTGCTCTTAGTTGATAATCATATTCATGCTTACGTTTAAATGCATCCGTAGTCACACTTCTTTAATTTTATATTAAGAGTTCACTTTTTACTATCATACATTCATCCATAGTAATAAGTTTCAAATTTTAAAGAGAATTAAGACAACTACAAATAAATTGGGGCACTGTAGCAAAATAGCCAGTTTGAAACTATAGATTTTGTTTTTAGCCTATGTTTCATAACTTTTAGGGAAATAGCCAACGTGCTTAGGTGTCAATAATTAATAGACTAATTTGCCATTTTACTTAATCAAATGGAAATAATGAATATAATTATATTAAATAATAGGCAATAACAATATAAAATAACAGACAATTTCAAAATTGTTATAAGTAGTCTTTAACCTCTAACAAATCTCAACAAAATATTTTATCAAAAATATCATTAATCACGCGGCGTGCTAATCTAGAACGGCTCACCAAGACTGACGTTACTGTTGGGAACCTGTCAACACAGATAATAAACGTAAATTATTGGAAATTATCTCATTCTCCACATTTAAGTAATTTGAATGGAAATAAATGGAAATAACTGTAAATAAATCATCTGTACCTCTACATTTTTCCAAAAACAAATATTCGAAAATCTTCACTGTTAAAAAAAAAATTAACAATGAGTCGGGTCACCTCTAATCAAGCTGGAAATAAATGGAAATAACTGTAAATAAATCATCTGTACCTCTACATTTTTTCAAAAACAAACATTCGAAAATCTTCACTGTTAAAAAAAAAAATAACAGTGAGATCCACGATCATCCCATCTTCGATCGCAGCTGTCGGATCCGCGATCATCAACGACCTCCGTATCGTGTGGTTGGCCTCGCACGGCATCTCGGCAACCACCTCCTTGGCCTCCTCCGAAAACCCGCCCCGGCTCAGAATATCCACCACGCACCCGAAATGTTCGACACAAGGCTCGACCCCGTCGAACCTCATCGACCCGAAGATCTCCCGAGCCTCTTCAACCAGACCACCGTGCCTGCAGACCGAGAGAGCCCTGAGATAGGTCACTCCGTTGGGCTTCGAACCGGACTCTCTCATCTCGCGGAACGCCTCGGTGGCTTCTCGGGCCCGCCCGCTCTGGCACAGCCCGACGATGATCGCGGTCCAGCAAACCACGTCCCGTTCCCGCTCGCCTAGCCCTCGGAAAAGCACCGACGCGTCGTCATCTTGGCATGTTGAAATTAAAAAAAAAAGCCCAGATCTCTTATTTTGTGGAGAGAGAGAGAGAGAGAGAGTGGAAGATGAAAGAGAGAGAACGTGGTTAAAAAAAACCAGATCTGATTTTGTGGAGAGAGAGAGAGAGAGAGAGAGAGAGAGAGAGAGAGAGAAAACGTGGAAGAGAGAGAGAAGGATTCTAATATTTGGTAACTACCTTCTACAAAATAGGATTTTAACATGCACAAAAAAATAAAAAAATAAATAACGTGATTTTAAAAAACTACTTTAATTATTGAGGACAAAAAAGTAAAAAATATTTTGCCACCTAATACGTTTGGTTATTTCTCTAAAAATCTCCAAACATAGGCTAGATCCCAAACCAAACGTTTTAGGTGGCCTAATTACTTAGAAAACTCAATAAATTGAGGCTCTTTATTTTGTTTTATAAGCTAAGTAGTTGATTTCTTAGTAAATGGTTATCATAACTTGGAACTATTTTTCAATTATCATGTTTATTTATTAAATTTACTATTTATTACTTAATTATCTCTTAAAATGAATGACTTGAACACATCCCATAATATAGTTTTTGTTGACTTTTTCATTAGAAAACTTTTAAATCGAAAAATTACTCAGGTACACAAAGAGCCAGCGTTTTGTGTGCGAGAGTAATTTTGTCCTTTTGAAAATTTTCAAAGGAAAAAATTGACAAAAAAAAAAAAAAAAAAAAGATTTTTGGGAAGCCCATCGGAAAAAAGATAGCCTTTGTATATATATCATGTAATTATACCTCATTGCACGTTTGAGCGGACCTATTATGAATTATGATTATCAGTTTATTGTCTTTCACAGCATTTTGAGTTTTTTACAGTTATCTGCAAGCTCAAGTATGGCCTTCTTCTAGAAAATTATTATTATTACTTTTTTGTTTTTTGGACAATTATTCTCTATCAACTTTTATACACAACACAATGATGAAACCGCCCGCGATGATCTATCTCAGTTTACTTGGGTTAAAAAAATATATGACAAAAGAAAATTAATAATATTGACAAGACATTGATTGATTGATTTCCTGGTTCCACATATTGTCTGTTACGTAACATAGTGAAAAGACTATGGTCACGAAATGGACTAAATTCGATCTATTCTTTCTTACTAGTGTCGGTCTAGGCCTCGAGCGGACTGGGTTGAAAATTGTTTTAAAAATATTGCCTCATTTTAATATGATAAGAACTAAGAACATGACAATGCAGTATCATAAAAATTTGCCAGATTTCATTTGAATTCGTTCATTATGTCAATACGAATTTACCTTATACAAGATAATGGATTTTTTTAAAAATTAAAATAAGTTGTTGTGTAATTGAAGAAACTTAACCCTAGTAAATCGTTAGCTAGCTATTTATCCTTTTCATTTTCAAAACGTGACTGATTCTGTGTAGTTCTCTAGATGAAATGACGATAAGAGCATATTTAATGGTTTGTAGCTTAATAATTGTGAAGGCTTGCTAGCAATTAACAAAAGTTGTAAGCTAGTTGCTTATCATTATTTTGCACTTTACCTATTAGCTTAATTAAGCTACTTTGTTTAACTAAACTACTTTGTTTAACTAAGCTACTAGCTTAGCAAATTAAATGGACCAATTTTTTTTTTTTTTTATTTTATTTAATAAGTGAGAATTGAATAGAAAATAATAATAAAAGATTAATTATTGACATGTGGGATCAAGTTAAGCTAAAAGAGTGATTTAGCTTATCAATAGAGAACAAATTTGCTTAAATTAGTTGTAGCTTAAATTGCTTATGTGGCAAGTTAAGCAAATATGGTATTTGCATATCATTAAAGAGGCTCTACTTTGTTAAAAATGCATTTTGCATTTGTTATCTCCAATTGGGGTGATGCATTTGATCATATAGTTACTTTTTCATCCTTCAATTTCTTGTTATATTTATAATAAAAAAAACCCCGAAATTTAATATTATATACTTTACTAAACGCTGATATCGTCAACAATGTCAAATAATAACTAATTTTAAAATTACAAATTTAGCTAAATATAAATTATCATAAACATTTGTGTGAAAGAATTTATCAAGAATATTCCTATTGGCTGAAAACCATGCATGCATCATGATTAGGCAATACCAATTGTTTATCAATAAAAAAAAAAAATCTATTTTGCCTATACAAAAATCTATCACGGTTAGAGAGACGCTCTTATAAAAAAAAATGTAATATTTAATGCTAAATTAAAAGTTATGAAGTACCATGAGTTTAGCTCTCAAAACTAATTAAAAATGAGATAAACAACTTATAATAATTTTATATTAATTTTCATTCTCTAAAAATAATTATATAGAGTGAGACATGGTCATGTTTTGGTTTTCTTGTTCTTGTGCCTGGAAAAAGAAGTTGTCCACATGTTTTGTCAATGGACTATTAGAATTATGAGTAGAGATTTTGTATCAAGTGTGGAGGTCTCGCTCTTTTTTCCGGGTTTGTTTTCTAGTTGAGTGCTAGTTCGAATGAAGTTTTCATGTTTAAAAAAAAGTTCTCTTGTCTATATGAGATTCTTAACATGTCCTCTTAAGATCGTGACTCTTTTCGTTCACTCATTTTGTGCTAGTCTCAGAGATTGGATTTGATATATTTTGGACTTTGTTGCACCCTGACATTATATTATGATACTTAGTGTGAGAGAGTCGGAGAAGAGAGGAATTGCTCAAAGATTGAATAATCTAATTACTGTTTCATTAGCAGTAAATCAGTTATAAACGCTTATTATAAATGGAGACGCTCCCTCAAATGTGAATTTTTAAGATTTACTTTTTATAGTTTACCTAAGAAATTTTCAATTTAACCACTCAAAACATGTTCTCTAACTTCGTCTTTGTTAATACATGGGTCAATGACTAACAAATTTATAATAATATATGTATGTTCGGCATTCAATTAGTTTTCGTCTTTGACGTCTTTGTCTTCCCTAGTTAGCTATGGATACACATAATTTAGTTTCGGGTTCTATAGCTAACTAGCCAATGACAAACTTAAGTTTTGCTAAATAACCAATGTTTTGTTAATTTTGCAAAATAGAAATTAACATATATTAACGAGGATCAAATATCTAAAATATCCTTCATTAAATATATTATAATTAAAATAAAAAATAGAGTCATTATATGAGTTGACCATAGCCACATTAATATTCCTACATTCCTTAATTATCTCTTTCTCTCTCCATTAACAATAGTTTGTCTCTCTGCTCCGATTTTTACACTTCACTTTGCTACTCGAAGGATGCTTAGTAGTCTCCCATATTTATTCGGGCTGCGTTTCAGTAACAAATATATTCACATTAAGATAACTAAATACAAATATACCGAAATTAACAATAATTAACGATTAGTAGCTGAAAGAAAACTTATATGTCCACGAAGATTAACACGGCTGCATATTAACAATATTTAACTATTATTAAAAAAATTAACGATAATTTATAGTAATTAACTATACGAAATTCATAAGTGTAGATAACAAATAAGAACGAATGAAACACATATATTAATCCACTTCATCGTCACAATCACCACCACAAACCCTAACGAATCTAATATAAGATATTAGACAAAAGTCAAACAAACAAATCGAAAAATAAATAATTGAGTCGTAACATGAGCTTAAGCCGGAGCGACATAGGTCGTTGGAGCGGCAACAAGGCTGGAGTCCGGAGGAGAAGCGGTGGGAGTCTTTGTCGGAGCAGGGATAGTCGCTAGAGCTGGAGATGACGCGGAGGCTCATCGAGCGCGTCGGCGGCGGAAATCGTCGCTGCCAAAAACGGAAGCAACATCAATATCTTTAACCCTAACCAGGCGACAAGAGAGAGAGGTTAAGGAATCAAATAAATTCGTTTCTATAGTTCTTTCTCTTTTAAGAAATTGGTTGATGTTATTTCTTTCTCTTTTAATAGATTTATCATATGTATTTCTTTCTATGAGAAGTTTCAAGTCTAAGTGATAAGTGCTCTTTATAAGTCAATTTATTGCTTTTCATATAACACTCATACAAGGGTGGACACATTTCTTATCAACTATTATTACAAGTGACAAGTTTCAAAATAAAATTAATTACACGTACGTAATTAATATTTTTAAAATTAAAACTACCAAATTATTTTTTGAATTAAATACGTGTTTGTGATTAAAAAAAAAAAAAGTTGGATTGGTACAGCGAAATTTGCCACTTTAAAAATAAAATCCAAACGTTGAAAATTCAAGCGAAATTTGGTTGGATTCGTAAAATTATTTTTTATTTTCACATATATATATATATATATATATATATATATATATATATATATGTTGGAAGAACTGTTAATTTCCTCGATTGTACTTGTCCCTACAACTCTTTGATATTTTAAGACAGTTATTTTGTTTTGGGAAAATAACACATTTATACCCTGTGTTTTAGTGAAATGTCGAGTTTAACCCTGGGTTTTCAAAAATGTCAAGTTCATACCCTCTGTTTAACTAAAATGACGAAATTATACCATCTGTTTAACTAAAATGACGAAATTATACCATCTGTTTAACTAAAATGATGAAATTATACCCTGGAATAGACAACAGTGTCACGAATATTCTTTTTATTGACTTTTCATTGACGTTGACTATAATATTTATATATAAACACCAATTATCTTTATTCATTCGCGCCATATATGTAATTTATTTAAAAACTAAAAAATAAACAACAATCTCTTAATTGTGAAGAACACAGAAAGATGCAAAGGGGTAAACATCGATAGTTGATAGTCATCAAAATCGCATATTTGAACAAAGAATCGAGGATTTAGAGTTACAATTCGAACACGGAATGAAGTCATTTCTTAGGAGGTATGAGTTTTATTATTTAATTTCAATTTAAGGCTATTTTTATTTCAAAATTGAGAATTTGGAAGTTAGGACACTGATTTAGATTTGATTTGGTTTTTCTTATATAATAGTTAATATCAATGAAAGGGAGATTTGTGACGCTGTTATTCATTTCAGGGTATAATTTCGTCATTTTAGTTAAAAAGAGGGTATAATTTCATCATTTAAGTTAAACAGAGGGTATGAACTCGACATTTTTGAAAACCGAGGGTTAAACTCGACATTTCACTAAAACACAGGGTATAAATGTGTTATTTTCCCTTTTGTTTTCTATTATTTCATGATTTGATCAGAATAACGTTCAATAAGTTACCATGACAATGAAACGTATATATATAAAAAGTAAACTAAACGGTATTTTCTCCTACATTCTCTAATTATGTTGCTCTGTGCTAAGTAGTGTGTAGAGGCATTATTGTATTGTCAATAGCGATCCCTTCACATAGTTTGACGGAGAATGTGGAAACTTATAATAATTTTAAGTTTTTTTTTTTTTTTTTTTATCAATGTAATAATATTTAGTTAAATAGCAACATTATTAACATCATTTGAAAATTTTCAAGTTATTATGTCGGTTAATTATTAGGTGTATTGAGCCAGTTACCTAATTTATTGTACGCTAAACAATTGATTGAATGTATAGACTAAATCGTGTAAATAAACAAACAAATTCTAAAAAAAATGGATTTTAGTGCAAATAATCCATAAAATAGGGGAGCTTGGATCATTCCAACCCTCTATATTAAATTATAGTTTAATTATCTATTACACTATTAATTAGACTATAAAGACTAAAATTTAAATGAAAATGTAAATGGTAAAAAAAAAATCAAATAGAATAATAATCTATCACGCCTCTCTCTCTCTCTAAAAAAAAACTTACCCTTTCTCTCTCCCAAAACTACAAAATTTGGGCTTTCAATCTTCGGTGTCCTTTCTTCCCCTGAAATAGGGAGACTCCGATGGTCTCGACCAATAGAAGGACTTTCGATCTAAGGAAATATAATGTTTATTTATTATTTTCTTTTTCATGTTTTTCTTTATGTTTTGATTATGTTTCAATAATTTATGCCTTATAAGATCTAGCTTTTGTACTGTCCGATCTTTAATCAGAGTGGTTTTTAATTTTTTTTCAAATCTGAATCTCAGATTTAAGATATAAATTTCTTCTTTTGGCGTAAATCTCACTCGGGCAAAACCCTAAAACTGCAATCTGCAACAAACGAAGACCGGTGTTTCCACTCGCGATTCCTATAGTAATTATATAATGACTGATTACCTGCATAAATTGGTAGCTCATATGTAATTTTGTTGTATTTATGATTGTTTGTGATCCATTTTTCATCTTTTTTTGTAGAAAGTTCTTTGGCAAAAAAAAAAAAAAAAACAAATAAAACGTCAAACAGCACAAAAACAATATAAATTGAGATATTTATAGAAGGAAAAAACAAAAGTAAATTAGTTATTTGAGGCACTAAGTTGGATTATTAGGTTGGGATAGCCAAGCCCACCATGTAAGCCTTTGAAATGAAGATCTCTGCAGCTACCGAATAACAGCCATGGATTGAAATAGCATCTCAGCGCTATGTACAACGTATACGTGTATCTCACTCTCACCATAACAAAAACCTTCCAATTATTATATCTATTTAAAATAAAAATAAAAATAAATAAACTCCCATCACCGAAAGAAAAGAAAATAAAAAAAAAAGGAAAAAAATGTTGAACCTTCGTGTAACAACAACAACAATAAACCCGTCAACAACATTAACAAGGCTGACGAAGCCCAAACTCAACAGCCTCAGAGTCAGAACGACCGCGACGACGATGATGAGTTCATCGTCAAATGACGAAAGTACCCCTGCGGCGGGGAGATCAGTGAAGCAGTATCGGCTGGTGTTGAAAGGGGAAGAGAGGACGAAGCTGAACCCGGGTTCGGACCGGGAATTCTACGCTTACCCGCGGTTCGTGACCCACGTGGACGACGCCTTCATATCGTCGGTGACGGAGCTGTACCGAGAGCGGGTGAGGGAAGGGTCGGAGGTTCTGGACCTGATGAGCTCGTGGGTCTCTCACTTGCCGGCGGAGGTAAAGTACGGGAGGGTCGTCGGTCACGGCCTCAACGCCGACGAGCTTTCGAGGAATCCGAGGTTGGACTCTTTCTTCGTCCAGGACCTCAACGTTGACCAGACCTTTCAGTTTGCTGACTCTTCTTTCGACGCCGTTTTGTGTACCGTCAGTGTTCAGTACCTTCAACAGCCTGAGAAGGTATTTTATACATGCGTATTTTATTCCAAATATTTGAATGAGCTCATCAACTTGGCCTAAATTGGGTTAAAACATATGTCTAATTATATAATACTCTGTCGAAAATATGAATTTAAGCAATAGTTTTGCAGACAATCGAACTTGTCGACATTTATCATGAACCTCGGAATTCTGTCAATAATATATGGAATGTTCTGTTGAAATTTCGTTGAATTCTTTCAAGAAGATGTTAAATTTATCGACCATTTATCTCTGTTATTTAGTAATCTTTGTTCATTTTTTTTTTCCCAAAAACATTTAGCTCGAGTCACGCTTGGGACAAAGTTCTCCTAGAAAAAAAAAATTATTATCATATCGAACTACTGTATTTCAAAATCTTGTTTATACACTTACGTATAACATAAACACAGTAGAAGTATACTAAGTAGACAGACATGAGTCAGTCAAGATTCATGAGATTTGCATTTTATAGTTTTTAAAGTCTCTGTGGTTGCTTTCTATGTGAGATTTTTAAAGTCTTCTCGGGTTAAATCCTATTTCAATATCCGTTTAATTATCCGGTTTTCGTATCGTATTAAGATTAACAAGGCCAAGTATAAAAAAAAAAAATCAAATAAAAACTTTGACCAGCAGTACAAAATTCCTTGAACCCTATAATGATCACTTGATCTTATAAACCGTTTATGAGTCACTTTTTTCATTAATTATTGAATAATAGTATGTTTATTTTTCGGATAATGACGATCACCAGGTGTTCGCGGAGGTTTGTAGAATATTGAAACCCGGAGGAGTGTTCATAGTGAGTTTCAGCAACCGGATGTTTTACGAAAAGGCCATCGCGGCTTGGAGAGAAGGGACGGACTACAGTCGGGTTCAGCTCGTGAAGCAGTATTTCGGATCCGTCGAAGGCTTCACCGAGCCCGAAGTGATAAAAAAAACTCCGGCGAAGAACACCGACAAAGGAGATAGTAATTTGCCGTTCAATTGGACCATGGAATTGCTCGGTTTTGTTCCCGCTTCGGACCCTTTCTACGCCGTCCTCTCTTACAAGAATTTCAAGCCTATTTATGAATGACCTCTTACTTGTTTTCATTTATTGTGGTATTGAGACAATACGGTCATTTGGAATTGGGTTCACAAAAAAAAATTATTTAATTTATGTGAAGTTAAAGGATGTATAACGAAGTAACACATTTCATGCTCATAAATTTTGTTGCCGTAAATTTAAATTTAATTTTCTTTTTTCTCTCATTAGACCTTGTCCGAATTTATCATTTGGAGGGAGAGACGTTGATTTACAAGTGATTAGATTAATAAAATTCAAATAGGGGAATGAAAGCCTCTGAAAATAAACATGGCAGTTCTCTATTGTACATTAGACTCGAAACGTGTCGTTTAGTAGAAAACGTGTCGTTTTTGTCAGAAACGTCTGTTAACTTCTCGAAACGGCAAAGATTTATATCCACACCACCAAAAACCAACCCCTCACTTATCACTCTTTCCACTCCTTATCTTCTCTCTCTCTCTCTCTCTCTCTCTCTCTCTCTCAAGACATGCCTTCTGCAACAAACGCCTTATCAATGGCTGAAACTTGCTTAGCCTCGAAACCAACGACGCTCTTCACCCTCAAAGCTCAACTCGCATCAAAACCCATCGCCAAATTCTCCAACCTTGCGATCGTCTCGTCTTTCCCTTCGCGGCTCTCTCTCAGAAACAAGTCTTTCTCGAGAATAGTCCCTCTCGTGGCTGAGACCTCGGAACAATCGGGCCTCGAAGGTGAAGAAGAAGAAGTAGAAGAAGAAGAGACGACCAAATGGGAAAACGACGATTCGGCGTCCACCGGCGGAGACGGCGAGGGGTACTTCCCGGAGCCGCCGGAGGAGGCCAAGCTCTACGTCGGAAACTTGCCGTTCGACGTCGACAGCGAAAGGCTCGCCATGCTCTTCGGCGAGGCCGGAGTGGTTGAGATCGCCGAGGTGAAATGGAAATGGAAATTGAAATCATAAGTTTCATTTGTTGAGTCAGTGTTGTTTGTTTCGTAACGGAATTTAGGGTTTTTTTTATAAAAATTTCTTTTATTTCTTTGGCAGGTGATTTACAACAGAGAGACGGATCAGAGCAGAGGTTTTGGGTTCGTGACGATGAGCACCGTTGAGGAAGCTGAGAAAGCTGTCGAAATGTTCCACCGATATGTCAGTCTTTCTTCTAAACACAACCAAGTTACAAGGATTATATATTCTCATGCCATATTTTTTTTATCGCATATCCATATTGATAGCTAGATGGTTAAAACAGAATGTTCAAACTTTATTTTTAGTCTATTAAGTAATAACTAATCTGATGGGATAAAGGCATGCCAATTGTAGTAGAATTGTGGGGGAATGAAAAGAGAAAGAAAAAAAAAGGTTTATCCTTTATTCTTAGGTATCTCATAGCAATAAAATGATATTGGAGTGTAATGCGGTTTCACAGGATTTAGACGGACGACTTTTGGCAGTGAATAAAGCGGCCCCGAGAGGTTCGAGGCCAGAGAGGAGAGAGAGCAGCGAAGCGTCGTTCAGAATCTACGTCGGAAACTTGGCGTGGCAAGTGGACGACAGTCGGTTGGAACAGGTTTTCAGCGAGCACGGAAAAGTTGTGGACGCAAAGGTCATTCGCGACCGTGAAACGGGCCGTTCCAAAGGCTTTGGCTTCGTCAGTATGACCTCCGAGGTCGAGCAGAACGACGCCATCGCAGCGCTCGATGGGCAGGTTTGTTTCGCTTTTTTCTTGAATAAAAATGTCAAAAAAATTGGATTATTATTATAATTGTTAGTGTTGTTGAAGCGTTTTAGTGCAAATACTCGTCAAACTATTGATTTTGTACCGTTTTTTAAACAACTTAAAAGATGGTGTATTTAGAAATAACTTTGATACAGTCATATTCTTATCTTCAGACACTAAATAAGAATTCTTTTTAATTATATTTTTTTTAAATTACAATTAAGTTTTTTAAATTTATAAATGTGTTTAAAGGTGTGTAGGTCTTAATTTAATTTACTCAATCTTGTTATTGTTTTCGGTTGTGGTTTCAGAGTTTGGATGGAAGGGCAATTAGAGTAAATGTCGCCGAACAGAGGCCGAGGCGTAACTCATTCTCGTCTTTCTAAAACTCTGCGGATCGGTGGATGCGACTTTTTCAGAGGCAGAGATTCTCAACATTCTTATTCATACTTAAATTTTATTTCTCAAATGTATTTTGTTGCAGTGCGTGAATTGTGACGTGACTAGAAAACTTGATACGCTTCAAAGATGGAAATTTCTCATCAGGCTTTCAGTTACATCTTTGTTTGTGGCACCTTGTATTGTCTTTCATTATTTTTTTTTACGCTCTCATGTACTAATGCTTAATGTATGTACAATTTTGTATTTGTAACAACTGTGTTTGAACTTGATGCCATTTTAAGATGTAAATGTAAGTCCTGTCAAAATAAAAAGAAAAAAAAAATCAAAAAGAGTCGCCATGACTTTGCTATTGAACCTTTCATCTACCACAGCATGTACAATTTCAGCTCATTAAAATATCAGCCTAAACTGAGGCGTTAGAACCTAACTGGGACCAAAACTTGACTGTTAGGCTCCAAATGTACGCCGAAAGAAAATAATATTTGGCTCAGGACTCTGAAGATAAATGCTTAGACTCTTCATTTACAAGCAATGGTTCCCCAGAAGTCTCGAGATGAAGAGTTAAAGAATTTCCATTAATCAGAAATCACAAAAAAAAAATGCCCGATAATCATGAAGAGCGAGCTTTCAATGCTCTTTTCTGCGACTTGTGAGCAATGGTAGAAGTTTGATATCCTATTCGAGTGATAACATATCTAAAGTGCGAAGCTGCTTAGCTTTCTCAACCGCTTCGATGTAGTTATACATTCTCCATAGTGTTACGTTACTCTGCAAAGACGAAGACAAAGGCGCTAAAGATATTAGAATCTGTGCAACCTCGCATAAGATAAAACATGGACGGTTCAAAGTACCTCTTTCTCGAGATCCACGGAAATATCCACAGATGATCTTTCGTTCACCGGCTTGTTACGCTCGACGAGATCTGCAATATGCTCTAGGTTTTTACGCGGAAGCCCTCTAATCATACTTTTAAGCTGTATTCTCTCAGCGACCGTCATAAGCCTGTGGATTGTGCGTAAAGATTTTATTGAGTATAGGCATTGAATCCCACTGCGCAGGTATTTGGTTAACAGGTTTTACCAGGGATTGAAATTGTACATTAAACACAAGATAGTTGAGTAATTGAGAGATGTAACTCTCCTACAAAGCTAGGGCCTAAACCCATGCTACTTCCTCTCCTAAATGATTATCTTTGGCTTCCATTTGTAGACTTAACTACTCTTAATAATACAAATTCTTATCCCAAACATTTAACTAATCATTTCATTGCCTAAATTTGCATCGGATTATCATAAGTCCCGGGTCGATTCCTGATGGACGTGACAATTGGGACCACATGGGTAGTCTCCCGGTCGATAATGCCAAGGCCTCGTGGAATTTAGTCGGTTTGACCCGGACATCACGGTTATAGAAAAAAAATTAAAAAATAAAAATAAATCCACCATTACCTGTACTTGGACGTCACATCATCAAGAAGTTCCTCGAGCCGTTTCTCCATGTACTCCAGCTGAAACAAAACAGTCAGCTTCAAGTTTAAAAGGATTTTCATGATAAAACTGCCATGAAGCTCATGTGCTTTACATATTGTGTTGATGTACACTCTAAGGCTCTGTTTGGGACCCGGAAAATACGAGAGAAAACAAAAATTGAATGGAAAATAAGAAGGAAAACTAGAATTCTATGTTGTGTTAGGACATTATAGAATATGAGAGGGAAAGAAGAGGAAGAAGTGAAAAAAGAGACACAAACATGGTCCCCATGTTTATGAATTGGAATGATTCCATCTTCCACTCAATTTTCCATAACAAAAAAAAAAAAAAATGGAATCCACTCATTAAGATTTTCTATCTTACTTCCCCTCCTATTTTATTTTCCTTTCTATTTCCCTCCATCCAAGCAACATAAAGAAAATAGGAGGAGTTCTATTTTCATTTTCCTCCTATTTTCGAAGTTCCAAACATACAGACCCTAAAGGATATGAAAATGAGACTGAAAAAGATACACAAAAACACAAACTGTAACAGTGTGCTCATATATGTAGCTATGAAGTTTGCAGAGAGTACTTTTGACGATAGATCCTCAGACATTCTCGACATTATGTTGTCAATGAATTTGTCATCATTCTCCAGAAGACCCTCCACCTCGTCATTCACCTGGAGCACAAAAGTGAGTTGGAGTTTCAATCTGTTAGGAATTACTAAACAATCTTTCCAATCTGATTGAAAGGACACATTAACATGTACACACGAGAGGATAACGAGCACATGAATATAAAGAACACAAAAACCACCTTAGGCTTATCTCGGCCAGCCGTTTCACAATTGTCTGAACAAGAGGAATTCTTCGGGGTAACTTTGAGCTTCTTACGAGCTGGTCCCGAGCTTTCTCCGGATTCTTTCGCCCTATGTACTCTCGACGAACGCAATTTTTCCCTCCGTTGCAATTGTAACTTCCTTGTTTTCATGACCGTACCGAATATCTGCACCAAAAGAAAAGATTAGAGACGAAACCCCCTTGATTTCTTTGCCTCAAGAAAACAAAACAAAAAACTATGAGTTAACCTGAACGATCACAAAATAAGAATGTACCCCATTAATCAACCACCTTATCGACTTCGGTGGAAAGAGTGGTCACACTTTGGCGAAGCGATGCTTTTAGTCTCTCCCGTTTCAAATCCGAAAAGCTGGTGTGTATTCCATTACTGAACATGGAATCGAGGACCGTAGAGCGGTACTCGTTTCCAACATTCTTGTAAATCTTAGGCTCGGATAATATCTCGGCAATTTGACATCTGTGATACCCAAAGTAATCAGGTCTCTCTACATTACACTTCTTCGAAACGCCCGAATCGCTTTTGTGTTTTGACATAACAACAAAGCCACAAGTTTATCTTTCTCTGCACATCACAACCGAAATACATTCATAGATAAAAAAAAAAATCAGGCAATAAAGCAAATCGCTGGATCAGAAATGACTTTGCTAAATAATATATCTCAGAGTCGGCGAAAAATTAGCATCAAATCATACACACAACCGAATATGAAACAAGGAAATGTTCAAAATTGTGTTCCTTCGATTCAATACTTCAGAATTCAGCGGATTACGCTCAGTTTTCTCGATAAACCAATCAGAAAATGAGAGAAAAAAAGGAAGAAGACGATAACTGAATAAAATCGTAGAAACTAAAGGGAAAAAAAAAATCTTACAGAGGATTGAATAGCGTCAGTGGTTGAGTGAATGAAGGTTCCACATTTGAAACCCTAGCTCTCGCAAAACTGAAGAAGCAGAAGAAGACGAAGACGACGAAGAAGAAGAAGAAGAAGAAATAGAAATGAGTTTGAAATTGAAACCGGAAAATTAGGGAGCCACCGCTAGTACTAGAGGGAAAGAGAACATGTGAGAAGGTGATTATACAAACGAGTTGAGAGAAGTACAAAAATAGCCTCACCGCTGGACAGAGAGCAGTGCTATATACAGGATAAGCGACGAGGGTGTTTTCGAGAATTGATTTGTCTATTTTGGTCACGATGGAGGAAGGATACGGCTACAGCTCTGAATGTATAGCTCAGTGGTAGAGCGTCAGTCTTGTAAATTGAAGGTCTGTAGTTCGATCCTCATGGGGGCACAATCTCATTTATTCCTCGATTAAATTTCTTCATTGGCAAATTACCATTTATAGTTATGCGTTTTTATACAGTCATGTAAAATATATGCGTTTGATGATAAGATTACAGTCAATTCATGTGTTTACTTCTACGTCACATCTCATTATAACAAAACAATATGTATATATTTCTATTCATTTTTCCGATATTTTAGATGTTGGAAAATCGAGTGTTTATTGATATTGAAGAGAATTTAATATCAAATTATTGACTGTAAATATTCGAATGAGGTTCACTCATCAAAACTGAAATGTTTTGGTTGATCATAATTCTTCGTTAGAGGTACAAGATCGATTATTTATTTGCCAAAATCGGAGTTAAGATAATTGAGAAATTGATGTTCAAAATGCGTTGAAAAACAATTTTATTTGGACATTTTCTGGAGCAGTTTTTGTGGTAATAGGCTGGTTATAAATGGTTGTAACTCTTGTTTCAATACAGTTGAACGTTTTTCAATAGCCAGTTTATGGCTTTGATGGGCATTGAAATGTCATCATTGTGCAACGATTTTGTGTTTGTAGCTTACCCCATTAACATTTTGTAATGGGCTTGAATGAGCACTAACTCGTGAACTTTTTATACATTCTTCTAAGCCTTTAAAAGGCTGGGTTTATTCTCATTCAGAGGAGGAAGAAGTGAGCCGAGCCAAGGACTGAAACTAGAGTTTTAAACACAAAAATATTTCATTTTTCCCCTCAATTCTCTCGGTGTAGGTGATAGTTTTATGGCATGCGTTCACGTTCGCCGGAGCTGAAAAAGTTGGTGCTTTGTTCTTCTCGTACGTCGTTGTATCCTGGGAGGCGATTGTTCACATTATTACAGCACCCGGTGAGAGAGCAATAACTCTTTAAGAAAATTGTCGAACAAGTTTCGACGTGTTCTCAATTTCTCTTCTTTACCGGTTTTTTGGTGATATCCAATTTACTTATTTTAATTTATTTATTTTTGTTCCCTTGTTAGATGTTTATATATTAGTTTCGTTGTATATTTATTTAATTTAATCATTATGCATTTTGTCTATTATTTTCCCACATATTATTAGCAATATGGCTAACATTAGATTTTTTTTTTAATTTCCAGAAAGAATAAACATATAAATTAAAATATGTATAACTAATATTTAGGTCCATAAATTATTGTAGTATGTTGTTAAAATATGAGTATAAACTATAAGGTATAAATGTGTCATTTAACTCCAGTTACTTAGTTTGGGTAACACTATTGTTTTTATGTGGAATCTCCTGATGTATAATGGTCTTGAATTTAATTTTAAAAATAACAAATTATCTTTATTATTGAAACATACTCAATAATAATCAATATAATCATAAACCATAAATCACTATATGTGTCGTACACTTGTTTAAATGCATAGTCTATAACACCTAGATACGAGTATATTAAAAGAGAAATAATATATAATAAAAAAAAAACTACATTATTCATCAAGTTAAATATTCAAACCTTTCATAAATGCTTTAATTTTGTAATTTTCATCTGATTTTTCTCTTATTCTAAATAAAATTATACACAGAGAATTCAATGAAACAGTAATTACTGTTAAACAGTAAACGAGCAAGAAAAACACTGTATATCTAAAATTAAAAAAAAAAAAAAAAAAACTAGTGAATTAAGTTTATTAATAAGCTATTGTAGGTAATTTTTACTATTGTTTTGGTAAGAGAGATAAAAAAATTCATCAGTGTTAGCATTTCAGGACCGGAGTTACATCAATGCTTTATTTAAGATGTCACCGTTCAAGTGAACTATGATATCTCGAGTTGGGTAATGCTTTAAGGCGTCATTGGAATCATTATATACATATCGAGTTGTTGGTGTTATCACTGGTATAGGAAAACCCATTTATTATTTTATATTTTCACATACCTTGAAAATTAAATCAATTCTCTAATTATCACTAATTATAAAACTATAAACTCAGGTGTCATTTTCAACTTCTTACATCATATGTAATAAAAGTTATGACATGAAATCTACAAGATGTTATGAAAAGATATAAAAAGATGTGTAGAATGTTGTAGAAGTGTTGGTAAAGTAAGAGGAAACATTATCGCAAATTATAATCGAATGAAATTATTACAAATAAGAAGAGAGAGTTGGTTGAAGACTAGTGAGGAGTGAGGACTAGTGTTTGTGCTTATCTTTTGGTACCCACTGTTCATGTATTTGGAGACACTAGGTACTCTTAATTTATTTTGACTATTATTATTACTATTTTTAAATATGCAATTTATTATTTTAGTATACCAGTCAAGTAAATTAATAACGGAAACTATTTAGTTCATTTTTTATGATGAAATTTTATGACCCAGAGGTGCTTACCAGCTAGCTTTTTATCAGTGAGAACAATATTTTTTTTTTTTTTTAAATGAAGAAGAAGAATCTGCGATAAGTATTATGTAATATCATCAAGTACCAAACTTAGGATTCTTTTTTTTGCCTGACCCGTGCGTGTTTGTACTTTGTATAGGGTAGGTTTTACGTAAAGTGAAAAAAAAAAAAAAAAAAAAAAAAGAAGTAAACTTTATGTCCGGTTTTGGAATTGAAGTATTGAACTAAGCACGATATGAAATTTATACTTGATTGAAAAGTTAAAGAAAAATAAAATGAATTTCGTACCAAACTATTTTAGATCGTTTCAACTTGATTTGGTTCAATTTAAACCATTTTAGAATATATATTTTTGTACAAGAGAATAGAAAAAAAAAAGTCACAGATTGGCACACTCTTTATTGATCAAAATGTTCTAAATTCTAATTACTCAAATGAGTATATTTAAATGTTTTCAATCTTTTTAAAAACAACTATTTAGAAAAATACAACTTGGTTTTAGATAACTATTTTAGATCGTTTCAATTTGATTTGGTTCAAATTTAAACCATTTTAGAATATTTATTTTTTGTACAAGAGAATAGGGAAAAAATAATTACAGATTGGTACACTCTTTATTGATCAAAATGTTCTAATTACTCAAATGAGTATATTTAAATGTAAGTACGATTGGTTTTCTTCCAATCTAAATTGCAAAATGATTTTTAATATACCTTATCAGACTGTTTTAGACCGATAAACAAAATCGGACCATACCTAACTATCAAATAAAAATTCTTTAAATATTAACCTACGAAAAAAAAACTGGTCTTCAAGCCAATAAATGGTTTTTAGTTTATTTCACACCCCTTCCTCATATAATATATGTATAGAGAGATAAAAGTTTGGATAATTTCATGGGAGTGTGTATACATATATTGTGAAAAAAAATGAAATCTTCCTCATGAAACCTTTTTCAAAGACTCCTTAATTATTCTCAACTCAAGTTTATTAAAGTTTTTTTTTTTTGGTCATGCAAACAACTTCACAATAATATTAACGTTTTAGGAGAGCCTAAACAATGGGGATAAAATAATAGCTATTGATAACTAGGTAATTTATTTTCTTTGATGGTGCCATGATTTGACATTGTAATATCAGTAGTACTCTCGATCGAGTTGACGAACGACCAACCAGTATGTTTGAATTTAATAAGGATATTTCAATTTTTAAAAAAAAGTAGATATAGAGAAGATTAAAGTATATATAGAGTTATGATTTGAAATTGAGAGTGCACACACAGTCTATCATGGACCCCATAACTCTATAGACATCCTCTTTTATTCTGTCTCTGCCCCCATTTGTTGCCATATGTTTTGTATATATTATGATTTATGACCATTATAATATATATATATATATATATATATATATATATTGTATTCTATATAACATATTTCTTCGATCGAATTAAAGATCACTCGCCTCAAAGTAGAGAATTAAAGAGTGTGATTAATGTAGCTTTGCAAAATGGCTTCACGCGCGGCTCGGTTCATTATCATTATATAAAAATCCTTGATTAAGAAACATGATATTTTGTGTTTGTCAAAAAAAAAAAAAAAAAACATGATATTTTGTGTATTTATAACCCAAAATATTTAGCGCATTTATTTTATAGTCTTGAATGAAGATTTTTTTTTATTCTTAATGACGATCAACCAGTTTAGTGCTAGAAGATCCTAGCTAATTGATTAACAAATCAAGGATTAAAAAGTGTGAGTAAAGGCTTGAAAAGCCACTGTAAAGCATAGCTCATGAGTTAAAAACGACATCTGCCAGGTAAAAATGAGAATATCGAAGAAGTTGACGGATGAACTAAGACAAATAAATAAATATCAAAGAAGGACCACGAAAGAAAAATAATTTTTTTGAAGCCATGTGGTGACAATTACCTCTAAACTAATTGAAAGATTGATGTGGGTCGAAACATCAACTTACGAACACCAAAGAAATTAAGAAAATAACTACCGTAAAAGGAAAAACACACGAAGAAAAAAGGGACGTTTTCATTTATAATTACTTTGTTTGAATTCTCGCATATTAAACAACTCTCATTTTTTTTAATCTAAGATGTATTCGTCTATTTTTATGGGCAGATTTGTCTAGCAATCTTGCTAGGCCATACTGAGTTTCTCTTAGCAATTGTAATGATTTTGGAACAAATTTTATTGGCGATAGTGATCAAATCCCACGATTTAACCATGTCGATCCCAAAATTTTGCAAACATTTTCGTGACGATCAACTGAAACACCGATGTATTTTGTGGAACTAAGCCGGGTGGACCATATTTGCTAGTAATAATTTTCTGTACAAATTGTGGTAGGTCAAATTGATTAATAGTTGAATGGATATAATATGGAAGAAAAAAGAAAGGCAATTATATCTTTGACCTAAAGCTTTATTTTGCATGTACAATCTATTATATATAGATTTTTTAAGAAGCTTTAGATTTATATGTAATATAAGACGTGTTATGGAACAAGATTAATAACTAAGAATCTATAATATTACCAAGCATATATATATACATATATATATATATATATATGTCTTTTTTTTAATCATACATTCATATTGTTCCAAGTTTTAATACATCAAGGCTCAAGCTCAGCTACTCCACGATGCTTTTAATGAAATGAAAAATAAAATCTATGTACTTGAATACAAACTTGTCTTTTCAAGCTAAAATAAAAAAAAAGTCATGTATGCCCATCTCAAATCTCAACGCTCCTTTTTTTAGATGAATGACATAGTGAAATAGGAAATGCATGAATGTGACAAACGATCATTAATGATTCCACCCATATTGTGTTAGCCAATATATAGTCATATTAAATCATGTTTGTTGCTTTGTTAATCAAAGTAAGCGAAAACAGCATATTTGTTGAAACTTTAACTCCGGGTTTTATGTAAAGGGAATTTGGCCGTGTATTGTGGAATATAAATAATAAAAAAAAAAACGTGGTTAAAGCCTAAAACCTTTTATCCATGATAAAGTTGTAATACTACCATTTTTTTAAAATAAAAAAATATAGTTCCCATTTTGTTATACCTAATTGATCTATTTCACAGTTCAATTTACTTGATGAGCTATAATAATTAATCTCATAAATTGGGGTCCAAATAAGCATGAAAACAATTTGAGAGCTGTTCTTTTGTCCCATTTTTTATAACCAAAATGGGTCCACCTACTGAAAAACATTTTAGTCAGATTGATTCAGATCCACTAAAAAGAAAATTCCATATAAAATTTTATAACTTTGTTCAAAATCCCAGTTAATTCAGTGCCTTTCATTCTTCTTCTATGCACTCCAGGTTTCAGAAAGAACACATGTTGTACATAAATTATTGCACTCGCGTTGACAAGTGACAATTACAAAATAATATTAGATAAGATGTTGGGATTGCAACAAAACAACAAATTTAGTTTTTTTTTTTGCTCGGAAGCAACAAATTTAGTTACATAACTCTTTTTTCCTTTCTTTTTAGTATTTCCATTTTTTTTTATGGTGACCAAGATAATTTTTATTTTTTTATAGCATTTAATTTTTATAGGAATCTCCAATTTTTGCTTAAGATTGATCACTTTAGAATTACATACCAAAGTCGAGAGATGCGCTGCGCACAATCTCTAATAATTCAACTTGAGATCTTCACTATTTGCTATTTATTTACATGCATTGTAACTCTCCACTCTTCTTGGCATATAATATCTAATAAAGAAATAAAAAATAATTGTAACAAATAAATAAATATCAAAAGGAATGTAAAGAACCGACAAAGGTCTAGTCTTTTTCTATCTTTTTCTCCTTTATTTTGTGACTTGTAACCCAAGTGAATAATTAGAAAGAAAAAACTCCTCTCTCTCTCTCTCTCTCTCTCTCTCTCTCTCAGGAAATCCATTTAAACTCTAAAGTAGCCATAAGAACTCTCTGTCTCTCTCTCTCTTCAATCACTTCTTTTGGTGAATTAAAAAAAAACATTTATTTTTTCCCTCTTTTCTCTTTAACCTTGTATTTCCAGAAGAAGAAAAGAAAGAAGAATGAGGATCCAAGGGTGAGTGAGAGATGGGAGGAGTGACGTCATCAATGGCGGCGAAGTTCGCGTTCTTCCCGCCGAGCCCGGCGACGTACAAGGTGATGACGGACGATCAGACAGGGCTTCTTCTGCTGAGTCCGTTCCCTCACAGAGAGAACGTGGAGATTCTGAAGCTTCCGACGCGGCGAGGGACGGAGATCGTCGCCGTCTACGTCCGACACCCCATGGCGACCTCCACGCTGCTCTACTCCCACGGCAACGCCGCCGATCTCGGCCAGATGTACCACCTCTTCATCGAGCTCAGCATCCACTTGCGCCTCAATCTCATGGGGTAATCATTCTTAAACACTAAACCCGATCTCATTTCACGCACTGGATTTTCTTTCATTCGCAGCTGAAATTTAGTTACTGCTTTTGAATTTGCTCGAATTGAGGTCTAAATCTCTGTTGAACAACCACTCGTTCGACCAATTGTTTTGAGAATACCTTGCTCTGCGAGAGACAGATAGTAACTAGCGTTTTGGTTTTGTGTTCTTCAGGTATGACTATTCCGGGTACGGCCAATCCACCGGAAAGGTTTGTTCATCTCATAATTTTTTTTTTTTTTTTTTTTTTGTTGGAACCTAGACTTTACCATTAAATATGTGAGAATTATGTTCATTTTCACTCGTGCCAATTTTCTTAGATTTCATTTTGCGCAGACAATTTTCCAAGGAAAATGATGTCTCTATTTTAGTATACATTTTTCCTTAAATTGTTTCCCCTTCAAATTTCCTCAATCATGACATGACAAGAAAAATACAATCCGCAGATGTTCGAGATTCCAAATGTATCATTTCAGTCTTGTTTCAGTGTTCTTTAAAATTGAGTTGATTTGATTGTATGGCAGCCGAGCGAACAGAATACTTATTCGGACATCGAAGCGGCGTACAAGTGCCTCGAGGAAAGCTTCGGGACGCGGCAAGAGGACGTGATCCTCTACGGACAGTCCGTCGGAAGCGGTCCCACCCTCGATATCGCGGCTCGCTTGCCTCGGCTTCGAGCCGTCGTTCTTCACAGCCCGATTCTCTCCGGCCTCAGAGTCATGTACCCCGTGAAACGCACTTACTGGTTCGACATTTACAAGGTAAAAAACCATATCAGAGAAACTCTCATTTCTTGACCCGAATGAACTTGACCCAGAAGCTAATTCGTTCCATTTGTAACTTGTTGCAGAATATAGACAAGATTCCCTTAGTCAACTGCCCTATCCTCATCATTCATGTGAGCATGATCTACGTTATTTTCTTTCTTTCTTTCTCTTACACTGTAAAACATTTGTTTAATGATGAAAGAAAAAATTACAGGGCACATCAGATGAGGTGGTTGATTGTTCCCATGGGAAGCAACTATGGGAACTGTGCAGAGAAAAGTATGAGCCTCTGTGGCTCAAAGGAGGGAACCATTGCAACCTCGAGCAATACCCGGAGTACATCAGACACCTCAAGAAGTTCATATCGACGGTCGAGAAATCTCCGTCGCAGAGATACAGCTCGAGAAGAAGCACGGACCAGTTCGAGCCGCCGCGGAAGAGCACGGACGTGTTCGAGGCCTCGAGGAAGAGCACGGACCGGAGAGAAAAGCCGAGGCAGAGCACCGACCGGCACGAGAAGCTGAAGAGCGCCGACAAGTTCAGGATGTCTTTCGATCACGTTGACCGCTCTCGGAGGAGCGTTGACTGCCACGATAAGTCGAGGAAGAGCGTCGACCATCATCAGTTGGAGAGAGCTCGGAAGAGCGTCGATCGGTTGGATAGACTAAGAACTGGGTAACTTTTTTTTTTTTTTTTTTAAATCTTTATTTCTTCTTTTATGGTTTTGAATTACAGCCATATAATATATCGTGTAAAATTTTAATTAAGCTCAGGTTTGGGTGTTGTGGGAAGAAATTATTCAGGTCTTTCTTTCATCTAATTTTATGATATTCTATCTGTGTAATTGTTTGATGACACTTTTTATAATAACTGTGGAATTGGAATGAGAAAAGGGTTTTGGTATAGTCCCAAGATTGTTTCTATTTTTTTTTTTCCTTTTTCAAATGACATTTTTTTTTTTTGCACATGCTCTAAGAACTTTTGAACTATTCTTCACTCATGGTGAAGAGCGTTCATCAAATTGTTCCAAACATAAAAACAGAGTACCTTGTTTGTCTAATGAACAGAAATTGGTTTTTAGTTAGAGCCTTATACAATAGATAATTTCGGTTTTCGCTCACTGTGTTCGACTATGGCTGATGGAGGCAATCGGCCAATGCAGATCTCGTGAACCGTCGCAAAAAGTGGAAACATCTCAAGCCATCCTACGTGGCTCAGCACTTCGTAAACCTCTCTTGCCGTCGAAACTCCCTGTGTATAAAAGAGCCGTTTAATAACACTTATAATGCCATAATTTGACCATCAATAGGAGAGAGAGAGAGAGAGAGAGAGAGAGAGAGTTCACGAATGTAACGAATAAACGTACCTGTAGTTTCTGTCCCTGCAACATTTCTGCTTCTAGTTCGTCGAACGATCTGGCCGATGAATAGAAAACTTTCGATAAGAACCTTCGAATTTCATACATCTATTTTTAGACTAAACTCTTTATTACCCTAGGAAATGATTTACTAACAAATTCAGTCTCTAGACAATAATACAAATTAGTCAGACAATAGAGGGATAAAAAACCTTTTCCCATCGTGCTTTGCAAAAGCCTCGGCGACTTTTCGGTTTCTTCCGCCCACTGAAAATATACCCAATTTGATATGACTACAATTAGACACAAGGAAAAAAAAAGAGAAAAAAAAAAAAAAAAAAGAATCAATAAACACATAGTAAATGTGTTGTGTTTCTTACAGCACGTTGTGATGAGATCAGCAACGCCGCAGCTCTCGAAGAACGTGCTGTCATCGACAGACGAGAATAACATTTTCGAGATCGCCATCATTTCCTTTAGTCCGATTCTCATTATCGCAGCCTACTTAAGAGAAATCACATAATATAGATAAATATAGAATTCGATTAGGCATTCATTTTCAAAAGACCAACCTTTGTGTTATTTCCCATCTCCAAACCGTCCACGAAACCCGCAGCTATGGCAACGACGTTCTTCAGAGTCCCACACAATTCCACGCCTTCCACGTCTTGGACCTGTCGATTTCACGACCCGATAAATTAATCCATGCTTACAAATCTTTATCATTGAAACGAATTATTTTGTTCTCGTCTTTGATATTACTCACGGGCGTGACTATGAAATACGGAGTGCTAAACAACTGAACCCATTTCTCCGCGGCCTCTCTATTCTCTCTGTACCCAACAGTCGCTTCGCTGAACTTCTCAACCGCAATCTATAAAAAGAAAATGCATCTCCAAGATGTCAAAAAAAACCAAAGGACTGTAATATCGGAGATCGCCAACAGTTTTGTTTTGCCCAAAACCGGTTTTCCGGTGTCAAAAATCATTGAAATTTCAGCGAAAAATGAAAAACCGAAGTAATCACAGGAAATCGGTAGTATTAATAAGAACGGAATTTCGACGTGGATTTACGATGGGACTTGCCTCGCTGGCGATATTAGCGCCCATCAAGACGCAGCAATTGAGACCGAGTTGCTGGGAAATGAGTCTCGAGATCATACAAGGTCCTTCGGTTTTGACCTCCATTCCTTTGATGAGCGAAATAGCTTCCGCGTCTCCTCTCACTTTCCCAACAAGCCTCTTGCAAATCCCTTCCATGAACTGGTGCGGAGTCACAAACACCAACATATTAGCCTCCTTCACTGCACATTTTTCAGTCGATACACACAACACTTTCAGAATCACTTAAATATATACGAATCAATCGGAATAGGAATCAGTACCGGCATTTTCGATATCCGGATCAGCAACGACGTTCTTGCCGAGCTTTATACCAGGGAGATACTTGACGTTTTCCTGGTGGGACAGAACAGGCCAAGAACACATAAAACACGAAATTGATGAAATAGTGATTGATTGGTATTTGTTTATTATGATTTATGATTTTACTATTGTGATAAAAAAACGGATTTACATTGGTCTTGTTGATGACATCCGTGAGCTTGTCTCCGCTAGGCAATGTTTCTTCAAATACCCACATTCGAACTTCATCTGAATTTCATTTAGAGAGGGAAAAAAAAACCCTAAATCAAAATGTTCACTGTTCTATTACGAAGTGAAGCGTCTCTCCGATTAAACAACAACATGACTCACTTACGCAAAAACTGAATATAGAGAGAGAGAGAGATTGTTATGCGATACCATGGAAGGAGGAGAGAGAGAGGGTGTTGGAGGCAATGAGCTTGGCGGCGACGCTTCCCCAGTTGCCGCTTCCGACGACGGTGACTCTGGATTTGGGCGAAACGCCGTCGCATTGGTGTCGGAGGTGCTGAGTCGGAGGAGCCATGGAAGCCGAGGAAGAGAACAGAGAGAGCGTATATAGTGTCTTGTGGGAGGAGATGCCATACACGTTCCGTCACTTCCAATGTATCTCTCTCTCTAAGCTTCGGCGATTTCCTCTATGTCATGTCGCTCGCTCCATTAATGTGTAAATACGTATATTACATATGTGTGTGTATAATACAGGATATATGTATATTATATGTGTGTATGTATGTATTGAAGAGTATAGCGTCTATGTACAGCTTTTCGTAATAGTACTCTTTACATATACACCACATGTCAACATCACATGTGACATTTTGAAGAGGGGACAAAAAATATGTGGTTATAAAACGTCAATGTATCTGCCAAAAATCAAATTAATAAATAAATAAACTAATAATCAATGCAAGTAATCTAGGGAAAATAGACGACGACAAAAAAATAATAAAAAAAAAAATATCCGACTTTGCCAAAATTTGGAACGGAGTGTTTCATAAGCGGGTCAAATCAGATGGAACACTCTGCTCCGGTACTATTAACGAAAGTGAAAGTATAAGGAGAAATTGCCTCATTTGTCGCTTATTTTATAATTTTTTCTCACTTTCCACCAAAAGACTAATTTTTCCCAAAATACCACCTGAGATGTCAATATTGTTGACATCTATGTCAACAATGTTGACATCTCATAGTGAAGTGCAAAAATAAATGTCAACATTGTTGACATAGATGGTGGCATTTTGAGAAAAATTAGTGTTTTAGTGAAAAGTGAGAAAAAATTATAAAATTAGTGACAAATGGGGCAATTTCTCAAGTATAAAACAACAAATTTTTTTGTAGAAAGAAAAAAATAAATGATAAGACTTCTATTTTACAAAAAAAAAAACGTCAGGCGGTAACTTCAAAAACGACAACGTCACAAAAAGAAATCGGGAAAATCCAACCTAGCCATGACTTAGGCTCAATACTCAGCCATTTCATTGACTTCTATCATAGATAGACCAACAAGAATCATTGAATGCGAGTCAGTCGTGACAATTATGCTTGACACTCTCTTTAAGGTATTCAACGATAAGGTGACTCACCTATCTACTTTTAAAGTCCCAGACATACCCTATTTCCATCCACAAGTTAATCTAGATTTCCGACAAATTCCGCAGATACAATAAAAATATGATTCAATCCATACACCCATGGTAAGAAAAATGAAAGAGGTATATATGGAATACAATATTTTAGATATCTTATAGGATTACAAGTGACGGTTTGATTTTTTTTTCTTCTAAAACTATATGTGAGTGAATTACATGGAACTTGATGACACCTTCATAATTGATTCCGAATGAGACCTAATTTCTCTTTGTTAATAGGTTCTACAAGGTAGTAGTAGACCAAGTTCCTTGCTAAGTCAATGTCACATCATCGTCGTCCACTTCTTAATTTCACTTGTTCACTCATTTCCAATGAATATCATACACAGACAAATGAAGGATCTCTCTTCATACCTCCGTCGAGAGAAAACCTCGCTACATAAAAAGATAAGCCTCACTTCATAAAATTTGAATTAGGGCTAACGATTTCTATATAAAATTATAAAGAGAAATTTCATTTTCTAGACCCAAAAGTTATGGAAATATCTCAATTAGACCCGTTAGTTAAAAAATATCTAAAATTGGACTTTTGTACCAATTTTGGACGAAAATACTCTTAATTCAAAATAACTCATATTCTTCTCTCATTTTCAAATCATCTTCATCACAATTCTTGTCACTTTCGAATTGGTTGCGCTAGGATTAGAACTCTCGGTGGTCGAGCTCATATTCTTCTCTCATTTTTTTTAGGAATTTGGGTATATGTTTAGCTTCGACTTTGAGGGTTTCGCATCGTTTTTGAAAAAAATTCCATAGTTTTTGAGGGTTTCGGAAACTCGTCAGAACGTGTCGGAATCCATCGGAACTCGTCGGAACGTGTCGGAATCCATCTTTGGAGGTGAATTTTTTTTTTTTTTAAAAAAACTGGGAATTTCCGATGAAGATCATCGGAATCCATCGGATTCCGACCGAATCCGATGGTCTTCGTCGGAATCCATCGGAAATTTCCGATGAAGACCATCGGAATCCATCGGATTCGGTCGGATCCGACCGAATCCGATGGATTCCGATGATCTTCATCGGAAATTCCCAGTTTTAAAAAAAAAAAAAAAAAAATTCACCTCTAAATCTCATTCAAATCAACCTTAAAAAAAATAAAAAAATAAAAATTAACCTCCAATTCACGTCGGATTTGGTGTTCTTTGGTGTGGAGAGAAAATGAGAGTCAGAATGAAAGAGATGGAAAGAGATGGAGAGAGGGTTTATTTTTGAATTAAGGGTATTTTCGTCCAAAATTGATACAAAAGTCCAATTTTGGATATTTTTTAACTAGCGGGTCTAATTGAGATATTTCCATAACTTTTGAGTCTAGAAAATGAAATTTCTCATTATAAATCGGTAAATTCAAAGATTAAAATGGGGTTGGACAATTTTATAATATATATACAGGTCAACCAACCCAAACCAACCCAGCATCAAGCCGACATTTCTAACCTTATATCTAGTCTTTCACATGTACTTGGTAAATTTTCCTAAGTGGAAAGTCACAATATTAAATGTTCCATATTATGATTTCGAAATGTTCAAACATATATTTATATCCTAAAGTAAAGACCCAGCCTATACACAACAGCACGTTTTAACATTAAAATAAGAAATAAATAAATAAATAAAACAAAAAAACACACACACACGTAAGAATTATATACATTCACAATCTCGTTCACAAAATAAACTTTTTATAATAAAAACGTAAAGCAAAATATCTAGGTGGTGGTCAATAGTTGGTCATAGACCACAAGACTCGCACTAGAAAATGAACCACAGCCCGTCAAACCCGGCCTAATTCCAACAATGATTAACTAATGTAGTAAAAATTAAATAAACAAATTTCCATCACCAATAATAATAAACCTAGATAACTAACTAACTAACAAATTTGCCACCTTCTCATTTCAAATCTCCGCCGCAAACCCCCCTATTCTTTCTCTTTATCCCTCAAATCCCAATTCCACGATAAATATATATAAATTCACTCCCTTTTAACCTCCCATAATTTCTTATTCTTCAGACATTGCAGTGCATTAGTTTTTTTTTTTTTCTCTTCCCCGTTGATTAACCACTGCAAGATCTCAAGAATCACCTTGCTATATAATTAATCACACAAATCTTGATTAATTATATATACCATGGCACGCCAAGCTGTTGTTGTCGTCCTAGCCGTGGTCTTCGTTTGCATCGCCGGAATCACCTCCGGCGACGACGCTCCGACCACCTCCCCCACGGCCTCGCCGTCGCCAAAGAGCACCCCGGCCGCTGCGGCCTCGCCGGAGTCCGAGTCTCCGGAATCTTCGTCAGCTCCGGCCCCGAAATCCTCCGCTCAGGCCCCTAAATCTTCCTCCTCCTCGGCCGCAACTCCGTCGGAGAGCCCCGCCGCGTCGTCGCCGGATTCCGACGTGTCGTCGCCGCCGTCCCCCGGGAGCGAGTACTTGTACTCTGACGCGCCCGCCCCGGGGCCCGACGGAGAAGCCTCGGACGGAGTCTCTGACGATGGGCCCGCCGCCGCCCCCGAGACGCCTCTCACGAACGGTGCTTCTGGTCTCGGGGTCTCAGCTGCCGCCGCCAGCTTGGCAGCTGTGGCCGGGTTCTTTGTTCTCTGAGTTATTTAATTCACTATTTGTTTGAATAGCTATATGTGAAACATGATTCTCTCCCCCTCTCTCTCTCTCTTTGTTATTCATTTTACGTAATGTTTGCATGCATGCATGAATGTGTTTTTTTTTTATTATTATTATATATAAACCTCTTTGTTGTTGTGCGTTTGTGTGGTCAAATCTCAATTATGTAATTGATAATGTGCAACTCTCTTTTTAAGATTCTTTATTTATTTATTTATGAATAATAATTTTGTTTATTCTCAATGTTTTCTCTTGTCATGTCTCTCCGGATAGATAATGTTAATGTGATTTCTCGAATAACATGTACTGGACACGTATCGGGGATGCGAGCTTGCGACGTATCTCGATATTGTATTATCGGGATCATGTTTCCTCTATTATCGAAAGGATGGTGAAAACTTGTTATCCTCTTGATAGTCTTTGAGATGAGTGAATATCTTGTTGTTGCCTTCTATGTTGTTCTCGTTGGACTCCTTGTGGTTTCGTCATTCTTTTCTTTAGGTAGTCAAATCTTCAATCTTTGTTTTTTTTCTTTCTCGTCGAATAGTTGGTTCAACGGTCTTTGTTTATAAGTTGAGAGAGTTTTGGGTTGAGAGAACTCTGGGTCGAGAGAATTATGGTTTGAGAGGATTCTGAGTCGAGAGAATTATGAGTTGAGAGAATTTTGGGTCGGAAGGATTCTGAGTCGAGAGAATTACCTTTCTTCTGGTTTGTTGAGTGAACTATTTATAGGATATTGATCTTAAAGGCGTGGCGTTTGGCTCTTGTCACTCTTGGCGCTTGGCACTTGGCGCGTGAAGCCGGGGGCATGTGAAACAAGGCCGTGTGTCGTCATGAATTGGCTTGCATGCATGTTTACAAGCCTCGATTTTGATCACGCATATTTTTGGTCTGTTTGACTGAGTTATCATTTTGCATTGTGACGCCTCTTTATAATTGGATCTTCGTTTTACTAATTGGGGCGTCGATTTACTCTTAAGAAAAATGACGGTATAACAGATAATATATAAATAAAATTAATATAATGGTTGTGCTAGCTATATATATATGTATGTATACATATCATCATATTTCTTACAAGAAAAAGGACACTCCAAGGAAAAAAAATTGGCAATCCAACAACAAAAACAAAATAAAAAATCACGACCATGCACCAAGAGGACACTGTCAATATCTCACCACCTTGTTGGAGATATGGACCCCACAGCATGATCCTTGTATTAGTAAGCAAGGATCGAACCCAGAAGTACCTAGATTAATTAAAGGGTCAAGCGGCTATATAACCAAATAGAACTTAAGCTTTTGCAAAATAGCCATAGTTTGTCAATTATAAGCAAACTAGCCAAAATAAGATTAATCTAGGCTGGATTAAATTTAATCCCAACGAACTATAAAGACAGAATGTAAGTTTTATGAAGGCTGGATTAAAATTAATCGAGACAGGATTAAAAGTCGTAGTACTCTCAATTGGCTATTTTCCTATACCTAATGAAACTATGGCTATTTTGCAAAAGTCATAGTTTGAATTGGCTATTTCATATCATTTTTCCTTAATTAAATGATTAACTAATTTCAGGAAAAATAATTATAATTCAAAGAATCGGGGGTTTTGAGAAATTATAAAATCAACAATGAAATATCGAATGGGAAAAAAACACGCTTGACGTACGGATCATTCGCACCACGTGACAATTACTTCAAATCTCAGCTTCGACAAAGTTCTCAAATCTAAATATGCAATCAACATCCACTGAATATCAACACACGCGGTCAATAATTTTCGCAATCCTTTAATAATAACTAATCACGACGTTGCGCTGATAAAAAAAAAAGCTCTAACTGTTAGAAAGCGAGATGAACGGAACAATAAAGATTAGAAAGCGGTTAGAAAGCGAGATGAACGGAACAATAAAGATTCAGCACGCGTGATCCTATTAATTCCGGTTTCTATTTCTCACTAGAATTACCTAAACCCTCACAAGAATCATAACCCTAGATTTGCTCAACTTATTAAAACTCATAACAATTACGAGTTAATAATTTAAATAAAGCAGTGAATACAAATATTTATACTTTGATGATCAAACCAAATAAAAGTACAAATATTCATGAACGATGCTCAAATAGAAGAATAAAAACAACAACAAACAATAGAGAATCGAACAAAGTCTAAGTTAATTTTATTATATCATGTCACGAATTTGAAATCACTCTCAGCCGTTTAAAATCTACCTTCACATAATTATATACCAAACAATAAAAAGACAGAAAGAGAAAGCAAATAGAACGGTGCGACCCCCTTAGCAATGCTTGCCAGGAACGTGAGATGTCCTTCGTTAGACATTTATGTCACTTTGGGCTTTTAATGAGACGAAGCCCATTGTAGCAATCATGAAGCAAGTGCCAAAATTCGAGCCCATTTGATTTTTGGAACGCACATGAGATTTCCACTTTGACATATGATGGGCTGATTTCTTTATGTTTTGGACCATGCGTGTGCACTTCTATTCTCGAGCTTCAAAGCTTTCTATATTCCACTTCAATTTCCGTAATTCACTCTTAGCTGCATAAAAATCATAAAAGTATTATTACGAGCACAATTAGAGTAACTTAGACAAAAATAATGGTGAAAAATGATTATGAAATAATAAGAAATAATGCACTTATCACCGCCTTGCTATGGACAAATCTTGGCATCTCAGCGATGACGTCGGCCACGTGGCCAAAGATTTTAAGAATAAAAAATTAAATCAATTTCTTTTTAATAAAAAGTTTTAATTTTTTTTTAAAATAAAAAGTTTTAAATTTTTTTTAAATAAAAGAGTAAATAAATATTCATTTCACTAAAAATATTTTAGAGAGTTTAATTTTTTTTTTTTAAATAAATGAAATAATGATATTTGCGATACGACATATTAATTTTAGGAAAAATATGTGTCATTTATATTAAATGTATGATATTTCAAAAAACTAAGACGATAAATCACGCATATTAATTCGCCAGAGAAGTACACCGTTGGTGTAAAGTTCTTCTCAACATTGTTGTATCCTGTGAGACTTATCGTTCATCAACTTCAACACCTATAAGAAAGCGATATAAGTATTAAAGAAATCGTCAAACGGTCTTCAACGTGCTCCGTTTTCCTCTCCTTCTTGTCTCCGAATTAAGGTTTATTTTTAGTTTTTTTTTTGTTCATTAATTTCTGTCTACCTAGTTTTCTGAAATAAAATAATAATTGTCTTTTATCTTTCTACTTCCCGCATTATAAATACTATTTGTTATATATAACTGATAAAAAAAAATTACCAAGACAACAGTGCTGCACTAGCTTTCTTTCTTTCAAATAGCAGGTAGTACAAGTGAGGTTGCAAAGTGATATATAATTGAGAAATCACGCACTCAATTAATTCTCACCCATTGCCATATTACAAGCAGCTATTACAAACGTGACCGAAACAAGCTTCCTATTACTCTTATAATTAACCAGATAGTTTTCTTGATTATATATAAATATATATATAGTATGATCAGCAATGGGAGCCCTTCCTACAAGTGAGGGTTCCGGCGGTGTGGGTGATGGCGGCGACGAGGGACGAAGGGCGGGCGCTGAGGCTAAAGGCCTTAGCGCTGGCGGCCCCCGCCCCGCCGGACTGGCGGAAGTAGGCCCCGTTCAGAAAGAGGTCTCCGTCGGAGCGCCAGTTCCAGTGGCTCCACTCGCTCTCGGGGGCGTCCTCGTGCTTCGTCACCTCTTTCTTGAACCGCGTGTTCGGGGCCAAGAACCGGTTCCCTTGGCTGTTGATCGTCGGCGACGCGCTCCCTCCGATCGCGTACATCTCCCAGTGCGTGTAGTCGTTGTTCACCACGTGGAAATACCCGTGTCTACACCTGCGTTACGTCGGAAAAATTTATGCAAAATTAGTCGAAGAAAATGGTATGAAATAGCCAACTGATAAATTAATTATTGCCTAAGTAAGTATTCAAATACTAAAAAAAAATTAATAATAATAACTCAACTCGTGCTTGTATGTGTCTTCATATAGTATCCATAGTGTGACTTATGTGTCTTGTTTTTGTTTTGGCTGCTTTCTTAATTTTTAAATAGTTCAGTTAGAATTATAAAATGAGGTGTTTAATTGGGTTTTATGTCTAACTCGCCAATAGTAATTTGAATTTATTAGGCTATTTAGAAGAATTTTTTTTATTAATTTAAAACAATTGTGAAAAATAATTAAGTTTCTTCTTGACAAAATAATAACTAACTCATAGCGGCGTGTAGTTGAAAATAATGAGCAAGATATTTACACGTTTGATGTGAATTTACGATGGTATTTTTTAATTTATGATGGTATGTGAAAGTTGGTATTAAATATTAATAGTGTGCGACTAAATTATTACTTACTAGTATATAAAATTTATTTGGACAGGCAAGTAAAACAAATATGAAGAGAGAGATAGAGAACGTACCTAGGCATTCTCTGAACGAGCCCTTCACCAAAGTGATTGAAAGCAATAGTGACATGCATATTCTTATCTTGAGTATACGAGTCGCTATGCCCCAACAACATGACCTTATCATGATGCGTAAAGTAATTATTCGAGATCGTAATCGCCGTCGCGCCGTGGATCGCATCGATCAACCCGTCCCGGCAATTCGACAGCGAGCAATGGTCGATCCACACGTGCCTCCCCCCGAAAATCGAAACCCCGTCCCCGTCGGAGACCGTCCACCGCCCCATGTGCTCCGGCGAGTCCCTTATCACCGCCCCGCCGGAGCCGGGCGTGCAATCGTGGATATGGACGCCGTGGATGATGATATTCGTGGCGTAGTGGATCGTGACGCACGGGCCGCCGGAGATGTGGACGCTCGCACCGCGGCCGTCGATGGTCTTGAAGGAGTTCATCACGAGCTCTTCTTTGAGCTTGATGACCATGTCGCGCTTGAAGACGATCCAGAGCGGCTCGTCTTGGATCACGGCGTGCCTTAGGGTTCCCGGGCGGGGATTCGCGGGGTCGTCGTTGGAGGAGTCGGTGACGGTGTAGATTCGGCCGTGTTTTCCTCCGATGGCGTCTTTTCCGAAGCCGATAGCGCAGTCGGCCAAGCGTTGCCGGTTTTGCTCCCAATTCGGGTCGCAACGCCAGCAGTCGTCGATCGGGTTCCCCGTCGCGCACGACGGGGATAAGTACCTCAAGTTCCTTCTAGATTCATTTATTTTTCTGCATATAATAAAAAAATAAATTCAATTATTTTTTTACATGATATATTTAATGATGGAAATATTTTCATCAGCGGTCAGCGGACTGTTGATGTGAGTCCCACCTATGTGACTGAGAGATTTTAAGCTTTATTAAAATGAAATGAAATTCAACTGATTTTTGACCGGTTAAAATGTTAATTCCACCTTTTACTTTTTATATAAATTCAACTACTACCAAATGTATGTTTGAATTGGTATCTATTATCTCTCTATTCGCTAAATCTAAAAAAAAATATAATACTTGTAATTTAGACGGTTGATACCGATTATTTTGAAACTTATGATCATTTACCAAATATTTACTAAATATGGGATAAATAGCAATTTTAAAGTGTGAATACGATTATGCACCTAATGACTCTTTTATTAACTATGGTTAATGAAAAAAAACCAACTACATTTGAATTATAAAATGAACCAAATTAGAATTTTATTCATTTAATAGAATTTGTGTATATTTTCTTCAATAATATTCTTAAATGAACTTCAACCTCCCTTTATTTTTATTAACCTACACAAATTATCTGTGAACCGGAATGTAAGTCATTTGAAGTATGAACTAAAAATTTATTGTGAACCGACACAAGTATTTTACCAACTAATAGCGGCGTGTAGTTGAAAAAAAATGAACAAGACATTAACACGTTTGATGTGAATTTATGATGGTATGTGAAAGTCGGTATTAATAACGTGTGACTATATTATCTGTTTATCTTTGCTGAAGTGTGCGACGAAATTACTATTTACCTGTGAAATTCTTCGACAACCAGTTCAGGGTCTCGGAGTGTTGCAGACGAAGTGGAAATGGTGGCCATGAGAGCACTTGCGACCAAAAGAACAAGCAAATAAGTTGGTATAGCCATTTTATAAATTTGCTCTTTTTGTTCTTCTCTCACTCTCTTATGTGGAGCAATCAGAGAGAGAAAGAGAAAGAGAGAACTATTTAGAGTTTTTGGAGTTTTGACTGAGTGAGTAGTGATACAGAAAATTGAGCGTTTGAAGGGTTTATATATATGTCTACAAAGCCGAGAGTGATGGCGTGATTAATACAAGATCAACTGAATTTCGTGGGTCCCAGAAACACGATCGTGATTTCTGGTTTTTCTTGTCCATCAACAGACTTTGAATTAGCAGCTTGTGTCTGAACGTTAATAAGTCACATTTGTACTTTTGAATTAATAAATTGGAGAGTTATATTAATACGGTCCATTTAAATTAGACGCATACAAACATACTATAAGAGAATCAAGGATGAGTTAAGCTGATCAACTTTTAATATTTAATTAATTAGACTATAATTTTTATGGTGCGTAATAACTATTAGACTATTTCAAACAACTTTCAGTTTTATTTTGTTTTTCTTTATACATAAAGAACTCCTCAAAAAAGATATATTAATAAAAGGACTCGTCAGCTATTTAATCCAAACTAGACCCATTTTTTAAAAATTATGGTCAAATTATGAATTTAATTGTGTAACTAGCTCAATTCACTAACAAATAATATCATATTTATATCATACTCCTTCAAACAACTTATGTGCCACAAACTCCAATTCTCAATTATTCCTAGCTGAAACATCATCGAAAATCTTCATCGTCAGACATCGCGGCCTTATCGGTTCACAAACCTCTTACTCTGAATCTACGCCGAGCTTGACCTGGCTCGCCAGAGCAAAATCAAGATCTTCTTCGACGTCGAGAAGCCCGAATTAACGATTCTTTTCTCACTCTGTCTACTTTTTTTTTCTTCATTTTTTTTTTACTTTTAGATTGTAATTTCGAAAGTTGAGTAATTTGAGTCAAAGTAACCTTGTCGAAATCTAAAATAAAGTAGTAAGAATTTAATAACGTTAATTAGGTAAAGTAGTACAATGATGCTCTTTTTGGAATTTAGTGGTCTCCTTTAGCTTGCAACAAATTTTCTTACCCTTCCTACTGACCATTGATGTCTTTTTTGACTTTGCTTTCATGCAAATAACAGAAAACCCTCTAATTATGCTCTAACGCTTATTAAGGAATAATTACACTACAGTATTTTTATTTTTCCTTTCACGTTACTTTATAGAATAATATCACTTTAAATATCGATACCGATTTTAATTCCATTGAACCTGTTGCTTTTATTTATCCCCCACTGACTGCGGAATAATAGTTGACTTAAGCATATATTTGTTTTGCCACAAATGTCGTGACTTTGCTGCAACTTCTTTAATAAAGAAAAACTGTCGCATTTGAATGGAAGTCAATATTTTAACCACCTGAGTTCATACTAGAATCCCAACTAGAACGGAATAAACTAGAAACCAATCATATATATATTTTGATAATAATGATGTATTGACTGCGTCATGATTAATAAAGCAAGTTTCGTTCTTTCCATTCAAGACACAAATTTGCAGTTATTCTAAATGTAACCTCACCCTATATGTTTTCTTTATTTGTCGCTGAAATTTGATTATTTATGTATATTTTTTTTTTACTTAAAATCGTTTTCTTATGTATATTATATTAATATAAGAAAGTTATACGCATATGGTAGAGGTGGGAATAAATCCCTAACTAAATGAGCCTCGGTGGGTCTGAGGAGCATTTTGTCCATCTCTTTCGAAATGAGATTATTCTTAAAGTATGACATCCACGCTAGTTTAAGACCAAAATCCAATAATTTAATCCAAAACTATGACACTTTGGGCCGAGAACAAAGCTTCATTTGGGCGAAGCCATGCCCACCAGGGAAAAGGGAATAATAAGTCAAGGCCAGCACTAAAGCTCGGTCAAATTCAAAGACGTGATCACAATCGCAAGAAGAGAGGATTGGGTGGAGCGAATAGAAGAATCGTCGCAACTCGCAATAATGGCTATAGACACATCATCATCCCCGTCTTTTAGGATCTAGAATTTTAAATCTTTTCATTGTCTATAAATATCATGTATGAATAGGAAGATGGACGTTACTTTCTATTCTCACACACAACATACAATTTTTACTGTATTACACAAAATCCCGCTAATAAAAATCCATATTCTTACTCGTACTTTTGCTTTTCGCCTTTTCTTTCTAGTCTTTGCTTTCAAATGTGAGTATCAACGATGTGAATTCGAGAACCATTAATTATAATAAAATCGATCCTTTTGTGACTGTTTTGATTTCGATTTTTCGACATCAACACATATTCTTATCGTTTTTCTAACAAATCCTCTATTGTAGGTCGTGGTATACCGTCGTGTCGTGGTATAGCAAAATCCTCCTAATCGAGGCTCCAAATTTAAGGAAAATCAACGTGTTGATAGAAAGATTGCATAATATACTAAAAAAAACATAGTTTTTAAAAAGCCAAAACACTACAAATTATACATCAAATAAGTATTTTTCCGCACTTCAAATATGTGTACAATACTTGCGAACTCATTCTTCGGTCATCTTCAGTTAACTAATAACAAAATATTAAAGAGTTATTACGAAGTTGAATTAAATTTCTATACAATTTTCATTAGAGTTTTCCCTGCTTTATTGCAAAACCGAACCTACAAAAATTTAGTCAATTCAATTCAATTCAATGGACTTCAATTCAATTGTTTTCAATCAAATTCAATTTCAATTTATGATTTCAACCAAATACAACTATAAAATAAAAAATTGAACCTTGAACTTAGTTAGAAACATACTGAGAATGTTTGAAAATCTGTTTTGGGGGTCTCTGGAAAATTGCAAAGTTGTCAAAGGTGGTTCGTCGGAAAAAAGGAGGTTCACTGCTACTCTAAATAAATAAATAAAAGAACAAATCTGTAGTGTAGATCATAATAACAATAAAAATAACATTCATGAATCATGTTTTTAATAAAATCTAACGAAATGCATCATTTATAAATATTTAGTTTTTTTTTTTTTTAAGAAAACCTAACCCGGTTATCGCCCATGGGTTTCATTTACCCACCAAAAAACGCAATTAAGAATGAATTTTGTGCGAGTTTTGTAAACTGTAGCGGTTTTAGATAGTCTTTTTCCATAAAAATGACATGTCGTTTTGTCGATTAACTATGAACTTGTCTTTTGATGGGCACACATGCTGCGACAACAATTTTCCCGACGAGTTTCGCCAATTTTCGTCGGCATTTGAATCCATGATTATTGACGCCTTCATATTCTCCATGACCGTATCAATAAAACTAGGTCCCTCTCCTAGTTTCAAGAAAAAAAAAATTAAAAATTAAAAATTAAAAATTAAAAACAAAAACAAAAAATAACCTATCAAACATCGATAATTATCATTATATAATCTAGCCATACAATTCGATAGAGTAGTTAGAGAGACGCAAACAGAGAGGTGACTTGAAATAACCTACAAAACACCGCTAATCAAATAACCAAAAATTTAACAGACAGTAGCCTATTTTAATAGGGGAAAATTCACAAATATCTAATTGGATATGATCATCTTCTCAATATCTTAAAATTTTAAACATTTTATTAATTTCTCGTTTTTTCTTTATTTTCAAATTATTTTTCGTCATTTATTATGGAATCGGTAAACAATTAGGAAAAGTTAAATGAACCCATGAACAGTAAAAAATGAAATTAAACTGTGAACAACAGATTAAAAAAAAAGTTTAAAGTAGACATTATCGAAATCAAATGAAATTAGAATACGAAGTAGGTTATGATTGAAAATAGTTTTGTAAAATGAGTTAGCTTGGACAATTTCCACTATTTTCATACATCAACCACACCAATGGCCCATTCCGTGTTTCAAGACAAGCACAAGGCCTAGCGAGCAGCCCAAACTCGTGGCTCATTTAGCTTTGATTAGTTGTAATGATTAGCATAATCGCAACTTTTTTTAGGCATGGTATAAAAATTCTAGAAATATTCTATCTTATTCTTCATTTTCTCATTTGTATTTCTGAAACAGTTGAGACCTGCAACGGACTTATGATTAAAGTCGTATAATGATGATCATATGGATTGATCTAATATTAAAATGTCAATAATCCTTAAATTATATCATCCCTTGTAATATTTTATTTATTTGTTGTTAAAAACTAATTCTATACAGATCAATGCTTGTGATTTTTCCATTTTGAAAACCCAAAATATATTCACCGAGGAATAAGATTCGCGCATGTGGAATCTAGTTATCAACAAATAGGGTAAATATTGACTCAGTTAATATGTCATCCATTACCGATTGATTGTGCACGTGTCTTATGATACAATCATAATTGAACTATTAATCGAAAAGTATATTATTTTTTAAAAAATAATATCTCTCTCGAATGGTATATCAATAATTTACACATATGCCAAAACGCAAATTAACTTGGATGATCCTGTAATGACTGTATCAATAAACATTATTTTTTATCGAGTACATCATTTTAATTATATAAATAGTTCGAATTTTAGATTTTTTTAAACTTTATTAAATAACATCATAATCAATAAAATTGAATATTTAATGAAGAATCTTAGGTCATAACACTTTTTTCAAGGCGGAATTGTCTAATCGCCCAAGAGGTAGGCTAAACGGCGACTAATGAGAACAATAATAAAATCCTAAATTTTATAGAGAGAAAACGTTAATAAAATCCTAAATTTTAAAGAGAGAAAACGTTAGTAAGTTGAGAGAAAGAAAGTTTTCAATCCACTTGAGGTAATTCATATCATAATTAAAAAATAGTATATAAAGATTTTGAGTTATATGTTGCTATTTTATTTCACAAGATAATCAGGATTATAGATGGCTAAACCAAGTGTTATCGTTATTTAAGATAAACGATATATTTGGATTTTGGATGTAAAAAGTCGCAAGCCAAACCAAGTGGTACTATAATTCTCTCCAACAAACAATACATATTCATATTTCTATTTCAAAGTTCTCGTGTCGTGACTATGTTTCTGAATTCAATCGCATAGCATGACCCTCATGAACTCCCTGACTTCGTCTGTGAGACTGTGACAGACTTATCTTCACCGACACTTTTAACGCAGAATATAATCTTAAATAATTAAAATGCCATTAGCGTCTTCATATCAGGGCATTTGGTCTAGTGGTATGATTCTCGCTTAGGGTGCGAGAGGTCCCGAGTTCAATTCTCGGAATGCCCCTACGTATCGTCCTATTTTTATTCCCAGGGGACACGTCATCACGGAAAAGCGAAAGCGCTACAACAAACAAAGCACTCTCTCGAGTGTGGACCCCACTCTCACTCTGGCTCTGCACTTTTCTCGTGTAAGTCAGCAGTGCTCTCATTGCCCTAATCACAGTTTTGCCTTTATTCCTTCTTTCTTTCTTTTTTTTTCATCGTTTCATTTCATTTTTATTTTCACCAAATTCAAAATATTAGAAAATATCCTATTTTCAAATCCTGATCCAAGAATGGGAATGCCCTTTTCATCATGGCAATGATGTGATATATGTGTAAGGGAAATTATTGTAAGAGAAGAGTCAAGAGAACTAGAGAACATACACTTCTTCTTATCCTACAACTATACGCGCCCATAAGAAATTATCACAAGATATTTTATGTTTTATTATTTAAAATGAAAAGAAAAAAAAACATATATTTACCAATTTCCCAAACTTAAAATAAAATAAATGATATGTAGCTTATCACGAAAAAGCGTTCACAGTCTTGACGTCAATTTAAAAATATAATTAATCAGCAAAACAAAAAGAAGAAAGAAGTGAGCGTGGGATCTATCTAAAAAGTATAGCTTTGATACATAGACTATGGAGTACACATATATATATATAAAATAATTATAAACTCAAAAAATAAAAGCACGAAATCTAATCATATATATATATTTTATCTACACGGCCAAACGAAATCCGGATAACAACACACAATCTAGCACAGCATCCAATGGTGACGATACACGTGGCGATGAAAAGGCAAGAGATCACTCCCATCATTTTTATTAATCTTCCATATTTTTCTAGAGAGAGACACTGGTGACTAAAAAGCCCTTTTCTTTTTCATGTGGGTCAACTTATTATTTTTTTTCTTTCTTACTATTTTTCAACCTTTTTCTGTCTCGCTTTTTCCTCTTCAGAGACCAAAGAGAGAGAGGAGAGTGAGAGAGATCACAAGAACAGAGAAAAACACACATATACATACACATATAGATATACACAACACAGAGATCATGTGTATAACCGAAGATGAGAGAGATAATAAGAGTAGTAATAGGAAGAAGAGGAGTCATGGAAGGAGTAGAACCAAAACCAGAAAGCCCAAATACTTGAGCCTCTCAAAGCACATGGAAAAGCCCTCGCCGGAGACGGAAATTACGAAAATGACCCAGCAGCTAAACCTCTTCCCACTCCACCCAGAGCCAAACGACAGGTCGTTCGCCGATCACCACGAGAACGTGGCTCGCCTTTTCGACTCCGAGTCCGCCGCCGGAGACGCGTCCCTCACCGGACTCCTCCGCCCCTCGCCGGAGCACGAGGGATCTCCGTCGTACGAGCGGACGTACGACAGCGAGTCCCTCGTGAGAGCGGCGATGAAGAGAAGAAACGACAACGACGGGGACCAGGAGGAGAAATGGGTTTGTTACTCCGAGGTGGTCGAGGACGTTACGAGCTCGTCGTCGAAAAACGCCGTCGTTTTTGAGCGGCGGAGCAAGAAGAATAAGAAGAGAAAGTCGAGTAGTAAGGTCGAAACGACGACGACTACGATGTCGTCGAATTCCGAGGGCAATAGCGTATTTAGCGCGAACTCGTCGTCTTCCACGTCACTGGCTCTGAAGCTTGATTACGAAGGGATTCTCAACGCTTGGTCCGATAAAGGGCCGTTGTATATTCAGCCAAACCAAAACCTCTCTTCTCCTCAAACCGTGCCTGACTTGTTACACTGCGATCATCACGTAAGTCTCTCTCTATATCTTAATTAAAATCAAGTCGTTTTTTTAATTAATATTTGGAGAAAATGGCATTTTATAATCTTTGTTTAATGGGATCTTATAAAACGACAAATAAACGTTTGCGCGTCGTTATGTCATTTACATGTTTTGTAGGAATTTGTACCGACTTTTTAATTTTACTTCTCGATCAGTCCATTTTATTTCACGAACATGGATTCATTAAGTTTTGTCGGAGTTTCAAATTCGAGATTTGTGTGGGAGTATGTTTCTTGTAATCGTGACCTACGACAAGTTGTTACGGAGTTTGGTTGAGTTCATCACATAAATAGTTGTTAAGAGTTTTAACTTTTAATCGAACTCGAACTTCTCTAATCATTGTTCCAGTTCATTCTTTGTTGTTGTTTCCCTTTAACCTTTTGTTTAAGGGGTTTCAGAAAACGACAAATTAACAGTGTGCCTTTACTTACCCTTTTTCCACTTTTCTGAGTGAGGCCCATTTCGTGGTGGTGGGCCTTGGCCAGCTGGGGCTCTGGCCCACGTTTCCCAACTTTGAGTTGGTTGGAGTTTTTAATGTCTTAAGATCTTTTCCTTTTTGGATATTCCTCAAAATATATATTCTAAAGTAATTAAATAATGTCACGTTGTAAAATACCACTAGCGCTAACTCGAAGCCTAAACTACAATCAAATAATCAATCATTGTTATTTATCCAGAACTGCATCGTTAATTCATAAAAGGCTATTTAACAGGGAGTTAGGTACTATCTTTATATTTAGTCATATGTTTTTTGCCCTACACTAAATTAGGGGTTTGATCATTTAGAAGTGTTAATTATTGCTTGATTTCACCATAATTGGTTTTTTATAGTCTAGATCCGTAATGAAATAGAGTGAACTATAAACGTTTTCGCCTTTTTAATACTCTGTTTATTATTTAAATATTATTATTTTTATATTGTAATATGCAGATCAATTAGAAGTGTCTTAAACATAATAATTAAAGGATGACTTGAGTTTCAGTAATTTGTGTTTTTTTCTTCTATAATTCATCTACCCTAATATACGAAGATTGCTATGTCAATACATGGAGCCAAGTATATAATTACTTGTCACCATTTTTTGTACTAAATTGCCACACGCAGCGGACGGATTAGTAAATTGGAGTATTAAATGTTGGTTAATCTTTTTTTTTTCATAGGGAATAATGGAAGGTGGATGGGGATCGAGTGTCGGGAATCTGTGGAAGGTTCCGGAAAATGACTATATAAAAATTAAGGAAGAACCGGAAGGGTGGAAATTAGGACAAAGAGAGGCGAGCGTGTTGAGATACAAGGAGAAGAGGCAAAACAGACTCTTCTCCAAGAAAATCCGTTACCAAGTCCGTAAGCTTAATGCCGAGAAACGCCCTCGAATGAAGGTACTTGTTTTTGTAATTTTTCAGTCACTTTTTAGAATTATTATTACACTACTCACAAAATTTTATAATAAAACGTAGATAATCAATTGAATTTACGACGATTTAAATTCATAAAAAATATCGATAAAAAATTAACTGTTTTTCCTTTGCCGAAACATAATAATTTTTTTTGTCATATTTATTTATTAATTTTGGCTAGCCAAAATTTTAGCCAATATAAAAAAAAAAGATTAATATTTTTAATTGTTTCCCATATACTTTTTAATTGAATTTCATTACCATGACATAAACTAATGGATAAATATGCAGTTAGATTTGACTTTCTCGTGGACAATTGATAAAAAATTATGTCACAAAAATATTTGGTTTAGTAGCCGTTGATTAGGAAGCTAATCTATTATTGGTCTCCGTAATTTGTGTGTGAAGGGCGTTACAATTGAGTTTTTCTTACTTATCATCTCTCAAGTTATAATGATTTCTGTCGACTTTATTTATTAATTTTATTTTTTCTAAAATTTTCAGGGGAGATTCGTGAAGACATGCTAGAGAAAAGCTTAGATGATATGGGTGGACATACTATTTATTCAAAAATAATTTACATGCCTTTCTAGAGTGAAAAAAAAAAGTCTTCTCATAAAAAATAATCAATTTAAGTTTTTGAGGAACTTTATAGAATATTATGCAAAGCTTAATCAGTGCAATAATTTGAATCTACCAGAACCTATACTGGTCTTTGAAGCTCTTTTTTTTTCTTCTTTTATATATAGAAACATGAAACTCGTATGGAAATGGTCAAATCTGTATTTTTGATGCCATATATATATTAATTCCACATATATGGCCTGAATTTATTTTAGTAGCTACTAAGTACATTTAATTCATAAACCTTTGACCGACGGAGTGTTATTAATTATCTTTCAAAACCAGATAATCAAACAAACCATTGACTTAGACAAGGAATGAGGAAAGTTAAAAACAAAAAGTTGTAGTCTTAATTATTTAAAATTTAAAAGTAATAGGCCACGCCCATGTACTCATTCTTTCGTTTCCATGTAATATCATTTTAGGTAAACAATATATATATATACATATATATATATATATATATATATAGTATTTTGAAATTTAAACGGTGCACCATTCTATTATTTCAAATTGTCAATTTTTTTTCTTCTAATGATTAATATATATATATATATATATATATATATATATATATATATATATATATATATAATATCGTTCACAATTTCTCACAACTCTCTCTATTAAAATTTTCTAGTGGGTCCATACTCTTCTTCTCTTATGCAAAACTTTCAAAACACACAAATTTATCAAAGCCTACATCACGCGAGCTTCTCGTCGGAAAAACGTGAAGATCCAACTGCAGACTGCCGGAAAGGTGAAGAAACCGGCGGGATTCGGCGGTAACATGTGAAAAAGCTTCAAAGCGGCAACGGGAAACAAAGACCTAATTTTCGGCGTGATTTGGAAAATGACTTCGAGATTCGGTTATATACCATGGTTTTTCTATAAAAAAAAAAAAAAAATCAACTGAACTAAGCCAGAATCTTCGAACCGGGAACCGGACCGTTTCCCGTCCGGTTTATCCCGCTTCGCAGGGAAAACTCCGATTTTGGTACGAATCGTACCGGGACCCTTCTATTTCCCGGTTCTCGGATGGAAATCGGACGACTCCCCCGAGAATTTAAACCCTTGTTTAAATTTATAACATGTAATTATTTTTTGAAAATGAGTTATTTAAGAAATTATATTTTGAAAAAAGTAAGAGGGGCTAAAGCCCCCTTGAGCTGCACCTGCCTTCGTCCTTGAATGTTAGTACTACACTTCGTCCACAATGAAAGCCTAATGAATTGGGCTTGGTAGAGAAAACCCAATAGGAAGACGAGTAACGAAGGGAAATGAGCCCAATCCATTCGAAATAATAGATGGACTCACTCACAGAGCTCAATGAAGAATAGTTCGGCTATGTTTGGTTCTCATCTCAAAAATAGTTTTTTAGTTAAAAAAAATTGGAAACAAAAAACGAAAATGCGTTTGGTTTAATTTTTCGGAAATTGTTTTTTAAAATTTTTGCAGTTGTTTTGTAAAAGAGTAAAGAAAACTGAAAACAAATAAAATGTGTTTTTGGAACAAATAAGGCCATGTTTGTTTCTCATCTCAAAAACTGTTTTTTAGTTTTTGAGTTGAAAAAATTGAAAACAAAAATTGAAAACATGTTTGGTAAAGTGTTTTCGGAAAAAAATTTCAAAAAATTTTGAAGTTGTTTTGGAAAAAAGTAAAGAAAACTAAAAACAAATAAAAGGTGTTTTTGAAAAAAAATTTCTTCTCTTCTCTCCTCTTTCTCCTCATCTTCTCTTTTCATTCTTTAAAAAACAAAAATGAAAACTATACCAAACACTTTTTTCAGTTTTTTCACTTTCTCAAAAACAAAAATAAAAACTGTACCAAACAACTTTTTGAAAACAACTACAAAACAGTTTTTCAATACAACTACAAAAATTAGAAAACAGAAAACAAAAAACTTTTTGAGTTAACTACCAAACACAACCTTATTCTCTTCTCTTCTCCTTCTCCTCATCTTCTCTTTTCATTTTTTCAAAAACAAAAATGATAACTGTACAAAACACTTTTTCCAGTTTTTTCAATTTCTCAAAAACAAAAATGAAAACTGTACCAAACAGTTTTTTGAAAACAACTGCAAAATAAGTTTTCAGTACAACTACAAAAATTAGAAAATAAAAAGCAAAAACTTTTTGAGTTAACTACCAAACAACCCCGAAGTTTACCAATAGCTTGAAGAATGGTCGACTTCGATAAGTATCTATTCAGATCATGGATTCAAATACCGTAACCGACGGACTAAATATAATTTATTATACAATCAATATTGAATGTAATATGAACATATGAAGCTACAGGAAACTTAGAAAGATTACTATAAATAGATGTATTGAGGCAAGAAAACACGGAGTTCCTTTGAGTGATTCTTGGATTATTTGTTTTATTCTAAAAAATCAATAAATAATTACACATTTCTCTCATATTTTTCTAGCAATTATTGTCCTTTCGTGTGCAATCTTTATCGATCAGGAATTCAAAAGCTAAAGACAAGGATTTAGCCCATTTCTTATCATAAATCAAGTATTATTCTTAGAATATTTAAGATTGTTGATCTCAGCCGTATCTATATCAACATCAATTCTTAAGATAATTGAATTGTTTAACTAATTTTTCTAATTAAATTTGTAAAATTAAAATAAAGATTTATTTATAACTGAACGATACCTGATTGGACGGATATAAATAACTTAGTCCGATTGATTATTATTTTGTTCAATCCAATCCGATCTATATTTTATCAAATTATTTAAAACTAGTCTGATCCAATCCTATTAACTACTTTCCTATGTTTTATACAACTTGTACAAATAATGCATTGGATATATTTCTCATTGTATGAGTCTTGATAGTATAATATCTCCAAAATTACCGGAAATTTATCACCATGTGATGCATGTGCTGTTACCGTGTTATTTGTTTATTTATTATTATTATAATCATTAGGGTTATCATTATAGCTATATGGTTAATTTATTCTCATTTGGCAGGAAATCACTACACAATATATATATATATATATATATATATATATATATATATCTTATCATAAATCAAGTATTATTCTTAGAATATTTAAGATTGTTGATCTCAGCCGTATCTATATCAACATCAATTCTTAAGATAATTGAATTGTTTAACTAATTTTTCTAATTAAATTTGTAAAATTAAAATAAAGATTTATTTATAACTGAACGATACCTGATTGGACGGATATAAATAACTTAGTCCGATTGATTATTATTTTGTTCAATCCAATCCGATCTATATTTTACCAAATTATTTAAAACTAGTCTGATCCAATCCTATTAACTACTTTCCTATGTTTTATACAACTTGTACAAATAATGCATTGGATATATTTCTCATTGTATGAGTCTTGATAGTATAATATCTCCAAAATTACCGGAAATTTATCACCATGTGATGCATGTGCTGTTACCGTGTTATTTGTTTATTTATTATTATTATAATCATTAGGGTTATCATTATAGCTATATGGTTAATTTATTCTCATTTGGCAGGAAATCACTACACAATATATATATATATATATATATATATATATATATATATATATATATATATTAGTTGTGTTTTGTTTTTCTAGCTAATCTAGAGATCAATGGAGTCAGTGATATATAAAATATCAGTTTTCTCTACTCTTATGAACTGTATGAAATCTCACAAGTTCATGAACAAATTAAAGTGGTGTTATACATATACACATATACATCTATCTAGAGATGTACAAAGAAGTGTATATGCATGTTCATGGTACACATCATTTAGTACAAAATGCTGTTCTTTTTCCAAAAATACAAAAAACTACAAAAAGAAAAGGAAAGAACTAACGTGCTAAAAAACTGCAAAAATAAGAGAAATATAAGCCACACGAGCTCAGGAAAATAGATATAGGTATTAGATTGCTTTATATATACGATAATTACAAAGTAATCAGATTATGAGCAATAAGTTATATGTACCTTGAATATAATGATCTGTATGGCGAACCTGGTTTCGTTGACAGAAGAACAAAGAGCACAAAAGTAGTCATATACGAGCAATTATGCGTATATGTTCATTTGGGCTCTCTATCTTCTGTCAACAAATACATCTTCATCAACAACTATGATACCATTTCTCATATATATCTGCAAAATATTTAACTCATATCAAGAAAGCCATGCAAAAGATCTCAAACATATATAACGAATCCCGTACATATTTACGTACCTCTATAGGCATTAGATAGCTATTGAGTTTTGAGTTTTGACTGACTGAGCTTGCTCTCCCAAATTAACTAAATAACTTGCCAACCCGAAAAAAGGAGTGAAAAAAAAAGGAAAAAGAAAAAAAGACAAGATGATTTCGTGAACAAGTTGTTAACGACTATGGTGATGGGTTTCTTGGTATCTAATATCTATCAACCTCACTTGCATCAATATTGATCAAGTAGTTATTAAATATGGTGTCTCTTCTTTCACATTTCATTTTCCTAGTACTTTAATTTAAAAGTGTTGTCGACTGCTTATTCGTGGGAATTTGTAAAATAAGTACATTATGTATCATCACACATGAGCATCTTTTAATGGTTTATTAGAGAAACTTATTAGCAAATAATATAAAATTGAAGCAAATAGTTTCACCATTCTTTCACATTTAACCCATTTGCTTGTAGAATAAAATGGCTCTATAGAGTTAATTAAAAATTTGTGGGATCCACTTAAACAAATAAGGACATTAGTTTAATATTAGAAGAGGTTCTTGTTTAAGCGGATGTAGTTTGAGAATTATAAAGTAGCAAGTGAAATTAAAATTGTATTGATTTCACCATTTAATATGCTCAATAAGACTTGAGTTTTTGTTGTTGGCATAATATATATATATATATATATATATATATATATATATATATATGTGTGTGTGTGTGTGTGTGTGTGTACATGTGTGTGTGTGGTTTGTGCGTGGCAAGTTAAGCGTAGACACTAGACATAATGGTTTTATTTAGTTATTGAGAAACATGGTATGGAAATTTCCATTAGAATATGAAGAAAAAAAACATTCAAATATAGTTCTAGAATATTGATAATTTCGCTATAATTTAAATTAACTGAAAAATAAAATAAAAATATTTATACTTGTGTAATATAATGAATATCACTCAACATATTTAGAATCCCAATATATATATATATATATATATATATATATATATATATATATATATAATTAGATCATAACTTGGTCCAAATTAATTAAATACGAGTTTAAAGGGAAATGGCCGGATGTAGTAGTGTTTTCAATGATTTGGACCAAAATATAGGGTACCTTGTTTTTGGACACTTTTAGTAGTGTTTTGAGGAGAGATAATAGTTTGATACCGGGTTTGCCCTTGAATTTGTAATTTTGTTCATTCAAACCCCCAAACCAAAACTTGTTGTATAAGACTTCTCATACGGTCTTGTTTATTGTGCCATGTACAGCTCTCTCTCTCCTCTCTTTTTTTTTTCTCTGCGTGTGAAGGACGTTTCATCTCCCTGTCATGATCCTCCATGAGCTGCGTGTCTATGAAGTGAAGCTCAGCTCTCCGGCCACCTCGTCCTCGTCTAAAAGTAAGCTTCTTTCGTTCATCGTCTTCGTCGTCTTCTCTCCTCTCTTTTTGTTTCTGGGCTTTCGTTCATCGTCGTGGGGTTTTTGAGTTTATGGGTTTCGGATTCATGTTTGTTCAACGTCATTATCGTGCATCTTAAAAGAAAGCTTCTTTTTCGTCGTTCTTCTTTGTTTTCGTGCGTTTGTCTGGGTTTTAGGTCTGTGTCGTTCTGGGTTTGTTGGTGCCATTACCCGCCGTCTCTGTGTTGTTTGTTGCTGGGTTTGTTTGTGTGTTGTTCTTCATTGTTTTTCGCGTTCTTGAATTGTAGACATACATGTCTACAGTCTCTAAAATTGTAGACTGTAGACATGTTGTAATTGTAGACATATAGGTCTACAACTTCCGTTGTTGTAGACGTATTAGTCTACAACAGCTGAAGGTGTAGACCTGTATGTCTACAGTTGTAGACAGTATATCTACAATTACAATAATTGTAGACAGTATATCTACAATTACACTTCATTGGTGTAATTGTAGATATACATTTCTACAAATATTCTCATTGTAGACATTTAATTTTTTTCATACATGATAATAACAAAATCAGATATGCGTTTCTCCTATGCAGGAATGTCCGAAATATATATATTTTTGAAACACAGTGGTACATGGGTCGAACCCACAGTATACGTCGAGGGAGGAAATTTGGGTATTATGGTGTCGTCTTCGGTGAACTACCCTAGTTTGATGCAGATTTTGTTCGCGGAGCTTGGCCTTTCCCCATCAACTCACAGGATCGGTTTGAAGTACTTGATTGACGGTGCATGTAAACCTGTTGAGATTAAAGACAACGGTCAATTGAAAGCTTATTTGTATTTGAGGAAAACGATACCTGACGTCGGAAGATTTCATATGATTTTGGAAATATCTGAAGAGCCACGGGAAGGGCATGAGGCAGCATGGGAGAGCGTAGTTTCTCCAGGATTTAGATCAACTCCTAACACGGTTGAGCCAACGCAGGGACTTGAGGACATGAATACTTTCTACGATGCAACGGAAGAATGTAGAGAATCCCCTCCTCGACCACCTAGACAACTCCTCTTACTCCGCCTCCTCCACGTAGAGAATCCCCTCCTCCGCCTCCTCCATGTAGAGAGTCCCATCCTCCGCCTCCTCCACGTAGGCAGTCCGCTCATCCTCCTCCTCCTCATCCAAGTAGCGATGAGCAAGTGCTGGATATCAATTCCCCTGTGACACTCAAGCTTCATGGAATGTATGCTAGCAAATTGGTGTTGCAAAAACAATTGAGTTTGTATGCCATTAACAAACACTGTACGTTTCGGACAAAGTATTCATCTAAAGAATGTCTCCATGTAGTTTGTCCGGGAGAGCATTATAAATGGAGTGTTCGAGCAGTTAGAATTCCCAGCTCTCCGATTTTTAGGATTAAAAGGTAATTATTATGTTGCCATAATAGAATAATTGTTAGTTTACATGTCTACAAACTACTCCAAGAGTAGACATGCAAGTCTACAGTTTACATAAATTATAGACTTGCAATTCTATAATTGAAAACAATTGTAGATATTATAAGTACACAGTTACTGAAACTGTAGACATATATCTCTACAATTATCGTTAATTGTAGACTTATAAATCTACAGTTTATGAGAGTTTTTATTACAATTATACATATAAATTGAAAGTAATGTTTAATTTGGAATTTTCTTATTCAGGTTTGAGAGTGAACATATTTGTCCTATAAATGAAAGACAAGGATATCATCCTCAAGCCACATCCAAAGTAGTGGGAGAGGTTGTGAAGCACAAGTGCATAGATCCGACGTTGGGATTGTGTAAACCAAAAGAGATCATTAATTACATGCAAATGGATTACGGAGTTCGTATGTCATACAAAAAAGCGTGGCGGTCGAGAGGAAAAGCTCTTAAGTCCCTTTACGGCACCGAAGCAGAGTCCTACGCGTTCCTACCTAAGTTGATGTACATGATCGAGACTAAAAATCCAGGTTCTCTCTTTGACCTTGTCACTACGGGGTCGAATAATCAGTTCGTTAGCTTCTTCATGTCACTTAGCCCGTGGAGGAGGGGTTGGAAGTATTGCAGGCCTATTATCATTGTTGATGCAACTTTCTTGAAGAACTATTACAAAGGAACTTTGTATACAGCGTGTGCCATGGACGGAAATGAACAAATATTTCCACTCGCCTTCTTTCATGGTTCTAATGAATCTAATGAGACTTGGATTTACTTCTTGAGAAAGGTGAAGGACGCTATTGGGGATAGGGAGTATACGGTAATTGTATCTGATAGGCACCAAGGAATAGTTAATGCAGTCAAGGAGGTGTATCCAACCCGTGAACACGGTTTTTGCGTACATCATTTGCTTGGTAACTTGAAGACCACATTCAAAGGGAGCATAACAAAGCAAGTGAAGTGGAAATTTTACGCCGCAGCAAAGGCGTACACTCAGCCGGAATTTGAGAAGTACATGTGTATGTTGGACTCTGAAAATCCAGAAATACGCCCATACCTGGAGAAGGAGGTTGGGTATCAAACGTGGGCACGATCTTGTTTTCGTGAAAACAGGTACGATATCATGACGAACAACAACGCAGAATCATTGAATGCGTTCAACGTTAAGCCTAGAGAGTTTCCTATTTCTAAGTTGTTCGACTGGTTGCGGGAAATAAGTCTAGGATGGTATCACGAACGTAGAGAGTTGGCAACAAAAACAACAACGTTATTGACCAAAGATGCCCAGAAGAAACTAGAGACAAACTATGCTGCAGCTTGTGGAATGCCGGTATGTTGATCTTTTTGTATTTTATTCAGTATTGTGTTCTAACTGTAGACATACGTCATCTACAATTGTGATGATTGTAGACATTTATGTCTACAATTAGCAGTGATTGTAGATGATGTATGTCTACAATTGGTAGTGATTATATACATTGATGTCCACAATTTGTATAAAACTATAGACATTGATGTCTACAATGACATTGAAGTCTACAGTTACAGGTATTTATAGACATCTACGTCTACAATTTTAGTTATATGTCTACACGTACATGACTTACTCTAATTATTCTTTTATTCTAGGTGAGGCCATCATCATTCCTCGAGTTTGAGGTAGGTGACAGAGATGGAAACACGTGGGCTGTCAATTTGCACGAAAAAACATGCTCGTGTCGGGAATTTCAACTTGACAGTTTCATATGTGCTCATGGTATTGCTGCGTGTGGACATCGTAACCTTGCGGTTGAGGGATATATTTCGCCTTACTATACTGCAGAGTATTGGAGGGCAAGTTATGCAGGTGTCCACCATCCCCATGGTAATATTCAGACGTGGACTATTCCCCCTGAGGTCGCAAATTTTGTAATTCAGCCTCCAACACACAGAGCACGTGCCGCAGGTAGACCGAAGAAGAGACGTATACCTTCTCAAGGGGAAGAGCCTATTCGTAGGAAGTGTTCGCGGTGTGGAGAAGTTGGTCACAACCGGACTACATGCAGCAGTCCAGTTCCTTTGTCGGAGAGGAATGGATGAATTATTTCCGGATTTTCAGAGTCCAACATACACATGTACTTCTCAAATTCCGGCTGAGTGTACGCCTTTGAATGTGTATTTAATGTCTTTTTGGAACTTGGAGTGTATTTACTCTGTTTTGGAGTTTGAATGACGACTTATATGATAAAATTATGTCTTTTTTACGTCTTGAATACATTACATGATAGAAGTTGTTCAAATTATAGACTTCATTGTCTACCAGTTGTGGTGAATGTAGACATTAATGTCTACAGTTGTTGTGATTGTAGACATAAAATGTCAAACTGTAGATATATATGTCTACAATCACGACGATTGTAGACATCACTGTACACATCTTTAGACATAACAAAACAAAAACTATCAGTTGTAGTGAATGTAGACATTAATGTCTACAGTTGTTGTGTAGACGTAAAATGTCAAACTGTAGATATATATGTCTACAATCACGACGACTGTAGACATCACTGTACAGATCTTTAGACACGGCCATAACAAAACAAAAGCTATCAGTTGTAGTGAATGTAGACATTAATGTCTACAGTTGTTATGATTGTAGACCTATAATGTCAAACTGTAGATATATATGTCTACAATCACGACGACTGTAGTCATAACAAAACAAACCATACCAAGATAGATAGCACTGTTTAGGAATTCATGCTTCAAATTGTCATACAAAGCCATACAAAAATATAAAACATAGTTTTAAAAGTAACTTCATAGTTTGAGATTGAGTTCATGTAAACATAAAAATCTAGTCCTTAGATGTCGGAAACTCGTCGTCAGATCCGTAGCCGGTCGCAAGTTTCACCGCCCCATGACGGAATAAATCAATCGTGAGCTTCCGCCTAAACATGTTCATGAAGGATGCGTCTAAATTAGACATGTGTACGCCGTGGGTCAAGTACTCAACTGCCTTGATCACGAACATGCCACAATCTCCGCTGCAAATATATATGTTAGTTTAGTATAAAAAAAATATGAAATACACAAGAATTCTAGCGGAGGGCATTACCCATTCTCTTGTTGTGGCATAGCATCATGGTCCTCAAGGCTGAACGCCGCCGAGCTTGTGTCTTCGATGCCTAATCCGTCGAAAGCATTAATCGAACACAGAACAATTGGGATGATTTCAGCGAGTCTGAGCAGGTGGGTCATCACGGATTTGTGGCTCCTTTTGCTCTTGGACATGGAGTCGTAGACCATTAGCTTCCGTGACTTTAGATGAGCTACCACAAGGACCCAATGAGACAACTTCTTGATACAACAAGGGACGTAGATATAATCAACCTCCACCCACGGCCATGAATGAAGTTGACACTCAATATCAGCAGTAATGTAGTCCAAGATGCGGGTTTCCTTCTTCCAGTTAAATTCATCCTTGTCGGTGCACGCTTTCCATTTGTCATATGCCTCATCGGCGTAACTATAAAAAAACCCGTCCATTATGGTGAACTTCTGTGACATTTGACCATACTTCCGCTTCTTGCCCAAGTAGTACATGGCAATGTCGATATGCTACAAAAAAAAAAAAAAGTCTACAATTACACTACAATCCAGGAAATTGTAGACATATAAGCCTACAATTGATGTATAACTGTACAAATATGTCACACTATAATTACACTCACCTCGTCACTCAGCCATGCCGCCGGTGTCCAGAGGGTATAAAAGAAGGTTTTGCTTGTGACGACCTGTACGTTAAAGTTCCAATTTCCCGGCAAGCCCTCACTCTCCTTCTTGTAAACTGGGGAACCGGGCGGCAATGATTTGTAATTTTTCCGAAACCCAACCCCAATCCACTTTTCCATGATTGTAGTCTCTTCATCTGTTGGCACAATGAAAATACCAGATAGCGGGATCTTTGCGGGTCGTTTCTGATCTTTCGTGAACTTAACGTATGGTCGTGGCATCGAAGTCGGTGTAAACCTGTCAAATCAAACAAATAACTATGTCAAAAATCTATTTATACTGTTCTAAACTGTAAACATACATGTCTACAATTTCAGGTATGTCTACAATTTTACGAATGTCTACAATTTCATGTATGTCTACAATGTCATGAATGTCTACAATTTCACGAATGTCTACAATTGATTGTATAAATGACTACAATTGATTGTATAACTGACTACAATTTATGTATAAATGTACCTTTTCGGAGGTACTCTACTTCTCGGTTTTTGAGGTGAGTCGACAATGAGAATTTGTTTCTCTTTCGGCGTCTTTGCGGCACACAACTCATCCTCAATTTGAGGTGAGTCCTCAATGATAATATGTTGTTCTGCCAACTTCTTTGCGGCATACAACTCATCCTCAATTTGAGGTGAGTCCTCAATGATAATATGTTGTTCTGCCAACTTCTTTGCGGCATACAACTCTTCCTCAATTTGCGCTCTAGTTTTGCCTTCTGGAACCGTACCATAAAACCATGGTTGGCTATCATCCCATGCCTCTTCCTCAAGTAGTTTTTCTTGACGGTCCAACCTTTCTCTTTTTTCTGATTCCGTTTCAGAAAAACACGGAAGTACATACTCTTCTTGACCAACTTGGTCTTCTTTCTTGTCTTCATTCGTCCCTTCGGGGTTGTCCCCATCGGGCTTGTCTCCGTCGGGCTTGTCCCCATCGGGCTTGTCCCCTTCGGGCTTGTCCCCGTCGGGCTTGTCCCCTTCGGGCTTGTCTCCGTCGGGCTTGTCCCCGTCGGGCTTGTCCCCGTCGGGCTTGTCCCCTTCGGGCTTGTCCCCTTCGGGCTTGTCTCCGTCTGGCTTGTCCCCTTCGGGCTTGTCCCCTTCGGGCTTGTCCCCGTCGTTTTCGTCGGGTTTGTCCCCGTCGTTGTCGTCGGGCTTGTCCCCGTCGTTGTTTTCTTCTTCTTCTGTCTTCTCTTCCTCTTCATTTTCCTATTTTCCCTATACAAACAATCAACAAGTTCAAACAGTCTACAATATCAGTTATTGTCTACTTAAAATCAATTCTACGATTGCAGTCATTGTGTACTTATAAGTCTACAATTTCTGTAATTGTAGACTTTGAAGTCTACAATTTCAGAAATTGTATACTTCTAGGTCTACAGTTTCAGTAATTGTAGACTTAAAAGTCTACAATTGTAGAAAGTGTAAGTCTACAATTTCAGTCAGTAATTTACCTTGTTGTTTTCTTCTTCTTCTGTCTTCTCTTCTTCTTCCTTCTCATCTTTCTTTTCCTCTTCCTTTTCCTCTTTTCCCTAGACAAACAATCAACAAGTTCAAACAGTCTACAATATCAGTTATTGTCTACTTAAAATCCATTCTACGATTGCAGTCATTGTGTACTTATAAGTCTACAATTTCAGTAATTGTAGACTTTTAAGTCTACAATTTCATTTATTGTATACTTATAGGTCTACAATTTCTGAAATTGTATACTTATAGGTCTACAATTTCTGAAATTGTATACTTCTAAGTCTACAGTTTTAGTAATTGTAGACTTAAAAGTCTACAATTTCAGAAAGTGTAAACGTATAGGTCTACAATTTCAGTCAGTAATTTACCTTGTTTTTTTCTTCGTCTTCTTCTGTCTCTGATTCATCATCAGAGTCAGTTTCATATTCACTCTCACTTTCATTTTTTTTTTCAACGACCGTTTCCTTCACTGGTGTGGCATCTGGCTTGTTGTCTGGCTTACCATCACCATCGGACTCGGTCTCGGACTCGGTTTCACTTTTTGTCCCCGTCTCTGTTTCACTTTGTGCTTCCTTGTTGTTGTTCTTCCCCGGCTGTGGATCAATCTTCGCCGAGAGAGCTTTGACAATTCCCCTAATCTCGTTCTTGAAAACTTCATTGGCGGCCTTAAACCCTGTCCATTCAGCCTTCAACTGAAGGATTGAATCTTCCAGCTCTATGAGCTTAAGTTGGGTCTGTAAGGTTAGAAAATGGACAATATATCAAAACAGTGTATACATTGACGTTTACAATACAACTGATTATAGACAATTACGTCTACAATTTATGAATGTAGACATTGACGTCTACAATTGAACTGATTGTAGACATTTACGTCTACAATTGGTACAAATTGTAGACCTGATTATCTACAGTAGTGGTTATTGTAGATATATAGGAAGGTAATGTACTCACCCGTGAATCATCATTGTTGGACCTCGAGGTGGAGGTGGACGCGAGGGAAAGTACATGCTTCTACTTAAACTTCTGCTTCTTCTTCTGAGGGAGTATATCCTCAACCTCAGCGCCAAGTGGTCTGAATTCTACATCCTGAAAATTAATCTCCTTCAGTCTTGAATCCAAGACATGCGCATTTGTTTTCCACCGCCGCATAAGTGGTACGGCGGTTTCAGACACTTGTTGGCAGAGCTTTAGAGCAGTCAGCACAGGCAGGCACTCGTACGCCCAGACTTGAAGCGGGTAGACGAAACCCGGGAAGTTGATTTTTTGCTTCGACTCCGCCTTGGAGGCCATCTTCATAACATACTTCCGCACCTGTCCGTGGAAGAAATTCCACGCCACGTTCCCCCATGGATGTTTGTTGAATTCATCCAAGTCCTCGACAAGCATTGCCCAAGACATGTTTTGTATCGGGGTGTGAGCCGGAGCGGCGAGGAGAATGTTCGTCAGGAAGTGAAGTAGTAACAACTTCACTCGCTTTTGAGTGTTCTCCCAAGACTTGCTTTTACTTAGCATTGACGTCAACACTCCCCGATTCTTCACGACACCTCCAATGAAGATTTCTTTGAACAAGCTACCTTCCACATCGGTAATCTCCACGTCACAGGGGCTGTAGTCATCGACGTAGCGAAGACCAGTTATCTCCGCGAACTGCTTTGCTGTAAAAGGTCTCGGTTCCCCACCAATCTCTATGTAGATCGCGTCATCTGACTCGACCCCCTCAAAATCACCAACCCTCATCAACAGGTGATTAATAATCTTAGATGATTTGGTGATTTTTGGATGATCAAGGAACTGGCCGAAACATGACGCACTAAACAACTCCTTCTCATCAGGAGACATGGCCATCGTCTCCTCAAACTTGTCCAATGCGCCGAAGAAGCTGAAATTATGGTCGACAATCTGTTCTTCGGCAACAAACCTCACAAATCCCTGCATATGCCAAGAAAAAAAGATGAAAATCTACACAAACACTCCTCATATCACCAGAATTATATCTACACAAAAGTGCTCATACAAAAACCAGTCTACAATTTCTGAAATTGTAGACTGTTATGTCTATAATTTCCAGAATTGTAGACTGTTATGTCTACAATGTCTAGAATTGTAGACTATTATGTCTACAATTTCTGAAATTATAGACTTTTATGTCTACAATTCGCGTGACTGTAGCCATTTATATCTACAGTTCATATAAATAGCTATATAAATGGCTACATTCACAAAAATTCTAGACATAAAACTATACAATTCCAGAAATTTTAGATGTCGAAAAAAATAGTCTACAACAACAAAATGGTGTGAAACTATAGACATAAACATCTACAATTCTAGTGACTATAGCTATAAATGTTTACAACTACAGAATTTATAACCTATTAAGTTTTTAAAACACTATAAATGTAGATCAAACATTCTACAATCACATGAATAATAACCTAAACTCATCTTTGCATGCTATAAAAAAGTTACCCAAAACGCTCAAATTGAAGAAATTTACCTCATAAGTGAAGAAAAAAACATGAAAATCTACACATATCACCAGACTTATATCTACACAAACAGTACTCATACAAAAAAGAGTCTACGATTTCTGAAATTGTATACCTTTATGTCTACAATTCTGATGACTGTAGCCATTTACATCTACAGTTCATATAAATGGCTACATTCACAAAAATTCTAGAAATAAAAGTCTACAATTACAGCTATTGTAGATGTCGAAAAAATAGTCTACAACAACAAAATGGTGTGAAATTGTAGACATAAACATATACAATTCTATGAACTATAGCTTTAAATGTCTACAATTACAGAAATTATAACCTATGCAGTTTTCAAAACACAGAAAATGTAGATCAACGAAATCTAAATAATAACCCAAATTCAGTTTTGCATGGCATAAAAAAGTTACCCAAAACACTCAAAGTGAAGAAATTTACCTCATTTACAGTTGGTTTTCGTTTTCTGAGTTGAAATTGCGATGTCTCATCTGAATTTGACGCCGGTGAGTCAATGACCGGTTTTGGTTTCTTCACTCGAGACTTTGTTGGCTTCTTGGCCGGAGAAAGATTTTTCTTCAGCGGCGCCGGAGCTTTCTTCATCGTCCTCGGACTCTTCCGAACCGGCGCGCGTTTTTTGGCCGTCATTTTCTGCGATTTTGGGTTTCAAAAAATGGGATTCGTAGAGATTTGAAAGAATAATGAGCAACAAACCTGAGATTTTTAGGAGAGATTAGAAACGGCCCCGGCGATTTCGGCGACGTGGGTGACAGATCCCGGGATTTCGGCGACGTGGGGGAGGGCACCCGGCGATTTAGGCGAACTGGGTGAGGGTTTTAGATACGCGCGAAGAAGGAGATGAAAATGGGTTTCAATTTCGTTTTGATTTTGATATACTCGGTATTTGGGAAATGGGTATTTTCAAAACAAAAAATTTACTCAAGGGCAAATATGTACTAGCTCACTTCAACAACTACTAAAAGTGTCCAAAACAAGAAACTCTACATTTTGGTCCAAATCATTACAAACACTACTACATCCGGCCATTTCCCGAGTTTAAATAGCGAAAATGTTATGATACATCATGACCCATGATGGTGGGCTTTCTTGTCCGAGGAATGGTGGGCTTTTCTTTATTTTGTTTAGGTGATTCTGAGATTATCCTAAAACTATGATCATGTAGAAAATTTTGACCAAAATTCAATAAATGTTTTTTATTCCATAGCTATGACTAAGTTTGTATTCCATTCCATATTTATACCATTCTATTCTTACTCTCCTTTAATTAACTGTTGAATACGAAATTGGTAATCGTGGATCGTCCTATGTGAAAGTCATATTGTACGTAGTGAATGATTTGGCAATGTCTTGTCATTAGTGAGCGCTGAAAAATAAATCGGGAGAATAACTACGCACTTTTTCATCCAAATTTAAGGTATAATTAAGACCCATTATATGGATAATTATAAGCATAAGCATAAGATAATAAACTAAAATAAATAAACAAACTTTAATCTTAACTATGAAGAAAATTATTAAAAATATTACATTTGTTTATCATGGATTGATGGTTTGGAGAATCCAAATGGGAGGTTGCTTATTCAAGATGTACATATATTGCGAGTTTGAAGATGATAAACTCCCATGCCAATGCCTCTATACTTGCATCAATGGAAGCCTGATTGCGAGGACAATTGATCACACACAGAGACAAGCTAATTGTACTTAAGAAAAACGAACGAAATGTCGTCTAGATCTTCAACCTCGACCCACTAGCCTGATTCGAGTCCGAGTGTAAACGACGATTGCAAGTGTGCGCACATCATCGTTCCCTCGAACCACTTGGAACAACTCTCCTAGCTCCGAAATCATGAGATATATCTCAAAGTGCCGAATGTGGAAAATGCCATAATGGAGTCGTAGACTCTACCAGTTTGAGGGCGGTCGGATCACGCAAGCTCAGATCTAGGACCGTTTATGCAATGAATAACCATGTAGAATTTGCTGTTGTGATATTGCCCTGTATGCCGAATCGGTCGTTGGCAGTGTCCATGTGGCGTCTTTCCATGGCCTCATGATGGCCAAGTCAGCCATCTTATTGTGGTGTCATTTCATGAGAAGGCTGATTAAAACCCAAGATAATTTAGCTTTTGTTCGTATTTTATAGTGATATCATAACTTAATTAGTCTTTTTAAATAAAATTATTATCTAAGTTGAGAAATATTAAAAAAAAAAGTTTTTATATGATAGATTTAATTAAAAAAAGTTATTATTTTAAATGACAAAAAAACTAGAAAATCAGGACTCCCCGTAACATGGGTTCTATAATCTGTTTAACTTGGTATCGTGTGGCTTGAATTGATTTACTTTTTCATTGAGCTTACTAATCTTAAATGGACCTTTGCACGATTTGAGCTCAAACTATATTTTGGCTCACACATAAAATAATCATCATAGAATGAGAGAACATTAGTGTCATAGAAAGCCCAAAATTTAACAGATGTATCAGAATTGGGATCGTACGCTTTTTTTAATTCACTTTTAATTTATGTTATCTTTCGATTCAATTTTATTTATTTGGACCGTTTTGGAATTGAGATACCGATGTCCATCTAATTTGTCAAAGAGATTTATTTGCTTCAATTGTGGATGTTTTGCTCTTTGTGTGAGACTCGTTTGACACTCCTATATGAATTATGAAAATATAATTGATTAAAAAATTATTCGAAACCACGGAACTTATGGTAATTTTTTTATTTATTAAAAACACCAAAAGATAAAAAAATAACTAATTAGGCCATTTAAAATTTTTTTTTATCAATAAAATGTGGATTTGCACGAGGATGATCCTTCGATCATAGAAATCAAACATAAAAAACCCAAAATCCCATTTAAAAAAAAATTCCAAAAAAAATATTGAATCCGTACGTATAATAAAATAAAGGGTACAAATTTATATTTAGCAACTGAGTCCATGCCTACAAAAGTTGGGGGTCTATAATTAATTCTAGGTATGACTTTAAGACCAAGCAGTTCTAAATTGATTTTAAGTAAATAAGGAAAGTTATAATTAATGCTAGGTGTGACTTGAAGACAAAGCAGCTCTGAACTGAACGTAAAAAAGGAAAGTAATAATTAATGCTAGGTGTGACTTGAAGACCAAGCAACTGTACACTGAACTAAAATAAAAAAGGAAACTAATTACATCTTAAGACAGCTGGTATAATACCGCGTGTACAAGATTTGGGCCCACTCGGCCCAGGAAAAAATAGTCACCGCGATTTTGTGTTTATAGCGCCAAAAATAAAACTAAAAATAAGACAAAGAGAGAGTCGGAGAGTGAGAGTAAGTTTTTAGAGAGAGAGAGTGTCAAGAAATGCGAAACCCTAGAAGGAAATCTTTCACCGAGAAAGCGCGGCGATCGAGAATTGTAACATTCTCGTTCTCTCTGTTGTTGTCTTCCTTCGTCGGTAGGTACCTTCTGCGATCACCTTATCGTTTCCCGACGATCGTTTCCGTTGATTTGAGATTCTATCGTTGGTCCTAATTTCAGAGAGAGAGAGAGAGAGAGTGTCAAGAAATGCGAAACTCTAGAAGGAAACCCTTCACCGAGAAAGTGCGGCGATCGAGAATTGTAACATTCTCGCTCTCTGTTGTTGTCTTCCTTCGTCGGTATGTACCTTCTCCGACCACCTTATCATTTCCAGACGATCGTTTCCGCTGATTTGAGATTCTATCGTTTGTCCTAATTTTAACCCTAACCCTAACACGAAACCTTCGAATGTCGATGATGCTAGCATGAGTCGGGTTTTCCATCTTTGTTCTGCGGAGTGGATCGTTAGCACTGGAATCTGGTTGCGGTCGAGAGGGTAAAGGTAAAATCTCTTGGAATATCGTTCGATATATAAAAGACCGATTTGCGATGAATCAATAGCAAAAGTCCTTTTCTGATCAAGGCTTACTTTGTATAGGAATTTTGTTTAAGTCCCTTACAAATTTATGATCAAATCGATTCCCTTGCCTCTCTGCTCTTCTCTGTGTCTATCCTTCTCTCCCAAAAGGTAACAATCCGTCTCCATGAATTTTTTTCATCATTTTTTTTGTTGATAATTTTTGTATTTTCTTGTTGTTATTAATAGAAGACTTTTGTTCATCCTTAATCAAATATCTTGCTCACTTGGAAAATGATTCTTATTTCAAATATTTCTTTTTCTGAGTTCAAGAGTTTGGATCTCTTGTTTTTCGAGATGGGTATCTCAGTTCTTTGTTCTACGTTTAACTCCCCTAGGCTTTTCTTCTCGCAGGTGTTCTGCGTCGTCCAGGCCCGGTCTGGTCATCTCCGAAGCGAAAATAGGAGGAGGATAACAGAGAAATCGGTAATCTTATTTTCCACTTTTTATTTCAATTCCTATTTTTAGTTTCTAGGGTGATTAGAATTTTTACTCGAATCAAATTGCAGAGAAGAGTAGAGGTTCCACGGTGGCACTGAATGCAGAGAGTCGTTGGTCCTAATGTCAGTTGCTCGAGTAAGTTATGAATTTTCTAAGACCAGCCCTTAAGAAGGTAAGAGTTTGATTAGACCATGTCATGTGTGTCTAGTATGGTTTTAAATAATCTGTTATCTGCGACAGTTCTCGTACTTGATTGTCTGTAATATCTTGTCTATGCAGGACATGGGCTGTGACAGGGATGATTTTTGATGAGGTATATCGAGCGGAGTTTGTGTAATGAATATGTTTTCTTCCAATGGAAAGGTATAGCACATTCTTGATTAATAGCGCATGTTATATTAAACGTTCCAAGTTAATAGGATTTTGTAGAAAGAACTTCATATTAAATTCTATCTTGAAATATTTTTCAAAGTATCTATGCTAATTGAAATAATGGATTTTCTGGTAACACTTGCACTTTTGTTTAGGTTTTATTTTGGGGTAGAGGGTTCGGTGCACATGCCATTTTCCGGTATGTGAAGCTCTAGTGTGGCGATGAGTTAACCCACAACCACTGAAACAGGTACATTACTTGCTCTTTCCCGAACGCCTCTTCATTATGGTTTGTGCATAGTCTTAGGATTCTCACCTGTGACTTCCTTCAATTTTCTGATTGGCTTACTTATTATAGGAGCTTGTTGTTAGCATCTTACCTTGGTAGTTACTAAAATACAGGCTTTGAAGAAGGTTTCCACGGTTGTCAGAACAAACATTCTTCTTGGTGCAATTGCAGAGTATCTGAAAGGAAAACCAGCTACTGGATTTGGCGGAATATCTGATATCTGAAGGTTCGTTCCTTTCTAGTGTCATTATTATAATGATTTGATGCCATGCTAAATTTTTGTTGTTACCAGATGTTAAACTCAGCGTTTGCATCACAAGCAAAACCTTCAGTTTCTCCAGTTCTAAAAAGTTGAAGCAACAATTGATTACCAACTGAAAACGTTGTCCACTGCGATTAGTTATGGAAGTTCTACACTTTTACGAAGGACCTTCTCAAAGAAGCCATCCTTTCTGCTTTAAGTGTCCGTCTTGGAAGGTTTTGGGTTATATATTTGTTATTTTTTCATACCTCTGAGTACATGTAAACTCTTTTTGTCCAATGACTCTAAGTCTTATTGGTTGTTTGGCAATTCATAGGTTAATGGAGTTGGAGATCATCTTCTGAAAAAAAGTATTGCTAAAAAAGGAAGAAAAAAAAAAGGGGAAAAAAAGGGAAAAAGTAAAAATAAATAAAAATGTATAAAAAAAGGAAAAAAAAAAGAGAAAAGAAAACAAAAAAAGGAAGAAAAAAAGAACAAAACGCTTGTTGCGCCACTCCACTACGCAATTCGAGAGTACGGACACTCCTATGCCAAGGTACGTTGTTTTTATCTCTTTCCTTTTAATGATGCCATATCAATTTTTTTTTTCTTGTGTTGATAATTCAATTAATGGGCTTCTGGAATTTTATCTTCATAGAGTTTACGGATTCGGGAGTCGGATTGTTGTGTGAAGTGTAGAGAAGGCTGTGTTGTAGAGAAGGCTGTCGAGTCCACATTCCGTCCACTGCCTCGCCGTCGTCTATTTTAGAAAGCTGAGGTTTGTCCTTGCATGTTTTCGAAAATTAAATTTAGGTTTTGAATCTAGTTATGAACTTCAATTATTTTGCAGATGTGGGCAGATTTTTTTTTTTTTTTTTTTTTTTTTTTGTAATTATTATTTTTATTTTGATGATCATTGTTAAAGAAAAAGAAGCAAAAGGCTCAGAGAAAGAGCACTTGAAAATGACTCTCTTGCGTATAGATTCTTCGTTTCAAGGTGTTTTGTCTTGCTTGCCCGATTTCATTAAACCATCCAGAGATGCCTCACATCAACCCACTCTCTCTCTCTCTCTCTCAGGAAGTTTGAAATACGAGGAATGGGAAAATCACAGGCAGGCTTAGAAGACGGAATCGGGCACTAACGGTCCTCTTCAGAAGATCTCTTCCTATACATAAAAGAAAATCCCACGCCAAGGTTTATTGTTATTCCAGACCCTTGTTTAATCAGGTTACAGTTTAGATATTATTTCCGTCCATAGTATATTATATCCGCAATAGTATTTTACAGTATTTTACTTCTTCCATTATTTAAAATACATGCTTTGAAGAAGGTTTCCACGATTCTCAAAACAAACATTCTTCCTGGTGCAATTGCAGAGTATCTGAAAGGATAACCACCTACTGGATTTGGCGGAATATCTGATATCCGAAGGTTCGTTCTTTTCTAGTGTCATTATTATAATGATTTGATGCCATGCTAAATTTCTGCTGTTACCAAAGGTTAAACTCAGCGTTTATATCACATGCGAAACCTTCAGTTTCTCCAGTTCAAAAAAGTTGAAGCAGCAATTGATTACCAACTGAAAACGTTATCAACTGCGATTAGTTATGGCAGTCCTACACTTTTACGAAGGACCATCTCAAAGAAGCCATCCTTTCTGCTTTAAGTGTCTGTCTTGGAAGGTTTTTTGGGTTATATATTTATTATTGTTTCATACCTCTGAGTACATGTAAACTCTTTTTGTTCAATGGCTTTAAGTCTTATTGGTTGTTTGGCAATTCATAGGTTAATGGAGTTGGAGAACATCTTCTGAAAAAAAAAAATTAAGTATTGCAAAAAAGGAAAAAAAAACCAGAAGGAAAAAAAAGAAAAAAGAAAAAAGGAGAAAGGAAAAAAAAAGAGAAAATAAAACAAAAAAAGGAAAAAAAAAAGAACAAAATGCTTGTGCGCCACTCCCCTACGCAATTCAAGAGTACGGACACTTGTACGCCAAGGTAAGTTTTTCTTATCTCTTTCCTTTTAATGATGCCATATCAAATTTTTTTCTTCTGTGTTGATAATTCAATTAATGGGCTTCTGGAATTTTATCTTCGTAGAGTTTACAGATTCGGGAGTGGGATAACTCAGTGAACTACAATGTTCGAGCCTGTGTTGTAGAGAAGGCTGCCAAGTCTACATTCCGCCCACCGCCTCGCCGTCGTCTATTTTAGAAAGCTGAGGTTTGTCCTGGAATGTTTTCGAAAATTAAGTCTAGGTTTTTAATCTTAAGTACGAACTTTAATTATTTTGCAGATGTGGGCAGATATTCAAATTTTATTTGTTTTTTGTTATTATTATTTTTGTTTTGATGATCAATGTTAAATATAAAGAATCAAAAGGCTCAGAGAGAAAGAGCACTTGAAAGTGACTTTCTTGCGTATAAAATTTTCGTTTCAAGGTGTTTTGTCTTGCATGCCCGATTTCATCTAACCATATTACAGAAATGCCTCACATCAACCCTCTCTCTCTCTCAGGAAGTTTGAAATACGATGAGTTGGCAAATCACAGGCAGGCTTAGAAGCTGGAATCATCTGCTATAATAGAGCCTCCAATAAACTTTGTTGTGTCATCGCACTCCAAAGGATAAAGAAGGTAAACCGTGCAGTACTTTTATATGTCGTCTTCATAAAAGTTAGATATGCTTCCATTTATTTAGTAATTTTGGAGATGATGCTAAATTTTATTCTTAATGGTATTATTAAAATATGTTTTGTTCCTGAAATGGTGTTTGAACATAGAGCAGAAATATAGCAGAGAAGCCGGATTCCCATATCCTATTGATACTCATTCTTCGCATCATGGATGCCTTGGGAAACTATGGTATGACGATATATTTTATTATGCCTCACATCAACTTATTATACCTCTTTCTCTCTCTCAGAAAGTTTGGAATACGATGAGTGGGCAAATCCCGGGAAGGCTTGGAAGCTGAAATCATATGCTATGATAGAGCCTCTAATTAACTTTGTTGTGTCATCGCACTCCAAAGGATAAAAAAGGTAAACCGTGCAGTACTTTGATGTGTTCTTCATAAAAGGTAGATATGCTTCCATTTATTTCGTTATTTTGGAGATGATACTAAGGTTTTTTTTTAAAAAGAAACATCGGGACTGGAGATGATACTAATTTATGTTCTTAAATCCAGGCCAAGGTGAGCACTTATTGATAATGTGTACATGTGCCTCCTGATGGTGATGGAAGGATGATGAGTTTGGAGGAAGAAATGGAAAACGAAAAAAAAAATGGGAGAGGAAAAGAAAAAAATAGAAGAACAAAAAAAGAAAAGAAAAAACTTGAGGAAACGAAAAAAAAAGAACAGAGAAGGGAAAAGAAAAGAAAAAAAAAAGAAGAAAAAAAAAACGAGAAAAAAAAATACGAAAGAGGAAAAGATAAAAAATAGAAGGAAAAAAAAAAGAAAAGAAAAAAAGAGCAGAGGAAAAGAAAAGAAAAAAAAAGAAGAAAAAAGAATAGATAAAAAGAGAAACAGTGAAATATGGGAAGTGGGAATGGGGATAGGCGCATTGCCTAAGTTCTAAATGCCATGCTTGAAGACACGTCTCCTAGATTTCATCGTCTAAGTTCAACATCGATACAGGTTAGTTCTCTCTCTCTCTCTCTCTCTCTCTCTCTCCCACACACACCCACACACAATGAATATATATTTACGTAACAATATTTTTTTCATAGATCTTTGAGCGAAGATGACTGATGTCCCAAAGACTGTCATGAAATTGTTTTAATGCTTTAACAACGGTCACCCAGCACTGGCTCGGCATTCAAGGTCCGATTGCAGGCTCTCTCTTTTCTATCTCTCTCTCGATTTGGTTGATATCATTAGATCTTTTTTAATTAAGCAGTTTCTTTCTTTTTGATTGTTCTTAACTGCACAGATATTGTTCTGCTTTTTAATCAAGCAGCACTTTAACCTCTTGGAGTAGCTGATCCTCACCCTTCATCTGATATTATGGTAAGTAATTCCCTTGCAATTTGCTGTTGAAATCTTCTATAGGAAGTTCTAGTTAGCATCTTAAGTGTCTTGAAAACTGACTTGTGATCCTTATCATTTTGACTTGATCTCTGACCCAGATACAAAAGATTGGATGGGATAATATAGTGCTGCTGAGCGAAGATCTCAAGTTCTTTCGAGGCGAATGTCCTTACTCGTAAACGATAGAATCAGTTCCCCTAAAAAACAAGAGGTACAGATTCAGGAGTGGGATTGATGTGTGAACTTTAATGTGTTAATCATGGGAATATAATAACGATTAGTCTGTGAACTACAGTGCTCGAGCTTGTGTTGTAGAGAAGGCTGCCGAGTCCACATTCTGTCCGCTGCCTCTTCGTTTTTGATATGCGAAAAGTGAGGTTTGTCCTGACATCTTTTTCGAAATCAAGACTAGGTTATTTAATCTAGTTTTGAACTTTAATTATTTTAAAGATGTGGGCAGGTATTCAAACTTGATTCAAATCTTCAAGGGGGGACATGAGACTGATGTAGTCTCAAAGAGCAGAACAGAAATTAGAAACGTTTCCATTACTAGAGTTGGGCTTCGTCCAATTTATCCAAAGCCATCTGTTCTCTTCACCTTACCGAGGTTCATGGAATACATATGTTGGCTTCCCTTTTCCCCATTCTATTTGTTTATAACTAATAGCATACATTCATGGTCTTAGCTAATTAGATATTGGTATTATTAGAATATGTTTAACATAGTGCTATTTGTTCCTGAAATGGTGTTTGAAAATTGAGCAGAAACATAATAGAGAAGCCGGACGACAATATCCTATTGATACTCATTGTTTGCATCATGGATGCCTTTGGAAACTATGGTATGGAGATATATATTATTATGCCTCGCATCAACTCATTATACCTCTCTCTCTCTCAGAAAGTTTGGAATACGATGAGTGGGCGAATCCCAGGAAGGCTTGGAAGCTGAAATCATATGCTATAATAGAGCCTCTAGTAAACTTTGTCGTGTCATTGCACTCCAAAGGATAAAGAAGGTAAACCATGCAGTACTTTGATGTCTTCTTCACAAAAGGTAGATATGCTTCCATTTATTTCGTTATTTTGGAGATGATACTAATTTATATTCTTAAATCCAGGCCAAGGTGGGCATTTATTGATAATGTGTACTTGTACCTCTTGATGGTAATGAAAAAAAAATGAAAGAGGGAAAAAAAAGAATAAAAAAAGAAAAAAAAACGGAAAGAAAAAAAGAAAGAGAAGGGAAAAGAAAAAAAAAAGAAGAAAAAAAATGAGAAAAGAAAAAAAAAGAAAACGAAATAGGAAAAGAAAAAAAAATAGAAGGAAAAAAAAAGAAAAAGAAAAAGAAAAAGAAAAAAAGCGGAGGAAAGGAAAAGAAAAAAAAAGGAAAAAGAATCGGAAAAGAGAAAAAGTGAAATATGGAAAGTGTGAATGGGGATTGGTCCGTTGCCATCTCTGTTCTTCATGCCACGCTTGGAGAGACGTCGCCCAGATTTCAACGTCTAAGTTCTGCATCGATACAGGTTAGTTATCTCTCTCTCTCTCTCTCTCTCTCTCTCTCACACACACACACACAGAGTTAATATATATTTACGTAACAATCTTTTTTTAATAGATATCTGAGCGCAGATGACTGACGTCCCAAAGGCTGTAATGAAGTGTTTTTATGCTTTAACAACAGCCACCCAGCACTGCCTCGGCTTTTAAGGTCCGATTGCAAGCTCTCTCTCTACTCTCTCTCTCTCTCTCTCTCTCTCTCTCGATTTGGTTGACATCATTAGGTGTTTTTAATCAAGCGGTTTCTTTCTTTTTGATTGTTCTCAACTGCACAGATATTGTCCTCCTTTGGCGCCACAGGCAGCACTTTAACCTCTTGGAGTAGCTGATCTTCACCATGCATCCGATATTATGGTAAGTAATTCCCTTGCAATTAGCTGTTGAAGTCTTCTATAGAAAGTTTTAGTTAGCATCTTAAGTGTTGAAACTGACTTGTGATCCTTATCATTTTGACTTGATCTCTGACCCAGATACAAAAGATTGGATGGGATAATATAGTGCTGCTGAGCGAAGATCTCAAGTTCTTTCGAGGCGTATGTCCTTATTCGTAATCGATAGAATCAGTTCCCCTGCCCCATTCTCTGGTCTTCTCAGAGTGTATCCTTCTCTCTCAAAAGGTAACGGTCTTAATAATTATAGTGACGAGTTCTCTCACTTGAGTGAATCCCAGGAAAAACAATCAGCTTGATATCCAATGTATGCATCCGTGAAACGAAATATTAAAATTTTATTTGTCTTGGTTATAAGGTTTTCTGCCCGGAAGCACATACATCAAAGGTCCATTCACGACCAAGCGATTGCTCTGATTGTCAACGAAGTTCTAGATGGCTTAAATTGTACCATGTTTGTGTACAAGCAGACAGACCCCTTGTATACCCACACAATGCAGACTGGAATGAGAAACAAGGTAAATAAACAGCCTCCTTTTTTTTTACTGTCATTTGTCTCTCTCTGATTGGTTGTTGTTTTCCTTGGAAGCCACTCAGCCTGCTCGCCCTTATCACAAGCCACGAGGTTATATCAAGTACAAACTTATCTCCACAATCCACCTATGTTTTAGCCAACCAGGTTGAGGTAATTTCCTTCTTTAATATTTCCAATTGTGAAATAGTGCCCCATATACTCTCTCTGACTATATTTTGTGGCTCAGGTACAAGAACAGGAGGAAACTGAAAACAAGAAGAAAAAAAAAATTAAGTAATGCGAAAAAGGACTAAGAAAACTGAAAAAGAGAAGGAAAAAAATGATAAAAAAAAGGAAGAAGAAAAAAAAAGAGTAAAAAAAGGAAAAAAAAAAAGAGAAGAAAACAAATGAAAAAAAGAAGAAAAAAGAACAAAACAATTGTTGCGCCACTCCCCTAATCAATTCGAGAGTATGGACACTCCTACGCCAAGGTACATTGTTCTTATCTCTATCCTTTTAATGATGTCGTATCAATTTTTTTTTCTGTCTTGATAATTCAATTAATGGGCTACTGGAATTTTATCTTTGCAGAGTTTACAGATTTTGGAGTGGGATTGATGTGTGAACTACAATGTGTTCTCTGTGACATGAAATACTATGCTCCATCCTGTAGAGGAGGCTGCTGAGTCCACATTCTGTCCACTGCCTCGTTGTCGTCTATCTTCGAAAACTCAGGTTTGTCCTGGAATGTTTTCGAAAATTAAGTCTAGGTTTTTTAATCTAAATATGAACTTTAATTATTTTTCTGATGTGGGCAGATATTCAAATTTAATTCAAATCCTTGAGGCAGACATGAGACTGGTGTAGTCTCAGATAGAAAAACGGAATGACAAACATTTATATGTTCTGTTTCGCTGAAGAAAATGGGACCAGAGAAGTCAAGGTCTTGCAAAAGGTCGTTAAAAAAAGTAAATCGATTGCCTCTTCACCTTTGGCAAGGTAATCTCCGCGGTCTTTCATTTCAGATTTTCCAAAGCAATGCTATACTTTTGGGATCCTCTTTTACTTTATTATACCCAAACGTATTTTCGTTTTATTTTCTAGGTCAGTTTTACTGCTAGCTTATACATGTGTGAAACAAAATTATAACTTTTATTTGTCTTGTTTATAAGGTTTTCTGCCCGAAAGTACCGCAAATGTCCATCTATGACCAAGCGATTGCTCTGATTCTGAACGAAGTTCTCGATGGCTTCAATTGTATCATCTCTGCGTACTACAGACGGGCAACAGAAAAACGTACACAATAGAGAGCAGAACGAGAAGCAATGTAAATAAACTGCCCCTTTTTTATTTTCCATTCTCTGATTGGTGTAAATAGTTGTGTGCTGAAGCTGGTGTTATCTGAGAAAATAGGAGGAAAAAAATGCAAGTATTGCAAAAAAGGAAAAAAGAAGAACAAAACTGAAAAAAAGAAGAAAAAAGGATAAAGAAAAAGGAAAAAATAAAATAAAAATAGTATAAAAAAGAAAAGATAAAGAGTAAAGAAAACAGAAGAAAAAAGAACAAAATGATGCCATATCAATTTTTTTCTTCTGTGTTGATAATTCAATTAATGGGCTTCTGGAATTTTATCGTCGTAGAGTTTACAGATTTGGGAGTGGAATTGATGTGTGAAGACAATGTGTTCATTATGGGAATATAAAAGGATTAATCAGTGAACAACAATGTTCGAGCCTGTGTTGTAGAGAAGGCTGCCGAGTCCACATTCTGTCCACTGCCTCGTCGCCGTCTATCAGCGAAAACTGAGGTTTGTCCTTGCATATTTTCGAAAATTAAGTCTAGGCTTTTAATCTAGTTCTAAACTTCAGTAATTTTTCTGATGTGGGCAGATATTTAAATTTATTTCAAATCCTCGAGGCGGACATGAGACTGATGTAGTCTCAGAGAGGAAAACCAGAATTAGAAACGTTTCTATATTCTCTTTTCCGAAGAAAACGGGACCAGTGAAGCCAATCCGCCCCTACGTGAAGCTCGAAGCTGTTTCGAAATCATGTACAGTCCGACACAAGGTACATTGTTGCACTGGAACTAACGACTTGATACAGGTTATTATGCACCGGAACTAATGACTTGATAAAGGTTATTATGCACTGGAACTAATACTACTCATTGCTCTTGTCGTATGCTTCTCTTTCTTTCTCTTGGGCAGGAAGTTTGGAATACCATGTATGGCCCAAAGAAGAGAGAGAGAGAGAGAGAGAGAGAGAGAGAGAGAGAGAGAGAGAGAGAGAGAGAGACGCGAGATTGAGTGAGTTCGAGGGTCATGCGTCTCGGATGCAGAAGAGTCACCACCACCATCAACAACCCATTATCTCCTGCCAAAATCCAGGCACGTTTTCCTGAATTTTATTTGTTTTTTGTTATTATTATTTTTGTTTTGATGATCAAAGTTAAAGAAAAAGAAGTAAAAGGCTCAGAGAAAGAGCACTTGAAAGTGACTCTCTTGCGTATAGATTCTTCGTTTCAAGTTGTTTTGCCTTGCTTGCCTGATATCATCTAACCATCAAGAAATGCCTCACATCAACCCTCTCTCTCTCAGGAAGTTTGAAATACGTTGAATGGGCAAATCACAGGCTGGCTTAGATGCTGGAATCATCTGCTATAATAGAGCCTCCAATAAACTTTGTTTTGTCATCGCACTCCAAAGGATAAAGAAGGTAAACCGTGCAGTACTTTTATATGTCGTCTTCATAAAAGTTAGATATGCTTCAATTTATGTAGTTATTTTGGAGATGATGCTAAATTTTGTTCTTTAATCCAGGCCAAGGTGGGCATTTATTGATAACGTGTACATGTGGCTACTGATGGTGATGGAAGGATGATGAGTTTGGAGGAAGAAATGGAAAACTAAAAAAAAAAAGGAAGAGGAAATGAAAAAAAATAGAAGGAAAAAAAAAAAAAGAAATGAAAAAAACCGAAGGAAAGGAAAAAAAGAAAAAGAAAAAAAGTGAAGGGAAAAGAAAAGAAAAATTCTAGGGTACTGTTGAGAAGTTTCTTGTAGCCAACCAAGTTGAGGTAAGTTCCTTCTTTTTTAGTTCTTATTGTGAAATAGTGTGCCCATATACACATGGCTGATTTATCGTGGCTTAGGTTTTAAGAACGCATAGCTGCTGTTCTCGCGGAGTATTTAAGGACATGATGAAAAAAAACAGAACTCTTGTTGCGCCAGTACCGTATCAATTCGAGAGTATGGACACCCCACGGCAAGGTATTGTCCGTATCTCTATCCTTTTAATGATGTCATATCAAGTTTTTTTTTTGTTTTTTTTGTTTTTTCTTTTCTTTTCTGTCTTGATAATTCAATTAATGGTTGTTCTTCTGTGGGCTGACCTCGGTGACTCCACAGATCTTTCTTTTGTATTTTGGCTTTTGCCTTCATCAATATAAGTTGTTCGCGTTTCAAAAAAAAAATCAATTAATGGGCTTCTTGAATTTTATGTTTGTAAATTTTACAGATTCAGGACTAGTCAGTGAACTGCAGTGCTCGAGTTTGTGCTGCAGAGAAGGCTGCCGAGTCCACATTTCGCCCGCTGCCTCTTTCGTTTTTGATATGTGAAAAGTGAGGTTTGTCCTGACATCTTTTCGAAATCAAGTCTAGGTTTTTTAATCTAGTTTTGAACTTTAATTATTTTGCAGACGTGGGCAGATATTCAAACTTGATTCAAATATTCGAGGGGGACATGAGACTGATGTAGTCTCAAAGAGCAGAACAGGAATTAGAAATGTTTCCATTACTAGAGCTTGGTTGCAAGATATGTTCTCTTTCGCTGAAGAAAACAGGATCAGTGAAGAGTTGGGCTTCGTCCAATTTTACCAAAACCATTTATTCTCTTCACCATATTGAGGTTCATGGCATACATAGGTAAGCTTCCCTTTTCCCCCTTCAATTTGTTTATAACTAATAGCATACAATCATGGTCTTAGCTAATTAGATAATGGTATTATTAGAATATGTTTAACATAGTGCTATTTGTTCCTGAAATGGTGTTTGAAAATTGAGCAGAAACATAACAGTTATGCCTCACATCAACTCATTATACCTCTCTCTCTCTCTCTCTCTCAGAAAGTTTGGAATACGATGAGTGGGCAAATCCCAGGAAGGATTGGAAGCTGAAATCATATGCTATGATAGAGCCTCTAATAAACTTTGTTGTGTCATCGCACTCCAAAGGATAAAAAAGGTAAACCGTGCAGTAAAATTATATGTCTTCTTCGTGAAAGATAGACATGCTTCCATTTATTTAGTTATTTTGGAGATGATACTGAATTATGTTCTTAAATCCAGGCCAAGGTGGGCACTTATTGATAACGTGTACTTGTTTCTCCTGATGGTGATGGAAGAATGAGGAGTTTGGAGGAAGAAATGGAAAAAAAAAAAAAAATGAATGAGGAAAAAAAAGAAGGAAAAAAATGGAAATGGAAAATGAAAAATTGAGGAAAAAAATGGAAATGGAAAATGAAAAATTGAGGAAAAAAAAGAAAAAAAAAAGAAAAATAAAGAGAGAAAAAAAGAGAAGGAAAAAGAAATGAAAAAGAAAGAAAAAGAAAGAAAAAAGTGAAATGTGGAAAGTGGGAATGGGGAATGCTCGATTGCCATTTATGTTTTACACGCCTCTGGTTACAGGTTAGTTCTCTCTCTCTCTCTCTCTCTCTTGCAGATCACGCGGATGGACCCGAGGAGGAAGCACGGCCACCGGATCACGCGGATGTTCCAGCAGTCTGGCGGCAGCTTGAGAAGCTCTTGCTCCGCGTCGCTGATAAGATCTCGTTCCATATCAGCGCGAACCAAAGGGTATTAATCAAAGTTTGAAACTTTTTTTTGTGTTTGATAACTTTGGTTTTCGGGTTAGACCCGACAAAAATATACGAGACTACCCTAGTGGCCCCAGTTGTTGCGTCCAAGTGGAATCGAACCAAGGACGGACAAGATCCAAGAATTACCTTTTTTTTTGTCGGACTCAACGCCATGCTTCGATACAGGTTAGTTCTCTCTCTCTCTCTCTCTCTCTCACACACACACACACGTTGAATATATATTTACGTAACACTATCTTTTTTATTGTTCTCAACTGCACAGATATAGTTCTTCTTTAGCGCCATGAGAAGCACTTAAACCTCTTGGAGTAGCTGATCCTCACCATCCATCTGATATTATGGTAAGTAATTCCCTTGCAATTTGCTGATGAAGTCTTCTATAGGAAGTTTTAGTTAGCACCTTAAGTGTGTTGAAACTGACTTGTGATCCTTATCATTTTGACTTGATCTCTGATTCAGATACAAGAGATTGGATTGGATAATGTATTGCTGCTGAGAGAAGATTTAGAGTTCTTTCGAGGCGAATGTCCTTAGTCGTAAACAATAGAATCGGTTCCCCTGCCCCGATCTCTGGTCTTCTCAGTCTATCCTTCTCTCTCTAAAAAGGTAACGGTCTAATAATTATAGTGACGAGTTCTCTCACTTGAGTGGATCACAGGAAAAAAAAAATCGGCTTGATATCCAATGTTCATGTTGGATAAATGCATCTGTGAAATGAAATACCAAAATTTTATTTGTCTTGGTTATAAGGTTTTCTGCCCGGAAGCACATACATCAAAGGTCCATTCACGACCAAGCGATTGCTCTGATTGTCAACGAAGTTCTAGATGGCTTCAATTGTACCATGTTTGTGTACAAGCAGACAGACCCCTTGAATACCCACACAATGTTGACTGGAATGAGAAAAAAGCTAAATAAACAGTATCCTTTTTTTTTTTTTTTTACTGTTATTTGTCTCTCTGATGGGTAGTTGTTTTCATTGGAAGCCACTCAGCCTGCTCGCCCGTATCACAACAAAGTTTGTTGAGGTAAGTTCCTTCTTTTGTAGTTCTCCACAACCGACCTATGTTAGCCAACCAAGTTGAGGTAAGTTCCTTCTTTAGTATTTCCAATTGTTAAATAGTGTGCCCATATACACTACCTGACTCTATTTTGTTGCTTGGGTACAAGAACAGGAGGAAACTGAAATCAAGATGAAAAAATGTAAGTATTGCAGAAAAAGGAAAAATAAAACTAAAAAAAGAGAAGATAAAAGAACAGAAAAAAGCATATATAAAAATAGAATACGAAAAAGAAATAAAAAAAAGATTATAAAAAAGGAAAAAAAAAGGAGAAGAAAACAAAATAAAAAAGAAGAAAAAAGCTTGCTCCACTCCCCTAATCAATACGGAGTATGAACACTCCTACGCCAAGGTTCACTGTTCTTATCTCGATCCTTTTATTAATTTTTTTTCGGTGTTGATATTTCTATTGATACTCATTGTTCGCATCAATGATGCCTTGGGAAACTATGGTATGGCGATATATTTTATTATGCCTCACATCAACTCGTTATAACTCTCTCTCTCTCTCTCTCAGAAAGTTTGGAATACGTGAGTGGGCAAATCCCAGGAAGAATTGGAAGTTGAAATCATATGCTATAATAGAGCCTCTAATAAACTTTGTTGTGTCATCGCACTCCAAAGGATAAAGAAGGTACACTATGCACAAAGAAGGTAAACCATGCAGTACTTGGATGTCATGTTCACAAAAGGTAGATATGCTTCTATTTATTTTGTTATTTTGGAGATGATACTAATTTATGTTCTTAAATCCAGGCCAAGGTGGGCACTTATTGATGAAGTGTAAATGTGCCTCCTGATGGTGATGGAAGGATGAGGAGTTTGGAGGAAGAAATGGAAAAAAAAGAAACAAACAAAAAAAAGAGAATGAAAGAACAAAAAAAAAAAAAGAGGGAAAAAAAAGAAGAAAAAATGAAAATGGAAAATAAAAAAATAGAAGTAAAAAAAAGAAAAAAGAAATGAAGAATAAAAGAGAATAAAAAAGGAGAACGAAAAAGAAAGATAAAAGTGAAATGTGGAAAGTGGGAATGGGAAAGCTCCATGCTTGGGGTTCAGTGTCTCTGGTTACAGGTTAGTTCTCTCTCTCTCTCTCTCTCTGTTGCAGATCTTGAACCAGATAGACCAGTCTGGCTCGTGTCCTGGCCACCATATCAGCGCGAACCTGGTCGCCTCCGCCTGGCTCGACTCGATCTTCTTGTACGCCTGCCCAAGCCCGTACTTCAGCTTCAGCCTGTGCCCAAAATTCATTTCGTTTACATCTCTTTTTCTACGAAATTCAGCTAAATGCCTACTACTTCAGCTCTACTAAAGTTCCACTAAGGGTATTAATCAAAGTTTGAAACTTTTTTTTTGTGTTTGATAACTGTGGTTTTCGGGTTAGACCCGACAAAAATCTACGAGACTACCCTAGTGGCCCCAGTTGTTGCGTCCAAGTGGAATCGAACCAGGGACAGACTCAACGCCATGCTTAGATACAGGTTAGTTCTCTCTCTCTCTCTCTCTCTCTCTCTCTCTCTCACACACACACACACACACATAACAAGATGAATATATATTTACGTAACACTATCTTTTTTATTCTCAACTGCACAGATATTATTCTCATTTAGAAGCACTTTAACCTCTTGGAGTAGCTGATCTTCACCATCCATCTGATATCATGGTAAGTAATTCACTTGCAATTTGCTGTTGAAGTTTTTATAGGATGTTTTAGTTAGCATCTTAAGTGTCTTGTAAACTGACTTGTGATCCTTATCATTTTGACTTGATTTCTGACCCAGATACAAGAGATTTGATGGGATAATGTAGCGCTGCTGAGAGAAGATTTAGAGTTCTTTCGAGGCGAATGTCCTTAGTCGTAAACGATAGAATCGGTTCCCCTGCCCCGATCTCTGGTCTTCTCAAAGTCTATCCTTCTCTCTCAAAAGGTAACGGTCTAATAATTATAGTGACGAGTTCTCTCACTTGAGTGAATCACAGGAAAAAAAAATCCCAGGAAGGCTTTGAAGCTAAAATCATATGATATAATAGAGCATCTAATAAAAGTAGCTGTGTCATCGCACACCAAAGGAAAAAGAAGGTAAACCATGAAGTACTTCTATGTCTTCTTCACAAAAGGTAGACTATCTTCCATTTATTTAGTTATTTTGGATATGATGCTAATTTATGTTCTTAAATCCAGGCCAAGGTGGCACTTATTGATAAAGTGTACATGTGCCCTCCTGATGGTGATGGAAGGATGAGGAGTTTGGAGGAAGAAATGGGAAAAAAAAAAAACAAGAAAAAATGAAGGAGGAAAAAAAAAGATTAAAAAAAGAAAAGAAAAAAAATAGAAGGAAAAAAAAGAAGAAAAAAATGAAGGATAAAACAGAAAAAAAAAAAAAAAAAAGAGAAGGAAAAAGTAAAGAAAAAGAAAGAAAAAAGTGAAATGTGAAAAGTGGGATTGGGGAGAGCTCCATTGCCATCTTTGTTTTACACGCCATGCTTGTAGAGACGTCGCCCAGAGTTCAACGTCTCTGGTTACAGGTTAGTTCTCTCTCTCTCTCTCTCTCTCTCTCTCTCTCTCTCTCGCAGATCTTGAACCAGATGGATCAGTCGGGCTCGTGGCCGAGCTCGGCGGCTAGGAGGAGCTCAGGGCGTATGTTTCAGCAGTTTGGTGGCAGCTAAGTTCCAATTTTGAGGAAACGTCAACCCAAGGCTTTTCTACCTTGGCCAGGCTACTTTTGAATTTCTGAAATGGAGGGTGTTACGAGAAACTCATCTACTAGAGGTTTTATCCAATTTTCTTTTTCGATCAAATGATTTAAACTGGCAAACAAGGAACTTTTATATACAGGTGAGTACTCTTTAGTTTTCTGGACCAGAACTCTTTATTCATCATATCTTTATCTTGACTATGCTTGTTTATGGGGCTCTATTATAGGCACACCTTCATTCTTTCGACTACAGAAAAGCGACGAATCTGGAGTACTGTTGAGAAGTTTCTTGTAGCCAACCAAGTTGAGGTAAGTTCCTTTTTTTAAAGTTCCAGTTGTGACAAGGTGGGCACTTATTGATGAAGTGTAAATGTGCCTGCTGATGGTGATGAGTTTGGAGGAAGAAATGGAAAACTAAAAAAATGAAAGAGGAAAAAAAAGAAGGAAAAAAATGGAAATGGAAAATAAAAAATTGAGGAAAAAAAGAAAAGAAAAGAAGAATAAAGAGAGACAAAAAAAGAGAAGGAAAAAGAAAAGAAAAAGAAAGAAAAAAGTGAAATGTGGAAAGTGAGAATGGGGAATATTGCTCGATTGCCATCTATGTTTCACATGCCTCTGGTTACAGGTTAGCTCTCTCTGTCTCTGTCTCTGTCTCTCTCTCTCTTGCAGATCACGCGGATGGACCAGAGGAGGAAACACGGCCACCGGATCACGCGGATGTTCCAGCAGTTTGGCGGCAGCTCGAGAAGCTCTTGCTCCGCGTCGCTGATAAGATCTCGTTCCATATCAGCGCGAACCAAAGGGTATTAATCAAAGTTTGAAACTTTTTTTTTGTGTTTGATAACTGTGGTTTTCGAGTTAGACCCGACAAAAATATTCGAGACTACCCTAGTGGCCCCAGTTGTTGTGTCCAAGTGGAATCGAACCAAGGATGGACAAGATCCAATAATCAAAGCTCCATGCTTGGGGTTCAGTGTCTCTGGTTACAGGTTTGTTCTCTCTCTCTCTCTCTCTCTCTCTCTCTCTCTGTTGCAGATGTTGAACCAGATGGACCAGTCTGGCTCGTGGCCTGGCTCAGGATCAGATGAACCAGATGGAGGAAGCGCGAACCGGGTCACCTCCACCTGGCTCGACTCGTTCTTCTTGTACGCCTGCCCAAGCCCGTACCTCAGCTTTAGCCTGTGCCCAAAATTCATTTCATTTTCATCTCTTTTTCTACAAAATTCAGCTAAATGCCTACTATTTCAGCTCTACTAAAGTTCCACTAAGGGTATTGATCAAAGTTTGAAACTTTTATTTTTTTTTTTTTTTTTGTGTGTGTTTGATAACTGTGGTTTTCGGGTTAGACCCGAAAAAAATCTACGAGACTACCCTAGTGGCCCCAATTGTTGCGTCCATGTGGAATCGAACCAGGGACGGACAAGAACCAAGAATTACCTATTTTATTTTTTTGTCAGACTCAACGACATGCTTAGATACAGGTTAGTTCTCTCTCTCTCTCTCTCTCTCTCTCTATCACACACACACACATAACACGATGAATATATATTTAAGTAACACAATCTTTTTTATTGTTCTCAACTGCACAGATATTATTCTCATTTAGCAGCACTTTAACCTCTTGGAGTAGCTGATCCTCACCATCCATCTGATATCATGGTAAGTAATTCCCTTGCAATTTGCTGTTGAAGTTTTTTATGGGATGGTTTAGTTAGCATCTTAAGTGTCTTGAAAACTGACTTGTGATCCTTATCATTTTGACTTGATTTCTGACCCAGATACAAGAGATTTGATGAGATAATGTAGCGCTGCTGAGAGAAGATTTAGAGTTCTTTCGAGGCGAATGTCCTTAGTCGTAAACGATAGAATCGGTTCCCCTAGTGGCCCCAGTTGTTGTGTCCAAGTGGAATCGAACCAAGGATGGACAAGATCCAATAATCAAAGCTCCATGCTTGGGGTTCAGTGTCTCTGGTTACAGGTTTGTTCTCTCTCTCTCTCTCTCTCTCTCTCTCTCTGTTGCAGATGTTGAACCAGATGGACCAGTCTGGCTCGTGGCCTGGCTCAGGATCAGATGAACCAGATGGAGGAAGCACGGCCCCCAGATCAGCGCGTACCGGGTCACCTCCACCTGGCTCGACTCGATCTTCTTGTCCGCCTGCCCAAGCCAGTACCTTAGCTTCAGCTAAATGCCTACTACTTCAGCTCTACTAAAGTTCCACTAAGGGTATTAATCAAAGTCTGAAACTTTTTTTTTTGTGTTTGCTAACTGTGGTTTTCGAGTTAGACCTGAAAAAAATCTACGAGACTACCCTAGTGGCCCCAATTGTTGCGTTCATGTGGAATCGAACCAGGGACGGACAAGATCCAAGAATTACCTATTTTATTTTTTTGTCAGACTCAACGCCATGCGTAGATACAGGTTAGTTCTCTCTCTCTCTCTCTCTCTCACACACACACACACACACACACTGAATTAATATTTACGTAACACTATCTTTTTTATTGTTCTCAACTGCACAGATATTGTTCTCATTTAGCAGCACTTTAACGTCTTGGAGTAGCTTATCCTCACCATCCATCTGATATTATGGTAAGTAATTCCCTTGCAATTTGCTGTTGAATTTTTTTATAGGATGGTTTAGTTAGCATCTTAAGTGTCTTGAAAACTGACTTGTGATCCTTATCATTTTGACTTGATTTCTGACCCAGATACAAGAGATTGGATGGGATAATGTAGTGCTGCTGAGAGAAGATTTAGAGATCTTTCGAGGCAAATGTCCTCGTAAACGATAGAATCGGTTCCCCTGTCCCGATCTCTGGTCTTCTCAGAGTCTATCCTTCTCTCTCAAAAGGTAACGGTCTAATAATTATAGTGACGAGTTCTCTCACTTGAGTGAATCACAGGAAAAAAATCCCAGGAAGGCTTGGAAGCTGAAATCATATGCTATAATAGAGTATCTAATAAAAGTTGTTGTGTCATCGCACTCGAAAGGATAAAGAAGGTAAACCATGCAGTATTTCGATGTTTTCTTCACAAAAGGTAGACTATCTTCCATTTATTTAGTTATTTTGGATATGATACTAATTTATGTTCTTAAATCCAGGCCAAGTTGGCCCTCCTGATGGTGATGGAAGGATGAGGAGTTTGGAGGAAGAAATGGAAAAAAAAAAGAAAAAGAAACAAACAAAAAAAGAAAAAAAAAATAAAAATGTAAAATAAAAAAATAGAAGGAAAAAAGAAGAAGAAAAAAATGAAGGATAAAAGAGATAAAAAAGAGAAGGAAAAAGAAAAGAAAAAGAAAGAAAAAAGTGAAATGTGAAAAGTGGGATTGGGGAGAGCTCCATTGCCATGGTTGTTTTAGACGCCATGCTTGGAGAGGCGTCGCCCAGAGTTCAACGTCTCTGGTTACAGGTTAGTTCTCTCTCTCTCTCTCTCTCAGATCTTGAACCAGATGGATCAGTCGGGCTCGTGGCCGAGCTCGGCGGCTAGGAGGAGCTCAGGGCGGATGTTTCAGCAGTTTGGTGGCAGCTCGAGAAGTTCCAATTGTGAGGAAACGTCAACCCACGGCTTTTCTACCTTGGCCAGGCTACTTTTGAATTGCTGAAGTGGAGGGTGTTACGGGAAACTCATCTACTAGAGGTTTTATCCCATTTTCTTTTTCGATCAAATGATTCAAACCGGCAAACAAGGAACTTTTATATACAGGTGAGTACTCTTTAGTTTTCTGGACCAGAACCTGAAAGATTTTGTAGCTCTTTATTCGTCATATCTTTTATCTTGACTATGCTTGTTTATGGGGCTCTATTATAGGCACACCTTCATTCTTTCGACTACAGAAAAGCGACGAATCTGTTGTACTGTTGAGAAGTTTCTTTTAGCCAACCAAGTTGAGGTAAGTTCCTTTTTTTTAAAGTTCCAGTTGTGACAAATCTGCTGTTCTCGCCGAGTATTTAAGTATCTGAGAAAATAGGTGAAAAAAATGCAAGTATTGCAAAGGAAAAAGAAAACTGAAAAAGAATGAAGAAAAATGAAAAATTAAAATTAAAATAGTACATGAAAAGGAAAAAATAGAGAGAAGAGAACAACAGAAAAAAAAGTAAAATGAACAAAGCGCTTGTTGCGCCACTACCCTAATCAATTCGAGAGTATGGAAACTCCTACGCCATGGTACGTTTTTCTTATGTCTCATTTTAATGATGTCATATCAATTTTTTTTTTTGGTGTTGATAATTCAATTAATGGACTTCTGGAATTTTATCTTTGTAGATTTTACTGATCTGGGAGTGGTGTTTATGTGTGAACTACAATTTGTTCACTGTGGGAATTGATTAAGGATTAGTCAGTGAACTACAATGCTCGAGCCTGTGTTGTAGATGAGGCTGCCGAGTCCACATCTCGTCCACTGCCTCTTCGTCGTTGATCTACGAAACCTAAGGTTAGTCCAAGTATGTTTTTAAAATGAATTCTAGGTTTTTTAATCTAGTTCTGAACTTTAATTATTTTGCAGATACGGGCAGATATTCAAACTTGATTTAAATCCTCGAGGCGGACATGGGACTGATGTAGTCTATTAAAGAGGAAAATAGGATCAGACACGTGTCCATTATTAGCGCTTAGTTGCAAAATATGTTCTCTTTCGCTGAAGAAAACCGGTGAAGAATTTGGCTACGTTCAATTCCACCAAAGCCATCGATTCTCTTCACCACACTGAGGTTCGTGGCATACATTTGTAAGCCTCCGTTTTCCCCCTTTCAATTTGTTTATAATCATGAATTGATCATTCTGATTTTGGGGACCTGTTTTTTCTTGTTAGATTTGTGTCAAAATGATGTTCTGGATTTGCTTGTGAAGAACCTCGACAAGTTAATCGCATTTTGGGGCCCTGTTTGATATCACCATGCAGTCCAATGCAGTTGAACCCGATCTGCATTCTGAAGTCGATGATGTGGATAACAGTTGTTTGATACTTAATGGTATTGTTTGGTTTTTTTTGTAAACTGATATACTTAGCTTATCCCATTCAGTTACTTGGTGTCTGACTTTTATTTTTATTTTTCATTTTGACCATGCAGCAATGGCATCACATATGGCTCTCTCGCTTGAACCGAAGGACTGAATAAGTTGGAAGAGTAACTAATGATAAGATGTTCTAAGAAGAAAAAAGTTGTGTCTGAGAAACACAAGCGGAAATGTAAAGCATTGCTAATAAAGAAAAGAAAAAAAAAACAAAAAGGAACAAAAATGAAAAAAAAAAAAAAAAGTAAAAAAAGGAAAAAAAAGAGAGAGATTACAAAAAAAAAAAAAAAAAAATAGAGAAAATGGAAAAAAAATTAAAAGAAAAAAAATGAAGGCAAAAGAAAAGAGAAGAAAAAAGTGAAATGAGGAAAGTGGGAATGAATATAGCTCTATTGCCATCTATGTTCTACACCACAGAAAGATCAATGTCCAAGTTCTGCTTCGATGAAGGTTGGTTGTTCCCCTCTCTCTCTCGCTCTCTCTCTCTCGCTCACACACACACGCAATAAATATATATATTTACGTATTAATCTTTTTTTTGGGCAGAATTCTGAGATTAAAATGCCGTTTGTGCACTGAGCAGAAGAGAAAAGTCACGGTCTTACAAAAGGTCATTAAACAAGTAAATCGATCGCCTCTTCACCTTTGGAAAGGGTAATCTCCACCACATATGTTTACTCCGTTTTTCCAAAGAAAGGCTATGCTTTTGGGTTCCCTTTTTACTTCATTATACCCAAACATATCTTCGTTTTATTTTCTAGGTCAGTCTTATTGCTAGCTTTCTTCTTTGAATCTTATAATGGTGACTATATGTTTAATGGTCTAATAATGATAGTGGTGACTATGCTTGTGTATGGGTCTTTATTGCAGGCAAACATTCATTCTTTCGAGTACCGAAAAACGACACATTTGGAGTACTGTCGAGAATCTTCGTGTAGACAATCGAGTTGAGGTAAATTCGTTTTTATATTGATGCAAAAAGTTTCTTTTTTTGTAGTTCCAATTGTGAAATAGTGTACCTCTATACACTGATTATATTTTGTGGTTCAGGTGCAAGAATACGGAACAACTGTTTTAGCAGGCCAATGGAGGGTCCGAGGGTGTGGGATTGTTGTGGGGGGACCAGACCTAGGTGGGGCCTGGCTCGGAAAGTGGGTAGGGTTAGGCTCAGGATAGGGGTAGGGCCAAACCTGGGTAGGTTCAGGCTCAGGAAGGGAATTACCAACTACTAACTATAACATACTAACTCGCTCACTCACTAATTTTACTAACGACTAACAGACTAACTCGTTCGCTCGCTAACTTTTGGGGAACAGTTCCATGTTTTGCGTTGTTTTGCAGGATGATGTAGTCTGCAATAATACTCTGCATGCTTCCAAGTCCGTGCCATTGTCCTGCTAGGTATTACGAATGGCCTGCAATTCGGGTCTTTATATTATTGTGTTGAGTAGATTTATTGGTTTTAAATTCTAAGTTGAGTAGATTTCCAGGCCAAAGATTGCATTTTTTTAAGTTAATGATTGTGCTCTATGCTTATTCCGTGTAACTAACTTGTGTCTTAATTCTACAAACAGGGTGTGCATCGTAAGATGGAGCTTTTTAAGAAATTGGTGAATGTAGATGTCTTTCCCATCTTCTCAGTTGTGGACATGGTGAGTGAAAAGCCGTCTCAATCTACAAAATGTGTAATCTTTTGCCTCTACAGATTGAAAGAGATAGACAGATCTCTGGTTTTAGCCACCGAGAGTCAACCCGAGTCCTATTCTGCCTAAGGTGAGTGATGGTCAATCTTATTCCTAGTGAGAGTCTGAAAATCCTTCTTAATTCTATTCCGAAATGCCTGCTATTCGGATTTGTTTTTTTTTTTTATTATTGTGTTAGAGTAGATTTGTTGGTGTTACATTCTGTATTGAGTAGAATTCCAGGCCAAAGATTGGATTTTTTTTAAGTTAATGATTGTGCTCTCTGCTTATTCCGTGTAACTAACTTGTATCTTAATTCGACAAACAAGGTGTGCATCGTAAGATGGAGCTTTTTAAGAAATTGGCGAATGTAGAGGTCTTTCCCATCTTCTCAGATGTGGACATGGCGAGTAAAAATCCGTCTCAATCTACAAAATGTGTAAATTTTTTATTTTTTATTTTTTCCTTTAAAAAATGATCTTAATGGATCATCTTTGGCCTCTACAGATTGCAAGAGATAGACAGATCTCTGGTTTTAGCCACCGAGAGTCAACCCGAGTCCTATTCTGCCTAAGGTGAGTGATGGCCAATCTTATTCCTAGTGAGATTCTGAAAATCCTTCTTAATTCTATTCCGAATTGCCTGCTGTTGTGCAAACTCATCTGCAGAACCCACCTCTGTTTTAGCCTTGAACACGTAATCTAAATTCTCTCTCTCTCTCTCTCTCTCTCTCTCTCTCTCTCTCTCTCTCTCTCTCTTTCCAGCCGCGCTTATTGAAGTTCACCCACTGAAGATGCCATTTCTGGAGACCCAGCTTCATTTTAAACTTTTGGAGGAGTTATCTGCCCATGTAAGTGTTCATATTTGCGATCCCTTTAGCTTGTGGCTTCCAATAGTAGTGGAAAATTCTGCCTTCATCAATACAAATACAAAGAGGTTATTGATAAAAAAACATATTGCGGAGAATTTGGTTTGGTGTATCTTATCATTTAGATCTTATGACAGGTAAGCTAAGCTATAGAAGTTAGTGTTTTGGTGCTGTGCTAAAATATTCAGCTTTACGCCTTTGTATGCTATGGGAATCTGGAATAAGATACTTTCATTGGCCGGTGATTCCAATTATCGAGTAAGGAACTTTTATGTACATGTGAGTACTCCGTGCTTCTTTGACCAGAGACTGAATTCCCTAGCTCTTTATTCATCATGACTTTATCTTTGACTATGCTTGTTTATGGGGCTTTATTGCAGGCTCACCTTTATTCTTTCGAGTACCGAAAAACGACATATTTGGAGTACTGTCGAGAAGCTTCTTGTAGACAATCGAGTTGAGGTAAATTCGTTTTTATATTGATGCAAAAAAATGGTTTTTTTTTTTTTTTTTTTGTAGTTCCAATTGTGAAATAGTGTGCCTCTATACACTGATTGTATTTTGTGGTTCAGGTGCAAGAATACGCAAGGACTGTTTTAGCAAGCCTATGGAGGGTCCGAGGGTGTGGGATTGTTATGGGGGTTTAGGGTTTATGGGGGACCGGACCTAGTTGGGGCCTGGCTCGGAAAGTGGGTAGGGTGACCAAATATGGGTAGGGTTAGGCTCGGGATCGGGCAGGGGATTACTAACTTCTAACTACTAACTACTAACATACTGACTCGCTCACTTACTAACTTTATTAACTACTAACAGACTAACTCGCTCCCTCACTAATTTTACTAACTATTGATGGACTAACTCAGTCACTCTCTAACATTTTGGTAACTGTTCAATGTTCTGCGTTGTTTTGCAGGATGAAGTAGTCTGCAATAGTACTCTGCAGGCTTCCAAGTCCGTGCCATAGTCCTGTTAGGTATTACGAATTGCCTGCAATTCGGGTCTTTATACTATTGTGTTGAGTAGATTTGTTGGTGTTAAATTCTGTGTTGAGTAGATTTCTAGGCCAAAGATTGGATTTTTTTTAAGTTAATGATTGTGCTCTCTGCTTATTCCTTGTAACTAACTTGTGTCTTAAATCTACAAACAGTGTGTGCATCGTAAGATGGAGCTTTTTAAAAAATTGGCGAATGTAGATGTCTTTCCCATCTTCTCAGTTGTGGACATGGTGAGTGAAAAGCCGTCTCAATCTACAAAATGTGTAAATTTCTCTTTTTTTTACTTTAAAAAATGATCCTAATGGATCATCTTTTGCCTCTACAGATTGCAAGAGATAGACAAATCTCTGGTTTTAGCCACCGAGAGTGAGCCGAAGACCTCTTCTGCCTATGGTGAGTGATGACCAATCTTATTCCTATTGAGAGTCTGAAAATCCTTTTTAATTCTGATTTCCTGTTTTCTCTTTTGCAGTTGCGGAGGATAATCCATATCGATCTTGCTTTCGGCTTTTGGTGAGGTCATTTTCATCACCAGCATGGTAAGAACTACAAAGTTGGTTACCTCCCTTTCAAACTTGTTGGTAAATAGATTAAATGCAAGTAATGGCGGATTTATAATTTTATAGGTTTTCTTATTAACAGATATATTTTTTCTGGATTATTCCTATTCTTATTGATGACGAGGACGACGAGAGACCCTCCAAGCGATGATATAGGATCGACCTTGGTATGAGAACTTTGACTCATTTCCATTCCCATCTTCTCAGTGGTGGACATGGTTAGTAAAAAGCCGTCTCAATCTATTAAATGTGTAAATATCTTTTTTTCCCCCCTTTAAAAAATGATCTTAATGGATCATCTTTTGCCTCTACAGATTGCAAGAGATAGACAAATCTTTGGTTTTAGCCACCGCGAGTCAGCCCAAGTCCTATCCTGCCTATGGTGAGTGATGGTCTATCTTATTCCTATTGAGAGTCTGAAAATCCTTCTTAATTCTGATTTCTGTTTTCTCTTTTGCAGTTATGAAGAATAAGCCGTATCGATCTTGCATTCAGCTTTTGATGAGGTCATTTTCATCGCTTTCATCACCAACGTGGTAAGAACTACTCAGTCGGCTACCCCCTCCCCCCCATTTCAATTTCTCATTTTATAGATATTCTTATTAACAGATTTACTTTTTCTGGATTATTTTCCTATTCTTCTTGTTGTGCTGATGTTATGCGCCAATTCTTCAACCAGTAAAGACAGTCTGCTAGCATGATACGCTCGATCCACGGCTCCTTTGCCCAGCTCTTTGCTTTCACCATGCACTCTAATCTCCTGATTGTGCAGTAAGTTAAACTCTTCGCTCTTTTTAGTCTTCATGATAGCAATAGTCCATGAGTCTTGACCATCCTAGGAGCTCTTGTTTTCTTGCCTCAGGTACTTATGGTGATGGATGTGGCTGGAGTTTCTCTGAACGAAGCTATGTCGTTCAAAAAAGCTCCAATTTGGCGATGAGCTGACCCATGGCCTGGCTCGGAAAGTGGGTAGGGTGACCGAACATGGGTAGGGCCAGTCTCGGGAAATGGGTGGGACCGAACATGGGTAGTATTAGGCTCGGGATAGGGGTGGGACCGAACCAGGGTAGCGTTAGGCTCGGGATGGAGGTGGGACCAAACCTGGGTAGGGCCAGGCTCGGGAAGGGGATTACTAACTTACTAACTTCTTTACTAACTACTAACATACTGACTCGCTCACTTACTAACATTACTAACTACTAACAGACTAACTCGCTCCCTCACTAACTTTACTAACTACTGACAGGCTAACTCGTTCACTCGCTAACTTTTTGGTAATAGTTCAATGTTTGGCATTGTTTTGCAGGATGAAGTAGTCTGCAGTAGTACTCTGCAGGCTTCCAAGTCCGTGCCATTGTCCTGCTACGTATTCCGAGTTGCCTTATATTCGGGTTTTTTTTTATTATTGTGTTGAGTATATTTGTTGGTGTTAACATATTTACTTTTTCTGTATTATTTTCCTATTCTCATTGTTGTTCTGATGTTATGCGCCAATTCTTCATCCAGTACAGACAATCTGCCAGCATGATACGTTCGATCCACGGCTCCTTTGCCCAGCTCTTTGCTTTCACAATGCGCTCTAATCTCCTGCTTGTACAGTGAGTTAAACTCTTAGCTCTTTTTAGTCTTCAAAATAGTAATAGTCCATGAGTCTTGACCATCCTAGAAGCTCTTGTTTTCTTGCCTCTAGGTACTTATGGTGATGGGTGTGGCTGGAGTTTCTCTGACCGAAGCTGTGGCGTTCTAAAAAGCCCCAATGTGGCGATGAAGCTGACCGAGGACCACCGAAGAAGGTACACTAATTGCTCTGTCCCTTACACCCCTGCTTAATATGTTATAGGATTCTCAACTTTGACCTTCTTAGTTAAATTCCTACATTAATTACTAAAGGGAAAACTGCACTCCATTTTTGTAATTAGGCTCTCAGGCTGTTAATATAAAGATTCTTTTATAAAATAAAAAGAAAAATTACAAAATGGAAAACAACTTTCATATTGTTTCTGATTTCTTATTATTATTTTTTTATATTTATTTTTGATTGGTTATCTTCCCCTTAGCTCTTTTAACTAGCTCCATATTTTCTTTTTTTTTTAAAACTGCCGGCCGGCCCAAAATATTTGGTCTCAGTCAAAAGAGTTGGGGGAGCATAAGCATCTATAATTTTCAAATAAAACTATATATGCATAATATATATATATATATATATATATATATATATATATATATATATATATATATATTGCTAGAAATGTATGTTTGTTATTCACCCCAAAATAATTTCTACCGAAGAATCTATTTTTTTTTTTAGATCGGAGGTGAGAGTATTGATTAAGACCATATGTTGCTTATTGTTATGGTAGTAGATTTCTAACAGATTTTACGTGTTGTTTCTCGTCGATATATGAACTACAAGGGCTTGATCCCTCTCTCTCTCCTAAAAAGAAGAGAGAGGGTATGTAGGCAGCTCAATTCTGAGTACAGCCATACTTGCAGATGCATGGAAAGAACAAAAGATATTGTTTTTATTCTTTTACAACAGCCACCCAGCATTGCCTCAGCTTTCAAGGTCTTCTCTCTCTCTCTCTCTCTCTCTCTCTCTCTCTCTCTCTCTCTCTCTCTCTTTTGGTTGATATATCTAGGTTGTTCTATTAAGCGGTTTCTTTCTATTGGATCAATATTAATCCTTCAGAGAGTCTGAAAACCCTTCTTAATTCTGATGTCATGTTTTCTTTCTTGCAATATGTAGGATAGGGCATATGGATCTCAGGTTTCAGCTTTTTATGAAGTCATTTTCGTCGCTAACACGGTAAGAACAACTCAATTGATTACTTCCCTTTCAAACTAATTTAAAAATAGATCAAATGCAAGTCATAGTTAGTGTTCTTTTTTTAAATTTACCCACAACTAATATGATCGTATCTTTTCAACCTATTTACTGTGTATCTTATGAGCTTCTGTACTAAGAATGTTTTTAAATTTTTTTAAAGTATCTTAGCTATACAGTTTTTTTGGGCAAATGCTTGCCTTTTCACTGTGTATCTTATGAACTTCTATAATAAGTATGATTTTAAATATTTTGAAGTATCTTAGCTATACAGTTTTTTTGAGCAAAGGCTTGCCCTTTCACTGTGTATCTTATGAACTTCTATAATAAGTATGTTTTTAGATATGTTGAAGTATCTTAGCTGTACAGTTTTTTTTTTTTGGCAAATACTTGCCTTTTCACTGTGTATCCTAGGAACTTCTATAATAAGAATGTTCTTAAATATTTTGTAAAAATGATTTATATGTTAAATTCTATCGTATGTAAGTGATTTCCATATTTTTATTTTACTTCAATTGTTTAACTTAAGAGTCGTGTCTAAACCTATGTGTGTAGCTATTACTTGAATTTGTACTTGGATAATTATTTTGTTATATGTTTAATTAGAGTTACTAATTCTACTTTTTTTATGAGGTTCACGGAAAGGAATCCTTTTGTGTTAAATAGCTTGTCCCACATAATGAAAGGCACGCAATTTATATTCGTCTCAAAGCATATACGAGTTTATCATGTATAAGCATAGATTCTTAAGACTTAAAGTAATTTCAACCTTGTTTGCATAACTTCTATTCTTCAAGTTTTACTTACTGACTAGGGTTTTTAGTATGCATGGAGTTTTTTTTTGGGGGGGGAAATAGTTCCCCATTTCACTCTATGTACCTAAGAGCTGCCATTTTTAATTGTAGAACTTGTTGAAATTATTTCAGTGTGTATAACTATTGTAACCTGCGTATCTAACTTACTTAACCATCGCTTATTGCAAATACTAATCTTGGTATTCTACTTTTGACGAGGTATTTGGAGGCAAATTTGTCCAAATCAATTAAGTTGTCCAACTAAAAAGACTAAAGGTATTGAACCTTTTTCCTTTTTTTGGCATCAAAGGTATTGAATCTTTTACTACTATCTAATAACATATTCTTGTTTAATATTATTTGTACGTTTCCAAAACAATTCCTAATTTTAGTCTGTTTTGACGATGTATACGGTTGACGCGCTGAGGGAAGCTCCAATGTGGCGACCCACGACCACTGAAGCAGGTACGCTGCTTGCTCTTTCTTTAACGCCTCTTCATAATAAGTAGTCTATGCATAATCTTCTCAAGATTCTCAACTGTGACCTCCTATGTTAAACTCCTAAATTAGTGTATCCGATCATTTAGATCTTATGACAGGTAAGCGAAGCTATAGAAGTTAGTGTTTTGGTGCTGTGCTCAAATATTAAGCTTTACGCATTTGTGTGGTATGGGAATCTGGATTCAGATACTTTCATTGGCCGGTGATTCCAATTAGCGAGTAAGGAATTTTTATGTACATGCGACTTCTCCGTGCTTCTTTCACCAAAGACTGAATTCCCTAGCTCTTCATTCATCATGCCTTTATCTTTGACTATGCCTGTTTATGGGGGGTTTATTGCAGGTACACTTTCATTCTTTTGAGTACAGAAAAATGACATATTTGGAGTATTGTCCAGAAGCTTCTTGTAGACAATTGAGTTGAGGTAAATTCGTTTTTATATTGATGCAGAAAAATGGTTCTTTTTTTTTTTTTTGTAGTTCCAATTGTGAAATAGTGTGCCTCTATGCACTGATTGTATTTTGTGGTTCAGGTGCAAGAATACGGAACGATTATTTTAGCAGGCCAATGGAGGGTCCGAGGGTGTGGGGGGACCGGATCTAGGTGGGGCCTGGCTCGGAAAGAGGGTAGGGGGACCAATCATGGGTACGGCTAGGCTCGGGATAGGGGTAGGACCGAACCTGGGTAGTGCTAGGCTCGGGAAGGGGATTACCAACTAACTTCTAACTGCTAACTTCACTAACTACTAACATACTAACTTGCTCACTCACTAACTTTACTATTAACATTTTAACTCGCTAACTCGTTAAATATTTGCTAACCGTTTATTGTTTTGCAGGATGAAATTCTCTGCAAGTACTCTGCAGGCTTCCATGTCTGCTAGGCATTACGAATTGCCAGCAATTCGGGTCCTTTTTATTATTGTGTTGAGTTGATTTGTTGGTGTTAAATCTTTGCCAAGATAGTGTACCAGGCTAAAGATTGCAATTTTTTAAGTTAATGATTTTGTTCCTCTTTTTAAGTATTTACAGAGGCTAAATGCCATATTACAAAAAAGAGGGAACATGGAGTACAAAAACGAGAGCATATAATCTCCAGCAACAGACCGGGAGATTGGTCGTGGATATCAAACAAAAGAAAAGACCTATTATAATTCAAGATTTGGATCCTATATTCATATCTAGGCTAGATATTTCATATTTATACCTGAGATCCAAAGTCCCGGTTGGGATCGAAAATTTTTAGATTTGAGATTTTTAGTTTTAGGGTTTTAAGTTCTTAGTTGTGGTTAAAAATTATAGGTCTAGTTAGGTTCTTAAGTTTTCATTCCGATATGAGTTCTTTATATAGGGTCTTATGTTCTTATAGGTGTCCAACTTCATAGTTTTGTGGCTTAAACTTCTTATTTTTAGCTTTAAGTTACTATTTGGAGTCCAATACGATAGATTTTGCGTTCTAAGCTCTTATTTGGCGGACGATGTTCTAAATTTAAGGTCCAAATGTTAGTTTAGGTGTTTTGAGTTTTAGTTTGGCGGTCTTATTTGATGTCCAATGTTCAAGATTTGGACTCCTATTAGGTGTCCAAATTTTTAGATATCGGGTTAAACGTTCTAATTTACGATCCTAAGTACTTCGGGGACCAAAGTTCTATTTCGCCATCCAAAGTTCTAAATTTGAATTTTAAAGATCTAGATAAAAGGTTTAAAGTTTTTATTTGGAGTAGTAAATTCTATTTTGGTGTAAAAAAGTACAGATTGAGGATTCTATGTTCTTATTATCAATACAAAGTTCAAGATTCGGGGTATAAAGTTCAAGATTCGGACTCCCAAGCTCCAAAATTTAAGATTTGGATCCTATATTCATATCTAGGCTACATATTTATACTGAGATCCAAAGTCCAGATTGAGATCGAAAATTTTAAGATTTGAGATTTTCAGTTTTAGGGTTTTAAGTTCTTAGTTGTGGTTAAAAATTATAGGTCTAGTTAGGGTCTTAAGTTTTCATTCCTATATCTAAGTTCTTTATATAGGGCCTTATGTTCTTATAGGTGTTCAACTTCGTAGTTTTGTGGCTTAAACTTCTTATTTTTAGGCTTGAGTTAATATTTGGAGCCCAGTATGATAGATTTTGCTTCCTAAGCTTTTATTTGGTGGACGTGTTCCAAATTTAATGTCCAAAATCCTAGATATGGTGTCCTTTGTTCTTGATTTGCGGTTTTAAGTCGTTATTCGTGGTACAACGTTCTAGATGTAGGGTCTAAATTTCTACTTTAGTGGTATAGAGTTTATAGATTTCTGATCCTAGCGGCTCTTTTGATTTTGAAGTTGTATTTTTGTTGTCGAAGACTATAGATTTTGGTCCTAAGTTCTTACTTAATGTAAAAAGTTACATATTTTGGGACCTACGTTCTACTTTGGGGTCCAAAGTTCTAGATTTCAATCTTATGCTCTTATTACGTGTCCAAAGTTTTAAGTTTGCGGTCCAAAGTTCTAGATTTAGGTCCAAGGTTCTAGATTATAAGTTCAAATATGTCCAGAGTTCTTATTTGGGATCCATGACTCTTATTTGCGGTCTACCATTCTAGATTTAGTGACATAAGTTCGAATTCGGTGTCTAAAGTTTTTATTTTAGGACTTAAGTTCATCTTTCGGGACCTTAACTCTTATTTGATGTCCAATGTTCATGATTTGGACCCCAATATTATTATTAACTGTCCAAATTTCTAGATATTGGGTCAAACGTTCTAATTTGGGATCCTTGGGGACCAAAGTCATAAGTTAAGAGTCCAAAGTCCTATTTATCCGTCCAAAGTTCTAAATTTGATGTCTAAATATCAAGATAGTAGGTTTAAAGTTTTTAATTGGAATACTAAAATACTAATTTAGGGTTAAAAGTTACATATTAGGGATTCTATGTTCTTATTATCGATACAAAGTTCAAGATTTAGGGTATAAAGTAAAAGATTTGTGTTAAAAGTTCTAGACTTTTGTTGGGATAAATATTCTAAGATTTGGCGTCATATGTTCTCATTTAGGCTACATAATTAGAACTGTGATCGAAAGTTTTAAATTGGGATCGAAATATTTAGATTTGAGATTTTAAGGTTTAGGTTATATGTCCAATGATCTTATTTAGAATCTTAAGTTCTTAGTTGCGGTCCAAAAATACAGATTTAGGGTCCTAAGTTTTCATTTCGATATATAAGTTATGTATGTAGGGTCTTATGTTCTTATAGGTGTCAAACATTATAGTTTTGGGGTTTAAACTTCTTATTTTTAGTTCTATGTTATTTTTTGGTGTCATAACTATAGATTTTGCGTCCTAAGCTCTTATTTGGCGGACGATGTTCTAAATTTAATGTCCAAATTTTAGTTTAAGTGTTTTGAGTTTTAGTTTGGCGGTCCTAAGTTTGTATAGGTGTCCATAGTTCTTATTTGAATTTTTAAGATCTAAATAAAAGATTTAAAGTTTTTACTTGGAGTAGTAAATTCTAATTTGGTGTAAAAATAAAAAATTACCCTTCCCTGACCCTGATCCAAAAATTAAATAGCGCTAGCCCAATCTCTTTGCAGGTCCGTTGGAGAGTAATGTTTGAATTCCTTCTAGGAGGAGTGAAGTCAAATCACAATATTTGGGTTGAGCGCATCCAGTAGAGCTTCTGACCTCCAACTTTCATTTTCGAAAATGCATTTGTTTATGTATATCTACGGGGTCCAGAGGCTTGCAAGAACTCGTGTCTTGGCAATCGTCTTCCATCTAAGGTTCTTTCCTGGTTTCGAATGTAGTTGAAAAAAATCTGCCAACAGTATATCGAGGAAGCAGAGATGCCAACCTTATCAACAAACCACGTCCATAAGCCTTAGGCCGTGGAACAATCGACAAATATGCTCGGCCGCTCTTTGACTGAAAACGCAGCAACTTGGTGAGAGGGTCTAATGAGGGTTTTGCCTCTGAAGAACCTCTGATGTGTTAATTCTTTTAAGAACCAATCTCCAACAAAAAAAAGAGTTGGAACTTTTTTCAGTGCGGTGGATTTCCACATCCCTTCGAAGAAAGGAATGGAGTGAGTCGAACCCGAGGAACCGGGAGCAAAATTCATTGATTTATTCGAGAAATTTTCGGTATAATCCAACTAAAGACCTTTGATCCTCCAACTCGTACATGAGAGAGTCCGCATCTAGAGAGACCAACAATTGAGTGAATTCTGAATCTTCTCTATCCAATTCGGACCTTTTTGGGACCAAATTCCATTCTCGGCAACTGAGGAGAGCAAATTCCATTCTCGGCAACTGAGGAGAGCAAATTCCATTCCTTATAAAACTCTTGTACCGAAAAAATGGATTTCCAAGGGCTTCAGAAAGTGTGCCCAATAGCTGCCCCGAGGTCCCATTCGTTTGCTTGATAACCATAGATGGCGGCTATTATCTAATGCCAGATCTCCTCGGGTTCATGTGGAAACCGCCAAAGCCATTTGGTCAGCGAAGTCTTATTTTTATTTGTCAACCTCCCAATGCCCAAACCTCCCTTCTCTTTTAACTTGCAACATACATCCATGGCAACACTCGCACGTCCATTTTTCTTATCGAAACCTTTAAAAAAATTCATCATGATTTTCTCCAAATCCTCAATTACTCCGATAGGCATTTTAAAGACCGAAGTGGAAAGGACTGATGGTATTAGAGTCAACTTATCTCTTTTCGAAAGAAAGCCTCCCGCGATTCTCTTAGCGACCTCATATAGGAAGGGTTCCCAAAATGATTTGTTCCTCGGGTTGTCTCCAAGTTACCAAGATATGCAATCGGCCAATCAACCTGTTGGCATCCTAACGAAGCACCAACAGTCTCGCTTATCTTTGCCGCACAGACAGTACCTAAGCTACTTTTCTCGATATTTATTTTAAGACCCACCCTCGGGGGTCCTACCGAACTCGAGAAGTGTATACGATCTTTTTCATTAATGATAACGGAAAAAGAGACCAGCCGGTGAAAAGCAACTCCTCACCCACTATCACCATTTCGCGTTGAATTTTTTTTTTCCATCACGTAATCGAGGAAGTTCTAATCTACCATAAATCGATTTCGAAAAATGCTCATTTTCTCTTTGACCTTTTGATTTCCTTTCTAGAGTGAAAAAAAGTCCTCATAAAAAATAATCAATTTAAGTTTTTGAGGAACTTTATAGAATATTATGCAAAACTTAATCAGTGCAATAATGTGAATCCACCAGAACCTATACCGGTCTTTGAAGCTCATTTTTTTTTTCTTCTTCTATATATAGAAACATGAAACTCGTATGGAAATGGTCAAATCTGTATTTTTGATGCCATATATATTAATTCCACATATATGGCCTGAATTTATTTTAGTAGCTACTAAGTACATTTAATTCATAAACCTTTGACCGACGGAGTGTTTTTAATTAATTTTGAAGGATTGGCTGACTGAGAGAGAGAGAGTCAGTGTAGTTGGAAATTAAAAATTTCGTACATTTTGTTTGGTTCTTCAGACAATCAATTATCTTTCAAAACCAGAGAATCAAACAAACCATTGACTTAGACAAGGAATGAGGAAAGTTAAAAACAAAAAGTTGTAGTCTTATATAATTATTTAAAATTTAAAAGTAATAGGCCACGCCCATGTACTCATTCTTTCGTTTCCATGTAATATCATTTTATGTAAACATTATATATATACTAGTTTTAGCATCGCGTTACGCGCGAATGATTTTAGCATATTATAAATGATAATAGCAAGTAAAATTTGTAGAGTTTAATTTGTGTTATTAAAATTTGTAAACAATGGACACCAAAGAAACCGGCAATTAAGAAAAAACCCTTAAAAATCATGAACGAATAATAAAATGTAAAAAAATTATTTTGTACATTGATTAGACTTTCATGGATAAATAAGACTTACGTTCGCTTTCCAATAAAATATGGAGACACATATAAGGTAAAAGAAAATAAATATCAAAGAGAAAAAGAAAGAGAATTTAATAAAGAAAATATAAAACTAACATACACTCAAAATAATGTATGTTATTGATATAAGCTACGTTTTGTTGGGATTAAAAAGCCTTATTTTTGTTTTTAGAAAAAAAAACTAAACTGTTTATCCGGTGATTGGCAAAACTGTTTTTACAAAAAAATTCAAAAACGTTTTTAGATTTTGTACATGAGATGGAAAAGCTGGGATTCTTAGCTTTTAGAAAAAACGTTTTTAAGTTTGCTATATAAATTATTATAATATCATTGTACAAAATATTATTTATATATATGTATATAAATAAGCATATCAATAATTATTATTTAACTATTAAGAACATGTCTATTTTAGTCTTTTTACTATAATATATTTATTTTACCAAACGCTAAATCAGTTTTTTTTACCAGCAACAAATGTTTTATAAACAGTTTACCAAACACTTTGTCATTTTTTTGAAAAAAAAACAGTTTTAGATAAAAGCATTTTTTTAAAAAAACAAAGCTATGTCAAACGGGGTCATAGTATAATATAGCATCAATAATTATGATTATAAAATACATTAAAAAATTATACAAAATGTATTGATGAGAGATTGAGGAAAATATATATATATATATATATATATATATATATAATTACAAAATAGATTGGAAAAAAAAACCAATGAAATATGGAGACACATATAGGTTGCAAGGAAATAAATATCAAAGAGAAAAAGAAAGAGAATCTAATAAAGAAAATATAAAACTAACATACACTCAAAAAATGTATGTTATTAATATAGTATAATATAGCATCAGTAATTATGATTATAAAATAAATAAATAAATTATATAAAATATATTGATGAGAGAGGGAGAAAAAAAACAATATACGTAAAAAAAAATTTTACAAAATAGATTGAAAAAAAAAACAAACAAACAAACAAACCGAAAAGGAAAAGGCAAAAAAAAAAAAAAAAACCGAAAAGGAAAAAAAAAAAAGCCGCCACGTGGAGCCCCCATGATGAAAGGGGGAGTGAAGTTTCTCTTTATTATGTATGTTATAGATATATATATATATATAATATCGTTCACAATTTCTCACAACTCTCTCTATTAAAATTTTCTAGTGGGTCCATACTTTTCTTCTCTATCACGCTGAACAACCGTTGATTGTACGCGAAACTTTCAAAACACAAAAATTTATCAAAGCCTACATCACGCGAGCTTCTCGTCGGAAAACGTGAAGATCCAACTGCAGACTGCCGGAAAGGTGAAGAAACCGGCGGGATTCGGCGGTAACGTGTGAAAAAGCTTCAAAGTGGCGACGGGAAAGAAAGACCTAATTTTCGGCGTGATTTGGAAAATAACTTCGAGATTCGGTTATATACCGTGGTTTTTCTAAAAAAAAAAATAAATAAATCAAAAAAATCAACTGAACTAAGCCAGAATCTTCGAACCGGGAAACGGACCGTTTCCCATCCGGTTTATCCCGGTTTGCAGGGAAAACTCCGATTTTGGTACGAACCGTACCGGGGCCATTCTATTTCCCGGTTCTCAGATGGAAACTGAACGACTCCCCCGAAAATTTAAACCCTGGTTTAAATTTATAACATGTAATTATTTTTTGAAAATGAGTTATTTAAGAAATTATATTTTGAAAAAGTCAGGGGGGCTAAAGCCCCCTTGAGCTACACCTGCCTTCGTCCTTTAATGTTAGTACTGCACTTCGTCCACAATGAATTGGGCTTGGTAGAGAAAGCCCAATGGGAAGACGAGTAACGAAGGGAAATGAGACCAGTCTATTCGAAAGAATAGAAGCGTGCCAATAGCTTGAAGAATGGTCGACTTCGACAAGTATCTATTCAGATCGTGGATTCAAATACCATAACCGAGGTACTAAATATAATTTATTATACAATCAATATTGAATGTAATATGAACATATGAAGCTACATGAACCTTAGAAAGATTACTATAAATAGATGTATTGAGGCAAGAAAACAGGGAGTTCCTTTGAGTGATTCTTGGATTATTTGTTTTATTCTAAAAAAATCAATAAATAATTACACATTTCTCTCATATTTTTCTAGCAATTATTGTCCTTTCGTGTGCAATCTTTATCGATCAGGAATTCAAAAGCTCAAGACAAGGATTTAGCCCATTTCTTATCATAAATCAAGTATTATTCTTAGAATATTTAAGATTGTTGATCTCAGCCGTATCTATATCAACATCAAGTCTTAAGATAATTGAATTGTTTAACTAATTTTTCTAATTAAATTTGTAAAATTAAAATAAAGATTTATTTATAACTGAACGATACCTGATTGGACGGATATAAATAACTTAAGTCCGATTGATTATTATTTTGTTCAATCCAATCCGATCTATATTTTATCAAATTATTTAAAACTAGTCTGATCCAATCCTATTAACTACTTTCCTATGTTTTATACAACTTGTACAAATAATGCATTGGATATATTTCTCATTGTATGAGTCTTGATAGTATAATATCTCCAAAATTACCGGAAATTTATTACCATGTGATGCATGTGCTGTTACCGTGTTATTTGTTTATTAATTTATTATTATTATAATCATTAGGGTTATCATTATAGCTATATGGTTAATTTATTCTCATTTGGCAGGAAATCACTACACAATATATATATATATATATATATATATATATATATATATATATATATATATTAGTTGTGTTTTGTTTTTCTAGCTAATCTAGAGATCAATGGATTCAGTGATATATAAAATATCAGTTTTCTCTACTCTTATGAACTGTATGAAATCTCATAAGTTCATGAACAAATTAAAGTGGTGTTATACATATATACACATATACATCTATCTAGAGATGTACAAAGAAGTGTATATGCATGTTCATGGTACACATCATTTAGTACGAAATGATGTTCTTTTTCCAAAAATACAAAAAAATACAAAAAGAAAAGGAAAGAACTAACGTGCTAAAAACTGCAAAAATAAGAGAAATATAAGCCACACGAACTCAGGAAAATAGATATAGGTATTAGGTTGCTTTATATATACGATCATTACAAATCAATCAGATTATGAGCAAGAAGTTATATGTACCTTAATTATAATGATCTGTATGGCGAACCTGGTTTCGTTGACAGAAGAACAAAGAGCACAAAAGTAGTCATACACGAGCAAGTATGCGTATATGTTCATTTGGGCTCTCTATCTTCTGTCAACAAATACATCTTCATCAACAACTATAATACCATTTCTCATATATATCTGCAAAATATTTAACTCATATCAAGAAAGCCATGCAAAAGATCTCAAACATATATAACGAATCCCGTACATATTTACGTACCTCTAGGCATTAGATAGCTATTGAGTTTTGACTGACTGAGCTTGCTCTCCCAAATTAACTAAATAACTTGCCAACCCGAAAAAAGGAGTGAAAAAAATTGGGTGAAGAAAAAAAAGGAAAAAGAAAAAAAAGACAAGATGATTTCGTGAACAAGTTGTTAACGACTATGGTGATGGGTTTCTTGGTATCTAATATCTATCAACCTCACTTGCATCAATATTGATCGAGTAGTTATTAAATATGGTGTCTCTTCTTTCACATTTCATTTTCCTAGTATTTTAATTTAAAAGTGTTGTCGACTGCTTATTCGTGGGAATTTGTAAAATAAGTACATTATGTATCATCACACATGAGCATCTTTTAATGGTTTATTAAATCATAACTTCATCCAAATTAATTAAATACGAGTTTAAATAGGGAAAATGTTATGATACATCATGACCCATGTTGGTGGGCTTTCTTGTCCGAGGAATGGTGGGCTTTTCTTTATTTTGTTTTGGTGATTCTGAGATTATCCTAAAACTATGATCATTTGACAAAATTCAATAAATGTTTTTATTCCATAGCTATGACTAAGTTTGTATTCCATTCCATATTTATACCATTCTATTCTTACTCTCCTTTAATTAACTGTTGAATACGAAATTGATAATCGTGGATCGTCCTATGTGAAACTCATGTTGTACGTAGTGTATGATTTGGCAATGTCTGGTCATTAGTGAGCACTGAAAATAAATCGGGAGAATAACTACGCAATTTCTCATCCTAATTTAAGAAGTCTAATTAAGACCCGTTATATGGATAATTATAAGCATAAGCATAAGATAATAAACTAAAATAAATAAACAAACATTAATCTTAACTCTGAAGAAAATTATTAAAAATATTACATTTGTTTCTCATGGATTGATGGTTTGGAGAATCCAAATGGAGGTTGCTTATTCAAGATGTACATATATTGCGAGTTTGAAGATGATAAACTCCCATGCCGCCAGTGTCTCTATACTTGCATCAATGGAAGCCTGATTGCGTGGATAATTGATCACACACGACAAGCTAATTGTACTTCAGAAAAACGAGCGACATGTCGCCTAGATCTTCAACCTCGACCCACTAGCCTGATTCGAGTCCGAGTGTAAACGAAGATTGCAAGTGTGCGCACATCATCGTTCCCTCGAACCACTTGGAACAACTCTCCTAGCTCCGAAATCACGAGATATATCTCAAAGTGCCGAGTGTGGAAAATGCTATAATGGAGTCGTGGACTCTACCAGTTTGAGGACGGTCGGATCACGCAAGCTTAGATCTAGGACCGTTATGCAATGAATAACCATGTATAATTAGCTGTTGTGATATTGCCGTGTATGCCGAATCGGTCGTTGGTAGTGTCCATGTGGCGTCTTTCCACGGCCTCATGCATGATGGCCAAGTCAGCCATGTCACTAAATGAGGCTGTGGAAACGGTTTGGATCACAATCGATCCCATCTTATTGTGGTGTCATTTCATGACAAGGCTGATTAAAACCCAAGATAATTTAGCTCTTGTTCGTATTTTATAGTGATATCATAACTTAATTAGTCTTTTTAAATAAAATTATTATCTAAGTTGAGAAATATTAAAAAAAAAAAAGTTTTTATATGATAGATTTAATTAAAAAAAGTTATTATTTTAAATGACAAAAAAACTAGAAAATCAGGACTCCCCGTACACATGGGTTCTGTAATCTATTTAACTCGGTATTGTGTGGCTTGAATTGATTTACTTTTTCATTGAGCTTACTAATCTTAAATGGACCTTTGCACGATTTGGGCTCAAACTATATTTTGGCTCATACGAATGAGAGAACATTAGTGTCATAGAAAGCCCAAAATTTAACAGATGTATCCGAATTGGGATCGTACGCTTTTTTAATTCACTTTTAATTTATGTTATCTTTCGATTCAATTTTATTTATTTGGACCGTTTTGGAACTGAGATAGTGATGTCCATCTAATTTGTCAAAGAGATTTATTTGCTTCAATTGTGGATGTTCTGCTCTTTGAGACTCGTTTGACACTCCTATATGAATTATGAAAATATAATCGATTAAAAAATTATTTGAAACCACGAAACTTATGGTAATTTTTTTATTTATTAAAAACACCAAAAGATAAAAAAATAACTAATTAGACCATTATAAATTTTTTTTTATCAATAAAATGTGGATTTGCACGAGGATGATCCTTCGATTATAGAAATCAAACATAAAAAACCCAAAATCCCATTTAAAAAAAAATTCCAAAAAAAATATTGAATCCGTACGTATAATAAAATAAAGGGTACAAATTTATATTTGGCAACTGAGTCCATGCCTACAAAAGTTGGGGGTCTATAATTAATTCTAGGTATGACTTGAAGACCAAGCAGTTCTAAATTGATTTTAAGTAAATAAGGAAAGTTATAATTAATGCTAGGTGTGACTTGAAGACAAAGCAGCTCTGAACTGAACGTAAAAAAGGAAAGTAATAATTAATGCTAGGTGTGACTTGAAGACAAAGCAGCTCTGAACTGAACGTAAAAAAGGAAAGTAATAATTAATGCTAGGTGTGACTTGAAGACCAAGCAAATGTACACTGATCTAAAATAAAAAAGGAAACTAATTACATCTTAAGACAGCTGGCATAATACCGCGTGTACAAGATTTGGGCCCACTCGGCCCAGGAAAAAATAGTCACCGCGATTTTGTGTTTATAGCGCCAAAAATAAAACTAAAAATAAGACAAAGAGAGAGTCGGAGAGTGAGAGTAAGTTTTTAGAGAGAGAGAGTGTCAAGAAATGCGAAACCCTAGAAGGAAATCTTTCACCGAGAAAGCGCGGCGATCGAGAATTGTAACATTCTCGTTCTCTCTGTTGTTGTCTTCCTTCGTCGGTAGGTACCTTCTGCGATCACCTTATCGTTTCCCGACGATCGTTTCCGTTGATTTGAGATTCTATCGTTGGTCCTAATTTCAGAGAGAGAGAGAGAGTGTCAAGAAATGCGAAACCCTAGAAGGAAACCCTTCACCGAGAAAGTGCGGCGATCGAGAATTGTAACATTCTCGCTCTCTGTTGTTGTCTTCCTTCGTCGGTATGTACCTTCTCCGATCACCTTATCATTTCCCGACGATCTTTTCCGCTGATTTGAGATTCTAACGTTTGTCCTAATTTTAACCCTAACCCTAACCCTAACACGAAACCTTCGAATGTTGATGATGCTAGCATGAGTCGGGTTTTCCATCTTTGTTCTGCGGAGTGGATCGTTAGCACTGGAATCTGGTTGCGGTCGAGAGGGTAAAGGTAAAATCTCTTGGAATATCGTTCGATATATAAAAGACCGATTTGCGATGAATCAATAGCAAAAGTCCTTTTCTGATCAAGGCTTACTTTGTATAGGAATTTTGTTTAAGTCCCTTACAAATTTATGATCAAATCGATTCCCTTGCCTCTCTGCTCTTCTCTGTGTCTATCCTTCTCTCCCAAAAGGTAACAATCCGTCTCCATGAATTTTTTTCATCATTTTTTTTGTTGATAATTTTTGTATTTTCTTGTTGTTATTAATAGAAGACTTTTGTTCATCCTTAATCAAATATCTTGCTCACTTGGAAAATGATTCTTATTTCAAATATTTCTTTTTCTGAGTTCAAGAGTTTGGATCTCTTGTTTTTCGAGATGGGTATCTTTCAGTTCTTTGTTCTACGTTTAACTCCCCTAGGCTTTTCTTCTCGCAGGTGTTCTGCGTCGTCCATGCCCGGTCTGGTCATCTCCGAAGCGAAAATAGGAGGAGGATAACAGAGAAATCGGTAATCTTATTTTCCACTTTTTATTTCAATTCCTATTTTTAGTTTCTAGGGTGATTAGAATTTTTACTCGAATCAAATTGCAGAGAAGAGTAGAGGTTCCACGATGGCACTGAATGCAGAGAGTCGTTGGTTCTAATGTCAGTTGCTCGAGTAAGTTGTGAATTTTCAAAGATTAGCTCTTAAGAAGGTAAGAGTTTGATTAGACCATGTCATGTGTGTCTAGTATGGTTTTAAATTATCTGTTATCTGCGACAGTTCTCGTACTTGATTGTCTGTAATATCTTGTCTTTGCAGGACATGGGCTGTGACAGGGATGATTTTTGATGAGGTATATCGACCGGAGTTTGTCTAATGAATATGTTTTCTTCCAATGGAAAGGTATAGCACATTCTTGATTAATAGCGCATGTTATGTTAAACGTTCCAAGTTAATAGGATTTTGTAGAAAGAACTTCATATTAAATTCTATCTTGAAATATTTTTCAAAGTATCTATGCTAATTGAAATAATGGATTTTCTGGTAACACTTGCACTTTTGTTTAGGTTTTATTTTGGGGTAGAGGGTTCGGTGCACATGCCATTTTCCGGTATGTGAAGCTCTAGTGTGGCGATGAGTTAACCCACAACCACTGAAACAGGTACATTACTTGCTCTTTCCCGAACGCCTCTTCATTATGGTTTGTGCATAGTCTTAGGATTCTCACCTTTGACTTCCTTCAATTTTCTGATTGGCTTACTTATTATAGGAGCTTGTTGTTAGCATCTTACCTTGGTAGTTACTAGAAATCATATTCAATGAATTGTTTCCCTGTCTCAGGTACTAACTGTCCTCTTCAGAAGATCTCTTCCTATACATAAAAGAAAATCCCACGCCAAGGTATGTTGTTATTCCAGACCCTTGTTTAATCAGGTTACAGTTTGGATATTATTTCCGTCCACAGTATATTATATCAGTATTTTACTTCTTCGTTTATTTAAAATACAGGCTTTGAAGAAGGTTTCCACGGTTGTCAGAACAAACATTCTTCTTGGTGCAATTGCAGAGTATCTGAAAGGAAAACCTGCTACTGGATTTGGCGGAATATCTGATATCCGAAGGTTCGTTCTTTTCTAGTGTCATTATTATAATGATTTGATGCCATGCTAAATTTTTGTTGTTACCAGATGTTAAACTCAGCGTTTGCATCACAAGCAAAACCTTCAGTTTCTCCAGTTCTAAAAAGTTGAAGCAACAATTGATTACCAACTGAAAACGTTGTCCACTGCGATTAGTTATGGAAGTTCTACACTTTTACGAAGGACCTTCTCAAAGAAGTATCCTTTCTGCTTTAAGTGTCCGTCTTGGAAGGTTTTGGGTTATATATTTGTTATTTTTTCATACCTCTGAGTACATGTAAACTCTTTTTGTCCAATGACTCTAAGTCTTATTGGTTGTTTGGCAATTCATAGGTTAATGGAGTTGGAGATCATCTTCTGAAAAAAAAAAGTATTGCTAAAAAAGGAAGAAAAAAAAGGGGAAAAAAAGGGAAAAAGTAAAAATAAATAAAAATGTATAAAAAAAGAAAAAAAAAAAGAGAAAAGAAAACAAAAAAAGGAAGAAAAAAAGAACAAAACGCTTGTTGCGCCACTCCACTACGCAATTCGAGAGTACGGACACTCCTATGCCAAGGTACGTTGTTTTTATCTCTTTCCTTTTAATGATGCCATATCAATTTTTTTTTTCTTGTGTTGATAATTCAATTAATGGGCTTCTGGAATTATATCTTCATAGAGTTTACAGATTCGGGAGTCGGATTGTTGTGTGAAGTGTAGAGAAGGCTGTGTTGTAGAGAAGGCTGTCGAGTCCACATTCCGTCCACTGCCTCGCCGTCGTCTATTTTAGAAAGCTGAGGTTTGTCCTTGCATGTTTTCGAAAATTAAATTTAGGTTTTGAATCTAGTTATGAACTTCAATTATTTTGCAGATGTGGGCAGATTTTTTTTTTTTTTTTTTTGTAATTATTATTTTTATTTTGATGATCATTGTTAAAGAAAAAGAAGCAAAAGGCTCAGAGAAAGAGCACTTGAAAATGACTCTCTTGCGTATAGATTCTTCGTTTCAAGGTGTTTTGTCTTGCTTGCCCGATTTCATTAAACCATCCAGAGATGCCTCACATCAACCCACTCTCTCTCTCTCTCTCAGGAAGTTTGAAATACGAGGAATGGGAAAATCACAGGCAGGCTTAGAAGATGGAATCAGGCACTAACGGTCCTCTTCAGAAGATCTCTTCCTATACATAAAAGAAAATCCCACGCCAAGGTTTATTGTTATTCCAGACCCTTGTTTAATCAGGTTACAGTTTAGATATTATTTCCGTCCATAGTATATTATATCCGCAATAGTATTTTACAGTATTTTACTTCTTCCATTATTTAAAATACATGCTTTGAAGAAGGTTTCCACGATTCTCAAAACAAACATTCTTCCTGGTGCAATTGCAGAGTATCTGAAAGGATAACCACCTACTGGATTTGGCGGAATATCTGATATCCGAAGGTTTGTTCTTTTCTAGTGTCATTATTATAATGATTTGATGCCATGCTAAATTTCTGCTGTTACCAAAGGTTAAACTCAGCGTTTGCATCACATGCGAAACCTTCAGTTTCTCCAGTTCAAAAAAGTTGAAGCAGCAATTGATTACCAACTGAAAACGTTATCAACTGCGATTAGTTATGGCAGTCCTACACTTTTACGAAGGACCATCTCAAAGAAGCCATCCTTTCTGCTTTAAGTGTCCGTCTTGGAAGGTTTTTTGTGTTATATATTTATTATTGTTTCATACCTCTTGAGTACATGTAAACTCTTTTTGTTCAATGGCTTTAAGTCTTATTGGTTGTTTGGCAATTCATAGGTTAATGGAGTTGGAGAACATCTTCTGAAAAAAAAAATTAAGTATTGCAAAAAAGGAAAAAAAAAAACAGAAGGAAAAAAAAGAAAAAAGAAAAAAGGAGAAAGGAAAAAAAAAGAGAAAATAAAACAAAAAAAGGAAAAAAAAAAGAACAAAATGCTTGTTGCGCCACTCCCCTACGCAATTCAAGAGTACGGACACTTGTACGCCAAGGTAAGTTTTTCTTATCTCTTTCCTTTTAATGATGCCATATCAAATTTTTTTCTTCTGTGTTGATAATTCAATTAATGGGCTTCTGGAATTTTATCTTCGTAGAGTTTACAGATTCGGGAGTGGGATAACTCAGTGAACTACAATGTTCGAGCCTGTGTTGTAGAGAAGGCTGCCAAGTCTACATTCCGCCCACCGCCTCGCCGTCGTCTATTTTAGAAAGCTGAGGTTTGTCCTGGAATGTTTTCGAAAATTAAGTCTAGGTTTTTAATCTTAAGTACGAACTTTAATTATTTTGCAGATGTGGGCAGATATTCAAATTTTATTTGTTTTTTGTTATTATTATTTTTGTTTTGATGATCAATGTTAAAGATAAAGAATCAAAAGGCTCAGAGAGAAAGAGCACTTGAAAGTGACTTTCTTGCGTATAAATTTTTCGTTTCAAGGTGTTTTGTCTTGCATGCCCGATTTCATCTAACCATCCAGAAATGCCTCACATCAACCCTCTCTCTCTCAGGAAGTTTGAAATACGATGAGTTGGCAAATCACAGGCAGGCTTAGAAGCTGGAATCATCTGCTATAATAGAGCCTCCAATAAACTTTGTTGTGTCATCGCACTCCAAAGGATAAAGAAGGTAAACCGTGCAGTACTTTTATATGTCGTCTTCATAAAAGTTAGATATGCTTCCATTTATTTAGTAATTTTGGAGATGATGCTAAATTTTATTCTTAATGGTATTATTAAAATATGTTTTGTTCCTGAAATGGTGTTTGAACATAGGGCAGAAATATAGCAGAGAAGCCGGATTCCCATATCCTATTGATACTCATTCTTCGCATCATGGATGCCTTGGGAAACTATGGTATGACGATATATTTTATTATGCCTCACATCAACTTATTATACCTCTTTCTCTCTCTCAGAAAGTTTGGAATACGATGAGTGGGCAAATCCCGGGAAGGCTTGGAAGCTGAAATCATATGCTATGATAGAGCCTCTAATTAACTTTGTTGTGTCATCGCACTCCAAAGGATAAAAAAGGTAAACCGTGCAGTACTTTGATGTGTTCTTCATAAAAGGTAGATATGCTTCCATTTATTTCGTTATTTTGGAGATGATACTAAGGTTTTTTTTTAAAAAGAAACATCGGGACTGGAGATGATACTAATTTATGTTCTTAAATCCAGGCCAAGGTGGGCACTTATTGATAATGTGTACATGTGCCTCCTGATGGTGATGGAAGGATGATGAGTTTGGAGGAAGAAATGGAAAACGAAAAAAAAAATGGGAGAGGAAAAGAAAAAAATAGAAGAACAAAAAAAGAAAAGAAAAAACTTGAGGAAACGAAAAAAAAAGAACAGAGAAGGGAAAAGAAAAGAAAAAAAAAAGAAGAAAAAAAAAACGAGAAAAAAAAATACGAAAGAGGAAAAGATAAAAAATAGAAGGAAAAAAAAAGAAAAGAAAAGAAAAAAAAAAAGAAGGAAAAAGAATAGATAAAAAGAGAAACAGTGAAATATGGGAAGTGGGAATGGGGATAGGCGCATTGCCTAAGTTCTAAATGCCATGCTTGAAGACACGTCTCCTAGATTTCATCGTCTAAGTTCAACATCGATACAGGTTAGTTCTCTCTCTCTCTCTCTCTCTCTCTCTCCCACACACACCCACACACAATGAATATATATTTACGTAACAATATTTTTTTCATAGATCTTTGAGCGAAGTTGACTGATGTCCCAAAGACTGTCATGAAATTGTTTTAATGCTTTAACAACGGCCACCCAGCACTGGCTCGGCATTCAAGGTCCGATTGCAGGCTCTCTCTTTTCTATCTCTCTCTCGATTTGGTTGATATCATTAGATCTTTTTTAATCAAGCAGTTTCTTTCTTTTTGATTGTTCTCAACTGCACAGATATTGTTCTGCTTTTTAATCAAGCAGCACTTTAACCTCTTGGAGTAGCTGATCCTCACCCTTCATCTGATATTATGGTAAGTAATTCCCTTGCAATTTGCTGTTGAAATCTTCTATAGGAAGTTCTAGTTAGCATCTTAAGTGTCTTGAAAACTGACATGTGATCCTTATCATTTTGACTTGATCTCTGACCCAGATACAAAAGATTGGATGGGATAATATAGTGCTGCTGAGCGAAGATCTCAAGTTCTTTCGAGGCGAATGTCCTTACTTGTAAACGATAGAATCAGTTCCCCTAAAAAACAAGAGGTACAGATTCAGGAGTGGGATTGATGTGTGAACTTTAATGTGTTAATCATGGGAATATAATAACGATTAGTCTGTGAACTACAGTGCTCGAGCTTGTGTTGTAGAGAAGGCTGCCGAGTCCACATTCTGTCCGCTGCCTCTTCGTTTTTGATATGCGAAAAGTGAGGTTTGTCCTGACATCTTTTTCGAAATCAAGACTAGGTTATTTAATCTAGTTTTGAACTTTAATTATTTTAAAGATGTGGGCAGGTATTCAAACTTGATTCAAATCTTCAAGGGGGGACATGAGACTGATGTAGTCTCAAAGAGCAGAACAGAAATTAGAAACGTTTCCATTACTAGAGTTGGGCTTCGTCCAATTTTACCAAAGCCATCTGTTCTCTTCACCTTACCGAGGTTCATGGAATACATATGTTGGCTTCCCTTTTCCCCATTCTATTTGTTTATAACTAATAGCATACATTCATGGTCTTAGCTAATTAGATATTGGTATTATTAGAATATGTTTAACATAGTGCTATTTGTTCCTGAAATGGTGTTTGAAAATTGAGCAGAAACGTAATAGAGAAGCCGGACGACAATATCCTATTGATACTCATTGTTTGCATCATGGATGCCTTTGGAAACTATGGTATGGAGATATATATTATTATGCCTCACATCAACTCATTATACCTCTCTCTCTCTCTCAGAAAGTTTGGAATACGATGAGTGGGCGAATCCCAGGAAGGCTTGGAAGCTGAAATCATATGCTATAATAGAGCCTCTAGTAAACTTTGTCGTGTCATCGCACTCCAAAGGATAAAGAAGGTAAACCATGCAGTACTTTGATGTCTTCTTCACAAAAGGTAGATATGCTTCCATTTATTTCGTTATTTTGGAGATGATACTAATTTATATTCTTAAATCCAGGCCAAGGTGGGCACTTATTGATAATGTGTACTTGTACCTCTTGATGGTAATGGAAAAAAAATGAAAGAGGAAAAAAAAAGAATAAAAAAATAAAAAAAAAAACGGAAAGAAAAAAAGAAAGAGAAGGGAAAAGAAAAAAAAAAAAGAAGAAAAAAATGAGAAAAGAAAAAAAAAGAAAACGAAATAGGAAAAGAAAAAAAAAATAGAAGGAAAAAAAAAGAAAAAGAAAAAGAAAAAGAAAAAAAGCGGAGGAAAGGAAAAGAAAAAAAAAGGAAAAAGAATCGGAAAAGAGAAAAAGTGAAATATGGAAAGTGGGAATGGGGATTGGTCCGTTGCCATCTCTGTTCTTCATGCCACGCTTGGAGAGACGTCGCCCAGATTTCAACGTCTAAGTTCTGCATCGATACAGGTTAGTTATCTCTCTCTCTCTCTCTCTCACACACACACATAGTTAATATATATTTACGTAACAATCTTTTTTTAATAGATATCTGAGCGCAGATGACTGACGTCCCAAAGGCTGTAATGAATTGTTTTTATGCTTTAACAACAGCCACCCAGCACTGCCTCGGCTTTTAAGGTCCGATTGCAGGCTCTCTCTCTACTCTCTCTCTCTCTCTCTCTCGATTTGGTTGACATCATTAGGTGTTTTTAATCAAGCGGTTTCTTTCTTTTTGATTGTTCTCAACTGCACAGATATTGTCCTCCTTTGGCGCCACAGGCAGCACTTTAACCTCTTGGAGTAGCTGATCTTCACCATGCATCCGATATTATGGTAAGTAATTCCCTTGCAATTAGCTGTTGAAGTCTTCTATAGAAGGTTTTAGTTAGCATCTTAAGTGTTGAAACTGACTTGTGATCCTTATCATTTTGACTTGATCTCTGACCCAGATACAAAAGATTGGATGGGATAATATAGTGCTGCTGAGCGAAGATCTCAAGTTCTTTCGAGGCGTATGTCCTTACTCGTAATCGATAGAATCAGTTCCCCTGCCCCATTCTCTGGTCTTCTCAGAGTGTATCCTTCTCTCTCAAAAGGTAACGGTCTTAATAATTATAGTGACGAGTTCTCTCACTTGAGTGAATCCCAGGAAAAACAATCAGCTTGATATCCAATGTATGCATCCGTGAAACGAAATATTAAAATTTTATTTGTCTTGGTTATAAGGTTTTCTGCCCGGAAGCACATACATCAAAGGTCCATTCACGACCAAGCGATTGCTCTGATTGTCAACGAAGTTCTAGATGGCTTAAATTGTACCATGTTTGTGTACAAGCAGACAGACCCCTTGTATACCCACACAATGCAGACTGGAATGAGAAACAAGGTAAATAAACAGCCTCCTTTTTTTTTACTGTCATTTGTCTCTCTCTGATTGGTTGTTGTTTTCCTTGGAAGCCACTCAGCCTGCTCGCCCTTATCACAAGCCACGAGGTTATATCAAGTACAAACTTATCTCCACAATCCACCTATGTTTTAGCCAACCAGGTTGAGGTAATTTCCTTCTTTAATATTTCCAATTGTGAAATAGTGCCCCATATACTCTCTCTGACTATATTTTGTGGCTCAGGTACAAGAACAGGAGGAAACTGAAAACAAGAAGAAAAAAAAATTAAGTAATGCGAAAAAGGACTAAGAAAACTGAAAAAGAGAAGAAAAAAAAATGATAAAAAAAAGGAAGAAGAAAAAAAAAGAGTAAAAAAAGGAAAAAAAAAAGAGAAGAAAACAAATGAAAAAAGAAGAAAAAAGAACAAAACAATTGTTGCGCCACTCCCCTAATCAATTCGAGAGTATGGACACTCCTACGCCAAGGTACATTGTTCTTATCTCTATCCTTTTAATGATGTCGTATCAATTTTTTTTTCTGTCTTGATAATTCAATTAATGGGCTACTGGAATTTTATCTTTGCAGAGTTTACAGATTTTGGAGTGGGATTGATGTGTGAACTACAATGTGTTCTCTGTGACATGAAATACTATGCTCCATCCTGTAGAGGAGGCTGCTGAGTCCACATTCTGTCCACTGCCTCGTTGTCGTCTATCTTCGAAAACTCAGGTTTGTCCTGGAACGTTTTCGAAAATTAAGTCTAGGTTTTTTAATCTAAATCTGAACTTTAATTATTTTTCTGATGTGGGCTATTCAAATTTAATTCAAATCCTTGAGGCAGACATGAGACTGGTGTAGTCTCAGATAGAAAAACGGAATGAGAAACATTTATATGTTCTGTTTCGCTGAAGAAAATGGGACCAGAGAAGTCAAGGTCTTGCAAAAGGTCGTTAAAAAAGTAAATTGATTGCCTCTTCACCTTTGGCAAGGTAATCTCCGCGGTCTTTCATTTCAGATTTTCCTAAGCAATGCTATACTTTTGGGATCCTCTTTTACTTTATTATACCCAAACGAATTTTCGTTTTATTTTCTAGGTCAGTAGTGCTAGCTTATACATGTGTGAAACAAAATTATAACTTTTATTTGTCTTGTTTATAAGGTTTTCTGCCCGGAAGTACCGCAAATGTCCATCTACGACCAAGCAATTGCTCTGATTCTCAACGAAGTTCTCGATGGCTTCAATTGTATCATCTCTGCGTACTACAGACGGGCAACAGAAAAACGTACAAAATAGAGAGCAGAATGAGAAGCAATGTAAATAAACTGCCCCTTTTTTATTTTCCATTCTCTGATTGGTGTAAATAGTTGTGTGCTGAAGCTGGTGTTATCTGAGAAAATAGGAGGAAAAAAAAGGCAAGTATTGCAAAAAAGGAAAAAAGAAGAACAAAACTGAAAAAAGAAGAAAAAAGGATAAAGAAAAAGGAAAAAATAAAATAAAAATAGTATAAAAAAGAAAAGAAAAAGAGTAAAGAAAAAAGAAGAAAAAAGAACAAAATGATGCCATATCAATTTTTTTCTTCTGTGTTGATAATTCAATTAATGGGCTTCTGGAATTTTATTGTCGTAGAGTTTACAGATTTGGGAGTGGAATTGATGTGTGAAGACAATGTGTTCATTATGGGAATATAAAAGGATTAATCAGTGAACAACAATGTTCGAGCCTGTGTTGTAGAGAAGGCTGCCGAGTCCACATTCTGTCCACTGCCTCGTCGCCGTCTATCAGCGAAAACTGAGGTTTGTCCTTGCATATTTTCGAAAATTAAGTAGGCTTTTAATCTAGTTCTAAACTTCAGTAATTTTTCAGATGTGGGCAGATATTTAAATTTATTTCAAATCCACGAGGCGGACATGAGACTGATGTAGTCTCAGAGAGGAAAACCAGAATTAGAAACGTTTCTATATTCTCTTTTCCGAAGAAAACGGGACCAGTGAAGCCAATCCGCCCCTACGTGAAGCTCGAAGCTGTTTCGAAATCATGTACAGTCCGACACAAGGTACGTTGTTGCACTGGAACTAATGACTTGATACAGGTTATTATGCACTGGAACTAATGACTTGATACAGGTTATTATGCACTGGAACTAATACTACTCATTGCTCTCGTTGTATGCTTCTCTTTCTTTCTCTTGGGCAGGAAGTTTGGAATACCATGTATGGCCCAAAGAAGAGAGAGAGAGAGAGAGAAAGAGAGAGAGAGAGAGAGAGACGCAAGATTGAGTGAGTTCGAGGGTCATGCGTCTCGGATGCAGAAGAGTCACCACCACCATCAATAACCCATTATCTCCTGCCAAAATCCAGGCACGTTTTCCTGAATTTTATTTGTTTTTTGTTATTATTATTTTTGTTTTGATGATCAAAGTTAAAGAAAAAGAAGTAAAAGGCTCAGAGAAAGAGCACTTGAAAGTGACTCTCTTGCGTATAGATTCTTCGTTTCAAGTTGTTTTGCCTTGCTTGCCTGATATCATCTAACCATCAAGAAATGCCTCACATCAACCCTCTCTCTCTCAGGAAGTTTGAAATACGTTGAATGGGCAAATCACAGGCAGGCTTAGATGCTGGAATCATCTGCTATAATAGAGCCTCCAATAAACTTTGTTTTGTCATCGCACTCCAAAGGATAAAGAAGGTAAACCGTGCAGTACTTTTATATGTCGTCTTCATAAAAGTTAGATATGCTTCAATTTATGTAGTTATTTTGGAGATGATGCTAAATTTTGTTCTTTAATCCAGGCCAAGGTGGGCATTTATTGATAACGTGTACATGTGGCTACTGATGGTGATGGAAGGATGATGAGTTTGGAGGAAGAAATGGAAAACTAAAAAAAAAAGGAAGAGGAAAAGAAAAAAAATAGAAGGAAAAAAAAAAGAAAAAAAAAGAAATGAAAAAAACAGAAGGAAAGGAAAAAAAGAAAAAGAAAAAAAGTGGAGGGAAAAGAAAAGAAAAATTCTAGGGTACTGTTGAGAAGTTTCTTGTAGCCAACCAAGTTGAGGTAAGTTCCTTCTTTTTTAGTTCTTATTGTGAAATAGTGTGCCCATATACATATGACTGAATTTTTGTGGCTTAGGTTTTAAGAACGCATAGCTGCTGTTCTCGCGGAGTATTTAAGGACATGATGAAAAAAAACAGAACTCTTGTTGCGCCAGTACCGTATCAATTCGAGAGTATGGACACCCCACGGCAAGGTATTGTCCGTATCTCTATCCTTTTAATGATGTCATATCAAGTTTTTTTGTTTTTGTTTTTTTTTGTTTTTTTGTTTCTTTTCTGTCTTGATAATTCAATTAATGGTTGTTCTTCTGTGGGCTGATCTCGGTGACTCCACAGATCTTTCTTTTGTATTTTGGCTTTTGCCTTCATCAATATAAGTTGTTCGAGTTTCAAAAAAAAAAAAATCAATTAATGGGCTTCTTGAATTTTATGTTTGTAGATTTTACAGATTCAGGACTAGTCAGTGAACTGCAGTGCTCGAGTTTGTGCTGCAGAGAAGGCTGCCGAGTCCACATTTCGCCCGCTGCCTCTTTCGTTTTTGATATGTGAAAAGTGAGGATTGTCCTGACATCTTTTCGAAATCAAGTCTAGGTTTTTTAATCTAGTTTTGAACTTTAATTATTTTGCAGACGTGGGCAGATATTCAAACTTGATTCAAATATTCGAGGGGGACATGAGACTGATGTAGTCTCAAAGAGCAGAACAGGAATTAGAAATGTTTCCCTTACTAGAGCTTGGTTGCAAGATATGTTCTCTTTCGCTGAAGAAAACAGGATCAGTGAAGAGTTGGGCTTCGTCCAATTTTACCAAAGCCATTTATTCTCTTCACCATATTGAGGTTCATGGCATACATAGGTAAGCTTCCCTTTTCCCCCTTCAATTTGTTTATAACTAATAGCATACATTCATGGTCTTAGCTAATTAGATAATGGTATTATTAGAATATGTTTAACATAGTGCTATTTGTTCCTGAAATGGTGTTTGAAAATTGAGCAGAAACATAACAGAGGAGCCGGACGACAATATCCTATTGATACTCATTGTTTGCATCATGGATGCCTTTGGAAACTATGGTACGGCGATATATATTATTATGCCTCACATCAACTCATTATACCTCTCTCTCTCTCTCAGAAAGTTTGGAATACGATGAGTGGGCAAATCCCAGGAAGGATTGGAAGCTGAGATTATATGCTATGATAGAGCCTCTAATAAACTTTGTTGTGTCATCGCACTCCAAACGATAAAAAAGGTAAACCGTGCAGTAAAATTATATGTCTTCTTCGTGAAAGATAGATATACTTCCATTTATTTAGTTATTTTGGAGATGATACTGAATTATGTTCTTAAATCCAGGCCAAGGTGGGCACTTATTGATAACGTGTACTTGTTTCTCCTGATGGTGATGGAAGAATGAGGAGTTTGGAGGAAGACATGGAAAAAAAAAAAGAAGGAAAAAAATGGAAATGGAAAATGAAAAATTGAGGAAAAAAAAGAAAAATAAAGAGAGACAAAAAAAGAGAAGGAAAAAGAAAAGAAAAAGAAAGAAAAAGAAAGAAAAAAGTGAAATGTGGAAAGTTGGAATGGGGAATGCTCGATTGCCATTTATGTTTTACACGCCTCTGGTTACAGGTTAGTTCTCTCTCTCTCTCTTGCAGATCACGCAGATGGACCCGAGGAGGAAGCACGGCCACCGGATCACGCGGATGTTCCAGCAGTCTGGCGGCAGCTTGAGAAGCTCTTGCCCCGCGTCGCTGATAAGATCTCGTTCCATATCAGCGCGAACCAAAGGGTATTAATCAAAGTTTGAAACTTTTTTTTGTGTTTGATAACTGTGGTTTTCAGGTTAGACCCGACAAAAATATACGAGACTACCCTAGTGGCCCCAGTTGTTGCGTCCAAGTGGAATCGAACCAAGGACGGACAAGATCCAAGAATTACCTTTTTTTTTGTCGGACTCAACGCCATGCTTCGATACAGGTTAGTTCTCTCTCTCTCTCTCTCTCTCTCACACACACACACACACGTTGAATATATATTTACGTAACACTATCTTTTTTATTGTTCTCAACTGCACAGATATAGTTCTTCTTTAGCGCCATGAGAAGCACTTAAACCTCTTGGAGTAGCTGATCCTCACCATCCATCTGATATTATGGTAAGTAATTCCCTTGCCATTTGCTGATGAAGTCTTCTATAGGAAGTTTTAGTTAGCATCTTAAGTGTGTTGAAACTGACTTGTGATCCTTATCATTTTGACTTGATCTCTGATTCAGATACAAGAGATTGGATTGGATAATGTATTGCTGCTGAGAGAAGATTTAGAGTTCTTTCGAGGCGAATGTCCTTAGTCGTAAACAATAGAATCGGTTCCCCTGCCCCGATCTCTGGTCTTCTCAGTCTATCCTTCTCTCTCTAAAGGTAACGGTCTAATAATTATAGTGACGAGTTCTCTCATTTGAGTGGATCACAGGAAAAAAAAAATCGGCTTGATATCCAATGTTCATGTTGGATAAATGCATCTGTGAAATGAAATACTAAAATTTTATTTGTCTTGGTTATAAGATTTTCTGCCCGGAAGCACATACATCAAAGGTCCATTCACGACCAAGCGATTGCTCTGATTGTCAACGAAGTTCTAGATGGCTTCAATTGTACCATGTTTGTGTACAAGCAGACAGACCCCTTGAATACCCACACAATGTTGACTGGAATGAGAAACAAGCTAAATAAACAGTATCCTTTTTTTTTTTACTGTTATTTGTCTCTCTGATGGGTAGTTGTTTTCCGTGGAAGCCACTCAGCCTGCTCGCCCGTATCACAACAAAGTTTGTTGAGGTAAGTTCCTTCTTTAGTATTTCCAATTGTTAAATAGTGTGCCCAAATACACTACCCGACTCTATTTTGATGCTTGGGTACAAGAACAGGAGGAAACTGAAATCAAGAGGAAAAAATGTAGGTATTGCAGAAAAAGGAAAAATAAAACTAAAAAAAGAGAAGATAAAAGAACAGAAAAAAGCATATATAAAAATAGAGTAAGAAAAAGAAATAAAAAAAATATTATAAAAAAGGAAAAAAAAGGAGAAGAAAACAAAATAAAAAAGAAGAAAAAAGCTTGCTCCACTCCCCTAATCAATACGGAGTATGAACACTCCTACGCCAAGGTACACTGTTCTTATCTCGATCCTTTTATTAATTTTTTTTCGGTGTTGATATTTCTATTGATACTCATTGTTCGCATCAATGATGCCTTGGGAAACTATGGTATGGCGATATATTTTATTATGCCTCACATCAACTCGTTATAACTCTCTCTCTCTCTCTCAGAAAGTTTGGAATACGTGAGTGGGCAAATCCCAGGAAGAATTGGAAGCTGAAATCATATGCTATAATAGAGCCTCTAATAAACTTTGTTGTGTCATCGCACTCCAAAGGATAAAGAAGGTACACTATGCACAAAGAAGGTAAACCATGCAGTACTTGGATGTCATGTTCACAAAAGGTAGATATGCTTCTATTTATTTTGTTATTTTGGAGATGATACTAATTTATGTTCTTAAATCCAGGCCAAGGTGGGCACTTATTGATGAAGTGTAAATGTGCCTCCTGATGGTGATGGAAGGATGAGGAGTTTGGAGGAAGAAATGGAAAAAAAAGAAACAAACAAAAAAAAGAGAATGAAAGAGGGAAAAAAAAAAAGAGGGAAAAAAAAAAGAAGAAAAAATGAAAATGGAAAATAAAAAAATAGAAGTAAAAGAAAAAGAAAAAGAAAAAGAAATGAAGAATAAAAGAGAATAAAAAAGGAGAACGAAAAAGAAAGATAAAAGTGAAATGTGGAAAGTGGGAATGGGAAAGCTCCACGCTTGGGGTTCAGTGTCTCTGGTTACAGGTTAGTTCTCTCTCTCTCTCTCTCTCTCTCTCTCTCTCTCTCTCTCTGTTGCAGATCTTGAACCAGATGGACCAGTCTGGCTCGTGTCCTGGCCACCAGATCAGCGCGAACCTGGTCGCCTCCGCCTGGCTCGACTCGATCTTCTTGTACGCCTGCCCAAGCCCGTACTTCAGCTTCAGCCTGTGCCCAAAATTCATTTCGTTTACATCTCTTTTTCTACGAAATTCAGCTAAATGCCTACTACTTCAGCTCTACTAAAGTTCCACTAAGGGTATTAATCAAAGTTTGAAACTTTTTTTTTGTGTTTGATAACTGTGGTTTTCGGGTTAGACCCGACAAAAATCTACGAGACTACCCTAGTGGCCCCAGTTGTTGCGTCCAAGTGGAATCGAACCAGGGACAGACTCAACGCCATGCTTAGATACAGGTTAGCTCTCTCTCTCTCTCTCTCACACACACACACACACACACACATAACACGATGAATATATATTTACGTAACACTATCTTTTTTATTCTCAACTGCACAGATATTATTCTCATTTAGAAGCACTTTAACCTCTTGGAGTAGCTGATCTTCACCATCCATCTGATATCATGGTAAGTAATTCCCTTGCAATTTGCTGTTGAAGTTTTTATAGGATGTTTTAGTTAGCATCTTAAGTGTCTTGTAAACTGACTTGTGATCCTTATCATTTTGACTTGATTTCTGACCCAGATACAAGAGATTGGATGGGATAATGTAGCTCTGCTGAGAGAAGATTTAGAGTTCTTTCGAGGCGAATGTCCTTAGTCGTAAACGATAGAATCGGTTCCCCTGCCCCGATCTCTGGTCTTCTCAAAGTCTATCATTCTCTCTCAAAAGGTAACGGTCTAATAATTATAGTGACGAGTTCTCTCACTTGAGTGAATCACAGGAAAAAAAAATCCCAGGAAGGCTTTGAAGCTAAAATCATATGCTATAATAGAGCATCTAATAAAAGTAGTTGTGTCATCGCACACCAAAGGAAAAAGAAGGTAAACCATGCAGTACTTCTATGTCTTCTTCACAAAAGGTAGACTATCTTCCATTTATTTAGTTATTTTGGATATGATGCTAATTTATGTTCTTAAATCCAGGCCAAGGTGGCACTTATTGATAAAGTGTACATGTGCCCTCCTGATGGTGATGGAAGGATGAGGAGTTTGGAGGAAGAAATGGAAAAAAAAAGAAACAAACAAAAAAAGAAAAATGTAAAATAAAACAATAGAAGGAAAAAAGAAGAAGAAAAAAATGAAGGATAAAAGAGATAAAAAAGAGAAGAAAAAAAGAAAAGAAAAAGAAAGAAAAAAGTGAAATGTGAAAAGTGGGATTGGGGAGAGCTCCATTGCCATGTTTGTTTTAGACGCCATGCTTGGAGAGGCGTCGCCCAGAGTTCAACGTCTCTGGTTACAGGTTAGTTCTCTCTCTCTCTCTCTCTCTCTCTCTCTCTCTCTCTCTCTCTTTCTCTTGCAGATCTTGAACCAGATGGATCAGTCGGGCTCGTGGCCGAGCTCGGCGGCTAGGAGGAGCTCAGGGCGGATGTTTCAGCAGTTTGGTGGCAGCTCGAGAAGTTCCAATTGTGAGGAAACGTCAACCCAAGGCTTTTCTACCTTGGCCAGGCTACTTTTGAATTTCTGAAGTGGAGGGTGTTACGGGAAACTCATCTACTAGAGGTTTTATCCAATTTTCTTTTTCGATCAAATGATTTAAACTGGCAAACAAGGAACTTTTATATACAGGTGAGTACTCTTTAGTTTTCTGGACCAGAACTCTTTATTCATCATATCTTTATCTTGACTATGCTTGTTTATGGGGCTCTATTATAGGCACACCTTCATTCTTTCGACTACAGAAAAGCGGCGAATCTGGAGTACTGTTGAGAAGTTTCTCAGCCAACCAAGTTGAGGTAAGTTCCTTTTTTCAAAGTTCCAGTTGTGACAAGGTGGGCACTTATTGATGAAGTGTAAATGTGCCTGCTGATGGTGATGAGTTTGGAGGAAGAAATGGAAAACTAAAAAAATGAAAGAGGAAAAAAAAGAAGGAAAAAAATGGAAATGGAAAATAAAAAATTGAGGAAAAAAAAAAGAAAAAAAGAAGAAGAATAAAGAGAGACAAAAAAAGAGAAGGAAAAAGAAAAGAAAAAGAAAAAAGTGAAATGTGGAAAGTGAGAATGGGGAATATTGCTCGATTGCCATCTATGTTTTACACGCCTCTGGTTACAGGTTAGCTCTCTCTGTCTCTGTCTCTCTCTCTATCTCTCTCTCTCTCTTGCAGATCACGCGGATGGACCAGAGGAGGAAACACGGCCACCGGATCACGCGGATGTTCCAGCAGTTTGGCGGCAGCTCGAGAAGCTCTTGCTCCGCGTCGCTGATAAGATCTCGTTCCATATCAGCGCGGACCAAAGGGTATTAATCAAAGTTTGAAACTTTTTTTTTTGTGTTTGATAACTGTGGTTTTCGAGTTAGACCCGACAAAAATATTCGAGACTACCCTAGTGGCCCCAGTTGTTGTGTCCAAGTGGAATCGAACCAAGGATGGACAAGATCCAATAATCAAAGCTCCATGCTTGGGGTTCAGTGTCTCTGGTTACAGGTTTGGTCTCTCTCTCTCTATCTCTCTCTCTCTCTCTCTCTCTCTCTGTTGCAGATGTTGAACCAGATGGACCAGTCTGGCTCGTGGCCTGGCTCAGGATCAGATGAACCAGATGGAGGAAGCACGGCCACCAGATCAGCGCGTACCGGGTCACCTCCACCTGGCTCGACTCGATCTTCTTGTACGCCTGCCCAAGCCAGTACCTTAGCTTCAGCTAAATGCCTACTACTTCAGCTCTACTAAAGTTCCACTAAGGGTATTAATCAAAGTCTGAAACTTTTTTTTTTTTTTGTGAATGATAACTGTGGTTTTCGGGTTAGACCCGAAAAAAATCTACGAGACTACCCTAGTGGCCCCAATTGTTGCGTTCATGTGGAATCGAACCAGGGACGGACAAGATCCAAGAATTACCTAATTTATTTTTTTGTCAGACTCAACGCCATGCTTAGATACAGGTTAGTTCTCTCTCTCTCTCTCTCTCTCTCACACACACACACACACACACACACAATGAATTAATATTTACGTAACACTATCTTTTTAATTGTTCTCAACTGCACAGATATTGTTCTCATTTAGCAGCACTTTAACCTCTTGGAGTAGCTGATCCTCACCATCCATCTGATATCATGGTAAGTAATTCCCTTGCAATTTGCTGTTGAAATTTTTTATAGGATGGTTTAGTTAAGCATCTTAAGTGTCTTGAAAACTGACTTGTGATCCTTATCATTTTGACTTGATTTCTGACCCAGATACAAGAGATTGGATGGGATAATGTAGTGCTGCTGATAGAAGATTTAGAGTTCTTTCGAGGCGAATGTCCTTACTCGTAAACGATAGAATCGGTTCCCCTGTCCCGATCTCTGGTCTTCTCAGAGTCTATCCTTCTCTCTCAAAAGGTAACGGTCTAATAATTATAGTGACGAGTTCTCTCACTTGAGTGAATCACAGGAAAAAAATCCCAGGAAGGCTTGGAAGCTGAAGTCATATGCTATAATAGAGTATCTAATAAAAGTTGTTGTGTCATCGTACTCCAAAGGATAAAGAAGGTAAACCATGCAGTATTTCGATGTTTTCTTCACGAAAGGTAGACTATCTTCCATTTATTTAGTTATTTTGGATATGATACTAATTTATGTTCTTAAATCCAGGCCAAGTTGGCCCTCCTGATGGTGATGGAAGCATGAGGAGTTTGGAGGAAGAAATGGAAAAAAAAAAGAAACAAACAAAAAAAGAAAAAAAAATAAAAATGTAAAATAAAACAATAGAAGGAAAAAAGAAGAAGAAAAAAATGAAGGATAAAAGAGATAAAAAAGAGAAGAAAAAAAGAAAAGAAAAAGAAAGAAAAAAGTGAAATGTGAAAAGTGGGATTGGGGAGAGCTCCATTGCCATGTTTGTTTTAGACGCCATGCTTGGAGAGGCGTCGCCCAGAGTTCAACGTCTCTGGTTACAGGTTAGTTCTCTCTCTCTCTCTCTCTCTCTTGCAGATCTTGAACCAGATGGATCAGTCGGGCTCGTGGCCGAGCTCGGCGGCTAGGAGGAGCTCAGGGCGGATGTTTCAGCAGTTTGGTGGCAGCTCGAGAAGTTCCAATTGTGAGGAAACGTCAACCCAAGGCTTTTCTACCTTGGCCAGGCTACTTTTGAATTGCTGAAGTGGAGGGTGTTACGGGAAACTCATCTACTAGAGGTTTTATCCCATTTTCTTTTTCGATCAAATGATTCAAACCGGCAAACAAGGAACTTTTATATACAGGTGAGTACTCTTTAGTTTTCTGGACCAGAACCTGAAATATTTTGTAGCTCTTTATTCATCATATCTTTATCTTGACTATGCTTGTTTATGGGGCTCTATTATAGTCACACCTTCATTCTTTCGACTACAGAAAAGCGACGAATCTGTTGTACTGTTGAGAAGTTTCTTTTAGCCAACCAAGTTGAGGTAAGTTCCTTTTTTTTAAAGTTCCAGTTGTGACAAATCTGCTGTTCTCGCCGAGTATTTAAGTATCTGAGAATATAGGTGAAAAAAATGCAAGTATTGCAAAGGAAAAAGAAAACTGAAAAAGAATGAAGAAAAATGAAAAATTAAAATTAAAATAGTACATGAAAAGGAAAAAATAGAGAGAAGAGAACAACAGAAAAAAAAGAAAAATGAACAAAGCGCTTGTTGCGCCACTCCCCTAATCAATTCGAGAGTATGGAAACTCCTACGCCATGGTACGTTTTTCTTATGCCTCATTTTAATGATGTCATATCAATTTTTTTTTTTTGGTGTTGATAATTCAATTAATGGACTTCTTGAATTTTATCTTTGTAGATTTTACTGATCTGGGAGTGGTGTTTATGTGTGAACTACAATTTGTTCACTGTGGGAATTGATTAAGGATTAGTCAGTGAACTACAATGCTCGAGCCTGTGTTGTAGATGAGGCTGCCGAGTCCACATCTCGTCCTCTGCCTCTTCGTCGTTGATCTACGAAACCTAAGGTTAGTCCAAGTATGTTTTTAAAATGAATTCTAGGTTTTTTAATCTAGTTCTGAACTTTAATTATTTTGCAGATACGGGCAGATATTCAAACTTGATTTAAATCCTCGAGGCGGACATGGGACTGATGTAGTCTATTAAAGAGGAAAATAGGATCAGACACGTGTCCATTATTAGCGCTTAGTTGCAAAATATGTTCTCTTTCGCTGAAGAAAACCGGTGAAGAATTTGGCTACGTTCAATTCCACCAAAGCCATCGATTCTCTTCACCACACTGAGGTTCGTGGCATACATCTGTAAGCCTCCGTTTTCCCCCTTTCAATTTGTTTATAATCATGAATTGATCATTCTGATTTTGGGGACCTGTTTTTTCTTGTTAGATTTGTGTCAAAATGATGTTCTGGATTTGCTTGTGAAGAACCTCGACAAGTTAATCGCATTTTGGGGCCCTGTTTGATATCACCATGCAGTCCAATGCAGTTGAACCCGATCTGCATTCTGAAGTCGATGATGTGGATAACAGTTGTTTGATACTTAATGGTATTGTTTGGTTTTTTTTGTGAACTGATATACTTAGCTTATCCCATTCAGTTACTTGGTGTCTGACTTTTATTTTTATTTTTCATTTTGACCATGCAGCAATGGCATCACATATGGCTCTCTCGCTTGAACCGAAGGACTGAATAAGTTGGAAGAGTAACTAATGATAAGATGTTCTAAGAAGAAAAAAGTTGTGTCTGAGAAACACAAGCGGAAATGTAAAGCATTGCTAATAAAGAAAAGAAAAAAAAAACAAAAAGGAACAAAAATGAAAAAAAAAAAAAGTAAAAAAAGGAAAAAAAAGAGAGAGATTACAAAAAAAAAAAAGAAATAGAGAAAAAGGAAAAAAAATTAAAAGAAAAAAAATGAAGGCAAAAGAAAAGAGAAGAAAAAAGTGAAATGAGGAAAGTGGGAATGAATATAGCTCTATTGCCATCTATGTTCTACACCACAGAAAGATCAATGTCCGAGTTCTGCTTTGATGAAGGTTGGTTGTTCCCCTCTCTCTCTCTCTCTCTCTCTCTCTCTCTCTCTCTCTCTCTCGCTCACACACACACGCAATAAATATATATATTTACGTATTAATCTTTTTTTTGGGCAGAATTCTGAGATTAAAATGCCGTTTTTGCACTGAGCAGAAGAGAAAAGTCACGGTCTTACAAAAGGTCATTAAACAAGTAAATCGATCGCCTCTTTACCTTTGGAAAGGTAATCTCCACCACATATGTTTACTCCGTTTTTCCAAAGAAAGGCTATGCTTTTGGGTTCCCTTTTTACTTCATTATACCCAAACATATCTTCGTTTTATTTTCTAGGTCAGTCTTATTGCTAGCTTTCTTCTTTGAATCTTATATTGGTGACTATATGTTTAATGGTCTAATAATGATAGTGGTGACTATGCTTGTGTATGGGTCTTTATTGCAGGCAAACATTCATTCTTTCGAGTACAGAAAAACGACACATTTGGAGTACTGTCGAGAATCTTCTTGTAGACGATCGAGTTGAGGTAAATTCGTTTTTATATTGATGCAAAAAGTTTCTTTTTTTGTAGTTCCAATTGTGAAATAGTGTACCTCTATACACTGATTGTATTTTGTGGTTCAGGTGCAAGAATACTGAACGACTGTTTTAGCAGGCCAATGGAGGGTCCGAGGGTGTGGGATTGTTGTGGGGGGACCAGGCCTAGGTGGGGCCTGGCTCGGAAAGTGGGTAGGGTTAGGCTCAGGATAGGGGTAGGGCCAAACCTGGGTGGGTTCAGGCTCAGGAAGGGAATTACTAACTACTAACTATAACATACTGACTCGCTCACTCACTAATTTTACTAACGACTAACAGACTAACTCGTTCGCTCGCTAACTTTTTGGGAACAGTTCCATGTTTTGCGTTGTTTTGCAGGATGAAGTAGTCTGCAATAATACTCTGCATGCTTCCAAGTCCGTGCCATTGTCCTGCTAGGTATTACGAATGGCCTGCAATTCGGGTCTTTATATTATTGTGTTGAGTAGATTTTTTGGTTTTAAATTCTAAGTTGAGTAGATTTCCAGGCCAAAGATTGCATTTTTTTAAGTTAATGATTGTGCTCTATGCTTATTCCGTGTAACTAACTCGTGTCTTAATTCTACAAACAGGGTGTGCATCATAAGATGGAGCTTTTTAAGAAATTGGTGAATGTAGATGTCTTTCCCATCTTCTCAGTTGTGGACATGGTGAGTGAAAAGCCGTCTCAATCTACAAAATGTGTAAATTTCTCTTTATCATTTAAAAAATGATCTTAATGGATCATCTTTTGCCTCTACAGATTGCAAGAGATAGACAGATCTCTGGTTTTAGCCACCGAGAGTCAACCCGAGTCCTATTCTGCCTAAGGTGAGTGATGGTCAATCTTATTCCTAGTGAGAGTCTGAAAATCCTTCTTAATTCTATTCCGAAATGCCTGCTATTCGGATTTGTTTTTTTTTCATTATTGTGTTGAGTAGAATTGTTGGTGTTACATTCTGTATTGAGTAGAATTCCAGGCCAAAGATTGGATTTTTCTTAAGTTAATGATTGTGCTCTCTGCTTATTCCGTGTAACTAACTTGTATCTTAATTCGACAAACAAGGTGTGCATCGTAAGATGGAGCTTTTTAAGAAATTGGCGAATGTAGAGGTCTTTCCCATCTTCTCAGTTGTGGACATGGCGAGTAAAAAGCCGTCTCAATCTACAAAATGTGTATTTTTTTTTTTCCCTTTAAAAAATGATCTTAATGGATCATCTTTGGCCTCTACAGATTGCAAGAGATAGACAGATCTCTGGTTTTATTCACCGAGAGTCAACCTGAGTCCTATTCTGCCTAAGGTGAGTGATGGCCAATTTTATTCCTAGTGAGATTCTGAAAATCCTTCTTAATTCTATTCCGAATTGCCTGCTGTTATTGTGCAAACTCATCTGCAGAACCCACCTCTGTTTTAGCCTTGAACACGTAATCTAAATTATCTCTCTCTCTCTCTCTCTCTCTCTCTCTCTCTCTCTCTCTCCAGCCGCGCTTATTGAAGTTCACCCACTGAAGATGCCAATTCTGGAGACCCAGCTTCATTTTAAACTTTTGGAGGAGTTATCTGCCCATGTAAGTGTTCATATTTGCGATCCCTTTAGCTTGTGGCTTCCAATAGTAGTGGAAAATTCTGCCTTCATCAATACAAATACAAAGAGGTTATTGATAAAAAAACATATAGCGGAGAATTTGGTTAGGTGTATCTTATCATTTAGATCTTATGACAGGTAAGCTAAGCTATAGAAGTTAGTGTTTTGGTGCTGTGCTCAAATATTCAGCTTTACGCCTTTGTATGCTATGGGAATCTGGAATAAGATACTTTCATTGGCCGGTGATTCCAATTAGCGAGTAAGGAACTTTTATGTACATGTGAGTAGTCCGTGCTTCTTTGACCAGAGACTGAATTCCCTAGCTCTTTATTCATCATGACTTTATCTTTGACTATGCTTGTTTATGGGGCTTTATTGCAGGCACACCTTTATTCTTTCGAGTACCCAAAAACGACATATTTGGAGTACTGTCGAGAAGCTTCTTGTAGACAATCCAGTTGAGGTAAATTCGTTTTTATATTGATGCAAAAAAATGGTTCTTTTTTTTTTGTAGTTCCAATTGTGAAATAGTGTGCCTCTATACACTGATTGTATTTTGTGGTTCAGGTGCAAGAATACGCAAGGACTGTTTTAGCAAGCCTATGGAGGGTCCGAGGGTGTGGGATTGTTATGGGGGTTTAGGGTTTATGGGGGACCGGACCTAGGTGGGGCCTGGCTCGGAAAGTGGGTAGGGTGACCAAACATGGGCAGGGTTAGGCTCGGGATTGGGGTGGGACCGAACCTGGGTAGGGCTAGGATCGGGCAGGGGATTACTAACTTCTAACTACTAACTACTAACATACTGACTCGCTCACTTACTAACTTTATTAACTACTAACAGACTAACTCGCTCCCTCACTAATTTTACTAACTATTGATGGACTAACTCAGTCACTCTCTAACATTTTGGTAACTGTTCAATGTTCTGCGTTGTTTTGCAGGATGAAGTAGTCTGCAATAGTACTCTGCAGGCTTCCAAGTCCGTGCCATAGTCCTGTTAGGTATTACGAATTGCCTGCAATTCGGGTCTTTATACTATTGTGTTGAGTAGATTTGTTGGTGTTAAATTCTGTGTTGAGTAGATTTCCAGGCCAAAGATTGGATTTTTTTTAAGTTAATGATTGTGCTCTCTGCTTATTCCTTGTAACTAACTTGTGTCTTAAATCTACAAACAGTGTGTGCATCGTAAGATGGAGATTTTTAAAAAATTGGCGAATGTAGATGTCTTTCCCATCTTCTCAATTGTGGACATGGTGAGTGAAAAGCCGTCTCAATCTACAAAATGTGTAAATTTCTCTTTTTTTTTTCTTTAAAAAATGATCCTAATGGATCATCTTTTGCCTCTACAGATTGCAAGAGATAGACAAATCTCTGGTTTTAGCCACCGAGAGTGAGCCGAAGACCTCTTCTGCCTATGGTGAGTGATGACCAATCTTATTCCTATTGAGAGTCTGAAAATCCTTTTTAATTCTGATTTCCTGTTTTCTCTTTTGCAGTTGCGGAGGATAATCCATATCGATCTTGCTTTCGGCTTTTGGTGAGGTCATTTTCATCACCAGCATGGTAAGAACTACAAAGTTGGTTACCTCCCTTTCAAACTTGTTGATAAATAGATTAAATGCAAGTAATGGCGGATTTATAATTTTATAGGTTTTCTTATTAACAGATATATTTTTTCTGGATTATTCCTATTCTTATTGATGACGAGGACGACGAGAGACCCTCCAAGCGATGATATAGGATCGACCTTGGTATGAGAACTTTGACTCATTTCCATTCCCATCTTCTCAGTGGTGGACATGGTTAGTAAAAAGCCGTCTCAATCTATTAAATGTGTAAATATCTTTTTTTTCCCCCTTTAAAAAATGATCTTAATGGATCATCTTTTGCCTCTACAGATTGCAAGAGAGAGACAAATCTTTGGTTTTAGCCACCGAGAGTCAGCCCAAGTCCTATTCTGCCTATGGTGAGTGATGGTCAATCTTATTCCTATTGAGAGTCTGAAAATCCTTCTTAATTCTGATTTCTGTTTTCTCTTTTGCAGTTATGAAGAATAAGCCGTATCGATCTTGCATTCAGCTTTTGATGAGGTCATTTTCATCGCTTTCATCACCAACGTGGTAAGAACTACTCAGTCGGCTACCCCCTCCCCCCCCCATTTCAATTTCTCATTTTATAGATATTCTTATTAACAGATTTACTTTTTCTGGATTATTTTCCTATTCTTCTTGTTGTGCTGATGTTATGCGCCAATTCTTCAACCAGTAAAGACAGTCTGCTAGCATGATACGCTCGATCCACGGCTCCTTTGCCCAGCTCTTTGCTTTCACCATGCACTCTAATCTCCTGATTGTGCAGTAAGTTAAACTCTTCGCTCTTTTTAGTCTTCATGATAGCAATAGTTCATGAGTCTTGACCATCCTAGGAGCTCTTGTTTTCTTGCCTCAGGTACTTATGGTGATGGATGTGGCTGGAGTTTCTCTGAACGAAGCTATGTCGTTCAAAAAAGCTCCAATTTGGCGATGAGCTGACCCAGGGCCTGGCTCGGAAAGTGGGTAGGGTGACCGAACATGCATGGGTAGGGCCAGTCTCGGGAAATGGGTGGGACCGAACATGGGTAGTATTAGGCTCGGGATAGGGGTGGGACCGAACCAGGGTAGGGTTAGGCTCGGGATGGAGGTGGGACCGAACCTGGGTAGGGCCAGGCTCGGGAAGGGGATTACTAACTTACTAACTTCTTTACTAACTACTAACATACTGACTCGCTCACTTACTAACATTACTAACTACTAACAGACTAACTCGCTCCCTCACTAACTTTACTAACTACTGACAGACTAACTCGTTCATTCGCTAACTTTTGGTAATAGTTCAATGTTTGGCGTTGTTTTGCAGGATGAAGTAGTCTGCAGTAGTACTCTGCAGGCTTCCAAGTCCGTGCCATTGTCCTGCTACATATTCCGAGTTGCCTTATATTCGGGTTTTTTTTATTATTGTGTTAGAGTATATTTGTTGGTGTTAACATATTTACTTTTTCTGTTTTATTTTCCTATTCTCATTGTTGGGCTGATGTTATGCGCCAATTCTTCATCCAGTACAGACAATCTGCCAGCATGATACGTTCGATCCACGGCTCCTTTGCCCAGCTCTTTGCTTTCACAATGCGCTCTAATCTCCTGCTTGTACAGTGAGTTAAACTCTTAGCTCTTTTTAGTCTTCAAAATAGTAATAGTCCATGAGTCTTGACCATCCTAGAAGCTCTTGTTTTCTTGCCTCTAGGTACTTATGGTGATGGATGTGGCTGGAGTTTCTCTGACCGAAGCTGTGGCGTTCTAAAAAGCCCCAATGTGGCGATGAAGCTGACCCAGGACCACCGAAGAAGGTACACTAATTGCTCTGTCCCTAACACCCCTGCTTAATATGTTATAGGATTCTCAACTTTGACCTTCTTAGTTAAATTCCTACATTAATTGCTAAAGGGAAAACTGCACTCCATTTTTGTAATTAGGCTCTCAGGCTGTTAATATAAAGATTCTTTTATAAAATAAAAAGAAAAATTACAAAATGGAAAACAACTTTCATATTGTTTCTGATTTCTTATTATTATTTTTTTATATTTATTTTTGATTGGTTATCTTCCCCTTAGCTCTTTTAACTGGCTCCATATTTTCTTCTTTTTAAAAAACTGCCGGCCGGCCCAAAATATTTGGTCTCAGTCAAAAGAGTTGGGGGAGCATAAGCATCTATAATTTTCAAATAAAACTATATATGCATAATATATATATATATATATATATATATATATATATATATATATATTGCTAGAAATGTATGTTTGTTACACACCCCAAAATAATTTCTACCGAAGAATCTATGTTTTTTTTTTAGATCGGAGGTGAGAGTATTGATTAAGACCATATGTTGCTTATTGTTATGGTAGTAGATTTCTAACAGATTTTACGTGTTGTTTCTCGTCGATATATGAACTACAAGGGCTTGATCCCTCTCTCTCTCCTAAAAAGAAGAGAGAGGGTATGTAGGCAGCTCAATTCTGAGTACAGCCATACTTGCAGATGCATGGAAAGAACAAAAGATATTGTTTTTATTCTTTTACAACAGCCACCCAGCATTGCCTCAGCTTTCAAGGTCTTCTCTCTCTCTCTCTCTCTCTCTCTCTCTCTCTCTCTCTCTCTCTTTTGGTTGATATATCTAGGTTGTTCTATTAAGTGGTTTCTTTCTATTGGATCAATATTAATCCTTCAGAGAGTCTGAAAACCCTTCTTAATTCTGATGTCATGTTTTCTTTCTTGCAATATGTAGGATAGGGCATATGGATCTCAGGTTTCAGCTTTTTATGAAGTCATTTTCGTCGCTAACACGGTAAGAACAACTCAATTGATTACTTCCCTTTCAAACTAATTTAAAAATAGATCAAATGCAAGTCATAGTTAGTGTTCTTTTTTTAAATTTACCCACAACTAATATGATCGTATCTTTTCAACCTATTTACTGTGTATCTTATGAGCTTCTGTACTAAGAATGTTTTTAAATTTTTTTAAAGTATCTTAGCTATACAGTTTTTTTGGGCAAATGCTTGCCTTTTCACTGTGTATCTTATGAACTTCTATAATAAGTATGATTTTAAATATTTTGAAGTATCTTAGCTATACAGTTTTTTTGAGCAAAGGCTTGCCCTTTCACTGTGTATCTTATGAACTTCTATAATAAGTATGTTTTTAGATATGTTGAAGTATCTTAGCTGTACAGTTTTTTTTTTTGGCAAATACTTGCCTTTTCACTGTGTATCCTAGGAACTTCTATAATAAGAATGTTCTTAAATATTTTGTAAAAATGATTTATATGTTAAATTCTATCGTATGTAAGTGATTTCCATATTTTTATTTTACTTCAATTGTTTAACTTAAGAGTCGTGTCAAAACCTATGTGTGTAGCTATTACTTGAATTTGTACTTGGATAATTATTTTGTTATATGTTTAATTAGAGTTACTAATTCTACTTTTTTTATGAGGTTCACGGAAAGGAATCCTTTTGTGTTAAATAGCTTGTCCCACATAATGAAAGGTACGCAATTTATATTCGTCTCAAAGCATATACGAGTTTATCATGTATAAGCATAGATTCTTAAGACTTATAGTAATTTCAACCTTGTTTGCATAACTTCTATTCTTCAAGTTTTACTTACTGACTAGGGTTTTTAGTATGCATGGAGTTTTTTTTTGGGGGGGAAAATAGTTCCCCATTTCACTCTATGTACCTAAGAGCTGCCATTTTTAATTGTAGAACTTGTTGAAATTATTTTAGTGTGTATAACTATTGTAACCTGCGTATCTAACTTACTTAACCATCGCTCATTGCAAATACTAATCTTGGTATTCTACTTTTGACGAGGTATTTGGAGGCAAATTTGTCCAAATCAATTAAGTTGTCCAACTAAAAAGACTAAAGGTATTGAACCTTTTTTCTTTTTTTGGCATCAAAGGTATTGAATCTTTTACTACTATCTAATAACATATTCTTGTTTAATATTAATATTTGTACGTTCCCAAAACAATTCCTAATTTTAGTCTGTTTTGACGATGTATACGGTTGACGCGCTGACGGAACCTGATCTGCCTCAAGCTTTGGCGTTCAAGGAAGCTCCAATGTGGCGACCCACGACCACTGAAGCAGGTACGCTGCTTGCTCTTTCTTTTACGCCTCTTCATAATAAGTAGTCTATGCATAATCTTCTCAAGATTCTCAACTGTGATCTCCTATGTTAAACTCCTAAATTACTTACAAAAGAGAAAACATTTCTCATATAATTCTAGCTTGCTTATATTTTCGTTTAAAAAATGATTGGTTATCCTCCCCTTTGACGGGCTCTAATTTTTTTTTTTTTTAATGCAGGGCGGGCCAAATTTTTTAACTTTTTTTATTTTATTTTATTTTTTATTTTGGTCTCAGTCAAAATGTTGGGGGAGCATAAACATCTAGATTTTCAAATAGGAACGGGGCGTTCCGAGGTGTGAAGTGGGAGAGAAGGGATTTCATAATTGGGTATGTGTGTAACATTTTTTTTTTCTGGAAGTATGTCTTATTATATTCCCCAAAATGATTTCTACCGAAGATACTATGTTGGAGACATAAGTCGAGGGTATTCGTTAAAATTATGCATTGATATACTGTTGACATACACTTTTTTGCCATTAGATTTCTAACATATTTTACTTGTCGATATGAACTACAAGGGCTTGATCCCTCTCTTCTCCAAAAAGAATAGAGAGAGAGGTATGGAGGCAGCTCAACTATGAGTGCAGCCATAATTGCAGATTGTTTTTATGCTTACCCAGTGCTGTCTCAGCTTTCAAGGTCCAATTGCAGTCTCTCTCTCTCTCTCTCCTGATTTGGTTGATATCTTTAGGTTTTCTTATTGAGTGGTTTTTTTCTTCTGAATTGTTCTCAACTACGCAGATGTTGTTTACCAACTAGCACTTTAACCTGTGGGAGTAGCTTCTCTTCACCATCTGATATTATGGTAAGTGATTCCCTTGCAATTTTACGACTTTGTATAGGAACTTTCAGTTATGCCTCTTACATACGGACTTGTGATCCTTATCATCTTGACTTTATCTCTGACCCAAATACAAGAGATTGGATGGGATATGTTTGAGGTGATTGCTTGAATATGTTTGAGGTAATTGCTTGAACCTTGAATAATGTTTAGATTTTAAGTAAAGCTTTGTAATTGATCTCTTTGATTTTCGAATAGACACACGATTGATATATGAAGTCACTCTGCCTGCTCGCGCTTATCACAAGCCACAGGGTTTTAGCAAGCTCAAACTCATCTCCACAACTCACCTATGTTTAAGCCTTAGAACAGGTACCATTTTCTATCCTTCTTCCAATAGCTAGCTAAGGTCCGATGGACACTGCTTATACAGTGAGTTAACTCATAATTGATTTCTTTAGTCTCGTAATAACACGTGCTCTTTCATATAGGTGTTTGATTAGAACTTTGATAGAACGAAATTATAACATTTATTTGTCATCTTTGTAAGGTTTTCTTCCCTGATGTACAGCAAATGTCCATCTACGACCAAGCGATATATTGCTCTGATACTCGACGAAGTTATCAATGGCTTCAATTGTATCGTCTCTGCGTACAAGAAGATGGGCAGCAGAAAACCTATACAATAGAGAGCGGAATAAGAAGCGAGGTAAATAAACCCCGTGTTATCCCTTTAGCCGTTATCAAAAGCATGTGCAAACTCATCTGCAGAACCGACCTCTGTTTTAGCCTTGAACACGTAATCTAAATTATCACCATCTCTCTCTTTCCAGCCGCGCATATTGAAGTTTACCCACTGAAGATGCCAAGTATAGAGACCCATCTTCATTTTAAACTTTTGGAGGAGTTATCTGCCCGTGTAAGTGTTCATATTTGTGATCCCTTTAGCTTGTGGCTTCCAATAGTAGTGGAAAAATCTGCCTTCATCAATACAAATACAGGTTATTGATAAAAAAAAAAAAATATAGCTGAGAATTTGGTTTGGTGTATCTGATCATTTAGATCTTATGACAGGTAAGCGAAGCTATAGAAGTTAGTGTTTTGGTGCCGTGCTCAAATATTAAGCTTTACGCATTTGTGTGGTATGGGAATCTGGATTCAGATACTTTCATTGGCCGGTGATTCCAATTAGCGAGTAAGGAATTTTTATGTACATGCGACTTCTCCGTGCTTCTTTCACCAAAGACTGAATTCCCTAGCTCTTCATTCATCATGCCTTTATCTTTGACTATGCCTGTTTATGGGGGGTTTATTGCAGGCACACTTTCATTCTTTTGAGTACAGAAAAATGACATATTTGGAGTATTGTCCAGAAGCTTCTTGTAGACAACCAAGTCGAGGTAAATTCGTTACTATATTGATGCAAAACCGGTTCTTTTTTTGTAGTGTTCAATATTGAAATAGTTTGCCTCTATACACTGATTGTATTTTGTGGTTCAGGTGCAAGAATACGGAACGATTATTTTAGCAGGCCAATGGAGGGTCCCGAGGGTGTGGGATTGTTGTGGGGGGACCGGATCTAGGTGGGGCCTGGCTCGGAAAGAGGGTAGGGGGACCAATCATGGGTACGGCTAGGCTCGGGATAGGGGTAGGACCGAACCTGGGTAGTGCTAGGCTCAGGAAGGGGATTACCAACTAACTTCTAACTGCTAACTTCACTAACTACTAACATACTAACTCGCTCACTCACTAACTTTACTATTAACATATTAACTTGCTAATTCGTTAAATATTTGCTAATTGTCATTGTTTTGCAGGATGAAATTCTCTGCAAGTACTCTGCAGGCTTCCATGTCTGCTAGGCATTACGAATTGCCAGCAATTCGGGTCCTTTTTATTATTGTGTTGAGTTGATTTGTTGGTTCTAAATCCTGGCCAAGATATAGTGTACCAGGCTAAAGATTGCAATTTTTTAAGTTAATGATTTTGTTCCTCTTTTTAAGTATTTACAGAGGCTAAATGCCATATTACAAAAAAGAGGGAACATTGAGTACAAAAACGAGAGCATATAATCTCCTGCAACAGACCGGGAGATTGGTCGTGGATATCAAACAAAAGAAAAGACCTATTATAATTCAAGATTTGGATCCTATATTCATATCTAGGCTACATATTTCATATTTATACCTGAGATCCAAAGTCCCGGTTGGGATCGAAAATTTTAAGATTTGAGATTTTTAGTTTTAGGGTTTTAAGTTCTTAGTTGTGGTTAAAAATTATAGGTCTAGTTAGGTTCTTAAGTTTTCATTCCGATATGAGTTCTTTATATAGGGTCTTATGTTCTTATAGGTGTCCAACTTCATAGTTTTGTGGCTTAAACTTCTTATTTTTAGCTTTAAGTTGCTATTTGGAGTCCAATACGATAGATTTTGCGTTCTAAGCTCTTATTTGGCGGCTCTTATTTGGCGGCTCTTATTTGGCGGACGATGTTCTAAATTTAAGGTCCAAATTTTAGTTTAGGTGTTTTGAGTTTTAGTTTGGCAGTCTTATTTGATGTCCAATGTTCAAGATTTGGACTCCTATTAGGTGTCCAAATTTTTAGATACCGGGTTAAACGTTCTAATTTAGGATCCTAAGTACTTCGGGGACCAAAGTTCTATTTCGCCGTCCAAAGTTCTAAATTTGAATTTTAAAGATCTAGATAAAAGGTATAAATTTTTTATTTGGAGTAGTAAATTCTATTTTGGTGTAAAAAAGTACAGATTGAGGATTCTATGTTCTTATTATCGATACAAAGTTCAAGATTCAGGGTATAAAGTTCAAGATTCGGACTCCCAAATTTGGATCCTATATTCATATCTATGCTACATATTTATACCTGAGATCCAAAGTCCAGATTGAGATAAAATTTTAAGATTTGAGATTTTCAGTTTTAGGGTTTTAAGTTCTTAGTTGTGGTTAAAAATTATAGGTCTAGTTAGGGTCTTAAGTTTTCATTCTGATATCTAAGTTCTTTATATAGGGTCTTATGTTCTTATAGGTGTTCAACTTCGTAGTTTTGTGGCTTAAACTTCTTATTTTTAGGTTTGAGTTAATATTTGGAGCCCAGTATGATAGACTTTGCTTCCTAAGCTTTTATTTGGTGGACGTGTTCCAAATTTAATGTCCAAAATCCTAGATATGGTGTCCTTTGTTCTTGATTTGCGGTTTTAAGTCGTTATTCGCGGGACAACGTTCTAGATGTAGGGTCTAAATTTCTACTTTAGTGGTATAGAGTTTATAGATTTCTGATCCTAGTGGCTCTTTTGATTTTGAGGTCGTATTTTTGTTGTCAAAGACAATAGATTTTGGTCCTAAGTTCTTACTCAATGTAAAAAGTTACATATTTTGGGACCTAAGTTCTACTTTGGGGTCCAAAGTTTTAGATTTCGATCTTATGCTTTTATTACGTGTCCAAAGTTTTATTTGATGTCCAATGTTCATGATTTGGACCCCAATATTATTATCAACTGTCCAAATTTCTAGATATTGGGTCAAACGTTCTAATTTGGGATCCTTGGGGACCAAAGTCATAAGTTAAGTGTCTTAAGTCCTATTTATCCGTCCAAAGTTCTAAATTTGATGTCTAAGTATCAAGATAGTAGGTTTAAAGTTTTTACTTGGAATACTGAAATACTAATTTAGGATTAAAAGTTACATATTAGGGATTCTATGTTCTTATTATCGATACAAAGTTCAAGATTTAGGGTATACAGTAAAATATTTGCGGTAAAAGTTCTAGACAGTTGGGATAAATATTCTAAGATTTGGCGTCATATGTTCTCATTTAGGCTACATAATTAGAACTGTGATCGAAAGTTTTAAATTAGGATCGAAATATTTAGATTTGAGATTTTAAGGTTTAGGTTATATGTCCAATGATCTTATTTAGAATCTTAAGTTTTTAGTTGCGGTCCAAAAATACAGATTTACGGTCCTAAGTTTTCATTTCGATATATAAGTTATGTATATAGGGTCTTATGTTCTTATAGGTGTCAACGTTATAGTTTTGGGGTTTAAACTTCTTATTTTTAGTTCTATGTTATTTTTGGTGTCTATAACTATAGATTTTGCGCCCTAAGCTCTTATTTGGCGGACGATGTTCTAAATTTAATGTCCAAATTTTAGTTTAGGTGTTTTGAGTTTTAGTTTGGCGGTCCTAAGTTGGTATAGGTGTCCATAGTTCTTATTTGAATTTTCAATATCTAAATAAAAGATTTAAAGTTCTTACTTGGAGTAGTAAATTCTAATTTGGTGTAAAAATTAAAAATTACCCTTCCCTGACCCTGATCCAAAAATTAAATAGCGCTAGCCCAATCTCTTTGCAGGTCCGTTGGAGAGTAATGTTTGAATTCCTTCTAGGAGGAGTGAAGTCAAATCACAATATTTGGGTTGAGCGCATCCAGTAGAGCTTCTGACCTCCAACTTTCAGTTTCAAAAATGCATTTGTTTATGTGTATCTACGGGGTCCAGAGGCCTGCAAGAACTCATGTCATAGCAATCGTCTTCCATCTAAGGTTCTTTCCTGGTTTCGAATGTAGTTGAAAAAAAATCTCCCAACAGTATATCGAGGAAGCAGAGATGCCAACCTTATCAACAAACCACGTCCATAAGCCTTAGGCAGTGGAACAATCGACAAATATTCTCGGCCGCTCTTTGACTAAAAACGCAGCAACTTGGTGAGAGGGTCTAATGAGGGTTTTGCTTCTGAAGAACCTCTGATGTGTTAATTCTTTTAAGAGTCAATCTCCAACAAAAAAAAAAAGAGTTGGAACTTTTTTCGGTGCGGCGGATTTCCACATCCCTTCGAAGAAAGGAATGGAGTGAGTCGAACCCGAGGAACCGAGAGCAAAATTCATTGATTTATTCGAGAAATTTTCGGTATAATCCAACTAAAACCTTTGATCCTCCAACTCGTACATGAGAGAGACCGCATCTAGAGAGACCAACAATTGAGTGAATTCTGAAGTTTCTCTATCCAATTCGGACCTTTTTGGGACCAAATTCCATTCTCGGCAACTGAGGAGACCAAATTCCATTCCTTATAAAACTCTTCTTGTACTGAAAAAATGGATTTCCAAAGGCTTCAGAAAGTGTCCCCAATAGCTCCCCCGAGGCCCCATTCGTTTACTTGATAACCATAGATGGCGGCTATTATCTAATGCCAGATCTCCTCGGGTTCATATGGAAACCGCCAAAGCCATTTGGTCAGCGAAGTCTTATTTTTATTTGTCAACCTCCCAATGCCCAAACCTCCATTCTCTTTTAACTTGCAACATACATCCATGGCAACACTCGCACGCCCATTTTTCTTATTGAAACCTTTAAAAAAATTCATCATGATTTTCTCCAAATCCTCGGTGACTCCGATAGGCACTTTGAAGACCGAAGTGGAAAGGACTGATGGTATTAGAGTCAACTTCCCTCTTTTCGAAAGAAAGCCTCCCGCGATTCTCTTAGCGACCTCATATAGGAAGGGTTGCCAAAAGGATTTGTTCCTCGGGTTATCTCCAAGTTACCAAGATATGCAATCGGCCAATCAACCTGTTGGTATCCTAACGAAGCACCTACAGTCTCGCTTATCTCTGCCGCACAGACAATACCTAAGCTACTTTTCTCGATATTTATTTTAAGACCCACCCTCGGGGGTCCTACCGAACTCGAGAAGTGTATACGATCTTTTTCATTAATGATAACGGAAAAAGAGACCGGCCGGTGAAAAGCATCTCTTCACCCACTATCACCATTTCGCGTTGAATTTTTTTTTTTTCCATCACGTAATCGAGGAAGTTCTAATCTACCATGTTGTACGCCTTCTCAAAATCGATTTCGAAAAATGCTCATTTTCTCGTTGACCTTTTGATTTCTTTGACCACTTCGTTAGCGGTGAAAATCAAATTTGTAATTCGTCTTCCTTTCACGAAAGCTCTTGAAAAGGGAAATGGTCTTATCCAACACCGTTTTGATACTCTCCGCCAAAACGTTGGCCAAGATCTTGCACAAACTTATCACCAAATTGATTGGTCGAAAGTCTTTGGCTCTGCAAGCATTGATTTTTGGAAATAAGACAAATGAAGGTCTCATTTACACTCTTGTTGATTCTGTCCGATTCCCAAAATTCGTTGAAAAATTGAAAACTATCGAGGTAATGATCTCCGAAAAATCTTGGAATAAAGCAATTGAGAGCTATCAGATCCTGAAGACTTGTTTCACGCACATCCGAAAATTGCCACAGATTTCTTCTTCTTCGAATGATTGTGTAAGAGCTTTTGCACTTTTTCTTCGTTGATGGACTATCATTCCACGTCGTTCCAATCACCCCACGGAGAAGGAGATGCTTGGTATAACCTTTTGAAGAACCGGTTAATTTTTTCGACGATTTCAACCTGATTTGTCGTAACAGACTCGTTCTCCCTTTCCAATTTCCACGAGTTCTTTGCCTTTCTAACACTCAAAAGAGTCTGAAAAATACTAGTATTTCCATCCCCATGCTTAGCCCGGGTGATTTTTGCTTTGAATCTGGATGCCCTCTCATAGTCCGCGAGAATGCCGCCCCATTGTCCTTTGAGGAAAGCGTTCTCGATTCTTTTTTCCTCCGTCTATTCAGGGCCTCCCTCTAATCTGTCAAGCTTGATGATCTCATTTCGATTCTGCATTTCTTTTCTAACTTCTTTTCCTTTTCACCGGCTGCCGAGACCCTTTATTTTGTTTTTTAAAACGTGGAGCTTTCCCATGAACTTGTGTTCTAACCACCCTGCTGGGACCAGTTCTGACCAAGAAGAAATCACAAAGGCCTCGAAATCGAGATGAGCCAGCCAATCGTTATCTAAACTGAAATGGCTCGGCCTCCATTTTGTCGATTCCGAGTGTTAGAGGAAAGTGATCCGAGACTCCTTTTAGTTGAACCTCTTCGTTGCAGTACAAAAAAGTTTCCATCTAGCCGATCGTAAAAAGAAACTTGTCGAGATACGAACACGTTGGATTCTCCCGAAAGTTGGACCAAGTGAACTTGCCATTCGAAAGTGAACGGTTGATCAAGGATAAACCAGAGTGACATTTTTGTAAATTTTTGTCTTTTCAAAGGTAATTGTATATTCTCAATCAGAATGGAAAGTCTTGTAATTATGAAACTTTTAAAGGGTATTTTCTTCATTCTACTGTAGAACTTAACAATTACCTGAATCTGTGTGAAGATCACACAATGCCAGTGTCAAGTGCTCTCATTTATGAATATACAAAGTTTTTCATGTGTTCTTGCTGAAGCCATATCGCGGAGAACTGCCCGCAACGCCGATAGAGCTTCCTTCACTCCACGAGGGCAGGAGAATTCCAAATCCACCACATGTGATCCTCCGCGCTCAAAGGTTCAAGGGGTAGCGTCAATTACTAGTCCATTGGAAGGAAAAAGACGCCGACAGATCAACGTGGGAAGAATACACGACATTTAGAGAGGCGTACTCGGACTACGAGCTTTAGAGGAGGAGAGTAATGTTACAGATTCCTTCATGTAAAACAATTTCATCGAAAGAATCGGTAAACAAATCGACAAGTATTAGTAGTTACTTATTTAATTTATGAAGTTACTTTTATTTAATTTAAATTACTTGTTTCGTTTAGGAAGTTACCTTTTCTATTTCAGTCTTGTAAGGTTAAGCTTACATATAAATAGATCTATTTTATTAATGAGAAGTCATCTTATAACCAATTAATTTAGTTTCTCTCAAAAGAGGAAAACTAGGTTTTGTGGAGAAAACACGCTCCTAACTATTATGCACGCACGCTCACTCACTCACATACATGCAGGCACAAAACGGTTCTTGTCATGTGATCATAATCCCGGGATATATCAAATGTTCAAAAACATGGGTCCAATTCCACTACGATAACTTTCCGTTCATGTGTTTTACATGTGGGTTTGTTGAAGTTGACTGAGAGAAGATGTTTTAGAGAAAGAGGGAAAAGTGGAGATTGTATTAATGAAACCTCGAATTCAAATATTTGTACACAAGTCTACTTATAGCGGTCGTTGAGTAAACGATATACAACTATATAAACGACTAACAGCTAAAACATATACAGAAACAAAAAGAAGAGCTTAGTCGAAATCGGTGGCAATGATACCAAATTCTTGCTCTGGAAATCCGATGACCATCTCAGCTCAGTTCTTCTCCTGAATTTGATAAGATTTTGAATAATTACCCAAATCCGCATCAGCCGTGGAGCCACAACGGAACTCAAAACTGTCGTAAAAACACTAATTCCCACGCTAAAGTCCATTTCCATCGTGGAAAGTAAAAAAAAAAAAAAAATGGGACTTGTAAGCTCTAAGCTTGACTTGGTCGAGGTATGTATTCGAGCCACACGGTCTCACGAGATGTGCGGATCTGTGGGTTTACTTTAACTTTCAATGTTGTTGTTTTGTTTATTTATATTGAGCGCACTGTAACTGTTTGATATAATTACTGAACCAGATAATCTTCCAAGTTAATTTTCCTTTTATCTCCACGAGAAATACAAATACTGTGTGTTTGTCTTGTTTTATTCTTTGTTAGCGCTCTTGATGCATAAAGCCAACAGTATGTTCCACGACGGAAATAATTGTCCATCTTGAAAAGCTCCGGGTTGGGGTTTTCCACAATAGAAAAACTTCCATAGTGGAAAATATGTATGTCGTGTTTGTAGTAGTGTTCTCTCACTCTAGCTATGGTTCAGCATAAGTTTTGAAAGGACAATAGGAATGGGGGTTTGAAATCTTTTCGTAAAAGGCAAAGCCTTATATCGTTTCGATTTAGCTGAATTTGGCCTTTTATAGGCTTTGGGAGAGAGGACGGTTCACAAGTACTCAAAACGGTTCTAACTTTATAATAACCACCAAGTTATTGCACAATTAATTCAATTAGCTCGATGTGTTTGAAGAGTGAATGTCTTTAAGCCCTCGGTTCATACAAAGCAATATATAAAAGTCGTACTCAACGTCTCATGTATTAGGAATCAATATATCAGTAATATTAATACTGCTACGACCTCAACAAGTAGTTCAAATATGAAAAATTTAAGAGAGCGAACCCATCCCTTGTTACGAGCCAAAGAAAAAAAAATTACTGTCAATGTTGATGTAAACACATAATCTTTTACTCTAATAGTGGAAGGAAGTACAATATTCAATGTGATGTCTTTTATTAAAATAAAAGTAGCCGCGAACCATATGGCTAAAATACTACTAATGAAAGCAGCAGAGAACCATCTAAACTATAAAGAAATGTTTTTATCTGATTATCAAATAAGAGTACGAAGCTTAAAGAACTAGCGCCTTGAGTATAACAAATATTGAAAGCTAATCACTTTCTCAAGGATCTTCTGAATAGACCGAGAGCAAAGTGGAAACTAAATAGATACATCGACTGTTCGACGATACCTAAGTTAGTTTGCCGACAGCACTTTCTGCTGCCGGCCGTATGTGGGTCCCATATGACAAATTTGCTCTTCCCCAGGGCTGGCCCAAACTCACCGGGGGTTCTAGGCAATTCAATATTTTGGGGCCTTATAATACTAATAAAAATTTAAATTTTCAGGGTAAAAAATGTAAATTTTTTAGAAAATTGGCCAAAAGTGTAAATTTTTAGGGTAAAAAATGTAAATTTTCTTAAAAATAAGCAAAAAGTGTAAATGTTTTGGAGCCCATCCACATATGGGGCCCTAGGCCTGGGCCTAGCCCGCCTTAGCCCAAGACCGGCAGTGCTCTTCCCGAGTGATCAAAGACCGGTCGCTCATTATGTCTAATTTTCAAATCATTTTTATTTATTGTAATTCTAATTTCTTTATTATTAAATTACATATGACATGTAAATATTATATTAATTTATTTGTTGCTAAAATACTACGCAATTTACGATTTACACCGGCAAAGGTTTAACATACAATACAGATCAGATGGAAAGTTAGTTATATTATAATACCACGGTAAACCATGAAAGATATGTATGTTTATATTATCCTGCGCGATACCAGTAAGCGGTATTTTAATGTCAAATAATTAGCTAACTACCTAATATAGATTTGAACGTTTGTTAAATATATGCTATATATTTAATGGACCCTTTTAATATTTGGTTCCTTCGTTTTACAAGTTTGTAACGACAACTAATGATGGCACAATAGAGTATACCTTAAATATAAAGTTATTACAAATTAAAAGGTATTAACTTTAGCTTTCTTAAAACAAATGGCATAAAGTTTGGTAGTGATTATATATTTGGTCTGACAATATATATCTACACTTGTTTATTGTGATAGAGTTTAATCGATGTCCAAATATTTATATATAAAAAAAGTAGTTATCTTCATAATTAAAAGTATATATACCTAAGAAAAGTATAAAGTTTTCCATTCCATCTGTTACCTGATTTATTAAGCTTTCTAATAAAGTACCCCCATGCGCAATAATATAAAAATACATATAATAGTTGTAAAACTTCTAATAAATATATGGATTTTTTTTTAAAAAATATGGGAATTAATTAGTACAAGCAAAACCCTTCTTTTTAAAAGAAAAACGGACTAATAAAGCTATCAAGCATGCCCTGAATCATTAAATCCAAAGTATATTGTGGATTAAAATAATTAATGACATGCTGGGTTTTTTTAGTTTGTTGGCCATCAACATGCCAAAAAAGAACTTCCTTTTCCTAAAAAAACCAATTGTACGAAAAATGGACAATTAGACCAGTAGTCCAATAACTCATCATCCTTTTAAAAAATAGTCAAAGTTTCATTTTATTAAGAAAATAGCACACCAGACCTAAGTAAATTAATTAACTGGTTAGGTTAATTTAATTTACTTCATAAAATAGTTTTCAGGTCAAAGTAAATTAATTAATCTAGTTTGGTTAATTAATTTACTTCGCTTTTATAAACTATTTTTTTAATAAAATAAAACTTTGAATATATCCTTAAAAAAAGTAACAAATACTTGTATTAAAAATGGTGTTCCAAACAAACATAATGAATAAATTGATAATAAAAAAAAAATTGGTAACTAGCCAACTAAAACGTTTGGGATTGTTATATAGCCAACATTTCATAAATCTTAAGTAAATAGCCATAAAGGTGACGTGACATTCTTGATTTACTATTTTCATTGAAATAAAAAGGTGTAGTATTTACGTCAATTTATGCGTGTAAATACATGGACGTGGTTATTTACTTAAGATTTACAAAACGTTGACTATATAGCAATATAAAACTGTAAATATGGCTATATACCTAATGGATCCTAAAAAACGCCTAGTTAACATATGGGACCTTACCCATTAATTGAGTACATTGTTCAAGCTAAATGCCTTTTTTCATCCTACTTTTCAGTTCATGATCAAACTTAATTAAGAAAGCATACCCTCACTTTTGATTCAAGCAATCTTTTATTTTATTTCATAAATATATGTAAATAAAAACGAAAGAAGAATTTGAAAGCTTTTAGCATATATATATAATATTATTTTAAATTTTTAGCGATATACATATGATACTAATATATACATTTTTGTCGGTGTGCACGCTTGTAAATTAACAATGTACACGAATATTTTGGGTAGGTGTGTGTGTGTGTGTATATATGTTTGTGAAGTATAAAAAAACACCGTTAAAAAAAAGTATAAAAAAACACATAAGAAAAGAGAGACAGAACAAAAGAGAAACACATCAACTTTGTTTCCTTTGGCCAAAAGGATCACATTAAAAATTTACATACATGGAATAAAACATCTTCATAAAAACAGATGTAACTGATTAAACTAATAAGGAAAATGAAACATTAAGAGTACAGAATTGATTAAAGAGAGGAGGCGTAATTAAAAAAGAACACATTAATTAAGTAGTTCCTAATAATCTTGTCCAAACGGTGATTAATTAAAGAACCACTCATTCATCACCATATTTTAGTGACTTCCTATAGCTAGAGGTTAGTGGAGACTGATCATATATTAATTAATAATTATATATGTATAATTGAGAATTAATTAATAATATAGGTTTTGATGATCAGATCAGACGCTAATGGTGGGACAAGTGTTTCTAATACTGCTGCTGAGAAGCTTCATTTCCTTGATAGCTGGATCTTGTAGCAGAAGCACTTTGTCCTTGTCTCTAACCCCAACCATGTGTAAGAACTCATTATCATCTCTCTCTTTCCCTTTGAACAATACTCTTTGCTCTCTCGCCTCCAAACCGCTCATCAATGATAATATCATCTTCAATTCCCCTATAAAATAATGCCACAAAATCAAACAAAAATGTTAGTCAATTAAATCAAATGTGAATAGATTAAAACAATTAAAACATTTCATAATATTAAAGAAAAAATAATAATACTAAATAAATTATGACCATTTAAAAAAATTGACCAAATCTATTAATGGTTACCAATTTCAAAACTATAAGTATTTATTGACAATAAACAACTATGTTTATTGATAAATTTGGCCATAATTTTTGAATAATTAGAAGCAATTAATAGATTTTGGTATAAAAAAAAAAAAAAAAAAAACTTTTTATATATATATATTTTTTAAGGGATCAAAAAACTTTTAAATGGTCGTAGTTTTAAAATTATCCACAAAAAAAAAAGTAGTGAAAAACAAGGGAATTTAATTAATTACCGAAAGTGGAAGTGGATTCAATGGAAATGTCATGCCATTTTGAGACAGTAGAGACTCTAATGGTGATCAATCCTTCACCTAGGGTTTGAGTACCAACACTCTCTCTCCTCTGGACAAGCATACCACCTGGTCTCATCTCCCATTTGATCTCAGTGACGATATTATTATTATTATTATTATTATTCTCCTTCTGGTTTTGATCACCTCCTTTGAGCTGCTTGTTGTTGCCGCTATCACTTCTGCTCAGCTTTGAGATGCTCCTGCAAAAGTACTTCTTTGATTTCAGCTTGATCATGATCATCTTTCTGATTTTGATTTCACAATATAAAATATTCTTCTTCTCTCTATATTCTCTTTTGTTTTACTCTCGTTTGTTGTTGTTGAACTCAAATGGGAATAACAAGTGTGGGAGGGTCATGGTTTATATAATAGTTGGAGACCATGCAAACCAAAAGGCCAAACATATTAGACTAATAATTAATTAATTAAACAAATAAAAATATGAATAAGCGGAATGGCGAGACTTTAAAATTCAAAGCCGCCCGGGATATGTAGCGAAAAAGTAAGACTGACTATAGAGAATGGCCAGTACAATTATGACACGTGGTATGAAATAGTCTCAAATGCTGATTTTATGGGAGCTTAGGCACATGGGATTGGACACGCTTGCTTGATTACCGTGCCAAGCTCTAATATATTTATTTACACTAAATATAAGTTAATTACACTACCACCCCCACAATTAATGGCTGATTAACGAGTAACCCCCTCAACACGGATTTTACTCTCAAGTAGCGGCAGCTTATCAATGTCCATATTGTCTACATAGTCGATTTTACTCTACACATACAACAAACGTTCATTAACCATTTCCAATTTACCTCCATGGTGAATCTTGAATGTGAATCAACCAGACCCATTACCTGAAAAAAAAAAAATAGGAACGATATTAAATGCACAGCTAAGTACATCCAACCACAATACAGTTAAAATGAATCAAACACAAAACCAGACATCGACAACGGTAGTCCCTATACTTTCGTATTAAAAGCTTCAAAACTTCAAACCAACTACAAACAGACAACGTGGTCGCTACTCTTTGGTATTAAAAGCTTCAAAGCATCGAATTCACTATAAACAAAGCTTCGTGGTCCCTATTGACACTAACGCTTGAAAACTTGTATCAATAAAGATTCCTCACCATGGTCTGGAATCACTATAGTCGAAGAGCTTTGTTCGAACTTAGACTCATTCTTCGAGTTTGCACCTTGGATTCCTTTCTTCGTATTTGGAGACTTGACTTTCTTCTTTTTCTTCGTCGGAGATTCGTTCGAAACCCCGGGATGGATTGATTTGATCTGCGTGAGGGATTCCAATCAGATTTCACCATTGTGTCCAACCCTAGTTTTCGCGATTTTGATTTCGTTTATCATTAGAAATTCTGAGTTTAAGTATTTCTATTTTTGGTTCTATTTAATATTAAATAAATTATATTTATAAAAAAATAAAATAAGACAATTGGGTGTAAATACAATTCTATCCTCACTGACCAAACGTGACTCCAAATTCAAATTTAACCAAGCTTTTTAGACAAAAGTAGCAACGGACAAAAAAATTGAGGGTTTCATATACAACGTTCGTTTGTTACAAAGGGGGTGATTTGTTAATCGGCCATTAGTTGAAGGGGTATTCTTGTAATTAATCCTTAAATATACTATCTTCCTTCCTTATATATTTTTAACATGTTTAATATTATATGCACAATGTTGTTGGTTGACGAATTTTGGCATATCATATTATTATAAAATTACGTGAGAAATTAATTCGAAATTTGATTGTCGCCTGAATTTTATATTAATTATAAAATTATTTTAATATTGAGTCAAAATACCCTTAAAATGTTATGTTAACGGAACCTATGATAATGTGTCAATTTACAATAATAGGGCATTTATGAAATAAAGTTTTCAACTTTCTTCGACTTCTTTCAACAAATACTTTTTCTTTCCCGGGTTGTTTCAGTTCAGGCAATTAAATAGCATATATTTGGTAAATTGTCAATTTTTGTAAAGCGTCTCATCTAAAGTAATGTATTAACCTTTCGTAAATTACCTAATATTAATATGATTGTAATGTACCTCAAGTTTTTGTTTGAATGTATGATAGAAGAAAAGTCGGGTTGATTTAAAGTATTAGTTAAGTTAGTTGCTCTACACCTAATTTGATTGCCACAATCATAAGGGTCTACATAATGTATAATTATTGTAGGAACAAAGAGTGATATTAGATCTCAAATTTTCCGTGGAATATTTGTAATGAACCAAACATAACTACAAACTAAATTAATATTCCCTCATATTTAATACTCACTCAAATGTTCACTATTTTGTCCTATCTTGTAGAATTTTGTGATTTTGATACGGTTTTTGTTCTATTAGTTGGGAAGGTTTACATAATAATTCATGTTTATCTTTTTTCGGTTTACTTTTGCAATGGAATATAATATATAGGTGGTTGGCTAATGATCTATGGTATCAAACCATGTGCAATAGAGTTTAAAATAATAATACCAATTTTCTAAGCTCGTTCTCAATGTATATGTCGATTGGTTCGGTGTTTTAATGTAATAGTTATATTCACTAGCTTTACTTGTAAAAATACTTTAGTTACTTCGGAAATTAAGGGATAAGATGTATACAAGATTCATTCAATCATCACCTATTTATGATATCTATCTTAAATTTAAGCCTTTAATGCTTATATTTACATGTTACTTATTTTGGATGCAGTGACACATTTGGTTATGCATGTGCATTACATTTATCTTTTCATGTTTCTTTTCTCGTCCCCTATCTACTTTGTATAAGTTATAAACTAAGATAGTGATATTTCATGAAATAGGCTTCTTTTAAGCACCTGCAAGAAAAAGTGTAATAATTGTAGTTGAAAATTAGCAACAAAAATGACACCCCCACATGTATATATATATATATATATATATATATATATATATATATTACAAAAAAAAAATGAAAAAAAACCATAATAAAATATGTGTATATGTGTTCTTGTGTATATATATGTTTATATATTTTAATCAAATACGAATTCAATATTTTTAGAAATCAGCAATACAAAAACTCAATAACGTGTGCCATAATTTTTCAGATGGCAAATACAAGGTACTTAATAAAATTGTGTATACATGAAGAGATCATATTTTGTGATAAATACATGAACATATATACACATGAAAGAATTATTTGTTGTATTATTGTAACGTCTCTACATATATTCCATGGGCCTGAGTTAGAAAGAAAAAAAAGCAATAATGTATATATATATATATATATATATATGAATGAAGTGTTGAGCTGAGCCAACATGAGCGTGTGTGGGTGGACAAAAATGTTGGAAATGCATGGCTATGAACCATTTAATTATTTTGTCGCCGCATATCGCATATGCTTTGATATGCAATCCTAGTATGGGCCAAACACCACTGCTTCTAATAATTCACATAATATATGTCTCTTTGCGTGCTTTCCAAATCACATATATGAATGTGTGTGTGTATATATGTGTGTGTGTGTGTGTGTGTGTGAGAGAAATATCATGATTCATAAATAGAGGGATACTTAATAATGTACTGCAATAACATGCAGCTTTTTTTTTCTTTCTTTTATTTGTTTTGTTTTTTCCAATCAATGAATTGCAATTATATTGGCAGGTTATTTTTTTTACCTGTGATGATATAAATTATTGATTCTTATTTTTTATTGACCAGTAAAATAAATAAAATCTCAAAGTAATTGGGACGCGCGTATTTTATATTTATGGTAAAATACCAAGTTCATTTTAAAAACTCGTCTCCAAATATATTTCAAGTTATTTCAATGATAATATTGAGTAGAATTTTGGATATAAGCGCTGATCAATTATCAATAGATACTTGAGTTAATGTCCTTCATTTTTCTTAAACTAAATAAAAATCTTATTTTTCTATTCACTAAATCTATAGAAATAAAAAATGTAACTCATTTTCAGGGACCCTTATTTTAACTACTATTTTTAATAAATAGAATTGTGAAGTTCTCAACAAGTGAAGCTTATTTCGCATGCATATAGTATATTTTAATTAACATTGGTTAATTAAAAATAAACTACGTACGTTGGTAATTAAATATTAATAATATAAAAAATTGGATTTTTTATATACAAATTGTCATTCCATTAATTACTGATAAACTACAAAATCAACAACATTTACAAGAGGGACATTCATAAGACCAACAAACGGCCGATTGAAAATTAAAAGCCTCGCGAACGAGTGTGTGGACTGATTTTTTCCCGTTGCGGAGAGTAAAATAGCAAGGATCATCGTCTAATTCAACTAGCAACATTCGAATGTCTATTATGATGATGATGTTGTTGGACCGTCTACGAATTGCCAAAAACTCGACAATAAAAAAGCTTACATGTTATGTTGGACACCAAATTTGGGTACGTACATCTCACCAAAAATGGTTATGGATCCAAATCCTATCCCGATTCATCTGCGCAATCGAAGCATCTACGTTAAGCTAGCTATCGGTGACTATTCTCTTTTAAGAAGAATCATCAAATAGACTTTTATTAAGTTAGCCCTAAACATTATGGGTAAAAAATGGTTTTGGGATAATTTTACACCTATATTTACAAAGCTATCCTAAAAATAAAGTATATCACATATACTTAACACTAAATCTAAAAAATTTGTCTAAATTAGGTAGTGCAAAATTTTCTGAATTCTTAACTCACAGAAAAAAGAAAGGGAAAAAAAAGGCTATTGTGACATAAGAAACCATCACTAACAAATAAGTAATATATGTATATCGTACAATATTTTGAGAAAGAAAATCAAGATATATCTAATCGAGAGTTTAAATACTATGTGGATCAAGTATAATAATAATGACCGACGGAGATATAATTCAAGTACACGTGAAGGCATATAGGATGTTTTTTGAAATTCTATAAGCAGAAGTATTATAGAAGAAAAGGGTAATAATGCAAACACAAGATTGATTCTCTCACATATCCCACAAGATTTGCTTCTTGTTGGTACTTGGCTTTGCTCAAACTATAAGATATAGCCACAGATATTATGCGTCAATATCTAAATAATTGCATATATATGGTCCAGCTTCTTGTCTCGAAATCTGTTTCCCATCATTATTATTACCTTAATTTTGTGACTATACTAGTTCTAACAACGCGCGTTGCGCGAGTTAGAAAAATTATGATTGTTTTTAAACAAAATGTGGAAAAAAAAATAAGGAAAATAAAATAAGGTGAAGATTTTTAATCGTATTAAATTAAATTTAGCAAAATCGTTGTCAATGGTTTTTTTTTAAAATAATAAAAGGTAGGGAAAAAAACTCTTTCATGATTCAAAGTTTTTCAAAATACTACATATTTTTTTACCTGTCAGATTTCTTAAAAGTATTATGAGAAAAAAAAAATTTAGTTAAATAACAGGTGAAGTTAAATTTTGATAAAATAAATAAAAAAGATATAGAGAAATAGCAATTTAAAAAGTTTCTTATATGTATATTAATATAAAATCTACGTATAATATTAATACGACATAGTTTTTCAAATAATATATATATATATATATATATATATATATATATATATAAACATATACATAATGTATGTTATTAATATAGTATAATATAGTATTAGTAATTATGATTATAATATACAAAAAAAATTATACAAAATATATAGGATAAGTGTCAAAAGGGAAAAAAAATCAAAAGCCAAGGGTCGGAAAAATTAAAATAAAATAAATAAAGGACAAAAAAAAAAAATCCAAAAAAAGATATAGAGAAATAGCAATTTAAAAAGTTTCTTATATGTATATTAATATAAAATCTACGTATAATATTAATACGACATAGTTTTTCAAATAATATATATATATATATATATATATATAAACATATACATAATGTATGTTATTAATATAGTATAATATAGTATTAGTAATTATGATTATAATATACAAAAAAAAATTATACAAAATATATAGGATAAGTGTCAAAAGGAAAAAAAATCAAAAGCCAAGGGTTGGAAAAATTAAAATAAAATAAATAAAGGACAAAAAAAAAAAAAAATCCAAAGGCCAAGGGGCGAAAAGAAAAAAAAAAAAAATCCAAAAGCCAAGGAAAAAAAAAAAAAAAAAAAAACCGCCACGTGTCACCACCAGGCGCGCCACGTGGCGGCTCCAGGATGCAAAGTTGCTCCTTATTAACTATGTTATGGATTAGCAGATTACTATTACAGATATAGTATAGGAAAAAAAACTCTGCGTATAAAGTATGATCTATGAAATTGTTGTGTACCTAATGATGATTGTAATCAGCAACTTGCTTTTGAATTATCACCGTTGTGACCATTGGAGATATTGGACCATCATTGACCATATATTGCAAACTAATATCAGAATTTTCATACTACAAAGTTATATTTAGATTAAAACTCAACAAGCTTAAATTTAATAATACCAAACTTCAGTAATTTGGCGTATTGTATAGTAGAAATTTAAAAAAAAATGGAATATTTAGTCAACATTCAGTACAATATTACAAAAAATTAAAATTTAAGATTGAACATGGATTAATATTGTTTTCTAGGGGAATTATAATAATGTTTATTAGACCTCTAAACATGAATGTCGACTCTGCTATTCCAAACTACTTATCGATCTATCCAAAAAAAAAAAATATTTTTTCTAGTAACCAAGTATTTAGAAAATGATGCATTTTTTATGTTTATGTTGGATCTTTTTCATTGGTGCGACAGTAAGCAGTAGATCTATATTAATATACTCATCATATAGTCAATAAGCTATGAATCTTTGACATAATAATAAAATTTGGTGAATCATTTTTTAGGATTTCAAGAAATTAATAATTTTTTTTCAAATTTCAATGATCGCATTTGGGTTTCTGAAAATCAACGCCATTCTTCTGTTACTTAAATCTGGTGAGGCACGCGTGCAGTATCAAAACCTGCATCGCTATTTATTTAATACATACATTATCGATCCATGTGATGTATACATATATCATATTCAAATTATATATGCTTTGAAAATTGCATGCATAGAATAAATATGCACATAAGTTTGGAGTCTTGGACGTGATTTGCACGCCGATCTGAACGGTTATTATTTTTTTTTTCTTTTTACACAAATCCTCTGAACATCCTTTATGTGCTTTTGAATCTATTCTAATCCTTAATTTAGCTCACGCCGTACGGTTTGAACTTTGTAATTGAAAATTGGAATAGTTTTTTTTTAATGTTACACACTCGAAGGAGAAGAAAAGAACCTCAAACACAATTTATTGACTATTTTGTGATGATTCCATTACAAACTTTGAGTTTACCCTTATAAAGATGAACAACACGATTAACTGGTAACGATGGAGGAAAATTAACATCGCTCGAAGTTACCACAGTTGCCAGTGTGTCATGGAGCTACAAACCCCCACCGACGTATAGTCAAGTTCTATAATGTTTCATTGAATTATCTCACATTCTCTTTCCGGTATCTCTTTCCGGTATCTCGAGGCTCGTTTTTTAAAAAAGTCATTAATGAAACGCACCTATGGTACGAGCTCTATTCGAGCCTTCCGATTTTTTTTTTATTCTATCAATTTTTTATACCGGCTAGCCGTGGGATTTTTTATTTTTATTTTTGAATTCTCAATGTAATTAGTTAAAAATTAGAAGAAGAGAATTATTTTTATGTTTATAAATTTATAGGAGATGAGTTCGAGTTACAGCGAAAGCAATTCGCTAAAAAAAAAAAATAAGACTAAACGTAAATCGAGTGTTTGGTTTAGAATAAATTACATAATTGCTTCATGAATTACTGCACTTTTATTTAGATCTTTCATCAAACTCTTTAATTGTTTTATTTTTCAACAATCATCATTCCGTCTAATTTATCTTCGGGCTGTTCATATTTTTCGCACGTGAAGCTCACACGTAGCATCTTTGGTGATGATATGCTCTAACTCTCTTATCGCAAGAGTATTGTATAAAGTGTTATTCATTAGGATTGCCAACACTTGTTTGGCTAGTGAATCTTCATTCATACAATACTCGATCAATGTTCTCGATAACGCTACTCTGCGTAAGTCGCACGGTCAAGTGTTCAATCTCTAACAAAGACAATAGTTTATATAGAGATTAAAAATTGGTAGTGTAGGTAATTTTTTTGTGAGAACATGACCTTAGGCTTAAATGTTTGATCCAAATAAGATATTGAAATTATACGAGCTATCTTATTTTTAGAAAGAAATGAAAATATCTTAATTTTACAGTTTTTCTTTATTTCTTATAGTTTTATTTAAATTTTTTATTTCAGTTTTATTTTAATTTTTATTAGGTGTTTATAGTTTCATATAAATAGTGAAAAAAAAAATCATCTGGAATAAAAAAAAACATGAGATATTTATAGGATATTCGAAAACGTATATTCATGGAATTACCATCTTCTAATAGGATATTGTTAGAAATTCTCCAGGCCAACTAACTGGTTGGCCCATTAGAATAAGAGCCACTATTTTCAATAATTTAATTTTCACGAATTTATCCCACACCTCTCGTTGCGAAATTTCCTTTGAATGGCTGTGAAATATCCACAGCATCGCAAGTCATATCTGCCACCAAGCGGAACCCAAAACCCAACTCCCCAATGAACAAAATGTTTCCAAGCTCAGGTATGCGAAATCAATCTCTTCCATTCTAACGGATAAGATCAAAGTTACACTCTTTTTCCGTTTCTTCGAGTGTTCAATTACCATGGGAGAGAAAAGGTATCAAATACAGAGAAGCTGTTATATGTTAATGTTGTAGATTCTCTAGAGAGAGAGAGAGAGAGAGAGAGAGTAAAGATGCAAGCTTTAAAGAGTGACTTGTGGATTGAACCCCAATTAGGCTCTGAAACGAGCTCTTGTCTTCACGGTAGAAATTCTATGTTCTTACGGCTTGCCAGTAGTAATTCAAGAGCTGTATGGTACGGAAATCTCGTTGGTGGTGCAAAATTTGATCTTGGATTCGGGTTTTCATCCGGGTTCTCTAGGCTCAAAGTCGCTCACTTTTGGAATCGGAGAAGCTCTCTCGGCGCATCGGCTTCAACGGCTTTGGCCTCGGAGAGACAAGCGACCGGGAACGAAGCTCAACTAGAAGGGTCCGAGAGAGAAGAAGAAGAAGAGCTCGAAGAGAGGCCGGGGAAGAACGACGGTTGGGTCAACGTCCGCGAGCTAGCTTCGAGCTTAAGGCACGCCGTGACCGCCGACCAAGTGGACGAGATTCTCGGCGGGAAGGGCGATTTGCCTCTCAGAGTGTACTCTACCGTGATCCGTGGTTTGGGAAAAGAAAAGTTGCTCGGCCCCGCTTTTGCTCTCTTCGAGTGGATCAAGAGAAGGAAAGAAGACGGCCTCGGCCCGAACCTGTTCATCTACAACAGTCTCTTGGGAGCGATCAAGCAATCCGGCGAGTTCGGGCTCGCGGAGAGAGTCTTGGACGAGATGTCCCGAGACGGGATCGCTCCGAACATCGTGACTTACAACACGAAGATGGCGATTCTCTTGGGCCGAGGAATGTCCGACGAGGCTCTCGAGGTTCTCGGGGAGATACGGGAAAAGGGTCTAGTCCCTTCACCGGCGTCCTATTCCACGGCCATGTTGGCTTACCGGAGAACGGAAGACCCGAACGGAGCCCTAAAATTCTTGGCCGACGTCAGAGACAAGTACCGAAACGGAGAGATGAGCGAAGACCGCCGAGATCTGGAGACCGAGCTCGCCAAGCTCGAGGGTTTCGCCGTACGAATCTGCTACCAAGCGATGCGAAACTGGCTCGCGAGCGAGGATAACTTGAGCACCAAGGTACTGAAGCTCCTGACTTCCATGGACACCGCGGGGGTTCCCCCGGGTCGTAGCGAACACGAGAAGCTAATATGGGCTTGCACGCAGGAAGACCACGCCGTCGTGGCAAAAGAGCTCTACGACCGCATCAGAGAGCGAGGGTCCGCGATAAGCCTCTCCGCGTGCAACCACGCGATGTGGGTGATGGGTCGAGCCAAGAGATGGTGGACCGCGCTCGAAATCTACGAAGACTTGTTGGAAAAGGGACCGAAGCCGAACCAAATGTCCGACGAGATCATCGTTGCCCACTTCAACGTCCTTCTCGGGTCGGCCCGGAAGAGAGGGATATGGAAATGGGCGGTCCGGCTTCTGAACAAGATGGAAGAGAAAGGGCTCAAACCCGGGAGCCGAGAATGGGACGCGGCCCTCGTGGCGTGCTCTAAAGCCTCCGAGCCCGCCGTGGCCGTCGAGATCTTCGAGAGGATGATCGAGCGAGGGCAAAAGCCGACCCGGCTCTCGTACACCTCTCTGCTCAGCGCTCTCGAGAAGGGAAAGCTCTACGACGAGGCTCGGACGGTCTACGAGCACATGGTCAAAGTGGGGCTAGGACCGGACTTGTACGCGTCGACCATCATGGCCTCGGCTTTCGCGGCCCAAGGGAAGCCCGTTTTGGTGGACGCGATCCTCCGCGACATGGCCCGCGGCGGGGTCGAGCCCGGGGTGGTGACGTGGAACGCCGTGGTGGCGGGGTTCGCGAAAAGCGGGGCCGCCTCGGCCGCGTTCGAGTGGTTTCGGAAGATGGAGTGCGAGGACGGGGTCGAGCCGAACGGGGTGACTTACGGGACGCTCGTCGAGGCATTGGCTAAGGACTCGAAGCCGAGGATGGCTTACGAGATCTACGTGCGGGCCCACAAGGAAGGGCTCGAGCCCGGCCCGAGGGCTTACGATGCCTTAGTCGAGTCTGCGAGGGCCAATAAAGCCTCGCTCGACCTCACTCTCCTGGGGCCTCGCCCGCCGGATAATAAAAATCGGAAGACTTAGCGCTGAGTTTCACGGATTCGGTATCTTTGTATATTATAGCTTTTTGTTCATAGGAGAGAGCTTTTTTTTTTTTTTTTAGGTTTGCCACTTCTAGTACTGAAGGTGCTACTTATTCATACTCAAAGAGACACTCTTTTGAGTTCAAAGTTTAAACTCAAGTGCTATATTTTTAAGGATGTTCTTGTGCCTTTAAAAATTTGTCTTTCTGAGAATAGCAATTTCAAACTTGTAAGTTACATTTAGTTTTTTTTTTTTTTTTTTTTTTTTTTTTTTTTTAAACTTGTAAATTGCCTTCATTTTTCAAAGTTGAAATATAGCCTTGTAACTCCAAATCATGAGCAAATTTTTAACGATATCAGAACGGTGGTATTGAAGAAGGGATTTTGGCCAACCTTAATCCTGTAGTTTCAGTTAAGGTTAAGCGGTGTACATATTTTTAGGATATAATATGGTACCATATATTAGCTTAGTGGTCTCCAAATCATAATAATCTATTACTATAAAATAAGAGCAGTGGTATACGGATTATTAGAATATGACAGCTCAGAATACATAGAGCAAAAGATAAACAAACAAAAAAAGACAGAGAGAGAAATATATATATATATAAGATAGATATGCGTAATCATGCGTAATCTTATTGCAAAATTAAGTAGACAAACCAGTTGTCACTATGATTAATTAATTTGGTGTACTTTCTTAAAACTCGTGAATAAGTGAATTTCTTCTAATATATTAAAATTATTTATGTTTTTATCAAGAAGTCACGATGCATTATTAGGATCATGAGAGAAACTACTTCATTTTAGTTTCCTTTTGGCGAACTTGGCAATATTGCTGCAAATAATGACGGGCCTAGAAATTGATATTGAGCTCAGGGAATTCTTGAAACATCTTTTAGACAACAAAAAAAAAAAAAATTAAATTTTTGTCTTTCATCAATAAAGCCTATATAAGTCCAATTCTATAATCCTTATAAAAAATAATTAATAATAAACTGAAGTCCAATTCTATAAAATTAGATTGACGCGCAACGAGCAGATATTTATGAGATTTGTCACCAACTAATCCACTTCAAACCTTCAAGCATTCAAACATGGGAATTTCAATGGTATAGCAAAATCGTCATCTGCAAGGAGAGTATTTGTTGGAGGATCTCAAATCTCAAACATCATAATAATTATGGGACCTAGTCCCATCAGTATGCAAGTGGATGAATTATGACTCACTCTCGAATTCAACATTTTTTTTTTGGGAGTTGGGTGAATTGTGTTATTTAAATTTAATAAATATTTAGGGATATAAATCACAAAAACATAAACATTTGTATTTTAGCTAACATTTTGTAATTTTTTTTGTTAATAGCAATAAATATTTCGTAAATAGTAAAAATATGATATAACCAACGTTATTTACACATATTTACTAAAAATTTAATCTTCATAAATAGATCTACGTGGCTATTGTCATAATAATTATTATTCATAATATTACTTTATTAAAAAAAAAGTGATATGACATTGTCACTTTAACAATAAAGCAATTATGGTTGCATTGAAATTGCTCTAATTATTCTAAAGATTTAGATTTTGAAGTTTGAGTAGCGGGATTTTAAAGCATCGAGTGGACTTTGAAATAAAAAGAGAGAATATAGTCGAATCTTTCAATTTTGGGCTGTTTTGAAATATTGGAGTTCGAGTAGTACAATGTTTAGGACTCTTCTAATAATGTGACTCAAAGTAGTTGTAAATTGTGATAGTCCTAATGATAAAAAAAATAAATTGCTGAAACAAAGTTGAAACAAAGACAGCTTGAAACGTAATAGCGATGTTACGTCATGACACACGACTCATGAGATTAGTAGAGACCATTTCTCTGTTTTGCCTTTTTAAGGTTTGCCTCTATATTCGATTTCCATTCATCACACCACTTAAAATTAATATATCATATCAAACATCTTTTCATGATTAGAAGTAGATTAACCTTTAATTGCTATATTTTGTTTTCCAAAATTACCTCTATATATACTATATAAAGGAGAAAATGACGACAAAACTATCTAAAAAATTTATCTTGATATACTTAAATATTCAATTTTTGTTTCGACGAGTAAAATACCCAATGTTGAAGTTTGGTATCACCGTTACTACATTCGGTGTTATGAATGGACGGAAATCCACGTGTCAACATCGTGTGCATGTTTGCTATTTGAAATGAGCGTTTAATATAAAAAAAAAAAACAATTGTGTCATATAATTTAAAAAAAAAAAAAATAATTGTTTGCTATTTTAAAGAGATTTTAAATCTCAATTTAAACCCTAAATTCATAAATCAAATCGCGAAGTCGAGTCTTCGTCTGATATTTGAACCCCAATTCGAGTCTTCACACAACAAATTCATTTCTTCAACTAAGACTTCATCTTTATTTGAGCAACGGTGATACCAAATTTTAACACTGAGTATTTTACCGGTCGAAAAAAAAAAAAAAAATTTAAGTGTATGAAGAGATTTGCCGGTATTTTCTCTATATACGATATATATCATTTCACTGAAAAAAACGCCGAGCCGGCCGTGGGTGATTTCAAGCAAGATTCACAAAGTATATGCGTAATTTGTTTTCAATGAATATATATATATATATATATATATATATATATATATATATATATTTTTTTTTTTTTCTTTTCACGGAATCAATTATTTTCCTTTTTCCCGTAAACCAGCGGTTAGATTCTTTCAAAATGTCAGAATGAAAGTACACGTGGCACGTGGTTATTGACTACCTGTAAGTGGACAAAAATCGAAATCCCTTACTTTCTTTTTCCTTCCACTGACCTCACAAACAATTGAAAATAAAGAAAAAAAGAACAGTTGAGCGAAGAAGGAAGAAGGAGAACCCACGTTTGCTTTGCTTTTAGTTAAAGCAAAAACAAAGAAATACAGAGCCTTGATTGTGAGGCCTCAAGTCTCAATCATGCCTATTTGTTCCGATAATAACTGTCCTCATTCGCAACAACCGTTTCGTTAATTTTCACGAACAACCCATCTGATGTTTTTTTTTTCTTCTCAAAGGTAAGAACTTGGCAATTTCTAGCTTCTGGGTCTTCGATGTAAGGGAAAATTTCGAAGCTTTGGGGTGTAATTTTTTTTTTCCCTTTATAGAATTTTAATTTGTGTTTTTTTTTTCAGGCGAAAAAGTGTTGGAAGGAAGTGAGTGGGAAATGGGTTTTGAAGTGATGTTTTGGAGATTAGATATTTGAGTTCAAAGCGATAATGGAACCTCCGAAAGGATTTTTGGCTACCCTGTGGAACTTCATTTGCTTTTTGCCTTACTTCATTGGCCTTTTGATTCTAGGCAGCCTTAAAGGTCTTTTTTTTTTTTTTTTTTTTTTTTTTTTTTGCTGCATTGATCTATCTTAAATAACTCATGCATGTATAATATTCTACATTTAGTTCATATCTTGAATTAGAATTCACAGTTTTTGGGTGAAGAAACTTAAGATTCTATAATATCCCAGTTTGGACATAAATGCAGTTTTTAACACTTATGAACGTATTGGGGATATTTCCAATATTTTATTCATTTATAGGTATAAATTATAATTGGCACTCAAAATACTTGGAAGTTGGAAGGTTATTTGTGAACCATGGCTTTGTCACAAAAAGAGCTAAACCTTGATTTTAGATTAAAAAAAATTTAGGGGGGAATTGTTATGACTGTTTCAGGTATAATATTATGCCCGGTGATATGTTTAATCATGGCGACCGGGAATTCGGCTATCATTCTTGCTCTTTGGCTCCCACACTGTGGAATTACCTTTTACAGCGTACTGAGGTATTTTTCATTTTAGCCTCACCATTAATATTGAAAGAAGGAACGAAAGAGGAGACTTGTCATAAAAGAAAATTTGTGTTTCGTTAACGTGCAGAGCTAAAAGCTTGGGCCCGGTACTGAAGATCGTTCTGTGCATATCTGTTTTGCCAATTCTCGTGATCTTGTGGCCCGTGGTCGGAATCCTCGGAAGCATCGTTGGCGGAGCGGCTTATGGCTATCTCTCACCCGTACTCGCAACTTTCAAGGCGGTCGAAGAAGGGCGATCGGAGAAATTGTATCATTGCTTTTACGTAAGCTTATTTTTGTTCGATTTCGACTGGCTTGATAGGGTTATCCTGGAAAAAATAGTAATACCTTTGTTTATACATAAACAGAACTAGAGTATAGAGTAGAGGAAGAAATTTGTTTTTTTTGTTATAGTAGGTCTCTCAAGAACCCAATTATCTTGTATTTTTTCGCATCTCGTCTCTGCTCCATTGTTATTAGGAGCTTCTGATCATAGATATTATGAGTCTAGAGCAGAAGAAGAAATTCCTTTTGTCGTCACTAATCTGTAAAATACCCTAATATCTTGTATTATCGCATTTATGATCTCTTCCCAAGAGCTTTTGATCAAACTTTTTTGTTTCCCGATATGATATTATGCAGGATGGGACGGTAAGCACTTTCACACGATGCCTGACAGTGGTGAGGGATTTCAGTGACGTTTTTGTCCATTCGTACTTCTCGATCATGAAAGAATTGCGAACGCAGGGGATTCCGAATGGGAAATACTACGAGATCAGGTTTCACCATCTCTCTATCACTCTCTTTCTAATAGATCAATTTTATATTCTAATTAGTTGTTATTTTTCTCATCCTTTTATACTATGTGTGTGTGCTTGTAGATTGCTTTATCTTCCAGGGGCAATTATAATATCTGTGATCGGATTCTTGGTGGATTTTCCGATGATCTCGATCATAGCGTTGTTCAAAAGCGTTTACATGCTCTTCAAAGGGTGGCACCGAATGTTCCACGACCTCATCGGCCGCGAAGGACCGTTCTTGGAGACGATCTGTGTTCCTTTCGCAGGACTCGCTATCCTCCTCTGGCCTTTGGCTGTGGTCGGGGCCGTTCTCGCCTCCATCGTGGCCAGTATCTTCATCGGCGCTTTCGCCGGAGTGGTCGTTTATCAGGTCTATCCTCGTCACCATTTCTTTTCCCCGAATCGTATATTTTCTCTGACCTCTCTCATCATGGGCCGGTCCAATCATTTTTGGACTAGTTCAGTATCATGAGCTCCACGAGTAATTCATAGCTTATGTCGCTTGCCAATTCCCTTTATATTTTATATATGTATATAAATATGCGTGTTTGTGTCACAGGAGTCGTCGTTTTGGTCGGGTCTGTGCTATATCGTCGCGTCTCTTGCCATATACGACGAATACAGCAACGATATTCTCGACATGCCTGAAGGATCGTGTTTCCCGAGGTATATTAATTGAGGACCGTGCATGAAATTTTCAAATCCGGATCAGGTCTTATACGATTTCGTATCTAACGGGTTTGATTTTGTATACAAATCCGTCAAAAGGCCCAACTATCGAAAGAAGGATCAACTGCCTTGCTCCGGTACTTCATCGAAGCCCGACTCTGTACGAAACCCTCCCTCGCGAACGTCTTCGTTCAGTAACCCCATGGTTGATCTGAAGCCGCTTGAGGTGGCTATATATCTATTCGCTTTTATGTTTAATTTTCCGAAGGTTGTCTATTTTCTAATTTGTGTGTGTGGGTGTGTGGATATAGCTTCTCGATAGCTTGTTCATGGAGTGTCAAAGGAACGGAGAAATCTTAGTCTCCGAGGGACTAATAAGGGTTCAAGACATCGAAGACGCGAAATCGAGTAATGGAAGCAGAGTCATAGGTGTTGGTCTACCGGCTTATTGCCTTGTTCAGACGCTCTTGCGCTCGGCCAAAGCCGATTCGGCCGGCATATTGTTAAGTAAGTCGAAATTACGCTCTTCGACATCGACACTAATGAAGTCTTTGCGATGGGATAGGACTTTAGGCAATGGAATAATCGATGAGCTGTTGGGTCATTGAGAGTTATTTGTCTATAGGTGGGAAACAATTATCTAGAGATGAATTAATTATGTTTTGCTCAAGTTTTAAACTCACGATGGCCGACTCGAATCACACGATGCCAATTGAAATTTTTTCATCGATTTAGGGGATTTTGAAAAACGAAACAAAATAACCAATGTTGGCACTCCGATAATCTTTTGAAAAAGCAAAATTTCGCTGATTGATCAACGTCACTTTGCGATTTTTAATACCCTAGTTTTATGCAATCGTTTATCTTGTATTCCGTGTCGTATATTCAATAGAATATTTTAAGGTTCTTATCATTTTGTTAGGTTGTTTGTCAGATTTATTATTAGTTCCTTTTTTCAGGTGACAACAAGGAGATAACTAGCACGAACCGGCCGAAAGATGTTTTCTTTGACTGGTTTCTAAACCCGTTGTTGATCATCAAGGATCAGATAAAAGCCGATAATCTCTCCGAACAAGAAGAGAGTTACTTGGGGAAACTAGTCCTTTTGAACGGCGATCCCTCGAGGCTCAAAGCCACCAATCTCGGTCCGCCACCGGATACTGAGCGTCGGCGCGCCGAATTAGACGCCTTAGCTAGAAGGTGACCAATTTGATACAAAAAAAATAAAAATAATGACTTTTATTTTATTCCGCTGAATTATTTTTTTTCTTGTCCAATGGGAAACCCAAAAAATATAATTTAATAAATATATGGGAGACCAATGTTTAGCGGGAATTTTTTTATCAATTACCCTAACTGTCAATTTCAATTAAAATTAACCGAAAATTTCTTTTGAAATTGTCTAATGAAAAAAAGAAAATATCGATATTATTGGTGCGTTTTACAATCCAATTTTTTTTTTTTTTTTTTTTTTTTTTTTTTTTGTGTGACAGGTTGCAGGGGATCACGAAATCGATATCGAGGTACCCGACTTATCGGAGGCGATTCGAGAGCCTGGTTAAATCGATATCGAATGAGCTGGGCAGTCATAAGCGGCAGCCGATACAGAGATCGAAGAGCGCGTTTGCGAGGATGTTCAGCCAAAAGTCTTTCAATGGCAGCAACAACAAGACCAGCAGCCACGGCCGTGATCGTGATCGTGAACAGGACTCTCAACTGGTCTCGAGAGACGTCGATATCGAAGGAGTTTAAAAAAAAAAAAAAAAAAAAAAAGTGAAAAGACTTGCTTGATTGATTAATTGCTTCTGATTTATTTTTTCTTGACCCGTATCCAAATTTTGTAACTAGTCACCAAGCTTGTCGTTAACATATTTTGATACATTAGTACTTTTGGGCAAATGTATTCCCTTGCATCAATGTACAAATCCTTGTAACCCTCATTTGAATTCATACCTTCAAAGCAAAAGTTAAAAATGTATGTGAACAGTTTTAGGCTTATATAGTTTTAGCAATCTTTTGTTTTAATTTTCTTTTCACCTATATGCACTTAATTATTTGTTATATGACACAGTGAAACAAAACTCGATTTTGTGTAGCGGGATTTGATAAAATCGTCGTGGTGACCCATAATTCACTTTAAGCTTGTAGTACTATATTCAACGTATAGTAAGAACACACAACGTGCACAATATGCCCGTTATTTACGAAACTGCCCTCGGTCGTCGAACTTGACCAAAATATCAAGACGTTTTTAAAGTAACTACCCACTAACACCTCCACATAACCCACACAAAAGTAGTTTATAAACTAACCACTACGCTTTCACAACTATACGTATATAATAATAACACACGTTATAAACTCACATGCACGGTAATTAATACTTGAGACTTGAGAGAAGAAAGAGTGGGGTTGATCAAGAGATCGAGACAATGATGAATAATAGATCACAAACCGTTCTCTTCTTCTTTGCCTTAATATGTGTTTTATCAGCACTTGAAACCCCAACACAAGTCCATGCATTTGAGTACCAAGTGGGAGGACCAAAAGGCTGGTCGGTCCCACAGAAAAACGACACCGAACTCTACAGCGTTTGGGCTTCCAAAAACCGCTTCCTAATTGGCGACACACTTCGTAACTATACTTTCATTTTTTATTTTCTTACATTACTTGGGTGTCACGTAAACAGTTCATCCTACTTTTTTTACAGGGTTTGAGTACAGCAGAGACTCGGTGTTGGAAGTGAGCGAAGAGGATTACGAGAAGTGCAATTCAAGCCACCCAAAGCTGTTCTCGAACACAGGCGACACTGTGGTCAAGCTTGACCGCCACGTCACTTTCTACTTCATCAGCGGCGTCTCCGGTCACTGCCAGCGTGGACAACACGTCACCGTCAAGGTCGTTAACGTTTCTCCCCCATCCAAAGCCTCCAAATCACCCGCCCCAACCGTTTCCCCGTTTTCTGTCGTTTCTGCTTTTTACATGTCGTTTATTTTCTCAGTTGTCGTTTTTGAAATCTAGATTGTTTTAGACGTTGTTGCTTTTTTTTTTTTTTTTTTTTTAGGAGCGCTATTAATATTATTTGTTGCTCCAAAGCTTTATGATGTTATGTTTGCTAGAGAATAGTTAATATAGATATGTCTGATACATAGATGAAATTTTCATGCGCTTGACATCCTATGTAATATCCATACAATAAACTTACATAAACAGATTAAAAAAAATGGAACATGATCGAGAAGGCCGTTAAAAATTTATGAGCAATAGTTGAACTGTTCACAGTGGGGAAAGATAAAAAAAAAAAAAAGAAAACCACAAAACAAAATAAGCATACAATATTAAAGCCGTCAATGGCTTAATTGATTGTACCCACGTTCTCTGACAATCACTTTCATGGAAGCAATTCAGAAACAGCAAAACCATTTCTTCTGCATCACAAAAAATAATAATATTTATATATTAAAAAACATTAATATAAAAAAAGTAGTAAATTAAGAAGGATGCTATATGTAATATATGGTATATAATTAATTACCATTGAAGGGTACTCGTAGTTGATCTCTTCTGGCTTTTTAGGTGAATTGTTGTCATACTGCTTTTTCTGTGAGGCACTACTATTATTATGAGTAACATTTGATTTTTTGTCATCTCTAGCTTTTGTAAATATTACTGTAAATCCCTCGGCCGATGCCGGATTGTTCACGTCCCACTCTCCGAATTTTGGCAATGGCACACCTTTTTCCTGCTAAAAAAAATGTTTTATTTTTTATTTTTTTGTATAATTTTTACACAAACCCTTCATGATCACTTTTATCATCTTATGCTGTCATATAATCTGGATCACTATTAAATAGCTAGGACATCGTTAACTGAGCATTCATGTATATAACTGAGTTCTTATATGGGGATAAAAAGAATCAATAGTAATGCAACCTATAATATATAAATGGTGATGGTGAGGATTAAGAACCTAAAAACCAATATTTGGAAGACGAAGGTAATGTACATATGAATATTGACATAAAATATACATGTGTGTACATAAATGATAAAATGGAATGAAAGATGTGCTGAGAGAAATTATATAAACGTTGAAAGAGGAAGAGGTTGATTCTTACCGATGCCATTAGAAAACTTCGCAGGGCTTCTTAGTAGGAAAAAATGGAGATAAGAGAGAGAGAGAGAGAGAGAGAGAGAGAGAGAGAGAGAGAGAGAGAGAGAGAGAGAGAATGGGAATGAGCGAGTTTTAAGGCACGTCCATTGAGAATAATGGTGGCTATAAACAATTGGTGATGTGCATTGAACCTGTATTTTCATTAGGTAGTCTAGAGCTAATTGAATTACTAAATTAATATATAAAAATCATTTGCTATCATTTCATTGGAAGATGAATGTTCCCTAGCATTTTTTTTTTTTTTTTTTTGAAGGATGTTCCCTAGCATTTCAATCATGCACGATTACGCTATGTCTTGAACTACCACGCCAACGTGTGAAAACGACAATTATTAAACAAAACGACAACAATATAATGAGCCTTGAAATCAGAGAAAAATGGAATTAATTGCCTCTTTCACGTTTTCTCCTACTAAAGGCCCACCTGTATTAGCCCATTAGCGCGCTAATGAACAACATTTTCCTTACCTTATAGCGGCAAATATTTTGGATAATGTTTTGTATTTTTTTTTGTTTAAATGTGAGAATATCTTCAAGTCAAAACGACGTGAACATGGGAATAGTAACTTCTGGAACTGTTGTTTTCAAAGCCCAAAATTCTGGCCCACAAAAAGCCACTTCTCCCTTCAAGAACTCTAGGCTGTATGGCCGCCACGCGCAACAAATCGAAGATTTAAGAAACTAATCGACGTATCAACATTTTTTCCCGAATTAAAACCCACAGCAACGGCTCACAATACGCCACGTCACCGAATACCAACCCACCGGACAAAAAAAGCCCACCTTTATTCAGATTTACCAGACTGTCCTTCATCCTCATCCTTAAAACCCGTACCCTATATAAACCTATTTTCGTCTTTCTCTGACCAAATAATTTACTTTCTCCTCTCTCTCTTTCCCTCACGTCTCATCGGCTATGGCGACCGGGATTCTCAGACGATTGGCATCTAGGGTTTCGTCGACGACCGCGAATCCGGCGAGGCTAATTCCCGTCCGATTCGCCGCCGCGGAGTCCTCGACGGAGCAGAAACCTAGCCAGAAGCTGAAGACCTTCTCGATCTACCGATGGAGCCCCGAGAGTCCGTCGAAGCCGGAGCTCAAGGAGTACGAGATCGATCTCAAGGAGTGCGGTCCGATGGTCCTCGACGCGCTGATCAAGATCAAGAACGAGATGGACCCGACCCTGACGTTCCGGCGATCGTGCCGGGAAGGAATCTGCGGTTCCTGCGCGATGAACATCGACGGCTGTAATGGCCTGGCTTGCCTGACGAAGATTCCGGACGAATCTTCGGCGGCGACGATGATCACGCCTCTGCCGCATATGTACGTGATCAAGGACCTCGTGGTGGACATGACGAACTTCTACAATCAGTACAAGAGCATCGAGCCGTGGCTGAAGAGGAAGACTCCGGCGGAGGAGGAGCAAGGGAAGGAGATTCTGCAGAGCAAGAAGGACAGAGCGAAGCTTGATGGGATGTACGAGTGCATACTCTGCGCCTGCTGCAGCACATCCTGCCCTAGCTACTGGTGGAACCCTGAGTCCTATCTCGGTCCCGCGGCTCTGCTTCACGCTAATCGGTAATCTATTTTTGAATTCAGAGACTTTGCTCTCAATTGCTTTTCTTTTGCGTATGTTACTTGTGCTCTAGGTAGTAAATGGATCGGGATTTTAAAAAAAAAAAAAAAAAAAACTTAGTTTGTGTTCTAAAGATGTGTTTTTTTTAAGGAGAAGAGAATTTAGAGAAGTTCCATCTTTATTGGAATTGTACGGTAGTGGAACGTGTTGTTTCGAGATAAGATCTGATTTCTAGCCTTGTGTTTTGGGTATTGCCTTGGTATTCTCTGGTTGTGTTTCCATGATTGATGAGCTGGTGTTTTTTTTTTTTGTGTGTGTGTGTGTGGTTTAAGAATGTATGTGCTTGCATTGGTTCTATAGTTTGTCTTACCTCATAATTCAGGTGTGCTTGAAGTTGGATGGTACACTGTCTTTATATTCTGTGATTTAGAACAGGAAGCAGCCATGAATATACAAGATTAGAACAGTCTTTCTAAGCTTATTATATGGTAGCAGCGGTGCAGAAGAAAACTGACCATTCTTTTTAGTACGGAACTATTGCATTTGCGAGGGAACAGTGAAATAAGGTTCTTATATGTGTGATACATGAGGAATAGGTTCATCAAGGCATTTTGTGCCAATTGTACAATGTATAGAAGTTGTAGAAGTAGTTAGGGTTTATTGTTTTTTCCTCTTTGCTTTTCTTTGACTTGGTCCTCTAGTTGTGGTTAAAGACAATCTTTTCCAAGACGAATTTTGATACAATGTATACACGTTGTAGAAGTTAGGGTTTATTGTTTTTTCCTCTTTGCTTTTGTTTGACTTGGGCCTCTAGTTGTGATTGAAGGCAATCTTTTCAAAGACCAATTTTGATACTTTCGTACGGGATTTGGTAAAATAAAACCTATACATTGTGCCTCAATAAATGTGTGAAATATTGTTTCATTTCTGGGTTATGGACCAGAAATTATTATCATGATCCCCTTAAAAGCTTTTGAGACTACGCTTCTCAACTTGGCATCACATGCTCGAAATAGTAATCTCGTCTTTTTTAGCATGATGTTTCTGTGTTGATGGATAACTGAATGCTTATTAATACATTTGTGGCTTAATTTCCATTGCAGGTGGATTATGGACAGCCGTGACGAATATACAAAGGAACGATTGGAATCCATTAACGACGAGTACAAGCTCTACCGTTGCCATACCATATTGAATTGTGCTAAAGCTTGCCCTAAGGGATTGAACCCTGGAATGCAGATTCAAAACATCAAGAAGCTGGAGTCAAAAGCAGCTTAAAAGCCATTATATTTCGAGTTGCAATGTCTGATAAATTCTATATTTATCGGTTTATTAGCCGGGATTATTTTTTTCGGGGGGAAGATTCTGTGTCTGAGCTATATAATAATTCCCAGCAGTGATTGTTAATCTATCTTTTTTTTCTCCACAACTGTAATGAATCTTGATATCATTGTTGCTAAATAAGTTTCACTTTCAGTACAAACCAACATAGGTCTTTCATTGCCCTTACAATGTGTGTGTGGTATATATATATATATATATATATATATATATATATATACAGCACAAAGTTATCTACATTTGTGATATTATATCTCTGTTCATGAAATCCTCGCCTGCCTAGAAAAAATATGATCATCAGAAACATCGCGTCATTCATTGAAAAAAAGAATTAGATACTGTCATGGATTAGCTATGATTGTTCATTATAATCATTCATAAGTAGTCGCATGATTAAAGAGTGATCTTTAGATAAATACGCCCATGACAAAAGTTAGATTTGTTATAGAAAAGTTCGATCATATTTCATCTCCAACCTCAGAACTACTATCCAAAGCCTATAAATCTCCTCAGTAATCATGAACAAATATAACTTGATAGCCAAAGATTAAAAAAAAAGCATGAACTTTGCATTGGCTATGGCAATGGCTATTTCAACTTTGCTGGCTCTCACTTCTGTTGTTCCTCATAATGTTCAAGCGAGCAGTCGCGTCAGGATTTCCTTTGAACCGTTTCGTTATGTCACCATAGCAGGTTTTTAACGACGGGAAAAAAGTAATCAATTCTATCTTAGTCATAAAAAAGTGACAACATTGCTAAATAAGTTCCATGTACTTTCTTTTTATACAGGGTGCAACAACTACTGCGATTTTAGCTGTTGTAACTGCGACATTGAGAAACAACCACCGCTTTGCGTTCAATGCTGCGAAGAACCTTGACTCAGTTCGAGTTTTCTCGGTTATCTTTACTCTCAGGCTCACTGAACATATCATCTTTTTACAATTAAAATATATATATATATATATATATATATATATATATATATATATATACACATCGCTTTTTTTTTTGGAGTTAGCAGCTAAGCGTTTTCTTTCCATGGCTTTCGAGTAAAACCCATTGGAATTCGATAGTCTTTGCTCGCCCTTAAACCCTAGTCTATGTCATCTTATTTTCTTTCCAGGGAAAGCAGTGCTTCTATCAAATATACTTTATTAATTAGAATTTTGATACAGTAGTAAAAATGGAAATAGTCAAAAGGAAACAAACATTGCCCAGTGAGACTCTCTCTTGATTACTGGCACAAAAACAATACATCTCAGCCAACGAATTCGATCATCGGTTCGCTTATTGGATCAGATCAACATCCATGCAAAACTTTGCATCTTCACTGATCTTCATCTAAATACTAGCTCTTGGAGCGTTTAATTTAAAATGAGAAAAAGAACACTACAAACGCTGATATTCTAAATCTTTCGAGACAGAGCAAGGAATACAACAGCAGAAGATATTTGTACTTTGAGATCAGCAATATCCACATCATGACCACCTTCAACAAGACCCCAACGCTCCACCTGAAATATGTTTACAAAAATTAGAAAAAACAATGTTTACACAAAGAACAATCCATTGTTGAGTAAGGATTAGATACACGGAAAAAAACAAAAAAACAAAAGAAACAAAAAAAACCTGTAAATCCTCTTCAAGTCTAATCAAGTCGATTGCCTCCTGTATCTGCAATTTCCCTCGAAACAGTGCGATCGCAATTAAGAGAGAATGGGCAGACGCAGTAATAGCATCGATCGCTGCTAATTCATTGTTATCTGTTTTCTTAAGAAGTTCTTCGACGGCTTTCGTGAGACCTTCCTCTTGCTTTCCACCGAAATAACTCGAGTGCACGACAGTTTTATACCCGAATTCCGACTCAACCCATCTCAGTAAAGGATCGATCTTCTCCACTTGCTTCTCTACAAATTAAGACAGACATACCAGTTATATAACTACATCAAGATGCTATCTGCGCACAGGCCATGCTTGAAACCCGAATTTCATGATGGAAAAAAAAAGTATAAAAAAGCGAGGGATGATCAAAATAATGAAATCCTTGGTATTTATAAACTTCCATTTTCGGCAGAAAATCTTTTTTTTTTTTTCACTCAGATTATCAGGATCCAGACACAATTAAGCTTCATTCTTAACACACAAATCCACAAATAGATAAACAATTATATACCATGGAGGGGAAGACCGGTCAACTGCTCGTCCTCTTTGGGAGTGCGACAAAAGACGAGATCTTGATGGAACTTGCTGATCAAGTTATCTATGATTTTTTGCCTAGTGAGAGGGACTCTCTCCAGACTAGTACAAGCTAACTTCATGAGTGGCATTGTGAAGGGTCTTATCCCATCTGTTAGCTAAGCCAGAAAGAAGCAAAAAAAAAAAAAAAAAAGAACATCACAAAACCATCACTCAACATTTGAAAATCGAGTGCATAACGAATTGAAATTTATATTCCATGAAAAAATTGTATGAAAGATGAAAATTCGCAGACTGGGAGATTCTGGTTATCTCAAGAATACTATAACTTTGATATTCCCTTCACCATTTTCATTTTTCACAGTAAATTCGGGTTACAAACATAATCTTAATAAATCTAATCACATACAGATTCTCAGTCTCAGAAAATCTGTAGAGAGATTCAATTCTGAATGCTAATGAATCACTGACTAAATTAAAGCAACAGCCAAAAAGAGAAGTGATGGTCAGACCTGATATTCCCACTCGGCGGCGATGGCTTTGGCGAGAAGCAGATTCGGAAGCTTGAGAGGTCTCTTCGTCGGAGTCTTCAGCGTCCGATAATCAAGCATAACGCACCATCCATTCCCGTCCTCGGACGCTCTCGTCGTTACCTTTTTGTAGAACCTCTTTCCGACGATCGAGCCAGACATGAACGACGTCGGCATCGTCACCGACGCGCCCCGAGCCTTGACCATAATGGATTCGTCGTTTTTCTCCTCCGATTTTCCGTCCGACGAGAACGAAAAGGACGACGAAGAATCGTCGGAAGGCTGAGTCTCCGCCGCGGCGGAGGCGGAGCTGAATCTCCGAGGCCACGGGGAGAGAGATTTAAGGAGACCGAGGTTTTTTGTTAGGGTTAGGGTTTTGTTTGCAATCGAGTTTGCCATTTCTTTTTTTCTTTCGATCGGAGTGATCGGAGTTCTCTCGGTGTCTGAGAGAGGAGTTTCACTGTTATTTTTGTTAGGGCTTTTCGGCGAGCGAAGCCAATTATTTGGGCTCAACAAGACATAAGCCCAAAACAAGCTTTCCCAATCGCATACCTATGTAAAACTTTTGGGGAAAATGACAAAATTATCAAAATGGGCATAAAATTTCTTAGATATCTCAAAGTTTGAGATCATTTCTGGAAAATATGTAACGAGCTAAATCAGGACAAAATACCTTTTAGATTATACTTAATACCTCACGAATTCATTGTTCGCGAATATGAAAAGTAACGAGCTTTTTAGGCCAAAACGACAGCTTGAAGTAAGGATACGATAAAAAAAAAAATACACAAGAGAACGAGGGGTTCCTTCTAATTATAAGAATGAGAAGGGACTTATCATAAGAATTTCTTTTGAAAATTAAGAAATATTTCCAGAAATCCAATCTTCGTTTTCCCTGTTTGAAATTGAATTTTGTTGTCCGAGTTTTGGGTATTCGTCCGACGAATCAACAACACTTGGAGGAACTTTGATTGGGCATTCGTGCGCCGAATCAACGATTGAAGTTGTCACTTATTTCTCTAGATTCTGCTGCATCAGTTGGTATCAGAGTCAAAAACGATCGCGAATCATGCAGATTTTCGTTGGATTTGTTGATGGCGACTCGATGTCACAGGTGTTTGAGGTTGATTGTGAAGAAGAAGAAGAGTTCTTTTTTGAGCCGCTGGGTGATGCAATTTACGATGAAAGTGATGGAGATGAGGAAGTAATTCCCGAGCCATTGAATAATCCAATATTCTATGGGAGAGACGTAGAACAAGAAAAAAAAGGCATGAAGATAGCTCTCGCTCCAACGAACAATCCAGCCGATTGCGAGCTCTTGAAGACTTCATTAATGTGTCATTTTTGTTTAAGGTAGAATTTCGATCTCCGGAGTTCGTCAAGAAAATCCTCCTCCTTTCACACCACCTGAAGATGCATCGAATTCGGGGACGAATTCTATCAAGCCCGAGGAGACTAATGCAGCTCAAAAGAGTCTGGAAAGTTGAGATCGCAGAAACGGACAAAAGAGGAGTGTTTTCTGAGTGAAAACATCATAGTAAACAAGACCCACATAGTGGGGTCTCAGGATTTAAGCCTAATTCGGACGTTTAGGTTTTCAAAATGACGTTGTGTGTTTTGTCCGTTTTGTTTCATTATTAGTTTTTTTTTTAATTTCGTTTATTAATGTTTGTTAAGAGTCTTTATTAATGTTAAACTATCCAGTTTTAGGGATGTGAATGGTCACAAGATGCATCTATAAATCTGGGTGACTTGTTTTGTAAAAAAAAAGGAGATTATGAATGAAAAAAAAAATTAAAACCTTTGTGTTTTTATCCCCAAATTTGTATGTTCTTGTGATGACCCAATTTGATGCCCGAAACCTAGTATTCGTGAGCGAATCAATAGGTGGAGGAAGGTTCTTCGATTGGGTATTCGTGCGTCGAATCAACAATTGTAATCCATTTATCTCATACACAAAATTCCGCTACATCATTTGCCCTGCATCACACGGTATCCACATAGAATTGGACATGAATATCATCATAAAATATTACGAGGGACGACCCCTAGCAGCATCCAAAGACGTGAGTTGTTGAGGTGAACTTCTAGCTAGTCGATTTTTTCTTCATAAAACAAAAGCGGTCGGTGTGGTCAGTCGTTTTCAAGAATATTAAAGTTTTTACGATTTGCAAAGAATTTCATGTCAAAGCCCAAATGAGGCCTATAAGAAAGCCCGATCCCGAGCCCATAAAGGCAAAGAGTCCGTCCTGAACGGGTCCATGAAGAAAGGCGAAAATAATGGAGAAAAAGAGCACACGTGCTCTCTGTCGAGCTGTGCCGCGCCGCGCCAACGCGAAAATAGGTGCGCACGAGGCCTCTCGCACGCGCTTCATTTGTCTCTGCCAAATCCGAATTTTTTGGACTCTTTTAAGCCATTCAACCACTATAAATACCCATCTACTCATAGGGAAAAAAGTACACAATTCATTCTAAACACTATCACTCGATTTTAAAGTCGTGAAACGCTGTCGAGGACCCTCCGCACTTTCTTTCACGATAATCAAGCTTGATTCTCTCAAATATTTCAAAGAATAATGTCTCTCACATCACTCATAGCGATCAGACTAATGTTGTGCGTCAGAGCACGTGCCAAAGACATCACATCTGCCTCTTTCTAGCTTATTCTCTTCTTCTTCTTCTTCTTCTTATTCTCATATCTCCGCAATGAACGAAGCACGTTCTTGGACTAGAAGAACGACACTCGAGACTTTCGAGTTCCGCACACCCGATTCGAACGCGATCACTTGGTCTGACCTTGTGTCGACCCGCTCAAAATCTTCAACGTTGTTAAATTTTCAGCGACAACAGTCGGCATCCAAATATTTTATGGTAATGAGTGCTTCAAGTTACTGGTGATGTCAATTTTCCGTTTTGCACTCCAATGGAAGTTGTGCTATCGTATGCATTTGGGTATTTGATTGTAGTCTTACTCCTCGAAAACTAAGTCTTTGATTTCTTTATCAGCGCTTTTGATCTCTTAAGGGCTCATACTTATTAGGAATTTTTTTCGTTTCCCTAGGCATATTTGTACTTCCAAGATCGTTTCACTCTTCATTTATTTAGTATATGTTATGTCGTTATTTTCACATGGTATAAATAACACCCGGATAGCAAAAATTGACATATCAAGCTCATACACAAAGCGTCAAGCGCCAAGCGCCAAGTGCCAAGCGACAAGCGCCAAACGCCAAACGATAAGCAAAAAGCGCCAAGCGCCAAGCGACAAGCGCCAAGCGCCAAGCAACAAGCGCCAAAATCCTATAAATACCCCATCTCTCTCTTTCTCAAGGTAAGTCCTTCAAAACTCAGAAAAGTCATTCTCGACTCATAAATTCTCTCTGAACTTGAAAAGTTCTCTCTTAACTTGAAAAACTACGCCTCTCTCTCACTAAAGAAACATTTCCTCTCTCTACCCTCTAGAGACGAGATGAGACCCCCCACCTCTGCTAATGTTGAGCGTCGGAGCGCGCGTCGGGGGAAAACCCTCCGCGCCCCCTAGTTCATGTTTATTGATTATCAGGTTGAAGAACACGAAGAACGTGAAGAACACGAAGGCCAACTATTGACGAAGTGACGAGGAGCCGAAAACCACTTTCCGGCGAGGCAAGGACGACGAGAATAGAAGAACTTCACCACACCTAACCTACGTGCGATCATAGGGTCCGACCCTAGATCGAACTACGGACGGTTCTGAATGCTAATCCAAAAAACGCGATTAACATTTTGGCGCTAGAATGAGGGGTTCCCGAGAACAACCACGGGCTCTCCACCAGCAGACTCTTTTCCTCCGCGGAAAATATTTCAATACGACGAAGATTGACCCCGGATAGCTAAGGTGGGATCGGCCTCGAGTGGCATAATGACTCCGACCCGATATGGCTTGGACTAGTCCTAAGAAGGGCGAAGCCCCGACCTCAAGGGGTACGAGCGAGCCTAGCCCAAAAAGGCACCGACCTTGGCCGTAAGTGGTTGAGTCATCATGCTACTCGGAGTTCATTTCACTTAAACTCCCGGTGGTTTGAAAAAGATTCGATCCTAAGAGAGACCCTAACAAAATCTACATTGAGGAGTGCAGTGCCCCGTACCGCTAGTGGCTCGAGTCGGTCTCGAGCAAAGCCCGCCTTACGAGGCATGGTCTCCCAAAACCATGATCTTTCGAGATCGAGCACAGCCACGAAAGAAACTTACTCAGCCATAAGAAGTTTGGGTTGTTGCACTACTCAACATAGGTTTTTCTTGGGTCCCTCAGCCTTACGAGGCCACGTCCCACGGGACTCAATCCTACGGGATCAGCCTTACGAGGTCACGTCTTACGAGACGCAGCCCCACGGGGTCAACCTTACGAGGCCACGTCCCACGGGACTCAATCCTACAGGATCAAGCCTTACGAGGCCACGTCCCACGGGACTCAATCCTATAGGATCAAGCCTTACGAGGCCACGTCCCATGGGACGCAATCCTACGGGATCAACCCCACGGGGTTAGCCTTACGAGGCCACGTCCCACGGGACTTAATCCTACGGGATCAACCCCACTGGGTTAGCTTTACGAGGCCACGTCCCACAGGACGCAATCCTACGGGATCAACCCAATGGGGTTAGCCTTACGAGGTCACGTCCCACGGGACTTAAATTTTGTAAAGTCGCGCCCCACGAGGCGTACCGCTACAAGATACGTATCTAAATCACAAATGGAAAACAAAACGGTCTAAAGACATCAACGACGAAGCTCTCGGGGAATTCAAATTAAATTTCTCCCTCGACAAGTCGCCCAAGAAACTGGGGGGTTAATGTTATGTCGTTATTTTCACATGGTATAAATAACACCCGGATAGCAAAAATTGACATATCAAGCTCATACACAAAGCGTCAAGCGCCAAGCGCCAAGTGCCAAGCGACAAGCGCCAAGCGCCAAACGACGAGCGCCAAACGATAAGCAACAAGAGCCAAGCGCCAAGCGCCAAGCGCCAAGCGCCAAGCAACAAGCGCCAAAATCCTATAAATACCCCATCTCTCTCTTTCTCAAGGTAAGTCCTTCAAAACTCAGAAAAGTCATTCTCGACTCATAAATTCTCTCTGAACTTGAAAAGTTCTCTCTTAACTTGAAAAACTACGTCTCTCTCTCACTAAAGAAACATTTCCTCTCTCTACCCTCTAGAGACGAGATGAGACCCCCCACCTCTGCTAATGTTGAGCGTCGGAGCGCGCGTCGGGGGAAAACCCTCCGCGCCCCCTAGTTCATGTTTATTGATTATCAGGTTGAAGAACACGAAGGCCAACTATTGACGAAGTGACGAGGAGCCGAAAACCACTTTCCGGCGAGGCAAGGACGACGAGAATAGAAGAACTTCACCACACCTAACCTACGTGCGGTCATAGGGTCCGACTCTAGATCGAACTACGAACGGTTCTGAATGCTTATCCAAAAAACGCGATTAACAGTATATAAATCTCTTGTGTGTAGTCTTGACACTAGGGTGTCTCGCGAAATTACTTTTACAATTTCCTTGCTTGGCCTTCGAGATTTTGCTTTTCTTTCGATTCCTAGAGTTTCTTTAATTGTTAGTCGCTTCATATGTTCTTGCATGGATTATATGCATTGCTGTTGAGTTTCGATATACTTTGGCCAACTCAATCTTGATAAATAAGAAGAAAAACAAAAGTATATATATACTAATTAATTAAAAGTTTACTTATTTCACGGCTCATGATAATACAAGCTCATTTATTTTACGTTATATAAAGCGCCTAATCAAACTCCAACAACATTACATCAATAAAAACTTTAACTGATAATTAATATGATTAGACATTAGAGGTGGCCGGGTCTTTAGGATCAATGCGGTCAACGTCGTTGCTGAGCATGCGGCGAAATTTAACCGAAAGAGACTCAGAGATTATGGGCTTGCGTTCACTTAGCTGAATGACTTTATAAAGCCAAGACCCTAACAATGTCCCTGTGACCGGTCCCAGAAAATACACCCAAAGCCCTTTGTATCGTGCGCTGGCCAGTGCCGGTCCAAGCGTTCTCGCCGGGTTCATCGATCCACCGGATACCGGTCTACATGGAAAGTTTAAACCCTTTATTGAATTGTTAAAAACAATTTACTTTTCCCTATGTTTTATTTGGTTCTTAGAAAAGAAAATGTTTTGTTTAATATAAGATATACAGGAAGAGTATAGATAAATATTATTTATAAAGAGCAATATTTTTATAATTGTGATCGCTTTAAATCATTTAAAAAAAAAAAGGTTTTCAAACTTTGAGCAATTATTTAGTATTATTTTCTTTGTAAAATTAAATAGAGCCCAAAACAGTTTACAAATACAAACACTAAGAAAAATGATTGTTTACGATATGTAAAACACTATCTATGCGATAAAAAAAAATAAAAAAAATACACACGTTATTGTTGTGATTAATTTAAAAAAAAAAAAAAAATTGCACAAAATATACCGGGTCCAAACATTGAGCACAAGCCTATTACTTGGCGATCTAATATAATTATATTGATACAAGGCCCGTTCAAATTAAAAAAGAAAAAAAAATTATAATTATATTGATACATGATTGTTGTTTACAAGCTGGTATATATACCTTGCTCTTGCTAGCTGTTTAGTTTTAATTTAGGATCATTTAAATATATTTACTCTAGTAATACTTGTGACACTAATTGAGTGCTCTAATTTTCTTTTTTATATATATATATATATATATATATATATATATATATATATATATATATATATATATATATATATATTCACCCGGCTACGATAGATGTTATGCAGACTGACGAACCAACAGCTAAACCTGCCAGCTCTCCGACCTGATAAAATATCAAAATAGTTTCAACGCAATGTATATATATATATATATATATATATATATATATATATATATATATATATATATATATTAATATATATATATATATGTAAAAGATAATTATAATAGTAATTTATACGATATTGTAAATATGGAAAATACTAACAGCTTTGGAATCAGTGGCAACAGCAGAGGTGACAAACATCATGGTAAAAGTGACGACAATCTCCATAACCAAAGCTTGGCTATCTGTCCCTGAAGGTGTTGTGGTTCCGATTTGGGTAATTGGGTCCAACAGTTCTCTCAGTGTGAACGCAGCTGAAATAGCTCCTGTGAGTTGGGCTATGATGTAAAATGGGACCTAAACAGAAAAGGACAACAGTGAGTTTATATAGAAAATTATTATAGATTTTTCAAACTTTTTTTTTTTTTTTTTTTTTTTTTTTTTTTTTTTTTTTACGTTAAACAATTAATCAGTTAGTTTTCAGTGTGACAGCTAGGGTTCTAATTAATCAGACCAATGATAATCACATAAGTGATTATTATTGCTAGCCATACCCATATAGGTATATGCATGCATGTACTTGCACAGTTGCACTGAAGATATTAACATACACATAGAAAGAAAAAAGAGAATTACGCACGGTATTAGATAGAAATTCAAATTAAAATATCTAGCTAGTACGAAGTTTCTACAGCCTTATTCTAGATATAATAGCTTCATTTATACTAGATTTTGTCGTTTTTAATAGGAAAATTCCACTCCTTTACTATAAAGTCCAATTTTTTAATTATATATTTGTATTATGTGAAATAAATAGCAGTCAGCTGATTAAACTTTCCATATTTTCTATAAAGCGCACAAACATGCACTATGACCCCAACAAATATGTTGAAAATAAATTATTATTATAATATTATAATGAGGAGCTTCTACCATGTGGCATAACAATTTGTATTATTCAGTTTTGGTTACAAAATAGATGATCACGAAATTTAACAACAAGAGGTTAGCTACACCTACACTAGACTATTTCTTCCTTTCAGGTTAAGATCATCTCCAACCCCAAAATTCGAAAATATAGTTTTTTTTCTTCTTACACTCCAAAATACAATTTTTATTACAGCAAACAGTCAATACTCAATTTTCAACACCAAAAAAATATTTTTCATAACTCTATTATTTTAATAATTTAAATATCTATCTATTTATTACATTACGACTTATATTTATTTAGTTTGTATACTTTGCATCCAATAATACTATATTTAAAAAATAAAATAAATACACATTATATATATATATATTACATTTAATTATTTGGTTCAAAATTTTAAAAATAACATCATACAAGAATACTATTTTTTTTAATCTATATGTGTATACCATGTTATTTATTTTCTAGATTGTTTGCAATTAAAATTAATATTTGTAATGACTTTTTTAGTGTAACTATTTTTTTTATCACATATTGAGATTAATTATCTATATCAAATTAGAATAAACTAAAATAATTTCATATGTAATTTTGTAATAAATAAAAACAATTACAAACAAAATATAATTATAAAAAGTACTGTGGTTGATTTATAATTGAATAAACTAATTTTTTTAAGTGGAATAAATATTTAAACTCCATATTTGAAGTTTCACTATTCCCCTACTCCATGAAGTTGGATTGGGGGCAAATTCAACTTCATTTTGTCACATCACACTCCACTATGGAGTGAGTTCAAGTTCAAGATGTTCTAATATTATTAGATAAAATTTATTTGCATATTTGTACGTAATATTCCATGGAATTTTAAAGAGACATGGAAATTAGGTCAAATAATATATATAGTATTAGTATAGTACCTGTTTCCATGGAAACCCAAGAAAGGAGGCGAAACCAAGGGTGACAGCGGGGTTCATGTGGGCCCCGGAGATGTGGCCGACGGAATAGATCATGACCGTCACGATCAGACCGCCGGCCAGCGACGCTCCCAGCTGCGATATACGCCGTTGATCGCTTTCGCTGATCGCAGCCGCGGCACAAGTCACAAACACCAGCAAAAATGTCGCCATAGTCTCCGCCAGAACCTGCATTCATAATGTATATATAATTATTTATAAATAAAATTAGAGATTTTTCCCAGGGTGTAATATGAAAATCATATAAGTTTGAGAAAAAATAATAAAAATAAAAAATGAAAATTTTAAAAGTATATACGCCTCTCTCTCTCTCAGTGACTCTCTCCATATATATATATATATATATATATATATGTATGTATGTATGTGTGTGTGTGATTATTACCTTTCTAAAAAGACCAGGTTGGTAATAGTCATTGTAGAGTGCCAAAACACGGGACTGAATTCGGGGTTTTGGATTCAGAACCTCTACAAAGTCGTTCATGTTGCTACCTTCAATTCTTTCCATTATAGAAAAGATTGTTGATTAAGAGAGAGCTAGAGTGAAGTTTTTTTTTTTTTTTTTTTTTTTGCTTACATATCTTTTGTATGAGGATATATTTGGAACGTATTCATTGGCTTAAATAGAGACTTATAACTGGACTGTTAACTATAGATTGTCAACTTTTGAGACTAAGGAATATAATTTCCATGCCATTTTGTCGCGTGGTCTGAATGATTCAAAAGCATAATTAGGATAACAAATAATTAATAAATTAAACGGAGACTTTGAGACTATTTACTCTTTTTTTTGTGTCCAGTCTGCGCATGAAGAAACCAAACCAAGGCCAAGGGCGGTAATCAATATATATATATATATATATATATATATATATATAACAAAATGATGGTGACTAGGGGTGACTCAGATGATTAAATAGCTAAACGTGACATCCTCTTCAGCTTGTTTAATCTTTAATACAGTTGAGTTTATACCTTCAGTTGGACATAAGGTTTTTTTAAGTAACTTGCTGGTTGATGATCATGGTTCAATTCAATCATTGTTTTTAATCCATCTATTTAATGATATATATATATATATATATATATATATATATATATTATATTTCTGTGTCAATTCAAATGTGATGACACTGTTTTAAGAATAAACACATATGACATCATTATACAAATGAAATGAGTTTGACTTTTTAGGCCTCAACCTTAAATGATTATCAAATGACATCGCAAAAATTTCATTCCATATATTTATGATAGGAAATCTGTTTTTTAGTAACTTATCGGTTGGTTAGTTTATAACAAAAAGAAAACTTGTCGGTTTGGTGATTGTTACGAATCAATTATTTTATCCCACTTCTAAATATGTAAATAGTTTTCGTCTCAAAGGAATTGTGATGGCATACATTAGTTTTTTTTTTTTTTTAATAAATAAAGGAATTGTGATGCCATTGTTGAGTGTTGATTTACAAAAAATAATTTTTCAACAATTGTTCCATAAAAATATTTTATTTATGAGAGAAGTACATATGTCCGACTTGGTAAAAATTATAATCTAAACAATGTTCTTAAAATACTTAATCATCCGATAGATAACTTTTTTTAGAGTTGTTAATAATAGGTAAGACTTCCAACCACTTCATTATCTTTGTGAATGTGCATCCCATTTTTAATATGTTAGCTTTCATTTAAAAAAAAAAAAAAGAAAAAAAAAAAGGAGGTTTCCTAGTTCGTGACTTGATTAGACTCATGGTCTTACATTTTTTTTTACTGGTAATTGTCTACTTCGTCCTTGAACGGACAATTCGAATAGTGGCCAAATTTTGGCTGGTCTTTAAAATTGTCAAAAATAGGACTAAATTAAGGCAAATTTTCATTTTCCTATTTTTTTCAAAAATTTACCAAACTAGGATCGGTCAAACAAAAGTCAAATGAGAGATACACAAAAATCTACCTATTATACTATCATACTAATTACCAACCTATAATCTTCCCCAATAAAATCTCTTATTTTTTCTCTATCTTTCTATTTTCCCGCTCATCCCATCGAAAAAACGAATTTTTTTTTATTAGTCCTAGTTTGGAAAATTTTTGAAAAAAATAGGAAAATGGAAATGTCCCTTAATTTAGTCCTAATTAAGAAAATGTCCCTTAATTACGAGCTTTTCCGATATTCTTATTATTCGGTAGATTTTACTCTTTACCAATGAGCCACGAGTTTTTCTTAACATCGTCGCTCATACATTATACAAAAGTAGCCCTGTAACTTACTAGTGTACTCTCATTTGTATATGTTGGTAAGATAATTTCTGGATGTACTAAAAAAACAAAAACAAAAAACAAAAATTTAACCCGACAAGATGTATTTAGAAATGACAATAGGTACGGATAAGGTCGTATATATGTATTCCGTCATTGGTAGCCGCATCACATTTTACTCGTTATCTGTACTCGGTTTTAAAATGGGGTGGGTAACAAGTATATCCGCCATGTAAAAGGGTAAAAAAATACTGCACACGTTACTCATTTACCCGCTTAACAAAATCAGGTATCGAGTCAAATAAACATGTTTAACAAACAACCAACAATGTCTTACTATCATCCAAACACAAAAATACCAAAGTGGTACTACAATTAAATAAAAATTGAAATTCAAACTATACAAATTACAAACAATGTATGTAATCATGCTTTGATTTATGGTAATAGCTAAGAACCAGACTTTTAAAACAAACATGATGCTTCTAATTAGAAGCAGAAATTGACTTTTTAAAATAGAGTTAAAAATTAAAATTTTCAATTATAGAAGTGACATGTCGCTTCTAAATTTTTTGAACCACTTTAATTGAGTCAATTTTTCCCTATTTAACTTCTAGAGGCGATACATTGTTTTTAAAAATGTTAGATTCTAATAAACTCTATTCTTTGCTTCTTCATTCAAATTCGAACAAACAAGAAAAACGAGAACAAAAGAGAAATTACTTTAACATTGTCGTAGTTGGTAATGACGAGCTTAACGGTGAATATGAATTTAAAGTTAATTTTTTTTGTTGTGTTAGAAAACAGTGAACATGAGTGTTTAGTGTTGTGAAAATCTTCGAAGTTGTAGACGTCTAGATTTGAATCACGCATGAGATGCGCTTTCCTTATAGTATCTCTTACACCTCGAAAATGTCTTAAAATTAAAAACAAAAATACTACAGGATACGATTAGTCTGAATTCGGACTGCACAAAGATGCAGTGAAATCCGAACGCAGGCAAGAAAGATTTTTTTGGAAAAAGTGTTTCAGAGAGGGAGAGAGATAGGTTTAAAAACCAAGTGATGATTTCCAAAAATCCAGCGTGGTTTTTCTAGGAATTCATATCTTTTTGTGAATGATAACGACGAACAGTCGTACTTGTTCGTTTGAACGACAATTATAGTAAAAAACGACAAAACCGTTGGCCAAACGACTGCTCGTTTCCAAAACAACACAATTGCTCGTTCAAACAGACACTAAAAAATAACCACCATGCCAGAGGACGCGACCATTGACCATAAAGCAACCGCCACGGCAAGAATCTCCGCGAGAGAGCCCGCGAACCGTGCCATTTCACCACGATGCCTACGTGATGTCGTGCTGAAGTGCCTAAGTGTGCTTACAAAGAGCCACTAAAGCTTCTATGCTCAAGCCCGATAGAGACGCCGATGTCGCGCTCGCGCGAGATAGTGATAAGTGGCACACTCAACGATTGTCAAATAACAAATGTTTTTCCAACACTTAGCTTTTATCATAAGTATAATATATTTATTTGTTAAAGTTGGTGAGGTTATTTTTGAAAAAAAAAATACCATACCATTTACATACTTAAATAAATGGTGATTTTTTTTCAATTAAAATGGATGAATAGCCCATAATCGTGATCGTTTGTCAAGAAGAGAGAACTTGTAGCCAAACAGAGTTTGAGAGAGAGAGAGAGAGAGATAGAAAGAGTTGTCTGTGACTAACTTTCTTTGACTGAATGATTGAACTGTTAGTTACACGATATATATATATATAAACTCTAACTAACTATAATTGCTCTTATCATAACCGTTGATGTACAACAGACTTTCATCCAACGACTGTGGTGATATAAGTCTAATACACCCCCTCAAATTAAACATGGGTGACCATGTTAAGTTTGGAAAGACAAGAAAGTAAACTGGGGTATTGTTAGAGGCTTAGCGAACAAGTAAGCGACTTGTTCATGGTTGACATGTACATCTAACTTCGAATTCCTTTTTGGCCACTATCTCGAGAATAAAATGAGCATCCATTTCTATATGCTTCGTTCGAGCATGGAAAATAGGATTGGACGCCAATGAAGCTGCAGCCCGGGACGGAACCAATCTAGGTCCAGAAGGGCTAAAGCCCCCCCATCCCCCACCCCTTTCAATTTTGTTTTTTACACTTTTGTCTCGTTTTTTTTTTAAATTACATTTTTTTACCCTAAAAATTCACAAACTAGCCCCCCTGAAACTTTTTATTCCAAATTAGCCCCCCTTAAAATTCGCTTCTAGCTTTGTCCCTAGCTGCACCCATATTATCGCACCATATGACTTGTACCATCTATGAGACGGACAATAGCCAAGAAAGACACAGAAAGAGGATTTGAACCTGAGTTATGTTGATTATAATGTCCGTGTAAAGGAAAACAGGCCGAGCCAAAGACATTTAGAAAAGTGTATTCAGGAGATTTGTGAAAGAGTAACTCAAAGGGTGATTTATAGTTGATAGTGGGTGAAGGCACTCTGTTTATTATGTATACAAATGTGAAAAAATAGTCTTGATCACCAGTACTAGTAAGGCCGTTGTGCTTGAGAAAGTAAGGTTATACCCAATTCGATGATGTGTAAGTGTTTTCTTGCGGCTTTACCATGCTATTGATGTGTGTGTGGGCAGAGATGTCTAAAAATGATAACTAGTTTGTGAACGATGGACACAAATGGTCTGTATTGACCACCCCAATCTGTTTGGATTTTTTTTTATTTTTGTATTGAACAGTATCTCAATGTAAATGAAAAAACGTGTGCAAGAAGTAACAGTTTGATATTTGGTTTTGAGAGGCAAAATCCAGGTAAAGCGAGTAAAATCATCAACAAAGTGAATGTTGTATTAAGTAGCATACAAGTGGAGGTGTTTGAAATCATCAAGAGATCCTCATCTGGCGAGCTGGGCGAGCTAAGGAGTCGAGCTGCGAGCTAAGTCGAGCTGGGCTGAGCGAGCTTCGAGCTAAGCGGAGTAAACTGCGAGCTGCGAGCTAAGTCGAGCTGCGAACTGCGAGCTGGGTTGGTGCTTACGTGACTCAAGTAGCTCGGATTCTGAAGACCGTTAGAGCGAGAGTTTGTTTGAAGAACACGTCAGCGTAGCAGGGGTCTTTAAATACGGGCTTGTTGTGATCTTTGTACATAGAACACATTCACAAACTATCTGAGTATACATCTGAGAGAAAAGACTGAGAGAAAACATCGAGTGAGAGAGAACTGGGTTGAGATCAGTTTTGGAGGTTTCAGTTTGTATTCCGGTTTGTATTGTTCATCATCGTTGATAGTGGAACTACCCCAAGGCTGGACGTAGGTCATTTAAGACCGAACCAGGATAAAATCCGGTGTGCTCCTACTTTATCTTTTACGTTCTTGTACATTGTGTTTGTATTGATCTGTTTCTTGCATCACAAGGCACTTCAGTCTCGAAGGCTTGTGTGTTTAACAGGGTCGAAAACATAACAATTGGTATCAGAGCCTACACAATCTCTGCAAGAACTTCAAGATGGGTCTCACGAAGGTTGAGATCGAAAGATTCGATGGCAAAGGCGACTTCAGCCTGTGGCGCATACGTATGAGGGCAATTCTCGTTCAAATGAAGATCGCAAAGGCACTGGAGGGAGAAAAGGGATTCCCGGAGACAATGTCAGCGACTGAGAAGAAGAATGAGACTCTCGAATTAGCGTATAGCACCCTAATTCTTCACCTCGGAGATAAGGTTATGAGGGAAGTCTCGAAGGAAAAAACTGCGGCTGGGATTTGGTCGAAATTGGAATCCCTCTATATGACCAAATCGCTATCCAATCGAATTCACCTCAAAGGCAGACTGTTTGGTTTCAAAATCGCAGAAGACAAACCAATCAGCGACAGTCTCGATGAATTCAATCGGATCGTCATCGATCTGGAAAACATTGATGTGAAGATCGACGACGAAGATCAGGCAGTTATGATCTTGAATGCGCTCCCAAAGAATTACTCAAATTTCGTTGAAGCAATGAAATACGCCAGGGAATCGCTAACCCTAGAAGAGGTTCAAGCTGCGCTGAAATCGAAAGAATTAGACTCAAAGTCTGAGAAGAAACCTGTTGACGAAGGGCTCAACATCAGAGGCAAACCAAGGAAGAATTCGAAGTCGAACTCGAAGAATCAATCCAAGAACAAATCATCAGAGGGAAAGGATCAAAAGAATGGCGAAGAAAAGGAATTTCCGTACAAGTGTTATCATTGCCACAAAGAAGGACATATGAAGAAAGACTGTCCTGATAAAGACAAAACCTTCAGCAAGCCAAAGAAGCAAGCTAATGCCACAGTTGCTGAGAATGGCTATGATTCTGCTGAAGCCCTCAACATTTCTCATCAAGATTCGTCATAATCTTGGGTCCTTGATAGCGGTTGTACCTATCACATGTCGCCAAACAAGAGCTGGTTTGAAGACCTCAAGATTGAGCATGGAGGATCAGTTCTACTTGGCAACAACAAGGCATGCAAGGTGATTGGTACAGGTAACATACGTATCAAAATGTTCGACGGTATTGAAAGAGTTCTTGATAATGTGAGATTTATCCCTGAATTAAAAAGGAATCTAATTTCCCTTGGTACTTTAGATGAACAAGGTTACAATTTTCATTCTGAAAATGGAAGCTTGTTTGTATCTAAGGATTCTGTTAAGGTTATGAAAGGCACTAGGATAAATGGCCTTTATTTTCTGGTTGGATCTACTGTGGTTGGTTCTGTAAATGCTGTTGACAGGGAAAACAATTCAAGATTGTGGCATCTAAGGCTTGGCCATGTCAGTGAAAAAGGCATGAATGTCATGGAGAAACAGGGATGTTTTGGCCAAGGCAAGCTGGGAAAGTTGGAGTTATGTGAGGACTGCATATATGGAAAAGCCTCAAGAGCCAGTTTCAACAAGGCTGTGCACAGAACTGAAGCAATTTTGGACTATATACACTCAGACCTCTGGGGACCAGCAAAGGTAACATCACATGGTGGTAACAGGTATTACATGTCTCTCATTGATGACTATTCTAGGCGTGTATGGGTTTATCTGTTGAAACACAAGAGTGATGCTTTTGAAACCTTTAAAGATTGGAAAATCATGGTTGAAAACCAAACTGGTAAACAAATCAAGAGGCTGAGAACAGACAATGGTCTTGAATATTGTGCTGATGTTTTCAATGAGTTTTGTAGAAAAACAGGTATTCAAAGACATCACACAGTTGTGCACACACCTCAGCAAAATGGTTTAGCTGAGAGGTTCAACAGGACAATAATGGAAAGAGTAAGGTGTATGCTTAATCATGCTAGGTTGCCTCACTCTTTCTGGGCTGAAGCTGTCAAAACAGCATGCTATCTCATTAACAGATGTCCTTCCACAGCCATAGACCTAAAGACTCCAATGCATATGTGGTCTGATCACAAAACTGATTACTCAAAACTCAAGGTTTTTGGTTGTACAGCTTATGTTCCTATCAAGCAGGGAAAGCTAGAGCCAAGAGCCCTCAAATGCATCTTCATTGGATATCCAGATGGTGTCAAGGGCTATAAACTCTGGTGTTTAGAACCAGGTCACAAAAGATGCATGATTAGCAGGGATGTCACTTTCAATGAAAGTGATTTCCAAAACAGGAAACCAGATGACAAAATCTGGCCTCTATCTGAAAATGAGGCCCCTGAAACCACACAAGTCCAGGTGGAGCTTGGTGAAACTTCAACAGGACAAGCACCACAAGAGGATACTGAACCAGGTAGAGTGGTTGAAGACACTGAGGAACCTGCAGATGCTTGCTCCCCACGTCAAGGAGTAGAGGCCCAGACACAGGGTTCTGAAAACATTTCTGACTACAACCTTGTCAGAGATAGAAACAGGAGAGTTCCTAAACCTACTCAACGTTTTGGATATGATCTCACTGCCTATGCCTTTATGACAGGATCAACTCTCTTGGAAGAAGAACCAAGGACCTACACAGAAGCGTGCAAGTCAAGTCACTGCAAACAGTGGAAATCTGCTATGCTTGAAGAAATTGACTATCTGAAGGAAAACAAGACATGGTCTATCGTTGACAAGCCTGAAGGACACAAGATCATTGGATCCAGGTGGATATTCAAGCTAAAGGATGGAATTCCATGAGTTGAAGAGCCAAGGTTCAAAGCCAGACTTGTGGCAAAAGGGTACTCTCAGACTGAGGGGATAAATTACAATGAAATCTATTCTCCTGTGGTCAAACACAGATCTATCAGGACCATACTAGCTCTGTGTGCACATTTTGATTGGGAATTAGATCAAATGGACGTCAAGACAGCTTTCTTGTATGGAGACCTGGAAGAACAGATTTTTATGCAGCAACCTGGGGGTTTTGAGGTCGGCTCAAAAGGTGAAAAGGTGTGCCTGCTGCACAAGTCCCTATATGGTCTGAAACAGTCACCAAGGCAATGGTATTTAAAATTTGATGAGTTCATGATCAGTCATGGCTATCAAAGAAGTGAGTATGACTGGTGTGTTTATTTCAAGGATCTGAAAAATTCTGATTTCATTTATCTGCTCCTCTATGTAGATGACATGTTACTTGTGTGCAAGGAAAAATCTGATTTGAACAGGTTAAAGGCACAACTCAATCAGAGGTTCAAGATGAAGGACTTGGGATCAGCTAAGAAGATCCTTGGCATTGAGATAATTAGAGACAGAAGGAACAAGAAATTGTGCCTCTATCAGCAAAGCTATCTTGGAAAAGTCTTAGACAGATATGAGATGTCTTTATCAAAGACTATGACAACACCTATACCTCAACACTACAAGCTGTCAAGTGCTCAAAGTCATCAGTCACAAGAAGAAATCTTGGACATGGCCAGGATTCCATATGCAAGTGCAGTAGGTAGTCTCATGTTTGCCATGATATGTTCTAGACCTGATCTTACCTATGCTATTAGTCTTGTGAGCAGGTTTATGTCTAATCCGGGCAAGGAACACTGGAATGCTGTCAAATGGGTTCTGAGATACCTGAAGGGTACTCTTAAACATGGAGTTATGTATGGTTGTTGTGATACTAACAAAGTGCAGGTGGAAGGATTTGTTGACTCTGATTATGCAGGAAGCATTGACACAAGGAAGTCATTAACTGGATATGTGTTCACAGTGTGTGGTGGAGCTGTAAGTTGGAAATCAACTCTTCAGTCAGTTGTGGCTCTATCCACTACTGAAGCTGAATACATGGCAATCACTGAAGCTGTAAAGGAAGCCTTATGGATGAAGGGAATCTTATCAGAACTAGGTTTCAAGCAGCATCAAGTGATCATTCACAGTGACAGTCAAAGTGCTCTTCACTTGGCTAAACATCAAGTGTTTCATGAGCGGTCAAAACACATTGATGTGAAGCTGCATTTTGTCAGAGACATTGTGAGCAAGGGAGAAGTGAAGATCGAGAAGGTGTCTACTGAAGACAACCCAGCTGACATGATGACAAAGCCATTACCAAGCAACAAATTCAGTCATTGCTTGAGGCTGGTCAACATTGGAAGCTGTGGTTTTGAGAAGTAGATCAAGACGGGGTTTTTTCCACTAAATGATGAGAGATGATGTTCAATCAGGTGGAGAATTGTTGTATTAAGTAGCATACAAGTTGAGGTGTTTGAAATCATCAAGAGATCCTCATCTGGTGAGCTGGGCGAGCTAAGGAGTCGAGCTGCGAGCTAAGTCGAGCTGGGCTGAGCGAGCTTCGAGCTAAGCGGAGTGAACTGCGAGCTGCGAGCTAAGTCGAGCTGCGAACTGCGAGCTGGGTTGGTGCTTGCGTGACTCAAGTAGCTCGGATTCTGAAGACCGTTAGAGCGAGAGTTTGTTTGAAGAACACGTCAGCGTAGCAGGGGTCTTTAAATACGGGCTTGTTGTGATCTTTGTACATAGAACACATTCACAAACTATCTGAGTATACATCTGAGAGAAAAGACTGAGAGAAAACATCGAGTGAGAGAGAACTGAGTTGAGATCAGTTTTGGAGGTTTCAGTTTGTATTTCGGTTTGTATTGTTCATCATCGTTGATAGTGGAACTACCCCAAGGCTGGACGTAGGTCATTTAAGACCGAACCAGGATAAAATCCGGTGTGCTCCTACTTTATCTTTTACGTTCTTATACATTGTGTTTGTATTGATCTGTTTCTTGCATCACAAGGCACTTCAGTCTCGAAGGCTTGTGTGTTTAACAGGGTCGAAAACGTAACAGTGAATATAATACTTGTAATCATCAAGATAGACTTCAGGGGAGGGGCCCCAAAGATTATAACGAATTAATTCAAAAGGAGTTGTTGTGTGCAATTAAACTGAATTGAAGTTGAACTGATGTAATATCTCAATTGTTACAATCATTACAAAAGGAAAGTTTTGACACAGAATTTTGATATATTTCCTTCATTGATTTTAAATTTTGAATTGCCAATATATAAAATAGGGAGAGATGTACCATTGCCAACAACGAGCTTGTTTTTTCCTTTGTAGTCAGAGTTGATGTTGATGATGTTGTGCTCTGAGATCACGTGAGTGTTGCTCCACTGTCAAGATAGTCTTGAGCTTGACATATATCATCTTCATTTGTTGCAGTTGTATAAGTCTGAGCACCTTGTTTTTGAGATGATTTATGAGAGGTGTTTTGACTCTGGAGTTGTGCCTTGGAAGCTGAGATCAAAACGGGGGAAACATTTGATTGCGAAGTGACCAACTCTATCACAGAGTTGACACACCAACCTTGAGTTGTTGCTGTTGTACCACCTGATCTTCCTCCACGGTCGTGACCGCATCGTCCTCCATTGTTGTTGTTCCTTCCACCACCACCAAGATAGATTAGGTAAGTGAATTGATCGTGTATGTTGTATTGATGTTGTTGAGAGCTTCAATTCGCATTTCTTGAGATCGTAAAGCGAATTGAACTTCAGGCAAATTGAGTTCATTAGGTCTACTAGTCATGTTGACTACAGCTGACTCGAACTCGGATCCAAGGCCACCAAAGATGTATAAGATGAGATCATCATCCTAGATCACCGATCTAGAGTAAATTAGATTGTCTGTTATGCCTTTCATCTTTAGTATGTACTCATCGATTCTCAGATTACTTTTCTTCGTCGTTTGAAGCAAGAGATGTAGTTGAAGAACTCTCGCCTTCGACGTGGTTTGAAAGATATGGCCAAGTGTGGACTACACATCAGCAAATCGGAGGCAACGATTGACATGCCCACATACTCTCTGAAATTGAGGCTAAATGTAAAGAAAAAAAAAGAAATTGATCATGACGGAGCCAAAGAACATACTCAGGATTCGGTGCAACGCCATCAGATCCAGCGAATAGATGAAATTGAGCCGGAACTAGTTCAGTTCCGAAGAGAAAACCTTTGAGTCTATGTGCGCTAGCTGTAGAGAGAACTTGAGAGAGCTCCATAACTGGAAATTGTGATGATTGAGGCAGAGAGTCAGCGGATTGACGTGTGGAACGTAATTCTAATAAGTCGCTATGTTCGGAGCTTGTGAATAACCAGCTTGAATTGACGGAGACGCCACTAGAACTCGATGAAAAGAAACAGGGCTCTGATACCATGTCAAGAAGAGAGAATTTGGAGCTAAACAGAGTGTGGACGAAAGAGAGATCGAGAGAGAACAAGAAAGAAATAGTTGATTGTTACTAACTTTTTTTGACCGAATGATTGAACGGTTAGTTATACGGTATATAAATAAACTCTAACTGTAGCTGCTCTTATCAAAACCGTTGATGTACAAAAGACTTTCGTCCCAAGAGTGTGGTGCTATAAGTCTAATATTGTTTAAAGTAAATCAAACAAAATATTCAACTCCATTCTATATCCTTCCGACCTGATTCTATTAATGCAAACATGTCCTAAGTTGATACTTCCTTTTTTCTTTCTTTCTTGTTTTGGCTTACTTTGCTTTGAAATAATCATTACATATTTTTTTTATCCAAAATGAACGTAGACTCAAACCAGCCTTTAATCATGTAATAAGATGAAATTAAAGCAGGAAATACACGTGGCACAATAAAAAAAAACGCGTAGTTAAATTAGTAAGGCAACTCCAACCCATTTTTTGTATTTGATGTTAATTCAATACAACTTTTGTGTTGATTTAGCACCAAATTTTTTTCCAACTCCAACCATAACACCAAATTTCACACTAAAAATACTATTCACCATTATTATATTATTAAAATAAAACAATCTCTTTATTAATAAATATTTCAATAAATAATTATAATGGTGATATTTTTTAATTAAGTGATTAAAATAATTTAGTACTTACCAATATTTAACAAAAATTAAGATAAAAAAAAAAATAACATTACTAAAAATATTACATTTAAATAATTCAACATAAAAACATACATTTAAAAGATAGATTACATCGTACTGATTATCAGAATTAGTATATTCATTCCACAAGTGCTCAATTAATGCATTTCGAAGTTCAACATGAGCGTCTTTGTTCTTGATTTGTCGGTGTCGACCTAAGAATTGTTGAAATCGAGCATCTTCATCGCCTGCCATCTCGACTTCAGCATTTGGAACTTCGGCTCGTTCTTCAATGGTTGGATTAACATCGCGTTCATCTTCTATTATCATATTATGTAAAATAATACAAGAAGTCATGGTATCATGTAACACATTCTTACTCCAAAAGCGGGATGGTCCGGCCACAATTGCAAATCTTGACTTCAATACTCCAAATGCACGCTCCACATCCTTTCTACATGCTTCTTGCTTCATTGCAAATAACTTTTTTTTTACCACGTGGATCGTGAATAGTTTGAACAAGGGTCGACCATTTTGGGTATATGCCATCAGCTAGATAATAACCCATGTTATATTCTTTTCCATTAATGACATAATTGGCCGGTGGAGCCAGGGCCGGCTAGACACGTTTGGAGGCCTAAAGCGAATTTCAAAATATATGATAATTTTAACCCAAAAAAATTGAAGCATGTACAATTTGAATTTTATATATGATGATAATGATAATGATTTTATTAAATAATAATATAAGTCTAAAACAATTTTTTTGTTTATGATAATAATAATGATTCTATTAAACAATAATAGAAACAGTTAGCAACTTTTTTTCCCTATACAATAAAGAATCAATTTTTTTTTATGAAGAATTGATGTTCAGATGTGGACTTGTGCATGATAGCTTCTTTTTACTAGTTGAGTATGTAAATTTGGCAGCGTGCTAATTATTATTGTATTATTATCATTATTATATTACTATTAATTGTGTAAAAACAAATTAAAGTGAGTAAAAAAAATGGGCCTTTTTTGATCAGTGGGCCTAAAGCCTTGCTTTAGGTCCCTAAAGCAAGAACCGGGCCTGGGTGGAGCAGTACCCTCAGCAATATTAGCAAAAAGATGAGATGCCTCTAGCACATTAATATCATTATTAGATCATGGTAGACCGAAGTATGCATGTCATATCCAAAGATCATAATCAGCTACAGCTTTTAGAATAATCGCAGGAGATCCACTACGTCCAGCATATTGACCTCCCCAAGATGTTGGACAGTTTTTCCACTTCCAATGCATACAATCTAAACTATCCAACATACCTGAAAATCCTCGACGCTCATTAATGTGGGGAAGTCTTGCAACGTCAATTTATGAGTTTTGGTGTTTTATAAATAATTATAGGGTTAATATATACATATAGATATAATTAATGTTTAATGTGTTATTAAAAGGATTTGTTTAAAAAAAAAAAAAAAAGTTTTACCGTGTGATATAGTGCCACTGCAAATAAATATAGCGTGGCACTGTATCGCACACTATATTTGGTGATATAATTACAGTATGGTTGGAGCATATCACACGGCATATATAGTGGGATGCCGTGTCATAGGAGAAGCCTTCGGTTGGAGCATATCACACGGTATATGGTTGGAACAGATTTTGGTTCGACGGCCCACCTTCGGTTGTGTCAACGTAATCAAAGGGATTTTATTTCCAGGTTTTAGTGGTGATAAAGGAATCTGAAGAGAAATTTTGATTCCTCGTCGAGATTTCTATCGGAAACAATGGCGTCGTGGAATTCAACTCCTCTGGAGATCACTTACGAAGTTTTCGGATGGATCGCTTTCTTCTCCTGGTCAATCAGTTTCTATCCACAAGTCATTTTGAATTTCCGCCGCAAAAGGTACTCAAACTATCTCTCTATCTCTCTCTATTTCTCTCTTGCTCTCTCTCACACTGGATTCGAATCGCAGTGTCGTTGGTCTGAACTTCGATTTCGTGGTCCTGAATTTGACAAAGCACTCGTCTTATCTGATATACAACGCGACTCTCTACTTTAGCTCCGATGTCCGAAAACAGTATTTGGAGAAGTACGGCCTCGAACAGGTTGATGAATCGTACACCTATAATAAAGTCAGATTTTTTTTTTTTTCTTAGAATTTTCGAAATTCACTATGTTGTTGTTGCGCAGATGATACCAGTGGCAGCAAATGATGTAGCGTTTTCGATTCATGCTGTGCTATTCACAGCAATAACACTGTTCCAAATTGCAATCTATGAGGTAAGATTATCTGTTCTGTGATTTTATTTCAATTTGAAACAGAGATGAATGAATGTTCGAATGCTAAACTTTGAGTATTGGATTCAAATAATGCAGAGAGGGACTCAGACGGTATCAAAGATTAGTATCGCGATTGTCTCGGCAGTGTGGTTGATCGCCGGAGTTTGTATCTTTATTGCTTTGCCGAATCACTCGTGGCTTTGGTTGATCTCAGTGTTCAAGTGAGCTTAAAATCATGACTGAAATTTTCAAATGCTTGTTTGTGCCTTTTCTGTTTTCTCTTTTGGGGGTAATAAATTTGTCGTAACATTGCAGCTCAATCCAAGTCTCCATGACAATCGTCAAGTATATTCCTCAGGTTACGGATTCTTATTTTACTTAAGTTGATTTGATAGCTGTGATTATCGATCTCGATGTGCTATTTTTCTCAAAATGCGGTTTCCTTTTCGTTGTTGAAATTCAGGCATTCATGAACTTCAACCGAAAGAGCACTGATGGGTTTAGTATAGGCAATATATTGCTTGATTTTTCGGGAGGGGTTGCAAATTATGCTCAGATGGCTGTTCAGTCTATAGATCAAAGTATGCCTTTCTTTCAATTGCTAAATCCTTTCATTTCTCACACGGATGCAAAAAAAATAAAAATAAAAATTATGTTCTGAAAATTTTCATCTCTTCTGCAGATTCTTGGGTGAACTTCTATGGAAATATAGGAAAGACTCTTCTATCATTGGTAAGAAATGTTATTCACTTGATTTTCGGAAAGCATTTCTCATTTATTTTCCCGCCTTGTCATATTAGATAATTAGTAGTATTGTGTTAATTATTTTCCTTTTCGCTATTGATTATAATGTTCTTACGCAGATTACTATTTTCTTCGACCTGCTTTTCATGTGCCAACATTATGTGTTGTACCCTTCTTGGAGAACGCTGATTTCTGGAAAGAAAACCGAGCCACTCATGGATTCGTCTCACCAAAAAGAGTCCGAAAACAATGTGTGAGGCTCTTCGTCGTCACAAAACAACTTCTATTACCAGCAACATTGTCTATAGTATGTTAGGAATTTGTATAATAGCTATTTCTTTCGGAGCTATTGAAAATTCAATACAGTTTATAGTCTTGGATCAATATGTTTTTCGTTCGTAGAAAGCTTGATTGGTTCTATTCATCATAAAAGCAAAGCTTCAAATTGAATGGATTTTTTGTTGTTGTTGTTGTTGTTGTTGTTGTTGTGTGTATGTGTGTGTGTGTTTTTGTAAATTTCTCGTTCTTTTCAGAATAGCTTATTGATGTAAAATAAACATAGATATTCAGCTTATTGATGTAAAATAAACATAGATTGCGATTTTATATTCTTGATTTTTTACTCAGCAATATAAAAAACTTTATCTACAAATGATTATTTTCCTTTTCTTTCCTAGAAATTTATATTTGGTTACTTGCTTGGAAACAATCATACATATTTATTTTTATCCAAAACGAACGTAGACACGAACCCGACTTTAGTTCACAATCTTGTAATCGTATAAAAAACAAGAAAAACGATTGGTTCATAATCTTTCTAAAAGGTGGCCAAAGACGGAAATACACGTGGCCCAATCAGCAACGTGTATTCAAATTAGTGGGCCCAAAGAAATACATAATGGTGCGTTTGGACTTTTGACGGCGTTATCAAAGGGACTCCGTTACCACTTATTCAGTGGTGATAAAGAAACCAGAACGGAATCTTTACTCTCCGTCGAGATCTCCATCGGAATCAATGGCGTCGTGGAATTCAGCTCCACTGGAGATCACGTACGAAGTCTTCGGATGGATCGCTTTCTTCTCCTGGTCAATCAGTTTCTATCCACAAGTCATTTTGAATTTCCGTCGCAAAAGGTACTCAAACTCTCTCTCTCTCTCTCTCTCTCTCTCTCTCTCTCTATATATATATATGTAATCTCTCGCTCTCTCTCACAGACGATTCGAATTGCAGTGTCGTCGGTCTGAACTTCGATTTCGTGTTCCTGAATTTGACGAAGCACTCGTCTTATCTGATATACAACGCGACTCTCTACTTTAGTTCCGATGTCCGAAAACAGTATTTGGAGAAGTACGGCCTCGAACAGGTAAATGAATCGTACACCTATAAATTCCTTCGAAATTTTCAATTTTTTCTTCAAGAATTTTCGTGTTCCTGAAACAGTATCTTGTTGTTGCGCAGATGATACCAGTGGCAGCAAACGATGTAGCCTTTTCAATTCATGCTGTGCTATTGACAGCAATAGCACTGTTCCAAATTACAATATATGAAGTAAGATTATCTGTTCTTTGATTCTACTCTAATCAGAAGCTGTGAGATTAGAGAATGTTCGAATGATCAGCTTTGAGTCTTGGGTTCAAATAATGCAGAGAGGGACTCAGACGGTATCAAAGATTAGTGTCGTAATTGTCTCGGCAGTGTGGTTGATCGGTGGAGTCTGTTTCTTTGTTGCTGTGCCAAATCACTCGTGGCTTTGGTTGATCTCAGTGTTCAAGTGAGAGACTTACTGCTTTGAAATCATTACTGTGAAAACTTCAAATGCTTGTTTCTACATTTTCTCTTTTCTATTTTGTGGGTTATTAAATTTTCATGACACCGCAGCTCAATCCAAGTGTCCATGACAGTCATCAAGTATATTCCTCAGGTTACAAATGCTTATTTATTTGAGTTTATTTGATGGCTTTGATTATTGATCTCAATGTGCTATGTTCTCAAATTGCGGTTTTATTTTCGTATGTTGAAATACAGGCAGTCATGAACTTCAACCGAAAGAGCACTGATGGGTTCAGTATAGGCCATGTTTTGCTCGATTTTGGGGGAGGCGTCTCGAGTTACGCTCAGATGATTGTTCAGTCTATAGATCAAAGTATGTCTTTTCTTTTTAAAACAAATCCTTTCATTTCTCACCGATACAAAAATTTGTTGGCTCTGAATATATTTACCTCTTTTGCAGAGTCTTTGGTGAACTTATATGGAAACATTGGGAAGACTCTTCTGTCGTTGGTAAGGGTTATTCACTTGATTTTGAAAACAATATTCTCGTATATATTCCTGCCCTTGTCATATAAAAGAATTATAATGGGTGTGTTTTATATCTTGATTAGTTTCATTTTGGAGCGCTTCTTATTCATTAATTATAATGTGCTTGCGCAGATAACTATTTTCTTCGATGTGCTTTTCATGTTTCAACATTATGTGCTGTACCCTTCTTGGAGAACGCTGATTCCTGGCAAGAAAACCGAGCCACTCATAGACTCTTCTCACCGAACAGAGTCCGGAAATGTGTGAGGCTTTTCCTTGTCCCAATACAACTTGTATTACATGTTAATATGTTAGGAATTAGGATACTAGAAATTTCTTTTGAAAGCATTGAAAGTTAAATAAGGTTTAGAGTCTTAGAATCGTATGTTGCTCTTTTGTAACTACTCATGAGAAAACTTGATTGATTCTATTCTTCAAGCAAGCTTCACATTGAAGTGGGAAAAAAAAGTTGCTGTATTTGTATTGTTTTTTCTATTTCAGAATAGCCTTTTTCTATAAACACATGATAATGAAAAAGAATTGTATACTACAAGTACAATTTATTTTGTAATAATATATATTGATATAATATTGTATCTCTAGACTAATCATTTGAGAAGAAAAAAAAAAGTATATCACTGTCTGAACCTTTATTTGCTCTAACCAGTGATCAAAATACCTCTGCAATTTGGCCAAAAATCGTTGCAATTCGCCGCCGACCTCGACCCGGTGTAATTGGTCATTTTTGCTTCCTCCTGGCGAAGTCGGAAAACTGAAATTCAATTCAATTATTATTATTATGATTATAATCTCAAATAAATAATTTTTTTTTTGACAAAAACTAATTTTAAAACTTTCGACTAAAATTTCTAAATTTCTAAATTGATGTTATAAAATTTCTAGTCTACAGCCCTCTCGACTGTCGGTAATTACGTAAAATGAAACTATACAGGCCAATCATCACCAACAAGCATTCTAGTCTGTGCCATAAACCAACTAAGAGTGAACCGTTATCTTTCTTGATGATCACGAAACCTGCTCTCCCATAGACGCGTATGGTATACCACACACTTATAATGTATCTTATACGTTGACCATTTCCATACCCTCTGGCCAGTTGACTTCTAAAATATAAGCTTGATCAGCACGTTTCTTGCTCTCCAAGGTATAATTCTTCCTATAAAACAACGCTTTCGAAAACCACATTAATCAAACATCTTCTCTCAGCCCTTAATTGAGATTTGACCAAAATGAAGAGAGAAGGTTATCAACACGGAATGGTCCGAACCCACCAGATCTTACCGAACCCCCTTAATCCGAGGCCCGAGACCCGACAAGTGTACAAATTCGACTCGCCCGCCACGGCCGGGTCGTTCACCCGCGTCCCCACCAAGCCCACCAACCACTCCAAGTTCACCGGAAAGTGTGGTCAGGTCCGTTGCAACGCCTGTCACTTGAGCCCGGCCCACAAGGCCAAGCCCAAGACCAAAGGCCACCAAAAGGCCGTGTCCACCGACGTGACCTCCAACCACCGGTTGCTGACGTGGCGGGTCGTGGATCCCCGACCCGGGGTTGTCCTATCCGGGCATTCGGCTTCGGGGATCTTGGATCAACTAGCTTTTGATCATCATGAACTTTATGATGACGATGATGAATATGATGAAGAATATCCAACGGTTGATATTGCTAGAAATGATGAAGATGGAGAAGAACAACAAATAAGCTCCGTTGATGTGGAAGAATATGAAAGTTGGTGTCTGGTGTGAGCTAATTTATCTGTTTTGTTCCTTTTTTTGGCTAATTGCTAAAAAGAGGAAAATCTATGTTTGGTTTTATGTCAATTTCTTTATAAAAAATAACATTAAAGAATCATGTTCTTTGATAAATTGTACATTTTTCTTCTGAGTCCTGTCATTTTTTTTTGTGAATAAATATTGGAGACACACTGTGTGTATTTGATAATATCAACACGAATGGTAGTGACGGTGTTTGTTGTGGAAGTCTAATTAGAGCATTGAATACCTTTTTCTTAAAGTACCCAAATTTAATTTTTTTTTCTCGTATCTTTATTTTGAAAATTCACAAATTAATCCCCTCCGAAAAAAAAAATTCACTTTAGTCTCTCTTAAGTTTAGACTCTAGCTCCTTCCTTGCCAATAACGGTGGTGATTCCGAGGTCACGCTAACTTGCACTAGTTGGCTGAGAAGACGAGCTGAATAGGAGTTGAGCTATGAAGACGATATATATAATAATGTTTCTAAAATGTGCTCAGATTTCTTTTTCATCCCTCCCTTTTTTGGCATAAAATAATATATTTCTGTTAGCGAATGATTAAATCCTCGCTGTCAAAAGTCAAATGTTTCATGCACTATTTTATTCTAAGTTCATACGGGCCATACTATTTATGACTCATATATATATACTATTAGTCACTCACATCACACATGTATCCCAGGCATATCGGAGGTCAAATTCAAGAGCCATGGAATATCTTCAACATTTGATTTTCTTAGCCCTAAAATACTAGCTCACAGTATGTTACCGTTACTATTGCTATTTGTTGAGTATCTCAATATGATAGACATGATGGTTTAAAACTGAGCCTCTATATGATCATTTCTCTCAAGACAAACCATACCATGTATACGTCATACTATACATCAGCAAGACGATCATAGTTTACCATATACTTATAAAGCTAGCCAAACATGCATGTTTCTAATATGTCCTCAATTTTCTTTTCTCTTCCTCCCATTTATGGCATATAAAACAATATATTCCTCAAATGATTTAAGTCCGAGCTGTCAAAAGTCAACTGTTTCATTCACTATTTTTATTCTAAGTTCATACCAGCAATTTCACCAATACTATATAGATACATATATACGAGTCACACACATCTCAAATTCAAAAGCCATGATGGAGTATCTTCAACATTTTCTTAGCCCTAAAATACTCGCTCTCGCTGTATTACCGTTACTATTGCTGTTTCTGTACCGCCACGTCCTGTCGAAACCGAAACCCGAAAAGACGACGGCGCCGGAAGCCGCCGGAGCTCTGCCGATCATCGGCCACCTCCACCACCTGGCGGGCCCACAACCGGCCCATAAGACGCTGGGCCTGATGGCCGAGAAACACGGCCCGATCTTCGGCATCCGAATCGGAGTCCACCGAGCCCTGATCGTGAGCAGCTCCGAGATCGCCAGAGAGTGCTTCACCGTGAACGACAAAGCCTTCGCCGACCGGCCGAGATTCGTGGCCTCGGAGACGATGACCTACGACTTCGCGTTCTTCGGCTTCGGTCCGTACGGTCCGTACTGGCGCCAGATCAGGAAGCTCGCCACGCTGGAGCTTCTCTCCAACCACCGCCTCGAGACCCTCCGCGGCGTCCGGGAGTCGGAGGTCGGAGCCGCCGTGTCGGAGCTGTACGGAGGTAAGAAGAGCGAGGGAGCTGGGACGACGGAGATGAAGAAGTGGTTCGGCGATCTGTCTCTGAACGTGGTGTTTCGGATGGTGTTCGGGGAGCGATATCTGGAGGTCACTGGCGGCGGAGACGACGGCGGAGATCGGTGCCGGAAGGCGTTGAGGGACTTCTTCGACTTCATGGGGAGCTTCACGCTGTCCGACGCGGTGCCGTGGCTGAGGTGGCTGGATTTGGGTGGACAAGAGAAGGCCATGAAAGCGACGATGCGAGAGCTCGATGGGTTGGCTCAGAGATGTCTCGACCACCACAAGGAGAACAGGAAGAGAAAAGAAGTGGAAAATCGTGATTTCATGGATGTTCTGCTTTCGATTCTTGATGGTGCGGAGATCGGAGATTCCAGATACGATGCTGATACAATCATCAAAGCCACATCCCTGGTACGTACGTCTATATATTTAATTTCTACATCGTCATATACATATATCATGTGAAAAAATTAACTTTTATATGTTAAACGTTGAGAAATCAGACACTCTATCAAAATAAGTATCTTACAGAGTTATCCTTTAACTTTGGCTATCTTACTTTTTTAAGTATTTAAACTCAGTAGTTGTCTAACTTCTAACCTTTCATATAATTTTAGTTACAAAAGATTGATCTTGTGTTTGTATACAAAACTTTTGTACATACAGAATATGATCTTGGCTGCGAGTGACACGACAATGATCACAATGACATGGGCTCTAGCTCTACTCCTCAACAACCGCGAAACCCTAAAAAAAGTCCAACAAGAGCTAGACGAGAAAGTCGGAAGAGAAAGACAAGTAAGAGAATCGGACATAAAAAACCTAATCTACCTCCAAGCCGCGGTCAAAGAAACCCTCCGACTATACCCGGCGGGCCCGCTCTCGGTCCCACACGAGTCCACCGAGGACTGCTCGATCGCGGGCCACCACGTCCCGGCTCGCACCCGCCTCTTCGTGAACCTCTCGAGGCTCCAGCGGGACCCGAGGGTCTGGGCCGGGCCCCACGAGTTCAGGCCCGAGCGGTTCCTCCGCGGAGGAGAAGGAGAGGGGTTCGACGTGAGGGGACAGAGCTTCGAGCTCATCCCGTTCGGGAGCGGGAGAAGAATGTGTCCCGGCGTGTCGTTCGCGCTTCAGGTGACTCATCTCTCTCTCGCGGCCGTGCTTCACGGCTTCGAAATCTCGACACCTCGGGACGAGGCCGTTGATATGAGCGAGTCGGCCGGGTTGACTAACCTCAAAGCCTCTCCTCTTGATGTTCTTCTCACTCCACGCCTTCCCGCCGAGGCCTATTGATACATATATACGTATGTTATTTGTGATCGTTATGTAATCGCTTAACAAAGTTGAATTAATGTATTTGATGCATGGTTGCCATGTCACAAGAAACAATGTTTTTTTGCTAGTTTGACTAATTCACTAGCTAATATTAGATTATTTTTATTATTGGCTAATTCGGGCGAAAATCTCGATCGTCTAAAATTGCAATATCCAAGTCGGAATGGACCATTTTAACTAGTTTAAAAAATCTTAAATCGGATCAGATTTTTTAAGAAAATAAACTAAACGGACCAAATTGTTTTCGATAGATCTAGTTCGGTTTGGACCATTTTAAACTGTTTAGAGTATATTTTTAATTATTTTGTAAAATTTTAACTATAGTAGGAAAAAATTGTATATTAATATAAAAGTAAAACTGATCTAGTGATCTAAAAGTAAATTAGTATAAAAGTAAATTAAAAAAATTAGTGATCTTGTCTACAGTTTTTCGCTTATTTTGCAAAAAGCCTTGGTATTTATATATATTTATCGACCATATGTTCAATAGATGTTTATAGTATTTAAACATAAAGTAGAAACCAAGTTTAGATTTCTCAAACTCAAATTCAAGACATAATTAGAGTTAAAAGTGATTAAGGGGCCTCAATTGAAAAACAATTCTCAGAGGGGCTTATTTAGAAATCTTACAAAATAAATCCAAACTTTTATGGGGGCTTGAGCCCCACTTGGCCCAATAGGGCTCTGGTATGGTTGCACAATATCCGTTCTTTTTGACTTTTTTTTCATATCCTCTCTGGCAAGTTCCTCCAAAAATATATAACCTTGATCAACACGTACCTTGCTTCCCAGGTGATATTCTTTCTATAAGACCACTCATCCCAAAGCCAGATCTAATCAATTAAACAATCTTCTTCGCTCCAAGCCCTTTTGGCCAAAATGAAGAGAGAAGGTCGTCAACACGGAACGGTCAAAACCCACGCGCTCCTACCGAACCCGCTTCACCCGAGGCCCGAGACCCGACACGTGTACAAGCTCGACGCGCCAGCCACGTCCGGTTCGTTCACGCGCGTCCCAACCAAGCCTACCAACCACTCCAAGTTCACCGGAAAGTGTGGTCAAGCGCGGTGCAACGCGTGTCACCTGAACCCGGCCCACAAGGCCAAGCCCAAGACCAAAGGCCACCAAAAGACCATCGACGTGGCCAACAACCACCAGCTGACGTGGCAGTCGGCTTCGGGGATCTTGGATCAGCTAGCCTTTGATGATTATGAATATTATAATAGTGGTTATTGGTGAACATGGTGAAGAATATTATCCAACGGTTGATAATGCTATGCTCAGTGCTAACAATGATAATGATTGAGAAGAGCAATGAATCAGCTCCGTTTATGTGGAACAATATGAAAATTTTGTTCTGTTTTTTTTTTTTTTTTTTTTTTTGTGGCGAATTTTGCTAAAACAAGGAAAATTTGTGTTCGATTTTAAGAATCACGTTTCTCTGGTAATTAGTCCAATTTTGTCTTTTTCATTTGTTTGTGAATATTGGAGACGCATTGGGTGCATTTAAACGTGGCTTACCGGTAGCGGGACGGGACGGAATCCCCGCTACCGGTAATGAAGGTAACGGGACGGGAGGTCCCGTTAAGACTAACGGACGGGAGTCCCGTCCCGTTACTGTAGCTAACGGGATCCGCGGATCCCGTTAGCGACCGTTGCTTTTATTTTTTTTTTTTATTTTTTTTTTTTAAATCTCGGCCGTTGGATCAAAGATCCAACGGCCGAACAAAAAGAGCCGTTCGAATATGAACGTTGGATTTTAGCCGTTGGAGGCGAAAATGAGGTTTTTTTATTTATTTTTTTTTTCCCACTTATTTCTAAAATCTATAAATACCCCCCCATTTCATTCATTTTCTTCACACCTTTCACTCAAACTCTCTCAAACTCTCTCAAATTCTCTCAAATTCTCTCAATCTCTCTCTCTAATTCTCTCAAACTCTCTCAATTTTACTCTCTAAAGCTTTCATTTTCTCATGGCATCATCATCCCACAACCGAGGAGGTCGAAGGGGAAGAACTTCCCGAGGTGAACGAATGCACCGTTTTGAAGAAAATTGGTTGCATTTGTCTCAAAACGCCCCCGACCCAAACACCCAATACTCTTTCGATCCAAATTATGTTGCTCCTACTTTCCACAATACGGAATTCACCGAAATTCCAAACACACAAATGCCATATTATCCTCAAATGGATCCCGAGCAAGCATATCAAGCACAAATACCGCCATCCGAAGCCGCTTTTCAAGAGTTTCAAGTGTTCGAGGAACATTATCATCAATCCCAAAATCCAAATGAAGAAGAAGACGACGACGAAACCCAAGATCCAAATGAACAACATGATGACGAGGAGGAGGAGGATGAAGAAGAAGACGTCCCACCGCCACCACCTCAGCCTCGAACTCAAGTTCCACGACCTCGACAACGTGAGCAACAAGAGGAGACCCGACAAAGACGACGTGCCCGAGAAGAACAACAACAACAACAACAACCACCTCAACAACAACAACCACCGCAACAACAACAACAACCTCAACAAGCACAAGCATCACGACGTCGAGCGAGGTATGTTGTCTGGACGTTCTTTGAAGAGGTGGTTGCCAACGGTGAAAAAGCCGGAAAATGTCACGTTTGTGGCAAAATCTTTAGCGCTCATAACACTAGAGTTGGGACGTCGCTATTGTGGAGTCATCACAGACACTGCCAGGGGGGGACACAATCTGGAGCCTCTACAACCCAAGTAAGTAACATCGATCCTTTAAGATTTAGACGTGATTTAGTTGAATATTTTGTATCAACCGATCAATCTTTTAGTCATATCGAATCTCAAGGCTTTGTTAGATTCATTAGTTCTTTTATTCCAAACGTACAACTAATGTCTAGGAAAGCCTTGAGATCCGATATCCTAAAATGGTTTTTAGGAGAAAAGGAACAAATGAAAGACTCAATATCCTCTGGTAGATATAGCGTAGCCTTAACATCGGATATATGGACCGGTTAATCTAAGATGGACTTTATGAGCGTTGTAGTCCATAACATAGACGACGATTGGAACCTGAACAAACGTATCATAGCGTTTAGGAGGATAGAAGGTTCGCACACTGGTGAGAACATCTTAGATATCATAGTTAGTGTTTTAGCTGAGTGGGGTTTGAACAATAGGGTTATATCTGTGACCTTAGATAATGCCACTAGCAACAACGCCATGATTAGGGAGTTGACCCAAAAACTTAACGCAGACGAAACCCTTATACATCAACGTTGTGCTACCCACATCATCAACCTCATAGTTCAAGCCGGAGCCGCTAGTTACGACCCTTCGATAAACAAGATTAGGAATTACATAAGTTGGATAAATAGTTCAACCTCTAGAGTAGATGAGCTTAAGAGACGGCTTAGACTAAACGGCCTTCAAGAACGCACATTTCACCTAGATAACAAAATTAGGTGGAATTCAACATTTCTTATGCTGACCAACTTCTTATCCGAGCGTTACGTCGATGTTATTGTTTCTTACATTAACAGCGTACATGGCGAAAACGCTATATCTGATTTGGATATTAGGATGGCTGAATCATTTGTTTCTTTTCTCGACATTTTTTATAAAGAAACTTGTTATCTTTCTGCTGTTTACACTCCCACTTCTTTTCTCGGTCTTCATACTATGACCGCAATAGCTGTGCATCTTGATAAAAATAAAAACGAAACTATTTTTCAAGATTCTATTCAAGCAATGACAGCAAAGTTTTTAAAATATTGGGGGGCTGGAAAGGTTCCATTACTATACGGTTTTGGAGCCATTCTAGACGTCCGATGTAAAATTGGAGGTTTAAAATTTTTTTTGAAATACATAAGAAACCATTTTGTGGACCAAGATTACGTTGCACTTGATCTTCCGAGGATCGTGCAAGCTTTTTTTGATCTTTTCAAGGTTTACGAGGCGAAACTTCTACCGCAATACCGAGCGCAACCTTCTCAATCACAGACGCAATATCCGAGAAGACACCAATACACGAATGTCTTCGTCAACGCGCCCGCGTACAGCCCGTCTCCTCAACAACAAGAAGCTGGGACAAGTCAGACGAGGTCAAGCGCAACCGACGCACGGTCCCATCCGGAGATCCAAGAGTACGATAGGAACGATTGGGTCAGGTCGGACGACGAAGCCATCGACCTCTTGGTTTGGTGGAGGCAGAATGCGAGGAGGTTTCCGATCTTGTCATCTATGGCACAAGACATCCTCACCATCCCAGTTTCAACTGTGTCCTCTGAGGCGGCTTTTAGCAGCGCGGGCCGGATCATCGACGATAGAAGATGCAGCCTGAAACCGGAGATGGTCGAAGCATTGACGTGCGGAAAAGATTGGATTCAACATCGAAATCGAGCACAAGAAACATTCATGTGCTTCGATATTCTAGACGATTTTGAAGTTGATTTTGCAAACGTAAACATAAATGGTTAAAGTATCGTGTATAACAAAGGGATATCCCGGCCCTTGTCCGGGATACATTTTCAAACATTTAACGAGGAAAGGGGTGCTCTTTTTCCTCGCCGTCGCACCTTTTTAGGGGTCGGTGAGGTTTTTTAGGAGGCCCATTTTTAATTTCACATTCTTCTTTATTGTTTTTTTTACCCATTTTTAATTATTTAACAACATTCATATTTTTCATTTCTACCCACTTATTCCAAATCTTTTCACTTTAATCCTTTCATTTTATTTATTAAATTCTTTTTTTTTAATTTTTTTTTTTTTTATACTGCCTAACGGGATCCGCGGATCCCGTTAGACATTTACCGCCTCCGTCCCGTTATATAACGGGACGGGACTCCCGTTCGGCGAATTAACGGGAGTCCGGGCGGGGGCGGGACGGGAGGCGCGGGAACTCCCGGTAAGCCAGGTTTAGGTGCATTAAATAATATCAAACGAGGTGGTGGTGATGGCATTAAATAATTACTATTTTTCCATATAAAGACAGAAGATATGTTATAAAATATTAAAGATTCGTGATAGCGTGGATGATATGATTCGGCTGTTTCTATCGTACAAAATGCGTTTAAAATGTGTTTTGAGTTATTGAGTTTTTTTAGGATTCATTCTATAGTACAACTACAAATTGTTGTAAAACGCATAAACTTAAGATTTCAGGATTTTTTATTTATTTTTTAGAGTTGTGTTTTTGTGTACTACTTTATGTGTCACAGTGTACCTCAATAATCGATCTAATTACGAAAATAATTAAGCAACATCAATCAAAATACCAAATTGTATGGGATTTGGACCAGCATTATAATCTATCTATGTCGTAATAGCAAAACAAAAGAGTACATGTTACACATTTTGATCGTCTAATCCATTCAATCATGCTCGTCAGCAGGGGCGGAGCTACATGGGGACCAGCGGGTGCACGGGTCCCCACTGACTCGGTACAAAAAAAAAATTAATAGGCTTAATTATAATTATTAAAAAAATTAAATAATGCATATTAATAAATATAATAGGTACACTAATAATGTCACAAAGTTGTTGCAGCTCAAATGATCAAGGCTTAAGAGAAATGTTGACAGTGTTTATTTTTTTAAATACAAACAGCAGCGTTTTTAAGAGAAAAGTCCAAAAAAAATATTCATGAGCAAGTCTTCTTTCATCTTCAATGTAAAAAAAAACTCCAAATAGTAACCATACACTTTTTTTTTCTAGTTTCTCATTTTAACTCTTCTCCTTTCTTGTTTATCATTAATAAGGTAAATGTTTAATATATGATTCATATGTGCATTGCTCATTTTGTATTTTTATTATTAGAGTTCTCTAATCTTTTAATGCATACTATGTGTTTGATGAAAGTCCCAAATGAATTTTTTTTTTCTCTAATCATTTGGTGTTGATTTTTTTGATGAGTATAGATATGGAGAGATATTTCAAAAGAAAAGTAGACTCAACAACGACATTAATAGAAGAACACGCTAAAAGTGCAAAGAAGAGAAGTGGAGATTTGGAGGTCAACATAGAAGAGCTCGCTACCGATCCGAGATTAAGGATTCCGATTTTGAATTATCATCCTAATGTCTAAGACTAAGATGACGTGCGTAGAAGGTATATGCTAAAAGGTCCTTGCCAACCATACAATCATGATTTTCCAAAACTATATTGTTGATATGCGCTCAAGTGTAGAGTTTTCATATTTGAACGGGATTAGTCATCTTGCAAAAAAAATGGTTGAAATGGGAAGAGATAAGGTGTATCATTTAGTCTACCGACTATTGACATTGGCATTGATTTTGCCGGTTGCGATGACTGGCGTTGAAAGAGTGTTTTCTGGAATGCATCTCGTGAAGACCAAGTTACGCAATTGTATTGGAGATCAGTGGTTGAACGACAGTTTAATTATTTATGTTGAGAAATAAATTTTTTATTGTATTGATAATGAAGTCATTATAGATCGTTTTGATAAATTAAAAACCCGTCGTGGAAATATGTAATATTTTTATCGAATTGGATATTTTTATTATATATTATGTATCTTTAATTTTGTTTAATTTTTTTTTGGTCCCCCCTGAATTCAATTCCTAGCTCCGCCACTGCTCGTCAGTAAAGGCCATTCATCAAATTAAATAGTAATTAGATGATCAAATGAATTTTAATTTTTTTTTCCTTAAATAGCATAGCGATGTCTCAACGAATATTGTTTGAAACCGAAATATGGCGTAGCGTACCATGTATTTATAACAAAATTGAACCGCATACGTTAATTTATAATATTTATAGATATCAAATAGACAATTTTTTTTTTCTTCATATAATAATGCACACCGAAAGCGCCAAAAGCATTAGTTAGTAACTTAGTATTATTTTTTTTAATTAACTTAAAAATAGGATATTCCCAATATAATTCGGTTCTGAGGAAAGTACCCTGTCCTATTAATCAACGATATTATAATTTACAAAACTTCCCTTTTATCTAAAATGATCTGTATATCCATGTTACTTACTCTCTTGGTCCACAAGTAAATATCATATCACCCAAAATACAATAACACCTTGCTTACCAAGTCTCTTCCTTTATTAGCCCATTTCTCTCTCTCCATATATACATACAAAACGCAAAGAAAAGTAGAAAACCCATATTGTATAATCTGTTTTATTTTCTTTCTTTTCTTTCTATCTTTGCAAGAACAATGAAGAGAGAAGGTCGTCAACACGGGATGGTCCGAACGTACCGGGTTTTGCCGACCCCGCTGAGCCCGAGTCCCGAAACCCGTTTGGCGACCCGTTTCGACTCTCCGACCGCGACGGCCGGCCCGTTCGCCCGAGTCTCGAACCGGCCCAACAACCACTCCAAGTTCACGGGCAAGTGCGGCGGCGGCCACGTCAGCGCCGCGTGCAAGGCGAGGGACAAGGGCAAGGGGACCCACAAGATGAGGTCGTACGACGTCGTCTCCAACTACAGGATGGTGACGTGGCGGGTCGTAGACGCTCGACCCGGTCTCAGCTTTTCCGGGTCGTCCGCCACCGTGATATTGGACCAGCTCTGCAACGGCTATCGCGATTATCACGACGACGAGGATGATGATGATGATGATGACGTGGAAGAAATAGAAGAAGAAAGAGTTGATCCGACGGTGGATGATGGTGTTGAGGAGATCAACGGTGGTGATCATGGGTTTGATGACGTGGCTGGTGGAGAAGAGATGAGCTTTTGTGATGTGGGGTTTGTGTTGGAACAAGTGGAAGGAGACGATGGATGGTGTTTGGTGGCAGAAATGTAATTTTTTTATTTTTTTTATTTTATCGATCTTTTTTTTTCTTTCTCTCTGATTGCTTTGTGCATTTGCTTGGATGGGTGGTGAATGGTGATGATCCTGTAATTATTTTAATTTTACATCATTGATAAATAAACAAATAAATTTTCTTGTGTTAGTGTTCTCGTTGGACATGTTTCGTTTTATTATAAATAAATAGGTTTTCTTTTATTAATATGGTGACAGCCACTATTACTTTTATTTTGAGACTGAATCTGTATAAAATTTATCCACCATAAATACATGCATTATTTGACGTGTAGGGAACTTCGAAGTGAAATTACCCAAGTCGTTGGGCTAACTAATATTTTGAGAGAAAAATCCGATTTTTGAGCAAATATCGTACGTCTCAAATAGTGTGATTCATGCATTTAATCCATTCAAGAAATAGTCCTTTTTTTTCTTCTTTGAACATGTTATTACTTATCCAAGAAGTAATAGACCTAAATTAAAAATAAAATCGGTGTATATTGGTCAATGGCTAATATGTGACATACTAGCATGTGCTATGATTATTCAATAGCTATTACTTATATACAAAAAATAAAAGTACATTTTTAACCAAGATGTATATAATCCCCAACTGCAAGCTTTAAACCAAAACAAATCTAGTTGTAATGTAGGATATGCTATAGTTATTCAATAGCTGATAGGTATTTATACATCAAAATATTTACCTAGGTGCTTTGTAAATATATGTTGTTATTTAAATAGCTGGATAGCTATGTATTTCATATAATATAAATTTTAAACAATTTATGATGAAAGAGCGAAAATAAAGGTAAACCTGATTCAAGATAAAATGCACGTCGTTCATCGACTACAAATACACGTCGTTCAACGAATCACCAATTGCCACGTGAAGATAAGCCACAGACGATGTTCCAGCTCAGCTATATCTCTATCCTCTCTCATATTTCCTTTATCTATTTCTTATAGTTTGGCATAAACCTAGACGTTTGAAATTTTATGTGTAGTTTCATTCTCGTCTTATTGGAATTTGAAGACAAATCGGAGCGTAGTTGTTAGATAAAAATAGCGGATAAAATAACAACTCTAAGCGATTATTCAAATAACACAATCACGCGCACAAAACTTCCTGCGCAAGCAATCGAAGAACACAGCGCAAAACTAGAAGAAAAAACAGGAGAGGAAGAAGGTAACGAGACACAGGCAATTATCCTGGTTCGGATCAATGTGATCCTACTCCAGCTCGGGCGTGAGAGGCCCTAAAAGCGATCCACTATGAAAAACCACCAAATCCGGTGAGAGCACAACCAAAACCGGTTACAAGATCAAGCTCAAAACAATTTCCGAGCGACTTTCTCTCTCTATCACTCAATGTTCTCTCAAAGCTCTCTTGTTCTTTCTCTCAGATCACGGATTACAATTCATAACGCAATGTAACAGTTACAATGACTCAAAGGTCCTTAAATACAAACTAACAGACGCTCACTCGATCTCTTACTTCGCTGCTACGCTATCCACCGTGTAGACGCTTGTAAAAGCTGACGTGGACCAATGAGAAGACATCCTTAGTTCACAGTAGTGTTCCATTCTATAATAGTATTAAAATTTTGGCCGAACAAAACAGAAAACTCCATTTTGGTAAAGATGTAAAAATGCCTAGAAAGCTCAATTATTTCCAGGGACGAATTTCATAAGAGAGATAAAAGAGACATTAATGCAAAGATGCCTCGAAAGGAAACCAGATTAGGACGCTCGATCCATATGGTAATTTCTAGGCAACACAATGGGAAATACCACATTACAGACTTTGAAAAGAGTCACAATCATCAAGTTGTTACAATGTTCTAACCGGAAGAGGCTGATCACGGCTTCAGAGTGCGAAGAGTTTGGTTATGACACATTGAAAAGAGAATGGAAACCAACAAGATTTATAAGAAAACACGAAGAATCGGAAAGGAATATTTTCGAAGCGAGCACTTCCAAAGACGCTCCATTTTTTTATGCTCTGCAAGAGAATTATGATTCATTTATCATAATTAAGTGTTTGGGATGACTTGAAGAGCAAGCGAGTCCTTTTCCATTTTTTTTTTTCGGGTTGATTCATCACAAGGGTATGAGAAGAGCATGAGACTGCCTTTGATTCAATGGACGACACTGTCTCTTACAAACTGTATGAAAGCACTCCATTTTTTTTTCTTCTCCAAACTGTTTGTATGAAAATACTTAATTATGGAAACATGAAGCTCGTTCCAAACCAGTTTGATAGCCATTCACATTCCTTTTTCTTCAATTCTTTTCATTGTGGTGTGTTTTCTTTTGTCTATCTGAGGAACGGAAAAAGAGGATTCAACATTCAGCAGGACAAAAAAAGCATATCAACAAAATTATTTCAATGAATACTAGTTACATTCGAGGAAAGCTCTAATAATAAAAATTTGAATCGGTCGCTAGAAGAAATTGCTCTTCTCTATCTCTCAATTGATTCCACACTGAATGTTCGGAGACGTGTTCTCGTGAGTTATGGTCGTGGTTCGCTTGGGCCGTGAAATGAGTGGAGAACAAGCTGGGCCGCGACTACTCTTTCCCTGCAAGTTCTTTGACTTTGACCCATCGTTGTTGCTCTTCGCCAACGCTCTATTCGGAGTTCGAGAGCTTTTGATCTCGACTTTTCTCGGAGTTGCCTTGCTGTTACACGGCTTCGGCGAATTCGGGCGAGTCAAAGGAGCCTGAAAGTGTCGAAACCGAAACAAATCAGAGGCCGAGATTGAGACTGATTTTCATTGCCGTGTGTGATAAGTTCATGAAATCCACATACTAACCTTGTTGGTCTCGTCTTCTTGAGCTTTTCTTTGCCTATAAAAGTTGGGTAAAGGCCTAGCTTTGAAGCAGAAGTTCGGCTTTGATTTCCCGGTTTCAGTTTCTGGTCTGTCCTTGACTTTGGCCTTAGCCTGCTCTTCGTGCACTTCTTCATTGGCATTGAACTTCTCTTCAAGCTTCTAAAGAACAAAAAAAAAAAAGTAAATATTAGACTGATGTGAAAACCATGTTCCTAAGAAAAGACTTGAAAAAATAGAGATTCTCATTACCCCTTTTCTTTTTGTAGCTCTCTCCTCGGTCCGGAAGCTAAACGGAGTAGATGAGAACGGTGAGCGAGTTTTGTTTCTGCAAGCACTCAAAAACTTTGAACAACTGGACAAACAAAACAAGAAAAAAGGAAACAAAAGAAACAAACAAAAATTAGATGTCAGATGTTAACCCTCCTACCCAAAATCATTTTGTTGATTAGTCTCTCAGTCAAACTTTCCCAATACATTTCACATGTGGTTTCAAAACTAACACAAGTATTAGTAGAGAGAGTGAGAAACAATTACTCTGTCGCAAGTGCTCGCCATTTCGGTCCTGTTCGTTTCGTCGCAGAGACTGAGGGATTTATTGGTGTCGTTATATCTCCTCTGTGTCCATGGATATAAAACTTTTTGTTAGTTTTGGTTATATTTAGATATCCTGTGAATTTTTTTTACCTTCTATTTGCAGAACATGGGGTCTCTAGAGCCTGTTGTCTAGTACTTGTTTTTGAAGCCTGCAAATTTTATTTTCATAAATCACTCTTAGCAAACTTGACAAATCCTAAAAAAAAATTAATAATAATTAATGCAATTTTGGAAAGATAAATTTTACCATATTTGGAGTCTTTAGAGGAGTGGGACAGTCTTTACTTGGCTTGGAAGAAGACGAGAAATTCGAGCCGAACCTCGAATTGTCGATCTTCCTAATGACAGTCGATTTTAGTCTGCTGATCTCTTTGATGGGCGAGAAGTTCACTCCCGTGTAGAGCGATCTCGGTGTCGGTCTCTTTTTACCGTCCGATTCTAGTGAAGGTTTTTTGTTGCTCATCGGAGTCGCCTTCGGAGCTGGAGATTTCGTCGAAAGCTTCTTCGACAAAGCTCCGGACTTTTTAGTCACCTTCGAAGAAGAAGCCAAAGAAGAAGAAGAAGAAAGTGTTTTCTTTTTCTTGGTCATAGTCACTTGAGCTTGATCTCTCTGCAACCAAAGACATGAAAACGTCAATGACCTCAAACAATGAAAAAGAAATGAACCCAAAGACTATCAATCTAATCACCTTCGAATTAGAATGTTCCACTTTCACTGCCTCGCTAAACTCGGTCTCTTTCTCGATCGAATCCAAAACCGAGGCCGATTCTTCGGTTTGAAGTACCACATCAGGATTTGAATCAACGACAGGTTCAGAGTCTAAAACCGCCAGAATTTCTTGCTCCTGGGCTTTGGATTGTTGTTCAAGCAACGCGGCGGCCTCGGCTTCGGCTTTCTTTTTGGCAGCGAGGTTCTTGTAATGGGCTTCGAAGAAAGCCTTCTTCTGGGCCACCGAGCCCGGCTTCGAGTATCGCTCGGCCTCTTCGACGTAGCGGTTCTGAGAGAAGCTCGACCATTTTTCCCAATCCAGTGACTCGGTCATGAACCTCCCAAAAGACACCGATTGCCCAAGTGCCGGCATTGGATTCTCTAACTGAAAGACATGAACGGAAAATGAATTTTTTTAAAAAATTGTCGTCTTTCTTGACTTAGCTATGGCCTGTGAAGAAAAGAATAAATAAATAAAATAAATTAAATGACCTCGTTTGAATTATTGTTGGGAAGACCTGAAGTGTAAGAAAACGGTTGGTTTTGATGTTCTTGATGATGATTAACTTGCATAAGACAAGTTGGTTCTCCCATTTTTTTTCTTTTATTTTGGGTTGTGTTTGAAAATAATCTCCGAAGTTCCAAACTTTGCACCTCTCTCTCTCTCTCTCTCTGACCCTTTTCTTTCTGGCTCAGCTCTCAAGCTATTTGAATTTGAAATGAGGAAAAATAAAAAGGGTAGTGCCAATGTTGTGGAAAAGAAGAAAGTGACGATAATAATCAGCTTTTGCTACAAGAGATTTTTTTTTTTTTTTTAAGTGGGGTCTACGTTCTACTCTTAGGCTCTCTAGCATGGTTTTTGGGAAGAGACATCTTTTTATTTCCCTCTTCTGGCTTTACTGTGGGCCCCACATCTTGAATGCCTCTCCAACGGCCATATTTCTAGGGGTTTGATAATTAATTTGAATATAACCTTAAAAAGACTCCGACTTTGAATAATGGGCTTATTAAATTGCAATTACAAGCAAACTCCTCAATGTGATGGTAGTAATTGGAGGAGTGGGAAGTATTTGTGTTTGAATAATTAGATCAGCTTTTTGTACTAAAAGATCTTCAAATCAAATAAAGGGGCAAGTTAAAGGGATTGTGCTGTAGTTTGTGAGATTGTGAGAGTGTGAGAGAGAGAGAGAGAGAGAGAGAGAGAGAGAGAGTGTAAAGTTTTGGCCTTTTTAGCGTAATTCAAAAAAAAGGAAGTAGAATAGCGGTTGGTTGATGTATGTATGTAGACTAGAGAAAGACGTAATCAGCTGAACAACTAGTTGCAAATACAAACCTCAACAAGGGCAAAAATGTAAAGATTCGTGTACTACTACTTCTCTAGAGGCTTTGGTAAAATGGTAATTCCAAAATCTGGTCTAACAAATTTAAGACTAGCAACTTTACCACCCTCTTGTTATAGAAACATTTAGCATTACTTATCCAAGTTAGTAGAGTATAGGTTTTGAGCATATTTACTTTAATGCTCCCTATAAGGAATGGTCGGAGAGCTTTTGAGGAGGCCCTCGGACCTTTTTAAAAAAAAGAGTATATTGGAAATGGACCAAAGTTTGAAATGCCGTTTTCGACGCCGTTTCGAGCTTCTTGATTTATGAATAATCGTCATGCCGACGGAAAATCAAACGGAAAAAATGTGGAAAATGGCAACTGATATGTCGTTTTTAAATGCCGTTTTTCATGGAAAATCGAACGGAAATAATGTTACACAATATAATAAAATATATAATACATACATATATACATCTTTTAATTTTTAAATTTGTAATTTACATGATATTTAAATTATAAGCTATAATAATATCTAATATATAGACTTATATGTAATAGTATTTATGTTTCTTTTTCAAGTATCACTCATTCGACGGTCGTAGGCGAACACACACATAATCAAATTTTTCAAAATCTTTTTTAAACTCTATCATGGAAGAACATATTGAATTTCATTGGAAGTCATCAAAATTAATCGAATTTATTGGGATTTAAGGGCAACAACAGCTCATTGGACACTAACAATTCCAAAGGGAGTTGTTGTTGCCTTTAAAGCCGATTAATTCCGTTAACTTCAGATAAATTTTGATGAAATTCATTATGTTCTTCAATGATATAGTTGAATTAAATAAATAAAAAAATTGATTCCGCGCGTGTTTGTCTATGATCGTCGGATGAGTGAGAACTGAGCGTTAGAGATACAGAGTAAAGAGAGAAGTGATAGAATGAGAAAATGTGTTTGAAATAAGATTATTTGTCCGGAGGGACATTTTTTTCTTCTAAAAATGTGACAAAAGTTTATACTTAAAAGTGTGTAAATCAAAAGTCTATTTACAATTGTACTACTTAATATGTATATATATGTCCTTCCCTTCTCATTTTTTTTTTTTTGTCAATTTGGTTTGTTAGACAAGAGAGATTATGAAATACTATGAACTTTTTTTAGAAGTAGTACTATTGGCCAAGATTACATGTTAGCCGTGCAAGCGCATGAAAATTATATGATTTAGGATAAATCCTAAAAAAGTATGCATTTCTGCAGCCCATAGGACTTGAACCCAGGACCTCTCAGACAAGGTATATATATGTGATTAACACTAGACCAAACTAACTACTACAAAATACTATGATTAATTTAGTCACAATAAAAGGTTTAGTTCTATAACTAAAATTTCATACAATAAAGCAATTTCTCTTGCTCTCTTTCACTTTTCATTTTCCTTTTCTTCTGGTCTTAAATTAATGGGAAAACTAGCAACGTAACCATTTTGAAACATGGTTTTTGGAATCTAGCCCACGTTTGATAAATTTTGCAATCTTGCCATTTACTGAAATGTACGGCTATAAAATACCTAATTTACCCTTATGCTTATACTTAAGTGAACAAAACAGTAGCCCAGGTTTGACCGAATTAATGTGTATACATCAATTTAATTTCAAATATTTGAATTCATAATAGGATATTTGGTAATGTAATTAAAAGGGAAATGAAATATTAATTGATTGAATAAGTCAACTACATTTATTGGTATTGGGTAATGTATAAAAAAAGGAAAGTAAATATAAATTGAAGGAAAGTAAATCAGGATAATGAATACACGTCATGACTCATGACCAGTTCAAATTTCAGAAATAAATTAGGAATACTTAGTGTAATTGATTATTTCAGTGTTGTTAATTTCTGTAAATTTATATTGCTTGCTAATACAAATCATCTTGTATTCTTAGTGTTATTAACAATGGTTAATTTCTGTAAATGTCGATTGAAGTGCTTATTATATCAGTCACACAGGAAATTTAATCATTTCCATTAGATGTGGCTATAAAATAGGAAAGTCAACTTCTCCGGTTAAATAACGTTAATTAATATAAATAAACGCATAATAAGATAATTACCGAATATATAATAATCGGCAACAAATAAACGCACAAAACATGGGCTACAGTTTTGGTAAACCAAATTCAATCTAAGATTAATATAGTCACTACCATCTTACGTAAATATGACACATCATCAGTTTTGGTTATAGTTGAAATTTTGACGAAACGTTGGTTAGATTACAATTGCAACGTTTGAAGTGGTTTAGATCGATTAATTTTTCTAAATTAATTAGTGAATAATTCCTAGTCCTTTGCTTCTTCATATTTTTTTTTCTTTCCTCCTTTTATTGTGATTTGAGGAAGGAATTGGGCAGTAAAAGACAAAAAAAAAAAAAAAAAAAAAAAAAAAAAAAAAAAAAAAAAACGGTCAAGATTGGTGATCTCTCTTGTCTAACAAACCAAATTGACAAAAATATTAGTTGGAATTTGAGCGTTAAGATGATCAAATCCAAATGAGACCAAAGCGTATAAAAAAGATGTTTGGTTGGTGCTATGACATCGAGATCAAACCGTTGCCCAATTAAATTATAAAAGACAAGTTTTACTCCATAATTTAGGAGGAAGTCAAGCAGGCACATGTTTTGTTCTTTAAAAATAGTCATGCTTTTTAACAAGATCCATTATCAATATACCAATATATGGCAGTTTATTTTTATTTTTTTTATAGAACCACCAAAATATTGAAGTACAACATGTTTCATCAAAACATATCAGGGTCTCAAAACTGGAACGAAATGCAAAATTTACTATAATAAGTAAATAAATAAAACTCGCCCTCAAATGATGACAATATATTACAAAATCCCTTTAAAAAAAATGACAAGTATTATTGATGGGAGCCTTAAACTTCCGAAGACTACAACAATGACTTTTTGTGTATAAACTTTGTTTTTCCTTTCTTTTTTGTTACAGCTAAAAAGTCCTTCCTAATCCTCAGTAAGGATTTCTTCTCTTACTCCTCTGGTGTTTATTACTACCTCTCAGTCCTTTCCCTCTCCGACCCGTGTACAGCAACAAAAGCACCGCCACGAAACCCACCCCCGAAATCCCCCACAGAACGATGACCCAAAACCTCAACGACCCCACCAAACCGTCTTTGTCTATCTCCGCCGGTTCCGAGGATCCCTGAGTTCCAATCCTCTCAGGCTCTTCGTCTTTCTTCTTCGCGAGAACATCAACATCGCCGAACTTCCTCGAATAACTCACTTCTTTGGGCTTGGCATCTGAGACCGAGATCGAGTCCAAGGCGGGCTTGGAATTAGGGTCGGGGCATTTTCTTTTCGTGTGGTGAAGTCTCAGTGCCTCGTTGATCGTCCTTATACACTCGACGCTGAGCAAGTCTCGCCGGTATATCTGCTCGTCGGTCTGGTCGAGAGACGAGGCCTCGGGCGGGTCCGGAAACTTGGACCAACACACGTTGATCATGTCGGATTCCCTCCAATTGGCCTTGTCGAAGCTCCAGTTTCCGACGTGGAATTCAAGGCCGTAGTGGAAGACTCTGTAGTCGACGCCGGGCTCGGGGACGTACCCCGGGTAAAGCATGATCTTATCGGTTCTGACGTGTCGTAGCTTCAGCTGCGAGATCAAGTACAATTGAGAAAAAAAAAACATAAATAAAAATTGAATCGTGCTACAAGTCGATGATAATAGAACAAAGAAAAAGTGACGAAACTTAAGGCGTGAATATACCCACTCAGACCTGCGAATATCAAATTTTATCGCAAGCCCATTCGGGTCACCTAAAACTCTTAACACATCGAATTCCATTTTCTCGGCAATTTCCTATGTCGAGCATGTATTTTTTTTAAATTTCTTAAAAATATTTATATCTAAACGAAAAAAAATTTCACTTATCGCTCGCGTATTTGACTCTAGGACGTTAAAAGGTGGCGCTTTTAAAAAATTACGAATGTAAAACTAGTTTACCTCAGCAGCAGCGAAGGAGTAACCGTACATCTCGCTGATCCACCCGGACGCGTAAATGTCTCCGGTGATGTTCGTGGCGTAATGTTCTTTGTCGGCACGAACCTCCTCGCTTTTGTGGAGCCAAAGCATCGCAAATCTCCGAAGGTCGTCTATGTGCATTATTATGACTCCCCCGACCTTGTCGCAAGCCTCGGGGTGGCTCGTATGGAGTTTCGCAAGCTCGTTGTCGCACCCGATGAGGTATCTGCGCGTCGGTCCCACACAAATCATAGTGATTCTAGAGAGCTAAAAAAAAATTTAGGGTTTTTTTTTTTTTTTTTTGTCTTACTCGTAAGGAGTTGAAACTGGGCGTCCACGTTCCGCGTTGAATTCCCATGGCGTGATCGGACCTCTCATTACCATATCGGCGTCGAGGATTACGATGAACTCTGCATCGATTTGAACATGATTTAGCCAGTGAAGCACCGCGGCTGGCTTATTAATGGCTGGATACCTGACGTGAAAAAAAAAATATATATATAAACACCTTGAAATCTGACAGTGATTAATCATAACTGCAAAACAGCTCAGGGCATTTCTAACGGAAATAGTTCCTGAACGATTACACGAGTTGCATTCTGGTCCCTAAACTGCTTTTTTTAGCACAATGGTACTCGAACTATTGGGGACTATGAAGAGCTCACTTGCATTGAGAGTTCATTTTGTAAGTTAATTCTTATTTTTGACTTCATTGGGTTTGGTGGCCTATTGTAAATTTGCAGTATCTGATGCTTACATGTATATGTTAGGAATGTAGATGAGACATAAAAGTTCATCGTTTAAGTAGATTTTGAAGATCATCGTTTTGTTTTTGTTTAAGGCTTAGCCTTCTGGAAAGTCCGGATCTCTCGAATAACCATTTCTATTAAATTACCAATGAATTGTGAAGGTCCTTGTCAGTAATTAAACAAGTCAACAAGTAATGAGATATGTTTGAAGCAGGGATTAAAAAATCGGGAAAAGCCAAAAAAAAGTTCATCAGAAAATCGTTTTTTCCGGTGGTTATCAGTAGTCAAAAGGCATTAATTCCGTCCTCTTCTCGAAAATCACCATAAATACTAGAAAAAATCGGCGAAATTTATTTTATTTTTTTTAAATACTAATAAAATTTCAGCCAAAAACATGGCGAAATTTCAGAAACTACGGAGAAAAAACAAAAATCAGCATTAGTTAACATTTTAATCAGTGGTTTGAGAGTAAAGTAAATTACCAATCGCCTGTCAAGGGATGTCGGCTCATGGAAGGAACATTATGAGTCGGAGCAAGATCGTGACCTTTGTATTTCTGCAAATCTCCGTCGGTGCAGCTGAGAAGCCGTGTGATTTCCCCGGGCTGGCCACTCTGGTGGAAGCTATGAACGAGCCCCACGGTCTGCCAATCGAAGTAAGTCGAGCATTCCGTGGAGAACACGGTGTGGATTTTCGGGCGCGGTGGCGGCGATTTCGGCTTTCGATCCTCTAGGAACAATAAGCTCTCGGGAGTCGGGTATTTGGGCTTGGTCATTTCCGAGAATGTTTTGCTCTTCAGAAAGCTCATGTATTTCGTCCACTCTGGCTTCGGACAACCATTCGCGGCGTGTTGTGCCAAGAGACCTTCGTTCATTGTGTTGATGCACTCTATATTTATGAGCAGAGTTCTTCTTTTGTTAGTGTCCGGTTCCATTAGCTTTACCTGCAACAACAACAAAAAAAAAAAAAAAAAAAAAAGGTGAACCTAACTTCAAGACATAGAAGTGGAGACGGAGACAGAAATCGAACTTGAGGGGTGAAAATGTCAAAACAAAAATAGAGGGGCCAAATAATAAATTTTAGAAAATAAATTAGGGACAGCACTCGACCAGTCTCGGTAGAGATCGGACACGGGTTAGTGCTTAAAATCCTAAACAAAAGCTGAAAGCTATATATGTCACGACTAAATTATGTCCCAAATTTTTCAATGAATTTAGGTCAAAGATTTGAAAGGGCGAAGAAAAACGATACCTCTCTAGGATAAGGAGGTTCGGGGAATAGTTTCCCACACTGATAAACTATGTGGTCTTCGTGGTGATCAAGCTTACTAAACGACCAATTTCCCACTTCGAATTTCAAGCCGTAGTGAAGAAGGATTGGCTCAATGCCTACTCGCGGTTCATATCCCGGGTAGATCATCAGATTATCGTTGATCTTGTGTCGAAGCCCCGCCTGAAAAAAAAAACATACTTTCATAAGTAAGAAAATTAACTATTATCAGAACATACCGAAACAATATGAGAAAGACAGTCTAAGCTTACTTCTGCGGCACCGAAAGAGTATCCGTACATTTCACTGATCCACCCCGACCCGTAAATATCGCCGGTGATATTGGTCGACCAGTGAGCTTTGTCTTCCCTAACTTCTTCTGTTTTCGATAGCCACAATGGAGCGAGTTTTCGGAGATCTTCTATGTGCATCGCTAAAAGCCCTCCGACTTTATCGCAAAGCTCGGGATGGTGAGTGTGCAGATCCGCAAGGATATTGTCACATCCAACCAAATACCTAAAATGGAAAACAGAAAAAGAAAAAAAAATTAACACAATTAAATCTATTAATCATTGATGCTTGTCTTAGTCGATATCTGGAATTAGAAAGCTGTGGTCTTTGAAGATATTATCTTGGTTTATATTACAACTTAACCCAATTTTGATTCAATTCTTTTCTTAGGATATAAAATTAAGGATTAAAGAAAAAAAAATATAATTAAATACCCATAATACGCAGCGACGGGTCTTCCTATCTCGGCTCCGATTTCCCACGGCTTGATGGGCCCACGAATGATCATATCGGCGTCGAGAATCACAACCCAATCCACATTCTGAGCTTCTTCACTGTACTTCAGCCAGTGAACTACCCCGGCAGGTTTATTAATTGCAGGGTACCTAATTAACCAAAAAAATTAATTAATTAAAAAAATCCCAAGATATAAGCTAAATTCTCATTCGATTCAACAATCTAGGCTTGGAAATTGAAAACCAAGACGACATTAAAAATGCATGAACGTGGAAGATAAGCAACTGAGTGTGCGTGTGTGTGTGTATTTGGAGTTTGGACTGCATTAATTAACTATCTAAAAGACTAAAATTAAAACCTTTAAATATACATATATGATAATTGGGATTACCAGTCACCGGTTTTGGGGTGTCTGCTCATGGAAGGGACTTCAAAAGTTGGAGCCAAGGACATGCCTTTGTACTTTTTCTTCTGATCGTCCGTACAGCTGAGCAAGCGAGTGATCGGACCGGGCTGACCCGATTTCTTGAAGCTGTGGACCAACCCGACCGTTTGCCAGTCGAAGTAGTCGTTGCACTCCACCGAGAACAGCGTGTGAATTCTGTACGGAACTTCCTTTCCTTTCTTCTTCGTTTTCGCGCCCAAACCGCCATTAAAGCTCAGAGCAAGACTGACCATGCATATCGCGGCGAAAAGCCCGAATTTGGCCATGGCGGATCGAATCTGGGTTGGAACTCAATTGGGTCTTCGTCTCATAGATCTAAAGTTTCAAGCTTTGACGAAACGAGTTGAGTTTTTTTTTGGGGGGTTTTAATAAGTCAAACGCTTGATGTTTCTCTTCTTCTTTTTGTGTTCTTGTTCGTTCTTATTGTTATAATATAAATTATGTTACAGGCCATGTGGGTTTAATCCTTAAAATAACAATGAAAGAATAATCAATCATGAAAACTACAGAGCAAAATAAGATTCTCTCTCTCTCTCTCTCTCCCCTTTGCTGTTGACGATTCAAAGGGCATTTTTAGAATATGACGTGGAGCTAAAAAATCATTTCATAGTTGGAAATAATGAATATGGCAAGTAGACTTTTATTTTCATTTCCTGTAAATAAATATATTTCGGATCTATTGCAAAATAATTGTTTGTACAATAACGACTATGTATGTATGATGTTTCATAAGAGCTGACTATAGGCTCGAAATGTACTCTTTTTTATCTTTTCAATATTAAATGGCATTTCGTGTAAGACATCTTGTTACATTTTTTGGGGACCTCTTCGGGAACACGATTGATCTAGGATTTCGGGACGAAAGCAAGACTATCATATTAGTTACACAATTTAATTCTATGTAATAACTAGATTTGTCTTACATAGTGACATGAGAGTTGCACTGTTTGATTAAGATATAGCATAAACTCACTTATCAAAAGATAAAAAAATAAAAAAATAAAAAACGGGGACGAAATAAAACGATTCAAATGACATGAAATTAAAACAACACCGCACCGCATAACGGAATCAAAACTCTTGCAAGTAACTTCGGGTTAAGAAAAAAATACAACCGTTTGAAAACTCATTTATGTGAACGGGGATAAAGCTATTATTCTAAACTAAATCGTCTCTCAATTAGACAAATCTATTTTAAAGAGAAAGCGTAAATGTTTGGAATTGGAAGTGTTGATGATATGTGAAGATTGTGATGAGTTGTGTATGCGAAAATGCATGCCATTTTTTTTTCTTTTTGCTTTCGACAATGTTTTTCGTACCTGTTTGAATAATTAGTTTACTTCTGGATATGCTTTTTCTGTTATGCTCTTCTTCTTCGGACATATTTGGCATGGCGTTCGAACTTTGTTCATGGATGTTTTTGAAGGTAATGACTTAGATTTGAATGCCCAAGTAAAATTTGGAGTAATTCAAAAACTCGGAGACCCAACTACAAAAAGACAAGTAGTCTGATGTATTATTATATAGACTACTAAAAAAGCTTGATTTGAATCTTTGACTCTTGTCTTGCATGTTCCTGCTTAAACGATATCATGTAAGGAAAAGTTCATAAACTCGTGGAGATATAGAATATGATATATAAATTATCATGCTTACATATCCACCATTGGAATCCCTAACAATTATTTCAATAATTACATATCCAGTTATGGACAAATACGCACATGTTTCATGTTTATTTGAGTAATAACAATGAGATTTCGTAATATTATGCTAAGAATAGTTAGACTTTCCAAAAAGACGCCACATCTTTTTTAAAAAGATTTTCCTCGACAAGATTGATAATAGATAAAATCATGGAATTTTTATTTTGTCTAAATGCCACGTAATTTTCAAGAATTAGTCACTTTCCAATTAGTGGTTTTAACAGTTATTTAACCACTTCATTAGTTTTTGACTAATCTTTATTCAACTTTTTGTTTTGTTTTAGGGTAAACTAGCAACGTAGCCATTTTGAAACATGATTTTATGAATCTAGCCAACGTTTGGTAAATTTTGCAATCTAGTCATTTACTGAAATTTACGGATATAAAATACCTAATTTACCCTTTTTCTTATACTTACTTTATCAAAACACTAGTCCACGTTTGACCGATTTGAATTGTATACAGCCAATTAATTTTAGATTTTTTCACAATTTAATTGAATATTTAGCTAATTTAATCGGAGATTCGGTGATGTAATTAAAAGAGAAAATTTAACGCAATAAATGCACAAAAAATTTACCATAATTAACAGAAATTAACAAATCAGCGGAGATTAACAAAAATTTGCAAACATTTACACTGTATTTGCTTACACGGCTATAATTTCAGCAATTTAATTTCAGCTTTTTGAATTCATAATATGAGATTCGGTGATGTAATTAAAAGGGAAATGAAATATTTATTTGATTGAATAAGTCAAACAAGATAATGAATACACGTAATTATGATAAAATCTCGTTCAAAATTAGAAAATAAATTTGAAAACAAAAATACCGTATTAAATGCGTATTAAAGGAAAGGAAATAAATCGGTTCTACCTGCACATATGTAAATTTACCATAATTAACAGAAATTAACAAAGCAACGAAGATTAACAAAAATTTATGAACATTTACACTGTATTTGCTTACACGGCTATAATGTTCATTAAAGAAAAAAACGCTCAATAACCAACTTTGCCAAGTACAAATTTTTTTTTTAAATTCGAAATATAAAACCGAATATAACAAATTCGGCTACAAAATCAAGTTTCAAAACGTGGGCTAGTATTTTTGAAACCAAACCGAGGCTAATATAGTAAATACCATATTACATAAATATGACACGTCATCAAATTTGGCTAGATTCGAAAATTAAACAAAACGTTGGTTAGATTACAATTGCAACGTTTGATGTGGCTTAGATCGACTAATTTTTCTTTGTTTTATGCTTAAAGTTTTATTTAAAATAAGGACAAAGAGATATTTGTGGAAGATTTAAAAATTTGAAATGTTTAGGGAATTAGCAGTGTAACTCCAACCCAATTCTACAGGGAACCTTTCCTTCGTTGGGCCCTAGAGAATAAAAGGCCCAAAAATAAATTACCACGCCCAAGCCCAGTAAAGCCAATCTCTCAGCAAATCAGCCAAGCAAGAGTTTATTAAAATAAAGTCTATGCCGTTGACGTGGAGTCTTCTAATTGGTTGTCTTCTCGTGGAGGTTCTTCTCCAACATTACACTCGATTCTAGGAAAGAACCAAAAAAAAAAAAAAAAAAATCCAGTCCATGGTCGAAGAAGATGAAGATTCGAAGACGAGCAGAGTCCAAATTGGTCGCTTCTCTCTTCATTTCCTTATTCATTTCACTTTCCTCAACTCAGGTTCTTCCATTATTCATTCAAAATTTCCATATATTTATTTATGGATCAAAACTCGTTCTGTGATCTACTATCTGAGAATGTAAAATAGAGCTAGAATGACCTATTCCAATAAAGTTTGACGATAATTTGAAAAAACTTTGACTCGTCGAGGTTCACACGTTCATAATTCATTGTCTATTTGGTCAGTGATAGTATTAATTTTGAATATCGAATAACCCAGCATCTTAATCAGAATTGATCATGATTGGTATTCACATTTCCTCGTTTCTCGATTTCATACTCTTTTATTACTCTTCCATAGGGTGGTGATACGTCTGAGCTTGGCACTTCAAGGTACTAAGGTTTAAAATCTTGAATTTTAGTATAGAATGATATGTTCTACAGCATTTTTTTCTCTCCTAAACTCAAATGTTCACTTTGTATGTATGAAATTTTCAGTACTCTTGATGGAAAAGAGGTCAATATCGAGATACACTGTTCGAGAGAACGGAGTCGAGCAGCGAAGAAGATAATCGACGAGGTACCATTTTTGTTTTCATCACTGGGAAAAAAAAAAGCTGACTACTAATCATCAAAGTATGTCACTGTGTCGCAGTATTTGATGCCCTTTGTGGAGAAAGAACGGCATCGAATCCCTAGAAATTGCAGGCTTCACGAAGACAACAACATTTTCAGGGACAACGAGGAACACAAAATCCACTCCGATATGAACGAATGGAAATGTGGGTACTGCAAAAAGAGCTTCTACGAAGAGAAGTTCCTCGATAAGCATTTCGACAATAGGCATCGCAATTTGCTGAATGTGGTCAGTTCTAACTCTATGTCTTGTTGGGAGTTATAAAATAGTAAAGGAATCGTTATCTTATTTCGCTCATCCTTTTGAACTGTTTTGAATTCCAGAGTCATGGAAAATGCTTGGCAGATATATGTGGTGCTCTTCACTGTGATATTGCCATGGAACTGCCTCAGAAGACAAAGTGCAATCCTGCCGCGGCTTCGAGGAATAAAAACTTGTGTGAGGTTGAGGATTTCCGATCACCGTTATTCATGGGATTTGATTATGTATTTAACTATAATATTTTTTTTTCATGCAGGGACTAGCCGATAGTTGTTTTCCCGTCAGTGAAGGACCTTCAGCTAGTCGTCTTCATGGTACGAAGTTTCTGTCTCTTTTCCATTAGTTTTTCCGCACGAATAATTAAAAGAATATATAGATTAAATGGTGGGTTTTTTTTTGGGTGGGATATTGATTTGACACAGAGTTCTTTTTGCGACAATTCTGTGATGCCCATACGTGCACGGGAAATCGGAAACCTTTCCCTCGAGGTCGAAAGGTAAATATTAGAGCTCAAATCACACTCAAATTATTCATTTTGGTTTTTTTTTAGTGGAAGGACCTTGATGGGTTATAGTTATCGATCCATTTGAAATTTTGGGCTTTTGAAAAGTAAGCCAAATTTTCACATATGTTAAACAACTAGCCATATCTGAAGGAGTGTGAGTGTGTGTCAACTCATACGGCTTGTGCATCAGAAGATGAGAAGTATTGGTTACGTAGCCATTTTGTGGTATTTCTCTTATTATTATGATGATATTTTCTTCTCCGGATTTTCATGTGCAGAGGCGGAGTAGTACAGCTTACATTGTGATCTCTGTTCTGACCCTTTTGGTTCTGCTATTTTTCTATTCCTTTCTGTACATGTACCAGAGGTATCAATTCTTTGCTTTAAACATGTATCATGTGTTTTCTTCTAACAAAAGATGTTCTATATTTTCCATATTGATCGGGATTTTTACGAGGGTTTTGTTGCAGGGGTCTGAAAAAGGGAACATCGAATCTGAGGCGTCTCTCACAAAATAGCGGGAAGAAAAAGCCCTCTTAAAAGTCGAATATTGTTTTCTTTGCTCCATTTTTCTTTTTCTTGTAAGTTGTAACATAGTTCATTTTATTTAAGAAAGGGAAATTCCAGTTTTGTTACCTTCCATTTCAATTCATTGTGAAGTAGTTTGGGAAATGTCACAAGTGGTCAAAAACACATCTTCAGGCTGTTTCTTCACCAAAAGAGATCTGGAAATAGGAATCTTTAACTAGTCATCTCCTACAAAACTAGAGACTAACCATATTCAATTTTCAATTAATGTATTTTATGCAACTTTTACATAACATTGTCCTAAAACACTACGGCAGAAAAAAAATTACAAAAAGAATAATAATAATTATAAATATAATGTGAAAAGTCCAGATTAGTACTACTTCTAAGTTTGTAACTTACCACCAACATAGTTTCTTACGGTTAGGCAGACATTATTCTGAAGTACGAATCAAACTAAATATACCATGGATTAGAAATCGTATTAAATTTTTTGAAATGACCATATGCTTTTAATTTTTAAAGTTGAGAGTTCTTGAGACTTCTAAAAAATGTATAAATTAAAGTTGATAAAGAGGAAAGCAACTCAAAAAGCTCCAAGTACAAAATAAATATATTAGTAGACGTTGTTACTTTAAATTTGGCTGTTTTTGTTTAGATAAATCACATGTGCTCTGCGTTGTTGGACGCACTTTTTTTTTTTAGGGAAAAACCGAGAATTCCATTAGAAAAGAGCGATTACAATCACTAATGCAGACTTTGAAAGTCCCAAAACAGAGATGCTCATGATCTCGGACTGAACCGAACCCATCGAAATGAACATATGAAAGCGATCATGGAGTTTAAACGTGGCTTGGAATCCAACAATGGAAAACCAACAAAGCACACAACTAATCGAGCACAATATCAGCTCTTTGACAAAAACCTCTATGGTTGATAGGCAAACCCGAACAACCAAGAGCACAAGACCTCGAAAGAGAGTCTCAAACCTGCATAAACGCTTGTCTAACAGGAATTCCATAACAGAAGGCTGAACGATGGCTAATCCAACTTCAGAAACTAGATAGCTATTGCAAAAAGCAAAGAAAACATGGAAATTACAACCAAAACAACCACAAAAGACACCACCCAAAGAACAATCGTGACCAAGACCCAAACAACCCGTCACTCGGCAAGCTTCAATGACTCGAACCCACGGCGTGGAGCACCTCCAGGAAGCGACGACGAAGGAGGGACGGACCGCCTTGCTGGCGGCGGCGGTGGCGAGGCCGAGCCTGGTGGTGACGCGGTGGTGCCGACCGGAGCTCTCGAGGGCCGGGGCGGGGCTCTTGGCGGTGGCCAGCCTCTGGAGCGTGGTGAGAGTGGTTGGGACCGTCTTCGAGCTCGGAGGGCGACGGATCTGAGCTCTGCGGTCGACGGATCTGAACCGGCGGTGGCGAGCGACCTCTGCGACGAAGAAACGGAGAAACGGCATCCACGAGAAGGGGATCTCGTGGAGAATCGCCCTCCCCTCCGGACCGGAGCCGCGACAGCGACGGCGTCCGAACCCAGAGGGGCGGCGGCGACGGTCACCCCAGCTAGATCTAGATCTAGATCTAAGTTGCTCTAGAGAGAAAGAGGGTTTTTAGAGAGAGAAAGAGGGTTTTGTTTGTTGTTGGACGCACTTTGTCGGGACATATGTTTGTTTTTTCGTCAGTATTTATTTTCTGACAGCTTTTTGCTTCCGCGTACCTTTTCATTTGATCGTCCAATGAGAACATTCCATGTGTTATTGGTAACCCTAGCGAAGGACATTTTCCTTATTTGTCTCTTATAAAAGGGAACGTTCTCTCTTGTTGTAAGATTACACATTACAGAATCAAGAGCTTTTATCCGCCGTCCAAAAGAGAGCTTGTGTATGTTTGTGTATACTCGGTGTTAAACATTCTTTGTGTGAGTGTGCTCTACTGAGTTTGTTGTGGTGTTTGTTGTTCTTGTAAAACAAACCTTGCGTGATAAAAGGTTGTTGAAACAATAGGATAGTAAGATGAAAGTGAGGGGAACTCAAACTTAGGGGAAACCTAAGTTAGAATTTACGATAGTAGTTTTGAAGTAAGGAATAGTTTTGAAGTAAGTCATTCATGGGGTTCGAGCTATGTACTTATTCTACTGATAACTGAAGATTCTTTTTTCACCGGAATTTAAGTCCCTCTAGAAATGGGCGATTTGATCGAACTGAGTTACCAACTCTTCGTGTTCCTTTTTACGGTCTTTATCCTTGTCTAAATACTTAAAATTGTAAAGGTGTTATAAGAAGTGTCTGAAACATCTAACGAAATAATTAAAAACAGTAGATTTGGTTTTTCAGATTTTATTATTATTTTCCCTGTCCTTACATAACATATTCTCTTGTGGATTATTATATATGCTTATTGATTCGTTTACATTTCATTGAATCGTAACAGAATTACATGTCATAAGAAATTCAGCTTTCACCTTATTGATGTGACAAGGATAAAAATTTCCCATATAAGTTCGAAAATGACGCTATCCAATCATATATGTAGTGATTAGGAAATACGTAATGTTGATAAACAAAACAATTAATATATACATAAGAATTAAATCCTTGCAAAAATATATCCTTTGGAGTATAATAAGAGTTTATAATAATGTTTTGTCAAACAGATAAGCAAAGAGGGTTACTTAGTAATACTATGGGTAGGTTTTCTCTATCAGAAAAGGACCTCTAATAATAATTTATATATTATTATTCTTTATTCGTTTCTTAAACGGAAGCAGCCATGGGTTGATTATATATGATGACAAAGACTGCACTCTTGGACGATGGATTCAATTTGTTGAAACCTCTTAATGATACTGAGATTAGTCATTAAATAGTTTTCAAGACATTGACTTTAGTCGCCTTATGAACTATAGTCATAAACTAATGAAGTTTCCCGCTTTTATATTATGAAGACTACTCTTACAAAAAAAAAAAAAAAAAAAAAAAAAGGAAGAAGAAGCCATAATGAGACTAGGAAAGCTTATTTCATCAATGAAAATTAGAATCACATTCAACATAAAAATGGTAAACATGTAATTTGAGGTGTTATTTTCAATTGGTTAAATATAGATCAACCATCGATCACGACTGTTTGACATGCTTCATAAACCGATATTCATGTACGGAATCATTCAATATTACAGCTAAATTCATCAAATCCAAAAGGACAATCTCACTTGGAAAAAATACTCAATCGATATAAGAGTTACCTGATCTTCAGAGATAGGGACATTCACATTCGATCGTACCTAATTCTTGCATATATATGAGGCTCCTAAAGAGTCAAGCTCGTTGTTCAAAACTTGGTGTCTCTATTGCTTCTTATACAATTCCAAGCATTCTAAAACTCTTTGAGTGAGAGAGTATTTGTTTTGACTTTTGATCGCTTAAGCATTCTCAATTGTTGGCTTGTGCTTAAATTTCACTAGGTTATTTTATTTATTTGCCAAATACCCACCTTGATTTTTCTTAACATCACAGTAATTAACAACTGAATAAAGACTAAATGGCATTGAAAATATGAGGTCTTTTTAACAAATTATTATTGTTGAACTATAATATGAGGTCGTGTCTCTATTGCAAGTAAGACTAATAGGAGTAAATGTTAATTTTCAAAAAAAAGTCATGATCCTTAAAAAAGAATTAGATTGATTAACCCTCATTTTTATTATATTGAGTGAAGTTTATTTACCTTCAAATTTCATCCACATTTATATTATAAATTGATGTTGAGAATAAAAATAACAAATCGCTTAAATTCGGATAAATGTAATGTAGATAACTCTAGTATAGCTGGCAATCAAAAAGAAAAACACTATATGAGAAAGTACGGGTATATTATCAGCTAAAATAAGTCAATATAATATCAAAAGGACAAATAAATAAAAACATCATACATTTGCAGCGAGAATATATAAAATCAACTTGTGAATTATGATAAACTAATTAGTCCCATTATTTAATGAATCAACAAACGTGTTACGTGTATACATACTTTTCAAAAAAATTATAATATGGTCTCATATTTCTTGTAGATAAGTACTCTTGTAATTGTTTATTCCTTTGAATATATGGTAGTCAAGTTGTAATTATCAAACATTTCCCGAAGTAGTTTCCTTACTTCAAGTTTCATTTCACTATAATTTAATAATCTTTATCTAAAAGATGATAGGATTATGCACAATAAAATAATTAATAATGTCAAACTCGAGTGCAGAATTAAAACTACAAGATACGTGGTGAATAAGAGAAAGCCACGCCCTAACGGCTAGCGATGAATATGATACGGAAGAACCAAATTTTAAGTTTCTTAAGACACATAAAGGTCAAATAATGTGTGTAAATGTTAATTACTTAGATTCTGTATATAGTGAAATTGATTTTTGTCGGAATGTGATGGTATTAGTGGGTTTCCATGTGTTGGGTATATTGCTTTGTAATGTTTTCGTATAAATACATGCACATAGTGAGCTTTATATTGAAATTTCTCCAACATCTATAATATATATAATGAAAACAAAAATATTGGTCTGATGTGAGAATAAAATCCTTTGGAAAGTTGTAGTGCTTAGCACGATCATGTACTTCCATAACTTTTGTGGGGGAAAAAAAAGCATATTTGCAATTGCATGTTTCATCTTTTCGTATTTATAATACGTATTCACGCGTAATATATTATTTTATGATTGCTGGTAGAATATTAACCTTGATGATAAATCTATAAGAATAAATAATAATCCGGCCGCTTTTGACGTACAACTTTTAATATAAACAAAATGTTGTCGTGTAATGATTGGATTGGCAAACAACTTATTTTTAGCAGACAGTCGTGACCCATTTGTTTAATTGTTTTGTATACATCAGTTAGTAACAATTACAAGAGAGAGTCTTTGTTAATAAGGAACTAATTTACAAATAAATTTAAGCTTAAGACGTATTTATATATTTTATGAAACGTGACACACGAAAAAGACAACAAGCTTATAGTTTCACACAAAAGAACAAGGAAATATACGTAATAAAATTGACTCATCAACAAAAGTACCGTCATTAACTGATAGACAGTCTTGATTACTTATGATCAACCAAGTCTTTTTATCTTAGTATGAAAGTTGACACGAAAGTTATATATATATATATATATATATATATATATATATGCATATATATAAAAGTATATATATATATATATATAATATTAAACTTTTTTCACCGCTCGTTTGAGCGTGAAATAAAATTTACGTAGAGAAACGAAGATACACATATTTGCATGCACACTATTATATATCAAAGTAATTGCCTTTTACGTAAAAAATAAAAAAAAAAATCAGAAAAACTGAGAGTTATTTCCAAAGAAGAAAAGGTCTTGCTGGTGATCCAAATCATGGCAATTGAATCCAAATTCCCAAGCGAGAAGACCAGCAGAGCTATGATCCTCTAAAGCAGCAGTACCATTATTATGATCACCCGTAATCCCACCATAATCGAATTCTCCGATCGAATTAGGGTTATTATTATTGCTCGATTCTTCCACCGAAAACGAAGAATTACTTGTGATTTCTTGGTTGATCATCCACGTGTAATCCAAATTAACAGCATCATCATTATTCGTAACCGAGTGATTAGTAGTACTATCACTAATCACCTTGTTGCTCTCATCCTCATATTTATTAATGATAGCCTCGGATTTGTTGTCGTTTTCGATATCTTCTTGATTTTCTTCTTCTTCTTCTTCAATGGGATTCTTCTCGCGATGATCATTATTATTATCAATAGGCTTGTGTGTCACGGGGTCGAGGCCGAGGAGCTTCAATCTTTTCTTGATTCTTGTGTTCCAATGATTCTTTATCTCGTTGTCTGTTCTTCCCGGAAAATGTGAAGCTATCTTAGACCATCTTGACCACAAACACGCCAAAAATCAAATAAAGTTAAATAAACGAGTTATTATAAAAGTGTGAAATAATATGTTCAAGCAAAAAATATGTATTTTAACGTTATTTAAAGTTGTAAAAACATGTTTACCTGTTACCTAGACATGCATGTAATTGAATGATTTGACTCTCTTCAACTTCTGTGAAACTTCCTCTCTTGAGATCAGGCCTTAGGTAATTAATCCATCTTAATCTGCAGCTTTTACCACATCTCAACAAGCCTGCACATACACATTGATAATATATATTATTAAATAAAAATTATTTTAAAAAAAATTAAGTGAAATAATCCAATTTTGGTACCTGAAAGCTTAGGAACCATTCTCCAACAATGAATACCATTGTTTAGGATAAAACTCATGAGCTTGTGATCTTCCTCAATTGTCCAAGGACCTCTCTTAAGACCAACCTTTTCACAACAAGGTTGTCTTCCCATTTTATTTTTCTTGGGTTATTCACAAACAAACTAGCTTAATTATGTGGCCAAAAACCAAAAGTGATTGAGAGTTATCTAAAACCCCTTTGGAATAAATTGGAAAAGCTAATCCCTAATACTAAAAAAAAGTCTCTCCTTATAAACTAAGCAAAAGATTCTTTGCCAGTTAATTTTTGGCTTAAAAAATGCTGTGTGTAGCTATAGAGGGGAGATTAATGATTGAATTTATATGAAAGCATTTTTTGGAGTTCCATTTGTTCAAATCCAAATAATGAATAAATATATAGAACACATAAAGCATGTACAAAGCCTTAATGGGTATAATTGTCATATCAAAGTTGTTAAGACGACGAATAGAATGATAAGAAAATCATTGTTTGTTGAGACTTTAGAGTAATCACATGAAAAAACAAATACAAATACAAAAATAAAGCGAGAGTCGCATTAGTTTCGTTGACAATATTACTTTGGTTTTGTAACACTCTTCTAATTGGTTTTCTCTATTAATCTTTTCTCTCTCTCTCTCTCTCTCTCTCTGTGTGTGTGTGTGTGTGTGTGTGTGTGTGTGTGTGAGAGAGAGAGAGAGAGAGAGAGAGAGAGAGAGAGAAAGAGAGAGAGAGATAAAGAGTCTTCTTTTATTTTTCTCTTTAAATATTTTATTATGTAAAGCCAAAAAAAAAAAAAATACAAACATGAATGAATGATTAATTTGGCTACGATTCTATTTTGGGCCATTATTATGGCTGGCAAACTTTTGTAGTTGGAGGCAACTATTTCAGCTTTTTATGAATTATTTGTTTTTTCATGAAAAAAAAAGCTATAAGAAGATGCCTTGAAAATTTTACTATAATTAAGAGTTCATATTAAATCCTAATGTGGTTTATTCATGTGATAATCCACTTGTGATTATTAAAGTAAATATTAACTGGTGATCAAAGCCCGCAGCTCGAATGCTAATTGACTTCATCATTAAGATGACCATTTTCATATTGATCAAACAACAAATACGCGTCATATAAGTAAATATACGTTTCGCATCAAATATGTATTGGTTAATTTTTTTTTTCTAGGGAAATAATATGTATTGATTAATTGTCGTAGTACTACATGATTGAGATGGTTAAATAATAAAACTAAAAAAAATTATAGCAGTTGAAGCCTTACAAAGACTTTGTTGGTACTCAATCAATCACTTACAAAAGTAAATAGACCCACCTTATTTACAAAGAGACTAAATCATTACTTTCCGACTATTATTATAAAATTTAGTATGGGGCGTTATTCATAAATTTCGTTGCATTTAGAAATTAGTATAGCTATAGCATGTCCCTAGATAAGCAACATTGTGAATTAAAAATTATATTATATTAACATTAACCAGGGAATAAAAGTTTCAGTTCGAAGTACATTCATATACATTGGTTCGGGAAAAATGCTAGTATCGTTTTAGTCAATGCAATGAACAATCATAAATTTGGGTTCATGAATTAGAATATTCTCTAACTAATAATATATTTTGGGGGTACGGTTATCACAAAACACAAACATTTGGGCCAGTCTCTACAGGTGAAAGAAAAACATTAACCTGAATTTTGTAATTAATTTAACTAGGAATACACAACCTTAATATAAGGACTCTTTACTTTTTTTTATTAAAATGATGATGATGGTTTTACATATCCTAGCAAATAATTCGTTATTACACATAATAAAAATATGTCATAACATAGTTTCAAACACGTTTTCTTGATCTTGAGTTTTTTTTTTTTTTTTTGGTAGAGGTTAAAGGAAGTTAATCGTTTTCTTGTTTAGTAAAGTATCTATTGTTAGAAATATAAATAATATTTATAATGCGATAATTAAAAAAAATTGCACGAAAAATTAATTAAATAAAAAAACTAAAATCATTATTTTATAATTTTTATTTCAGAAAAACCAAGAAAAGGAAATCAACAAAATAACAGAGAAATAAACTTTAAACCAAAATGAAAAAGAAACAGAGGACGTTGAGGACCGTTCAATGATTTTTTAAAAACTTTTATCGCTCTCCCATGAGTGTTGGAGTTGATGAACGATAAGCCTCTCAAGATACAATAACGTTGACGCGCGTATGGTGGACTTAGGGTTCCCTAAGTTCTTACCCCTCTACAAAATTGGATCACCCTCATTAAATAGCTGATAACAACCATGCAAACGTTCAAATACGTTTTCATTCAAGTGCCAAAAAAACGCTGCATAATTTTGCATGGTTACACCATTCTATAAAATAATTCCCAACATAACAAAAGAGTTAAAGATAAAGATTACCCCGAGCTCAGCTCGGCTGGGCACGACTGGACGGCGACGGCGCGCGTGTGGTGGACTTGGACTTTTCCTAAGCCCTTGCCTCTCAACAAAATTGGGAACCCAAACACTTTTGCAAAAGTTAGCTACATAATCTCACTCATTTGTTCATTCTCATTCCATTTAAGACTCTTGCATTTTACTTCATTCACACAACAATGTGTTTACATACAAATAATGTGTTTCTTTAAGTATATTTTGACCATCAATTTCTCATTCATTATAGCTCCGATTTTGGAAAACTTATAGTCGATATGATACTCCTTTCTGCAAAGAATAATAATAAGCTAGCTAAACAATTCGGTTGAATGGACCCACTCAAACTTTTGCAAAAAATCAGCAGCTCATATGATAATAAATACTCTTTATTATCATATGATAATAAATACTCTTTATTATCTTTAATCTCCACCTTATTCTAGCACCTTTTTTTAAAATATAATTTAGCAAAATAGCCAAATCAAACCTTTAAAATTGCTAAATAGCCAAGGTTTTGTAAATACTAAGTAAATAGCCAGATATCATTTAAGACACTTCTAAATTTACCAAAACGCCCAGACATTTCCCACCCATAAGTCACACGGTTAACTTTAAAAAAAATAATAATAAAAGAGGTAACGTGATTCCGAGAATCGAGGAAGTAATAACTGCAAATTTAATACCGATCAACTCACAATCGATATTCACTCTGCGATTAAGAAAAAAAAAATTCTCCCAAAACATTTTTCAAAACTAGCTCCTCTCTCCGACGAACTGCAACTATTTTGGCGACAACCGACGAACTGCAACTATTTTTCAAAACAAGCTCCTCTCTCCGACTGTAACAGGTATGCATGTGTGATTTTTTTTTTCGATTGGAACTCTTATTTACTAATGTTCAACCTCGATTTACATATTAAAATATGGAAAAAATGTTTTTTTAATCGATTATGAAAATAGATGGTATTGCTTATTCCTCTCCCTATGTGTAATGAATCCGTGGATTATTGTTCATTAATCCTAAAATTTACACAAAACCCTATTCATCACAATGAAATTTGGGGGATCCGACTATTGTGATTTAAATACAAAATGCATGTGTCATTCAGTGATTTAAATGTTTATTGTAAATCATTTTGAATGTTTAAATGTTGTTGGAACGGGTTTGATGTATAAATCTTGATGTGTTATATCTAGATCTTGATGCGTAGTGAAATGAAATCATGTTTCAGTGTGTTAGTGTATGGGTAATACCATTGTGAATGCGTTTGAAGATTTTGGGTGTTTGGATATTAGAAGAAAATAGGAGTCGACATATTCTGCAGTAAATATCGGACACTCTAAGGTTTTTTGACCAAATCTTTATTTACACATATTTACTGTAGAATATGTCAATCTTTCAAAGTTGCCGGAATACAATAAAAGTTGTGACGAAGATATTTCCCTGTATTTACTGCTGAATATGTCAAGTTATGAATTTGTTATATCTAATGAAATTAGAATATTAACGTGTATTTACTGCAAACAGGGTTAATATGACTCAACCATGACGGCGAGAACAAAACTAACTGCTGTAAGAAATAAGACGCTCACAATAACGCCGTCTACCAAAAACAGTTTGTAAATCATGTTGATTACATTATGTATTTACACCACCTGACAATGGATTATGGTTTTCCAGCCATTGACGTTCAAAAAGCTTAACTGCAGCATAACAGTGATAGTAAATATACGCAAATACAATATTAATTTTATGAAAACCTGTGCGAAAATAGCCTAAAATTAAAAAAAAAAAAAAAAAAAAAAAAGAAAAAAAAAAGCATATAGACCTGATTCATTCATGTGCGTTGGAAAAAAAAAATTAATATTAAACAAGACAAGATAAATTAAGCAGTAAATATAAGAAAATAATATATAATAGGAAACAAATAAATTGCAACTGTCACGTCCAAATTAGTTCCTACATAAAGGGAATCATTAATAGACTAAATCATGTTCACACTTATATCAGGAAATAAATTTCAAAAGTTATATAATCCAAAATTTGAAATATAAAATTCAAAATTCAAACGCAACAAGGGCAATTTTCGGATATGAAAAAACATATTATTGGGCCACGTCATCCGAGTGGCTATTTACTTAGTATTTACAAAACATTGGCTATATAGCGAATCATAACGTTTGATTTGGCTATTTTGCTAATTTACCCTTTTTTAAATTATAAAATTCGACCAGTTAAAAAATAATAAAAGAAAAAAATTAAAAAGATTGCCAAAATGTTCACAATTAGCGTCAGGCAACATTTAGACATCTATATCTATTGTACATAAAGGAGCTATGTATTTGCATAAGCAAGTTTTGGTTAATTGAAATTCGAAGATAGACAAAAATAATTCTTAATTTTAACTGATAAACAATAATTTATAAATAAAAAAATTTAATTTTATCGCTAGGCCATATCTTGTTCATCGGGATCTATGCGTTGATATATATAAACCAAAGTCTGTTATTTTTGGCTGGTAAGCATAATTGATTTGAGTCAAATTAAAGAAACTATTATACATAGAATAGATAGTGGTCCAATTAAATTTTTAAGATTGAGCATGACAATGACTAGTTGACATTTGATAATACATAGGATTCATTATTTATTGTTTAACATCAAGAACTAGAAGTATTAAATATCGAAAACGAATTACAAACGAAAAAGAAAATAAATGGCTCCGCTATAATTAAGTTGTTGCATTATATGATAATATAATATATTTCAATATATAAACGGACAAAAGATTTCACATTTTATATCGATCCGTTTTCTTTCTCTATTTAACATCAATATTTTTTTTTCGAGATCTTGATGCAGTACGATTTAGTTCATGAACTATATACTATATGTCTCACCAAATTTTGTTACAATGCATGCTTATATACTATAATATTAATACCTCTTAACAAAATGAGCATCGTTGAGTTTTTGAAATGTTGTCTCTTATTGACATTCTTAGCTGTAGGATGATGAGAATATCGAGCACCAAAAAATTCATTTTTTATTTAGTTTTTCCAAAGCTTAACTATATATTCGTGACATAACAAATCATTAGATTAGAAGGAGTCCAAAAATATATTCCATGTCTGCGTACTATATGGCTCGTCGCAATCCGTGACATCAGAGTTCGGTATAACAAGGAATTATTGGCTGATGAAAAACCCGCCCCACAAAACTGCTAAACGTGACAACTAAATATAATACGTGACACAACGTTACAAATTCATCCCTAGTCTTGTGAACTTTGATATGAAGATCCTTGGTGATACAACAGAAATGACTCTTGGATTATTACGAAATATATATATATATATATATATATATATATATATATATATATATATATATATATGTATCACTGGACAAGACACATAGTTTAACTATCCTTTTGAATATTGATAGACAAATAAAATAAAATAAAATAAAAAGCTTAGACCTTAATAATATATTTAGAAGAGAATATTGGAATCATCACTAAACGCTCGTTGCAAGGCTCCAAAACCAGTTTTGCTTGCTTTTATTGAGAGAATTTCAATTTTTGTATACGACAAAGAAGTGGAGGCACGACTGTCAAGCTTTTATAAAGGACTAGAATGACTTATCATTACCATATAATGTACAAGCAGGGTTTAATTTTTAATGAAGTATGGTATAAATCCAATTGATGCAAAAACAAAATATCCTAGTTTTTTTTTTTTTTTTTTTTTTTTAAGTTGTGTTGGTAACTATTTCATAATTCATATTTGATCATGATAAGTTTTTTTTTTCTTTTCTAACGGTTATAAAAGTAGATTTATTACTTTTACAACTATCAAAGCAACTTGAGGCATGGAAATCACTAATACAAATAATAACATGCATGATGATATTAGCGCAACCGTCTTCCAACATTCGAAAAAATCCGAGATCAAAACAGTCACGAAAGATCGATTTATTATTATTTGATGGGTCTCGAATTCACATTGACGATAACAAAAATTAAAGACAAAAAAGAAAGCTTGAACGAGAAAGCGCAGAACAGAAGAACGTTGTATTGATTGAACTTGGTGTATTACAAATTTACAATATAATTGTGTAAACTGAGACTGAAAAGTAATGTGCTTCTACTATTCTATTACACGGTATTTATAGACATTTGGTATTGAATTTAAACTTATAGATCCTAAAGATGAGGAATGTCGTGTTCAATAATCGTTATTCCTAGTCTCTCTTCGAATCCCACTTTTTCGGACGAGTTGACCATTTTTCGGGTTTGACTGAGCTTGCGTTTGACTCCTTTGCTTCATTCTCTTTATCCTTCGGTACGGGCCTATCATTTTTAAATAATCAACCATCATCAGGCTCGCCGACCTTTATCTTTCTCGGGCCTAAAAGGCCGAGGCCCGTGGAAAAAAAAAGCCCCTACAATAGTCCAGTTTGTACAACGATCTTTGAAAATTGTCGTGCAAAGTAACAAAATTTTAGGTTTGCTAAATTATTTCAAAAAATTGTTGTACAAAGTACATTTGCACAAAGTTTTTGTGTCATTCATGGAAATTATTGGCATTTTTGGTAATTGTCGTGGCATAGCTATATCCCCTCGCAGTGGAGAAAGGTTTGTGATCGTTGTGGAAAAGTTAAGGAGGATTACAAAATAAAAATAATTTAGAAGATATTATTTTTTGATGTGATGAAGTTTGTTTGCACGACGATAATGATTACTCTCATGTAAACAGATGCATAAAAACATACTAAATAGGCCTCGTTGAGGCGAGGCTAACGTTCAACTCGGCTAAAGCCCATATTAGGCCTATATTGTCTCCATAATACCCACCACTATCACACTCACCCTTGTTCTACCACGCTCGCGCCACTATCCGTGCCTGCGCTCCAACATGTCCACCACGCCCGCTTCACTTCAACTCCCCTCGCATTTCTCAGAGTTCATCTAATCTGAGTAAATATTCAAAATTGAGATGGGTTTATAGTTTTGTTGGGATTGAGACTGTATTCGAATCTGATATTTAAATTGATATTTTGATAAGATTTTCTTGACGCTCTACTTTTTAAACTTCACTATATTTTTTGGGAAATTACCGCAACTAATTTTTTTTTTTACACAATTGACCTATTTTTAGAAAAAAAAAAAACCAAAAAATTTATCATATTAAAACTCCCTAGTTACGAGTTTATCACTAAATCATTGGAATTAGTGACAAATTTGTTACTAAAGAGTTTTTATAGAAATAGGTAAATGTCCTCCAAATTACTCCTAAATTCGTCTTATTTTTTTAGTTTTTAATTCAATCTGGTTTTGAAATAATTTTTAAAGTTAAAAGGTCAATTCCCACTGTTTATTCTTTTTCATTTCTGGGCGGAAGAATGACAAAGAGCCATAGTTGTAAAAACGACATATTTGTTAACTACATGATGAACGATAACGCGCTCTTGGTAAAAACGACATATTTAAATCTATAAAACGACATGTCATTTAGGGTTAAAACGACATGATAAAACTTTGGAAAAACGACATATTTAAATCTATGAAACGACATGTCGTTTCTTTCTAGGGCTTTCATGTAGTGACAGACAGCACAGCACAGCACAGCAATGCCGGATTATAGCCGTTAGAAACAGCCCAATCAAAACTAAAAATCCGACCGTTTGAACACAAAAATCGTCTCACATACTCTTTTTCCTCTTTCTATCTCCTCCCTAGACCCTTTTTTTTCTTTTTTCTTTCCCTCTGTCCATACGAAAAAAAAATTAGCTTCTTCGCTTCCCTTTGAACAAAAATATGGCGAGCGAAGAAAACAAAGAGAGTCAAAGGGATTCCATTCAAAACTCTTTTCTCAGCCCCAGATTCAAATCTGTGGCAGCCATGGCCGGGTGGGACGAAGAATCGCTTCTCTCCGCGAGTCTGATCGTCGACGACACGCCAGATCACGAACTGACCCACAAGAAACGCGTAGTGTTGCAGCTCAAAACCCCACCAAGCTCCGATTCAAGAAAGTAATTTTACTTTCTCCATATTATTATTATTATTATTGTTAGAGAATCAATTTGAATAATAGTATAAATATTCCTATTACAAACGATCGTAATAATAAGAATGGGAAACTGTTCTGATTTATTTATTTATTTTTTTGGGTAAAGAATCAATTTGAATATTAATGTGAAATATTCTTAATTAAAACGATTGTAATAATTAGACTGGGAAACTGCGATTCTGTTGGTGAATCGATGAATTACAATGGGTCGTTTATGATTTTTTTTTCAACTGTGTTTTCTTGTTTCCTTTCTTTGGTCTCCTTTTCACAACCGCGTACTAATTATTTTTTTTCCATATGTATCTAGTGCAGACATATTGTCTCAATATAAGTTTCCACCCGTTTTGTCAATTTATTTTGTATTTGCTGGTCTTTAAAATATATGGATTTATTGGAAAAAATAATGGATTTATGTTTTTTATTCAAATTTCAGAAGAAGAAGGATTCAAAGGAGTCCGGTCCCGATCGTTGCTCTTGACCTCAGCGATGTCGGGGCTACAGAGAACGGTGGGTCGATCAACTGAATTTGTCTCAACTTTAGTTTAAGTTGCAAATCGGAGAAAGATTGTCACTTTATTTTTGTGAATAATTTTTTTTGGCAATTAATTCGCAGCGACTGACAAATATGAGAAAAGAGAGGAGAATGAGATAGGGAACGTTGCTCTTGACCTCAGCGACGTCAGGGATACAGAGAACGGTGAGTTGATCAACTGAATTTGTCACAACTTTAATTTAAGTTGCGAATCGGAGAAAGATTGTTGCTTTATTTTTGTTAATATTTTTTTTTTTGGAAATTAATTTGCAGAGACTGAGAAAGATGAGAAAAGGGAAGAGAAGGAGATAGAAGAAGATAAATTGAGTGAAAAAAATGTTTCGGTTTCGTGTTCAAGTGAAAGCCTTCTGTGTATGGATAAGCTGAGGGAAGAGCTTTCTTGCGCCGTAAGAACCTTCTATTTGGTTATGGAGTTATCACTTACTTGTGCTATATGACACAAACAAATACTGTTTACAGAGATTAATTATCTTGTGATTTTATCAGATATGCTTGGATATATGCTATGAACCAAGCACTACTCCTTGTGGGCATAGGTAAGCTCTCACACACAATTTGGCCTAGTTTAATATACTTCTATTGTTTGTTAATATTGATTTCGATGAAATTACTTTGCTTGCGTAGCTTCTGTCTGAAATGCCTACGATTCGCGGCTAGTAAATGTGGGAAAAAATGCCCAAAGTGCCGACAAGTTATAAGGTACAATATTTTCGGAACACAATTTACCTTATTCCCGAGTTTAAAAAAAAAAACGAAAGCGGGTATTGAATCTCTTATCCTACACGCAGCAATGGTAGATCGTGCACGATAAACACCGTCCTTTGGAACACGATCCAGCTCCTTTTCCCACAAGAAGTCGAAGCAAAGAAGAAATCCGCGGAAGTGGATTCAAAAGGCCGCGTAAAGATCCGAGAAGAACAATCTGCCTTTTACGTGAGCTCGAGAAGAGACGAGGCGACGAGTCCTCGAGACTCGGAAACAACGACAACAATAACAACCATGCCGAGGCACGAGTACGCGATGGCGATGATGGACCAACGACGCATCAGAAGGAACGTGAGAGCTTCTTCTAGGGCCGCTCCTCCGGCCCAAGACGAGGACGCTGCAATGGCTATGAGGCTGCAAAGAGAAGAGTTTATGGGAGTTGTTCGGAGCTCAAATGCGAATAGGCTTGATAACCAATCTAATGCTAGTAATGGTGGTAATAGTACTAGTAGTCGAAGTAGTAGAAGAAATAGTAGTTCGTTTTCGTCGGCTAGAGAAAATTTGAGGGCAATGGCGTCTAGAGCTAATAACCGTGTCCGAGGCTGGAACTTTTAGTTCAATGTTTGGATTTCCGTCTTCTTTTCCTACGGGAAATACGCTCAAATCTTTTGAGTGATAGGTGTAGCTCCATCAATTCATTGATTATTATAGTCTTCTATGAGCAAAATAGTTTAATTGTATGTGCTTTTTGTTCTCATTCCAAATTTGTCTAGATAAAGTCTGGTATGACTTTCATACATTTTCGTAGCAGCTGAAGAAATAAATGGCTCGCCTTTTGCTTTATTTTGTTGCTTATTTTCATCAGGTTTAAACACGCACGCTTATTATTTCCCTCTTCGAAAATGGAAATGATCATTAGCCTTGTATGTAATGTCATTTGCTTTTTCTTACACGCACGCTTATTATTTCCCTCTTCGAAAATGGAAATGATCATTAGCCTTGCTTATTATTTCCCTCTTCGAAAATGGAAATGATCATTAGCCTCGTATGTAATGTCATTTGCTTTTTCTTCGGAGTTTGAAGGCTGCCTCGGAACAATCTTCTCCGCCAAGTTCTCTTCAAAGCTCATCGCAGCTTTACTAGCTTCTTTGGAGCTTTACTTTCCCGTCTGTTTTTCGGTATTTTGCAAGTTGTGTAGCTTTTGATCCGTATGCTAAGCTATGTGTAGTGAAAATAAGCATTTTCTTTGTTTTTCGGTTTCTTGATGTGATCTTAACTCAATAGACCAACAAACAAAAATGGAGGATAAAGAACACCCTATTAAGCATTGCTTGTTCTATGTCTAAACCAAATTATTGATCCAAAGATAAGCATCGAAAATATATCAATGATTGCTTTGAACAGCATGTCCCAAATAAGCGAAATCAACTCGTTCCTATTAAAAACGATCGTAATAATAAGAATGGGAAACTGCTTTGATTTACTTATTTATATTTTGGGTACAGAATCAATTTGAATAATAACGTGACATGAAATATTCCTAATAAAAACTATCGTAATAATTAGACCCGGAACTTCCGATTCTGTTGGTGAATTGATGAATTACAAAGGTCGTTTATGACTATTTTCAACTGTGTTTTCTTGTTTCCCTTTCTTTGGTTTCCTTTTCATAACCGGGTACTTAATTTTTATATAAATATGTATCTAGTGCAAGACATATTGTCTTAATATAAGTGTCCACTCTTTTCGTCACTTTAATTTGTATGTGCGGGTCTAAAATATATGGATTCAATGGAAACCATAATGGATTTGAGTCTCTTGTATCCAATTTTCAGAAGAAGAAGGATTCAAAGGAGTTCGGTCCCGATCGTTGCACTTGATCTCAGCAACGTTGGGGCTACGAAGAACGGTGAGTTAATCAACTGGTTTTGATTGTAACTTTATTTTGTTAATAATATATTTTTGTTTTTTTGGCTATTAATTCGCAGCGACTGAGAAAGATGAGAAAAGGGAAGAGAAGGAAATAGAAGAAGATAAATTGAGTGAAAAGAATGTTTCTGTTTCGTGTTCAAGTGAAAGCCTTCTGTGTATGGATAAGCTGAGGGAAGAGCTTTCTTGCGCCGTAAGAACCTTATATTTGTTAATAGAGTTATTTCTTACTTGCTCTATGACATAAAACCAGATAAATTTTTATTACAAATTACATTCTTGTGATTTTATCAGATCTGCTTTAATATATGCTACAAACCAAGCACCACTCCTTGTGGGCATAGGTAAGCTCTCGCATTCAATCTGGCCTAATTCAATGTACTTTTACGAGTTTGATTGGAAGGTTTTTTTTTTTTTTTAAGTCGGGATTCTTTGCCAAAAAAAATACTTTTTCTTTTGCTTAATATAGATTTCGATGAATTTATTTTCTTGTGTAGTGCCTGTCTGAAATGCCTGCGATTTGCAGCTAGTAAATGTGGTAACAAATGCCCAATGTGCCAACAAGTTATAAGGTACATTATTTTCGGAACACAAAATTACCATATTCCAGAGTTTATTAGCAGATGTACATTACAAACAAGTACGTGTTTGTAATGGTTTGTTTTTCTTAGGTTTTTAGTTTTCTTTGCACTTGTAAAGTAACTCATCGATTGACTATGCATTGTGGGATAGTTCTGTAAAGTTTTTTTAGTGTTTAAACATAATCAATAATAACGCCCCACTTTCCCGGGGCGTGGCAGCTGAAAAAAAAAAAAAATCGGGTATTAAATCTCTTATGGGTAATTAAGCTAAATAGCCTCCTGAAAATAGGAAATTTATTTTTAGCCCACGTTTTGTTAATAAGTGGTAAATAGCCAGGAGGATTTATTTACAGCTAATATAGGACGAGACTACCCTTATATTTTCCCGCCCATTAACCTCACGAAATTTATTATCATTAAACGCAATATCTTCGGATAATAACTGCCGTGTAATTATAACCACAGATCACGTAATCTTCTCTCTCATAGAAACAGAAATTTCAAACACGAAATCTCACTCCTTCTCCTTCTTCTCTTCTGCGCGCGGCCACCAGCACCAGCCCGAGCTTCTCTTCCTCGCGCGCGCCATCCCGCTGAGACCGAGCGCCGCCGTCTTCTTCTCCTTCTTCTCTTCTGCGCGCGGCCACCAGCACCAGCCCGAGTCCGATCTTCTCTTCCTCGCGCGCGCCATCCAGCTGAGACCGAGCGCCGCCGTCTTCTTCTCCTCCTTCTCTTCTGCGCGCGGCCACCAGCACCAGCCCGAGGCCGAGCTTTTCTTCCTCGCGCGCACCATCCCGCCGACGAAGAGACACCGGAGAATAGGTGGAAGTGCGCTGGAGAGTTCAATTCCAGCAGTATCTTTGAATGTGGGTTGTGGCTTCATGAAAGTGTTTGACCGTGTCGTTGATTTTGAGTTTAGGCCGAGTGGTAAATAAGAAGCTTATTTACAGTATATATACTGTAAATACGAAGCTTATTTACAATATATTCATTGTAAATACGAAGTTTATTAACGAAATATTCATTGTAAATACGAAACTTATTTACAGTATATTCGTGTAAACTAATAATACGAAGTTCAACAAATATCAACTATTAATATTTTCAATAAATATAATTATTATGAACAAATTTCCAAGGAATAATTTGTAACAAAATTAGAAACTAATAACCTAAAAATATGCGCTCATAATAACTACCTGCACGATTTCAAAATTAAAATTTTGAATTTTAATTTCAAAATTCTCGTCCTAATTGAATATTGTTTAATTAAAACTTGCCGAAAATTAAACTTGCCGGAATTGTTTTCAAATTTCAAACAAAAAAACTGCCTAATACGAAACTGATTTACAGTATATTCATTGTAAATACGAAACTTATTTACAGTGTATTCGTGTAAACTAATAATACGAAGTTCAACAAATATCAACTATTAATAAGAAATCGGGTATTAAATCTCTTATCCAACACGCAGCAACGGAGGATTGTACACGATCAACACCGTCCTTTGGAACACGATCCAGCTCCTCTTCCCACAAGAAGTCGAAGAAAATAAGAAATCCGTGGAAAAAGACCACATAATCATCCAAGAAGAAGAATCGGCCTTTTACGGTAGCTTGAGAAGAGACAAGGACTCTGAAACAACGACGTGGCAGGATTACCAAAATGCGACGATGGACCAACGCATCAGAAGGAACGTGAGAGCTTCTTCTAGGGCCGCTCTTGACGAGGACGCTGCAATGGCTCTGAGGCTGCAAAGAGAAGAGTTCATAGAAGCTTTTCGGAGCTCAAATGCGGATACTAGTGCTAGTAGTCGAAGTAACGTGGGAGATTCTTCTAGGGACGCTCCAATGCCTCCGGGGCTGCAAAGTAATTTTATGGGAGTTGTTCCGAGCTCAAATGTGAATAGCTCAAATGCGGATTTGTTATTTTCTTCGACTTCTTGTGGGAAGAGGAGCTGGATCGTGTTCCAAAGGACGGTGTTGATCGTGTACAATCCTCCGTTGCTGCGTGTTGGATAAGAGATTTAATACCCGATTTCTTATTAATAGTTGATATTTGTTGAACTTCGTATTATTAGTTTACACGAATATACTGTAAATAAGTTTCGTATTTACAATGAATATACTGTAAATCAGTTTCGTATTAGGCAGTTTTTTTGTTTGAAATTTGAAAACAATTCCGGCAAGTTTAATTTTCGGCAAGTTTTAATTAAACAATATTCAATTAGGACGAGAATTTTGAAAATCAAAATTCAAAATTTTAATTTTGAAATCGTGCAGGTAGTTATTATGAGCGCATATTTTTAGGTTATTAGTTTCTAATTTTGTTACAAATTATTCCCTGGAAATTTGTTCATAATAATTATATTTATTGAAAATATTAATAGTTGATATTTGTTGAACTTCGTATTATTAGTTTACACGAATATACTGTAAATAAGTTTCGTATTTACAATGAATATTTCGTTAATAAACTTCGTATTTACAATGAATATATTGTAAATAAGCTTCGTATTTACAGTATAGATACTGTAAATAAGCTTCTTATTTACCACTCGGCCTAAACTCAAAATCAACGACACGGCCAAACACTTTCATGAAGCCACAACCCACATTCAAAGATACTGCTGGAATTGAACTCTCCAGCGCACTTCCACCTATTCTCCGGTGTCTCTTCGTCGGCGGGATGGTGCGCGCGAGGAAGAAAAGCTCGGCCTCGGGCTGGTGCTGGTGGCCGCGCGCAGAAGAGAAGGAGGAGAAGAAGACGGCGGCGCTCGGTCTCAGCTGGATGGCGCGCGCGAGGAAGAGAAGATCGGACTCGGGCTGGTGCTGGTGGCCGCGCGCAGAAGAGAAGAAGGAGAAGAAGACGGCGGCGCTCGGTCTCAGCGGGATGGCGCGCGCGAGGAAGAGAAGCTCGGGCTGGTGCTGGTGGCCGCGCGCAGAAGAGAAGAAGGAGAAGGAGTGGGATTTCGTGTTTGAAATTTATGTTTCTATGAGAGAGAAGATTACGTGATCTGTGGTTATAATTACACGGCAGTTATTATCCGAAGATATTGCGTTTAATGATATTAAATTTCGTGAGGTTAATGGGCGGGAAAATATAAGGGTAGTCTCGTCCTATATTAGCTGTAAATAAATCCTCCTGGTTATTTACCACTTATTAACAAAACGTGGGCTAAAAATAAATTTCCTATTTTCAGGAGGCTATTTAGCTTAATTACCCTTTTTTTTATTATTTCTTTTTTTTTTTACGGGAAGTTCGCTTAAATCTTTTGAGTGATAGGTTAGATTCTTCAGACTATGTACCCTTAATTCATTGATTATTATAGTCTTTTTATGAGCAAAATAGTTTAGATTTATATGCTTTTTTCTTCTCATTACAAAATAGTAGGAATAGTATGACTTTCATACATTTTTTTAGCAGCTGCATACTTGGCATTCTCTTGGAAGAAATAAATGGCTCGCTTTTTGTTTTATTTTGTTGCTTATTGATCAGGTTTAGTCTGACTAATTTTGATTTTGAGATTTGATTCCAAAAAAAATAAAATAAATAAAATTGTTAGTATCCATCAACCTATTTAAGCCATTCTCAATCGTGTTGTTATTGCATGTAATCTTCCCAGAGCGCGCTTTTATGTTCATTGATCAATCATGTTGGTAATTTCAGTAAGTGATGAATCACAAACAACTTGAGAGAAAAAAGATATGAAGTTTTGAGGTCTTGTAATTTCTGATTGAATTTTGTTAGTGGAACACTCCAAGCAGAAAGTAACACGTTTTTTGTCCGAACCTGAATAAAATCGTAAAATTCATCTTCTCATCTTTTTCATTTTGTCGATTAAACTGTCACATATATATTGTTTTACTAGCATATTCCGGATTCCGCAGACATCCGACTTCGAATCGTTCCCATACAGAATAAAAGAACACCCTTTTAAGCATTGCTTGTTTATATCTAAACCAAATTATTAATCCAAAGATGAGGATCGAAGAATGAAAGAAAAGTTGTCTAAATTTATCAATGATTTGCTTTGAGCAGCATGTCCCCAATAATTGACTCGCTTCCTACAGTCAAAACCCTAACCAAAAAGTAACACAAAAAAATCGCTACATGAAGACCAAAAATAGCTCATCAATTAAACATACAAAAAAAAAAAAAAAAAAAAAAAAAAAAAAAAAAATGCCCCTTCACTCGATGATGCTCTGGCATACCACAACATGGTTGAATTAGAACACTTCAGGCATCAATGAATTCTAGTATTTATGTGTGTTGTTGAAGACGAGGACTATGCTCAGTGTCTATGTGAATGCTTTCGGCTTCCAAGAGTGTCTGTTTTTCTTTGTAAGAGTCTCAGAGCAAAGGACATGAATCCTATGGCGGCCATGGCGTAGAAAACTCTGTACGGAGCCAAGGCAAGGCCCGAGAGATAGGAACAATATCCGGCTATGAGGTAAACAAAGTGGAGCCTAACTTCCCATCTCCCAACACCAGGGAAAGATAACACAAGGGCGTTATAGTCGGGTTTTGAATTGCAGATCCCATGAAGAATCACTCCTGTGCAAATAACTGAATCCAAAAGCCAAGGGAGACTCTCGCCCATACCAATTCTCTGCAATCATCAAGAAAACAAAATTATATAATGATGAGAATGAAATTAATAGCAAAAATATACCGCTGTTATTTGAGGATAGTATAGGATAATTTTAGAGGACCTAAAGGAGAGAATAAACAGATGTGTTGCCCAATTACTTTCTGATTTAGTTCCTCTTTTATTTACTTATTTCTATCGAAATTGGTGGGGGGTGCGATTTAGTTTGTATTCGGCATAGTTGAGGATATTTCTTCATGTTTTCTGCTCTTGATTGCAATATATGGATCGAGGAGAATCAAACGTTTCAGTTGTTACATAAGAGAAAACAAGTGTGGCACCGAGTATATATACCTGCAACCAAGCTGCAAAAGATGGGACAAACATGAGAGCTGCAACAAAGTGTAAAACCAACAAGCCTTGGCGGTGATGGAATAGCTCCAACTGTGATTCTCCAAAACTTTTTGAAGAGTTCGGGCTGTTTAAGGAGCTCTCTTTTACAGCAAACCTCTGATCAAATTTTCCGTCCAAATCGTAGTTGAGTTTCTCAGACCCATCGCCACCGTCTGCTTCTTTATTGAAATCAAGTAAATCATTTTCCCGAGCGTGGCTGCGAAAGGAAGTCGTCAAAAAACTGTTGAAAAAGCATGAAGCAACTCTTAGGACCATCGTTATTTATATTTATAAAAAAAATAAAAAATAAAAAAATAAAAAACTCTGAACAGATGAAAAATTATTCCAACAAATGAGAAAAAAGTCAAGATTACAACATACCTACAAAGTGCGTTATGACAGCACAAAGCGTGTGAGAAAATCAAAACAAAAAGACCCAAGGCTGGATGAACCAAACAAGCCAAGGTGGTAGCAGAAAGTGCTGTAACAACAGGCGGGTTGACTCTTAATACTCTCACCACCTATTAAATCAAGGAAGCAAATAAAAAAGAAAAAGAAGAGCAAGTTAATGCATTAAATCGTTTCATTGCACACGTAAGATGAATTGTTATACACGAGTGAAAAAGAAGCAAGTATAATTGGGTACTTTGCTTTATGAATTTCACATGTTTTTGAAGGGGAAATGCTTCACCTTTAATGTGGATAGGCCAGAAGTGAAACTGAAAAACCAATGAAGAAATCCAAAGCATAGATTTCCCTCCGACGATTCCCACCTATGTAATGCATTAAATGAAAAGCCGTTTCAGTTGGACCATCACTCAAATATTTAGCTGCAATGCAGAACTATTACGAGCGTACTAACCTTGTTTTGATGAAAATATGCACATAAGCAGCAGCGTACAAGACCAGTTGGGAGATCAATACTAAAACTATTACAAGCCCATTTGCAAGTAAATAACAGACCACGGAAACAAAAGTGAACCCGACAATTAATGGAAGTGGCTGCGTCATTAAATAAGAAAGGAGCAACGATAGCAAAAGTGGTGCAATGCCCAGGTAGAAAAATGGCAAAGGGACTCTTAAATTTGATTCCACCGCTGTCAGCATCGAAGGTATGGGAAGATCAAGATCCCATGTACGTGCTTGACGCATCAGAGCAAAAAAAATGACGACAACGGTGAAACCAACTATCTGCATATAGATAAATCCCGTGTTATGATAAATGTAAAGCGTTTTCAATAACTAATAGAGAAGAAAGACTGAGCTCAACGGTTTTCATTTGTTTTAAACATAGATCATACACTAAAATTAGATAAAATTGGTTTCAACTCTTTCATGAAAAATAAATATGAGATTAAAGGTGGTTATAGAAATGTGGGAAAAATCAGTTGACGAAACTGAAAGAGGAGAATAAGACTCACTTGCGGATTATATACAAGCAAAAACCTGCTTGCTACTCGGGTAAAAGAAACGTCTATGGAAGCTTTATACGAACAATGTGGATCCACCTGCAAAGGGGACAGAAGGACAAGCCAAATTATTGATAACTTATCAACATTAACATAACTTTTATAACTTATAAAAGGATGTGAATAAAAAGCTGTACAACTATTGCCATGAGTAAACCATTACCAGCAACAAAACATTCGTCTTCTCAGAATTGGGTGCTGAACTCCATAGTGATGGTGAGGAATCAACAACGATAGTCTCGCGGAGTAAATTTGGGTACACGTGAAGACCTGACGTGTCATCCCACGCGAATGCTATTGGTGGGAAACATCGGAGTTTACAAAGCCCTATCACACCACCAAGAAATTGCTTGCTTAAAAAAAATATATATATATATAATAAATAAATAAACTAAAAATTGGACGGGACTCAGAGACACAAGACATTGGACAGAATGGTAAGATGAGAGGTTCTTAGAGCGTTACTCTCAGCATCTCTTTCATCTTCGTCTTGGAGTACAGAATTTTTTATTCCACACCCATCGGTTTTCAAAGACAGCGTAACAGGAAGAAGACCTAAGCTGATGCTGAACGATAAATTCAAAGCAAGAGGATGGCCCTCCTTCAAGAGCATTTCCTGTGTGCCGTTCAAGTCGTGAAAGAAAGATATTAATAAGTCATTCGAACGAATGTGTAGAGATATTTAATGATATCAGTTCCGACGGGATGTATAACCTTCTGGGAGTATGTTGATTGAAGCATCAACCAAGAAGAGATATCCCTTCCTGCTTCCTCTGGATTGAAAAATTGTCCAACGGCCATGGAAGCTGCCGGTGGAGGCCTACCTGAAATGGTCTGAGCACAGGATTGTTACCACACATCGATTCATCACGTGACTAATTTGTGATACAAAAGTTTGATACTTTAAGAAGGAAACTTTCCGTGAGTCACATACCGGGCGTGGTGCGACAGAGATGGTTAAGAATCTGAAACCACGCATATCCTCGGGTCTCAACATAACGATTCCAGAAGGAGGAGGTTGTTCAGTCTGACTGCCAGGTTCAATCTGAAATGGTGGAGGAAAAAATAAAGTCTTGAACCTATCTAATGTAAAAAAAAAAAATAGCATTCTTATAAAGGCTGTCATGGACATGGACAGAGCATTTTGTACCTGCTTTGGTGCAGGTCCTGATGGAATGTTTACCATCCTTGATGTGACCTCAAGTACTCTCCTACGACTCGGAAATTCTGAAGCTGAAATTCTCTTTTCAGGCCACAGATGAAGTCTGACTCCAGTACATGGTGCAAGGTTTGTCACGAAGATGAAGTGGTTTTTTCCATTTGAGCCCTACAATAAAAGGGCACTGTAAGACTTTGACCCATTATATCCAACATTTAAGATTAAAGCAAACTTAGTAACTTAACTCATGTATTTTTTCATTTTTGGCACATTTTCATTTGACCCGTAACAAACTTTAAAAAATCACAAAAGGATGACACTAACCAATTTCTGAATGTCGAGCCATCGTCTTCTACCATCCATGGCTAAAATTGGAACAGTGGTCATCTGAATGTACAGATCTTTCTCGAGGCCATTTTCTCCCCAGTGAGCACTGTTTGGGCAAGCATTTGAAGCAAGCGCAATAGAGCCTGCAACCAAGATATCCAGTTAATATTTTCCCAGCCTAAAGGCACTGAATATCGAGAACGACATCCCAACCATGCTATTATATTTTTTTAAGGACAAAAAAAATGGAACTGTAGAATATGGGATTGTTTTCGGACTGAAAGCCCCAATATAGGGTAAAGCATAACTGATTTGGTTGTGGTTTTTTTCCAAATCAGAGAGTTGGATGAACATCTTTGTTAGCAAGTGATGACGAGCAAGTATTCTTGATGTTAGAACTCTTACTAGACAATAGAATGATTACATATAGGGATGTTATGTTCCATTACAACCAAACACGAAACTGAGCAATCTTATGCCATACCATTTGAGTCTTTTGCATAAGGAGATAAGTGTGATCTCCCCCAATTGAAACTGGGTGGTATAGGACTACGCAGCATTCTAGAGAATATTGAAACTCTTCTTCGAGTGTCAGCAAAGGGCTGGTTTGTTCTTGAGTCTATTAAGCTAAGAAGAGTATGCGAGACCTATATAAGAAAATAAAGACCCGGAATCATCAATATAAACCACCACATCTTGGTTCTAAAAGAAAAATTTTACTTACTTGCACAACAAGTTGATTACACCATAAAATCGCCTGATGCTCCATTGACAACCAGACATTTTTCATGCCTGTGCTACTGATCATTAGACCATGAGTGGGAGGAACAATTCCATCAAGAGATTCCAGCTTTGACCGTACCTGAAGATAACAAGATAGGTTATGCACAACTCAAAACAAATGCCAGTCAAATTCATAAATTACTTATGTGATAGGGTTTTTTTCCATTCTTAATTATAAACACGCCCAGAAGAAAGGATAGAAAATTGTAGCTAGTCGTCAACAGTAAACCACTCATTGTGCGATATCCTAGTAAACTTATAATTTTTCTTTCCTTTCAGGTCCTTGCAGAGTTATCAGTCTTCCCATATATGCTAAGCATAATACTAGTAATCCCTATCCACCAAGCAAAAGGAGAAAAAAATTATTTAAGAATTACCTGATAATCATTGTAGCCACCAGTAATAGATATAACAGCCACATGAGAGAGCCGAGGGTTAGATGTAAGTCCCAATCGGGTTGTTTGGACCTCATATCCCTTTCTCCATTCATTATTTACATGGGCAAAGTAGTATCCCAATGAAGGCTGCAATGCCAGAGGAGGTGATCTGAATATAATATAGGTTAATCCCATCAATTTCTAGTAGCCCGGTCAAATTTCAAAAAATGTAACCCCCGCCATAACCACCACAAAACTCACTGATGGGGACTTGACAGTGTGAGAACAGTTTCAACGGCTGATCTTCTCAGACGAGGATGAATAATCGCAGCTCTGGCAACAAACCCACCCATCGAATGACCAACTAGTATCACACTCTTCGGCAAAGAACCAGAAGCAGCGACGCCTTCTTTTTCTCTCGCATCATAAGATTCTTTATACTGGTCTAGTATCTGACCGGTGTAGATATGTCAGAGTCAATGTCAAAATAAAGGTTGTGCAATAAATCACTGGAAGCTTAATGACATTTACTGTTTCTATCATTTGAGTTCGTTAACTGACATGAAAAGAAAAACAAAAACAAAAATCGCCTAACACAAACGAATAATGCAAAAAGGGTAAAGTGGTAAAGATACATACCCTGTGAATGGCGTACACGACGTATTCCGTATGTTCTTCGAGTATACCACCATCCATAGCAGAGTGTTCTCCTTCAAGATCCACTGCAAACCAATCCAACTTGCTGCTATATTGGTTGGGTAACTCAAAACCAGCCAAATCTTCACCAAGCCCTCCTTCTTCAGGAGTTAGAGAAGCTTCTTGGTAAAAGCTGTGCTCGATCGGACCGCCTTGATACGCTCTGTCTGATTCAGCAGCGATTGACCGCACCTATAAACATCCATATATAATAAACATTCAATTTTCAAAAAAAATGAAGGGACAAAAAAAACGTATATAGAACGGTGCCGAGACCTATACAAGAAAGGAAGGCCTTGCCTGTTTGAAGCTACCGCCATTTCCAGGAATAAAGAGGACCGGAACACCACTGAGCTTCTTAAGATGATCCTCGAAATCTATCTTCTTCCAGCCCTCGTGGTACAGATACAGCCCGTATTTCACAGTCGACGTGCCTTTGGGTGAGGATATGGGTATATACATTGGATACATATAGGTCATAACACACCCATTCGATATTGGCCTTAACAGACCATACAAAGCTGCTAGGCCCACACAAACAGCTAGTAACACCACAACCGCGATTCGAGATTTAGATCTTACACCTCTCATTTTTCAGAAACAATCTGATCTTCTATCGATTTTGGAATCGCCGCTCAGTCGTCTTCATTCACGAAAATCTCGCACTGGATAAAATAGAAACGAATAAAACACTGTAATTGGAGTAAACCTATTTGACCCGAAAAGAAAATTTCGAGTTACTATCAACACTGAAAAGCTATGAAAAGAAGCTGACAACTACCAAAAGATAAATCCTTTCAACATACTTTTCCGGGAGCCAAAAAAAAAGGAAAAAATGAAGCTTTGATGTTTTTCACTGATCTTTTTACTTTGCTTCCATATCAAACTCCAAAATAAAATAAAATAAATTACCAATTCGGAACTAAATTAAAAATAGAAGCTCAGTGGCCATTGAGCTTAGCTAAAGCTCGAAAGTGAACAATGTAAGAAAATAAAGAAGAGAAAAGGTCTCCCAGAAAGAAAGAAAATCAATCGCATAAAAGAAAAATCAGGTGACTTTTAAGGCTGACAGTGACAGCAAGTATATACACACACACATCACATACATAATTACACATACAGATCTGAATCGAATGAATAAAACTGAGATTCTTCGACAACGAAGAAAGAAAAGAAGCTTACTGGATAGGATTTCGAACATGAAACGAAACATTCGCCGAGTTTTTCGATCAAAGCGCGCCGAGATTATAAAAGGCAGAGAAGTGAATCATCACTGACTCATTATTTTGGAATCTGAGACGACCCGGGAATGAATTGGTTTTGTTATGGGGTCGGGTCGGGAATTCGGAATAAATAATTAATAATAATTAATGAAAGAGTTACACCAACGAGGGACTTTAGTCAATGATTGATGATTAATTCGGTGAAAGATACTTGACGTGGCGACATATTATTCGGTCACTTTTGAGGTGTTTGTTTAAGAGAGTATATAATATATGTAAAATATTATTTATGAGGATGTCTAAAAAACACAACGTTTTTCTGCCTTAAATGGCATTCAATTTTATGGGAGAGATTTCATAAAAAGAATGATAATAGATAGGAAAATGTTTTGTATCAGAATATTGAGTTTTTATTACCTGAACGCTAATGTCGTTGTTGGGGAATCGTAGGTATAGATTGTAATACTAATTCGATATAGAACAATATCTGTAAAGTTTTTATAAATGTTTCTTTTATGATTGGCTCTTTTGTTTGAAAATCTGAATTTTCGTCATGTAGTATAATAGTTTAGTTAACACACATAAGGAATTTCATTGATACTAAGAGCTAACATTCCAACCAATGACCTCCCCAGGAGTGTCGAAGGCGTGCTTCACTAATTGTAAGAACATCTTTAATGGTAAGCAAATACTATATTTATTTAACTTGCCACATAAACAATTTAAGCTACAACTAATTTAAGCAAATTTGCTCTTTATTGATAAGATAGTTCACTCTCCTAGCTTAATTCTATCTCACATGTCAATAATTAATATTTTATTATTATTTTCTATTCAATCCGGTTATTAAAAAAAATGGGCCCATTTAATTTGCTAAGCTATGTATTTTAGTTAAACAAAGTAGCTTAGTTAATCTAATAGGTAAAGTGCCAAATAATGGTAAGCAACTAGCTTACAACTTTTGCTAATTGCTAGCAAGTCTTCACAATTGTTAAGCCACAAACCATTAAAGATGCTCTAAGACCGATTGGTCGAGCAGCAAAGTCGAAGTGCTTTAGTGATCCGAATTTATATATTAACAAAAGTATGTATGTATTGTATATTGAAGTTAAATTTATTTTACTCTCTTAATAATAAATTAAATACATCCAATTAAATATAATCAAACTTATTTCTAAGATAAGAGAGTTTTTCTAGAGCTAGACTACAATTTAGCATCCGAAACTACAAAATGAATAAACAATTTTACTTCTAAAACTCGTGATAAACCATGGTGAATAGTCAGAATTTCGACTTCTTTGATTGTGAATTAGCCGGAAAAGCTCCGAGCCAAAGCAATTATAAAAAGGGTCAAGCGGCTATATAGCCAAATAGAACTTAAGCTTTTACAAAATAGTCATAGTTTGTCAACTACAAGCAAACTAGTTTACGTAAGATTAATCTAGGCTGGATTAAATTTAATCCCAACGAACTATAAAGACAGAATGTAAACTTTATGAGGGCTGAATTAAAATTAATCGAGACAGGATTAAAAGTCGTAGTATTCTCAATTGGCTATTTTGCAAAAGTCATAGTTTGAATTGGCTACTTCATATCATTTTTCCTTATAAAAAATGTAATTAATAAAAGTGGAAATTAATAATTTTCATTACATTGATTATACAACATTTTTAGAAAATAAATAATACACCATTAAAAAAACATAAATATGAATATGTACCATATATATGAAAATTACATATTAGTAATTGAATTAATTTTTATATAACTCAATTATTAATTATCGGCTTAATTTGATGTGATATCTTTAAAAAAAATTAATTATTGGCTTAATTGAAGTGCTATTGAATAAATTAATTTGGATTATAAACAAAACTTCAAACAGTTAAAAATATATTGATTAAACTTGGATTAATTAAAATACGCATTTTTAATTAAAAATTATGAATTAATTATATTATAATAATACTTAAACATTTGTTGTAATTTTAACATCAAATGAAAACATGGTTCATTTGGTGTCAAGTTTACACCAAATATGAAATTTTAGAGTTTTGGTATTTTAACATTAAAAAATTCTAATGCTATTTATAGAGTTCGATGATGTGCGATATCGGTCAGCCATAAACCACCAATTAGTGGGTCTAATCCTCCACGAAAAGTAAGAAATTCTGCATTTTTTAACCAATTCAAAGTGAAAAACGCATTGCTCCCTCAGCAAAACTGAGATAAAGTTGAGGCCATAAACAGGTTACTGATACAAATAACATAAAGAAATATAATTAACGTTTATATCTATATATAATATATATATATATATATATATATATATTATTTTTAAAGGCGGGTAGGAAAAAGACAACAGGTAGAAATGTTTCAAAACATATTCTATTAGGAGAACTGAACACTAATGATAAAGCTGTAAATTACGTTTGGATGGAAAATAATTTAAGTATATTAAGTAATGAATATTTTGTCCATTTGTTTCCCTTTTACCATGAACTGTCCATTGTAACAAACTGTAATACACCAGGGAAGAAAAAAATTTGAGGCTTTCAACATCACAATGAATTCACTTACCACGAAGGTAATCAAAGAAACCACCTCACAGGCTCAGCCTAATTTCTACACACACACAAAAAAAAAAAAGTTCTCATTTCTCTCTATCTTACAAAATTTAAAGTAAAATAAAAAAATAAAAAAAACAGAAAATATAATGAGGCAGATGATAACTAACTTCGAATCCCAATTCCCGATGAAGCAGAGCTTTTTGCGGTTTCTCAGACCCAAGTCAATACGAGAATTCGTGGCCTCTGAGCGAGATATATTTCTTGACCCAGATCGAGATATCCTCGGCGCAGGCCTGAGCTTGAGGGGTCTTGAGAAGAATATCCAGAGTCGCAAACTCGTGGACCGCGTCTTTGTACTCGAGCACCGGAGAGTCGACGTTGACTTTCCGGAGCTCCTCGGCGTAGGCGATCGCCCGGTCCCTCATCCAATCGTGCTCCGCCACGATGGTCAGCGTGGGAGGCATGAGCTTCAGTGGCGGGCCCCGGTTGGGTACGAGGGGATTGGCCGCTGGATGGTCGAGGCTGAACCCGTCCTCGGGGAGGAAAAGCTTCCACGCGAGTGTGCACATGGGTTTGTCGTAGAAATACGAGTTTGCGAGTTTGATCTCCGAGTGAGTCGGGACGTTTCCTATGAAGAACGGGTACATCAAGACTTGGGCTACGACTTTCACGGGCTCCAAGCGCCGGCCCGCCTCCACGGCCTTTCGGGCCACGTAGTCCGCGATGTTCGCTCCGCAGCTCACGCCGAGAAGAACACACCTGTTTTGTCCATTACGATTATCCAAGAGAAAGAAACATCAGATCGTCGCTTTTTTATTTTCTACGGAATGGACTAAATTGTTGTCAAATCAAAAGTTTTCAGGATCATTTTGCTTCAAAAACTACATAGAAATAGACAATTTAGAGGGATATATCTACTCTATTTTATTTTATTTTTGAAACTTTTTGTGACTCGAACCCTTCTCCCTTTGTCAGAATATATATATCTGCTCTATGACTTGATGTTCTGTCTATTTATACCGAAGAACATCATCGAGAGTCCTGTGTGATCCAAAGAGAACTGGTCCATTCAGTTTGGTCCAATTTCGGAATGCATTTTAGGAAATAATCATAGTCTAATGCTGCGATGTATAGCAAGGACTCGTAACGGTTCTCACTCGTTCAAATGCCCAATTCTAACATATACGATTTTCCGAAAAAGAAAGCATGTGCGAGAATTCATCAGGATCAGCTCTGATAAATAAATAAATAAATCACGAATAAATGCAGAGGATCTATCAGCGGTAAATCTCAAAAAAAAAAAAAAGTACTCTTTCATCATGAAGAAAATCATCAAGAGCTGTGTTTGATTCAAAGAGAGTTGGTCCAATTCAACTAACATTTTAGGGAAGAAAAAAAAAAATCATCTTCTCAGCTAACCATAAGGAAATGTTGAGATGTGTAACGTTTCATAACTGCCTATCCGTCCGTGCAAAAAACGGAGTAAATAGTTCCTTCTTCTTCAGTTTTAAAAGGTTCAAACTAAACATATGATTTCGAATTCAATACAAAGACAACAATTTTAGATCTTTTATAAAGACACATAAAACAGACAAACAATCTATACCTCAACAGACCATTATCATTTTCATGAACTCTTCTGTATTCACCAAAATCTAATATTTTTGTCAATGCTAGATAAAAGGGGAAAAAAAGAACGATCATAAAAGAACACAAACCTGGAGGGATCACCGTGAGCAGCGAGCCACGGCTCGACCATGGACGCCCCGAATGTATCAACAATATTTCGATGGCCGTCGGTCTTCTTGAACTCTGTTCCTCCTTCGCCGCCGCGGCTGCTCCGAGAATTCCCCATGGACTTGCTACACTCAGCCAGATTAGCCTGCTTTCCGAGCCAGTTCAGCACTTTCAGGCCGTCCTCGAACGCCGCCGGCCACCGATTCTCCGGCGCCAGCCTGTACCCCACTGCCACGACCACCACATCACACAGCTTCGCGATCCGCCGGCAAAACTGATCATTGGCCGCCGAGTCACAGCTTCCACTAACCCAACCCCCGCCGTGAAACTGAAGCATCACCGGAAGCCTCCGGCGATTCTCCGACGACGGAGAATAGCCTCTGTAAACTCCTCCTCCGACTCCGCCGCCATTGGAGATCAAGTTCAAACCCTCGACAATGTCGTTACTGCATCCGTAACTGTTCCTCCGAGACTCTCGCCGCCGCGAATCCTCCGCCGCCGCCGGAGATCCGATGTTCCCGTAGCTGCTCCTCCGCGACTGAAGAGGATCGATCGGAGGGGAATTTGAGGAAGCCCTAACCCTAGGCGGTTTCCGAGAGCCTGGCTCGTTCTCCGGCGGAGTTAGCGCGGATTCGGGAAGAAAGATTCGGATCGAGAGGGATGTGAAGGGATCGATGTGAATATCTTTTGTCGCGACTCCGTCAGTGAAGACGGGATTCGCGGCGGCGACGGTCTCCTCCGGCCGAGACGTGACTCCGAATGGGCTCGAATCTTCGGGTATGGTCTGGATCCGATTCTGGAGGCGGTGCTTCAAGAGGAACTTGAAGAAGACGCTGTAGAGCTTCACAGCTACGCTTGGCATTTCTCTTTCACCGACACACAAAACAAACACTATTCTCAATCGACCTGGACTGGATTGGATTCAGATTAAATCCATAGCCAAACAGACCTCGAATTCCCGTGGATCACATCGACCGCAAGGACTTTGAGCGATTCAACAAACTCCGACGAAGAAAGGAACGATGACCGAAATCCTCAAGACTCATAAGAAGGTCTGAAGGAGAATTGTGTTTTGTTTTGTATACGTTGCTTCTCTTTTCTGTTTCTTTTCTCTCTTTTTTTCCTTTTTTCTTTTTTATCAATTCTACCAAAAACAAATCTCTTATTGGATGGAAATGGTAAATTATGAGAGGGAATTTCGTTTTCGGCTTAGTAATTATTTTTCTAATTGGTCTCTATTTTCTTAAAAAATGCTAGTTTAGACCTTGAATGTGAAAATCATGACGAATATCTACATAACGAACACGACGATTTAAACGTTAGGAGTAACTTGCAAAATAAATACAAAAAAACCGAATAATGTAAAATAAAAATTAGGTGTAAGTGTAACATAAAAAGTTAAATACTATTGAAGCCCGACAAGCGTAGGTAGGAACAATAACAAATATATTATGAATTTATTGAGTTATATTTCGGGTTGCGTTTTGCAAGATCGTGTCTGTCATGGGTGACCTGGATTTCTACGTGACAGACAAGCCGGAGAGCGGTGATCCTCTGCAACGCACTTTCTTTGAGCACGCCAGTTTGGGTTTTAGTGGCGACATGGACTCATTCGCAGGCGATCATCATACTCTGTTAGTGGGCCAGGCTTTACAATGTTTTTTTTTTTTTTTTTTTTTTCATTTTTGCATTACAATAAAAAAATAAAATAAAAATAAAAAATTGTCTTGTTCTTGTATGATTGTATCCATGACTAGGTTTTCTTTTTGTTCTTCCATTATTTGCATGAGTAGATGGTATTGTTATTAAAATTAAGAGCAATTAGTTCAAATGGTCCCGTTCAAAGTCATTTTTTTTAATATATATTATATATAAACGCGTTAAGTTCCTAATTAATTGTTTCCAGTTTGTCGTGAAATGTATGAAACATTCTTAGTGTGCGTGCGCATCAAGACTTATTGTAGTTGCAAAGTAGGCTTAGGAAGTGATTTGGTTATAATCGTCATCAATGGAGATCACAAAAAGTGGATAACATATAATTATCATCAATATACATATTTCCTCGATTAAACTTTTTCAACAACTTCTCTTTCTAAGTGAAGTTGTTTATTTTTTTTTATGTCTATTGGTCACAACTAAGAAACAACCGTGATAAATACTAAATACCAAACCCAAATAATAAAAAATGATATAATAAAATATAAATAGATAAGTTTAAAAAAAGTGATTTCACATGCTCAAGTCATGAATAAAAACATCACACCTTGTCCATGAATTCATCAAATGAAGGGACTATTTATGTCCATGGATTCATGAGCACTGAAATGCTAGCTTGAGATTTCTCCACAGCCCATCACATTCTATGTCATGCACCAAACTTTATTTCACAAAAACACACTATATTTTTAACCACAAGAAAAAAAACAAAAAACAAAAAACAAAAACAAAACATACACACACACTTTTTAGTAATGCAGACAAAAATGTAGCAATGCTACAACCAATGTGACAAAATAGCACTTTAATGACATTTGGAAGAGATCAAAATAATAATCTAAAGGCTCCCAGAATCTTCATCCATACAAATAAACAAGTAAAAAAAATCCCTTTGATCTGCCTTGGTACAAGATAATGACTCAAGAGCTCAACAGAAAAAGGAAAAACATCATTTGAAAGGTAATTAATTCATAGTAAGTGTTAAGTAACACCGATTACTATATAAATAAATTAGAAACCAATTTTTATGCCAAATTCTAATGTCGCCCACTTTTTATAGTGAGAAGATGATTCACAAGAAGAAACAAAGTTGATGATACATACACAGGAAGAAAAAAAAAAGGTAATAAATTTAAAATAAAAAATAAATAAAAAGATTGATCACCAATCAAACAAAATCAACAAGTGCAAGCTTTTCTTTTTCCCTTCTTTCTTCATGTCAAAAGTAAAGTATTTTTCCAGTTACCCTTTTTCGAAGAAAAGAAAAGAAAAAGAAAGAGAACACGGCCAGAAAACGAGCCCCGACTATACTAACCGGATCTCCGAACCGAACTTTTGCTACAACGAACACCCCTTTTTTCTGTTCTCTAATCCAACCAATCAAATATTTACAGTCTAGTACGTGATCGAAACGGGGCCCGGAAAGCGGCGTTTTTCAATCCATATCTTGACCACCTGACATAATCGAAAAACTCTCCAGCGTTAGGCTACATTTGGAACCTGAAAAATATAAAAAAGGAGAATATAAGTAAATTAAAATCCCCCACTATTTTTCCGAATAAAATGATTCGATAGAGGATGTATAACCAAAACATGAGTTTCGTTTTCCCCAAACAGATGAGGTGGAAAATCAAAATCCAAAGAGTTCGCATGTGTGCAAAACTTGGAAACGGTATTTCAAATTTCATATACAAGAATACGAATAATGCCAATAAGACTTTTCCTTTCCTTTTATTTGTCTCAAATTTTCTCGACCGCCGAACACAACAAAAGAATTTTAATTTTCACTCAACTTTTCCTCACCATTTTATGTTTCCTAAATAAACATCTTATTACAAAGGAAAGGCTAAGCAAAAAATTACGAGAACGAGTAGATGATAACTCATTTACTACCATATATATTAAAAAAAAAAAAAAAAAGGGTTTATCGCTACTCAAATAAAATTTAGGTTCCAAACAAAGGCTAAGCAAATGTACAGAGAATGAGTAGACAAAAACTATGGATTTTTTAAAAATCTCGTCAGAGCTCATCGCGGATCATGCCAATACGCCTTTCCTCACAATTTTCATGTTCCCCTAAAAATAAACCAATTCTCTTTATTAATAAAAAAAAAACCCCGACTCCTCTAACGTTACGAACGACAAGAAACTATAGCTCAATAATAATCAATCTAAAGAAAATGGGTCATTGCTAAATGATTCCATACCAGTTGTGATAATCGAAACATCTGCGAGCTTTCTAGCCAGAAGGCAAACGGGCGGGGATCTTGGGTGCGGAGACGAGGACGGGCTCGTTGCTCGAAGAGTTCTTCTTCGCGGCGGCAATCTCCTCCAGCCGCCGCCACGTGGCGTCGCGCCTCGCTTCCGCGTCTTTTTCCCGAGCTTCGTCTTCCTGGAACTTGGCCAAGCACTCCTCGAATAGCTCCGGATCGGCATCGGAGAATATCTTCCTCACGTTCTGAGTCAGGCTCTGCACAGCTTGGTTCCAGTGGCTCTTCGTGTTCCTCTCGAGCGATGGGAAGATTATCGGCAGAATCACTTTCCGGTTCTGTCTTATCAGGTTCTCTATGTGATCGTTGTTCCACAAGAACAGAGCTCTCTCCGCCACCTATAAAATCAAAATCAGAGAATAACTCTGTTAGGAACTTAAATATAAGAGAACTATAATAGTGGGTTAAAAAATACAATACAAAAATAAAAGATAAACGTGCATTTGAGAGACCCGTAACTCTCGTTAAAGGAATTTCTTCTTCTTTCTCTCCTCTACACAAATATAATTTTCATTTCTCGCCCATTCTAATTCTATCTATTTCTTTTTTAAAAGATAATGCTATCAATTTATACCACACCTTAACTAACAACTATTTATTAAGGATCTTATAGAAGAATATAGCAAAAGTTGATATGTTGCGTCAAATGGAAACGGGTTTCGAGCGAGAAAATAAAATATGTATACTAGCACACGATACAAGACTAAGTTGTTTGAAACTACCAAGGATCAAGTACATATACATGAAGCAGAACAAGAAAGTAGGACCAAACTGGGAGATATAAGCGCTGAGTAAATACATACATACATAAATACGTAGAGCTTACGAAAGCACTCTCTAAGAAACTAAATAAGAATTCGCCCTTCTAATCTTTTTTGTCAAGAAAAAATGAAATATTTACAAAGGTCAACTTAAGGTAAGGAGAGTGTAAATACAGACGTATCTATAGAAATCTTATAGAGTAGATTAGTGGGGAAATAACAAGTTATTCGAGTCTTTAAACATAACTCAACTTAACCAAGTGTAAGATATTATGTTATGGATCGAAATAAATCAGATTGCGTTAACGGATTTCGGTACAAAGATGTCAAAGCTATCGCGAAAAGAAAACAAAAAGAGAAAATTTTAAAGACTTTGGTAATCAGAATTCTGAATTTGGATATTTCGGGGAAGTGCTCCTGATGATTCGAGAGGCACTTGGCTCTTCTAATCTAAATGTTCAGTGCATTTCCTCTTATAACCTTCTCTATTTATAGACTAGTACAACTTCTACTTATTCGAAATTCACGGCCTCAACTTTCTTCAAATTATTACAATCACTCACCCCCACCCACAAAATCTTAACAAAACCCAAGAGCATTACAATGGGAAATTTGTAAAAGTAATAATAAAAAAAGAACAAAACTCAACAAAACTAATTATTAGAACTGTTAAAATGTGAGTCATTGGAGTCCTTAATAAAATCTGACTTAACCAAGAGTAAGATATTGCGTACACAAAGGCGTGCTTTCAAGGATGAAGCCATTGAAAATTTAGTTATTTTTTTAGTTTTATTTTGTTAATTGGGGGAAACAGAAACACTAACAATTGTTTGCTAGGTGGCTTAAAGGGGGCTTGAACCCAGGACCCTCTTAGAAATAATCATTACTCAACTAAACTTAACTTAACCGAGAGAAAGACATCATGATATGAATCTTCTTAAAGCAAAAAAAAAAAAAAAAAAAAGGGGCTCACCTGAAAGTGCGAGCTGCTCAGGCACCGAGCGATCTGGCGGAACAAAGGAACCATGCAGCGCTGGAACTCGGCGGGCTGGGTGGCCTCGAGAACCTCCTCGAGCTCGCCCAAGAACATGACCTCCTTCGAGCTGTTCGTTACGGGCCAGTACTTGAGCAAGCCCCGAATAATAGTGTCGGCGAGCTTGCAGTCCTTCTCGACGAACTGGGTTATGCAATACGACAGCTGTTGGTGGTACGTCGGAATGCACTTCGGCTTGTGGAGCGGTATCAGCGCCCGCACCAAGAACAGCTTGTGCTCCTCCTTCAACGGCAGAGCGAACCCGTTTATGATGCTCCCGAGAATCTCCAAGAGCTCGGCGATCCCGTTGTGCTTCTCGGTCTCGAAGATGAACCGGTAGAAGATGTGGTTTATCGCCTTCCTGATGAACGGCCTGTGGACCATGAACTTCCCGTAGATCCGGTGCAGCACGGTCTTCAGGTAGTCCCGCTCCCTCGGGTCCTCGGAGTCGAAGAGGTCCAAGAGCTTGAGGACGAACGAGTGGTCCACGTATCGCTTCGCCAGCTTGGCGTCGGTCTCCGGCGAGGCCACGAACCGGAGGAAGAGCTCGTAGACGACCTAGAGGTAAAACACGGGCCAATGGTTAACTGCGGTGAATTTTAACCGCGGTAGAACGGTTAACGTTAACTTTTAACCGTTTTTTTATTTTTTATTTTTTCGCGGTTAACCGTCCTAACTTATTGAGGTTATCATACGGGCCAAAATATTGAGATTAATACAAATTTACAAGTAACTGAGCCACTAAAAGTTAGTAAATTACTATATAGCCAACATTTCGTTAATTATAGGTAAATAGCCATTCAGGTAATGTGTCATCATGTGGACAATCCGAACACTCCATAATATACCCCTTTGTGTCTTACTACGTAAATTAGGCCAAGTTAATTAAAAAAAAGCATAGTTATTTACTTACAATTAACATAAAGTTGGCTATAAAGCAATTTTATTATGTTCATAGCGAACCCTTTTTTTTTAAACCGTGCAGTTAACTAAATTTGCCACGCCTAGATTTACCCGTAAATCATGATTATTTTTAACCATGTGTTGAAAATTTAACTGGTTAATTGTCCCACAATAATTACCTGGAGGTGCGACCAGGCCGGGTCCATCGAGGGCTCCTCGTCCTCAACGTCGAAGGCCTCGAGGGTCTTGTTCTCCCGAGGCGGGGACGTGAGCGTCCGAAAAAGATTGGCCGAGACCATCCTCACGATCTCCTGCAAGACCGGCTCGGGAAACTTCCCGTTCGCGGACGCCACGTAGTCCACGAGCTCCACCAGAGTCTGCCGCTTCACGTCCTTCTCTCTCAGATTCTTCGTCGGGTCCGAGAAGTCGAACACAACGCAGCACATGTTGAGCTTCTTCACGAACAGTCCCGGCTTCTCCGAGTTCGGGACGTCCCTGAAGCTCGGGAGAGCCTCGTACGGGAGATTATTACTCTTGTTGTTGTTGTTGTTGTTGTTGTTAATGTTGTTCCCGTTGGGCTTCGCGGGATTCTTGTTGTTGATTCCATGGTTGATGGCCAGAGAAGCCAAGCTCGGAGGCGCGGGACCCGAGCTTCCGTGCCGGTTCGCCGAGCTGTTGTGGGCATTAGAAGAAGACGAGGTCGAAGTAGAGCCTCCTTCGCGATTCTCGGCCGATGATTTCGAGGGCTTCCTTGGGAGCTTGTTGAGTATCTGTTTGATCATAACTTAAAAACCCCCTCCGAAACAACAACAGCAACAAAAGATTCGCTCTCTCTCTCTCTCACTCTCTCTCGCCGATCCGAACTAAGATTCTTCTTCTTTTTTTCGGTCGCTTCACTTCTTATTACTACTCTTCGGACTTCAAAAGAAGCCAATGCCAATGCCAATGTCCCAACCCAATCCAAATGGGAAAACACCTGGCATAGAGGGAATCAAAAACCACTTCATGAGAACAAAGAGATATACATACAAATATAAAAAAAAATCCCTTTTTCTTTTCAAGAACTGAAATCCCTCGCTTGCTTTTCCTTTTCTTTTCTTTCAATCTACAGAAGTACCAAGAAACCTAGTTGAACTACAGCATCGGAAATTTCAGATGAAATTAACTTTATTTTGAAGCTTTGACTTGAGTTTTTAGAAGGAAAGAGAAAAACTAATTAAGCGAAGAGAAGAACAGAATCAATTTATATCAAGCCTGAGAGTCTCTTTCGCTACACTTGCATAGAACAAACGAATCGGACCGATCAGAGGATAGCATAAGATCTGGCCACGATCTAGAAAATCCGGATAGCATTATAAATAAATAAATAAAAGTGACATGCAAAATATAGGTAGCCAAAAAAACAACATTTCTCGTAGACAGAGCGATTGACTGACAAAATAATAAAGAAGAAAAAAAAAAACCGTGTAATTACAGAAGCATAGTTTTCTCAATAATTTACACAAACAGAATCAAAGGTTGTCGATAGAAACACTTACCAAATTAACAAAAGCCTCTCAAGAGAGAGATAGATAGAGATTGAAAATCGAAGTGAATGAAGAAGAAGAAGAAGAAAGAAAGAAAGAAAGAAAGAAAGAAAGAAAAGGTGGGTGTTGAAGAACAGCAATAGCTGTTGTTGTTGATGATTGTGTTGGTATTTTTTAAGTTATTTTTTTATTTATTTATTTTATTTTCATTTTTTTTCAGTAATTCAAAAAAATTCATAGTTTCCCTTTTCCATCGTTATTATCATATTTATTTCCGCTTCTTTGCTGTTATGTGTTAACGTTTATTTTTTTCCTTTAATAATTTCAACCACCAAAAAAACTGTTTCCAAAAATTATGTGACCCGCTTGATGACCATAATACCCTTAAGTGTTTCACTTTCTGGTCTTCGTTATACGAGGGTAAACGTGTAAACTTAAGCATTAGAATCTACGCGCTCATTGGACGATCGTGGGGCTTGCTCGATCCACGAGGAAGTTGTTCCCATTCCGTGTGATTTTTGGGCTGGAAAAGTACGAACTTCAAAATCGTTTTTTTTTTCATTTATTTCAAAAACAAAAGAGAAAATAGTTTTTTAAAGTCACGCGCTTTTAAGAGCGTGTTTTTCACAAGCTTAGATAATTTAGGACATTTTCAACATATATTAATATTATTATTATTATTATTTATTGAATTGGTCTGATTGTCTGAGTTCATGTCATATAATAGTTGCCTTTTGACAAGGTTAAATTAATGCCTTTAGAAAGCAGTTGACAAAGAATAGGTATAATTTCCAAAATGAATCATGAGACGATGGGCAGATATAACATTTTTTTGTATAAATTTAGCAAGGAAAATTCTCTCATTAGGAAACAGAAATCATAGAAGCAAAAAAAGGTATACAAAAATCAACATTTGTCAAATTCTCAAAATCTATTAAATGTAAAGCCACATGGATTACATGGATAAAGCAAAAGATGATATAGCACATCCATATATTTTGGCCTAGCACAAGTTGCCAAAAGATCTTCACTTTCTTTGAGGCGGGATTAATCTAGTTGTTAAAAAGATTGATGGGAGTGTTAAATATTAAATAATGTACGAAGACCAAAAAAACAAGAATAAATCAGTCTTTAAAAAAAATTAGTTCAATCAATCATCAATGAATAATCAAAATCAAAATTTACTTGCAAAAATTGTGGGTGGGTTAATGATGATTATTCCTTAGTGGAATATCCTTTTTTAGTCCATACACATAATATATTTAGTTTTCTAATTGCGAAAATAAAGAATAACTCATATTGAGTATTGACACGTACCTTTTCTTTTCTTTTTCGTTTTTTTTTCTTTTTTTGTTTTGTCTTTTTCTATAATGAACAGTGTTGTCGTTCATTGCCAATATTCAAGAATAGACCATTCAAAAAAAATGTTAATACAATAAAAAACTGTGCGTGCGACGAAGATATATTTCTTTTTTTCTTTTTCTATTTCTTTTTCTTTTTTGAAAAGACGAAGATATATTTCTTAAAGTTAAGTGTTATTCAGCGACAGGAAAATTACCAATGTTTACATTTCACATCAAATAAAATAAAACTTATAATACAAGTCAAGATAATTACTGATACGAGGAAAATATTTTCAAATCATCACAATGTATTTGCCATCATTAGGTTAGCGGATTTGGAAAATCAATGAGTGATTTGCAGTCAAATGATGAATGGCTAATCCGCAGAGAAGCCAAAGTCAATCGTTAGTGGCCAGAAGTAAGAAGCTTTATTGTAACAGATAGAATGTACAATTTCAATGCAAAAAAGATGTGTATATAAAAAGCAAGGACTTGATCGACGAAATCAAGTGGAAGGAAGGATTAATAATACATTTATATATGCCAATCAAACAATACCAGCAACGAAAAAGGATGTTTCGGATACATATAATAAATACACAAATTATCAATTATGCATACAATAATCAGCCAACAAGAAGAAGAAATGGATCCTATAAATGCTCTACTTTGAGACCACCCATCAGGCTACAGAAATTACAATCCCCAACTCTTTATACGACGAAGACAACATTTTCAAAACAGGGAAAGAAAACAAAAACAGCGTTGAGGGCAAACTAAACAAAGGAATTTTGTAACCTGTCGGGTTTTCGAGCTCTGGGTTGTGGCTTCTTATGCTTTGATGGTTCTAATCCGCCGGTTATGGTGGTTCTTCTATCAGCCACGCACACGGAGCAAAAAATGTACAGTGTTTCAGGGGGAAACCAAATACTCACTGCAACAAAACCAGAAGAAGCTCGTTCGCTTTTCTTTTTTTCTTTTTTTTTTTATGACCTCAGTGATCCATCAAGGCAGAATCAGTTTCTGAAAATGGAGCTGCAAAAAAAATTGATCATATCAGAACTTACATTTGACATCCATATACAAATGTATCTTCTTTTTTCGGATAAAGAGAGATATATACTTTCAGTAGTGACGAACAAACAGATTAACCGGTAACCGGAGAAACCTAATTAATTGTTAACCAGCTGGTTCAGATGACGGTTAAACCATTTTTTAAGAGCCTTCAACGGCTCTTTCTCTTTTTCTTTTTTTAACACCCAGTGATTCCAGATAATCTTAGTTACCCGGTTAAAAATAGTAAAAATACAAGCTTCAGATGGAAATATGGTGTTATGCTAATATTTTAAACATTGAACAAGTTTACTCACCAAGTAAGTCCTCGTATGAATCTGCCAACAGTGATGAGTCCATTAGCAAAGGAGGTGAAAAGACCTGATCATGAGCTTCCTCATAGAACGGTCTTTGTTGTCTGTTAGAAGGAGAAACGTTTGAACCGGAAACAGAGTGAAATCCGTTCACCCGGTCAAAATCGCGAAGCGGATCAAGACCGTTCAACATCTCGGAAAACTCGTCATACTTGCTTTCACTGTGACTATTCGAGGCACGGCTGTCAAGCGAGGACGACTCTGAGTTCGACGCAAACAACCTTTTACTTCTAGTCGAAGGCCCTTTCGGTTCAGGGTCAGGGCGGGAAAAGCCGGAGCCGGAAAGGGGTAAAAAGAAGTGCTCTGAGCTTTCTTCTACTCGACTCTCCTGTGATAATTCCGAATTTGAAGATTGTGTCGACAGAGCCGCTTCTCTGACAGATCTCTTTAAGTTATGAACATATAGAATATCATTATCTGCAAAGTTGAGAAGAAACTGTTTAGCAATCTGTAATCATAAAGCCTTTCCTACACGAGAAAAGGGAAAAAAGTAAGAAGCTGAGAATGGCGATGAAAACCTTGATGCAGATTATCTACGCGGTTGTTTGTCAAAGGCTGGTCCAGAGATTTCCTTTCAGCCACGTTTTCCACCTGGTTGATTTGAGGAACCGAAGTGTAACGCTTCTGCATATTTCCACCCTTACCAGAAGAATTTGGCGTTAATGTAAATAACTGTGGAAGCCTTAAAGCAGGAGGACTAGCCGAAACCTTGTCAACACCAGAAAGTTTTGAACTCGCGTCACCAATCTCATCCGTGCCACTTTCCTGTGATAAATTCAGATTTGTTTTGATAGAGAATAGAACATTCAAGATAATATTGAGGCAACCAGACACTGATGCAAATAGGTGGGAAAATTACCGATGCCCTCCCACCATGTGCTTGATTAGGTGAGGTTGAACGACCGGGACGTTTAACCATTGGAGGCACATTCAAAGTCATGATATTAACTTTCTCTGTACATTCCGATATAGACTTTTGAATCGTTGGAGCAACGTCCTTTAGTTGGTTAATAAGAACCTAAGTTGAGTATACAACGAAAAAATGTTAATTAAGCCATTTATGAAACTAAAATTTAAGTTAGGGAAAAAAAGAGCTTTTAATTTCCCATTTCTGCTTCTAATATGTCCATTCACATAACTATAATTGACAGTACACAATAAAAAGGGTATACCGTATACCATATGCTAAGAGAATCAACCTGAGTGGAGTATTGAAATTTTAATTCTGCCACCTATTATACACAGAAAAGAGAGCTCTGTTTTTTTTTTTTTTTTTTTTTTTTTTATGAACAGCTAAGAAAAGGAATACCTGAAAGCTAGCCAAGTGTTGCTGATGTTCACCAAGAGTTGCAGCTAAAGATTCCGCATGGCCACTTGAACCGCCATCAGTGGAACTTCGTAAAATTTCCGGACCTTCCCCATCATTAGCTTTTGCCTAAAAAATTATCATACCGTTAACAGTGGCAGAGGCACGAGAAAATTTCCATCAGTTTATAATTTAAAATTCAACCATTTTGTAATCAACCTACCGAAAGAACATAGCGAAACATTAATTATTAGTTACAGAAAGGGAAATTTGAAGATATGAGCTAATACTTCTTGGTGGTGAAGAGAGTACTCTATTTGTCACAGTACGTAGAAATATAAAAGTTAAATGCAAAAAAAAGAAAAGAATAAAACTCTTACCTTTTTTTAAAAGAAACAAAGAAAAGAATAAAACTCTATTTTGACTAGGTCCTCTAAGCAAAGGTGCAAAACTACCACGAGCGCTAGAAGATACTACTAACGGTTAAAACTTGTAGCTAAAGAAGGTTGACATAACGTGCAACTGAAACTAAATTTGTACCAATTGAAGTGACTGCTTGTGAATTCGCTGTAAGGCGTGTGTCCAACGCCTGATAATTTCAGCTACATCAACAGTCGGGTGAACTCGTCCGCTTCTCTCATCAGCTTGAGAAAGCGTTTCATCACTTGTTTGTGAAAGGGATGAGTCGAAACTGCACTTCCCATTATTCATACTAATATACGATCCATCACTTTGGCTGTCATCCACATCGCCAGACGGGATATTCAAGACATCTGCATAAGGAACCTGAGAACTCTGATCCATCGCCGCAAGTAAAGAAGATCCAGATATGCGGTACCTAAAAACAAAGCTTTCCTGATGAAAAGTTGTTTTCTAACATGTACTTAAAGTGATTACAAAAGCGAGCGAGAGAGTACCTATGCTCCCGGTGAGCTATCAAGTCTTCGATAGGACCAGAAGCAAGAACTTCATGCTGACCTGCATGTGATTGTAATATTTATTGCCATTACTCCACAAACCTTGAAAAAACGCGCTTATATTCAATATTTGCTTGAAAACTAATGCCTACTTTTTTAATATTTGATCATATTCAATATTATTTTTGGCTAGACGGTACCGCCAACACAAACCTAGAAGCTACTAGCTAGCGCTACATCGATCGTTAACATTCCACTCCTGCTTAGCTCATCCAAAATTCACAGGAAGGATAATTCAAAGAAGTTTTCCTAATCTAGGAACACTAGACTAAACCATGACCAAACATTATCCAATAGAAATATCGAAGGCATGTAATCACGTGACGCCAGGGGATCAAGTAGATACCAGATAATTGTCACTTTTGATATTGCCCCAGAGAGTAAGAACAATAATTGTCGCTTAAAAGAAAGAAGAAGGAAAAACAAGAAAACTAGGAAAGGAAGAAACAAATCAAGACTTACTTTTGCGGGACAGTATAGAGTCCCATAATCGTGTAGCCTTCGATACCAAATGAGAATTCTGACTTGAACTAGAGACAAGATCATCCCAATGTTCTCCTTCCAACTTAACTTTGTTCCTCTGATCATGTAATTTTTCAAGCTCTTGCTGCAAGTATGCCTACGATCAAAGATTCCAAAGAAAAATAATAATCAACTCCCTAAGAAGCACAAACTACATCTTCAGTTTTTACCTTAAAACGAAAATTATAATATAAAAAAGAACCTACCTCTTCAGCACAAAGACTGCGAAACTCTGAAGTCATTTCGTGAGCTAAATTTGACCACATAGCCTGCCGTTGTACTGCTGTTTCAGCGTTCTTCAGGAACTTTCTCCTCTCTAGCGCTATTCTAGCCTATTTCAAGTTTTTTTTTTTTAAAGTGAAGCAGGTTACATCATTTTGAACTGAAACAGGAGATGGTAATAAAAGAATATCCAGTTCACGGACTAAAATGTTCAAATATCAACACCACCCACACGTAAATGTAGTTAGACTGTAACCATCTTCATCAGACAATATCTATGTCACTGATTCCCTCAAATGAAACTTAAGTTCAAACATAGAAATGCTCAAGAAGGAACCTTGAAAAACAAGAAGCTAAAAAAGTAACAGGCTGCGCTGGGACTTTGTTTGAAACCACATTCTAGTCACAAATACCGAGTGGTAAGCACCTCCAAAGTTCCTCTCAGACAGCAAAACCAAGACAAGTACGGAAAAATTTAAACATAACGGCAAGCAAATATCAACACAGAGGGGAAAAAAGTAAAGCCATCTACACTACCTTTGTCACGGGAAGCAATGTAGCAGCATGAGAAAAGGCTACATCGGTCAATGATGCTGGAAGTGGATTAGAAGCTATGTCCGCTGGAAAAGTCCGTCTATGGACCTCTCGCAAAGCATGCAAAGAAAGTTGCCACAATAGTTCTACAAATCTGCGAATCACAAATTAGACTTATGAACTTTATAGACCCATATACAGTTCAGCATTTTAATTCCTAATTCACGCTCTCCCAGATAGGACCCCATTTATCACTAGTTCTTCCTACAGCATTTCCAGATAACTCAACTATCGCCATTGTCAATCAACTTAAGCTAGTAATATATAAACGATTTGCAAATTTTCCTAATTTCTCTGCAACCAAAAGTAGTTCTACATTACGATGAAATAAAAACAGCTTAAAAATCAAAGAGAATTAGGGAAAACACCAACTAACCTCGGTCCACAGCACGTAGCAAGTGAAGAAACCCTGGAATTGCTCCGCGGAAGCGCACCTTGCGATTCAAGCTCGCTGATGATCCCTTGCACGACCTATTCCAACGAATTCCAACCACAATTTAAACCAGACACCACTACCAATTTCACACACACTCACGCACCAAAATTCACAGAAATACCTTGCGAAAATCGCGCGACTGAGCGGAATCGAAGATTGGCCAAACCTTATCGAAATCCTGAAACAGAAGAAAGATCAAAGCTCGTTGACGAATCGGATCACGAAATTAAAAACAAATAAAAAAGCGAACGAACTTTGGCAGATTGATTTGGGCCTCTGAGTGATGAGAGAATGAAGTAGAGAAGCTGTTCGCCAAGTTTGGGGTTCGAGTGACGGAAGTGGCCGACCCGTGGGACTCCATTGGAGGCTCCGAGCCCGATTACGATCGGATCGAGCCCTAAGAGCAAACAGTTAGTGTACATTGCACTCTCTAGCTCCATCTCTCTCTCCTTCTCTCTGTCCATCGTCATCACAAACCCTAAAGCCTCTCTCTCTCTCTCTCGCTGGAAAAAAACTGGTTCAGATATTCCTGTAAGACTCTCTCTCTCTACTTTGCTTTGCCTTTGCTTCTGTCAGAGAGTCTGATTCCATTTCCGGTTGTTTGTTCGTTGCAATTTCAATTTTTATTTTATCATTTTATTATTATTATTTGGCTTTTTCTATCGACGTGCAATATTTTTTAAATACAGGTCCCTGAATTTCTTAAAGTTTTCGAAACGCGGACGGAATTTGAATGTGCGGGGTTTATTTTGTAAATATTTTAAATTATAAAGAACTCTTTGCATGTGGGCCGGGTTTGGGTCGCTCCTCTTTTTATATATTTATCCGCCATCATTTATTTTCTTTCTTTCTTTATATAAATTGAAATTTTGAAAAGAATATAAAATAGTTTGGATGTGTTTTTTTTTTTAGTCGTTTTAAAAAAAGTTATGTTTAATTTCATATAGGAAATATATACTTTTTAAGTAGATTTAAACATAAAAAATGATATTGATATATAATGCTTGAAATTGCAATGACCAAATAGTATTGCTTAGCTTAGGTCTCAATACAAACTCGACCAAATAAACCTCTTTTTGCTTTGTACGTGATACGAAAAGGGAATATGGCGTGCCGTGTCATCATGGAAGGTTTGTTGTTTTATTTACTTTAATGGAAAATAAGTTTGGTGAGTGAATGAGTGAGTGGCACATGATTGTGTCTCTCAGTTTGTGTAGCCAGTTTGACAATAATTTCTTATAATTGTATATCATAAGTATTCATAACATAAGAAGTCCAACGTGTGAAATATACTTATCATATACTATAAATATTTATATTTTATTGCTTTAAGTAGTTTTCTTCGCTTGAAATTGTTTTCGTTAGTTTATAGAATTCTTTTGATCAGTTTTTTTTCTTTTTCTTTTTTAAGTTAACTCGAGATTTTCATTATATAACAAGTGGAATATCCTAAATTCCTCAAGTTGTAAAAGATACAACACTTGAATCGAATGATAGCCGGACGTGTAATAACTTCCAAACAACGTAAGATGATAATACACTCTTTAATTTAGAGCAACTATATGATTCGTTCAAAAAATCTTTGAAAATTAATGGATAAATCCAAGCACTTGAAGACCACTCATTTCGAGAAAAGACGTTTGAGTACCAATACGACTAGAACTCCAACACAAACGGAATAATGGCTATTCCATCTTCAAAACAAAATACCACAACTAAAATGTGTAAATAAAATACTTTAAAGTTAAAGTACCGAAATATCATTATAAACGATAAATCGACATCCATATAGTACCGGACGACATCGGCTGCTCCGTCGTCGAAAAAGCTGAGGATGAACAAGATCTTTTCGAGAAACAGAATTTGACGCCACCCATCGCACTATCGATGATGACACTGATGCAATCTGGCGCTCCACCAAGGAAGACAACCTTGCCGGGTACGAAAAGTAGCGGTGAACCACCGACTCTGACAGCACCGCTCGTGACAACCCGATCGGTCCCAACACCCGCCCCCATAAGGATGTTTTCCCCTGGAGTCGCACCACCAACACTGCATCATGCCCCCGATGAGGAAGACATTCTGCCTCCTTCAAAGACGGCAAAGAGCGGTGTGTCTCCACTACTGTTTGTCACATCTCCAGCAACGCTCATCGCATCACCTGTTGCACCTCCCTCGTAAAGAAACTCGCGCGAGCGGCGGAGCCGCTGCTAGAGCTTGCCCCTGGGGAGAGAAAGATTGAGCGGCGACTGTGGGATTTTTTTTAAAACTCTAGTTCAAAGAGAAAATGGTACGTAGAGAGACTAGAATAAAGGCTACCCAAAATGAGATTCAAAACATTGACCCAATTCTTTGATCCGTTTGAAACCCGAAATAGGAGAAAAAGTGAAAATTTAAAGAAAATGAAATTGAAAAAATGGTAGGAAGAATGCACGAGATAATCAAAATTCTTTGTTACGTTTAGAAAAAAGTGAAATTCAAATTTCTATCTTCACAATTCAAATTTCTATCTTCACAATTCAAATAAACCCAAAATTAAAAAAATAACGGATTCTAATTTTTTCCCTACATTTTTTAGATTCCTTTTAGATTCCAAATGAAATCTTTAAGGTCGGGTCTAGAGGGATTATTATTATGAGAATATTACTCGTCTCTTTCATATTATGGGAATATCCTATTTTATTCCTATTATTACACATTTTTCTTTGTTATTCACAGATTTATTATACTTGTTTTTTTTTTTAGTTTACAGCTTCATTAACAACATTCTTAATTATTACTGTTCATTTAAAAATCATGGAAAAAAATCATTTGAAAAGTTTAAAAAATATGTCCGTAGAATGTTTAAAAATTGAGGTATTGAAGCAATATACATTTGATAAGAAAAAGTATATTTAGATATTGAAGCTGGGGAATTTGCCTTTAATTTTAAAATAATTATTATTTTTATACATAAATCCAAATTAGTATAAATATTAAACTTCTTCCAAGATTTCACGGAATCTAAGCAGTTAGTGAAATCACAACTTAAATCGAAAGATCACAAGAAGTAGAAAAAATAGTATAATTATTTATCAGCGCGCTAACGCGTCAGCGCACTCACATGTGTAGAGTCCACATGTCAAGTGAGATCTACATATTGTGAGAGTATCGACGCTGATATTTATCATGTTTGATAGGAAAAGAACTATACTTATTATATTGATAAATTGTCTCATTTGCCATCAATTTCATAACATTTTTTCATTTTCCACCAAAAGACTAATTTGGCCCAAAATGTCACCATCTATATCAACAATGTTGACATCTATTTTTACCATTCACTGTTAGATGTCAACATTACTGACATAGATGGTGGCATTTTGAGCAAAATTAGTTTTTTGGTGAAAAATGGGAAAAAAAATTATGAAATTTGTGACAAATGAGTCAATTTCTCTATTATATTTGACTAAATTCACATTGTAATAAAGTAAAATTAATATTTTTTGTTCAATCTCTTCGTGGGCGACTTCATCCATATCCATTATTTGGTGTTTCAGTTCCATCAATTCTCCAAGGCTATTCTATTCTTTGTAGAACTAAATTGTTGACAAGCAATAACTTTACAACATTCACCTTGTAAATAACCAAACTTGCTGAGCACAATGAAAATTTTAGGCGTGTTCTCTCTAACTACAAACAAATATGCTTAAAGAGATAAAAATAATTTTTTTTATGAGGTGGCTTGTGACAAGAGAAAATCGTTGTTGAGTTCAAATATGTGCTTGTGAAAGCACATTTTTTTTTTTATTCCTCTGTTGTGTTTTTAGTGGACTGTGGGTTGATTAAACTCATATTTATTCGGTTATTTTTAGTCATAATTATTGAGCACTTGGCTTTCGAACCCACGATCTCAAATTGGTGGGGGTGAAGATGCTCAATAATGAAGTTATTTAAAAAAATTCAGTTTATTATGTATGTCAAAAATTAAAAATATATGTAATAAAAAATATAAAAAATAAAAACGTTTCAAGCCTTGGACTAATCTCACAAGAAATGAATTTTTACGAATCTCACAGAAATGGGAATTTCCCTTTATCTTTGAGTTACTTGTTATCTTAATAAATGGCTGGCACGTGCGAACACAAGACCTCAGAAACAAGAAAGGAATAGCGGTCGACGGTAAATAAATAGACGAATCCCTCACAACAAAAAGGAAATATCAGTTTGAGAGACGAACAGTCTCAAATCAACCCGAATTCGCTCATCTCTGCTCCGAACTGTAATGTTTATTGACGGTTCTTTGCCTCTACATCTAAAGAGAAGAAGGTTCACCAACGTTGATCCAATGGAGGCTCAAGAAGCTCAGGTCTGTATTCTTTTACTTGTTTCCCTTTTCTTTTAATCTTTTTTGGTTTCAGAATTCTCGAATCTTTATCGATTCCTTGATATCATTCTGGGCGATTGGGTCGATCTAGGTTTTCGGTACAATCCGTTTTGACTTTGTTAGTTCTGTGGGTATTCCTGTTACCTTATGAAGTGTATTGAATGATCTGGAGAAACTCGGGGTTGAAATTTTGAAAGAAAGATTTTTGGATAGAACGTCTCTTATAATTTGGGCGAATTTAAAAAAAAAAAAAATCTTAAAACCCAGACCAAGCCAGCTTTGACTTGATGAAACTGTTGTAATTCTACGTTGTTCATCTTCTTGTTGAACATGACTTTATAAAGTATCTGAAGATCTTTGTACATGACTCGTGTGAGTAATTTGTCTTTCAATGCGATGTTATTTACCGTGTGCTTGAAAAAAAACAGGCCAAGCTTGACGCTGCAAAGGAAAAATTCGGACGAGAGATCAGAGTTTTCGAAACATCACCGGTTTCGCCAGAGGTTTCCTCCCTGGTCGAAGAGTCGAAACCAGGTACGAAGCTGTTTGACTTTGAATTCAAATCGTGATCTGAACTAATGCTGTAGACATATCTCTATATATATATATTATATATATATATATATATATATGAAATCGAACTTTAGGACTATCGGCATAGTTTCTTGTTTGTAAGTGTTCAATTTTTGTCCTTCTTTTACAGAGGAGTCGGATGAATTCTACGAGTTCAGTGCGGAGGATTATTTTCGAATCACGAAGAAAGAGGGTAATTTATTTCAATCCCAATTGACCATTAAGATTTGACCTTTTTCAATCCCAATTCACTTTCAAATTATCAAGATTTGACCTTTTTTTCATTCATTTTCAAATTATCAAGATTTGACCTTTTTCCGAATATATATTGGTTATGTGAACAGATAAATACTTGAAGACCCGAAAACTCAGAGAAGCCGAAGAGGCAGCTCGGAGGTCAAAGTTCACAAAGGTACTTTTCTTGGTCAACTGCTTAATTTCTTTCTTTTTTTTATCCTTTTATTTTGAGATGCTCAGTAATGTCATTGTATTTCAGGCCGTGATGAGGATTAGATTTCCCGATAACCACACTTTAGAGGCCACATTTCACCCATCGGAGAAAATCCAGAGCTTGATCGATCTTCTCTCCAAAGTGATTGTGAGCCCGGAATTGCCGTTCTATATTTGTAAGTGTATATTACACAACAAACGAGAAAGCCCGTTTCGAGTTTTTTTGCTCACAGTTTTGGGGGTATTGTCACAGATACTACTCCTCCGAAAAAGCTGATCAAAGACGCGTCTCAAGATTTTTACAGCGCCGGATTTATTCCCGGTGCAATTGCGTACTTTGCATATGATATCCCAAGAGGTAATTTCGTTTTATGGTTTGTTATGATGAAGACCACTGAAATCACATTTGAAATAAAATAGAGCTTTGTTTGTGAATAGCACAGCCTCTCCACTAAGCTATCCTCCAAAAGATTATTAAACAAGTTAAATTTTGATATACCCTTTCTGAATTGATTATGGATCTTAAACACTTATAGCTCGACTTGAAGGTGGGAATTCACCAATTGAAATGAAAGTTGGTAATTTACCTTTTCTAACTCAATTAGTAATCTCGACTCTTAGCTCTGCTTGAAGTTAGGAATTTAGTGATGGAAAAGACCCCTAACTCGATTAGGAGTCTCTCAACACTTAGCTCAACTTGAAGGTGGGAATTCATCAACGGGAAATGAAATTAATAATTTACCCTTTTTAACTCGACTAGGAGTCTCAGCCCTTTGCTCGGCAATTACAACTTTGCCCTTTATGGCTCAATTTGGAATCTTTTAACACTTTGGTCTGCTCTAACGTGATATATTCTCGGCCGTTTTTCTCAATTTTTTGTTGTTGTCGCGTGTGTGTTCTCAGGCAACGGCGATGCTGTATCGGGTCCGTTCCTTCAAGACGAGATCATGGCTTTGAAAGGCTTGGAATTTGTCACGAAGCCTGAACGTCCGCCACAACCCAAGCCCGAAGTCGCGGCGGTGCCGCCCAAACCGGTGGTCGAAGATCGCAAGCCAACAGCAGATAAGAAAGCTGTAAAGCCTAAGTGGCTGAAGATGTGATCTTTACGGTCTTAAACGTTTGTGCTTCGCTGCACCGATGAGTGCACGAATGATTCGTCGTGTAGAATATATAGATTAGACTGAAGGAAAACTTGTGTGCTTTTGTTGGGGACTTGATAATATTTCTAAGTTGTGAAATTGGAAGATCAATTATGGATTGTCACTTTTGCTCTCTGTCCATGTCATTGAATCAGTTTGTTACTTGCAGATTGCAATAAGCTACAAGGTGTCTAAGTCTTGTAAATGTAGTTCTTTTATTTTGGACAACGATGAAAAATGGCCTGACTGTTTCATTGCATGTAAATATCGATGGCCCGTAAGAATGTCAACGGGAAATTTTATTTTATCGATTAGAAAATCTTGGGAAGTTATCAAATTTTGTCAGTTCGGCAAATATCGTAATTTAATCAAATAAAAAAGGTTGAATTTGAGGGGTGGAAGTATTTACCGACTGGGATTCGTTGTAGCGTTTAGTGAAATGTAAGTTTACGTCTATACCAAATTCAATGCCTGAGCTAGTTGAAAGGATTAGTCCAAATTGGTTCTTAAGTTGGCAAATTAATAAAATAATATTGTCAACAAAAATTCCACCAACAATACTTATGTGAAAGGATAATCTATGATTTACAATACAATACTTGAGTTGAGATGTAGATTTTTACAAAAATAAATATAAGACATCTGGAGTTAAAATGATTATTTTTAGTTATTTAAAATGAGATTCCCAATGACTTGGTTTGAATACCAGGACTTGTGTATCAAGTGTTTTATGAATGTCTTGTTCCAAAATATATATATTTTTTTGCATGAATATTTGATGTTGTAGTACTGAAAAATAAAAGAAAAAATATTTAAAAAAATCTCGTACATAACTAACGTTGATAGTTTTTTTGTTTTTTCTTTTCTTTTCAGAAGTCGTTAATGTTGAAAAAGCAAATCCAATTATGAGTATTTTGACTGCTAGTCATGAAAATCAAACAATCACTTGCTTGACTCTCTGATAAACAATCCTTTAGATTGCCAACGTCATTGTTTCTGTATGATTGGCGATTCCACATTGGAAAAAGTCGAAGGTCTCACGTGTCTAATGATGTATACTAATATGAAGTTTTGGCAAACTGAGAAAGATCGACAAGGTTGGAAAATTTTAATTAAATTATTTCTGCATCCTCATTCTCATCATAGATCATATCATACTATCCTTTTTACGTATTTATTTCTTCACTTTCATAAAATATTCACATAATTTCGATCTAATCATACACAAAAAAACTTATTTTTTATTTAATTATTTTTTAGGAATATATTATTTATTTTGTTTAGATTTAGTAATTTATTTTCATTTTTCAATTACCATGGTGAACACGGAAATAAAAAATAAAATAAAAACTTAGAGGTTTAACTAGAGTCCATGAATTAATAAATTCATTTTTTCCCCTCTTTAGTCCTATATATTTTCTCTTCGAAGTAATTTTGTTTAACTACGGTAGTTTTATTTATATATTTAAATTGATATAAAGTGCTATAACGTTGTTTTTCATCTTGACAAATGACACTCATCCTCAAAACCGATAGTAAAGACCTAAAAATAATAGCGGATTGGGTCCACGAGATCAAGCCTTAGACCCAAAGACGAAAACCACAAGTCAGGATCACGACCTAGAAGTAACGACCCACTGAAAATAGCTCACAATAACATTGGGCCACTCTCACGAATATCGGACCCATTACCTCCCATTTCTTCCAGTCACCTCGGTCCGAGACATCATGGCAAGACATTGATTACGATCTCGCTAAATACCTACGATCAAGCGACTAACGAGGACCCTCGAACCGCGATCTCACCCAAAATGACCACAATCGAGGACTACCATAGGAACCTTTGACCTAGACCAAATCTTCAACCAGGACCAAGTCTACGGCCAAGGAAGGTTCCACGAAAAAGAAGGGTTTGCAACCAAATTCCAATAAAACTAGAGAAATTGCCCCATTTGTCACAAATTTTATAATTTTTTCTAGGGCGGCGCAAAAAAACCGTAAAAACCGTAAACCGGACCGGACCGGAGATTTTTAAACCGTCGGTCCGGTTTAAAACGGTTTTTTTTTTCCCCGGTCCGGTCCGGTCCGGTTTACTCAATGTAAACGGTCCGGTCCGGTTTTTTTTTAAAAAAAACCGTTAAACCGGACCGGACCGGTTTATTTATAAAAAAAATTAAAAAAATTAAAAAAAAATTAATTGATGTCCAATTAGCCAAATTAGGCATTTGTGCATGTATTTAACTCCCAAATATGATTATATGTTTGTGTTTTGGTGGAAAATTAATAGTTTTTTTTAAAAAAAATTATGTTAAACGGTTCAAAACGGTCCAACGGTCCAAAACGGTCCGGTCCGGTCCGGTCTAAACGGTTCAAAACGGTCTAAACGGTTTAAAACGGTCCGGTCCGGTCTGGATGATTTAAAACGGTCCGGTCCGGTCCGGTTTTTACAGTTTTTTGGTCCGGTCCGGTTTGGATTTTTTTGAACCGTTTTGAACGGTCCGGTCCGGTTTTTTGGCCGGTTTTGGACCGGACCGGACCGTGCACAGGCCTAATTTTTTCCCACTTTCCACAAAAATATTAATTTTTCCCAAAATGCCACCGAGATGTTAACATTGTTGACATCTATGTCAACAATGTTGACATCTCATAGTGAAGTGCAAAAATATATGTCAACATTGTTGACATAGATGGTGGCATTTTGGGAAAAATTTGTCATTTGGTGAAGTGCAAAAATATATGTCAACATTGTTGACATAGATGGTGGCATTTTGGGAAAAATTAGTCTTTTGGTGGAAAATGGGAAAAAATTATAAAATTGGTGGCAAATGGGGCAATTTCTCATAAAACTAAGTGAGATTTTGTGGCAGGAGAGGTCCTTGGCCACGTTTGTATTGAGTCAGCGGCACGGAAGGTCCTCGGCCACACTCATCTCGAGTCAGCGGCACGAAAAGTCCCCGGCCATACTATCTCAGCCCCATGGGAGATCCTCGACGACATGGGCTCAAGTCTTCATCCCCCATGGGTCGGCGGCACAAAAGGTCCTTAATCATAGTAGTTCGATTCCTCAGCCACGATTGTCTCGAGTCCTTGGCCACTATAGTCTGAGTCCGCACCAAGGAGTCCTTGGCCAAGCCATTCACGCCACCCCAGGTTAGTTTCAAGGAGGTCCACGACCACATTGGTCCAAATCCGCGCCCACCATATCCTAGGTCGCCCAAATCGACAACTACCTTAGCTCGAATCTAAGGTAGAGCAGTCATCGACCAAGTCATTTGAGCAGTCAGCATCAAAGAGTTATGTGGCCACGTTGGATGAGTTCACGACTACCATGGTCCAAGTTAGGGGCGAGGGGGTCCTCGACTAAGGCTACCTTAGCTCGAGTTAGTGACAAGAGCCATGTCATGGGGCGTCCACACGTATGTTGAGTCTACGACACAAGTTGAGCCTGCGACAAGGGAGGTCCTCACCAAGATAAGTCCATGATGAAGAGATCCTCGACCACTTTTCCTCAAGTCCTCATCCACCATGACAAGTCCAGGGTGAAGAGATCCTCGACCACTCTACCTTGAGTCTTTGGCCATTCCACCAAGACAAGTCCACGACAAAGAGGTCCTCGGCCACTCCACGGCCATATATCCCTATCACTCGTCCCATTCATACAATTTAAGCTAAAACTCCTATAAATACCTAACTTTGGAGTGAAGTAAGTTTATCTTAACTTGAAAAAAAGCTATGTTTCTCTCTTCTCATTTTTTCTCTCTAAAATCTTGAACCAAGACTTAGAACCCCCACCTCACAAAAGCAATCAAGCTAAGTTTGAGTGCTAGAGAGCGTGTCGCTAAAGGTGACATTTTGATTTGTTAAAATTAACAAGTCGATTAATTTATAATTTAACCATTCGTTTTTGGTCAAAATTAACCAATTGTTAATTTTAACCGGTTATTTCATGGTTAATCAACTATCAAGAAAATATAATATTGAAACTAACGGTTAATTAGTTAACCGTTCTAAAAACACGATAAACCAGCAATTAAATCTTTAACCGTTTTGAGCGGTTAATAGTGGTTATTGTTCAAAATTGTTAAAGGTTTAACTGTTAATTTGTCCACCTTTGCGCGTCAAATAAAATCCCTCCGCATTCATGTAGTTCATTTTTTCGTTTTCTCAGGTGAAGACTAGCGGAGATCAACTTCTAACGAGGCAAGAAAAATGAGTTTGAAGATTCTACTATCATCCAACTCACGTGCAATCATAGATCTAGTCCTAAATCGAGTCACATGCGATTTTAAGTGAAAATTCGAAAATGGCGCTAACACAAACTATTTGGATTATCAAATTATAAAGTTTTAATTAGGTTAAATATAGGATGTGTGTTTTCTATTTATTTGATTAATAAATTAGATTAAACTATTATTCTGGGGTTGTGATTAGCTATTACAATATAGATGTGGGGATTAAAATAGAAATGTTTGTATTAATTTTCTATAGATCTTTGCTAAATAAAATGTGAACATTACAAAAACAACGATAGATATAAATGCTGAATTGGTTGTGATGATAAACACGTTGCCGTGCTTTTATTTACTGCAAGTGAATTGGTTAAACTCAAAACTATTGCCTATGTGAGATTGTTCCTTATTTTTACTCTAGTAACCAGTTAAGGTTTATTTTTCTCTGTTGATATTAGTGGTTCTTAATTTATTATTATTTAATTCTTTTCACAATTTAATTAAATTAACTAAACATTTAAAATAATATTTATACTGGAAAAACTCTTTAAGTCATACCAGTCGTGTCGACCTACGCACATGCAATATTAAGGCTAAGATTTCGAATTTATCTGAGTGCAAGGAAATATCCATACAATATAAATGCAAATCCCCTTGCACTGAAATATATTTAATGTCGAGTTCCAACTTTCTTGTAATTTAAAGAAATCATAATCAATCTTGTTTGGATTAGGTAAGATAATGCCATTTACGATTTACCCAAAATTGTAGGTGGAAAAAAATGTGTTCAACTACCTTTTAATTAATGAAGTGTTCTTTAAAAAAAAAATAAAAATTAATGAAGTGTAAGGTGGTGATGGATTTTATCATCAAACTATTTGGTGGGTTTCAATACATTATAGTTTGATGTTAAAATCCATCACCACCAAACACTTCATTAATTTATATATATATATATATATATATATATATATATATATATATATATATAATCTATTGATAAATCAACTTTTTTTTTCTATTTTCGTAAAAGATTTATAATGTATTGAAACAAAAACTATATGGTGGGTTTTTTTGTTTTTTTTTTTTTTTTTTTTTCTCTTGCACATGCAAGTAATAAAATCAAATATCACACATTTATAATTCTATAACAAACTAAAAGCAATCAAGAACAAATAAAAAAGATTGTGCGAAAAGATAGAGAACTAATAATCAAATTGAGCTGGTTATGGGTTTTTAAATATGACTTTTTATCGTCTCTATCTCCATAAAATATTTGGAATGGCGCTGTAATGATTTTTCTTCTTCTAATTATTCTCTTTCACATGTAAGTAATAAAAAATGATATCTCGCATATATATTTATATATATTAGATACTAAAAATGATTATCTTGCACATATAAATAATTAAAATTACATATCGTGTGCGCACATATATTATATTATAGTGATGTAAAGCATTTCCCTATATTATATATATAAAAGAAACTAGGGGATATCAAGAACAAAATAAAAACAGATAGAGAGCTATTAATTAAAGCAAGGTGGGGATGGATTGTTTAACCATTAAAATATTCTTTGTATTTTCTCTTTCTATATCTTCCTATAAGATCGACTGTATTCAAACAAGAACTCTAAAAACAAAAATATTCTTATTTTGCACATGCAAACATGTAAGTTATAAAATTAAATATCATTTATTTATGTAATTCTATAAGAAACTAGGAGATTCATAAAAATAAAAAACGTATAGAGAATTATTTATCAGCCCGTCCTAAAACCCAAAACGTATTTTGTTAGGTTCAATGGTTAAAGCGTCATCATTAAAAAAAAAAAAAAATTTAAAAAAAGTTAAAGCGTCATCAGTGACTCGGACGTGTGTGATTATTAATGTCATAACTTCCATACACAAATATTAATGTCGTAACTAAATGAGGCTAAATTACAAACTTTTCGTTAAGAAACGGTCGATCGGTGCACTTAAGTGGCAATTTTGGTCTGTGTTGATTTATATGATAATCATAATCCTTACACTACCGGTTATATGAAATTTATTATATAGGAGACTAGGACACACACTAATTGCGAATTGATATATTTTTATGCACTTTTTTTCGGCAACAAAAAGAAGAAGAAGATATTTATACATTGATAATTGCCACGTTGCACGACTGTTCTCGATTTAGTTTATTTATTCTTTATTATTTTTAAGAAAATCGCTCGCACGTCTTTACTTCGTATTCTTGCGGACAAGTCCCTGAGCTTTATGTTTTATAATTCTAGTCCCTTTTTTAATTTTTTTTTTTATAAAGGTAAATGGGCCTCATAAAACCTCTCCGTATATTCATTTTTGGGAAGAGTAGGTGAGGAAAGAGCACCCCTTTCTTGTGTTAAAAAAATGATTCCGCACAAGGGATAGAACATCACTCTCATTCCAAAAACCATAATCACTATCTGTCATGCCCATTTACAAAGACTGAGAGAACACCATTTGCATTTCTAGGAATCCATTTAAAGGAGGCCGAATTAATTTTTTTAGTTCTACTTAAGATGTTCTCAAACATAGGAAAAAGCTGCCAAACAGGACAAATATTTGACTTCGCCAAGCATTCCATGACATTTATGTTATCTCTTTCAACCACGGTGTTATGGTCGTTCTTGAATTTGGCAATCTGCGTACCCACCAACACCGCTTGCATCTCAGCATTTGATCGCCGATTTTGCCGTGATCTTACTTCGCCAAATCCACCCAAGCCACGCCTCTCTCGTCGCGCGCGATGATGCCGACAACCACGATTATGTCTTTAAACCAAGGATTTAAATACCGTTACCGTTACCGTTCCGAGGTTCAGAATTTACTGGTAACCGCTAGTACCGTAAAGGAATACCGGGAAAAGCATGAAAAAAAAAGAAACCGGTATCGTTGAACTTACCGTTACCGTTGAGGAATACCGTCAAATACCGTATTTAACAAGATGAATCCAGAAAAAACAAATACAAAAAACATACATAGTACGTAGGATAAAATTCATAAAATTAAAAATAGTGTACAATATTTCAATACATTACCAAATTACTAACGCAAAGTTCAATAGTACAAACCAAAATGATAAAGTTCAATAGTACGAACCAAAATGATAAAGTTCAACACAATCCACTAAATACCATAATTCAAATTCAACATAAAAGAAATAATTTGAACTAAATCATAAAAAACTAACGATAAATTTCGTGAAGAACACTAAATATCATCAGATTTTAAGAATTGTCGGTATTTGACCACTTACCGGTAAGTTTTCGTCGGTATGCGTAAAAATTGCATAAAGACTGTCGGAAAGTGGACGGTTTCCCCAGAATCCAAGAAAAAAACGAAAAGTGAACGGTTTTGTACATACCGGTACCGGGACTTTGAAAAAAACGGTTTTCGGACTGGTTTCCGTCCGATTTCCCCGGAATTTCAAACCATGAGGCATCGACATTCACTTTCAGTATTCCTGGATCATGCCTACACCATCTCGGAGCCTCATGGTTCTCGGAGAGAATGGTCATGCTCGCTTCCATGACCGGTTCTTGTCTTGCCTCATGGTTCTCGGAGAGAATGGTCGTGCTCGCAATTCCATTGACACTGATCTCAAACCTAATCCTCCATATCAGTTCCAATATTTTACACGCTTTTATCAAGAACTCAACCTTCACTTCACGGTGGTTCGCATTTCTTTTCCTTTTTTTTTTTAATTTTGTTACCATGCAATTGTGCAAGTGTCTGGCCTATTAATAGAGTAAATAATTATTGAAAACTGGTTAACAACCCACATAAATTATCGTGTCTAACACTCTACACCTACGAAACAAAATTTATGAAACTAATTTACATAAACAGTACTTTGTAATGAAAATCACACTAATGAAAATTCAATATATTTTTAAAATCAACGTTTGTAATAATTAAAATTATGTTTAGACAGTGTCAAGATGTCTCACACAATTTATAGTCAATGTATGCGACAACCTGAACTGATATAATAGACGGATAAATAATAAATAGATAATGTGTAAATATAAATGAAAAAAAAATAATGGTAGTCCAGTTCAGTGCAACGTCACATACTCTAGAGGACAGTGTATCCAGTGGAAAATAAATTCACTATAACAAAAGGTAGTCAATAGTACAACAACA